>NC_090931.1:870340934-871540934 GCF_040938575.1 Ambystoma mexicanum
GGCTACCTGAAACCCTGCGGTGGTGACCGGGGGAGGGGGAAGACTGCTGTTGATGCCGAATCCCAGCAAACAACGCAACAGCCAGTGGTGGGAGCCATCCTAAATCATCCAGTGAGACACACGTGCACCACTAGTGCCGGAGAAACTTTGGGACGATTGCTTCCATCTGGGGGTCTGCCACTGGATGCTGCGCAACCGGCCTCATCTCCCTGTACCCCTCTCCCGGACCCCCCTGGCACCCACAAGAAACTGGTGGCCTGAAACAGGATGGTGGATTGGAACCATCACTGCAGTAGAGAATTGTTACTACCCACCTCTTTTTTGCCTGCAGAGGCGCACACTTGAATCAGAGCTGCAGCCCACATAATGGTTAGCCGTTGTGCGCCTTATACACCCCACAGTGCGGGGTATCTATTCCTAGAGCAACTGAACCCTGCTCTGCCCGGGCCTTGTGAATACCTTGGACGGTGTATATAGGCCCCCACAATGGCATCCGATGCCCTCGCACGGTTGACGTTCATTTGACATGTGGCCACTAGTGCTCACTCCTAGAAGGCCCCTGAATCGGCTGGGGATCTTGCGGATACTCAGTGTCTAGCATCCCCAGACATCCATAATGGTCAAGGACAAGATTAAGAAGACGGGCACTCAGAACAGAATGGATCAGTACACAGTGACCATCTCTAAACCTGCCCCCCCTCAGAGCATGTGTTGTTGGACAAGGATACTCCTCTTGTTACCCTTTCTTTGGCAGATGTTCTGAGCCCCTTTGCGGATTCTAGGAACTAGATGGTGGGAAAGAATGATGGGCTCAGCTCTGACGTCTCGCTACTCCGTCATGATCTACACAAACTTGCATCAAGAACGGGTTAAGTGGAAAAGCGAATCTCAGACTCTGAAGATGCAATGGAGTGCAATTTTTCCACGGCCACCCAAAAAATGAAGACCCGTGCGGACAGGGTCAAAAAACGAGGAGGGACGCTAAGCCAGAAATAATCTCTGTATTTTGGGCCCAACTGAAAAATCTGAGGGTCCCAGCATGGAACTTTTCTTAAAAACTTGGCTAACGGATATGAAACCTAAAACCCTCTCGAACCTTTTCTCCATTGAAAGAGTCCACCACGAACTGTAATAGCCAAACTCCTTAAATGCTAGGATCGGGATAGACTGCTACAGATGTCACGAGTGAAGGGTCCCATAGCGTACAACGGTGGCAAAATCTGTTTCGTCCCCGACTACACAAGGGAGGTGTCCAGCGGGTTCACCAGTCCTTTGACGGGGTCAGAAGATGTGTTCATGTACATGGGGTCACATGCTTCCATGTCTAGATTAGATTACTTCCTTCTTGCGTAGCTGAAGGCACATTTGATCGCGCTGGCTAGCATTTTCGCAAGAGGCATTTCAGACCACTCCCCGCTTCTCCTAGAACTTGAGACATGGTGGCGTTTAAACACCCATTATCTTGGTCTTCCTGAAATTGTGGAAGGGATTAGGGCCAAATTGAGGAATACTTTACGCATAACACTGGATCGGTGGACAGTCCGCCGATACTCTGAGAGGGTATAAAGCAGTACTGAGAGGAGAGATTATTTCCCTGATCTTGGCAAAACGTAAAGCTCAGTCACAGCAGGTGCGCGAGGCTGAACTTGTAGCAGAGAACTTACAGAACTTACAGGAAGACTTTCTCCAATCAGACTATCCGGTCACACAGATTACTTTTGTCGGCCAGAGAAACACTGTGGAATATCCAGTTAGATAACACCAGACAAGCGCACAGGGGAATGCTTGCTTGGCTGGAACGCTGTGATGAGGGGAATAGATAGTTCAGGGAAATACTGGATGAGAATGAGGAGTGTCATACGGAGGACTCAGATTGCAGAATGCTTCGCACAGTACTACGAAACGCTATATCGGAACCCCGTGAGAGGTGAACCTGTTGACCGTAGCCCTCTTGGCGATGTCACACTCCCTCACCTCTCCGACAGAATCGATGAGCCAGGGCACTGGGATTTCAGAGGAGGAGATTGCAGATGCAATTTCTCAGCTCCAGTCTGGGAAAACTCATCCCCAACGGCCTTCAGGTGGAGGTCTGAAAGAAACTAGGTAACCTGATGGTTCTGCACCTGCTATATTTGTTCCTACACAGTAGAGAGATTGGTACCCTGCCGCTGGACCGGTGGCAGACCACCATAGTGGCTATTCCAAAAAAGGACAAACCCCCTTACATGTCGTCCTCCTATCAATCTATTTTGCTCATGAATGGGGAAGCCAAGCTACCGGCTAAGGTGCCCGCCAATCGGGTATTGCGGGTGATCACATCACAGATACACCCAGACCCAGGTGGTTTTCTGCCAGACAAATCCACTCGCATGAAATTCGGCACCTCCATCTGACAATGGACATGCCTCGGTTCTTCTTGAACCCCTGGCACTTCTTGTCATAGATTTCGAAAAAGCATTCAAGACTCTTTTGTGGGAGCAGCTGTGGGAGATGTGGGCAAGGATGGGGTCGAGAACAATTTATTTGCTGGGTCAAACTCTTGTACACGACTCGTGTTGCTGCGGTCAAGGTAAATGGGATAGCAGCTTGCCCCTTTCCCTTGGAGCATGGGACCCGACAGGGCTTCCCGCTCTCACTCCTCTTGTTTACAATTGCTATTGAGCCACTGGATATTGTAAGAAACCAAAGGGCGTCTCACCCGCTAGTCCTCAGGGACTCGTCATCTAGGTGGACAGGCCACAGCCATCGCTTTTGGATCCAGTTCCTGGTGGTGGACCATTGCGGGAGGATCACCTGGTTGAGGGGTCTTCGGGAAGTGGGTGTGAAAAAGGCTGATGGTGAGATGCAGTGTTGCCCCCTTTTTGTTCATCTACCCCATCCTATTACGTAAGATTTTATGTAGTCCCAACCCCCCCTTTTTACACAGACAGTGGGCGACAAAGTAACCCGACTAACTCTCTCACATCGTACTGGACATGTCATGTTAATCAGGTCAGGAAAAGCCAGGCACTTTACACTAAGTGCATACACCCGATACCAGTTAGCTCTACTCATGCAAATAAAAGGCAACACCTAAAGACACACCGAGCAAGGTGGACCATGAGTATGAGCAGAACGTCCGGGACGAAGGCACACCTAATGGGACGAGAGCAGCAGGGCGAAAACCCCAAGTCTCCCCTACTGGAGGTCGCTACCTCAGACAGACCGCGAAAGACACATGGAGAAGGCCAGATCCCGCAAGTGAAGATGGCATTTTGTTTCAAGGACGCCAGCGACACTCCCGGGAGAACAGCAGAGTTGGGGAGGCGAGGCCAAGCCTGTGGTATAACCTTGACTCGTAAATTGGAAATCACAAAGCAAGA
Organism: Ambystoma mexicanum; assembly: GCF_040938575.1. NCBI lineage: Eukaryota > Metazoa > Chordata > Amphibia > Caudata > Ambystomatidae > Ambystoma > Ambystoma mexicanum. Next base: position 870,344,297 of record NC_090931.1, read on the forward strand.
AAAGAAGTGCACACAGCCAGTGAGTTGTCAAGCGACCTGAGAGACCGGTGTGTGTTCAAGTATTAAGTAGCAACATTAAAACACAAGTGAAGGCTGCACGGGTGTGGATGAGACACGAAGAAAGGCAGACCTGTGAATGAACTTTAAAATAAAATGCAGCTGTGAGATCAGTGATATTAAGTAACAGAGTGGTCAGGTGAAAGGAAGTAGCCTATTCGAAAGTCTCTGTGAAAGGTACATTGTTTGAAGCTAAAAGGCGAACAAACAGCAAAGGTGAAAAAAAGAAGATTAATTCCTAGAAAAGGGAAGAGTGAAAGTAAAACAGTGGACGTTGAGTCGAAGTGGTCCTGCTGTGGTCTGTAAAGGAAGCCACGCACACTTGAAAGACTTCCACATCCGAAAGTGGTCCGAGTCTGACTGAGAGAGACCCGAAGTATAATAGGCTTGGGGAAGGGAGCCCCTTCCAAATTTGTGTGGAACTTTATCGTCAGAGGTCTGAGCCTGACAGAGGGGGATCTTTGTGAACGTTTTGGTTGAAACATTATTTTGGAAGCTAGAGAAAGACTATAACTTGGAAGTCCATGCGGGCCTCGGTCCACGATTTTGAACTGTGTATTGTGTTAGAAACCGAGCCAGAGTCTGTCATCCTGCCTACAAGGATCGACTTATTCCGTGAGGCCTGAAGTGGGGAAGAGAGCTGGTTCAGCCACGTTATCATTTGAACACCGTTTTTTACTTTTTGCATACATTTCTCCTTTTTATACAAAAGATAGGGCAGGCATTAGGTTTTGTTAGCACAGGCCATTTTTTTTTTAATCAAAGATTTTATTGATTATCAAGGTTAAAACAACATTACATTCATCTCTCTATGCTTCAGGCGGGGGAGGGGATGGGAGGAGGGGGGAGAGGAAGTGGAAGGGAGAAGGGGAGGGACAGGGGGGGAACAGGGCAGGCAATATTTGGGGGGAAGTTAATAGTGGGGAGAGAGCGAAACAGGTAAGAAACAATAACATTAACAAACTCAGCTTCAGGGACCATGGTCTAACAGACCGACGGATTTGACATAGGATGACCTCGTGGCACAGGGTGTTCTGAACAGAGTCAATATTCCCCTTTCGGCGGGCCTCCCACAGTCTCAGGGGCTACAGGGTCGCCCTTGGCCCTCAGACATCCTTCTCCCACCGCCTCCATATTTTCCCGGCTTTCTGCGGACAACCTCTTGCTTTGTACACCCGGTGCTCCATTACAGCACAAATGTCCACGTCCGTGATGGTCATAGCTGGGTGTACCCTCCGAGCCCCACAGCTGTGCAATGTTCCGCCTGAGAACCGCCAACGCAGTTGACCACAGCAGTTTCTCATAGAAGGATAAGTCAGATTCACCGGAGATCCCCAGAGCAATTGTTTCGGGCACCTCTGTATCGGTTTACCCAGAACGCTAGACAGTTTGTCACAGCATTTCTGCCAGAGCAGTTGAATATGACTACATTCCCACAGAATATGAAAAAAGGTACCTTCCTCTCGCTTGCAGGGTAGGCATTTTGTGTCCGAGGCCGTGCCCCAGCGGATAAGGGCCACTCTAGGATAGTAAGAGTGATGCAGGATCTTCAACTGGACCAGTCGGAGCCTTGAGGAGATGGTTGTCTCTCGCGGGTACATCAGGGCCTCCACCCAGTCCTCTGGTAGAAGTGGACCCACGTCGCGTTCCCACTTTGATTTCAGACTGGATAGTTCCAGCGTTGTGAAGAAAGTTATCACATTGTACATGGTAGAGGTGACCTTCCGTTCCACACGCTCCAGGACTATGTTACGTTCTAGCGGGGAGCTTTCCAGCAGGTCTTGTGTGATCTGTCGATGGGCCGTCCAGGCATGATTCAACTGCATGTGGTGGAACCTCTCTGTGTCCGGCAGGGAGAACCTCTCTTGCATTGTCTCGAATGTTGCCAGGTTATCTGCATGTACCACATCCCCAATGTTGGAAATCCCACGCTGGGTCCATTCGGGCCATCTTGGCAGCTTTTGTATTTCGGGAAGGTTGCAGTTGTTCCACAACGGTTGGGCCAGTGTTATATTCCCTCCCCACCCTATATATCGAAGCGCTTCTTTCCAAACTCTCATTATGTGTGATGCCATGTCAGGATTCGGGGGGCGACCCAGGTCTCTATAGAGGAGCTCTGTTGATTTAGTCGTGGTGCTACAGTTGAGACCCTTGATGTGTGGGAGGCTCCCGTCCCTGTGAAGCATATCATTCACCACCTCCATCTGACTGGCCCAGTAATATGATTGCAGCCTGGGTAGCCCGATTCCCCCTTCCCAAATGGACCTCTGAAGAGTAGCAAGAGCAATTCTTGGGTGTCCTCCTTTCCTTAGTAGTTTCCGGAGGATGCATTCGATTCTGTGGAAATCCCGATGGTGAATGTATAATGGCGCGTTTTGCAGGATGTATAGGAATTTAGGAAGGACAATCATTTTGAACAATGCTGTCCTACCCATCAGCGTCAGTAGCAAGGAGATCCAGTGGCGAGTGTCGTCTGCAAATCTTGCTACCAGGGGGGAGAGTTTCAAGGTTGTATATTCAGTAAGATGCGTCGTGATGTATATCCCCAGGTATTTGAACTGCTCCCTCTCGATCCGGTAGGGGCCAGTCGCCAGCTCCGCCAACGAGATATCCCCTATAGGGAAGAGTGGTTTTGGACCAGTTCATTCGTAACCCGCAGAATGCCTCATATTGCCCCAGCAGTTGCATAATTCTGGGGCAAGAAGTGTTCGGGTCCGTCAGGTAGATGAGTAGGTCGTCCGATATTCTGTCCTCCCAGGTCTCGGACCACCGGAAGCCCTCCCAGGTTGGAGTGTTGCTTAGCAGGATCGCCAGGGGTTCGATAGCGATGGCGAAGATCATAGCCGACAATGGGCAGCCCTGCCGTGTACTCCTTCCCAGCCTAAACAGTTCTGATCGCCAGCCGTTGACCCTGGTCCTAGCAACCGGGAATTCATACAGCAGCCGCACCCAGCTAATGAATTTCTCACCGAAATCCATGTGGCGCATTATGATCCAGACAGCCTCCCATCTCACCGGATCAAAGGCCTTTTCAAAGTCAATTGCTAACAGGGCTAGTGGCCCCTGTATGCTGTTGGCCCTTTCCAGAGCTGAATATAGCCTGCGGAGGTTCATGCGGGTTGATTTATTTATTTATTTGGATTTATAAAGTGCCCAGCGGCCCGGAGGCATCGTGGCGCTGTTACAGGATATTGACTTAGTGCATGTTATACAGGTTATACAGGGTATATCGGTGTCGGTTATAACATTGTTGCAGGAGCAGATGTATACAGCAGTATATGACATTGTAGAGAAGGTGTTACGGGTTACAGAGGGAAAGTTTTAGAGACAATGCATGACATAAGGTGGTCTAGTTGAACAGCTTTGTTTTTAGAGCTTTCCTAAAAGTTGTCAGGGATTCTTCTTTTCTTAGACTGAGTGGGAGTGAGTTCCAAGCTTTAGGGGCTAGAACCTCAAAGCTAGAGCCGCCTGCTTTAGCTCTGTTGAATGCAGGGACTGAAAGTTGGTATGCATATTGGTCATGTTTCAGTCTGTGGGCTGCTGATTGGTGTATTCTTTCCAATAGGTAAGCTGGGGCAGACTGGGCGATGCATCTGTGTGTGATGGTGAGGGCTTTGAATATTATGCGTTCTTTGACCGGGAGCCAATGGGCATCTTTCCGTGCCTGGGAGATGTGCTCTCTCTTGGGTATACTGAGTGCGGCTCTGAGGGCACTGTTTTGTGCGATTTGTAATTTGTTGATGTTATTATTGGAGGTGCCTAGAAGTAGAATGTTGCAGTAGTCAAGTTTTGCACAATTTGTGGCCCTTGCGATGTTGAGGCAATTTTTATGAGATAGGTATGGTCTCACAGCGTTTATGATTTTTGATGTGAGCGCAGCCGCTGATGAGATGGCGCTGACTTGCCTGTCCATTGATAAGGTGGAGTCTAGATAAACTCTGAGTGTTTTGACTGTGTCTGAGGTTTTGATGATGGTGTCCTCGATGCTGAAAGAACTATAGTTGTCGTCTAGTTTTTTTAGGCTTCTTTGGGGCCTACTAGCAGTATTTCGTTTTTTTCCCCATTTAGGTATAGACCATTTGCAGCCATCCAAGCCTGGATACGTGCATATGTGTCTTGGAGTGTCTTGAGGTCTTGCTCATAGTTACCCGTTAGAGTTAGGAGAATTTGGGTGTCATCGGCATAGTTTGTAAAGGCTATGCCCAAGTCTTCTAGGTCACTGAATAAGGGGAGGGTGAAGAGGTTGTAGAGGGTGGGGGAGGTGCATTAGCCTTGTGGGACTCCGCAACTGATAGGTGATGGCTGGGTGGATGCCTGGTCTGAGAAGACTCTCATTGCTCGACCGTCCAGAAAGGAGGTGATCCAGTCGGTGGCTACTTGGGAGAAGTGTGCTGTGTCGTGAGGTGTTTGCACAGGATCTTATGGTCGACCAAATCAAAGGGCGCCGAGAGATCTAGGAGTAGGAGTAGAGAGGTCTTGCCTTTGTCCATGGCTTCAAGTAGTTGGTTCTTGAGGTCGAGTAGGGCTGACTCTGTGCTATGGCGCGGGCGGAAACCTGATTTCCTTTTTCCAAGAATGTTGTGCGTTTCCAGGTAAGCTTGGATCTGTAGGTATGCAGCCTTATCCAGGATCTTGAGCAGAAACGGCACAGTGGTAATGGGACGGTAGTTGTTTGGGGCGTCCGGATCCAAGGTAGGTTTTTTTAACAGCGGTTTTACCCATGCTTCCTTAAGTGCGAGTGGGACAGTGCTGGTGGCGAAGGAGGTATTGATGAACGTGGTTACAAAAGGGGCCAAAGCTGTGGCACAGTCTTTGATTATGTTGGCTGGGCAAATGTCCCCTTTGCATAGAGATGGTTTGGTCTGTTTCATGATTAGAAGGACTTCAGGAACTGTGACTTCCTTGAATGAGAAGGGTTTAGGTGAGTTTGTACTGTGTGCGGTGTTATCCTTTAGTATGAGGGTGGAGGGTTTATTGATCTCTGTGGCATGAAGCCGCACTGGTCCGGATGTATCAGGGAGGAAATTACCTGTTGTAGACGGTCCGCTAGCAGTTTTGCCAGTATTTTAGTCTGAGTTGATAAGTGAAATGGGCCTGTACGAGCTGTATCTTTCCGGAGGCTTGTCCGGCTTGGGTATCACTACTATCGTTGCTTCTCGGAGGTCTGGAGGGAGAAGAACTAGTTACTCTTACCTTGTAACGTTCTTTCGATGGGATGTTCCTCCGACGTATTCCTTATCTTAGATATAAATCCTTCAGCTTTGCTGGCCTCGGAAAATTTTTTCGCCAGAGGGCGCTGCGCGTCGATGATCGCCGAGTCGATGACCCTCGACGGCCTCCGTGCCGACGTCGACGTCATCCTGCCTATAAAGGCCGCGCGCAGCGTCCGTTGCTCAGTTCCGTTTTGTAGTCCCCAGTAATGTTTTTGGATTAGACTAATCACCTTGAAGGAGCATAGGCTGCAAACCCACAGGAAGTCATACTGCGGGGATGGATGGGAGGGTCGATAAGGAATACGTCGGAGGAACATCCCATCGAAAGAACGTTACAAGGTAAGAGTAACTAGTTCTTCGAAGGGATTGTGTCCTCCGACGTATTCCTTATCTTAGATAGACTCCCATAGCAGTGGTATTGTGACTGGAGGCGGGAGTAATAAAAGTTATGTTACCCTTCCAGAATGGACAGAGTGTAACACAGCCTTGCCGAATCTAGTTTCTTGACTAGAGGAGGAATCCAGGCTATAGAATTTGGTAAATGTATGTGCGGACGACCATGTGGCAGCCGCACATATATCTCGAATTGGCACCCCTCTTTGAAGGGCTGAGGATGTTGCGATACCCCTGGTAGAATGAGCCCTTAGATTTTGAGGAGGCTCCTTTCCTGCCAATTTGTAGCATTCCAGAATGGCTAAAATAATCCATCTGGAGATGGTTTGTTTTGTTATTGGAAGGCCCAACTTATGTCCTGCATAACCTACAAAGAGTTGGTCTGCTTGTCTGATCTTAGCCAATCTGCTGATATAGAAGCTCAAGGCTCGCTTAGGGTCCAGCCTGTGCAGTCTCTCTTCCTCCTTCCCCGGATGAGGAGGAGGGTAGAAAGAAGGTAATATAATCTTCTGAGTGATGTGAAACTCCGAGACTACCTTCGGGAGGAAGTTAGGCTTCACCTGAAGAACAACTTTGTCCTTGTAAAAGATTGTATGTGGAGGTTTACACGATAAGGCTTGCAACTCGCTAACCCTTCTAGCAGATGTCAATGCTATTAGCAAAACAGTTTTGAGGGTGAGAAGCTTCAATGAACAAGAGTGTAGTGGTTCAAAAGGGGCACCCTTTAGGAAGTTTAAAATTAGGTTTAAATCCCATAAGGGAACTTGAAAAGGTTTCGGGGGATAAACATTAGTTAATCCTTTTAGGTATTGTATTACCAATGGAATTTTGAAGTATGAAGGCTCCTCTGCAGTGCGCTTAAAGATTGATAGCGCTGCGAGATAGCCCTTAATTGTGCCAACCTGTAGGCCTGAATTAGCCAGGTAAAGTAAGAATGACAACACCATAGGTGTACCACAAGAAAAGGGTTCAATATTCTTTTCTCTGCACCAGCTGCAAAATTTGTTCCAACGGCAGCGGTATAGAGTTTTAGTTGCCGGCCTTCTGGCCGAAAGCAACACCTCCATAACATCATCCGGAAGGTCCCAATCCTTGTACCTCAACCTTTCAGACACCAAGCGTGAAGGTTGAGGGTCTTGATGGCTGGATGGAGAACCTGACCTTCCTTCTGCGAGAGAAGATCCTCTCTGTATGGCAGTCGAATTGGAGGGCAGATGGACATGTCTAGAAGGTCCGGGTACCACGTTCTCCTGGCCCAATCCGGGGCAATTAGGATCATGGTCTTCCGAAACCTTCTCAACCTCCTGATCATTTGAGGAATGACAGGGACCGGAGGGAACGCGTACAGAAGTGGGAACTCCCAGTCCACTACGAACGCATCTCCTAGAGCTCCTCTCGGGGGAAATTCCCTTGAGCAAAATCTGTCGCACTTCCTGTTGATACTGGTGGCGAACAGATCCACTTGAGGGGTTCCCCAAAGGGCGAAGATCTCTTGAAGGACTTCCTGAGCTATCTCCCACTCGTGAGAGACTGTGCTCTGCCTGCTCAGAGCGTCCGCTGTCAAGTTCTTCTCTCCGGCTAGGTGAATTGCCGATAGAGAGATTCCTTCCTGAATTGCCCAAAACCAGAGCTGCATCGCCTCTCTGCACAGTGGTAGTGAGCCTACGCCTCCTCTTTTGTTGAGGTAGTGCATGGCCACTGTATTGTCCGTCATTATTAGGACGTTTCTTCCCCGTACAGACGGCAGAAAAGCCTTCAGCGCTAGTCTGATGGCTCTCAGCTCCAACAGGTTGATATGTAGTCTGGACTCCGATGGAGACCAACGACCGCTGATGGTCAAGTCGTTGGCGTGAGCTCCCCACCCCGTGAGTGAGGCATCCGTGACTACTGTTATCTCCGGCCATGGTTGCCAAAACATTTCTCCTTTCAGGATGTTCTCCCGACAGGCCCACCACTGAAGGTCTCGGGCTACTTTGACCGGGATCCGAAGGAGATCTGTCATCCTTCCTGAGAACTGTGACCACTGAGTTCTCAGTGCCCACTGGAGGGATCTCATTCTCAGGCGAGCCTCCGGCACGAGGAATATGCAGGATGCCATGAGGCCTAGCAACCTCAGAAAGTCGTAGGCTGGGAGATATTGGGCATTCTGAAATCTGATGACCATCTGCAGAATATCTCGAGCCCTCACCTCTGGTGGCAAGGCTTTTCCCAGGGAAGTGTCCAGGACTGCTCCAATGAATTGGAGTCTCTGTGATGGTATCATCTGTGACTTCTTTAAATTGAGGGAGAAGCCCAGCTTGTGAAGGAAGTGGCAAACATAATCTAGTTGTCTCTGAGCCTGTTCCGAAGATACAGCTCTGATCAACCAATCGTCTAGGTAAGGGTAGACATGAATCCCTTCCCTCCTTAGACTTGCAGCCACAACCGACATTAGCTTGGTAAAGACCCTCGGGGCGGAGGTTAGCCCAAATGGCAGAACTCGAAATTGATAATGAGAGCTGCCAATTGCGAACCTCAGGTATCTCCTGTGCCTGGGATGGATCGGCACATGGAAATAAGCGTCCTGGAGGTCTAGAGATACCAACCAGTCCTGAAGCTGGAGGGCCTGAAGGATCTGAGAGAGAGTCACCATCTTGAACTTGTCCTTTCGGAGGAATTTGTTCAATTCCCGTAAGTCTAAGATGGGTCTCAGTCCTCCGTCCTTCTTCGGTATTATGAAGTAGGGGGAGTACCAACCCTTGTTCCTTTCCGCTACAGGTACCAGTTCTATGGCACCTTTCTCTAGCAGGTCTAAAACCTCCTGCAAGAGGAGCGGATCTGGAAGCTTCAAAGGGTTGTTCCCCGGTGGATGACTCTGAGGGATATGTAGGAAGGGCAGGCAGTAACCTTGGGCTACTGTCTCCAGAGCCCAAGCATCTGACGTAATAGCCTGCCATTCCGTCAGATGGTGAGTTAACCTGCCCCCTACTGGTGTTCTGTGAGGGGAGACCTCAGAGTGGTTTTGAAGCGGCTGATGCAGTTGCCGAAGGTAAAGTGGCTCCTGCTCCTGCGGGTGCGGCTTTCTTTCCCCTACCCCGTCCACCACGGGTAAATCTTCCTTGGCCTCTTTGAGCCGGTCGTCCCCTGCCCCTTCCATATGAGGAATAGTAACGAAAGGACCGTCCTCTCCACGATGATCCCGAAGGACGAAAGGTATTCTGACGGATAGCAGCTCCCAATGACTTGGCTGCTGCCTTGGACGTTTGCAGTTTCTCCAAACTGTCATCCGCCTTCTTTCCAAAGAGGGTAGAACCGTCAAAGGGCATATTCAAAAGCCTGGTCTGCACGTCAGAGGCAAAACCAGACTTCCTCAACCACGCATGCCTGCGGATTGTGGTACTTGCCGCCATGGCCCTGCTGATACTGTCAGCAGAATCTAGGCCAGTTTGTAGGGTCTCGCACATCGCATCTTTACCATCCCTGATGATGTTTAAAAATGCGTCCCTTTCCTCTCCTTCTTGGAGGCAGTCAGCCGCTGATGAAGCGCACTCCCAAAGGGTGTGGCTGAACCTAGCGAGCGTACAGGTCGCGTTAATAGACTTTAACGCCATGCTACAGGCAGAAAAAACCTTCTTAGCCATGGCATCATATTTTTTGTCATCCCTATCCTGCGGAGCAGTGGGGTATGCAGATGTGCTGCCTGATGAGGTTGCAGCCTGTACAACCAAGCTCTCAGGAGTAGGGTGTTTTGACAAATATTCAGGGTCAGAACTAGCCACCCTGTATTTTGTTGACAGTTTTTTATTTACTGCCGGGATAATTTCTGGCGTTTCCCAGTTTGTCAAAATCCTTCTCTGTAGAGCAGAGTGAAATGGAACCACAGGATCCTCCTGTGGGCCCTTGTCCAGTATGTCAGTGAGATCATCCTGCTGAAAGGCAGGAGAAGGTGCAGACCAACCCATAAATTCTATGATTCTAGACATCAGAGCTCTATATGGAGTCTCCGCATGTTCTCCTGGGTCTGGTTTGATAAATTCTGCTTCAGGAGAAGTGTCCAAGCCACTAGCTTCCTGAAGTGCATCCTGAAGATTTTTTAATCTTCCTTCCTCAGAGGCGAAAGTCTCTGGCTCTGGTGATGTGGTCCTCTGTAAATCAATATCTTGGTCTGAATCCTCCCTTTCCTCAAAAATCGAGGTTAAAGGGGGATACATTGGTTTTTGGAATGGTATAAACCCCATTTCCAATGCAGAAGGAGCCATCATCACAGGCCTTGAAAACGTCGATGTCGTCGACACCGACGTGAAAGTACTCGAAGGCGCCGTGAAAAGCGTCGAGAAATGTGTACTAGGCCTCGAAGAACTCGAAAGGATCGGAGTCTTGCTCGAGAACGACGTCGACGTTCTCGGCGTCGAGTCGGAGGTCTTTTGTCTAACCGTTGGCTGTGGAGTAGCCGTGGTTCTTTCCTTCACCGGCGTCGATATCGGCGTCGACGTCGGCGTCGACTCGATCGACTGATGCGCCGATGAATCCTTCGACAACGGCGTCGATGGCGCCGACCTCTGTTTCGAAGGAGTTTTCGACGATGGCGTCGATGATGCTTTATCTCCCGATGGCTCGAGGCGCTTTCGGGTTGACTTTTCCGCCGGGTACTGCGACTCGCGGCGTTTAGATTTTTTGGGTTTTTTACCCGGGGTATCACCCTCAGCTGTCTTCGAGGGGGACGAGGCCGCTTTCTCGAAGACGCTTAGCATCTTTTTCCTGAATTCCTCCCACTCAGCTTGCGAGCTGCGTTTTGTGGGGCAATGAACTCTCTCAGGAGAACTCGACGAAGATGACGAAGGGGATCTCCTACGTCTCTTCTTCGAGTGTCTCGATGTCGACGAGTGGTGGGAGCCACTTCGTGATCTAGATCGAGAGTGTTTTTTATGGTGAGGAGACGAACGTCTCGACTCTACCGAAGAAGCTTTCGAGGAAGTTAAAGTTGACCTACCTCTCTCGAGCTTCCCCCTACGCTCCTTCAAGGCTTTCGCCGTCATGGAAAGGCATTCCTCACACTCCGAACTCTGGTGCGTGATTCCCAGACACCACAAACAGACCCTGTGAGGGTCCGTCAACGACATTTTCTTCCCGCAGTCTCGGCACTTTTTGAAACCGGACCGAGGGGTCGTCGGGTCGGAGGAGGATGCCATCGATATCGAGGTAAATAGTAGTTATTATATACGTTATCTTGACGAGAACTGAGCAACGGTGTTCCGAGGCACAACGAAGCGCGGAAAAACGGAACTGAGCAACGGACGCTGCGCGCGGCCTTTATAGGCAGGATGACGTCGACGTCGGCACGGAGGCCGTCGAGGGTCATCGACTCGGCGATCATCGACGCGCAGCGCCCTCTGGCGAAAAAATTTTCCGAGGCCAGCAAAGCTGAAGGATTTATATCTAAGATAAGGAATACGTCGGAGGACACAATCCCTTCGAATGCCCTTTTCTCGTGCATGGAGGTACATTTGAAGTCATTGGGGGGCTATCACATTGGTGCCCACCCTTCGCCATAGCTCTATCGCAAAGCCATTTGGACCAGGGGTCTTGAAGGTCTGGAGACCAGAGATGGCGCTTAGGATCTCATCTTCTGTGATCTCCCGCTCCAGCTGTTGCTGCTGTGCCTCATTTAAGGTGGGGATTTCAATTTGGTCCATCATCGTAGCGTCCATCGGGGTAGTGAGTTCACTGTATAGCTCAGCGTAGTATTCCGCAAAGCCTTGAGTTATCTCCTGATCCGTCACCCCTGCGTTTGATCCTTGTGCTTCGAGTCTCCGGACATGACTGCGACCCTGCTCCTTCCTTTCCAGCCATGCCAGCATCTTGCCGGCCTTGTCGCCTGTTTCGTAGATCCTTGCTCTCATTGCAATGCGCGCTTGTTTAGCATTGTCCATCACTATGCTTTGCAGTCTTTTTTGTGCTAGTATCAGCGTCCGATTAGAGGCCAGAGTGTTTTCGTTTATGTGCCCCTCCTCTGCATGTTTGACATGAAGCTCTGCTTCAAGAATCTTGCTCAAGTGCTGCCTCTTTTTGGCCGCTGTCCATGATATTAGTTCGCCTCTTAGCACCGTTTTATAGGCTTCCCACAGCATTTCAGGGCTCGTTGCCATCTGAGTGTTGAGCTCAAAATATGTGCTTGTGGTCTCCTGTAATCGGTCCACCAGCTCAGGGTCTCCCAGATAATAACTATTCAGGCGCCAGCACGGTGGCGGGATGTTATGATTAACATTTCTAGCAGAGAGTGGTCAGAGATGCCTCTATGCAGCATGTGTATTTCCTGTGCCCTGTGCAGCTCAGTTGCGGGAGTGAAGAAGTAATCTAGTCTGGGGAGCGAGGCATGAGCCCCCGAATGGAAAGAGTACGCTCTAGTGTCTGGGTGGAGTTCCCTCCATACATCGCACAGTCCGAGTGCGTTGGGGAACGTGGCAAGACTGGTGGGGATGTTGGGGTTCCTGTTACGTAAATGTGATCTATCCAGTGTCACATTCATGACTTCATTAAAGTCACCCCCTAGTATCATGCAGTTGGAAGTGTCATTAGTGATTAGCGCGGTGATGTCAGTGAGTAGTGGCTCTAGAAGTGTTGGTGGTGCATAAATAGCTATTAGTGCGATGGATTGCCCCCACAACTCTCCCGTCACATATAAGTATCTGCTGCCTGCGTTAGTTATAGGGCAAAATATGAGTTTCTCCAATCAATCCCAACATTTTTATAAAGGTTTTACAAATTGTATCCATTGTGTCAGTGTCGATACTTGTGATACTTTGCCTTCCCTACACTGTACAGCTTGCCAAGGATCAGACATGGAGGGGTTTCCGATGGACTATTGAACATGAGGACACGGTCTCCCTTTAAGCGGATGACCTGACCTTTTAATATTTTTAAGCTCCCAGGGGGCTCCCGTCCCAATGTAACAAAATGTTTACAAGACAGTGAGGCAGTTACTGGGCTCAGGGTAAACTGGCACAAGTCTGTCCTGTTTCCGGAGAAGGGAGGCGACCTGGCGATAACCCCTGAGTGCCCCTATTACGTCTCACGGGTGTGTTCACATTGGCCTTGATCCACTCGACTTTCTTTCCCGCAACTTATATCCCACTAAGGATCGGCTTATCCAAGATTTGAGGCACTGACAGAACCTCCCAATAACATTTCTGGGAAAGTTTGGGAGTTGGGCTAGCTGTGGTAATCTCACTTTCAACCATATATTGAACGAGGGGGTCTTGTCTCCTTCCCCAACCTACAACACACTTATGGGCTCATGGTGGTGAAAAGCTTTCATTATATTCAAATTCCCCACGCATTACATGCCAACTTCACTGATGTACGCCGTTCCACCCTGCTCCCCTTTAGAAACCAATATCGTGGCACAGCGAATAGATAGGAAGGTTACCTCTGTCACGTATCGATGCATATCATCCTTTTCGTCATGGGAATTGCTTGAACTGCAGCATAGGTGGGAGGCGGATGTGGGGATTATAGACCCTGAAGACTTGGTGGAGGCCTTGATGTTTCCGAGGGAGGTAGCAATTTCCTCTCGATTTATTCCTCTTAATTCAGCTCAAAATATTACACAAATGTACTACTCGCGTATGCTATTTTTCAGATGTGGTCAAGAGGCCCACAAGCGATGCCTGAGATGCGACCAAGCAGACGACACATTTTTCCATAGTATATGGGAATGTCCGATAAGCCGCTTCTGGGTAAGAGTTCTGGGCAAATTAGAGATGGTGGTACGGGAAATTGTGCCTGCTGAACCCAAGCTGCTATTCTTGGAATCTGGGGCACGCACTCCTACGGACGTTCTGACAAATTGCTGATATCTACAGCGTTCATTATAGCTAAAAGAAATATAGCTATGATGTGCGGTAAACCGGATACGCTTCGGTATAGAAAATGGATATCTGATATGGATGAGTGTATGTGACATGAGAGAAGAATCTTTAAAGCATGGGGGTGTGGCCCAACTAAATTCCAGAAAACATGGCCCAAATGGGAGGAAGCCTTGTGATGGGGTTCTGAGAGGGATGGGAGGTGTACTCCAACCTGTATGTTTTCATGATTTGGATGCGCTTTGTTTTTTGTACATCTGAATTCTTGCAATATGTCAACTATGGTGCTGCTTTGGTTTTGTTGGTTACATGTTTTAAAATCACAATAAAATGGGTTATAAAAAAGCATCTGTGAAAGAGACATTTACTTTACTAAGTGGAAGGAAGCAGTGAATGGAAAAGGATTTTTGTGTTACACTGAACAGAACTTGGTTGAATCAGAACTTTGCCTAGGGTATTCCTGAATCGATCCAGGGGAAGAGAGTCCAACACAGGTCACACAGAGTACTTCCTAAAATCTTTGAGTTTGAATTGGTATATTGTTTTGTTGAACTAAAGACAGCCAAACATTCCTTTTATCATGTTGTTGTGTGTATTAATGTGAGGGCCAGAGGCTTTTTGGACTCTTGGTCACTTTTCTTTAGTTTTAGTTTGCTATGCAGAGACATCCTTCTCAGCATAGGGAAAGATGGGCATTCATCCCACATTTTTTTTTTTTTTTTTTGGGGGGTATTACAATTTTTATTTTACATAAATAAACATGAACATGAATAATCCAATAAACACATAGCCAATCAATTCAATGTAAATAATCAACATATCACAACCAATTTAAAAATACACATCAATGTACTAAAAATAAAACCGGTTGAAGAAGAAGAAAAAGAGGAAAGAAAAAAGAGAAAGAAAAAAAAAAAAAAAGAGGAAAAAAGAGAGCAAATGCAGGAAATAAGGACTAAGAATACTAATTGCATGAACCATACAACAAATTCAATAATAAAACAATCAATGCACATCCTATAGATGTCATACAGCACAACAGTGTACAAGGATATGTATATATTGTCCCAGATCAAAGTTCTGCTTTATTCATAGGCATCAAGAAAGCAGCCCCAAATGTTCCAAAACTTGTCAATGTCATCAGTGAGTTTGTAAATAGCTCTTTCATATGTTGAAATTGTAAGAAGCTCCTCCACCCAATCATCAATGTTGAAAGAATTACTCGATTTCCAGGACCTCAAAATTAATTTTTTAGCAATCATACATGCACGTATCAGCCAAACTTTCTTTCCAAAGTCAATTTCCTCCAGAAGAGAATCATCGCCTAAAATCAATAATGAGGCATTCATGGGGATTGCAATGTTTAAGACCAAGCTTAATCTCTCACACACCTTTTCCCAGAACTGCATTGTTTTAGGACAGGACCAAATCAAGTGACTCAGAGATCCTCTAGAACATTTACATTTCCAGCAAAGATTGTTGTCTAAAAGTTGTCTCCTGAATAGTTTCTCCGGCGTCCAATAGGCCCTAAACAACAACTTCGTTTGAGAAGCTCTGAGGGACCAATCCAAACTCACCAAATGAGTGTTCTCACAGCACCTTCGCCAACATCTGAAGTTCACATCTTCCCCCAATTCCTCCGCCCACAGAGCTGGTAATCTCGGATCACCTTTCAGAGTAACTTTTATGATACTATATATGGTAGAAGCAGGGTGAGATGCACTGAGGCATACAGTTATAGCTGCCCAGGCTGGACTCTGAACAGTCAATTGTGGCACCTCAATACAAGCTGAAATAATAATCTTCAACTTCCGATATTCGGCAAATGAGCATTTCGTCATATCACACCTCTGGCCAAGCTGAGTGAACGTTAACCAGTTCTCCCCATCAAACAAATCTCCAATGTATTTGATACCAGCCACAAACCATTCCGTCCAAAACAGTGTTTTGCCCTGATACTTCAAGGCTGGATTATTCCATATGGAGGCATCTGGATGTAAATATGGATCTGCACCCACACGGATTGAGAGTTCACACCAGCAGTCTTGCAAAAACGAAGTAAGGGCGCTGATTAATAAAATGGCAAACATTGAGACAACTATACCTTTGTGTCCGTCTCACATTTCTGACCACTCACAATAGTCATTAGAAAAAATATAATATTTCTGAAACAATCTAATATACTATATTGCAATCTCTGTGTATGTAATTAGGACTCACTGTTTGGTTAGTGGAAGTGTCTGTTTCTTCTGAGGTACCGGTCTGCACTTCTATCTGTGTAGTCTAAGTAATTAAAGAAACTGAAATCAATAACTTGTCAAAATAAATAATAGTGCAGATAATAGAATTATGGGGTAACAAAGGAGACATTGCTATGAATTGTTTGCATTTCAAAAAATTTGATACAATCTTATTCAAAGTATAACATTTAAATACTTACTGCAAGTGCCATGTACTATAATTGCTGGCCAGAGCAATTAGACATTGAACTTTGTTATAGTGCCCCAGGTACTCCTTGAAACGAGAAACCAACAACTCCTAGGGCTCCGAGTGGCAATGGATGAACAATTTTAAGATGGTTGCAGCTGTGATATATAGATATAACGGAGCCTGGGCTGGCGCCTAAAGGTATCAAGAACTCATATTTGGCAGTAATACAGGTAGCGCACATATGTTGAATCCTCGGCCTCAAACGCGGCATGTTATCAATTAAACCACGATCAGGTAAGATGAACAAGTTACTTACCCCTGTTAAAATTCTATCGACTGGATGTTCCTCCCACATATTCCTCATCTTAGATAGACAATATTCAGCTTCAGCTGCTTCGGAATTCCTCTTTCGGCAGAAAGCGCTGTGCATCGATGCAGTCGACTCGATGTCCCTCGAGGGCCTCAGTCTCGAGGATGATGTCATCGAAGGCATGAATAGCGCACGAAGTACCTGTGGCTTCAGATCTGTTTTTCATTCTCAAGTAGAACTACCTGCATCAAAACGGGTTTGACCGCACTAGGCTTTGAAGGAGCGAAAGCTGTAATAGCATGGGAAATACGGGGGAGGAACATCCAGTCGAAAGAACATTACATGGGGTAAGTAACTTGTCCTTCAAATGGATTGTGTCCTCCCACGTATTCCTCATCTTTGATAGACTCCCAAAGCAGTGTTAGTTTTGATGGAGGGAGTAAGAATTGTGTAATTTATGGTTTCCATGAACCAAATGGAGGGCAGCTTTTCCAAAGGTTCCATCCTGGCTTAGGGTAGAATCAAGGCAGTAATGCTAAGTGAAAGTATGTATTGTGGACCACGTAGCTGCCTCACAAATGTTTTTAATAGGAACCTCTTCTTGCAAAGCAGAGGAGGTAGCCATGCCCCTAGTGGAATGGGCCCTTAAGCCTTCTGGAGGATTCTTTCCCACCAGCCTGTAGCATTATGATATCACTAGAAAAATCAATCTGGATAAGGTTTGCTTTGTTACAGCCTGGCCCAGTCTATGACCCATATAATCTATGAATAGTCATCCAGACGAAGTTCTGATAACCTTGAAATGTAGAAGCTCATAGCCCTACGTGAATCGAGCCTGTGCAACCTCTCCTGCTCCTTGCCAGGATGAGGGTGAGGGTATAAAGTGGGTAGTACAATCTTTTGTCCTAAATGAAAGTCTGAAATGACCTCAGGTAAAAATTTAAGGCTTAACCCTCAGGACGAACTTGTGTTTGTGAAACACTGTAAATGGAAGTTTTGAGGTTAGTGGCTGCAACTCACTCACTCTAAAGATGGTCTTAAAAGTTAACCTTCAGGGACATAAATGTAGAGGTTGAAATGGTGCACACATAAGAAATGTTAGCACAAGATTGAGGTCCTAAACGGGAACCTGAAAGGGAGATGGAGGGAACACATTAGTGAGCCCCTTCAAAAATTGTATCAAAAGGTATCTTAAAATATGAAGTTTCCTCACACGAGCGCTTGAAGATGGATAGCGCCTCCAAATAACCTTTAATGGTCGCAACCTGGAGCCCCAGATTGGCTAGGTACAGTAGAAAGGCTAACACCTCTGGTGTTTTGCAAAGCAAAGGTTCCACATTGATGTTCCTGCACCAGCTGCAGAATTTGTTCCAACGGCAGCGGTACAAAGACTTTGTTGCTAGCCTTCTGGCCGAAAGCAAAATCTCTATTACGTCATCCGGGTGGTCCCTATCCTTGTATCTCAGCCTCTCAGAAACCCTGCGTGAAGGCAGAGTCTCTTGACATCTGGATGGAGAACCCGACCCTCCTCTCCCGAGAGAAGGTCCTCTCTTTGTGAAAGACAGATTGGAGGGCAGATGGACATGTCCAGAAGGTCCAGGGTACCATGTCCTCCTGGCCCAATCCAGGGCAATTAGGATCACATGTTTCCCGAACTTTCTCAACATCCTGATCATGTGAGGAATGACGGGGACTGGAGGAAACGCGTACAGGAGTGTAAACTCCCAGTCCACCACAAATGCATCTCCTAGAGCTCGTCTTGGGGGAATTTCCCTGGAGCAGTACAGTTTGCACTGCCAGTTGACATTGGTCGCGCACAGGTCCACTTGAGGTATTCCCCAAAGGGTGAAGATCTCTTGAAGGGCTTCATGAGCTAGTTACCACTCATGGGAGACTGTGCTCTGCCTGCTGACAGTGTCCACCGGCGTGCTATCCCCTCTGGCTAGATGAACTGCTGATAGGGAGATTAGTTCTTGAATTGCCCAGTACCAGAGCTGCATTGCCTCTCTGCACAGTGATAATGACCGTACACCACCTCTCTTGTTGAGGTAGTAAATGGCCACTTCTTGTCCGTTATTATCAGGACATGCTTTCCCCATACAGAGGGCAGACAGGCCTTCAGCCCAAGTCTGATGCCCTCCGCTCCAAAAGATGTGTAGTTTGGACTCTGATGGAGACCAACGACCGCTGATTGTCAGATCGTTGGAGTGGGCTCACCACCCTGTGAGTGAGGCATCCAACACTACTGTTCTCTCCAGCCAAAGTTGCCAAAAAGGTTCTCCCTTCAGAATATTGTCCTTGCAGGCCCACCACAGAAGATCCTGTGCGACCCTGCTTGGTACCTGAAGTCGGTCTGACATGTTGCCTGAGAACTGAGACCATTGTGTCCCGAGAGCCCATTGAAGGGATCTCATTCTCAGGCGAGCTTCTGGCACCAGGAAATTGCAGAATGCCAGAAGACTGAGCAATCTCAAAAAGTGGAAGGTCGGGAGACGTTGGGCACTCTGAAATTTGGTGACCATCTGCACAATGTCTTGAGTTGTCATTTCGGGTGGAAAGCTCTTTCCCAAGGATGTCTCCAGTACAGCTCAGATGAACTGGAGCTTTTGGGATGGTATCATATGGGACTTCTTGTAATTGAGGGAGAAGGAACAAGTTACTTACCTGTAACTGTTGTTCTCCAGCATGGGTCTGGCATGGATTCACATGCTCATGAATATTCCCCGTCGTCAGGCTGGGAATCCTCGGTAAAGAAAAAACCAGTATCAGTTTCGTTTCTGATCTGTCTTTCGTAGTAATAACCAATCACTGGTCTCTGCGTCATACTGACCACAGCCAATGACTGCCCTCTACCTAAGCACCTCCTCCGGCAGCCATCTTCAGATTTGGAAGCACGTGAAGTGGCAGTATGACCAAGTGAAGAGCCGCAGAGGGGTAGGCGGGAGGGTTCGCATGTGAATCCATGCCAGACCCATGCTGGAGAACAACAGTTACAGGTAAGTAACTTGTTCCTTCTCCAGCATGGGGTCTGGCATGGATTCACATGCTCATGAATAAAGAATACATAGCAGTACACACATGCACAACCACGGGAGGTGGCAAAGGCTCAACATTAAGCATCACATTAACTCAACATTAAGCATCTTACCTCCTCACCAGGCTCACCTCAGGCGAACAGGTTGCGCAGCACTGCTTGGCCGACCCTGGACTCCTCCCTGGAATCCCGGTCGACGCAGTAGAATTTCGTGAAGGTGTGCGTCGACCTCCACGTAGCAGCCCTGCATATGTCCAGCAGGGGCACACCAGATAGGAACGCCGTGGTAGCTGCGATCGCTCTGGTGGAATGGGCTCTCGGACGGCCAGGCAGCGGTCGGTTTGCCAACCGGTGACAGTACATGATACAGCCGGAGAGCCATCTGGAGATGGAAGCCTTCGAGAGAGCCTTCCCCTGATTGACAGGTCCAAAGTTCACAAAGAGTTGTGACGTCTTCCGAAAACCTTTCGTGCGGTCCACGTAGAACTTCAGCGCTCTAGCTACATCCAGCGAGTGCAAAGTCCTCTCAGCCGGCGACGAAGGCGACGGGAAGAACACAGGTAACACCAAGGGTTCGTTGAGATGGAAGTCCGACGGTACCTTGGGCATGAAGGAGGGGTGCGTCCTGAGCACTACCCTCGTGTCGTGGAAAGTCAAGTACGGGGCCTTGCAGGAAAGGGCCTGGATCTCTCCCACTCGTCGTGCGGAGGTGATGGCCACGAGAAAAGCTGTTTTCCACGATAGAAACTTCAACGGGGCCGAGTGCAGAGGCTCGAACGGAGGTCCCATGAGCTTGGTCAGCACCACGTTGAGCTCCCACGCCGGGGCAGGAGCCTTCACCGGCGGGAACGATCTGAACAGTCCCTTCATGAACTCTTTCACCAGACGATGAGACCACAAGGTTGTCCGGCCCGTGGTTCTGGTGTATCGGGAGATCGCAGCAAGATGAATCTTGATGGACGCGTGTGCCAGACCAGCTTTGGCCAGCGTCAGCAGGTACGGCAGTACTTGGGGAGCCGTAATCCGTAGAGGGTTAATCTTCTGTGCGTGGCACCAGACAGAGAACCTCTTCCATTTGTGTCCGTAGCATTTAAGAGTCGAGGATGCCCTGGCCTTTGCAAGAACCTCTCTGCAATCGGCCGGTATGTCGTATCCTCCAAACTCTAGCGCTGCAGGAGCCAGGCCTGCAAGTTCAGCGACTTCGGGTCGTGGTGGAGGATGGCGCCTCCTTCCCTGGAGAGTAGATCCGCGTCCGCCGGCAGCTTGATTGGCGGGGACGCTGACAAGTCCAGAAGGTCCGGGAACCATATCTGCCTCGGCCACGCAGGTGCGACGAGGATCATCCTGCACCGTGACCTCTTGAGCTGGTTGACGAGCCGGATTAGCAGAGGCAAGGGAGGGAACGCGTAGAGGAACAGGCCCTCCCAGGGGAACGAGAAAGCATCGCCCATGCTCCTCGTCTGGGGAAACCTGCTGGCGAACCTCCGGCACTTGGTGTTCGTCGCCGTCGCGAACAGGTCGATCTGGGGTGTGCCCCACCGTCGGAAGAGGCGATCCACCAGATCCTGCCGTAGTTCCCACTCGTGGCACGAGCGCAGCTCCCTGCTGAGTGAGTCGGCGATGGTGTTTTTTATCCCTGCCAGATGAAACGGCACCAGAAGAATCCCTTGGGCGACGGCCCAATGCCACAGGTCCTGCGCCTCCTTGGACAGCGCTGGGGACCTGGTTCCGCCCTGTTTCCTGATGTAAAACATGGTGGTGGTGTTGTCGGTGAAGATCCTCACCACCTTGCCCTTGAGGGACGGAAGGAAGGACCTGAGGGCCCAAAACACTGCACGGAGCTCCAGGACGTTGATATGCAGGGACTTCTCCGTCGGGAGCCAGAGTCCCCTTGCGTGCAGATTTTCGGTGTGCGCTCCCCACCCTTCCAGGGAGGCATCCGTGGTCACAGTCTCCTGGTGGGCTGGGGTCTGGAAGTCCATGCCCGCCGTCAGATGCGCGCGGGTGCCCCACCACCGTATCGCTCGTCGGAAACTCTCGTCGAGCTTGATCCTTTCCTCGAAGCTGCCCGTCGTCTGGTTCCAGCGCGCATCCAGGAATTCTTGCAACGGGCGCATCCGGAGCCTGCACATGGGAATGAGGTAGATGCAGGAAGACATCATCCCGAGGAGGGACTTGATGGACCTCACTTTGGCCGCGTCGGCCACCAACATCCGTTGCACCTTGCCCAAGATGGTCCTGGTCCTCTCCTCCGACGGGGAGGCCAGAAGGGACACTGTGTCGAGCCTCGCTCCCAGAAACAGTGCGACTTGCGCGGGCACCAGGTGGGATTTGGCGTAGTTCACGGAGAATCCCAGGTCCGTGAGGAGTTGGACGGTCCTTGCCGTGTGGACCACGGCGAGCTCCCTCGTCTTGGCGCGGATGAGCCAGTCGTCCAGGTAGGGGTAGACGTGAATCCCCTCGCGGCGCAGCTGCGCCGCCACCGGTGCGAGGCACTTGGTGAAAACCCTGGGTGCCGACCGTAGTCCGAAGGGAAGGGCTTTGAACTGGTAATGACGCCCTTGGACCACGAATCTGAGGAATTTTCGGTGCCCCTTTAGGATGGGAATGTGGAAGTAGGCATCCTCCAAATCCAACGACGATAGGAAGTCTCCTTCCTCCAGCTGACCCAGGACGTGCTGGAGGGTGACCATCCGGAACTTCTGCGCCTTGATGAACTTGTTCAGACGTCGCAGGTCCAGGATGGGGCGCCATCCTCCCGTCTTCTTCTTCACGAGGAAGTATCGCGAGTAGACTCCGGAGCCCCGAAGCCTCTTTGGGACGAGTTCGATGGCGCCGTTTCTGAGCATCGCCTTTACCTCCAGGAGAAGTTGAGGGACGTGAAGTTCTTTCCTGGCCACGGGGGGGGACGCGCGGGCACCTTTTTTGAAATTCGAGCGCGTGGCCCCGGGCCAGGGCGTCCAGCACCCAACGGTCGGTGGAGATGGACTCCCACACGCTGACGAAGCCCGCCAGCCGGCCTCCCACCGGGGTGCTTCGGTGGGGGCCCGACCCCACGGCCGGTTCAATCCTGCTTGGACGCGGCCTTGCCGCCTTGACCTCCTTGGCGACGACGGCGGGGTCCGCTAGACTTGCCTCGTCCTCTGTAGGCCTCTTGCGACGACGAGCGGGCCGCTTGACGGTAGGAAGCGAAACCGCCGCCGGAACCTTTGGAGGCGCCCTTGCCTCCGCCGCTCCGAAAGGGCGTCTTTCGTTGCTGCAGGACTCCAAGGGCCCGGGCCGTCTCAGTATCCGCCTTGATGGCCTGAAGGGAATCGTCCACTGTCTTCCCAAACAGGTTGTTCCCGTCGAAGGGCATGTCCAGGACTCTGGTCTGGACGTCCTGCCGAAAGTCCGTAGCTTTGAGCCATCCACGACGTCGAAGGCAAACGCCGTTGCCCAGCTGGCGGAACCCAGTGTCGGCGATGTCCGTCGCCACGGTGATGGCGTGGTCCGAAGCCACCTCACCTTCCTGCAGGATCTCAAGGGCCTCCGCCCTCTTGTCATCCGGCAGAAAATCCAGCAGGGGAGCTATCTTGTACCAGAGCTCCCTGTCGTAGCGGGCCACGATAGCCAAGGCGTTGGCCGCTTTAATCGTCGTCGCTGCCGACGAGATGACTCTACGTCCCATAGCATCCAATTTCTTTCCCTCGCCGTCCGGCGGGGAAGTCGACGTGGAGGCCGCACCCCCCGCTTTCTTCCTGGCTGCCGCGGAGACGACGGAGTCCGGGGTAGGCTGCGCCCGGAGGCATAGGGGGGCCGTGTCCGGGACCCGGTACTTTTTCTCGCACCGGTCTCTTCTCGCTGGCGTCGTGGAAGGGTTCTTGAGGAGGGAAAGGCCCTCATCCCAAATGTCGTCCAACAGAGGCACTGCGAGGACCGTCTTCCTCTTGGCCTCGCGCCGCTGGTAAAGGAAGCCTTCCTTTTTCTTCTCCTCAGGCAGAGTTGGAAAAGCTCGGATGCCCTGGCGATCATTGAGTGGAACGATCCAATCTCGTCGGGCGGAGAAGCCCTGGTGGGAGGCGACGACGGAAAATCCTCGTCGTATGCCTCGTCGTCCGTACCCGTCGCTGCCGTGTCAGTCCCCGTATCATCCCCTCGGGTGGACGGGGAGGAGGGCTGGACGGGGCGCGACGGTTGAAAAGGAGGTGGTGGATGGATCCTTCTTTTCTTGGTAGGGGGAACACCAGAAGGTCCCGGTTCTGGATCCCCCGACGGGAGAGGTTCCTCCGTCGGTAACGGTAGCCTCGTCCTTATCTCGGAGCATAAGGACTGTATAGCCAACAAAATGGCCGCCGAGTTGTCTTGCGGCGCTGGCAGAGGGGAATCCGACGGGCGAGCAGGGGCCCCGTCGGTATCCTCGACGATGTCGTCGTCGTCGTCACCTGCGTCGGGGTCCATTCCGACGGGCTGGCCTTCTTCCACGCCTAGGCCGTGGCTTAAGACCTCGATCAGTTCCTCTTCTGAGGTTGAGGCCGAATCTACGACGACGCCCTGCCCCCCCTTCTTCCCCACGGAGGGTTTCACGGGGGTCCTATCGATGGGCACAAAGGAAGACTCCCTCCGAGGAGGCAGGGAGATTCTGGGCCCTGAGGTCGCCACCACTGGTGCAGCCACCACAGGCTGAGCCAGGGCCGCCGCGACCGTTTCGATAGAGGGCTTGGTCAGATGGATCAAGGCCTTCACCACCTTAGGTGCGCTCACCGCCTTATCCTTGAGGGAGGGGGCACTGCCACGCTCCTCCTCTGCCTTAGAGCTCGACCGGGGCCTCTCCAGGAGCTTCGCCGGGTGCTCGGCCTTCCTCTTACCCGACCCAGAGCGTTGGCTCGTGGTTGATGGTGCCGGGGAGGGTGCGCCCTGCCTGGCGCCCGTAGAGCCCGACCGTTCGGCGCTCCCGGTGCCAGCGGACTCGCGGTGCTTGGCCTTATGTTGGGCCCCCGTCGCCGGGGCGCCCTCAAAGGTCTTAGAAGACCGCTCGGATTTCTTCTTCTTCTCGCCAGACGGGCTCTTACCCTCCAGCCAGTTGGCGAGACGTTGATGGCGGTCCTTCATGGTCCGTTCCGACATGTTGCCGCAAAACGCACAGTCCTTCTCCACGTGCGTCTTGTCCTCATGAAGGCAGTAAAGGCAGAAAGAGTGTTCGTCCTCCTTGAAGACGTTCTGCAGCTGGCATCCAGGGCAGACCCTGAACAGCTTTCCGGGCGTCGAGCTTCCCTTCTCCTGGGCCATCTCCGAGATCGGGCCTGAGAAGCTTCTGGAGTCCTCCGAAGTGTAGCTCGACGAAATCTTCACCCTTGAGGGGCACAGATGAATCCGACATGGGTCCCCGCAGATCGGATGTAGGATCGGTGGAGCTTGAGGCTCTTTTGACCGAAAGAATCGAAGTTTTTTGTGAAAAAGCGCGAAAAATAGCACTAACGCTCAAGAGCAATAGCACGAGGATCCCAACACATGAACGTGCGGTAAAAATCTGAAGATGGCTGCCGGAGGAGGTGCTTAGGTAGAGGGCAGTCATTGGCTGTGGTCAGTATGACGCAGAGACCAGTGATTGGTTATTACTACGAAAGACAGATCAGAAACGAAACTGATACTGGTTTTTTCTTTACCGAGGATTCCCAGCCTGACGACGGGGAATATTCATGAGCATGTGAATCCATGCCAGACCCCATGCTGGAGAAGCCCAGTCTGTGAAGAGAGTGGCAAGTGACGTTGAGATGATCCAGGACTTGTTCGGGAGAACGCGCCCTGATTAGCCAACCATTCAGGTAGGGGTAGACGTGAATCCCCACTTTCCTGAAACTCGCTGCCACCACTGCCATCAGTTTGGTGAAACTGCTCAATTCAGCCCGAATGGCAGAACCCGAAACGGATTATGAGAACCGCCAACGGCGAACCTCGGGTACTTTCTGTGCTTCAGATGGATTGGCACATGAAAATAAGTATCCTAAAGGTCCAATGACACCATCCAATCCTGGAGTTGGAGGGCCTGAAGGATCGGAGAAAGTGTGACCATCTTGAACTTGTCCTTCCTGAGGAACTTGTTCAAGTAACTCAAGTCCAAGATGGTTCTCAGTCTTCCGTCCTTCTTGGGGATCAGAACATTTGGCGAATACCATCCTTTGTTCCTATCCGCTACAGGTACCGGCTCCATAGCACCTTTCTCTAGCAGGGTCAACATTTCCTGCACAAGGAACCGATCTGGAACCTTCAAAGAATGGCTCCTTGGTGTATGGTTCTGAGGTCTCTGAATGAAGGGAAGGCAGTAACCTTCGGCTATGGTTTCTAATGCCCAAGCATCCAAAGTAATGTCTCACCATTCTTTCAGATGAAGTCTGCCTCCCACTGGGGTGTCGTGACTCAAGACCTCAGAGCGGTTTTGAGGCTGCTGAAACAGTGGATGTTGGTAAAGATGCTCCTGCTTAAGCAGACTTTGCACCTCTCGTTGTCAACCATGAGGGGATCTTCTTTGGCCTCTTTGACCAGCCATTACTATCGCTCTTCAAACTGAGGAGTAGTAGCAAAAGGATCTACCCCTCCAAGACGGTCCAATGGGGTGAAAAGGCTGAGGCTGCCTAATGGAGGCACCCAAAGACATAGCTGCCGCCTTAGAGGTCTTCTGCTTCTCAAGGCTTTCGTCAGCCTTGCTGCCAAAAATGTGAGACCCGTGAAAAAGGCATTCCTTAACCACGCAAATCTGTGAATTACGGTGCTTGCCGCCATGGCTCTGCTGATGCTGTCAGCAGAATCCAGACCCAACTAAAGAGACTCGCACACGGCTTCCTTGCCATCCTTAACAATGGCTAGGAAACCATCTCTTTCCTATCTTTCAGGAATATGCTCAGCCCCCATAGAAATGCAGTCCCATAGAGTGTATGAAAACTTTGCCACAGCACATGTGGAGTTGGCTGATTTAAGAGTCATACTGCCAGTGGAAAACACCTTTCAGGACCATGCATCTACACTTTGGTCATCCCTATCCGGTGGGATGGTTGGATAGGTTGCCTGTTTTGAGACAGCGGTTGCCGCCTTCACAACTAGACTTTCTGGGGTAGGGTGTTTCGATAAGTAGCTGGGGTCACTACTTGATGGACAGTATTTGCTTGTCAAGTACTTATTTACTGCCTGACTTGACTCCAGTGCCTCCCAAATGGTATTTACCCTCTTCTGAAGAACAATGTGGAAAGGTAAAATGGGATCCTTTTGAGGACCTTTATCAAGGATGTCTTTAAGTTCATCTTGCTCGAAAAGGAGGGCAGGTCTGCTCCATCACAAGTAATGCACTAGCCTGGTCATCAACTGCCTGTACGAGGCTTCTGCAGTGGCGTAACAAAAGATGTGGGGGCCCCCCTGCGAGCCATGCTGAGGGGGCCCCTCAACTCAGCAACAAATCAAGGGTCGCGCCACGCTCTGGGCCGGCCTAGATCATCACACTTGCGCAATACGCACAAACGTGCTGCTGAACAGATATGCTGCACACTGCACTAGGAGAAAGATATAAATATGTGTTTTAATATAATATACAGCACACTGTCTGAGAAAAATTGGCTAAAAAGCCAGAGTGTTTGCAATTGTTTTGTAGGTTAACACCAATCCAATAGATGCAAGTCACCAACAGTGCACAGGAACATTAAAGCTTTGCTATTAAAAATGCCATGCCACAACGAAAACATGTCCAACTTGCTGCACAAGGTAGACCAGTGTAGACATGTAATAACAATATAGTAAAGTTTGCCAGGCCACATTTAAACATATCTAGACTAGTTGCACCAAAATGGCAGTCGAAGCAATAACACTCATCAAGAATAGAACACACATTCAAGCCTGTCTCTAAGTGGCCTCTAACAACACGGCCAAACTCTTTAAAATCTGAAAAGAACTGGTCAATCCTGTTGAGGTCTTTACGTCTCATGTTCCCTCCCAGTCCCTCTGTATGGCTCTGTCATCTCACATCTACACTAAAAGTCAGGACATCCTGTCCTCCATCTCCTCTTCCTCTCTCGGCCCCCCCCTTTGGCCATCTCTACCTCTCTTCCTATTTTCTCCTCTTTCTCTCTGACAACACCTGACAACGTTTCTAGACAAGTCCGATCTATGATGGTGTCATCCAAACAGGTGCTCTCCTGCTCCACCAGAACCATCAAGAACCATATTGACACCCTCGTTCCAGCCTTGACAGATTTCTGTAATCACTCTTTCCCCTCTCCCGTTAAGCACTCCCTTATGCACCCACTCCTCAAGAAGCTTTCTGTCGATCATGCCTGCCCGGCAAACTATTGCCCAATCTCCATCACCTCTTTCCTGGGCAAACTGTTGGAAAAGCTGGCCATCTCCCAGCTTACTCTCCACACGGAATCTGTTGGTTGTCTCCATGACCATCAGTCTGGCTTCAGAGCTGCCACAGACACGGAAACTGCTGTCCTGAACACCTGTGAAGTTCTGCTCTCTAACCTTGATTCCAGCATTCCTTCTGTCCTCATCCTCCTTGATCTTTCCTGTGCTTTTGACACGGTCAACCATGCCATCCTGATCAATCCTGATCAATCGGCTCCATGAGAACCTGGGCATAAGGAATCAGGCCCTGGAGTGGCTGACCTCCTTCCTCTTGGACTGCCCCTCCCAGGTCCAACTTGGTCCCTTTCTCCCCGCTCCATCCTCTCACTCTGGTTTTTCAACCTCTATGTGGCCCCTTTGACCCACCTGATCTCTACATTCTCCTCTAACTTTCAGTGTTATGCGGATGAAACTCTGCTTTCCTTCAGGCTCCCCTCAAACTCCTCTCATCTCTCGCTCATTCCCGAATGTCTATCCGCGATTCAGGATTGGTGTGCCTCCAACGATATCTGCCTTAATGTCAGTAAGATGGAGATCCTTCTCATTTGGACTCCTGCCCCTGCTTTCGCTCTCTCACTCTGGCCGCCCGCCTTGGGCCCTCTTCCTTTGACTTCCTGTGAGGCAAACACTGGTGTCATCTTTGACTCCACTCTCTCTTTCTCTTCTCACATCTCGGACGTCGCCAAGAAGTCCCACTACCAGCTGTTCCTCCTCAAAGGGACTCTTCCCTTTCTCACTTTTCCCCAGAAGCTCGCTGTCTGCAGAGCCCTGGTTCTCTCTAGGCTGGACTACTGCAACAGCCTCTTTCTCAATCTGCCTTCCTCTACTATCCAGCCCCTGCAATTAATCCAGAACAGGACTGCGAGACTTATCCTTGGCCTCAAGCACAGGGATCGTATCTCTCCAGCCCTGAAATCTCTCCACTGGCTCCCAGTTGCTGCAAGTATCAAGTTCAAGACCCTTTGCATTGTCCACAAGGCTTTCTGGGCCCGGAGCCCGCACTACATCCAATGCTCTCTTCCAAAATATCTTCTTTCTCAAGCCCTTCGCTCAGCTACTTACAGGGTCTACCTAAGGGTTAGACGTTTCTCCAGGAAGAGAATGGGGGGTAGATATCTCTCCTCTACAGGTGCCTCCCACTGTAATAGCCTTCCTGCCCCTCTCAAGCTTTAGCAGACCACCTGAAGTTCTGGAAGCAGCTCAAAACATTCCTCTTCCCCTCTGCTTTCTTTCTCTCCCTCCCCTGCTGGCCTACCTGACCTACCTGTCTGCTGTACCGACTGGTTGCTTGGCTACCCTCAGAGTCTCACTGAGTCAAGACTCTTTCTTAATCAGTCACCCTTGCACTGCCTCTGGTCCTACCATGCTCTTAGGGGCTGTAACTGTAACCCTACAGTCCCTTGTTCTCCTTGCACTACCCAGAGCTGTGCTGCCCTGACAGCACTTACTCAGAGCATTGCTGCCCTGTTTTTCCCCTCCCCTCTCCCTTGCACTTCCCCCGTCCCTGTCCCCTTGCGCTTCTCGTTATCGCACTTGCACGATCTGAATGACACAAGGCCTAGTAAGATGGTTTGTCTTGTCCTCCCTCTATCTTCCATCCCTTGTCTTGTGACGCCTAGAAACACATGTGTGCAGGTGCGTTATAAATGACTTATATCATATCATTTGATCAAAGATGCCCAGATAAATATACAATGCTGCTGTAAGAAACGGCTGACTGGCAGCACCCAAATGGCAGTCTAGCCAGGTAATTCACTTAGCAGGACTGCTTTATCATAAATGCCCCATTAAAAAAAAAGACATACCAAACTGAGGAATGACTAGACTGGCTGCACCAAAATGCCTCTCTAGCCACTAATACCACATATCATGCCTGCTTAGCCTGAACCTTTGACAGCCATTATTATTTGTCGCATAATCCTGCACCCCCACAGATCCACTCTCCCTCCCACCCCAACCTCCAAAATCAGCTCCTTGGCCCAGAATTATCTCCACGTCCCTCTTCCTTGCCCAAGAGCTTACGGTCGAGGCTCCTTGCCTCATAGGCAAGTACTGGGATGAGGAAGAATGGGACTAGGAGTAATGAAGACTACAGTTAGCTAAATCAAGCATTACCTCCATGTATCTCTACCTCATCCCAGTACTTGTGTATGAGGCAGAGTGCCCTATACACAAAAACGGTCTCATACACACTGGCACGAGGAAGAATAGGGCTAGGAGTAAAGAAGATTACCAATAAGTAATCCAGGCATTAACCAGAAGTATTGGTGCAAGACCATTGAGTTGACTGGGATTCAGCACTCCCCCCCCCCCCTTGAAATGTTGGGCTATGTTGACTAGACCTGGCTGACCTTCAGAGCAGTTGCCAGACAGAAAAGGACACAGATGTTAAACGGCACCTGGGTTTCTCTGTTAACAAGAACCTACCAAATACTAAAATAAAGCAATTCACTGTTAGTATCTGCATTCAAATGCCAAATTTTTTAGGCAATTGAAATCGTGATGTGGGTTTAATACTTGCATGCCAGGGGAGTGATTGGAAGGGTAGAAAGGGAACAGGAGACCACTCATTCTCATAGCAGTCCATAAGCGGGTGATTTAAACCTTAAAGGAGAGCGTTAACTGCTTGTAACATTGAAGCTGCACTAGAATAGTCTCATAAAAATGCATAAAGAAATTAGATGACCCAAACAAATAAGTTTGCCCCTCCCCCACCGCCCATGAAGTTGGCACTACTCCCAACATTTGAAGGGTTAGCCCCCGAAATGTAGGTTTTGTTGCACCCCTGAACGCAAGCGCACACACACCATTCACCATATACACACACGCACACCCAGCTATCCATACATTTAAGTGTGCAATCTTTCACCATACTGGCACACCCAGGCAGCCACCCATAAAATTATGTGTGCACCCTTTCACCATACAGGCACACACACCCAGGCACCCAACCATATATTTAAGTGTGCACCCTTTCACCATACACTCACACAGGCAGCCACCTTTACATTTAAGTGTGCACCCTTTCACCATACACTCACACAGGCAGCCACCTATACATTTAAGTGTGAACCCTTTCAACATACACTCACACACGCACACATCATGGGGTTGAGGGGAGCCCTAACACTTAAAACAGAAATTGGGCCTCATTACAACTATGCCGAACTGTAATCAATGGTGCCGGTAAACTCACCAGCACCGTTGTTTCCAGGCCAGCATATTACAGCTCTGTGGCCGGTTGCCGTCCTGTCCGGCAGGTCAGACCTGCCGGGCAGAACGGCACCCACCCGCATAGTTTTCACGGAAGCACCGGCACCGTTATTAACGGTGCCGGTGCTTCTGTGGTCCCCATTCCCATAGAGTCCGATAGGACTTTATGGAAATGGGGACTTACCATTTGCCGGCACCCGACTTCCCAGACCGCCGGGGTTGTAATCCCCCGGTGTTACTGGGAAGTCGGGCGCCGTTAAATCATTATGGGTCTGGCGGCAACCTGCTTGTAGCAATGGCACGGTTGCCGCCAAACCCATAATGAGGCCAAATATTTCTTTTTGAAGTCACTCTGACTTCATGAAGAAATTATTTCAGTTACAGAAATAATTTCTTTATAAATGCAGAGTGAATTCAAAAAGAAAAAAAAAAGGGGGGGGTTTTGCAAAAAAAAGATTATATTTTTTTCTTCAAGTGGGGGCCCCTCCCAGGAGATGTGCTTGCGGGGCCCCCTGCACAGCAGGGGCTGCGGGGGCCCATGTTACGCCAGTGGGCTTCTGCATGTTCGTCTGACTCTGGCTTTCCAAATTCTAATTCTGGTTAAGTGTTCACTCCACTGGCTGTCTGCAAATTCCCATATAGATCTTTCAGTCTGGACTCCTCTGAAATTAAGCTATCCGGGACATTTATTGTGCCATACTGCAAACCAAAGTGCGCATCATTACCAGATGGCTCATTGTCCTCATAAATAGAAATCAGAGACTTATTAAAGAAATCCTTTCTTGGTAAAGGAGTGAAGCTTTTTTCACGTAATGGTGTCGAATTTTGCACCCAATGCCGAAGAGTTGATGTGTACGAGGACGACATTTTAGACTTCGATGGCACCGAAGACTTTGATGGCACCACTGGTGTTGATGGGCCTGGTGGCTTCGATGGCGCAGCTGGCGTCGACAACCTCGACCTGTCTTGCGATTTACGACTCAAAGGATCCCTCGACGATTTCTCATCTGGCCTTTGTCCCAGGCTCGAGGATGCACAAGATTTGGCTCGAGCCCAAGACACGGTAGGAGCATGGCTTGTCGAGTGTTTTTTGCTCTAAAATATTTTAAGCATTTCTTGCCTGAATGCTTCTCAATCGGCAGGAATGGATGCGTTGAGGGACAGAATATACCTCTCTCAGGAGAGGAGTTGGATGAGGACGTTGAAGTAGGCGACTTATGGTACCTCTTCATCGAATTCCTCGATGACAAGGACTGGTGGGAGCCACTCCTTGACCTAGACCTTTTTGCCTTCTTTCTTCAAGGAGAGTCACCTCTCGCATCATCAGAAGGTTTCTTTTCGACGGGGTAGTCCGGGGGACTTCTTAGGGACTCTACCTAGCACTTATTTCCACGTTTGCTCCTTCAGAGCTTTTACGGTCAAGGGGCGTGATAGACTATCTGAACACAGCCATATTAGGGTATGTTTAAACTTTGCGGTAGTTGCAGAATTGATGACGTAAAACTTTGTAAAAGAACGTGAGCACACCAACGACCACTATGAGTGCAGGGACTAGATGTTAACTGCCTTTGAAAAGGGAGTAGTAGGTGAAAAGGGGAAAAAGCATGAAGGGAGCGAAATTGGTCAAGGCACTTTTCAACGGTGACATACTTCTGTTGATCGATGGGACAGGGTCATCAAGGACGAGTATGGAGGCATCTGGTCTGTGGAGGCCGTGTGGCTAATGGTCCCCAGACAAGAGACCGCTTTGAGTTGTACATGGCATTCAGGAACCCGGTACATGCCTGCAAAGCCCCACTGCGAGCGCATGGCCCAACTGAGAACCGAATTTAAAAAGGCAGGGGGTGGATGAAGTTTGCGGAATATGCCCAGCACCTTGCCAAAGGACACAAACATATTATAACTACAGGGACAGGTTCTTCAAAGGGAAGTATGGAGAGACCAGGTCTGGGGTGGTCATGTAGCCAATGGTCCATACACAAAAGCCCCCTTTGAGTTGTACATGGGGTTCGGCACCCAGTAACATGCCCCTCCTCCCACCCACCCAAATTGTGAGCGCACAGCCTAAGTGAAAACTGCCTTTGATATAGGAAGGGTTGGATAAGGATGAAGTGTGTGGAATAGGCCCAGCACCTTGTAAAAGTACACATACATATGTTGATTGCAGAGACAGGGTCTTTAAAGGGGAGTCTGGCGACAATGGGTCTCGGGTGGCCATGTGGCCTATGGTCCCTAGACTATCCCTTTGAGTTGTAGATGGACTTTGGCACCCAGTACGTGGGAAGTGGGATTGTCACTATAAGTCCAGTATATTGTGCCGAGGCACTGGGAAATTCTTAACGGATGTCTCGGACGACACAGGCAGGTATGACACAGTGAACTCTGAATCCCAGGCATCTGTGAATCCACCACGTGAAGCCTCTAAAGGCCACACGTCTACTATCTGTGTAAAAGATAAAGAAATATTTTTTGCAGAACCAATTGAATTGATTATTTACTTTTTTTTGCATAACTTGGAAAAAAAAGGCATACATAGGAAAGCAGAAACGTATTTTGCAAGTAAAGGAGTTCAAAGTCAAATGTTTAGAAAATATATGAAAAGTTATATGTTTAACGAAATAATTTAATCGCAAGCTTGCAAGTAAACAAAATCATTTTGGGGACTCTCAAAAAACAAGATTGAATCGTTTAGCATGACCCAAGAACAATAAATGTTTTTATTATATTAGAGAGAACCCATGAAATCACATTAGAATTGGAAACCAACCTAGAAGCCAATAGTGCACGGTTAGCGCAGATAAAAGGGCTAGAACACAGCACTCAATCATTACTAGGAACACAAGGGCGAACAGTTGCAATACGTTTGTGCATCAGCACCATCATCATCATCATTCTCAACACCCAATGTGTAAGGCAGGGTGTCCTGAAGTCTTGCTGCTGGGTCACGCACAGTGAAGGTTCTTCTTCAGCTATGTAGGCCAAGCAGCCAGAGTTTTCTTGGCAGCAAGTGTTCTCAACCAAAGTGGCATTACTTCACATCTAAGGCACGTACACCAAGTGGAAATGTCTTCCATGCGACAAGGATCAGGATCTTGCGAACAATAGTCACTGTTTTTTAAAGTTTTTTCTGGTTTCCCCCTCACACATTTCCTCATCTATGTACTCCAATTCATACAGGAACGCTTGAATAATGGTCATACTGTTTGAGGTTGAAGTTGGAGAAAAAAAGTAGTATTTTGTTTTTTTAATAAATGAATGCATTGATGGTTCTTTTTGAAATGGTATTTTTAAGAAACGTGAGTAGAGAAGACAAAGACCTGTTATAAAAACCCTAGAGCATAGACAACTGCAATATGCCCAATGATGGAAAATAACCACTTGCACATGAAACAACTGACTTATTTAAGAATACTATTTATATCTGGTTTATCGAAGACATTAGTCAATCACATAATTATTGAAAGGCAAAGGGCTTGTAGAGAAAAGTAATTGGAACTAGCGCAAGTTCTGTGAGGGTGCAGGAGTAAGGCTCGGGCATAATTGTGGCATGGTTTTGGTTATAAACCTTTATTCATGAAGCAACATGGTTGAAGAAAGGCCTTTTCTATCCCTAAACCTTAGATGGGTTTTCCTGCCCCAAGAAAACCGAAGAAAACTGTCAATGTCCAAATTAAAGTAGTCTGTCACTGTTGTGTCCCAAAACCCTACTTCTGACCCTAAAACTATTTACAAATCACTAAAGTGCAAGGATTCCAAAACTCCAAAGTAAACTAGTTGTGACTGCGCATGCCACTTCATAAGTCTCAGGTGTTTAATGGAAAACAAGTGTTTGGCTTCGTAACAATCAGTGTCCCAGTAACCAAGGTTTGGCTCCTTTCCCCTGGCTTCTAACTGGTTCTCAGGCCTTCATAAAAGTGCAAGTCCCAGACTAGCAAAGCTGCATCACAAAGTATTGTTTTCGCAAGTACATAGTTCCTTCTGGACAATTCATGTTTCTTGTAGGATGCGTACCAACGATCTGGGATCGAACTATAATTCCCATTTGTTTTGTAGTTCTCAGTGCATTACATATTTGCTGATCAGGCGTGTTAGCACCGGCGCGTGAGGTACCAGCCGGTTATTTCAGGTTTGTCTTTGGACTGGTTCTCTAGCTGCTTGGTTTTTCGTGCTTCCTAGAAGCAGTCAGGAATCACATTTATCTTCTTTACACATTTCTTACAATGCAGTCGATAATCTTATAGACGATCTTCGTAGAACTGCCATGTCGTCTCCTGCCTATAATCCCTCCTCCTATATGAGGAACCAGGCAGATATTCTGGCAAAATATTTTGCGCCCCCTGTAACAACAAATTCCCCTGCAACTTGTTGTTCTGCAATCAGCGATGTTCCTCTACATGTATCATGTAAATCAGAAGACCAGTCTCTTCGCCTGTTCAAGAAGACTCATCGGGTGTGGTTTGCTTGTCGTGTTAGAGGGCGACAAAGTTCCTGCTTCCCCCAGATAAACAGCTACAAGTTAGGTTCAGAGTCCGCTTGTTTTCCTCATATTAGCTCTGACAACAACATGAACTCTAAACCCCCTTTCCTGGATTCAAGGAACTCCCATGCCCCCTGCTTTTCTATCACTTCTAGGCAATGTAAACCCAACCATAGCTCTAGCCATCCGGGTACTTTCAGATTTTCACTTCTTACTACAAGCTCCCTTATGCGGCATGACGTTGACATCCATGATTTACTTATTTCAATTATGCCTGATTTTATGGCAAATAGCAGACTCCTGTTTTAGTGATCCTATACCCACCTCTGCAACACTGGCCATTACGTCTAACTTTTCAATTTTTAGTGCCAACCGCCCCAAATGTAAAGGTGGAGAGCTAACCATTTTTTCGACAAACGCCTTAATATGCATGTTAATTCCCCTGTTTCCCCAGGTAGCTGCTAAAGTCTGATGGCTAAAATTAAGCTAAATGAAAACAGCTCTCTTACCATTCTGGTAATCTATCAACCACCGACAGATACTCCCCTCTTTGAAGAACAGTTTATTAGCTTATTCAATAGCATTACCCAAATAAACTCTTCAGTGATCGTTTTAGGAGATTATAATCTTTGGGCAAATGACCATCAGGACAGCAAGCAGTCTGCCTCCTTCTGGTAGTGAATGCTATTGGTTTTGTCCAGAGGATCTCAGCCCCTACTCAGAGATAGACGCATACTTGATTGGGCTCATCACCTACTTATAACCAACACTTGTGTAAGCCAATGTCCTTGGGTCCGATCATTTCTTAGTGAACCTTACATTCCATCAGCCAGATTTTCCTTTGCAATTTGCGCTGCGTCCAAAACAATTAAAAATTGCAAGAAACCTGAAAAATGTTACTCTGCAAAAGCTGTTGAACTTCTGGCTAGGCTTATACGTGTAGACTCAACTCTGATAGTCTTGCTCTGCACATTACTTCAATCAATGAAGTTCTTGCGCCTAAAAACGTAAACAAGTAAAAGTCAAAACAAATAAGAGTCTTTGGTTTAATGAAATGATCATTGGTCTTCTCGCCTTTTAATTTCTCTTCATGAACAAGCCGTGAAATGTCTTAAGCTTGTCATTATTGATGCAAAGTCTCTTCACTTCGTTAACAGGATTTCCTCCATCAAATCAAACTCTAGCGAGCTCTTTGCAATCCTTAAAAAGTTTGAGGGTAAATCTTCCACTGAAAAAGCATTTATTAAAGAGACTGGTGTCAAGCAATTCACGATGCGTTTAATCTCAAAACTGCTGGTCACCAACAAACCATTGATGCTCAATAAAATATATGTTCCACGTTTTGTCCCTCTAACCTTTCAGCACCTCAAAACAAAAATGAACCCGTACTCGTGACAATCAAGTTTAAATCTTGTACCGAGGCTCAGATATGCGAAATTGTAGCAGGAATGAGACCGACCTCGTGGCTCAGGGACAGTTGTCCCTCTAGCACCTTCAAGGCTTGTATGGATATTCTTGCTCCATGGGTTACCAAACTAGTTAATCTCTCCTTTACAGAAGGTAATATACCCTATGTTCTTAAGGAGGCTAGGATTACTCCTCTTTTAAAGAAGAGCAATTGGGACCCTGAAACATTACTGTCCTATAACGAATGTTCCATTTCTATGGATGATTTTAGATCCTGTTGCCTATGTTCAGCTCCAAGAGTTAATAGAGAGAAACAACATCCTTAACCCACGACAGTTGGATTTCAGATCTAGGCACGGAGATAGCCATGCTGTATCTAAAATCCAATCTTGCTAGTATTGCATACAAAGGCCAGCCAACCCTTATTTTGTTACTCAACCAGTCTGCTGCCGTTGATTTAGTCGATCACTCTCTGCTAGTAGCCAGGTTGGGTGAGATGGCACATTGTTGCTCCGCTACTCACTGGATCCCATCTTTTCTTGAACCCAGAAATGCTAGGGTGACTATGGATAATGGCAGCTCTGTTCCAACAACTATTACTTGTGGGGTCCCTCGGGGATCTAGTATTTCCCCCACATTATTGAGTATCTATACCATGCCCCTCCTCACTCTCCTGGTTGTCCATTTCACTAATTATGCAGCAGAAGACACCCCGTTCATACTAGAACTGTCTGGATGCTACACTCAGGATTTGCGTATGATCAATTTAATCTATGAGTCCATTCATGAATGGATGGCCACTAACTCCTTGGCCTTAAACGCTGAGAAAACTGAACTTTTGACTATAGCGTCCGGTCAGAAACTCAAAAAACTTGGCTCAGAATGTGAAGGTTTCCTTATCACAAATAGTAATATCAATGTAGCTAAGAGCGTTAAGACCTTGGGTCATCATCCTGGACGCCGAGCTTACCATTAAGCCGTAGGTTGCCCATGTCTGAGCATCTTGCGGTTACATCATTAAACTACTGAACTATATTCACCCTTACATATCATTGAAGAACAGCTCATTATTAGCTACTACTTTGCTAAACTCGCGCCTGGACTGCTGTAACAGTTTGTTACTAGACACCTACATAGCGAACCTCTAGGTGCTTCAAGTTAGTCAAAATGACGCAGTTCAGGCTGTTCCACGGCTTATCCAGGAGAGATCATGTCACTGAGGCCAAAAGGGAATTGCACCGGCTTCCCATTAAACATTGCGTTACATACAAACGTTTGTCTTTCACCTATAAGTGTCGTAATAGTGAGGTGCCACAGTATTTGGTTGATCGTCTCACCAATCTCCCTTCAGGCCGTTGTCTATGTTCCTATGATCCCTACAAACTGGTGCAACCCAGGTTGCCCGAAATTTGCCCCATTCTGGGTCAAGATTTGTGAGGCGGTGCAAGGCATGATGGGTACTGTCACCGTTGGGGGCACAAATACTGGGTTGTTCATGTTGGAGCTGGGCATTGCCCTCGACGAGATACGGACAAAGGCCCAAAAGAAGGTGCATGTGATTTTAGTGATGGCAGGGGCACAGAAATGGAAGGCAAAGGAGGCGCCCACGGAGCATGAATGGATAGGAAGGATTTGGAGTCTAGCAGCTCTGGAGATGGTGATGTACTCACTGAAAGGAGAGTATCAGCAGTTTCTTTTGGACTTGGACCTGGTTCTGCAATTCCTCAAAAGAGACTCAAGGGCTGCCTCGTGCCCGCGCAGCATGAAACTTTTGGGATTGGCGCAATAGGGGGTCATGGACGGGGTGGGGTGGTAGATTAGAGGTGGGAGGACTTTGAGCTTTGAGTGGACCCATCTGGTGGAACTTGGACAGCCTTGTATAAGGGTGATTGGGGGTAGGGGGCGAGAGACGAGCGTAGTGATGGCGGTAACTAAGACTGTACCTATGACAGTTGTAGTGATATACCAGAACCAGTGGGGGTGGGGGATGGGAGTTGTTGGGCGTGGGTGGGGGGAGTTGGAGGGGTTATGGTTACTTTGTTCGGTTGTTATACATACCAATAAAAAGTTCTGTGAAAAAAAAGTTTACAAGCTTTGGTGGAACCATTTTTGATGTCCAGGCTCCCTCTGTCTGGAACAAGCTTCTGCTTGATCTCAGGAGGGCAATTTCCCTCGAGGAATTTAAGAAACAGATTAAGACTTCTTGGTTCAATGTTAATCCAGACTAAATTTATTGTAACTGGTAGTTTTCTGAGGTTTGTCTTGATTTTATCTTATATCTACGCTCTGAGGTCCATGGGCGTGAAGCGTGTTATAAGAATAACAAATTAAAATGCCAGGCCTTCTTATTTGGTTTTCATGTGGGTGCAGGTCCTAGACTCTTAAAGCAGCAACACCACGGCTTGGTTTACTCTTCTGCCAAGTATGTGTGCCTTTCTTAAATGTCTCAACACTCGTCAGGGTGCCAGACCCACTTGTGCCATTCAAAATGAGTTCCTTATAGGGGTGCAGGTCCCAGACTCGTAGTATGTGGCTACCACAGCTTGGTTCACTCTCCTGCCAAGCCTGTGGTTCTCTTTCTTCGATAGTCCTTAGGGTCTCAGACCATCTCCTCCTCTGTTTCGGATAGGGCAGCGTGTCCCCTACTCAGATGCTGCTTTCAGGATACCTGACCCTTGTCAAGTACTCTACGCTTTTCTCGCCAGGCTTCCTCAGACCTCTAGCCCTTCTTGGTATTCCTGCGTACCTTTTCCCTTACTAAGCGTCTCCCATGGAACAGGCCTCTTCTGCGAGGATCTGGTAGCTCTCAGGGACTTGGCTTGGGTGCTCCAGCATCCCTAGGTTTTGGACTCTGCGCCGTACCTCTGTCTTCCGTCTGTGGCGTTTCCCCCCTTCTTCACTGGGCTTGTCAATGCGGTACATGTGGCTTGGTGGCTCCCAGCAGCGTTCTGCTTTCCTCCTCTGAGCTCTCTCTCTTCATTACAGATGACAAGGATTTGAACTCCCGCACTTCCGTGTAGGGCTATTCTCAACCAATTGAATTTCGTTGAAGACTAGACCATTTAATGCGGTTGTCTGAAGTGATCGGTATCCCTCCTGCACATCATCTTCTTCACAATTCTATTGTAATTCATAGACGGAAAACCAATTGTTTCCCCTTGTACTTTAGACCGGTCTGAGATGTTAGGTTGACTGACTGCACAACAAAGAATGTTGGCCCTGTATAAGGATTGGAATGAGGGGTTGGAATTTGATAAGGAGGGAGTTTGGTATATAGTTGGATTATACTGCGATCTCTGGGAAGGGTCGTCCCAAATCACATACGGGGCTTCCTCTCCCATGTAATCCTCCCCATGTGTACTACTCCGGGCTGGACTATTGTACTGTGGATGAATCACCATGGCGCCTTGGGAAAGGTCTCAGACTTGTCACAGTACCGTTTTGTGGTGTATGCGTTGTAGTTGATAGCTCAACAGAGCAAAAAGGAGTCTTGGTGGCCCGGAATGAAATAGAAGGACATGAAGTCTGGAGAAATTCCAATGT
This sequence comes from Ambystoma mexicanum, assembly GCF_040938575.1. NCBI lineage: Eukaryota > Metazoa > Chordata > Amphibia > Caudata > Ambystomatidae > Ambystoma > Ambystoma mexicanum. Next base: position 870,384,588 of record NC_090931.1, read on the forward strand.
TGTCTGAACAGAAAGGGTGTGTTGATATTTATAGAGCAAAGAGGTGACCTGCGATTTAAATGGAGACATGACAAGAGACTGTGCACAAAGGACGTTCGTATGAGACGGGACAAGGGGAATAAGCTTAGAGTTTGTATCTGCTGATGTCAGCTACAGGGACCAGTGTTATGATTTACTGCCGCAAGAGCACTTGAACATAGGGTGATCGATCAATGGATGAGATCACCACAAGACAACAGCTTCTGAACAGTGGGGTTCGCATGTGCAAATGTTGAAAATCAAAAGGTAAAATGCATTGGAAAAATTGTAATTGATAAATGCTCATAGAAAACATGCTCTATCCATTGGTCGAAAATTCCTAAAGACGTCACCTTTAATGTAAGCATAATTTAATGCAGTGTAATGGCTTTACAAGAAAGGGGGGGAGGGGGTCATGAGTGGGATACTCATTACTGTGGTGTTAATGGGTGCAGGCTGGAAATACCAGACTGCAGTGTGGCAGTCTGATTCCACCACTCCCTCCCTTATGAAACCCTGCAGTCGCTGAGATTGGTGACCAGGCCCCTTATGGGTCCATAAAAATTGGCGAATACTCACAAAAAATAAAAATAGAGTAAAAATACTCCCAACAAAAATAGGAAAAACACATGAAGTATTTTGCGCATCTGCTTTCACCCTCGCAGCTCCACGGATATGTTTGGACCAGTAGTACACATAGTACCACAGGAAGAAACTGCCATTTTAACTGGCTGATTGGAAGTAGTAAACATGTATCTTTTAATGTGCACAAATAACTGGGTGTAAAGTAACAAATATTACAACATTTTGTTTTTCCAGTTAAAACATTTTTACTCGCTCATAAAATACTCTCATTGGGAATTGGACATACATTTTTACTTCCTAAAAAATCCTTTTACTCCCAACTTTAAAATTTAGGGAGTAAAATACTCCTGCTTTCAAATCTTATCTCGAGCACTGGTAGGAGGAGATCCCATTTCCTCCTTAGGGGATCTTCCATAAGCACCCAACATGCCCTTGGGAGTCTTGTTAAAACGCTGAACCAAACCATTTATCTGAGGATCGTTGGAGGTTGCGAACATATACGTTACACCACATTCCTTCCACATAGCTTGCATGCAAAAGAAATGAAGTTGGTTCCTCTGTCAGAAACCTGGTGTAAATGCCCAGGAGAGCCCTGGCAACCACTTTGGATATTATGGTCCAAAGGGGTATAGCCTCAGGGTGGTGGCATGATCTACAGTTACCAGGATGAACTCGTGTCCACCTGCGTAAAGACTGGAGGGGGGGGTCTGTACTTCCGCTCTCTATATGGTAGAGGAGAGGCACAGAGGACCCCTGCCAAGATTTTCTACTGTGGTAGCAATGGATGAGCAATCAAGGCCTAGCTTCTCAGGAGGTGATGCGAGCTGGTTCTTAAGTACAGTGTAGTCCCCAAGCACCCACAAAGGAATGTGCACACACTATCGGTTAAAACACAGTCTTTATATAATTAATATTCAAGGTCACATACACTATCACGATAACTCACTTTGTACTCCGAAAATCAACAATGGTAAATATATACAGTTCTAAAGTGGTACCACAAACATCATCAGATCTCCTTAAAGTGCATACGGTCAGAATGACACACAGATCAAAATAAAGAGGAACCAGCAGTAGAGAGAGGAAGGAAAGCAAGATGGTTGAGCAATTGGCAGAATACTGGTAACTACCGTTAAACAGTTCTGTGTGGAGATCCCCCCCCACCTGGGCAACTTGTAGAAGAAAGATACAAGCCCAGTCCATATATTGTTCACACTAGACTTTCTGCAACCCCAAATTACCTTGGCGTTGTAGCGTTCCTTGTCGGGGAATCAACGGCCCTTCTTGAGTGTCCTCCCTTTCAGGCAGGAGTCACAGGTCCTCGAAAGTCCGACAGAGAACAGGTCGAGCTACCACGGTGAAGTGCCTGCATCGTTCCTAGCGGTGCTCGTTGACAGGGAAGCGTAAACGTCCTGCAAGGAAGCAGCATGCGAGGCACCTCAGTGTCGATAGTTCTGGACCGCAAAGAGTTGGAAGAACTGTGGCCCAGCAAGGGCGTCGAGTCGCCGGCATCTCTGAGGTCTTTGGGTGGTGGGAAACCCACCGGTGGATGCTTCTCGGCGCGTCGACGGTCAGTGCTTCTCCAGCAGGATACAGCGGTGACGATGCAGACGAGAGCGTTCTTGGATCAATGAAGTTCTTAGGCAAAATGGGAGGGCGACGGCAATCGTCGACAGTGGCGCACAACAGTCCAGGCGCTTCTCCTTGGAGTTCCGCAACAATCCCCGTATCAGGTCGGCAGCCTGGCGAAGGTCTGTCTACCAGGGAGCTTAGGCAAAGATCAGCTGTGCACGATGGTCCCTCGTAGCTCGGGAAGAGGGCGCCTTACCAGGTCCTCTCTGGGTCAGTCCTTGGAGGCACAACAGCTTTCAGATTGCGAAGGAGAGCAACAGCAATTCTTCTCGTCCAGCAGGGCTGAAGGTCAAGCTTCAGTTACTCGTAGTAGTGGACTTCAGCTTCCGAACACAATTCCTAGCAGTGAGAGGTCCCCAGATATACTGTTGATCTCCCATTCATTCCACTGGGTCACACTCAAGCATCTAATCACGACTAAGGGCATTCATGCAGGCAGGCAGCCAATCAGGCGCACGGTGCATTCAGGCCATTCACTTCTCTCCAGATCCTCACAAAAAGTTATGCGTATTGGGACAAGTACCGAGCCATTCTACACTCAATACTGCATTCATACCGGTTTCGGGCAGGGCTGTCCCAACCATTGTGTCAAACACCAGATACTAGACAGCCACTACATTGAATGCATATTCGTCACACGCTCCATTCACCCAAGTCCCACCCACAGGCGTACCCACAACATACGGTCGTTGAGAAGGCTCCAGCCAGTCTGCTCGGCACTTCTCCACACTACCATATACGGAACTTGCACCCAACAGCCAGTCAGGGGGAAGGCACAGAGGCAGGGCTTCCCGGGACTTCGGGAAGATCAAGGTAACAGGTGATGGAAGGCAAGAGGCCATGGGGGCCATTTTGTCTCCATCAGGAATCTACCGATTCCAATGACAGGGCCTGGGCATCCCAAAATGGAGGACGCTCAGGGCACCAGTCATTTCAGCACAGAGCTGGCACCAGCCCGTACCCTGCTCTTTGGGTCACACACAGGTGCCCATAAACATACACTAGGGGCACAGGGTTGTACCCCTACCCATGGGTGCCATAAGGGTATCCCACGGGTCTGTTCACCAAATCAAAAGAGAGCTGCACCGCCAGGAGCCCACATGAATTCCTGCGCGGAAAACACAACAGAACACACGATAAAAAGCAGTAAAGGACAAGGAAACGGAGGCCCTGTCCCTCTGATGCATATCCATCAACACAACCTGATGTTGGAGGGTCTATTCCCACCCTCTCAAGTGGTATGCCAACCGCTGGCAAAGGCTGCAGGGGGGCAATGGCATTGCCTCCAGTCTTGTCAGACAACTGACAAGTGGGGCAGGTCCTGCAGTGGTTTTCCACTTCTACTCCTATCCCAGGTTAGTAAAAGTGAGCTGAGAGCCTTTGTTTGGTCTTCTTAAGCCAAGATGACCAGCTAAGGGCACCCCATGTGCCAACTGCAGAAGGAAGAGCCTGTAGACCTAGGGTACAACCAACCTCTTGACTGCACCAGGTACTTAGTGGGCTCACTATAAAGGAGCTCATCCTCAAAATAAATCTTGAAAGACCAAGGCACTTCACCCTGTGCCTGGGCCTGCCTTCTCAGACCCCCAAGAGAATGGCACTCTCTTTGACCCTTACAAAAATACCCCCAGAGGGCCCACCTTCAGCCAGCAGGCATTGAAGGTCAGGGTGATCCTATGTGTTGATTACCTCTCCTTGAGGAGGGTCCTCAGGCTCCTCTACCTCAGAAGTTGAGTCTAGGGTCATCACTAGGTTCAGTCCCTCAGGAGCGTGGACCAGTGGGCACTGCTTAAGCAGCAGGTAGAGAAGGTGACCCTTTCGCAGAGGTGGCCTACTTGCTCTTTCTTCTTGCCTTGGGTTTCCCCTTTGGCATGGGTAACTGACTATCAGCCAGACCCCGTTTGGCCTATGACCTAGTGACTGCAGCAGCAGCCAGGGGTGGCACCTCAAACCTCAGAGAGCCTACATCCAAGCCCGCGTCTCTGCGGACTAACAACTCGGCCAAACATTTCAAAATCTGCAAGGAGCTGGCAAATCCTGTTGCACTCTCTACCTCTCCTGTTCCGTCCCAGGCCCTCTGAACAGCTCTGGCTTCTCATTTCACCATTAAAACTGCAGAAATCCTGTCCGCTCTCTCTTCCTCTACCTCCTCTTAATCTCCACCTCTACCACCCCTGCCCCCTCTTCGGCTGTTTCTCTTCCTCCCTTCTTTTCCTTTCCCCTGTTCATGCCCAACAATGTTTCTAGACAAGTCCGATCTATGAAAGTCTCGTCAAAGCAGGTTCTCCCCTGCTCATCCAGAACCATATCGACACCCTTGCTCCAGCCTTACCCGATTTCTGCAATCACTCTTTTACCACTGGAACCTTCCCTTCTCCCCTTAAGCACTCCCTTGTGCACCCCCTTCTTAAGAAGCCCTCTGCCGATTCTTCCTCTCCAGCAAACTATCGCTGACCTACATCACTCCTTTCCTGGGCAAACTCCTGGAAAAGCTGACCATCTCCCAGCTTAATCTGCATACTGAATCTGTTAGGTGTTCTCCACAGCCACCAGTCAGGCTTCAGAGCTGCCAGGAGCACAGAAACTGCTCTCCTGGACACCTGTGAAGACTTGCTCTCTAATCTTGACTCTAAACTTCCTTTTGTTCTCATTCTCCTCGATGTAGCCTCTGATTTCAACACAGTCAACTGTGACATCCTGGGGAGCTCTGGTCAGGCCCTGGCCTGGTTGACGAACTTTCTCACTGACCGATCCTCCAGGTCCCACTTGTGTCATTTCTCTCTTCCATCTCTCTTTCTACCTGCGTGTTCCCCAGTGGTCTAACCTTTCAACCACTACCTGGCACCTCATCGCTACATTCTACTCTAACTTTCAGTTTTATGTGGATGACACCCAGCTCTCCTTCCGGCTCCCCTCAGCCACTTCTGCTCCTTCTCTCATACCAGACTGTCCGGCCGCAATTCAGGAATGGTACGCCACCAATGATCTCTGCCTTAATGGTAGAAGACTGAGATCCTCCTCATCGCGCATGTGTGTGTCTATCTGTCTCTCTCTCTCTCTCTCTTTCTCTTCCCCCCCTACCCTGGACCCTCTTCCTGCTCTGTCATGTGAGACTAGGAATCTTGGTGTCATCTTCGGGTCCACACTTTCCTCTTCTCCTCACATCTCTGACGTCTCTAAGAAGTCACACTATCAGCTGCACTTCCTCAGAGATATTCTGCCTTTTCTCACTTCCCCCCAGAAGCAAACTGCCTCCGGAGCCCTGGTTCTCTCCACGCTTCACTATTGCAATAGCCTTTTTCTAAATATGCCTGTCTCTACTATTCAAAATGTGCAACCTCTCTAGAACAGGACTGCAAGACTTGCCTCAAGCCCAGGAATCGTATCTCTCCAGCTCTGAAATCTCTCCACTGGCTCCCTGTGGCTGCAAGGATCAAGTTCAAGACCCTTTGCAATGTCCACAAGGCTTTCTGGGGCCTGGGACCATGCTACCTCCCACTTTCTCTTCCTAAACATCTTCTTTCTCGAGCCCTCAGCTCATCCACCGCAAAACTCTGAGGGTCAGGCGCTTCTCCAAGCAGAGAGTGTGGGGGGGGGGTAGCTTTTCTCTGCAACAGACTCCCTGGCTCTCTCAAACATGAGCAGAACCACACCCGGTTCCGGAAGCAACACAAGACCTTCCTTTTCGCTTCCACTTTCTCTTTCTCTTTCTCTCCCTTGCTGATGTCCCTGACTGCTTCGCACACCAGTCACCTGGCCAACCACAGAAACTCGGGCGTAAGCTCCTGCATGTCTAGTTGCCCTTGCACTGCCTCCGGGCTTCTCCAACACTGAAGGGTCTGTATCTGCAACCCTACAGTCCCTTGTCTCTCTGCACTTATGAGCCACCCTCCTGCAGCAATTATTTAGTTACCTGCTCCTCCTGCCCCAAACCACCCGGCACTTCTCCCCGTCCCACCTCCATGCTCTTGTGCAATCTGAATGATACAAGGCCTAGTAAGATCCTTATTTTGTTCTCACTCTGTGTACAGGCGCAATATAAATAACCTATCGTATCATATCATAAACCAACCCCAAATAAGATAGGGCATTTCTGACACCACACAGGAAGGCACATTGTCTTGTACAATTACAGGCAGTTTGGCTGTCTTGTCATCAATCTTGGGTGGTGTCTAAGGCTACAGGAGCAAGTTTGAGAGGCCCACCAGCTAGACCGGTGGTTCTCAGAGCAGCAGCTACATAGTTCTCTGCCCTGAGCAGGGTCCTGTCCACCACTGTCATGCTAGCCCCAGTGTCTCTCAAACCAGTGGAAGGCTGGCCATTAACGATGACACTTCCCAAAAATCTCTAGGTTTTTAGTGGGATAGTATTCAGTACTTCTGCGTACTGATCCCAGGCCGCAAGGGAAACTAAGGAAGTCCATGCAGGAGTACCAAAGGGAATTCCTGGAGGAGGTGAAGACAGTGGCCTCCACCTCAGGCATAGTGTAAGGGTAGGTCAGACTGGCAGCCTGGTCTCCAAGTGCCTTACCTTTACACCTGGGGTCACACTTCCTGGGACCCTTGGCCCCACATCCCCAGCAAGTGCCTGGTATGTGAGGAACTGAATTAGGATCACTAGGAGTCTGCTTTGCAGCAGGTTGGCACTACTCTTAGAGCCTCCCCCATTATACCTATCCCCACTAGATGTTTGGATCTTAGCAGAGTGTGGGGGTTGGGGGGCTGGTTTAATTGACTGTGGATGCTTTTTGGACTCCTCAGGTTTCTGAGAGGTCCCCTTTTGTATGTCCTTGTCCTTCCCACTGGGATCCTTAGTGGACACCCTAAACCACCAATTTAAAGGTATCTAAAATGTTCTGGTCAGCAATGTACTGACGCAGCGCTGGTGAACAAGCTTCAGAAAAATGCTAAAATAACAATAAGGAGGTGAGAAAATTCAACAATCGTTTTCACCTTGTATTGATCAATCCATCCCATCATGCTCATATGGGCAGCACTCACCCAGTCAACCCAAGACACATATTCCCTGAACCTTCTAAGGCACTGGGCATGTGTCTTGCCAAACCGGTCAATCAAAGCAGCTTTCATGCACTTATACTGGCACTCTTTCTTCCACACTGCGCTTCAGAATACATTTGTAACCAGTCTGAGGTACGTTACTTAATAAACACTTCGCCCAATCCCTATGGTCAACATCATGAATAACACAAACCATCTCAAATGCCTCTATCCATTAGAGGATGTCTGAACCGTCCACATACACACCAAACCAATGTTTCATAAACTTGGTAGCGGGAGACCTGACACTCAACTGGTCTGGCTGAAGTTTCCACATTAGCATTCTCTAACTGGAGTCTTAGGCATTCAGTGTCCCTGTCTTTGAGTTCAAGGTCTCTGTTTTTGAGCTGAAGGTCTCTGTCTGAGTAACCTGCTGTGCCAACTCCTCTTTCTTCAACCTAGCTTCAGTTTCTAACTTTTTGTATTCAACAGCTAATTTCATTCTTAGAAGGTCCAGGGTATTCCCCTGAGAAACAATGTTGGGTTTTGGAATTGAAGTGGCAGGAGAGGTGGCAATCCCATTGGTAGCATCTGTGACTTTACCAGGGGCTCCATCCCCCAATAGAGTCCTCCCCACTTTTATCTAGAGTGTCATAATCTGCCTGGAAATCCACAAGAGCAGCTATTAGCTCTGCCCTAAACTTATCCTCAAAGTCTATTCCTCTCAACTCACAAGCACTCCGTAGAGCTTTTATGATCATCCTAGTCAATTTACCATTTGCAATAGTTTCCATTGTTTGCGGTGATATTTTTCTAGTACCACTAAACCCTAAAATACCAAAAATGTGAATATTTTGTAGTAGCAAGGTTAAACACAATCTTACAACCAGTGACCCCACCCCTGTCAAGAGTATAAAGACTGGAGGGGGTATCTGTATTTCGGTCCCCTATTCAGTTAGAGAAGAAGCACAGAGCACCCCAGCCAAGATTGTCTAAGTGGTAATAATGGACGAGCAACCAAGGCTGAGACTCAAGAGAGGTAATGCAGTCTGATTCTTAAGTACAGTGAATCCTCAAGCCCCCAATAAAGGAATGTCAACACACTACTTTATGTGATGAGACAGTTCCGTTATTTAAAATAAGGTTCCAGTAAATGTATACATCAGTAAATAACACCCTTTCTACTCAGGCAACACTACCCTAATAGTAATTATATACACATCGATATGGTACCACAATATGCTTTAGATTCAATTTAGAATGCACCAACTGCTGACAGTTACTAAAAAGCATGGGAATCAAAGGATTGGAAAATGTCATAGATATTACTGTAGAGAGGCAGGTTAGCGTAGGAATATTGGCAGATTGCTTTCTTTAAAGTAGCAATACTTTGTGAGGATCCCCACACTTCGGCATTCTGCAAGGGAAAAGCAATCGTGTACTTTATCTTGCATATTACAGCCCAGTCCAAATATGTTCACCTACTGTAAAAGCCAGTGTACATGGGCTAATGTGTGTAAAAGAAGACATTTTCAGAGTATAAATACATAGGAAGTCAAATAAAATGTAAAACGTGCATGCAGAATATTATTGATATAATACATCCCAAGAAATATTACAATGAATAGTTACAGAATACATAAGTACATTGAAAACACATTTTCTTAGATAAATCGTGCTTAGTCAAATTAATGTGTTTATGTTTTTTTAATGCATATATTTTCTTAGTGTGCCTTTTCTGCAGCTAATTGTATGTTATCATTGTTGAAATATACATTTTGTTCGCCTGGAAGATGAACTTGAAGACTTATTGTTGTATGCAGCAACAGCTTCCTCTAGCGGTGATAACAGGCGAAGCGGGCAGGACGGCTTCGGACAAACATACATCCGGCCTTTTATTATTTAGTATGGTAATGCTATGTTTTTCCTACAGGAACCACTACCCCCCCAAAGTACCTGGGAAGTCACAGGAGAACAGCATCCAAGACAAATCTAGGACTCCTGGATGATTCTTTAGGAGGGAAGATGCTCTTCCTCGTCATAGTACCTTGCGTGCCTTAGCAAACAAAGTGGAGTTTCTTGGCCTTACTCGACGAGTCACTCCAATGATAGATCCCCTTTGGAAAAAGGAGTCACTGGGATGTCAATTGCGAGAAGAAGAAAGGAACCAAGCAGTGTTGGAAAGGCAGCACTTTTGGTTTTCATTGTGGTCTCAAGTGGCGGTTCGTTACTCTGGCTGTGGATGTCCCAGGAAGGTGAAACTTACTGTGGACCCAGACAAGGCCTGGCTGTAGAAGCTAAGACCCTTGGTGGCCTTGGATGACCTTCGGCGGTAACAGGTGCAGTGGCAGAATTAGGTGTCGGGTTTTCCGCCTTTTGGTTCTTCAGTGCTGCAGCTGCAGCACAGACCAGAGGATGACTTCTGGTAACCTGGACACAATGACTGAACTGCAGACCCTCACTAAGTCTGGACATTCGGTAAGTAGTCTTTGGATTTTGGTGGCAGGAAATGCACCAGCGGACACTCCACTGCAGGCAGCGGCCCTGGACCTTCTCCGGCAGGATAAGTGGGCAGATGATGTTGCATTGATGCCCCGTGAAAGATTCTTCAATGATTTGGAACGTTCAAAGCTCTGGGTGTTAAGCAGCACTATGCCAGCGTACATTCTCTTCCTGGGGATACTTAGCAACCTGGATGGCAGCGGTCATGGACACTGAGCGACACAGAAACTTCTTTGCTTCAAGAGTTTCGGGCACTCTTCTGGATCCACAAAGTTCCCTTGTCTGGGATGGCAGGCATACAGGACTGGCTTCCAGGACACTTTGGGTGAAGATGCTTCAAAATTATATATATATATATATATATATATATATATATATATATATATATATATATATTTTTTTTTTTTAATATCTAGAATGGATGCACCAAAATGGCAGTCTACAAATGCAATAATGTGCATCACTTGCTTTATCATAGATGCCCAGTAGGAACATCTCATGCAAATGAAAATGGGTATAGTGGCTGCACCAAAATGCCACTCTAGACACATAATAACACTGATCATGTTTGCTTTATCATAGATAGATGCCCAATAAAATATATCATGCTACATTTACTTTATTGATGTGTATTGCGCACCACTGACCCGGAGGCTTAAGGGCGCTAGCAGGGGACACAGACGAAAATAATACATAGAGGGATACCATCAGTCAGGCAAGAGGTTAGCGATGATCAATAGAGCAAAAGCAGGAGAAAGATCTAGCCAGTATGTCTTTAATTTCTTCCTGAAAACAAATGCTGACATTTCCGCTCTAAGGTTAACAGGAAGTGTGTTCCACACAGAGGGGGCTGCCACAAAGAAAGCTCCTTTCTTCGCTTAAGACAATCGGCAAGCCAGGATTATTTTGAATTGCTTGGTTTTGTGGGATCTCAGATTGTGTGAATTAGATTTCACTTCCAGTAATGATTAGGAGAAATTGAAAGGTGACCCTGGCTTTCATGGAAAGCCATTGTAGGCTCCTTCTCACCAGAAATATGGTCCTTTCTGTTGAGATCCATTATAATTCTGACGGCGTTCTACACAACTTGTAGCCGATTAACTCGTGTTTTGGGTAAGCCCACTAACAAGCTACTGCAATAATCCAGTCTGGATCCCATTAGGGTGCTGGCAAGTACCTCTATATTTTTTCTCGAGATGTAAGGACGTGCATGTGCCAGTAACTTGACGTAATATGAAGCAGATGAAACCTGGCTACTGACCTGTGCTTTCATGTTCAAGTTCTGGTCAAAGTAGACCGCAGGGGTCTTTAACTTATTTTTATTTTGATCTCATAGCCATCAATTTGGAATTGAGCGTATTCCCTTTCCATCTTAGAGGTTTTAGCTGCTGTGCCTACCAGTATCAACTCAGTTTTACTTGTATTGAGTGCAAGCCCATTAATGCACATCCAGCATTGAATCAAACCATATATCCGGTTGATCGTGATCTCTTCCTCCGCAAAGTTGCCAGAGAGGGGTACAACACATTGTGTGTCATTAGCACAGTTAGCAAACTCAATTTGGTTTTCTTCCACGAAATCAAAGAATGGGATGGTAAAAATATTATAGAATATGGGTGACAGGCAAGCCCCTTGTGGTACTCCCTGTATGAGTTCAATGGGTGTTGCATCCGCAACTGTATTGCTTACCGAGCATTGGCGATTGCTGAGGAAAGACTCAACCCAACATGCTACCGACCTTGAGAACCCTGTCACCTCCTCCAACCTTGCGACCAGCAGGGCATGGTCCACCAGGTCAAAGGCGGCAGAAAGGTCCAGAAGCATGAGCATGACCACCTGTCCATTGTCCATATAACGCAACAATCTGGACTTAAGATACAGCAGTGCTGTCTCTGTGCCATGGCTTTCTATAAACCCTGACTGCCGTTTGTTCAGAATATTGTTGGTTCTGAGATATTCCGACACCTGCATATACGCAACTCGATCCAAAATCTTGAGCAAATATGGTGAGTTGGATATAAGACAATAGCTCAGTGGGTTTAATGGACATAAGCTAGTTTTTTTCAATAGTGGTGTGATCCAAGTGCTCTTGATGGCATTAGGAACACAGCCTTCTCTAAATGAAGCATTAACAAATGTACACATAGCCGGGATAGGTATCGGAGAGCAGGCTTTGATGGCCAGGGGGCCAGCGCGGGACAGACATCCCCTTTACAATTAGTGGGTTTAAGTTTTTCCAATATTAGTGTCAATTTGGATTCACTCACCGGTTTAAAATTAACTGTTCCTCCGATTTCCATATTCTTCTGATGTGACTCAAAATTCTAGTGTCAATGGGAATTATCACCTTCTTGGTGGTTTCAATCTTGTTTTTAATGGTGTTTAATTTATCGAACATGGCGCCCTGAACTGAGCTACACCAATCACTTGTATTGTATTGGTTGGGATGTTCCAGTTCCTTCAAAATTTTAAAAAGCACTCGTGGTTGAGAATGAGCTTTATTAATTCGATCATCCAGGCAGGTTTTTTTGGCCTGGATAATGGCTGCTTTATATCTTTTTGCTATGATTTTATGTGTCTTTATCAGACCCTAGAAGGGATTTTTTTCCATTTATACAATGTTTTGGTTTTTTCCCCTCTTGAGTGCTTGCAACTCCGGGGTGAACCACAGATTATTCTCCCTCTGGATAGCTTTCTTCTCTCTGAGGGAAGCAAGGGCGTTAATAGCCTTCTGTAAAGTTCACTGCAGAACATTAACAATTTCCTCCACAGTACGAGACTCATCCAGTTCCTAATAGAGTGGTGTCAACCAGGGGTTCAAAGCTCTGGACTTAATTTCCTGATGTTTCTACATAATATTGTGGTTTTTGGCAATTTCCTGTTCACAATTTGCTTCTCACATACCATTACAATGTGTATAAAGAAATGGTAAGACCAGGGACATGGTTAAATATCCTGATTGACTATGGTCACATTGTACCCCATCAGCCAATCCAAGGTATTACCCTTATCGTGTGTGGTGGACTTCACATGCTGTTCAAAACACAAGCCTGCTAGTGCCTCCTCGAGAGACCCAGCATGAGCATAGTTTTCATTCAGCCAGAGATTGAAATCACCTAAGATAAGTGCTCTGGAATTAAGTTTAAAAAAAGCAAGAAGTCTGTCACATATTAGACAACCAAAGTCCTGCATAACAGTAGGGTTTCTGTATACCAGAATCATATTGAATGTATTCGCTGGATCTGACCTTACTTTAATGTAAAGTATATCACATCCATTCAAGTTTCCAAAGTCAACTTTCCAGATGTCCAAAGTATTTTTTTAAATAAAGGCAACTCCCTCTCCCTTCCCCTCTAGTCTGTCCTGCAAAAGAATGTTGTAACCCTGGGGGATGGCCAGTGCAAGCGATGGCCCGTCCGCTGCATGGATCCATGTCTCAGTAAGAGCGCAGTTGTCTACATCATGTAGCGCTATATATGTTGCCACATCCAGAGCATGCTTAACAAGGGGACGTGTGTTAAGCAGTAAGCACTTAAGGCCACCCAAACTACTACAAGGTAGCTTTGATTGGGCTGGTTTGGGTAAAAACACTCCAACCTATTTTTGTGCTGCTGGGCAACCGTATACCATGGTGGGACTCACTAGGTCCTTGGCACAGGTGGATCATGTTCCAAGCTGAAGGAAATCAGCATACTTTCCTTTAATCTCTACGTGATACGCATCAGGTTGTTCTCCCACTAACGGTTGTTCGGCAGCTCCTATTTCAGCTCCTGCCGTCATAACTCTTCCTACATATCCCTCTTGTGCTGGTCCTTCAGTTACAAGAGGACCGTCCCCAGTGTACGCATACGAGGGCCTACCTGAACTACCTTTTCCTCTAGTAGCACCGTTCTGGGCGCAGATTCCTTTTTTGCCTTTTCGATTAGTGCCAGGATAGAAGCAGCAGTCATATTTACTACTTATGTGGAGCCAAGGGCACACCAGACACACCGGAGCACAACGGACCAAAACAGACCGCCTTGCCTTATTCGCGCCGTTAGATTACAAGACTACTGGGAATTGTAGTCTTATGGCAGCGGTACGCATGCTGAGCAAACAAGCTCTTTTTTTAAATCGCAACCAAGATTAGCAGCACTTTCAAACAATAAAATGATTATCAAATGACAACAGTAAGCAATGGATAGACTGGCTACACCAAAATGCCAGTCTAGCTACATAGTAAGATTTATCATGCTTGCTTTAATGGAGATGCTCAGTAAAGAAATCTCCCCTTCCATGCCCCAACCAAAATCAGTCTTGCAGGCCTGCACATTCACTGGCTCATTTAAACACACGTTCACACAGCATTAAGACAGCATCACGCCCTTGTCCCTATTGCTCTGCCAAGTCCTACTTATTTGTTAAGGACTGGATGAGAGAGTAGAATTCAGAGTACAGAAGATTACCAATAAGTAGTTTGGGCATTAGCTTGCTCATTTGAACACACATTCACTCAGCATTAATTTCAACAGCATTCACTTGTTGGTTCAAATAAACATTCACACAGCAATCATTTCAGACGGCATTCACTCATTCAAAACACACATTCACGCAGCATTAATTTCAAATGGCATACATGCGCTCATTTAAATTAACATTCATGCAGCATTCATACATCATTCACTTTCACTCTCATTTAAAGACACATTTGCAGAGCATCCACTCGCTCATTCACAATTTCACAAAGCAGTCTTTTCAAACTGCATTCACTCAGTGAAACACACATTAACAAAGCATTTACTCGCTCTGTCACACAGCATTCAAACAGCATTCACTAGCTCATTCATCTGCACAGCTAACCACCCATACATCATATACATGCTCATTCCTTCAGTCATGCATACATACCTACATACACACACAACACACACATCAATCACATATACAAAATAAAATATTACACTTATCGAGGTGGGAGGGGAGCGACACTTGATCTCCTTGTATGCGGATGATTTGCTGCTGTACCTGAGGCACCCGGAGGAGAATCTCCATTACATCCTGGAGGTGATGGAGAGGTATGCGGGGCTGTCTGGCATAGCGGTGAATCCTCAGAAATCTATTATTTTCCCGCTAGGTAGTTATAAGGGAATCCCTGTTAGACAGTTGCCGGTGCTGCAAACTCCTTGGGCTGTTGGTAATTTTCAGCACCTTGGGATAGATGTGTACCACACGGTTGAAGAACACCACAGGTACAATACCAAGGTAACCATAGAGAAAATTGAGAAGTGTATGAAATTCTGGGTGAAGTTGCCTCTAGCAATGATGGGACGAGGGGCAATGCTCAAGATGGTGGTCTTGCCCAGGCTCCTGCATTATTTTGGGAACATTCCGTACCTGATACCCAAGAAGTTTTTCACTAAAATGAACGGCACGTGCAGGGATTTCCTGTGGCATGGCACCAGGAATAGGGTGGCACTATGGAAGCTGCAGAACTTTTATGAAAAAGGGGGAATAAAACTGCCTAATTATGAAGTCTATTACGTAGCGAGCCAACTGCAATATATCGCTAAATGGCTCTCAGATGAAGCGACCCCTGAATCCAGGTTGTTTAGACAAGATTGTGCCCCATTCTATTTAAAAGAGATGATCTGGCTGCCCAAGACAGAAATGAAAGAGCGCCCTAAAATGATGATGCTTGGGTGGAAGATGTGGCGCCAAGCATGCCAGATGATGGAAAATCCAGTTCCATGCTCCCCGCAGATGCCGTTGGTTGCATTGGCAGGGGGGGGGGGGGTGAGCAGCTACGGATGACAATCACAAACCATTGGGAATCGGTCGGGTTGGTAACGATTGGAGATGTCTGGCGGGAGGGGACTATTATACATTTTGAAGAGCTGGGAGAGGAAATGGGGTTACACGTGGGCCAATATATCACATATCATAGAATGGTGCAGAAAATTAAGAAAACATGGCCTGAAACAGTACTAGAAGAAGAACCAGATGCTACCATAAACACGATATATGATATTACGGAGGGAGGGCATGAGATCTCTAGATTGTACGAGATGATGATGTCTAAGGTCGGGAAAGAATTAACGCAATTGAGACTAGACTGGGAAGCGGAAGTGGGAGCCCCGATAGAGGATGGGATGTGGGAACGTGCCCTGGGGTACCCACATGAAGGTGTCAAGGAACGCGAGACTAAAACAGATACAACTATATATTACGCACAGGGCATACATGACACCTCTGAGGATATCGAGGTTTGAAAATGCAGGACAACAAACATGTCCCAAATGCGACGAAGAACAGGCTGACATGGTAAACATGTTCTGGTCATGCCCAGTGATTGAGCGCTTCTGGCGTGAAGTAGCTCGGAAACCTTCGGAAAGGGGGTCACTATTATAGATTCAGCCTGGGCCTGCTTGCTGGGGGGTTCCCCAGATCTCAGAAACTTAAGCATGTCAATAAATTGAAACATCTAGCATATGTGCTTGCAAAAAGAAGGATTGCCATGGGATGGAAGACATGTCATAGACCACGGGTGGAAGTGTGGTGGAAAGAGTTGCAGAAGTGGGCGGAGACCATGGTATGGCAAGAGGCAAGTAACATAGGGGGAGAGGAAGAGGTGGGAACCCTGATAGCATGGAAATCGTTGATAGCGGAATTGTTTGGAACGATAAAAGATCTGACAGAATCCACAGAAAACGAGACCCCCACCACGCGTGGCAGATACAGAGTGAGTGGAACAAATAGGCTCGCAAGGGGGGGGGTTGCTATAAGGGGAGCAGTGACTGAAATTATACAATGAACAATGTGAACAATTTTACTGTTGATATCTGCACTGCATGTTTGGTTTGTATTGATTTTGTTTGTTTGAATATGTAATAAAATGGTTTGAAATAAATAAATAAATAAAATATTACACTTAGCTCAAGCCCCGGTCCGGATCCTGCTCCCCTCCGACGCCACTTACTGTGACAAGGGCCCTTCAGCTGCCACAAACAATGTTATGAACTAGTAAGTATAGAGCGCTTCCTAGTTCCTGCACATGCACGCAGGAGCCAGAGCACTGCGTTGTCAGCACTCCATTCAGTCCAAAGGTAGGGAGTGGCTGTCAGGGATTATCATATGCACAAGATGTAAGCAGTTCCCCACAGGGGTCTCCTGGAGTCAGAAAGGTACTACACTACCAGCCCATTATCAGCTATTCAGACTCCGACAAAGGATGGTGGTCTGCCTTTCTGGAGTAATTGGGGTGTTAATTGAATTGTGCTCTAGTATTTACAACATTTACACAAGTTAGTATGATGCCTGGGAAGAATTTTAGAGAATTGTGGTGCGTAGTTTTGAACTAGGTACAAAAACAACAAAAAGGCATACATTCTAGAACTTGGCTGCTCTTTGGTTGCCTGGTCAATTATACTTTCCTGTGACATTTGGGCTCTTCATTTAGAGGGATAGCTCTGCTGTCTAAAGCTTGAGCATGTAATTTACAGGGTATGACATTTCAGGGGATAGTTCTGTAGTATAGAATCTGAACTTGTACAGTCCAGGACATGTGATTTCCAGGGGAAAGCTCTGCTGTCTAAAGCTTCAGCATGTATGGTAATGTATGTGCAATTTAGGGGGATAGCTCTGCTGTCTATAACCTGACCAGGCACTGTGCAGGATAGCTCTACTGTCTACAGTTTGACCATGTCAAGTACAATGTATGCAATTTAGGGGGATAGTTTGATTGCCAAAAGTCTGATCTTGTACAGTGTAGTAGCCATAATTTAGGTGATAGATCTGATGTCTACAGCTTGAGCTTGTATGGTACCGGGCATGTGATTTAGGGAGCACGCTTTGTGGTCTAAAGCTTGAGTATATAAGGTGTGGTATGTGTGATTTAAGGACATCACCCTACTGCCTCTAGTCTGACCGAGTACGGTGTAGGTTGTGTGATTTAAGAGGAATAAGTCTGCCTTGGCATGCATGACAGAATGCCTGGTTTCTCCTCCTGCAATCTTCAATTGCTATTTTCTCTAGATTTCTGAAGGTGTCATATAAAATAAACTGTCAGGTAGGTGTGTTTCTCGCAGTCCCCGTAGCTGCTCTCCCTCACAGCCTCACCCCAAAATCGCATCAAAAGGCATGTGTGTTGTTAGTTACCTAAATTCCACACATAGCACTGCATAAGCAAAACCTACCCTAAATCCAACTGAGTGCCCAATCACGGACTACCTCCCTCATTCATCCTACTCAACTACTCCAGTTCAATGCATTTCCCCTTTCCTGAATTTCCTAGGAGTATGTGTCTCCCTATAAACCATGTGGTCAAATTTCAGACAAACCTGGCCTGTGATCTCAAAATCTTAAAAAAAATAAACCAACAGTGTCCTATCTGTAGATTTATGTTGACCACTTTAACAGTCCCTGATACAGTGGTCAACAAAGACCACTGACAGTATAATAGTTACCCAGTAAAGAGGAAATCTGTATTAGAAATACCATTCATGTTAAAATATGAATATACTGATCCACAGATGAAATGGCGACAATAGCACTACAAATATGTACATATAGAAATGTGGTTCAGATGAGCATTATGTCACAATCAGCTCTTTTGCAACTGTGTAGACATTTATATCAGGAGTAAACAATTCAAAACTAATTTGGAACCTGAACCAGCCAGAATAGAGGTGGTATTTCTTTACTCTGTATAAAATGATGTCAGAGAATTAAAACTACCCATCACAGAGACAAGCAACATCTTCATTAGTCATTCGAAGATAAAGGATAACATTGTTGTTTGCTTAAACCTTCAGTAAAAGCATGAAATGGGTTTAGAAGATTGTTCGTGAAGAGAAAAAAACTTACAATTAAAGAAATTGTTTTTGGAAAGTCACTGATTCTAATATTATTCTGTTTCTGGATTCCGAGTTCTGACTGTAATCTACCAACACTGGAAATGAACATCAAGAAACAAAAACATGATTTAAAAGGCATCACATAAGCAAGTATAAAAATTATTTCACAACACATTGATATTGTTTGGGCATCGCATTTGCAATGGCTGCAGTTGCACATTTGGTGTCACAAAGGGGTAATTTCACTTGCAATAAACAATCAACTTCATATTAAAAACTATGCATAACAAATGAAGGTGTGAAACACGGATCATAAAAAGTGTATTCAGGTTTGCTTCACAGTCTCTGGATTTATAAGATATATTTGTATTTGTGATTAGGCAAAGGGAAAACTAAGCTGTAAGAACCTCATCTAAAATTGGTATGGTGCTATTTTGGATTCTAATTGGAAAAGTTACTCTGGAAGGAATTTTGCAAAATATAAAAATGCTATTATGAGAAACCAATTGACATTTGTTGTAGCATTAGACTAGCACTGTCTCATTTCACAAAATGGCTGGGATTTCTGTAATGCAAATGCAATTAATTTCCTCAAAGGGGTTTATTATTACATATGAATTTCAGATGAAGTTATTTAATAAAGTTACAATGAAGAGATGTGCATTATAGCAGTTGCACTTTTAGCACAATAGATTTGTTTCAATCACCCTCATCTAATGAAAGAGAGGCTTTTGGCTTCTCTTTGTTGTTTTAATAGCTCAAACTGGGCAGCTACAATACTTACAGGACAACAGGCTGACAGAGTAATGTCTGGACTTCGGTCATCGAATAAAAGCGTTAGTTCACACACAACAATCCAGAATATGAGCCAGCATTGCTTCAGTGCTGAACACAAAAAGGAACTTGGGTGAGTCGATCTTCATACATATTCCAGGTGGCGCAGCATTCCCTCATTCATCAATGTCTGAGCTTTATGATGCTAAAGCTAGACATTTCGCTGACATCAGCGACTGACCCGCACACCTGAAGCCTCCACTCGCCTCACTCTACGGACTACCATTACCAGCATGGGCGTCATTTTAGGGGTGGACAGGGGCGTTTGTCCCCCCCAACTTTCATGGCACACCATTTTGTCCCCATTCATTCGGCTGGGGCACCTTTTCTTCAGATGTCATGTCTCCTCCACCTTTTTCAGCAAAGTTACTCCAATGATTACTAGAGAGTATAGCCAAGCATGTTGATGTCCATTGGTTGATTAGCAATCTAGTGGGGCACCCCAGCTAATCAGATTGCTTGGAAAGCAGGCTGTATCTGACATCATATACCCTCATTCTGAGTAGTCGAATGGAGTCACCCTATTGCTCCTTCACCCACCTCTTAAGTATTTGCATAGTTTTTTTTTTTAACCTAATAAAGATTTGTAAACTCATCTGTTACCGCCGGCTCTCATCCAGTTCTGGGTGACAACCATGCCAATGTTAGGCTATGTTATGTTGAATTAAACCACGCAACATTACGATTTATATGGTCTCTAGGCACTCACGTGCTGCTATAAAAAAGTGGTTAGGGTAGGTCAGTGAGGGAAGAGGGTTAAGGATAGAGGCAGTGCTCTTTTGTTGGTGTGTGTAAAAGCAGGAGAAACTGGCATCTGTGCGTGTCGGCTTTCTGAGTAGGATTTGGTTGTGCGCACTTGGCGTTTGTGTCCTAAGGGGTAACGTTCAAAGCCTTGGCTGTTTGTTTGCAGCGGTTTGTTTGTATGGGAGATGAGTGGATTCAGTGTTGTGTGTACTAGGGCTGGCCTATAGGTTGTGTGAGGAATCTGTGGCGTATACTGGCACGTAGGGCGTGTGAGGTATAAGAGGGGTATGCTGGAAAGGAGCGAGGAACAGGGGTGGTTAGCGCTTACTAAAGTGTTGTTTTGTTGTTGTTTCTAGGATCTGTGCTGTTACTGTTCCTTGAATGCAATGTCTTGGCAGTGATTGGAGTCGGCGGTGTTCATTTTTCTGCTGGACATGGTGAGTTGAATAGCCAGGTTTTCAGTTGTATTCTGAAGGTAAGGTGATCTTCTGTCATTCTTATTTCCTTCAGGTTTGAGTTCCATAGATTGGCTTTTAGGTGGGAGAATGCGGTTCCTCCAAATTATCTTCTTTCATAATGTTCAATTGCGATTTGGAGGTTGTTGCTTGATCTAACGTTTCTTCCTGGTTGGCAATGGTTGATTATGGCTTGGAGGAATTTGTCTGCTTGTCCGTGTAGATATCTGTGAGCACGGATGATGGCTTTGAAGTTAATGCATTTTTTTTTAAAATTATTATTATTATTATATATTTTTTTTTTTAAATGGGAGCCAGTGTAGTCTGGTGTGATGTGGTCTCTTCGGTTTAGTTTTAAGAGTATCCTTGCTGCAGTATTTTGGATGCGTTGCAAGTTTTTTGTGAGACGTTCTGCCATTCCAACATACAAGCTGTTTGCATACTCAATTTTTGATAATACTAATGAGAATTACCAGGGTCCTGTGTGGGAAGGAGAGGTAGGGGAGGATCCCTCTAATTAGTCGCAATAGGTAGAAGCATTTCTTTGCTATTGCATTAACTTGTGGTTCTAGTGAGAGTCCGTGGTCCATGAATATTCCCAGGTTTTGTATTACGGCAGAGGCCTCTGGTTGGGGGCCAGTTCAGTTGTATGTCTGTTGCATTAACCTCAAGGTGGGGGTGGGAGGGAATCATTATTTCTGTTTTGGTTGTGTTTAGTTTGAGATTGTTAGTAATCATCCCGGTGTATATGTGCGTGAGGCATTTGTGGAGGGTCTTGGGTTGGGGTTATTTTAAAGATGAGTTGGGTATCATGCGTAATTGTAGGAGGTTAGTCCATGGGTTCGAATCAGTTTCATTAGGGAGGGAACATGTATATATTCTAAAGGAGTGGGGAGAGGCTAGAGCATTGTGGTACGCTGCAGGAGATTTATTTGGTGTTAGAATTAATGGGTGGTAGGCAAGTTTCTTTAGGTTCAGTTAGTCAGGAAGGATTTTAGCCATTGTAGGGCGGAGTCTTTTACACTGAATTCCTCGAGCCTCATGATTAGGGTTGTAGATCCGATTGTGCCAAAGGTAGATGATATGTCCAATAGTATGAGGGCTATTTGGGTGCGGTCATCTGAGTTTATTTGTAGGTCGTCCCATATGGATAGAAGGGCTGACTCAGTTCCTCTCAAGGGTCTGAAGCCGATTTGGAAGTGATTGAGTATTCTGTTGATTGCTATGTGGCTGAGCAGGATTTTGTAGACGTGGTTCTCCATTAGTTTCGCCAGGTGGTGTAGGTTTGAAATCGGTCTGTAGTTGGTGGGATCTTCTGCACTTTTTATTTCGTTTTTTAGGAGGGGTTTAATGTATGCTGATTTGAAGGTTTTAAGTACTATTCCTGTGATTAGGGATCAGAAGCTGGAAGTATGATGCAGAGGTTCTGCTGTCGAGGATTTCTTTGAAGATGCTTGGTTGGTTTGGGTCACAAGGGGATCCTGTGAGGTTGGTATCTTTTATTAACGCGTCTAGAACTTCTTCATCTATGGGTTCAAAACGGTCAGGTGCAGTTGTGGTTGGGCGTGTGCTGGTTATTGGTGGTTCCTTAAGTGCGTTAATTGATGTGTGGCTTGCGTCAATGGATTGTTGAACTGTTTCTATTTTTGTTCTTAGGTGGTTAGCAGTGCTGTCACATAGGGATTGTGATGTCTGATGCGCTTTTTGCAAGATGTCTGTTTTTTAATTTATTTGATGATTTGTTTTGTGGGTTTGTTGCCGATTGGATTCTCGTCGTGAAGTATGATTGTTTTGCTTTAAGTACTGCAGATTTGTACATTCTGTGTTGTCCTTGGCATTTTATTTTGTCCGATTGATTGTAATAGTTTCTACAAAGTTCTTCAAATTAGCAGTTTGTTTTTCCGAGTTCCCTCAGTTCTTGCACTTCCTGAAGACTTCCAGCTAGTTCACTTGTGCTCATGTACACCTTTCCACTACCCTCACCTCTCCTACCATTACTACTCTCCCCTGGGGGGGCGTGGCCTGGTGCTCATGGAGTGAGGAGGCTGAAATCCCGAGCTCCGGCCGAGCCCGTAATCTGATCCTGAATAGTGAGCCCAATCACTAGCAACACCGAAAATCAAGCTGACCCAGTCGAAGCTGGGACGAATCCCCCTCCTTTGCAGCTTCGTCCGACAAAAATCGGACAGCGGGGACCGAGCAAGAAGCCTGGCCCGGCATCCCCCCTGACCTTCGGCGAGACGCGCAAGATGGCGGCCGCGGCGTACTAACACCGGGGACCCGAGCGGCGAAGGCGGAGCGCCAAGAGCAGCAGCGGTTGGCCGCTGCCCTTCCTCTCCTGCCGCCTGGAGGAGTTCGGCGGACAGGAGGAGGCGAGACCCGGCGCGGACCTCCTGGAGCCCCCGCTGGCAGCCGACCGAGGACCGCGGCGCCGAGCACTGCGCGCCCGCTGGAGTCCGGCACGAACCAGCGGCCTACACCCGGGCGGCCTCGGTGGAGGGGCCCCTAACGCCGCCAGTACCCTGCCACCCCGGGCCATCCAGGCCGCGCAACAGCGGGTGGGACCCCCCCCGCGGAGCCTGCGGTGGAAGTCATCCGGAGAAGAGGACGAGACCTGAGGCCTGTGATACGTGCTGAAGGAGGAGCGGCCGGCGGTGGCCTTGGTCGGCGGTTGCCTTTGCGGATCTTCTCTAAATAAGGTGAGACGCAACCCTGAGACGGCGCAGAGCGCGCATCAAGAACTGCGACTACCTGCCAAACCGTGGGCCCACCTGGGGCTGGGCCGCTGCCACCCACTGGGCCCAGACAGCCTGGACCTGGGCCGCTGCCTCCCCCCTCCTGAAGGCCCACGACCGACTGGCACACTGGGGCCACAGGCGCTGAGCGCCCTCCACCACCAGCCTCTACAACCAACGGGGGTGACTCCGAGCGCCCTGCCTACCCGGACATACTGCGACACCACCCCTAGCCTACCACGAACGTGGGTCCACCACCCCTGAGGCGGACAGGTCCCAGGGCGAGGCCCTCCTGGGGGCCGCATCACGCCCCACAAACCTGGGCAGGCCACGGCCCTGTCTCTGGCGCCATCGAGCTCCGAACGCCGGGGACCTTGAGGCAGCACGTACCCGCTAGACCTGGAGGCGCACACCGCAAACATTCCCCACTACGACAACACGGAACATCGCAGGTGGGGTCACCGGCAGAGCAGACT
This sequence comes from Ambystoma mexicanum, assembly GCF_040938575.1. Classification (NCBI taxonomy): domain Eukaryota; kingdom Metazoa; phylum Chordata; class Amphibia; order Caudata; family Ambystomatidae; genus Ambystoma; species Ambystoma mexicanum. Next base: position 870,408,397 of record NC_090931.1, read on the forward strand.
GGAGGGGCCCACGCAGCAACCCAGTTCGAAGAGGCGTAACAGCCGAGCAAACAACATCACAATGTCTACCCTGAGAAGCAAGCCCAAAACAGCTACAATGGACCCCTTCCTCACGACCAAGGCCCACCCGGCCGCCCAATCTACCCCAAAGGGGACGGCGCCACAGGACACCCAGGGAGATAGCCCTGCAAACAACCAAGTACTCGAAGCAATAGCGGCCCTAAAGGAGTTTATAGACACTAAGATAGGGGAGGTAAAGGCCGACATCCAGCTCATCCATCAAGACGCTCGCAACCTGACAGAGCGTGTCACCAATATAGAATCCACCCAGAAAGACACGATGGAAGACACGAAAGACCTTAAAGCCGAGGTGGCAGATCTCAGGAGGAAGGTGGGCATCCTGGAGACAAGGTTGGAGGAGGCGGAAGGACGCGCCAGGCGCAACAACATCAGGATCCTCGGTGTCCCTGAGGGGACAGAGACTTCCGACCCAACCGCATATGTAGAATCTCTAATCCAGCAGGAGATTGGGGCCGAGAAGCTGTCACAGGGCTTTGCCATAGAGAGAGCCCACAGATCGCTCCAGAAGAAGCCTCCCCCAGGCTCTTATCCCCGATCCATCATAGCGAAGGTTCTCAACTTTCGAGAAAGGGAAGTGATCCTGAGATTCTCCAGGGAAGGTGGGGCGATTGACAGAAACAACTCCAAAATTACCATCTACCCAGACTATACACAATCGGTACAGAGGGCAAGGAACTCCTTTGTCCCAATTAAGGCCAGACTGAGGCAACTAAACCTGAAGTACATGCTGCTGTACCCACCCAGACTAAAGGTGATCTACAAAGGGAGAGCGATATTCCTTGAAACCCCGGACGCGGCCGCTATGTGGATGGAACACAACAATCTGGCCGAGGTCCCTGAACAGCCCATCCTCGAAGACTGCGTCGCAGCCCGCAAAGCACGATAGCCTGGCGCCAGAGCCTCTTTCTCCCGATGCGCACATTGAACCTCACCCTAGAACGATACGAGCACGCTGGACACCAGCATGACATGAGAACGCAAAATGATTACGGCAGCAGGCCGGGCCTCCCACACATGAGCACGCAACGACAACCCCCGAAAGATCAGTGCAGGCCCGTTGCCAGCACGACCTTGCTCGCGCCGGAAACCCTGATGGGGCCAGATAGCGCGAGAGCACCTGAGCACTGCACTTCACCGGCAGGAGCTGGGCGCACCAGTTACAATTATTCTTTATGTGTTACTGTTGAGACCGCCCCGCTACCCGAAACAACCCAAGTAACCAACGAGTACCCGACACCGAGAGATGCATCTGGCCGACTCGCAGAACTAGTGCAAGAAACGACGCCCAGCAACAAGAGATCATGTGTTGGAGAGGCGAGGGGCCGCCCACGACAGAAACTGTATTCAAGCGATGGCACCACAACTTAACATAATCACATGGAATGTCAGGGGGATGGGATCCTACGTAAGGAGGAATCGTGTCCACTCCTACCTGAGGCGCAAGAAGGTCTCGATTGCACTACTCCAGGAGACACCTCTTGGCAGAAGCCACACACAAACTGGCAGACTACTGGGGGGGGCAGGGCAGTGGCGCATCTTACTCCAAATATGCACGGGGTATATATACATGGGTAAGTTCAGACACACCATTCCACCAAATGGGAACAGAAGTGGATAAGGGCGGAAGATTTGTAGTGTTGTGGGGCATGATAGAGAACACACGGATATATATTGTTAACTCATACTTTCCTCAGCATGGGGTACCCTCCCACTTGAAACAACTATGCACTAGAATTGTGCACCACAGAGACGACACCTTCCTATGGGGGGGCGACTTCAATTGTGTTATGAATGAGGAGATGGACAGGTCTAGGATGCCACAAACCACCAACAACTCTGTCTCAAGGGCACTTCGCAAAGCAGTGGAAGACTTGGATCTGGTCGACATCTGGAGAGACCTTCATGCAACCGATAGATCCTACTCATTCTTCTCATCTCCACATGGCCTCCACACCAGGATAGATTACTTTTTCATCAACGGCGAACTTATCCCACAGGTGCACTCCGCGGATTACCTGGGCAGGTCGATCTCGGACCACTCTCCTCTGCTCATGCAACTAAGCCTGAAAGGCCCCAGGCCCCCCATCCCGATGTGGCGTATGCCCACGGAGACCCTGATGGATCCCTCTTTCAGGGACACCCTAGGAGAAAAACTAAGAATACGTAAGAATCAACACGGGGTCAGTCGAGAAGTGGGGCACGCTTTGGGAGGCAATGAAGGTAGTAACCTTAGGTGAGGTGATAGCAGAAGCTGGTGGAATCAGGAAGCAACTGAAAAGGGAACTTGAGGCCAAGGAAGAGGAGACCAGGCGACTGGAAAACAGCCCGACCCCACCCAGCGAGAGGGAACCCAAGCTGGCAGAAATCAGGGATGAATGCCGACTCGCCTGGGATAGGCTATCCAAATTTGACTTTTCCACACGCACTGTTAAGGCACACAAGGAGGCGGACAAACCGGGCAGGATACTGGCCTGACTGTGCAGGAAAGAGCAACCAAGGCAAGCCCTCAAAGAAATCAAGGACAAACATGGAGTAACCCAGAGGACACAACAGGCAATTAACGATGTCTTCTCAAACTTCTATGCCAAGCTTTATGCTCACGATGAACAGGTCCCAATAGGAGACATTCGCAACACCCTGGCTGAAGTGGGTCTCCCCAAACTGAGCTCGGAGCAGCGAGAGATGCTGGGAGAAGCCATCACGAAGGAGGACATCTCGGAGGCAATTAGGTCCCTCTCTACATGCAAGACTCCTGGAACCGACGGCCTCACACCAGAATTTTATAAAACCTACGAGGAGATCTTAGCCCCGATCCTACACGGAGTATACGTAGAGGCATATGAGACCGGCATATTACCTGGCAGCATGAGAGAGACACTCATAATACCAATGCTTAAACCTGGCAAGCCCATCGACGAGTGCGACTCATACTGCCCCCTGGCAATGCTGAATTATGACAGCAAAATCCTAACAACCATACTGGCTAAAAGGCTGTCTAGGGTGATCGGGTCTATAATACACGAGGACCAGAACGGCTTTGTCCTGGGACGTAACACCACAGCCAACCTGAGAAGGCTCCAGCACGTTATAGCACAAACCACAGGGAGCAAGGAAGATCTGGCTGTGCTCTCACTGGACGCCATAAAGGCGTTTGACTCAATATTCTGGGAATGGCTGATTGAGACTTTGAGGGAGTTCGGACTAGGCGAGCACTTCATACGATGGATCAAGGTGCTCTACAACACCCCAGTGGCGAGGGTAAAGACAGGGGGTGTGGTGTCGGAATCCTGGGACATCCAAAGGGGAACAAGGCAGGGATGCCCACTGTCACCAATGCTGTACGTCCTCGGCCTGGAACCAGTAGCGATCTATTTCAGGAAGTAGCTCTTCGACGCTGGGATCAGAACGGGTGAGACGGATAACATTATCTCGCTGTATGCAGATGATGTCCTCCTTTATCTGCGCAACCCCCGAATTAATGCACCTACAGCATTAGACATCCTCGACAACTTCGCGAAATACTCCGGGATAAAGTTCAGCAGGCAGAAATCATGCTTCTTCCCCCTGGCTGGGCTTCAAGGGAAGGAAACAGAAGAGCTACCTGATATCGGGATCCAATGGCAGACGGTAGCGTTCCGCTATCTCGGACTCACCATCACGCACACGCCTGCTTCCACACACGAAAGCAACACGGAAGCAGCAATGCGAGGGGTACGCAAATCCACCAAATTTTGGTCCCGACTCCCACTCTCTGTGATGGGCAGAGCGGCTATCACTAAAATGATAATACTACCGAGATCCCTGTACTATTTCACCAACATAACACACTATATACCTCCCCTCTTCTTCAGAAAATTGGAATCTCTCCTCAGAGACTTCCTGTGGGGCCCGGCCAGACACAGGTTTTCGCTGCACACCCTCACTCTCCCGTACAAAGAGGGTGGAATCCAGCTGCCTGAATTCCAAAAATACTACCTCGCATCACAACTGACACACGTTGTTAAGTGGTTGTCCGACGAACCAACAGCTGAGACAGGCCTCCTTCGCCAACTGATAACTCCAATGCATCCTAAAGAAGTAGTATGGAACTCACAGGTCGGGCTTCCTGACCCGCCCACGCTGGTGAGGCTGGGGAGACAAGTTTGGAACAAGGCACGCACATCGCTCGGCCTGGGCCAACCATACATGCGTGAAATCCCCATGCTCGCTGATGTCTGTAAGACACCCATCGATTTACCTGCAATGAGGAAATGGGAGAATTTTGGCCTATACACCTGGGGGGACATGTTCGAGGATGGAAGCTTCAGGGAATTTGACTCACTACAGATGAAAGAAGGGCTTGTTGCTGGACAATTTCTATGGTACCAAAGGGTGAAGCAGGTTGCGGGAGGCGGGACGGTCAAGTTATTTTTTGTTTTTTGTTATTGTTTTGTACTGTTCATTAGGCAACTTCGCGACAAACCGGATGTTGCCATGCATCCATGTTTAACTGTTCTCTGCCAGTATAAATGCCAATAAAAACATCTAAAAATAAATTACTACTCTCCCGTTCCCCCAATACTACTCTCTTCCTCCCATTACTCTCCTCGCTTCAAGCTACTTAAACACCCTTCCACTCTATACCAAAAACTTCACATTGACTTCTAACTCTGCTTTACTCAATCACACACTTCACTCCTAAACATGTACTTCACCTGCTGTAAAAATATCCTCCACAAGCTGCGACTCCCCTCCTTCCTCCTGCTGGCCTCTTGGTCAACTTCCACCTAATCTGATGACCTTACCTGGATAACCCAAATTTCCAATTGCCTGGCTTCTGCTCGAGTTTCCCTACCTCTAACAGACAGGCCAGCTTTCCCTAGACAATCCTGTCTGATCTTCCCATCTTGCTAGGCATATGTGCAGGGGAAGTATTTGAAAGGTGGCCAACCCCTAGCCACTTTTCTCACATGGACTGGCTGTTCCTGGAGTCTGGTAGTGTAAGAGAAGCAATGTTCTCATGTGTACTCGTGGCTGGTTTCCCGGTATGTTTCCCTGTATGTTTAGGCATCAAGGATTAATTTGCTTCTTTGAGTAGTCACGGCTGCAAGATCTCAAGAGTTTTTGCTTAGAAGCAAACAGAAGAGCATCAGCATTGGCCTGCCTGAAGCCAGGGGGAGTTGGTGTAGATTTTCCAACCATAGACGTCCAGAAACTCATCTTTGTTACTCAATATGCTTGGTGACGAGGAGGAGCTCCATTAAGTAGAAGGCTTATTGTAGAGCGATATAGATGCTGCTACCGCCAAGTGTGTTTGTGGGAGAGTGATGAGGCACAATATTTCAATAGCAAGGTGCCAGTAATGCGCCTTGAGAATCCTGTTGGTGGCAAGAACAGTTTGGGGCTTATGCCAAATTTTGCAAGCTTGAGCAAAAACATCCTTCTGGATCTGTACTCTAGATCTACCACAAGATCTCTTCGGGAGTGTTAACTCCTAGAAATTCTCACAGACCATGCATCCTGTCGTTGAAATACTTATACATAGAGCATGTGCCTATTAATCCAGGAAATGGGAAACCTATGTAGAACCTTACAAAAGGGGATATTCCTAGAGTAATAATGTTTTTTCTTGTTTACATACATTATTTTAATTATCAATGAATGATGGAGAAGGAAACAAAACATAAACAGCAGGGTATCCACGTGGCAGTCAGGCAGCGGTAGAAGGGAGTCCCTGGTGATGCAGATGGAACTCAGTACTTTGGAAGGAGTCACTGTGCAAAGGCGCCTGTGAAAAGGAAGAGTTACTGTCTCAGTGGAGCGTGAAACCCTCAGTTGTTGGTCTCTGACCAACTCCTTTACTGAACATATTGGAGAAGTGCTAAAAAGATCCCTCTGCCGAATAAGTCATCGAAGAAGCGCACAGGAGCTGAACACGAGGGGCAAGCGGTCTAGATGTGGTCGGGACCCAGGCACATCAGACAGAGTATGGAGCTCATTTTGAGCTGGGTGTCATGTAAGCATAAGGCTTTTAGGCTTTCTATTTATGTTACGCCCCATTTTCATTCAAGTGTAGGCTAGAGTAGCAGGACACATCGTAACTTACGATTCCACCGCCCGCTTCTTCTCTGCCATAAAAAGAATCCAGCATTTGCATCAGGATACATTTTGATTCTGGCACAAATTCTGGGGATGCCAATGTAGTCAGTCGGCTTTTCGCACCAGCAAAAAGCAGGCGGACTAAATAGGAATCCATTGCAAACGCCACCTGCCATGCTTACATGGCAGGCAGTGAATATTTTATTTGCAAAGCAGAGTGAAAAAAGCAGCGTACAAGAGTGTACACCGCCTTTTTACACACTCCTTTTTATATCCACTGTGCAAATGAGAAAGATTCGGCGACAGGCACATGCTACCTTTTGCACTTTTGTGTGAGCAGGTTCCTGCAGCTGAATTACAGGGAACTCCAGTATGAACCCCTATGTCTCAGAAGCTAGGAATTTCCTGGCGCAGGTTATCACCAGCATAATACATTGGTATGGTGGTGAAGCCCAAGGTACAACAGCATAAGAAAATCAAAGAAAACATTTTTAAGAGGGGAAGCTGAAGCAACAAAAAGAAAAAAGGTTGCAGCAGTGCAGAGAGCGTCCAGTTCCATCGAGTAAAAAAGGGCTGACGGTGAGGCCTGTGTGAGGAGTAATCATGGGAAGGTGCACCAAAGGATGCAAGTGCAACACATTGAAAGGGGGGAGCTGCTGTAGTATCATCTGATGCCTTATATATTCCCCCAAACCTAACCTTAAGGTGAGGTTCTGAGAATGGGCTCAGCACTGATTAGAAACCTTAATTCCAGATGAGATCTAAAATTGACAGAGGGGACTGATTTTCTGTGTTTGGTCATGTGATCTAAAAGGAAGCTTTTTGAAGTTGCAATTACCCAAGAACACTTTTTTCCACCAATTAGTCTCGACCACCAAGTCTCTTTGTCCATAAACAAGGAATTGGAGAGAAAGCGGTTCAAATACTGCATTCTTATTGCTCGAGTGCCCACACACGAGAGCAATAAGTGGCAAATTGTCTCTTTTTCGTTGTCTACTTTGCAGAAGCGGCAGTTGTTGGTAAGGGAGAGGTCTCTTACTGCCAGTATTTCATTTGTTTCTAGTCGGTTGAGCCGAGCTCGCAGTAAGAATGCGTAACAATCTGTTCGGAATTTTCTTGATGAAGTCTTGGAGTTGATTCTGTTTTTTTGTATTTCCTGGCAAATGAGTTGTGAGTTTATTTCTCGCCGCTGTATCTAGAGTCAGAATCCAGTCAAGTTCCTTCAGTTTCTAAAGGACTTTTGTCGGGTTCTCGATCAGGTCCTTTTCACAGCTCTGGGTGGTCTTCAGAAGACCTATGTTATCCTCGCTCCAATTCTCAAGCATTTAATTAAATTTGTGCGAAAAGGGAGTTCAGGGCTGTATCATCTTAGTTTGCCTTTGGGTAGGGGGCTGTGCAGATTCTTTTTTCCCTACATTTTATTTGAACCCATGGATTAGATCAACGTGATTGCAGCAGACTTAAAAACTGTCAATGTGGTCATTGATGAGGAGACAGTTGGCAGGTCTTTCACTGCGGTGTCTGTCGATAATATCGTTAACCGTTGTTTTTGGCTTTCTAAACAATCGACAGTGCCACCAATGAGTTTCTTGTGGGTGGAGTATCTCTGATGCACAAAGCCATAGAAGGTACCTTTTGATGAGGTTGTATGCAGCTTTTGTTGTATTGATGAGACAGTTATCGACAAGTGTTGCTAGATATAGGAGTTTCCTGGTCGACAAGGAGGCCTGAGGGCTAGTGAAAAGTTATTCTAGTGCCCTCAGGGAGGGTTCACTCACAGGAGCTGGAGTCAGGTGGTCCCTTTTTACACATTTGTCCCCTTTTGAAGCTCGATTATCAGATCTGCATCTTTGAGGAATCCAAGGGAGGATAGTTTACCTCATTCAGCCAGCAGACCAATCTTCTGTGCCTAAGAGTATCATCATTGAAACCTTTACAGATATGCTCGTAAGTCACATGATGGGGGCGAAGACAATATAGACAACATCATACGTATTCCTCTGAAATACTTTTTTAGACCACAGGAACTGAAATGCGATTTCTTCCCTTTATCTTCCAAATCCTTCTCAGCCATTACTGAGTTTTGAAGGTGTAAGAAATAAGCTTTTCAATGGAAGATTGTAAAACATCTACCAAGACTCTTACACTGTCAAGAAAATAAAGAAGCCTTATCGGAACTGGAACAACAAAACAGAAGACTTTCCTGTTGTGTAATGTGATGAATGATCTGGAGTCATCATTGAACCCCAGCCTAACATCTCCTCCCATGTGGCAAGGGGAAGGCAGCTGCTACCGGATCCTGACCACGGGGGTGCTATTATGAGGGAGGATCATGTGGGAGGAGACGACTATCGAGAGGAAGTGACGACTCAATTGAAAGACAGTATCAGATACAGAGCAGAGCGGGGCACAGTGGAAGGCAGAACCAAATACAGACACACGCGAGCGGTCTATGCTGAAGGAGGCTGGCGCTTCCTACCGGACAAGAGAGAGATCGGAAACAGAATAGCAGGTGCCAAAAGGGGACCGCTGATGAGCTGGCAGCAATGGAGAGGCTGTCGGGGACAAAGTCCCTTTGAAGAGCAGCAATTCAACAGGCGAGAGAAGGAGAAGCCGGCGAGGGTACCGCAGGAGGGTCTGCAGAGGGGGAGATCTTTTACGAAGCACAAACTTCGGTGCAGCTAGACGCCACGGGTCGAATACGCCAACAAGCACCGGTGAGTATGCCCAGGAGTATTGGGAGGCTCAGGGCATTTCGACAGGTGTTCAATCAATTGAAAACCTATTTTCAATTTCAACCAAGTTAAATAGAAAGAAAATGTACACAAGTCAATTTTTCAGCATTTTATGACCAAGGATTGGCGAGAATAATGGGGGAAATTGCCAGGGGACGAACCATTATGCCATTGACACTCTTGTAACCCCCTTTACTTTAGATACAAATGATGTTCGGGAGGCAATATTACATCAAAAAGGGGGCAAAGCGGCAGGCCCAGAAAAGGTACCCATAGACTTGTTTAAAGATGAGCTGAGCGTATGGGTTCCAATCCTGATGAAAATCTTCAATGCCGTGATTAACTCAGGGGTGGTCCCCAGTTCCTGGCATAGAGCCATCATCATTCCCATCTATAAAAAGGGTGGGAGGGGGCAACCCTGCTAAATATCTGCCCATCTCCCGGCTCGATAGTGTGGGAAAAAAAGGGCCATGTGGGTCATCTCCAAGACTGGGAAGATAGCCACGGTTTAATGCACCCACTTCAATCAGGTTTCCAGAAACACATGTACCATTGACCAGTGTTTTCGATTATTTGTTCTAACTCAAAAGTATGTCACCTTGAAGGGCATGAAACTGTATGCAGTCTTTGTGGACCTCCAAACTACCTCTGACGGGGTGCCACAAGCTCTGTTATTGTTTGTTTTATTAATTTCTCATGCGCTCCGGACCCGAAGGTATCAGGGCGCAGAAAGGTTACAAGAATGTTTCCAGTTTATGGTTACACATGCACAATTATCATACAGTCAATGGGTTAATTGTGAAGTATGTACATACTATAACCAAATCAAGGAATTGTTGCATAAATAGGATAGAGGATTTAACATAAATTAAACAAAGTGGTATCTATATACAGTGCAGAAACTAAAGAGTGGAGACAATAGGACAGTAGCTATGGAATATTAGTGATCATTTTCTTTGAGCCAATTAATGACGTTGCGTCTAAAGTTCAAGTAAGTTTGGTCTGCTCTTAGGGAGTGGGGTACGGAGTTCCAAAGCTGTGCGGCTTTGACTGGAAAGCTGCTCCCACCAGTTTTACTCAGTCTGAACCTTGGTACAATCAGACAGTTTGTAATTGCATTTCTAGTAGGTCGGTTGGAAGATTTTCTATTGAATCTATCTGTGAGATAACAGGGTGCAGCGATGTTTAGGCACTATGTGTTAGCAAGGCCGTTTTAAGTACTATTTTGTCACTGGTAGAGAGCCAGTTCCGTCTTTTTACCTCTGAGGGCATTATTCTGGAGAATCAGAATTTTGCTTACGATATATGCTTGTTGGCGCCAAGGTATATGGAGTTACAATAGTCCAGTTTGGACAAGATTAGAGCGCTGGCCAGGGTGATGCAACTATTCTTAGACAGGAACTCTTTACCGGCTCTAATCAGTTTACATGTGTAAGCAGAGGCGGAAACCAAGGAATTAACCGGTTTGGTGGGGGAGAGGGTAGAATCTAGATAAAAGCCTAAGGTTTTTACATCTTTGGCAACTTTGATGGTGTTGCCATCAATATTGAAGGAGATGTATTTGTGACCAAGTTTATTGAGGTTAGGTGTAGTTCCCAGAATAATGAGCTTGGTTTTGTCATCATTCAAGCATAGACCATGGACAGCCATCCATGCCTGGATGACGAGGTACATTTCATTTGCCAAGGCCAAATCCTTTTCATAATCCCCAGCAAGTGGAATGAGAATCTGGGTATCATCTGCATAGTTGGTGCAGGTGATACCAAGAAGGTCTAGATAATCAAAAAGGGGCTTAGTGAATATATTATAAATTGTGGGTGAGACAAAAGAGCCCTGTGGCACTCCACAGGTAACAGGAAGTGTTCTGAAGTGTTATGAAATGTTCTCCACAAAAGACAAATTCACCCAGCACCTGATTTAAACCATGAGGCAGGCAACGCGGTTGTGTTTCTGCCTAAATCTGCTTCCCCATTTGGGGCTCTCGGGCTCCCCACAGGGGACCCGAGAGCCCCAAATGGGAAGGCAGATTTAGGCAGAAACATGCAGCATTTAGCATTTCCCATTTGGGGCTCTCGGGCCCCCCGTGAGGAGCCCGAGAGCCCCAAATGGGAAATCAGCTGTAGGGAGAAACACTGCGGCATGTAAACACAACCGTGTTGTGTTTCTGCCTGCCTTAGCTTTCACTTTGGGTCTCCGGTGCTCCCCTGGGGGAGCACCGGAGACCCAAAGTGATAGCCACAGCAGGCAGAAACACAACGCGGTTGTGTTTGAAAACACTGCGGTTTTTCTTTCCGAGTTTCTCAGGCTCCTCCGAGCCAGAGGAGCCTGAGAAACTTGGAAAGAAAAACCGCAGCGTTTTCAAACACAACGTTGTATTTATGTTTGCGGTCGCTTCAAAAGCGACCGCAAACATAAATACAACGTTTTTAAAGCTGCGGTTTTATTTCTAAGTTTTCCGGGCTCCTCCAGCCCGGAAAACTTAGAAAAAAAAACGCAGCTAGTGCTTATTTTTTTAAAAAAATAAATAGCACTTACCGAGATTCAGCTGCAGCTTTCCTGCTCTGGTCTCCGGTCCGCGTCCTCCGAGTCCCGGCACCAATGAAGGAAAAGCCACCCAGCGGTAGCTTTTGTTTACTACAGCTGGCTGACTTTTCCTTCATTAGTGCCGCAAAAGCAAAAGCCAGCACAGGCGGGCATCCATTTCACAAAATGGATGCGCCCATGTGCTTGCTTTTGCGAATTTTGAGCTTGAATAGCTCAAAATTTTCCATAGGAAGTTTTAAAAAAAATAGTGCTAGTATTTTTTTTATATTGCCTATCTATTTTTTAAATACATTTTTTTACTGGACTATCCCTTTAAGGGATGGGAGTTCAATGGGGACAAAAGAAATAATGAACCTGCTCCCGTTACAAATAATTGAAATTTCTGGGAATGGAATGCAAGACTTGCCTCGAGTTGAAAAGCTCACAACTCCGGTGATTCAGGTTGACATTATTCCCAGAGTGGCCTCAATACCTCATTTACAATTTTCACCTGATCTTGGAAACATGACGGGTAATGAATCGCTATCGGATAGCATTATGTTAAATGCCCTGCCACCAACGGCAAAACTTTACAAATTCTGGAGTCGCTATAGAGCCACCTATCAATGATGTGGTAATTATTGATCTTGATCCTGAGGGCTCCGGCTTCTCAGCACAAACCTTACCTGACAATTTGTCCCCGTCACCCGCGTTGTTTGAAACTCCGGATGACATCCACAATAGCTCAGCACTAAGCGTCTCAGACCTCAGGGTTCGCCATTAAATGCTAACATGCCTACCGTGGGTTCACACAATGATAGATTACTGGAGGTCACACATTACAAGCAATGAACCTGGCCATACAATCTTTAAGCAAATTATTTTGAGACCATAGAGGGTAAATTAAGCAACCAGGCTTGCTTTCTTGAAACCATGCAAACATGGCAAAAGACTGTTGGGCAGCTATTGAGTAATAAATCTCTCAGCCCAAGACCATCTGAGAAGCCAAAAGTGATATTGGCAACGGTGGTCTGTCAAACAGTGAATCCGAGCGAGATTCAACCCACGATAAGACCGGAAAAACCAATCCTGGTAATTCCATGTATTGATAAAGTAATATATGATATGGTGAAACCAGTAGAGGACTCTCCCAGTGGGAATATATTAACGAAGGATACATCACGGCTGCCCAACGCCATTGCCGTCAAAAAAGCGTATACCATATTCAATTCAGGTAGTGCGAGAAATTCCCAAAACATTCTTCCCAGTAAATTAACCAAAAACCAAAAAATAGGGAAAGCTCAGCTGGGTCTGGATCTAAGAAGTTCTTTAAATCAATATACCACAGAAAAGTGCCATAACCGCTTCACAGGCGATTAAAAAGAAATATAATCGCTAGAGATAACGAGGATAAACCAATCAATAGCATGAATACATTAGACTATACTCCATTAGATGCTTTAGTAAAAGCGGTGAGCAAGGGTACTACAGTAGATGGCCTAAAAAAAAATGGGGGACTCCAATAACATTGCATGCCCAAGAGTCTCAAGCATTGACCTAGCGAATGCAAGGGATCACGCAGCAATAAATAATCATAGACAGGAAATTTGTCATATGCCTATATGGCTGGACATATGATAATAGATCCAGTAAGTTTTGGTAGAGTAAAAGAGCTGCCTTCAGCTCCAGAAGTAAAAACCAAAAGCGTGTCCGAGCAAAGTCATGTAGAACTACGGGCAAATACCCGAAATATGCCTGGTCAAATAAAAAGAACAGGGGATGGGGGGCCTCCAGCCGTAACACCCATGCTTGATTTGCCAGTCTCTTCCTCCAAGCTGGCCACTAAGACGACTGTCACCATACTCGAAGAACATGGTGTCAAAGCAGGGATTGGTGGGACTAATGGTGATGGCTCAAAAATAGCAATGGAAGTAATGCATCGAATTGAAACAGCTTTAAGAAATTTAGAACAAAGAAATAAACCCATCTCAGACAGAGATGAAGGAAAGTCTGATAAAATTGAGCAACTTCCCCCCACAAAAACACAGGGGTGCAAACGATTGGCGATGTACTCATTGGTCCTAGCCTGTAGACCTTGTGACCTCAACCGAAGGTCTGTAATGACCATTTTTTCTGACGTTGCACAGCTAGAGGATATCAACTCTTCTGACATCGAATATGTTGAATTCCCTAATGCCAATGATCTAAATCCAGTTAGATTGTGGTTGCACTCACCTGTCGTTCAAAATGTAATTTGGTCAGCAAAAGAGAGCCTACATGAGATGGGTTTTGACCTTAAAGTCGAGCCAACGCAGGTAACTCGTACACTGGGCGTTGTTAAAAAGAGGCAGCCAATGGGGTGGGTGAGGCAGTTTGCAAAGGGAAAAACAGTTCAATCAAAATCAAATCAATGTCAGTGCAAGTCTAGTTATGAGCAACAATAAGTAGACATTGTAAGTCCCAAAACGGTGCTTTTGTTGGGGAGCTGGAACACAAGAGGCTTTGGCCACCTGCTTAACAACGACAGAAGTCACCTGGCAGAGGCCAACCTGGTATTACTCCAGGAGACGTGGCTTACCGTAACTCCAGTATGGGACAGCTATGACATTTTATTTGAATCCTGCTCGTAAACCTGTGTCTGGTAGACCCACTTGTTTATTTTTTTTTTTTAAACCTTTATTTTTGCTGAGTACAGTATATATTTTTATTTATTTATTTATTGATATCGTTGAAATAAATCAACTTTTCAATACAAAACATTACACATTATTATTATTCTTACATACACATTTAGAAAGAATTTCATTATGATTAAGAACAATGAAGTTAATATATATGTTCATATTGTACAGCTTACATTGAAACACCAAAAGAAAAGAAAGTTATTCAATTCACAGAAACACATAAAATCCATATGACCAAGAGGCAGTGAAAATCGGGAAACCCAACGTATTGTTCATACATACTTGAGAGTGAAGTCAACCGAAAAGGTAACCAGCAGTTGCTTAACAGATTAAGTTCACTCCATAAAGGAAGTTGACAATTGCAATTTGAAGGGAAACCTTAGTCGTGCACAATAATGTAGACCATCTTTCTAAAGATTCTAAGTTTCCCAAATAGTTACAATGCCAAGCAAAATATTTTAAGCGTTTTTGGGCTAATGCAGGGCACAGCGAGAGTATATGCTCTTAAGTTTCTGTGACTTCGATGTCACAACAAAATCTACAGAAGGTGACCACCCCCTCACTGCCCTTCCGTTTAGCCAAGAGTTCACGAGTATGCCATAAATGCAGACACATTCTAAGGATGCCTGTGCGTATTCTCTTACAAGGAAATTTTAAGAGATAAGGTTCAATACAACCCAACCTCTTATGTCTGCATTTTTCAGGGATTGCAGACTTATATTGAAGACATTTGCTTTGAGTATTGATCCAGTCATTATGATAAATTAGTTGCTTTTCTTTATTTGGATTGGTCAGAAGCAAATCAAGCAAAGCATCTGCTTAAAAGGGTGCAAAGTACTGAAGATATAATTTGACAGAAACTGTAGATTATGTTCGTGATGGGGTAATAGGGTTTTCCGCAGCAAAGCACACATTCTCCACTGATATTGGGCATTAAGAGAAGTGAGGCCTAATTCATATCGTATCCAAACTATAGGGATACATTGTGGTAACTGGAGAATGGTTTTCCAAAATTTACCTTCAAGCCTGTCAAAAGGTTTTTGTTTGCCATGGCGATTGAGACTCCAAACCATATAAAATGCATGGGGTGGCTTTTTGCTTCCAAAAGAGGACTGCTAGTTGTGTCGAAAAAGCACCATAACGATGCATTATAATTTTTGTTTGGGAGATGGCCGAATTAAGCTTACACTTAATAGCGTCGAGATGAGCGTTCGTGGAGGCATTACCATCAAGATACCAAGATATACATAGCTTGACACTGTTGCTAACTTTATATGGTTAATAGACCAAGATGGAATAGATGTCAAAGCGTTACGTGGTCTATAGATGACGACCGGGGTTTTGGTTGTATTCACCCGTAAATCGTTGGCCATGATATAGCTATTAAAGCCATCAAGGAGTTTTTGTAACCCAACCGGAGTTTTTGAAACCAATACCAAATCGTCTGCATACATTAAAGTTTGGATTTTACAATTGTTTATCTTGGGGGAGTCCGATGCTATTGCCTCAAAAACATCCCGTACATCAAACAAAAAGTAATTGAAGATCGCGGATGCAAGAAGACAGCCTTGCTTAAGACCACGGGCAGTTGGAATGGCTCTAGATAGCAGACCTTCTAAGTTCAGTCTAATGCGCACTGAAGTTTCCCCATGCAACAGTTGAATGATTTGTAATAATGTGGATGGACACTTATCTCTAGCAAGTTTTACAAAAAGCATCAGGCGAGAGATGGCATCAAAAGCTGTGTGGAGATCCCGAAAGGCAAAGTAGAGAGCTTGTTTGGTGTATTGCGCTTGAGCTTTAAGGGCGTTAAGACAGAGCAGATTAATATTAGTGCCTAGGCCAGCAAGAAAACCAGTTTGAAACGGGTCTCTTACGTGAGCTACTTTGGGTCAAGTGTTGAAGTCCCTCAAGAGAAGTTTGGAAAAGAGCTTGCCAGGGGCATCAAGAAGGGCGATAGGTCTATAATTGCACGGTTGAGTACGGTGGCCCTTCTTGTGAATAGGAACAATAATTGATGTTTTCCATGAATTGGGGATCAGGCGAGTCCTGATGATACATTGGAAGAGATTATTCAATATTCCAGCCCATTTTGGAGGATTCAATTTGAACATATGGTTGCTGAGGCCATCAGGACCTTTAGCTCGAGAAGAGCTAATATGTCTAATGTATCCTTCAGGTATAAATGGGGAACAAGCAAGAGACCAGTGCTCAGAGTATTGGGTAGCTTTGCCAGAGGCACAAAGGTCGAGTCGGCATACAAGCTGGAATAATGTTCGATCCATTGAGTCTCAGTAACGCTAAGGGCTTGCACACTACTTTGAGATTTATTTGCACATTGATTAAAGATTGCCCAAGTTTTGGCCGTGTTTTTATTTATTATTAGTTTGAGCCTATGCTCACCATCCACTTGTAAAATATGTGCACTATGTTGCTTCATCCAATTGCGGAATCTAGATTTGACCACTCTCAACTGCTGGGTGAAATTAGGTAGATTCGTTACAACAATCATCCTTTTTTCATGATGATATTCAGTTTTTTTAGCTTTGATTAATGAATTAAAGGCATGTTTATGTGTGTGGCTCTCGATTTTCTGATTTGGTTTCGTAGGACATGGTATATTGTTTTGGACAGGTCGAGTTGCTGTTCCAAATGACTAAGCGAGCTAGAGATGATAGATTATTGTCTGACCAACGAAAGCGCGTTTTGGCATTATTAACTATTAGGTCATTTGCATAGTAGGACCTTTGAATGGCTGCGTAGTTCCACTTAATTGTAAGCACTAGGAGGTGGTGATCGCTTTGCACTTGAGGAAATACTTGAAAAGTGCTTATTTGGCCAGTTAAGTTAGTGTGTGTATACATGTAATCTATTGTGGTAGATACAGAACCCCTATGCCATGTGGGCTGAGCCGGGATATCGCCTTGAATTACACCATTGGTCATGTGAAAATTGCGGTTCAACATAAAGGAGGTCCATCTCTGTACCTTATCTATTGAGGTTTTTCTTTTAGGATTGATACAATCCAGGTTGAGATCACCTACAATAAGGGTATCCGTGATGTCTGGGGAGAGAAAGACCAAATCTAAAAGTCTGGTCAAACCAGCATCAGTCAACCCTAGAGGATTGCGGTAGATGTTAACCAACGCAATAATGTGTGCTCGAGATGTAATTTTAACAAGCTGAATAAAGGCGGAAACAGAATCCCAAGCTTCGATGGCAAAACCCCTGGACATGTTCACTCCTGTCAAAAGACCCGATGAAGGTCGTCCTTTTTTCCCTGCAATTGCTGGTAATAGAACTATCTCGTGATTGTTCCATGCGGGCATTTTTAACAGCCAAGTTTCTTGTAATGCTATTGTATCCATTACAGTTGGGAGACTAGCAATTGAGGTTTGCAGATGTGTATGAGCTCTAGTATTCCAACTGGCAACATTAATTAAGTGGTCTTTAGGTGTTTCTAGTTGTTATGACATGTAAGGTTGAACACGATCAGTATTATTTACCAGAGGAAAACTTGCGCAAGGTTGGCTAGATAGTTGCTTTATGTTAGGGTGCCCATTCATAGATACCGGATCCTGTGTTAGAAGAAACCCCATTGTGAATAATTGCATTTTGGATTTCCAAATGGTGTTCAAAACGATACCCCGAAGGTATCCACAAACGGACTACTGAGAGCAAGTGTTTTCAGAAATAAATTCAATCTGCTCAATGTCGCTCGAGCTTATGTCCTCTAGCTCTACCACTTCGGAGAAGATATTTAGCACACTACGACGATTCAGATCGTAGGTGCCAAAATGTCCTCCTCGACATTTCAAAATTAAGGAATGGCATTTACGCGGTACCAAAGACTGAAGACCGGTTGCCACTGGAATGGTAATTCGAGGGCTATGGCTGTCAGAAAATACGGGTTCGTCTAAAGAGGGTTTAGACGAATCCGTGGATTGAAGTGAAATTACGTGATGCCGATTGTCAGCATGCAAAGAAGGCTGTGAGGTTACTGACGGTGTTAATATGGAACTTGGTAAGAGCCATTGACTCAGAGACGAAGTAGGGCCACTTAGCTTTTCAAGGGGCTTAGGAGGAATCGGGAGAGAACAAGAAGCCAGGTATGCATCTACTGCTTCACGAATCTGTGCAGTTGGAATAATGATAGCAGAATTAATACTCTGTTTAGGGGCCGATGGGGTGATTTGGTCACAAGCGGTTGTATGTATTTGCCCGTGGCGTTCATTTGGCTGACGACAAGTAGAGGCCAAATCAAGTTCACGGATCAGGGCATCTAGAGGGGGATAACTAGAGACTTTGGTAGTACTGGGCACTGGAAGCAACATCGGAATAGTAGGCCCAGAACTAGCTCTAGAAAATTCGGCCTCGAAGATGGAACAGATGACGTTAATTTTGAGGACACCACCATGTCAGTGACCGGAGGAAGACTTGTAAGTCCAACCATGGAACTAGAATTATGGGAATCAGTAGTGGGAAACACTGAAAGAGCAGCTATTAGTATAGGTTGTCTAGAGTCCAAGCTGGTCACCGACTTGGCCACCAAAGGAGCAATTGGTGCTTTGGTTGGAGGGCAGGAAGTTGCACTACTAGGTGCGAAAGACTGGACAGGGGTTAATATGGAAGGCGGCTGTTGGGGCACTGGTAATGGCACGGCACCTTGAGAAATTTGCGAGGCCACTGTACTATCAGGCACCGGGATCAAGGGTTGAAAAAAAATGTTCATAGTTTGCTTCTGTAATGTTAGAGTAAAGAGATTAGAGTTTTTTTTGTAACTTTTTTTTTGTGCATTGCGAGATGTTTTTACAGCCTTTTTCCGACTTCCCCTTATTGGTAAAGGCAGAGTATGATCTCCTTCCTCAAAAGAAATCGCAGAAGTTATAGCGGCAGGGGGGGATGGTGGTTCAGGGCTAGATGTATCAACTGTGAGAAGGATATGTGTATCATTCGCAGGGCCGTGAGCAACAGAAGGATTAATTCGTCCTTCAGAAGTAATAATATCTACAAATGCTGGAACGACTTGTGGAACACGAAGGAGAAGGGGCAAGGAACTTGTTGAACCAACGGTCAAAATAAAAATTTCGTCATCATGAGGATTATCAGTCGGAGGAGAGTCATATGGATTGGGTAAAAGAGTATCTGCCAACTTCTTTAATAACATTAAAGTTTCATGTGACTCTACTGAATGCGCAGTAACCTTTGTATCTAGATATTCAAACAGCTTAAACAAACTTTGTAAGTTTAACTGCATAGCAGCCAAAGTGGTGTCTAGAGCTGATGAAACAACCATGGCTCCTATTGGTGGAATGGCCGGGAGAGAATGTGAAGAAGGTGTAGGTGCATTTTGCATTAAAGATGTCATTGCAATAGGGGGGGAATGCATAGGCGGCACATCCAACTTCTCCACTAAATTACATGATGGAACATTGGGTAGGTTATGGAAGGTGCACTTTCTCACAGGACTTCGAAAAGAGATTTCTTGCAGAACTTGCATTTGAGCTTGCCGTGGAGTGGGATAGACAAAAGAGATAGGAGGAGAGCTTGGTGAACACTGAGTCTGAACTGCAAGAAACAAGGTCGATTACACTCTTGGAATTTTGGGGTGTAATATTTTCCGATCCAGAATGACTAGCGTGTAGTGACAAATCAGGGTCAAATCATGGAGAGGAGGTTAGTGGTCTAACTACAGATCTTAAACATTTTCTTTTAATAGTTAAACGTGGCAGAAGTGTGCGCAACATAGTATCGTCTGAAAGGGGGAGCGCCGCTCTTGTCGCATCGACCTTAGGTCGTTCTTTCACCAAAGACTCCTGAAGGAGAGAGCTATTAGAACCAGGAAGATCACTCCTAATCTGTTCCAGGGTTGTTGGTATGTTTGAGCAGCAAGGGTTGGCTAGCATGGTCACAGAAGGGTGGGGGATAACTTTGCGTGAAAGACATGGTAATCGTGCAGTAGGTATCGTCAAACCCTTTTGACGTAAATTTTGGGGCATCAACGAAGTTAATAAATAAGCCATGTGCATAAGATGCGCGAAGTTGCAGGATAAAAAGACAAAAAGCAACACTTAAACTTTCACAGTAATGCAACAACAGTATGAACACAGTAGCGGCAGAGATGTCTTCAAAAATCAAAAAAGGTTTTAAGATCAAGGTGCCAAAGTCAAGTAAATGAGCTTAAAGTTTGTGTATCATTCTGTCACAGGGTAAGGAACGCCCGACAGCTCGAGGAGCTGCCAAAGTCCGACTCTCCCCCCTTACCCTTGTGACGTGTTGCAATTGAAACTGCTGTAAGTGCAAAGTACCCCCAATCTGGGGGAGAGCTTACCGGACAGGAACAGGACACAGCCTAACAGCACAACAGCAGCTCCAGCCCTTACCGTGTCCAGGGCTTAACGCCGCAAGGGTGGCTGTACGGTGAATTTAAAGGTGATTCCTGTCACGTGATGCGTCACGTGGTTGGACGAAGCTCTGCCCCCTCCAGAGAGCGAACTGCAGCAAGAGCAAAGGCTTGCAGTGCTGCTTGGGCGGTAAGCACACGTTTGACACAGGAACAAGTCCAAGAAGTAAAAGCACTTTTGGATTAGCAGCAGGTATCATAACAAAACATTTTCAGTGAGAATAAAATAACATAGATCCATTGATCGCATACCTTTACATTATTCATACCGTGCATATTAACTGCATATTATGCAGTTCTACGATTCCACACTTAGTTATTTTATTTTTGTTTTGTGGATATTGTCTTTTGTTTCTGTTTACATTTGCTAGAAAAGTTCATGGGGAGTCTTCCGATTCCCCCCCTTGATTGTCTCTTAGGTAAGTTCGTAATGGTGCCCAAATGTCTTTTGGTCTACTGGTAGGGTTGACACTATTCATATAACGTTCTTCCGTGTCTTAAACATACAATAATTCTCGCAGCCAAGCCTCCACTGTGGGGGCTGCCTTGGATTTCCATAATTTTAGTATGTTTTTCGCCGTTGTCCCTGCCACAGCCACGAATCTACAAGTTTTTACAGAAGCCTTTCCAATATCGCCCAGGAGATATTTGTGTGGGAGAGCTGGGATCAGTAACCCTGTGATGTCACTTATTGGACATTCCCAGTACATGTGTATAGAGTCTGCATTGTGGGTGCCGCATTTGGGGTAAACTGTTGGAACAGAAGGGTCATACTTGGAGACCTGCTTGGGAGTTATATGTAAGTGGTTTAGGATTTTAAACTGAATTAATCTGAAGTTAGAGTTAATAGAAATCTCCTTGGTGTACCGGCAGTATCTGGACCATTGGGCGGCTTCTATGTCGGTGTGTAGGTCCCGTTCCCATCTACTTTTCATTATATTCCCTGAGGGGGTGTGTTCCTGAGCCGCTTTAATAGGCTCGACATCGAGCCAAATAATCCCTCCAGAGATAACACCGCTGTTCATGAATTGAGGGGGGGGGGGGGCTACAGGGAAAGACAGCCATTTCTTTTTGCATGCAGCTTTTAGTCTATAATACTGTAGAGTGGTGACGAGTCCCTTCCCCACTTTGTTGTGTACTATGTCAAGTGTTGCAAAACTGCCCTCTGGGAATAGGTCTCCCATTTTCATTTCCTTGTCCGGATCGCACTTACGCTGCATGGCCATGTCAAATGTTGGCTCCAAGTCGGGATGGTGCCATAGGGGAGTGTGCGGCCAATATGGGTTCTCGCACCCCCCTCTGGCAAATAGCGTTATCCAGACGCAAACAGTAGAACTCACTGGGTCTACTTCTTTTATATTGCCCTTCCTGGTTGTGTAAGGCATTGCCCGAATATCAGCTGGGGCTACTGCGAATTTCTCAGCCCGCACATGAGCATGTTTTTCTGCCGTTTCCCCCCAGTATTTTGCAAAGTGCGCCTGTGCTGTGTGGAAGTATAATACGAAGTCTGGGGCTGTCAGCCGACCAGTTTCATATCACTCGCATAGCCTGGGCCATTTTAGTCTCACCGATTTCCCCACCCATACAAAGTTGACCGCTAGTTTCTGTAGCTTCTGAAAGAAGTCTCTGCCCGGTCAAATGGGTATCCCGCAAAACATGTACAACAATTTGGGTACTACCACCATCTTGAGCAGGGCCACACGGCCATACATGGATATCGGCAGCCTGCTCCAAACTGCAAGTTTATGTTCCAGGAGTTTCAGGTATGGCTCATAACTGTTAGCGTAATGGGTCTGCCTGTCGGTGGGCATTATTATTCCCAGGTACCGTGCTGTTGTGGGGGACCATTTAAATGACGCTGTGGCGGGGGATTGCTCTGTGGTTGGAGTGAGTGGAATTATTTCTGATTTTGTCTGGTTAATTTTATAGCCAGAGTATGCATAGAATGTATTTATTTCCTGCATTATCAGTGGCAGGTTTACTACCAGGACATCTGACGTACACCATTGTGTCGTTTGCATATAAGGACAGTAATTGGGGGTTCCCTCTTATACGAATACCCCTCCAAATTTGCTCATGCCTGACCTTAGCGGCCATACCCTCTATTGTGAGCGCAAATATGAGGTGATAGTGGGCAGCCTTGACGGGTGCCCCTACCCAGTTCAAAAGGAGAGGACAGTGTGCTGTTAGTTCTCACCATTGCTACAGGATTCTTGTACAACATGCGGATATAACTCTTGAATATTAGCCCAAACCCGAGCTTGTCTAGTATTGCAAACATGTAGTTTCATTATACTGAGTCAAACGCTTTTTCAGCGTCAAGTGTAATTGCGGCTGCCTTAGCTTTCGGGTCTAACTGTGATCCTATTGCAAAGAATCTCCGTAGGTTTAATGCTGCCGAGCGGGTTGGGATAAACCATGTTTGATCTGTGTGGATTAATTTATTCATGTGCGGAAGCAGTCGATTTGCTATTGCCTTCATATAAATCTTTGTGTCTGAATTTATCAATGACAGTTGGCGGTAGGATGCAGGGTCCTGTGGGGGCTTTTGAGGCTTAAGGAGGACCGTTATGATTGCTTCTCTCATGGTGTCTGGTAACTTTCCCCTCTCAAGTGCCTCCTCCCAGATTTCCAATAGTCACGGGGCCAGCTCAGTTTTAAATACATTGTAGAGGTCGAGCGGAATGCCGTCCGACCCAGGGGCTTTACCAGCATGGAGGTTAGAAATGGCTTATTCGATTTCTTCTGCTGTCAGCTGGAGATCTAGCATCCATCTTTCCTCGCCCCCGAATTTGGGTAATAGGAACGAGTCCATATATGTTAGGAGGTCTCCCTGGGTCATTGTGTCAGCATTTGCATATAGTTTGGAGTACAATCGTTGGAACTCGTTTATTTTGTGCGGAGCCGTCTTTCCATTCCCATCCGCGAAGTGAATACTGGTCATGTATCTTGATCCCTGTTCGGTTCTGATAAGGGTTGCCATTGCCTTACTCGCCTTATTCCCTTCACCATATTTCCTTGCCCTTATAGCTTGGGTCATGTAGAAAACTTCTTTTTCCGCAAGCGTCTTGAATTTTTCCAGATGTTCTTGTATTTTTTGCAGCTGCTCCTTCCCTGAGAGCGTGGTTTGTTGAGCCTCAAGGTCCTTCAATTCCCGTTCTGTCTGTGACAAGCTTTTTCTTATTTCCCTCAGGGTTCCATAGGATGTCCACATCAGCTGGCCTCTCAGCCACACCTTGAACGTTTCCCACACCGAACTCAGGGTTCGTACTGTGCCCAAAGCAGTCCTCTATCTCTGTTCTAAGTGGTTCAATCACTGATTCGTCCTTCGGCAATTCTGGTAGCATGCGCCATGTGTGGGTGGTATGTTCCAAGTTCTTGGGCGACATTCTCAGGAGAACCGGGGAATGGTCTGACATTGTGCGTGGTAAGATTGAGCACTGTTCTATCTGTGGCATCAGTTCGGGGGAGCACAGCCAGTAATCAATTTGTGAGCTGGTACCATGTACCCTGGAGTAAAAGGTGTAGTCCCGTTCAAGGGGGTGCAGTTCCCTCCATAGGTCTGCCATGGGTAAGGTAACCATTGCCTGCTTGAGCGTGAGTGCCGCTTTGGTAATTGGTCTACGGTTTCCCGCCAAATGGTCTATTTCTGGGTCTATAGTTAGATTGAGGTCACCGCCCCAGATCACATTCGCTGTACAGATCACATTCGCTGTACCGATTGGTGATATTAGTTCCATGATTCTGAGATAGAACTCTGGGCTGTCTGTGTTTGGACCATACGTATTAACCAATATGACTTCCCCGTTATGCAGCTGTCCCATCATTATCACATAGCGGCCCTCTTCATCAGCCAGTATTTTGGACGTATGGAAGTTCACTCTCTTGTGTACTATTGTGAGGACCCCTCTCACCATCGAGGAGTAGTTTGTCGCCGCTTTTATGTGACCCCAGTTTCGTGCGAATGTATCTGTAACTTTCTTGGTGGCGTAAGTCTCATGTAGGAATAATATGTCAATATTATGCCGGGTTGCATATGCTAGTATCTTTCTTGCTTTTATTGGATGTGCCAGACCCCGCACATTCCACGTGAGTAGCCTAACCTCCTGCATCTCCTGTGTCTTCGGTTGTGTTGTCATAGGTATGCCGCGGCCTCACTCTCCGCTGAGGTATTGTCATGTTAGTTGTGCCGTACTCAACAGTGTTTTTATTTGTTGCGCACCGTCTCTTCTTCTGACTACCTCCTGCTGACTTAGCAAGATGCATATTCGTGGTCCGAGTGTACACGAGTGCTTCTTGTTCTTTTCCCCATGGGCAACCGGCCCAACTCCCTCCCCGTACACCTCCCTCACCATCCCCCCAACTGGACGGTGTAAAACCCACTGAACTTTTCAACCTTTGAACTGATGGGTGGCTCTGTACGGTCATCCTCCCCTCTCTGCCTGCCAACCAGACTGCCTTGAGGGCCGCCGCACCTGTGTCTTCGCATATCCAGAATTTGTATATTCTTATACCTTCTCACGCTCATCATCTGGTCTCATTTGCTGCGACCTGGTACTGCATCCTTTTCTTTCGCAGTTTGGGGGATATTCCGTTCGATATACCCCATGGCCTCATCGGGGGATTCAAAAAAGTGCGTCTTGCCAGCATGTTGTATGCGCAACTTGGCGGGGTACATCATTGCATAGGGGATATCTCGCTCCCTCAGCGCTCTCTTGACCTGGTCGAAGCTGCGACAAGCAGCTTGTACCCCATTTGAAAATTCTGGATCGATGTGTATCCTTACAGAGTCATATGTTAGGGTGCCTTTCTCCTAGGACAACCGAAGGATTGCATCCCTGTCTCGGCAGTTAAGGATGCGGGCTTAGACTGTGCGTGGCGTTGCACCAGGCTTCGGAGGTGGCCTTAGGACTCTGTGGGCCCTCTCGATCAGGAACTGCTGTGAAAGCTGTGCATCCGGGAGCACTGCCCGGATTACTTCTTCCAAGAAGACCTCCATTGGGACATTGATTTGTTTTTCCGCCAGTCCCACCACCCTAATATTGTTACGGCGGGACCGCGATTCCAAGTCCTCACATTTCCTCTGGACTACCTTCAAGTGCTTCTTGATGGTTTCCATGTCTTTGCCGTGGGTAGCTACAGTGTCCTCCACAGTGCTTATCCGGTTCTCTGTTTCTAGTACTCGTGCACACCTGTTGAATATCTGCCTCAATGGACGTAAAGGTGGTACCAATCTTATCCAGTTTCGAGTTTACTGCGGTGAATCCGCTCTGTAGTGCCACCATGTAGGGGTCCGGGTGTCCCCTCTTGGGCTCTGGGGTTCTGGGGTGGCGGACCGTGACGATCCAGCAGCGTGGTCCCCCATATTGGCACTAGTGTAAGCGTCTATAAGCCCCTTCCTGTTGTGCTTATTGCCTCTGGGCATACTGAGCATGAATTAAACTGTGTCTTGATGTGGTTCTACCAGACCTTGTTGTGCGCAGTCTTACAGTCCCGCGTTTCTCTTGCTGTAGCTCTTAGGGGCTTTATTGCATTGTGCTGCAGTCAAGATGTGCCAGCTCCTCTGCTTCCCCCCGCCACAATGCGCCCCCGAGGCTTACCTATGCTCCCTGGCATGTGTTCTGGCACGATGTGGGGGGTGGGGAGGTGGTAGGGCCAAGTTATTGCTGTTTGTGGCCTGTCGGCACCCATGTCCACTGTACGTGCAGCAGTTCGATTTTCCCCCCCACCTCCTTGATGGGGTGGTAGAATGGGCAGTGCACACAGTAATCACCGGGGGAGGGCTCGCTCTTCCCCGAACCCACTCACGGGTGCACGATTCTTCTATACTTCAGCTGATTATGGGCTGTGCAGGGTGTTTGCCTCCGGGATCCCAGCGAGCTCGCCGCTGACAGGGGAGGGACCGATGGCCACGAGGGTCGTAATGTCCTTCACCCTTCCTCCGGGTGTACCAACCCTCCAAGTGCCCTTCTGCGTGCCTGATTGTGGGTATGCCATTCTGAATATGTATTGGAACCCAGTTGCAATGGCCGATGATGTCTTCTACAGAGATCTGCTTAAATATTGGATTTGGTTGATCTAGACTCTACAGTGACCTACTTAATTATAGCTGGCGATCTGAATATTAATTGTTTTGATGAATCATCCCAATTGGTGGAATATGTTTACCAAGTCTCGCAATCTTTACATGCTGAATGTTAGGTTTAAAACGGATATACCGTGCCATTCAACTTGGAAAAGAGGCCATAGTCAAACTATAATTGATTATATATATATGTGAATAACAACCTGGTATCGTATGTTTTGGGTTTCGAGGTTCAAAACTCTGAGTGGAGTGATCATAACATCTTAGCGATGAAATGGGAGGGTGAAATCCAAAGTCCAGCTGGTGCAAATGTGTCTCAAGGAGGTCACTTACTCATTAACCCTGGGTTGAATCGACTGAGGATGGGAGGATGTGCTGCAGCATTTTCAATGCAACTATTCCAGCACCCAAAACCAAAGTATGGTAAAACAAAACACTCCATTTACATATATTCGATCAGGCCGTAACAATAAGAAAAACTCTATCGTGCCAAATTGAGGCAAGCAGCTCAACATCCGTGTGACCTGAAGATAATTCTCCTAAGGCAGATTCAAACTAATGATGTGAATTGGTTGAAACATCATCGAGCACAAATGTATAAGAATGATGGTGCTAACATGTTGAGTATTTTGGCTACCAAGAATACAGCAAAAATGTGGAATATAATCAATCAGGTATCAGTAGGCTCGCAGACTGCCATCCAATCTAGCACAGTGAATTAACAAAAATTGATTCTTTTTTTTTATAGTTTATTACAAACTTTTAAAAAGGAAGTATAAAACAGAAAAAATTTAAAATTTAGAAAGAAGTCAATGCGAGAAATACACCATTACGTCAAAGATGTCCATCCGCTCATCATAGAGTAATCAAATAAACAACCTCGATTTAAATCAAATGTCACAACTCTTCTTTACCTTGGTTAACTGTCAAAATCACTATACATCCAGTTGAATATGAAGAACTAGGTTTACATTAAACAGAAGGAACAATAAACAATATTGCATCATCTTCCTTTCCTAAGGCTTTTTGTCTTCATTCATATGGCATTTCTGATGTATTCTAGAAAGGTAAACCAAGGCAAATGTCAGTCTATTATTTGATCCTTCAAATAATGCTGCCCACCAGTCATCACAATCACAAGTTGTTCTTTTTCTGATTTCATCTCCGAAGAACAACAATCTTTTCTCACGAAGCACAGGGCAGAAAGCGACCAGATGTTTTAGGGTTTCAGCATCGGTTTTGCAGAACCTACATGTTGAGTCATCAGGTGGTATTTTCTTTCTGCACCTTAACATTTCTTTCATTTCGAATTGATTTAGCCTGTATCTAATGAACACGTCACGAAAAGTTTTACTTGAAAACTTAACCATGTAACTCGATAATTTGTTATATGGTTTGGCTTGTTGGGACAAATTCCATATATTTGTGTTGCAGGTTAATATCCAGTCCCATTGCCACAGTTTTGTTTTAACCTTATTCGGATTCAACCATAACATCTCTTCCCCAACATTAAGCGTCTCTAGCATCAGTTTACAATTTGCCATCCACAACTTTTGTATCGATTGATCAGGGATTCCTGGATATGATTTCAGAATTCGAAATTGGGGAGCACAATTTGGGTCCGTTATTTTCCCATACAAAGATAACAAGTTCCAAATTATTTTCGCTGTGATGGTTGTTAGACCTAGCTCGTATCTGATGCAGGCTCTCGGAAATCCTATTCCTAAGTGCAGTATTTTTGTCCAAAAAAGATGTTCACAGGTTTCCCAGACCTTATAAGAACATCCAAAGGAAGTCTCTGCACCATAGATTAAAAAAGGTACAACCTTCATCTTATAAAAATTCATTACTGGTTTCAGACTGAATTTACCATATTTCTTATTAATGAATAAGCCTGAGCCGTCAGTTGTTTACCTTTTGCCTTTACAACTCTCATCATAGGCTCATCATTGATTTTTGCACTTATCGTGGCTCCAAGGTATTTTATTTGTGTGGATTTCTTCAAGCTGTTAGAAAGTATCTTCCATTGAAAGTTCACTTTTTTTGTCGATCTTTGCCCCTGTAAGTTCCTTAATTCAATTATCTCAGTCTTGGCACTATTAATCAGCAGTCCATTCTCCGCGATATATGACTGTAAAGCCATTAATTTACTTTGTAAGCCAATCTCCGTTAGGTCCAACAGCACAATATCGTCTGCGTACATCATCCATTCTATTTTCGTGTTGTTGATTTTGGGTGAGTACGATCTGATTTCCTCGTATGTTGTTCCTATGTCAGCGATAAAAAAGTTAAATAGGATTGCACCTAAAGGGCAGCCCTGTTTCACACCCCTTTCTGTTGTTATAGATCTTGATAGTGAGCCATTACTATTCAAACGGATTTTAATATTTGTATCAGTATGCAGCTGTTTTATTGCAAGGATCAAACCCTCTTATTTCGTTCTCTCCTGATATTTGGAAAGGGTCTTTCGATAAAAGAGGAGTCGGACGAGCATTCATCAGACGTGGACTCCGAGTCATCATGTAGTCTATGATGTATCTCGCCAGAGGTGGCAAAAACCCCGTCCTCCTCCGTTTCTTGACCAACCTTATTCAGCCTTTTTTGTGAGCTTAAAATGTCTAATTGTGGGCTCAGTTCGACTCTTCTCCTCTTGGCTGAGTATGATGATACATCTTTCATGGTTTCTTTCGCTTGGGTGATCAGCTGTCTCTTGAGATTTAGAGCCCCATTCTCTGTTATGTGGAGCTCACTTTTGTCACCACTTCCAGTAGCTATGTTTCTCGACAATTTTTCCAGCTGTAATATCTTATTTAGAGTTGATAGATCCATCATCAATTGGTCCGGTACGGCCAATGAGGATCTATGATTTACTTCTGGCTGGATTTCATGTAGATTTCCATTGTCAATGGCATCCCTTAATGGGCAAAAGTGATCTTTTAACTCTGAGGAGCCTTTACAAGCACTAAAGGGTTCATACATGACAACAGGTTGACCGACACTCCTTTCATTCGGTGATTGATGCATAACCACACTATTTTCCTTATTTCGTACAATTTCCTTTTCATTTGGAATCACTTTTTCCATATTCTTCATTTCTTGAATCGCGTTGGGATTATTTATTAAATTATTCCTTGTATCATTAATAATTTTCTGTGGTCCTGATTCATGTTCCAGGAGTGGATTATGGCTCCTTTGCCTGTATGAGACGACTCCCAATTTCTCACTCAGGGAATCCCTCTTGCTGCTCCGAGCCCCCGTAGGGTCCACTTCTCTAACCAGCAACGCTGCCGATTCCAACGGACTCATTGCACGGCAGAGCAGTGGGGCCCACCATGTCGGCCGCCATCGACAACCCTTCGGCACCGACCCCTCCCGCGGGACGCCCCGCAGCCACCCCCACGCCACAGAGATCAGGCGCACAAACCGCCTCCC
This sequence comes from Ambystoma mexicanum, assembly GCF_040938575.1. Taxonomy (NCBI): domain Eukaryota; kingdom Metazoa; phylum Chordata; class Amphibia; order Caudata; family Ambystomatidae; genus Ambystoma; species Ambystoma mexicanum. Next base: position 870,438,418 of record NC_090931.1, read on the forward strand.
CACCGACAGCACCCCGCGGGGAGACCAAGCCGGGGGAAGCAGGCCTCGGAAACAGGATCGGCAGAGCCTCGGCCGCCTCCGCGCCCGAACACGCTGCCGCCTCCTCGAGCCTGCATCCCGCAGGACTCTCCACCGCCAGCAAGTCCAGGATCGGCTGTTCGTGCAGGGCCTGAGGAACTGGGTAGGTTCCCATCAAGGTTTGGACTTTAGTGGATTGTGATAATGTGTGTTTCTTAGGGTGTATTTGGGTATTCATTTGATCCGAACTCTATTCCGAGCTTAGTCCCATTTCGGCCAAAGGACGGGTCCCGTTCCTCGCAGTAAACTTACATGTATTGCTATCCTCAGCAAAGGACTGCATTAGCTGTAAATCAGCTGTTGGTTCGGCCTGCAAATTGTACATTTCCTGTGTTTCGAGTGCAGATTTACACCGTCTATAATGCAGGCGAGTTTTGGGATGTGCAGAGTTAGGCGGCAAAGCTCGTTCCGCTGCAGGGAGGCCAGATGTCATGGCACTTGCGGTCACAGAGTCTGTGCTTGTGCGCTTGTAACTAAATGCCTATAGAGTAAAATGTGAAGTATAGTGTCAAGTAGGACAGACTGGTCTCAGTTTATATAAAACTTCCTCACACTTACTTCACACTGCAAACACTGCCAACACACTCGCCGCACTCTGCGACGCTCCGCATAGGAAGTGGTGTATTTGTTGTCAATAGCTCCTCCTCCACACCAATGAATAGTGAGAACAGACCAGTAGCTGCAGCTCCTCTAGGGTTCCCAACACTGCCAACACACTCGCTGCACTCTGGATTCAATATTTCAGCAAGCTATATTCTGCACGCAAAGGCAGTGTTAGTCTAGACTCCCTCGAATTCACGAAAAATGTACATCTTAATTTTGAGCAAGATGATATCTTATGTCTCATTAAGACAGCAAGTATCTCGAGGGCAGCTGGCCCTGATGAGTTGTCCAATCATACTCTAAAACTAAATCCTGATCTTTGGGATTCCATACTGTTTAATATCTTTTCAGCTATAAATGTTGCCCAAGTACTTCCAAAAACTTGGACACACACTATTTCGCTGCCAATTTTTAAGAAGGGTGACCGGCAGTCCCCAAATAGTTATCGGCCCATATCACTCTTGGATGTGCCAGGCAAGATTTATGGAAGATTACTACTGAAAGAATTAAATGCATGGATTACTCAAAATCGCTTAAAAGACCCGTTTCAATCGGGATTTGTTGCAGGTATAGGAACGGTACCTAATAATCTATGTTTAAAGATGATAAAAATGCATTATGCTGGCCGAGGTCAATCACTATATTTGGCATTTGTAGACTTTTGGGACGCTTTTGACTCGATCGATCGGGTTTTGCTATATAAAAAAACACAACTGCCCTTCATCGGTATTGGCACTAGTGATGTTACTCCATTCAGAAACAACTATGCAAGTGAGATTAACATTTGATGGCGCCGTATCCATTCTTATTTAATTTCTTCATACTTGACATGGGTGAGATTTTTACTAATACAGCATGCGATGCTCCTAAATTGGGGTATAAAACAATTAGACATCTTCGATATGGAGATGATTTGGTGGTGTTGTCTTAGACACCAACACGGTTGCAAAATATGTTGCATAAACTTGACATCTATGCAAAGGAAAATAACCTGTTAATAAAAACTAGCAAATCAAAATTGGTGGTAAGTAAAAACCGTGTCAAGTGCAGAGGCAATGCATACAAATGGAGGCTGCAAAACAGAGACCTGATATAGTCCCGCAATATAAATATCTAGGGGTCTTGCTATCAAATTCCAACAACTCTACATCGCATAAGTGGGAATTGCAATTTCAACTACAGGCCCTTACTTTGCAGGCCAAACTACCTGTACACAGATTTGGTAAATATTCACTTAAAGATGTACTTGTGTTTTACCAAATGAAAGAAACACCGATTTTGACTTCTGGTATGGAGGCATTTTGCCCTGGAAATCGAGAAAAGTGGGATAAAATGGAGTCCAAATTTTGGAAACGGGTCTTGCATTTTCCCAATTGCACTCCCTTACCCATGATACGCTTTGAGCTGGGCTCATTGTCCTTATACTCACAGATTCTGTGGAAGATGTGCTCGTTCTCCAGAAATGTTTAATGGTGGTACAAATGCCTAATATTCTGAGCATAGTCGCTCGGCATCTTTTGGTTTCCACCAACAAGTTTTCTAGCAATTGGTGCAAAACCATATTCAATGCCATGGTTGATGCCTCTATAGATCTAGAACTCTTAATAAATAACCCTGCACAAGCAAAAATCAAACTGTTTCAAAGTGATAGGATACAAAATTCAACAGCCTGTGATCTTTACAAAGACTTTGATGTAACTCTCTTTGGGAGGAAAAAATATAGAGTAATGGCGGAATATCTCATTAAATGTCTGTCACCCCATATCAGAAAGTAATATATGCACTTCAGGTTTAATCTATGACATACTCTAGAAGTATTACACAGGAGGAAAGAAATTCCCAAAGATCAAAAGAACTGTCGCTATTGCCTAGATGAGCAACAGAGTGAATCTTTACAACATCTTGTAGTGTCATGTACTGACTTGATTTCAATTCGTAAAAAAATCTTTCACCATGTCTTTGATCTGAAAACTTTGTTAGATCATGATGAAATATGGCGATTGATTGTTTTCAAGCCCAAGATTGGCGGTAAAGGTAGCCATCGTTCACTTCTTAGAAGCGATAGTCCCTGACTCAGCTAATAGGATCAGAAATAAAAAGGCTGGTCTACATTGTTGGAAACATTGGCTTAGATTCCTACCCGGATGATCAGTGTCTCTGGACAATTACATAAGTACAAATACACCCAACGTTGATCTTCCTCATTCATTTGTACCACAGTGATGAAAATGAGGGAACATTTTTAACCAAAACCTGGCCCAAAAGAAGATTTCACCCACTGACATTTTGACCCTGAAAAGTAACGTACTGAATCTAAGCCAATGTTTCCAACAATGTAGACCAGCCGTTTTATTTCTGATCCTATTAGCTGAGTCGTCACTGTGCCATTTCTAAATAATACTTTTGAAAATGGGCTGAAGTGAGTCAGCCAGTATTTAAGCGCATCTTTCTCTTTAAATAGAGTCGCTTTCCCTTTACTCTATAAACACTTACCTGTAGTTTCTCTATAATTATTGAAGTTTGTTTTTTTCCAGCATAGGTTCAATTACTTGATGCTGTCGGTCAAACTACAATAAGGCGCAAGGTTAGTGATGCACCTATTAAATGTCTTATAGTATGGTTTGTAGAAAGGCTTTATGAATATATCAGGACCAGGGCTTTTACTCAACTTTATACAATGTTTATGGATATAATTGATATTTTGTGACTGCTTTTACGGAGGTTGTACATTCAGATAAAAGAAAGTTAGTCATTTGAAGCCCCTTGGTGGTGGTTCCAAGATTTCAGCATCATTTCACAAAATGAGAAGCCTATGCATTACAAATATTATTTTGTTTGAAAACACTAAGGTTTCGAGAAGTTGCACTTGTATTCTTTGAAAGCTGGTTAATCTTCAAACAGCAAGAACAATCCCATAACCCTCCAGTCAAAAAGTCATAATTTATAACGGTAATAGCAGAATGTTTAGTGAAAATATACTTACTCTGACTGAATATCTGCTTTCATTATCTGCAAAGAAAAAAAGGAGCTTATTTGAGGTTTCTCTATTAAAACATTTACCATACTTCATCAGTATGGAAGGTCATATACCATGACCTGCATCAAATATTCAAAGTGCAAATTTCAAGCCTCAATAAAACAATGAAGAAAAGAAATTTCACCCAAGGTGCAATGTAAAATATGCAATGTTTTTGAGAGGGAAGCAAGTGCTGTTCGTTCTTAGTGTACATCTATACATGTAGGAATGAACAGTAATTTAACATTTGTAAACGAATGCAAAGTCAAACTGAGGAGTAAAACCGCAAAACACATTTAACAACAAAACAAAGCACAGGTTATCATCAAATAAGAGTTAGAAACCAATTTTTGCGGGGCACGGGGAAGCATTGCAGTACAATATCGGAAGATTTCAGACCAGTCTTACAATTAATAAGAATGCAGCATTAGTTTTGTTACAACTCCTCAATAGTGCTAAGAAACCCCTGAGCTGAGAAATGTCCAAAATGTGGCAAAATGGCAATTGGTCAGAACCATACACAATTTTGGTAAGCAGCACATTGAGTTCTTGGCACCATTGAAGTGGACCCTCCCTAAAAAGGGTAAGCCAATATATTGAAGTTAGTATCTTGACTGCAATTTCATAAAATTGATCATTCATGTGAAAAAAGATGTAATCTGAGTAATTGGTTGCTTTGATGCTCACCAGGAATTGACCTAAGATTATCCCCTCTGCCCAATAGACCTACACAAGACCCAAGAAATATTGTTTCCTTCACCAGGAATTTACTGGTGCATTGCAATATTTGGGCAAATAAGTGACACTGCATAGCCATCAACTGTTTACGATAAAGCACAGATTTTCAGTAAGTACCTCGGAAGGAATGTAATCTGTGAAGGCTAACTTGTTTTTCACTTTAATGGAAAGCTGTGGTAGATCATCGAGTGGTGTGCCATGTAACAGCTGCTCTTTCAAAATATCATACTTCTTTTTCAATTCATCAAGGGCCGGGGAGAGGGCAAACTCTGACTCTGTGAAGCTGCCCGTTAAAGGACTCCTAAAACAGAAAAAGAGCTTTAATTTTTCAGACGGAAGAGATGGAAAAGTTGCTCCCTGTGTAATAACTCTTCAACATGGATACATTCATCATATCATCTGTGGCTACGTACACCACGTTAAGCTCTTTTAAATATCTTGAGAATGAAAAAAAATAACATATAAACTGTAACGAACTGGACATTTGGAACCAAGAAGTACGCCAATATCAGACACTTCCAGTTCAACAATTTTTATTAGGGACTATATACAGGGGTTAGCCAACTTAAATATAAACAGGATCTTCCAAAAAGAAATACAAATATAGTATTGCTTCCTTCCACCAATGTTTCTTAGAAAGGCTTTCCCTGTATCAGGATGAGAGGTCAAGCTTTCAAGCATTAGCCACCTTTCCAAAGTCTCAGAGGAGTTACCTCACTCCTCCCTCCAGTATGTAGCAAACCTTCCTTCTGCTCCTTTGAGCCTAGTCGCAGGCTCTCTGGTTGAGTACCACAAGACTAAACCAGTCCTTGGTGTTCCACAGGACCTTCAGTGTTCTCTGAGAGATTGCAGTGAGAATAGCAAAGAAGAAAAAGGACCGATCCCTAGTAGCCTTCCCACTTCACTCTGCTCTTCCCAGCATCTCTGAACTGCCATGAGGCTCCCTGACCCCAGCTGGAACCGCCTCCCAACCGTGAGACCTGCCTAGGGTCTGACCTGGTCCTCTGGAACTTCCTACTTCTAGATAATAGCCTGCTTCTGGCTCCTTTCCCTTCCAATACCCATCACCCACTGGACAATCTTCCTCACTCGGATCATCTGAAGACGTATTATCTTCGTCTCCTAACTCTTATCTGCCCCCTTCTCCTGCTGATTTATCACTATCTCCTTACTACCACCATGGCCTGTTGTCATCACTTTCCACTCCACTTCGGGAGTTACTTCCTCCCTCGTTCTGTATGCTCTGGTCTCTTCCTGCAACTTCACTCCTGGTTTTACTTCTTCCTTTTATATTGTTCCTACTACCGCAATCTACTCCACTCCTGGTTTTACTTCTTCCTTTTCAATTGTTTGTTTGTTTAGTATAGCACAAAACCAAACCCGAAGGTAGCTGGGCGCAGACGTTACAAGGATGCTTGAGAACTTAGTTAGAGTAATGCAGTAATGCAGTATGATAAGGAAACAAAGTTACATACTGTGAGTAAAAAGAAAAGGTAAAGCAGGGTGACAAAAGCAGGGTGACATAAGTGCTACCATCAGTTGGCAGAGATTAAGAGGGACCCAGTAACATTCCTTATGCGGACAGCAGATGCCAAAGTGTGCTCGGTAGGGGCAGGAATCTGAAGGGGCAATGGGTGGCAAAGCGATAGGTCCTAGGGAAGAGAAACGGTCAAGTTAAATGTCATTAGATCGTATCCAGGTAAGGACTTTCCGCCTGAAGCTAGGGTAGGGTTGGTCATTTCTGAGATCTAAAGGGAGTCTGTTCCAGGTTTGGGCGGCTATGACCGGAAAGCTAGAGCCGCCGGCTGTGCTCTTTTTGTATCTGGGCACCACTAAGGTGTAGGTGTTGGACATTCTTGTGGGACGGGTTGAGGTTCTCTAGTCCACTATCTGCCAGGTAAGGAGGAGCTATGTTGTTGAGACATTTAGGAGGTGTGCGAGAGGGTTTTAAGGGCAATCCTGTCCTTAATTTTTAGCCAGTGGATATTTCTTCTGGAAGCAGAGACATGATCTCTATTTGGAATATTTAAAGCTGCTCTAAGAGCGTTATTTTGGAGTGCTTGTAGTTTATCAAGAATGTACTTGTTAGATCCCGCGTATAGAGCATTGCAGTATTCGAATCTGGATATGATAAGTGCATTGGCTAGTGTGATGCAGCTAGTCTCAGATAGGAATGGTCTACAGGCTGGTATCAATTTGCAAGTATATGCTGTGGAGGATGTAAGGGTATTTATTTGTTTCCTAAAGGTGAATGCTGAGTCAAGATAGGCCAAGGGTTTTGACTGCAGGCATCACTTTGATGACATTGTTATCAATGTTGAATGAGGCATAGCTCGGGCCAAGTTTTTTAATCGCTGTCTCTGTGCCAAGGACCAGTAGCTCTGTTTTGTCATCATTCAGGCAGAGGCCGTGAGATGCCATCCATACCTGAATGAGGAGATATGACAATGCATTACTTACCGTAAAAGCATTTCTGATGATTGTATCTGCTTAGATTCACATGCTGTGCATAGGTCCGACATCCAGTGGTCACTGCGGAGTATTGCATTTTGTTTTTCGTAGTCGAAAAGGGACGTCGACCGGGCGTGTCTGAAATACTATCCCTATAGTGACGTGTGTTGTACCCACAATCCCTCACGCGTCGAGGTCCCTCTGTTTGTATTTTTCTGCCCTGAGGGAGCCTTCTAGACGTGAGAAAGTACAGAAAAGAGAGATATAAAAGGAAGTCTATGTTCCTTCCATCCGAGCGGGGAGGAAGGGTGGGCGCATGTGAATCTAAGCAGATACAATCATCAGAAATGCTTTTACGGTAAGTAATGCATTGTCTTCTGATGCTTGTTAATCTGCTTAGAATCACATGCTGTGCATAGACTAGCGAGCAGTCCCCGGAGTTGGCGGTTGGTTATGAGAAGGAACAGTAGAGAAAAGATGCCTTAGTACTGCCTGACCCACCTGGGAGTCAGATCTCGAGTGTGCATCTAGACAGTAGTGTTTTGTAAAGGTGTGCACAGAACTCCAGGTAGCCGCTTTGCAGATGGACTCAAGGGGAACATTTGCAATGAATGCTATGGACGCCCCCGTGCCTCGAGTAGAGTGTGCTCTAGGCTTAAAGGGCAGTTCTCTCTTAGCAAGAGTATAGCAGAGAGTGATGCATTGAACAATCCATCTAGAAATAGTGGACTTTGAAACTGCATCCCCTTCTCTTCCTGCTGCCACCGAGACGAAGAACTGATTAGTCTTCCTCAGTGGTCTGGTTCTTTCCATGTAGAACATGACCGCTCTGCGCACATCTAGTGTGTGCAGAGTTTTTTCTCCCAAGTTAGAAGGATTTTGAAAGAACGTTGGCAGTTCTATAGACTGGTTTACGTGGAATTTCGATATGAACTTCGGAGCAAACCTTGGGTGCGTGCGTAGAACCACCTTAGCTCTGTGAACTGTAACAAAGGGGTCTAGAACAGAAAGAGCCTGTAGTTCACTTACCCTCCTGATGGAGGTGATAGCTATTAAAAAAGCAGTCTTAAGAGTGAGGTCTTTAAGAGATGCTTTGTGCATGGGTTCGAAAGGTGAGCCCATGAGTCTGGTAAGTACCACGTTAAGGTCCCATCCGGGAGCTGGGTCAGCTATCGGGGGGTGTATTCTCTTTATTCCCTCCATGAAGGCCTTTATAACAGGGATCTTCCACCACGACACCTTGAGTTGGGAAGTGGTGTATGCAGAAAGTGCCGCCAGGTGGACTTTAATGGAATTGAACACTAGACCTGAATCCAACAAGTGGGTCAGGTATAGAACAATATGTGTGGGAGAGCAGTCAATTGGGTTGATGCCTTCCCCTCTGCACCAGATGACAAATCTCCTCCACTTGCTAGAGTAGCAGTGGCGAGTGTTCGGTTTTCTGGCTTCCCTGAGAATGTCCATACATCTCTGCGGGAGCAGTAGATGTCCGAATTCTATGATCTCAGGAGCCAAGCTGCTAAGTTCATGTTCTGGGGGCATGGATGCAGAGTCCTGCCCTTGTCTTGTGACAGCATGTTGTACGGGCAGGGGAGTTTCACTGGGGGAGATAGAGACATCTCCATCAAGTGAGCGAACCATGGCTGTCGGGCCCACATTGGGGCCACCAGTATCATCGTTACTTGTTCCTGGTGCATCTTGTGCACCACCTTGTTGAGAAGGGGAGTCGGGGGGAAAAGCGTAAACAAATTTCCCTGACCATTGCATCGACAGACCGTTCCCCCTTGGATTGGTTCTGGGGGTACCTGGGGGCGTAACTTGGGCATTGTGAGTTCTCCAGGGTTGCGAATAGGTCTATTTCTGGGAATCCCCATTGTGTGAAGACGTCGAAGACGATGGCCCTCATTACGACCCTGGCGGAGTGGGTTTCCGCCAGCGTTATTCGCGGCGGACCCGTCCGCCCTACTACGAGTTCCCGTAGCGCCATGGAGCCTTTCTCCGCCTGGTTTTTCCGGGCGGAGAAATCCATGGCGCTAAGGGACCTCGTTGTTAATTACGCCACCGTACTTTACGGTGGCGTAATTAACGCCTTCCCCACTCCCATTATACCCTATGGGGCAAGAATGGGAATGGGGAAGGGCAAAATGGGGATTGGGGATTTACCGCTCCGCCAAGGGAGGCATGGGTTGGTAAATCCGCCAACCCCCATGGCGCTATCGGCGGCTTTCCGCCGTGCTCCGCGGTGCATTTAGCACCGCGAATTCCGCCAGGGTCGTAATGAGGGCCGATGTCTTTGTGCAGTCGCCATTCGTACTCTTCGGGCAGGGGGAAATCTCTGCCGAGTTTATCTGCCAGCAGATTGAGTTCCCCTGGTACATGTTCTGACAGTAGGAACATGTTTTGTTTGAGAGCCCACTTCCATATATTTTGGGCCAGTTTGGACAGTCCTGGAGAGTGGGTGCCCCCCTGCTTGTTGACGTAGTACATGGCTGTGGTGCTGTCTGTAAGGACCAACACAGTTTTGCCTTGTAGGTGTTCCTGGAAGGCTTTTAGCGCCTTGCACACAGCTAGTAGCTCCAGTAGATTTATGTGTTTGGATGCTACGTTCGGAGTCCACACTCCGTGAGCAGTCTGATGGGATAGGTGAGCCCCCCATCCTGTTAGGGATGCGTCTGTGGTTAGAGTGGCTTCCGCCGCGGGTGTGGCAAAGGGTTTCCCTTTTTCCAGGTTTTCCTTTGTCCACCATCGTAGCGAGAGAACCAAGGCCTGCGAGACCACCACTGGATCGTTCCATAATCCGCTGGCCTGACACCACTGGCTGTTGAGCCACTCTTGCATAGGGCGCATGCGCAGGCGCGTGTGAGGTACCAAATAAATACACAACGCCATCATGCCTAGCAAGCGCATTGCTTTGCGTACCGTCACCTCTCGACCGGTCACATATTGAGGGATCTGAAACAGCATGTTTTGGACCCTGTCGTTGGAGGGGAAGACGAGGCCGTCCTTTGTTTAAATTAGAGCCCCTAGGAATTGTTTGATTTGTCTAGGCTGGACTTCTTTTCGTTGATGGAGAAGCCCAACTGGAACAAAAGGTCTACAGTCTTTTGGGTATTGGAGAAGCATGTTTCGTAAGAATCCCCTGTTATGAGCCAGTCATCGAGGTAAGGGTAAACTGGGATGGACAACCTGCGCAGGTGGGCCGCTGCCACTACCTTCGTGAATACCCTTGGTGCTGATGCTATGCCGAAGGGTAGCACTCTGAACTGATAGTGTTTGCCCTCTATCATAAACCTGAGGTATCTTCTGTGCGCTGGCAACATTAAATTATGAAAGTATGCATCTTTCATGTCCAATGTTGTCATGTAATCTCCCTGTGATAGCAGTGGGATCACTTCCTGTAAGGTCACCATACGAAACTTCTGGGGTTTGATAAACTTGTTTGCTGGGCGCAGATCTAATACAGGGCGCATGGTTAGATCCTTTTTGGGTACAAGGAAGTACACTGAATAAATACCTTCCGTTACCTGAGATAGAGGCACGACCTCTATGGCTCCTTTTTCCAGCAGTTGTTGTACTTCTTGGAGAAGGATGGCAAGGTGTTCCGGTGTCATGCGTCGTCCCCTCGGGGGTCTGTATGTTGGTGAACTGTTGAATTCTATGCAGTATCCGTGGGCTACGGTGGAAAGTACCCAGCGGTCTGACGTTATTCCCTCCCATGCTTGAAGAAAGGATGTTATCCGGCCCCCAACCGGTGTTGCATGGGAGGGGACGCGAATCTTCGCGTCACTTGGTGTTGTTGGGGGCTTGGGAGCCTCTGGGGGTGGACCCCCGCCCTCTCCCTTTGCCCCTGCGCTGTCCTCTTTGGCTGTACTGGCCACTATTGGTCTGGTAACTGGTGGCAGGGTACTGTTGCTGCTGATTCTGCTGTTGGCGTTGGCCACGAAAAAAGCGTTTGTTGCCATAGCCGCGTCTGGTAGTGGGCTTAGAGATCTGGTCAAGAGTTTTGATACTATCGAACTCTTTTTTAGCCATTTTCAGAGCCTCATCCACCGCCTTCCCGAAGAGGTTTGAGTCTTCAACAGGTTTATTTATTAAAGACGCCTGTGTCTCCGGTTTGAACCCTGAGTTGTGCAGCCATACATGGCGTTTTAGGAGTATTCCCTGAACCAGGGGACGTCCCACTGTCTCAGCAGCATCCAGAGAGTTCTTTACAATACTCTGGTTGACCTGGGTTCCTTCGCCAATAGTTGAAAGCAGGCATGTACGTAGTGGTTCCGGCGCTTCTTCGGCGTCCTTGCGCAGTTTGGCCCACTGCGCGTCCGCGTAGATAGCTAGCAAAGAATTGTTGTTCGCAATTCTTGCCGAAAAGGCAGCCGAGGATGTGACTCTTTTAGCAAGGGCATATAACCTCTTGCCCTCCTTGTCAGGTGGTGCCTCACTGGTGGACAGCGGCACCCCTGCCCTCTTCCTTGTATTAGTTACTACAAGGGAATCCGGAATGGAATGTCCCCTGATGTACAGCGGGTCTGAGGGTGAAGGAGTGAAAAGTTTTCTCCTTAATTACTCTTTCCACAAAGTCTATTTCCGGAGAGATCTCCCCAGTGTCCAGTTCGAAATGTGCTGCTGCTCTGCGCAACAGGGCATTGAATGTGGGCTGATCGTCAATGGGAGACGTGTTTCTAACAGGTGAATTGTCAGGAGGATTTAGGTTCAGGACATCAGTGTCCGAATATACTGATGGGGATTGCCAGGGATGAGAAGGTCCTTCTTCTGGATTTTCTCCGAAGCCTTCTCCTACCATGTCTGGGCTGTCTTCCAGACCTTCCTCTTGGTTCTGTCCTTCTTCATTGTCCACAAAATCATCCTCCTCTTCTAAGTATTGTTCCTCACCAGTGAGGTCATACACATTATGGAAGTCTAAGGCTGTGTCCTGCCTCGGGTATTTGGCCCTGGGGTCCTCCTGAGGCCCTTCTCTTGTTCTCTTGGGAGTGGGAGGGTTCTGGGTGTTCACAAACCTCTCCATTCTCTCCATGCAGAGATGGAGCCTTTCCATGGTTTCATGGGGTACCCCTGAGCGGTCTAGCGGGGGAAAATTAGTGTTATCTTGCTGAAAACGGCTCGACCTCTCCCACAACGTCGAGGAAAGTGTCCAGTCGCCCTCCGAAAAGCCTTCCGGTGTGCTGGGGGTCCCCCCGACTGAAGGGGGTAGTCCCTGTTCTTCTTCGGGCTTTTTCGGCGTGTCTTTTAACCTTTGCGTAGCGCTCGACGTGTCTTTCGGCGTACCCTTCTGGGCGTCAGCTACAACGATCCTCGCCAAGCTCTCTGTGACTCGTTTGTCAGCGGAGGGCTGTGGTTTCGATGTTACGGGTGTCGAACGTTCTACGGCGGCGTGCGCTCTCTGCTGGTGCGCGCCGGCCGATGGTTTGGGGGCGGCGCCCTTATTTGCCGAAAGCCCAGTCGCTGGTCGCGGCTGCGAGAGGGGCTTCGAACCCGAACGGTCCGAGGGGGCCGCCGGTGTAACCTTGGGCGCTGATGCTTTCTTCGTCTTCGACGAAGAAGAGCTATGGGTTGTGTGTTTATGTGTTGTATCGTGTGCGTCAGTGTCGCCGGGGTGTTCATCCCCATAAGCAGGGCGTGAGCCGAGCCCGTCGGGGCCGGGGACAGACGACAAAGAGCGCGAGCGCTCTTTAGAGGGGTGTACGACTTCAGTAGCGGAGGTCGTGTTATCACGTTCCTCGTCACTGTCGATGGTAGCAGCGGCGGGTGAAGACCCGGCCTTCGACATAGCGTAGGCCGCCCACCTCTTGACCCTACGGTCTTTTAGAGTCTTTGGCTTTAGAAGCCGACAAGCCGAGCAACCCTCCTCTACGTGATCGAGGGGCAAGCAGCGGTTACACCGTGAATGCTTGTCCTTACAAAGTGGGCAAAACCTAAAGGGTGTCCTCTCCATAGCCGAGGCAATAAACCATGATAACTACCCCAAGGGAAAGGAAGGGGAAAAGGAAAGGCATTCTCAGAAAAAGAATCAGAGATGTCCCACGACCCCACTCTCCCGAATGTATATGGCCTGCGAGGTCAGGCCACGTGTTCGGCAACGCTGAAGGATCTCCTCCGCTCGTCCCCTCCGTCGAAGATCTTGCTCGGCGGAGACAGCTTCACAACTGCGTCGAGGGAGGGATCGATATATTAAATCTTTAAACAGGATAAATCGACCAAAGGTCGAGGAGATGGAATCTGCAATGTCTCTCGAGGAGCTCCGCGTAAAGGCGACCAGTAGCTGGGTGGAAAAAAACAATCTGAGGGACCTCGACGCGTGAGGGATTGTGGGTACAACACACGTCACTATAGGGATAGTATTTCAGACACGCCCGGTCGACGTCCCTTTTCGACTACAAAAAACAAAATGCAATACTCCGCAGTGACCACTGGATGTCGGACCTATGCACAGCATGTGATTCTAAGCAGATTAACAAGCATCAGAAATCTTGTTTACTAAGGCCGAGTCTTCCAAGAAGTTGCCCAAAAGGGGGATGAGGATCGGAGTGTCATCTGCATAGTTAGTGTAAATAACACCCAGTCTGTCCAACTTGTCAAACAGGGGCTTAGTAAATGTTGTACATCGTAGGAGATACACATAATCCTTGGGGGACACCGCAGGAAACTTGTATGGGATCAGCGGCTGCTAGAGGGGAGAAGACTCTCGTTGTACGGTTCGCAAGGAAGGATTGCACCCAGGTTATGGCATCACTTGAGAAATAGGCGGCAGAGCTGAGATGATTGCATACGACTGCATGATCTACCGGGTCAAAAGCTGCCGATAGGTCAAGGAGGAGCAGCATAGCTGATTTACAATTGTCCTTCAACTCGTCAATTTAGGTCTAGAGGTCAATCAAGGCTGTTTCGGTGCCATGAAGGGGACGGAAGCCGGATTGACATGAGCCTAATAGGTTGTTGGTTTATAAATAATCCTGAATTTGCAAGTAGGCTACTCTGTCAATGATTTTCGGCGTCCTGAGTCGATGACGTCGATACGCTGTCCTCGAGGGCCTCCGTCGAGCCGACGTCACCGGATGTTATAAGTAGGACGCACAATGCCCGTAGCCTCAGTTGTAGTTTTTTTCCCAGAACGTGTGGCACCAATCTTCTGCCAGTATGACCACAGAAAGCCTTACGGAAACGTAAGCTGCAATCGCCTAAGAAATTCTGTAGCGGGGCTGGTTGGGAGGGTACGATGTGGAATACGTCGTCGGAACATCCCATCGAAAGAACGTTAGATGTAAGACAGTAACTTGTAATTCGAAGGGATTGGTTCCACATCTATGACAGACTCCCAAAGCAGTACCAACGTATGGAGGAGGGAAAAGAATTTAGAATTTTAGAATGCACAATTAAATTGCAGAATAGAGGACCGCCTTGCCAAAGGCAAAGTCCTGCCCATGGATAGAATCCAGGGAGAGGTGTTTTACAAAAGTATGGACAGAGGCCCATGTGGCCGCTTCACAAATGTTACGAAAGGGTACACCCCTCTGCAGAGTAGTAGAGGCAGCCACACCTCTACTAGAACGGGCCCGTAAGCCTACCGGAGGGTCCTTACCCGCCAAGCGGTAACATTCAGAAATTGTCAAGATACTCCATCTAGACAAAGCCTGCTTAGTAACCGCTTGTCCCAAACGCCTTCCAGAGCATAATACAAAGAGTTGATCGTCCACTCTGACCCAGGACATGCGTGAGATGTAGAAAGTTAAAGCTCTCCTAGGATCCAACCTATGGAGCCTCTCCTCTTCCTTACCAGGATGTGGAGGAGGATAGAACGCCAGAAGAATGACCTTCTGGCTTAAATTAAATTCCGACACAACTTTCGGAAGAAAAGGATGAACCCTAAGGACAACCCTGTCCTTATGAAACACCGTGAAGGGTGGCTTAACAGATAGTGCCTGCAACTCACTCAGCGAGCGGAAGTAACCGCAACTAAAGATACAGTTTTAAGGGTCAAGAGTCTCAAAGGACAAGAATGTAAAGGCTCAAATGGAGCAACCATTAGGAATTTTGGAACCAGGTTCAAATCCCAACCAGGCACCTGGAAAGGTGACGGTGGGAACACATTAGTGAGCCCTTTCAGAAACTGCCAAATTTAAAGGAATCTTAAAATAAGAACACTCCTCAGATGAGTGCTTAAATATGGACAGCGCCACCAGGTAACCTTTAATGGTACCCACATGAAAAAGGATCCACATTCTTAACCCTGTACCAACTGCAGAACTTTTTCCAACGGCAACGGTACAGGGACTTTGTTGCAGGCCTTCTGGCCCGAATACAACACCTCCATCACGTCTTCAGGGAGGTCCCAATCCTTATACCTCAAACTTTCAGAAGCCAAGCATGAAGGTTGAGGCACTTGACCTCTGGATGGAGAACCTGCCCCCCCCCCTGAGAGCAGATCGTCTCAGTAGGGAAGACGGCGTGGAGGGCAGATGGACATGTCGAGAAGGTCCGGGTACCACGTTCTCTGGGCCCAAGCCGGAGAAATGAGGATAATTCGGGAACCAAACCTCTAACCGCTGCAGCCCTTGCAGAATGATGGGGACTGGAGGAAAAGCGTACAGCAGTGGGAAGGAACACTCCACTACGAACGCATCCCCTAAGGCTCCTCTTGGAGGAAATTCCCTTGAGCAGAATCTCTCGCACTTCCGGTTGACACTGGTGGCGAAGAGATCCACTTCAAGGGTCCCCCAAAGGGCGACAATCTCCAGGAGAATCTCCTGATCCAGCTCCCACTCGTGAGAGATGTGCTCTGCCTGCTCAGAGCGTCCACCGCCTCGTTCTCGTCTCCGGCCAGATGAACTGCCGAGATCGAAATTTTCTGCTGGATGGCCCAGAACCAGAGCTGCATCGCCTCTCTGCACAAAGGAAGTGACCCTCCCCCTCCCCCTTTTTTGTTGAGGTAGTGCATGGCCACTGTGTTTTCTATCAGAATCAGGACATTCTTCCCTCGCACAGTCGGCAGAAAAGCCTTCAGAGCTAGCCTGATGGCCCTCAGCTCCAAAAGATTGATATGGAGCCTGGACGCCGACGGATACCAACGACCGCCGACTGTCAACTCGTTGGCATGAGCGCCCCATCCCGTGAGGGATGCGTCCGTCACCTCTGGCCAGGGTAGCCAAAATG
This sequence comes from Ambystoma mexicanum, assembly GCF_040938575.1. NCBI lineage: Eukaryota > Metazoa > Chordata > Amphibia > Caudata > Ambystomatidae > Ambystoma > Ambystoma mexicanum. The sequence continues at coordinate 870,454,469 of NC_090931.1, forward strand.
GAGCCCCATTCATCAGATTGCCTTTGACGGCCCACCACAGAAGATCCTGGGCGACTGAGGGCGGCACCTGAACGGGATCCGACATCCTGCCGGAGGACTGCGACCACTGCATCTTGAGAGCCCACTGCAGAGATCTCATCCGCAGCCTGGCCTCTGGCACCAGGAGAATGCAGGATGCCATGAGGGCGAGCAACCTCAAGAACTCGAATGCCGGGAGACTCTGGGCAAGTTGAAACTTTTGCACCATCTGCAGAATGTAATGAGCCCTCAACTGGGGAGGGAAACACTCCCTCAGGGATGTATCAAGCACTGCTCTGATGTACTGGAGCCGCTGGGTTGGCGTCAAATGGGACTTCTTTAAGTTGAGGGAGAAGCCCAGCCTGTGAAGGGAGTGGCAGGTGACTGACAGATGATCCAGGACTTGCTCGGGAGAGTGCGCCCTGATCAACCAAACGTCTAGGTAGGGGTAGTCGTGAATCCCCCCTTTCCTGAGATACGCTGCCACCACCACCATGAGCTTGGTGAAGACCTTCGGGCGGAGGTCAATCCGAACGGCAGGACCTGAAACTGAAAGTGCGAGTTGCCAACTGCGAACCTCAAGTACTTCTTGTGCTTGGGATGAATCGGCACATGAAAATAAGCGTCCTTGAGGTCGAGAGACACCAACCAGTCTTGAAGTTTAAGGGCCTGGAGGACTTGAGAGAGAGTAACTATCTTGAACTTATCCTTCCTGAGGAGCTTGTTCAAACCATGCAAGTCCATGATGGGTCTCAATCTCCTGGCTTTTTTCGAAATCAAAAAATAAGGGGAATACCATCCCTTGTTCCTCTCCGCTACAGGCACCAGTTCTATGGTGCCTTTCTCCAGCAGGGATTTGATTTCCTGCGCAAGGAGCGGATCCGAACTCTTCAAAGAGAGATTCCCTGGTGGATTGTCGTGAGGCCTCTGCCGAAAAGGAAGACCGTAGCCGTGGGCTATGATCTCCAGAAACCAAACATCTGAAGTAATGGCACGCCAAGCTACAAGATGCTGCGCCAGCCTTCCCCCAATGGGCGAACCATGGGACATGGCCTCATGACTGAGCTGAAGCGACTGCGGAAGTGCCTGAGGGCAAAGAGGGAACTGCCCGAGCGGCCTTGGCACCTTGAGTACCTTGTTTTCCACCTCTGGTAATCCTACGTTGGCCCCTTTGACTTGCAGCTCCCCTCGATCTACCAAAGGTAGAGTAGTATCGAAAGGAACCTCCCCTCCATTGCTGTCCCCTCGGACGAAAAGGTGGAGGTTGGCAAACTGCAGCGCTCAACGACTTTGCTGCAGCTTTGGAGGTCTGCAACCTCTCAAGGCTCTCGTCAGTCTTGCTGCCAAAAAGATGGTCACCATCAAAGGGCATGTTGAGAAGCCAGGCTTGTACATCTAGAGCAAACCCCCGGCTTCCGCAACCACGAAAATCTGCACATCACGGTGCTCGCCGCCATGGACCGGCTGACACAGTCTGCCACGTCCAGACCCGAATGAACAGATTCACACATGGCATCCTTGCCATCCTGTACAAGGGCAAGAAAGCCATCCCGTTCCTCCCGTTCGGGAATATGGTCAGCCGCCAATGAAACAATTCCGCAGAGTGCGAGTGAAACATGCTAAGGCACACACAGAATTGGCTGCTTTCAAAGCCATACCCCCTGAAGAACAGACTTTCTTCTCCCAACTGTCAAAACGTTTGTTGTCCCTGTCAGGAGGGATGGTAGGGTACGACACCTGTTTTGCTGGGGCCGTAGCCGCCTGCACCACCAAACTCTCTGGTATAGGGTGCATGGACAAGTAGCTGGGTTTGCCACTGGCTTGGCGGTACTTTTTTGGCAACGATTTACCCACTGCCGGGAGACACTCCGGAGCAGTCCAAGCCGCTGCCACCCTTCTTTGCAAGGCCATATGGAATGGCAGTACCGGGTCAGTTGGTGGACCATGGTCCAAGATATCTGTCTGGTCATCCTGCAGAAAATCTACTGGTGGCGCAGACCACCCCAAGTACTCCGTCACCCTCGGCATAAGCCGCCTGTACGAAGAGTCAGCATGCGTACCAGGCTCAGGCCTGCCAAACTCAAGCTCCGGAGAGGTATCAAGACCACTGGTGTTGTGCAAAGACTGGCGCAGGTCTTCAATCTGGCAATGACCAGACAATATTTTGTCATGAACCTCATCCGGAACCAAACCTTCCTCAGACCCTTCCTCCACCTCAGAAATATAATCCAGAGGCTGGAATAAATCCCTGGAGGAGGGCACAGAAAAATGCTCAGAGACAGGTCTCACCGACATCTTCAGGGCCTTCCTCGGGGTTTCCACCGATGCATGGGGTACCTCTGATAAAGCATCCTCGAAAGGCGTCGACACAACCGGCGTCGACGTCAAGCGTGGTGCCGACGTCTTCAACTCAGGCCTCAAGAGTGGAGCCCCGAGCGTGTCCTTCGACGGCCTCGGCGCCAACGGAGTCGATGACTTCCGCGGAGGCGGAGCCTCGAGAGAGTCCCTCGGCGGACATGGCACCAATGGCGTCGACGTCTTCTTCAAAGACCTCACAGGCTCTGACGGTCTCGAGGGCATCGAGGACCGGGACCTGGAGCGGGCATAGCTAGAGCGTCTTGCATTGTCCAATCGGGACCTCGAAGGCGCCCAATCGCGCTGACCACCCGAGCCCAAAGGCGTACGAGCGGTGGCCCTAGCACGTTCTCTGCCGGCTTCTTTCGAAGGCGCGGACGGAACGGAGCCCTGCGACTGAAAAATCGCCATCATCTCTGTACGAAATGCATCCCATTCTGCAGGAGAAGAGTGCTTGTTGGGACAAGCAACCTGCTGATGGGCGGAGTCCTCGGACGAGGAAGGCGACCGTGACTGCACTTCCGCGAGTGCCTCAAAGAGGCAGAGGAATGGCGGGAACCACTCCGGGACCAGGACCCCCTGGACTTACACAGACGACACGGAGAGTCACCTCTCGAATCGTCGGTCGAAAGCCCAGTGGATTTCGACTTACGGGGCTTGGAAACCCTACCGACAGAAAGCTTCTTCCGCTCCCGCAAGGCCTCCGATGTTAACGACTCGTCCGTGGCGTGGTCCTCACCGAGGCACCAGAGGCAGGCGACGTGCGGGTCCGTCAGCGACATCTTGGAACCGAATCCTGACACTTCTTGAAACCCGGCCGCGGGCCAGAAGAAGATGAAGATGAAGACATGATATCTTCACAAACGAACAAGTTCAAAGAACCGATCGAATTTAATTCAGAAGAACCGAGGCGTGTCGAGATCTCCGAAGCGAACACGTTCGTGGAAAAAACGGAACTGAGGCTACGGGCGTCGTGCGTCCTACTTATAACATCCGGTGACGTCGGCTCGACGGAGGCCCTCGACGACAGCGTATCGACGCAGAACATTTTCGGAAGCAGCAAAGCTGTGGTGATTACCTGTCATAGATGTGGAATACGTCAAGGAACCAATTCCTTCGAAAGAAGAGTTTACAGTTACAATTGTTCCTACTACCGCCTTCTACTCCACTCCTGGCTTCACTTCCTCCTTTTCTATTGTTCCTACTACTGACTTCCAATCAACTCCTGGTTTTACTTCCTCCCTCTTCACTTCCTTTCTCTCATCTTTAAATGTTACCCCTTTCTTCTCTTCTGTAGAGATCACCCCCGTCTCTCTCCTGCTGCCACTTCACTTTCCAAAGTCTCTGCAGTACTTATTTTCTCCAGCAATCTCCCCTCTCCAGGCATCCCCAAACGGGAGCCACCTGCCCCGTCAGGCACCACACTGAATTGGGAAGCTTGTCTTACATGGGAACATGCCCCTCCCGTCGATTGGATTTAGGGTTGATAGTCTGCAGCTGTGAGACAAGATTGTGAGGGTTGAGAATGACAAAGCTTCCTCACGTCCTGATATCTTATTGAGGCTTAGGGGGCTGGGCTGACTCTAGAAGAACCCTGGTGGCCATTTTGAAACTCTGTGTGAAGGGAGAAGCTGAACAAGTGGTTTGTGTGGCGGATGTCATCCTGTGCTGCTGTTGGTAAAGAAAGTGTTTTAGGGGGTCTGTAGGGGTGTTTAGGTTTCTCCAAGGGTCTATCATCTGTCCTTGAAAGTTTTTAATATGGCCTCCCGCTCCTTGATGGGATCATTTAATTTCCCTGATCAGTTCCGGGTTTCCTGGTTCTAGAAAAGGGCATTGTGGCAGATGTAGTCCCTCTGACGGTGGTTTGCCTCCTTAATTATATTTGGGCCCTGTAACAGGTGGTCTGGTAGCTTTCCTGTCTTAAGTGACTGGACTGGGTGTTCATCCAGGTTTATTGACACCCAGACCCTAATTACGCTTCCTTGATCCAGTCCGGGTTTTGTTTCGGTCTCCGAGGGGCCTTTTGGGAAATGTATTTTTCCATTACTGGTTTGTCTAGGCACCCAGCTCCCCGAGTCTTCTGGCTCGTGGCCACTAGGTAAAGTTCGTGGCAGGAGACTTCATCACAACACACTGCTTACAGCATAGCAAAGGTGACCAGAACAAAACCAAGAGGAAATGTTGCCAGCAGGTATGATATATGGCCAGTTTGGCTTATTCAGTGAGCTGGGATGACGCCTTAAACTTTAAAAATGTACTGCCTGCCAAATAAATTTATGTAACATATGTACATAAACACAAAGAACAGAAAATGTACATAAGACATATACAACAGTCGAAATGGACAACAAATTACAATTACCACATATTCAGTTTGTGCTGCCTGTGGAGAATGTCGGAGAGCCCTGCAGTGCTTAAATAGTTCCCCTTTCGTCACCCAATCAGACCCTTCAGTTCAAAGAGAAAAGCACAATGACCGCCTATGCTACAGCTATTCTGGGGGAGAGGAACGTACCAAGCGTCTACGTTGAACATACATTGAACATTGTGCCCATGCTTTGCAAAATTAACTACTGTGATATTTGTCATTTTTCAGACACCATCAATACGGTCTTGGTTGTGTAGATTAACAGTAGTGATGCATGGAACACATTCTGAACATTTTGGCGGTCTTAGTGATTTTCTGCATTTGTCAAGACAAATGACTGACTGGTGGAGACTGGGCGACAGACTGGTATTCTGCACACAGTCATGAATGTTGAACAGAGGCCCATGACAGGCCCCTTGTGCCCCTGCACCCTCTAGTCTCAGGTGAAGCAGACCCTCTCCATTGTGAAGACACTGGACATTGCAGGGGGTGGGGAGGGCACTCTGTCATCGTGTCAGGTGTGTGTGCATTAATTATTTATTTTTTATATGGCACCACATGCCCATAGGCCCAATAGTGCTCAATAATAAAAGCGCTTGCAGCCTTGGGTACAGTTGATACCCAAATGTCATGATCCGAGTGGAAATGAGTACCACATGCCAACCCCCAGTCCCACTGCATTAACTGCCTCGAAGGATTTTTTCTGGGAATCTAATTACCTCATCTCGTGAGCGAAGGAGGGGAAAAGCAAAACAGGGAAAGTAAGGTGCACTGTTCTTGATGGCACACCCATGGAAAGAGATCAGAGATTATTTTCTCCACCATAGTTTCCTATGAGAATCCCTTCTCTCTCTGGGAAACCCATTCTTACCTCTAGGAAATTTGGGCCAATTCCCTGGTCCTGATTTAAACAGCCCGTGTGCAAATGTTCTGTGAATCCTGCGAAGATCCCTTCCCAAGCGGAAGTTGCTGAGTTCCTTTAGTTTCAGTATTAGGGCTAAATGGAATTCAGTACATGGAACAAATACAAGGACAAAGATACTGCTTATGAATCAAGTTAATAAAAGGATACTTGGTTAAGACATTTTATTTTTGTACACAGTGAGTTGGTTTTCACCTGCAATTAAGCGACTGCCTTTTTGAAGGCTGTTCAGAAAGCACAGAGATTGTAACGAGATCCAGGCATGGGTGGGAATGGCCATAAGGACTAGCATGGTCATGGGGTGGGTAAAAATTGAATTGAAATAAGACGCACATCCCTGCTCTCTGCTAGCTTCACTTCCCATGATAATAGTTTCGGAATATAGGCAGCACATACAGCAACACCTACTAACCATTGAGAAACCAGTGCCAGGCTCTCTTATCAACAGCATGCCCTTCCTCAAGATGGCTCTGGTAAAGGCTGCAAGGGCAAGAATTCTGAGGTGGCCAAGTCTAATCATTTTCCCTACTGTTTTTTTGGCACAATCATGTCCAATACCGATGCGGTTCATCTGGGATTTCCAGAATAGCTGAGGTGCATCTGTTACAATAACGTAGCCCATGGGATTTAGAATGAAGGGAAGGTATGCTTACTGGGGATTTATTGATAATAAAGCATACAATCTAGTACATACTAGGTGTTTTGTCTGGATTTGTGGCAGAGGGGCTGCGTGATGTCATTATTCCAAGATGGCTGCCTTACAGATACTAATTTGGTTTGGAGCTGTAACTGCTTTTGTTAAACAGGCACAGAAAAATAGAAAAGTTCATATAAGGAATTCTTTGATATCCTTTAATGTTTCTGAGATATAGCCTAGTAAATTATTGCTAGTTCATCGCAAACCTTCAATTATATGCTCACTAAATTATAAAGTTTGAAACAATTAGCAACTTTCTCATTGAAATATTATACTACAATAGCTATTAACATTTGAAGAGAGAAATTAAGGTTTTACAGGTAATCTTCTGAGTACCAGAGTTCATTTTCAAAATCGTTATCACAGACCTTTTCGACACCACCGCATTTTCACAGTTCTGTGCACCTTAGATACAGAGCTCGGCATTTGCAATGCACAGTACACCATTCTTTGACGCATGCACACGAGACCAGCTGTATGACTGACTGTGGTGCACATGAAGTGTACAATAGTAGGAGAATATTGATTATCTGCCTTCTCCAATCCGAATTGTGATGGCTCTGAGATATTCGGGTGTTGAACAGCATGTCGACAATCCGCCTGGTAATGAGTCCTTAAGATGTATATTGTTAGAGAGGATCTTGTTGGCGGCAGAGTTCCACTTTGCATCTCTTTTTTAGTGAACATCCACCAACCCAGTAGACCAATGTCCGAAATCTTTGTTCCTGGAAAGTAGACTTCACAAATGAAATTGCTCTATCAGTTGCTCATCTTCCTTTCTTTGTAAATCAACCAGAAACATCACACCCTGAAAGAGAATGAAGGCCTAGTAATGCCTGCACTTTTCTAGGCCCTAAACAGGAGCACGCACGTTTGAGATCTATACATCTTCTATTAGTTCCACTTCCTGTTACGAACATGCTGTCCGATGGGCAAAACAGTGACCATCACAGTGAAAGCACAAAAACATTTGAACTGGAGACTTCCAGCCCTTTAAAATGAGTAGCAATACTCTGGAGATGGATGGGGATGCAGATTTTAATCAGACATTAATAATTCAGACGACACAAATAGCTTGGCAAAAAGTTTGTCTGTTTTAATGCAAGTAACTAAAACAGGGAGTACAACGAACATCAGCAATCGCTCGATACTCAACTCTCAATCATTTCATTAAAAAGCAGGGTTCTTAAACCCTAAATTGGTCATAGCTGACATACTGACCTGCGTCATTACCAATGTCATCCTTCGTGGCATTCTTCTAAAACCTATTGGGAAGCGGGATTGGGTCTAAGTGAGTAACTAAACATAGGTGTTATATCTGTATAGAGTAACAAAGAGAAATAATTGGAAACTTCACATCAGGTGGGGCAACTAAGCCCTCCCTTCAAAATGGCCACTATGAACGTCACTAAATGTACGAAGTCCCATTGGCTACACAAACTATAGAACCCCCAACTACGTGGTCCTCTACAATTGGTTGGCAACTAACCCTCCGTCAATAACTTTCCACCTAGGTGAGCAGAACACAAACTGAACAACCAGATGCGGGTGAGCTTGTGTTGATAGCAGCTTCCCACCAATTAAAAGTACACTCCATCATCACCTCAATGTTTCAGTGTCAATTAGTGTTTGAAGTTGACCGAGTTTGTACTATTCTCTGAGATTTATTAAGGAGTATGGGTACTGTCTGGCTTCCGTGCGTAGGTGTGATCTCCTCATGCGTCCAACATTCTTCCATCATGTGACTGGGCACCATGATTTGAGCCTTTCTGTGTATTTGATTTTATTCTCAATAGTCGTCTGACGTGTTTTGTTTTCACTTGACCTTCTTGAACAGGAGCTTCTGTTCTTTCATGTTAATTGTATCGAATGTCAGCCAATTCTAGTTCTGATAAGATCTTGGCTCTTTGGCTCATCCATCTTCTTAGCTGAAATATATTCTGTTTTAATTCAATTGCTTTTGTCACTGCAACACCGAATTGAGGCCTTGCTCGTTGCTCAAGACTGCTATATACGTAGTGGAACATTCATTCTTTATTCAATCCATGTATCTATGAGGTATATATGTATATGGTGGCGCTTGCTGCAACCTCTTTACTATAAGCATTTGGCTAGCTTCATGATTGATTTGCTGCATCTGTACACATTTAAACAAACTAAATATCTTCATCATGTTTAAGGCGTAAATCTCTTCATCTTGATCCCAAGATGTCACTTATCCTTGGTGGTACTTTGTTCTTCATAAATCATCTACCTTTCTGGTTTGTTATCTTCTATATGGAAGTCGATTCAGTTTCGTATGGCGTCACCATTCATCTTGGTCATTCAGTTTCTTTATTTCATCAGGAATCGCATTGAAATGGCCATCATATTGTCTTGAATGTAGGTATTGTTTCCTCAATGGGTACTTTACTTCCCATATTCTCCTAGGTATAGGTATTCTTATGTGTACTGCACAGAATCGTTGCTCTTCTTCTTGCTTTCTGATTAGTGTAGTATATGTCACAGAGCAGTGTTGCTTCATATGTTCATGCGCCAAAAAAGAATTTCAAATGCCACACTGTATCAAAAGGTATGGTACACTCCAATTTTTATTGGATTATTTTGTGTGTATTACCGTATATGATGACACGTGTTTCGGCGCCTTTCTCAAATCAGGGCTTATTATCAAAGAACGAAGGGCACTTGGGCCCACGTGTTGGTACAAACTAAAGGGTTCCTCAATTTTTTGGTGCATATGTCACATACTTTGGTTCATACGTCTGAGGTAATGTAGGCGGGTAGGTGGAGTAGGGGTACTTGGCTCCTGCTCTACACAATGTTATCAGGTGAAAAAATTGCAGGGTAGTAGCAGGACGACGTGATACATAAACGGAGTGAAGAATTATTTTTGTGTCTGCCTTCTCATGAGTGCTTTCAATGTCCCCAACATTTCCATCTGATGACTTAGCTTCATTTCTCCAACTGGCTACCAGGCTTCTTTTCTTTTTATCATTTGGGCATGCACAATTGCTTTATTTCAGAGGTAAGCTGTTAACTCAGTAAGTTTTAGAATGCAACTAGCAAAAAGAACCTGTTCTCTGAACAGGTTCTGTGGACAGACATGATATGAATTGTTGAAAATCAATGATCCCGCAGGTCGCTGTTCTGATTTGATGATCGCTTGATGTGCCTTGCACTCTGAAGTAAACTGCACTGAGAATGGGTGTGTGTGGCTGGCTGAGATACACCGGGGGCAGACGCTGGGGGAGGCGAAAGTTGGTGTTGCTGCATAATGGGACCTACTGCACTCTCACCATACCTGTTGCCTTACCCTGGCGTGCTGCAGTTCATTGTGGTGCAGATGTCCAAGAAACCATGCATTCTAGGGTTAATGACCAGTCCTTCTACGACCACATTGATGTTTCGCCAATTTCAGGCCACCGTCTCATTTATGAAGGTGCTGAAATCCAGGGAAAGGGGTGGGGTGTCCAAATGTTATGTAGCCAGTCATGTCCGGTTAAGTCTCAAGGGTCCCTACAGGTAACTATACAAAGTTTGGTGCAGTTTGGTGAAACGGTGTGGAATTGTGTAAGGACCAACCCTTCGCCAAAAACCCACAAATGTTAAATCTTTGAAATATAGATAGGAGGGTATTTATTGAAGTTTTAAATATTTGTAGAATCCGGGATTTTGTACTCAACTGGTGTCGCTTTTCCTGCTCTTTTCCTTTGCATGGAGTTTGAGTGAATTTTCTAGGTAGGTATCAAATACTAAATGAGTTTCATCATACTTGAGCAGATGAGGATCTATTTTCGTGCTGAATTCAATTGCAAAGTCATGGCATATCTTCACATAGGACTGCAGTGCTTTCAATTCTGCCAGTCTGTCAGTGATGCTGAAAAGGTTTGCTCCGGTACAGATAATCTGTCCACAGTAACAAATGAAGATACCTCGGTCATGTCGTTACTAACCTCTATGTTGCAGGGGGGGATTCTCCCCCACAGAAATATTTTTAAAACAATGGTTTAAAATGTTGCATTTTAGAGCATACTTCCAGAACAACGCGCTCCGCGCAGCTCAAGGAATCTCCAAAAGAACACATTACGGCTGCCAGAAAATCAGCCTACTGGCTCCCAATAAAAGAAAGGATCATATTCAAAGCATTGACACTGACCCTTAAGTGCATCCACCTCTCTGCACCCGACTACCCATCGCAAAGGATCCACCCCTCCCCCTCCAGAAGGCCAACTAGAACACCCTACGCCAACATGCTTTGCGTGCCCATGGTAAAGAGAACTAAAGCAGGTGACGCTAGCTTCCCCTACCTCGCACCCTCACACTGGAATGCCCTACCTCCTACCCTTCGAGGCAAGGTATCTCTCATGGCATTCCGTAAAGCCATGAAAACTGCACTTTTCACCTGATGTATGCCACTCCGACCTAACTCTCTCGCGCCAAGTCAACAATGTCTCAAAGTCCTGCCACTACCACCTCAAAAACCTTAGGCGCATCTTTCCATATCTCTCATTCCCTAACAGAGTCTCCGCGGTCCAATCAATCGTCTTATCACGACTGGACTATGTAACCCCCTGTACCTCGGAATTCATGCCTACCAACTGAATAAACTACAAAGAGCACAAAACGCAGCAGCCAAAGTGCTTCTTGCGCTCGGTCCAAGGGACCACGCATCCCCAGCCCTTAAGACACTGCACTGGCTTCCGGTAGCCCGTAGGGTGGCTTTCAAAACCCTATGCCTCACCCATCGAGCTCTACTTAAAACTGGACCCCATTATCTTCAAAAAAAGCTAATACCTTATCACCCTACCCGCACCCTTAGATCAAGCTCAGCCGGCCTCCTAGTAATTCCTAAAACAAACTCAGTCAGGTTAGGCGGAGCATCATTCTCAGCCCTGGCCCCAACCCTGTGGAACTCGCTCCCACCCCACATCCGCCTAACTCAGGACTTAACGGCCTTCCGCAAACTACTGAAAACCTGGCTCTTTCCCTAAAACCAACCAGCCCCAAACCAGCATCATCACAATAACACCAACCTAACATACCAAATAAATAAATAAATAAATAAATAACCGAACTAGATTGTAACGGACATTAAGAAAAAGTACTGAAACGAATAAAGTAGATCTAAACAGGGAAATGATTAAATAGAAAGAACCACTGAATAATGGAAAGAAGAGATCGTGGAGAGCGGATGAACAAGGAGAGCGGATGAGCATAGAGGACGCGACCGGATGACTGGAAAGAGCGATTAAGTATGGATGAGTATAGTTGAGTATGGACGAATGTGAGGGAAAATTCTGTCGGCAAATGAGCCTGGAGAACGTGCAGAGCGCATGATTGTGCAGACCGAGTGTGGGGAGCGTATGAGTGTACGGAACATATGAGTGTGGGGAGTATATGAGTGTGAGTAGCAGATAAATCTGGAGAGCGGATGAGTCTGGAGAGCGGATGGGTCTGGAGAGCGGATGGTCTGGAGAGCGGATGGTCTGGAGAGCGGATGAATCTGCAGAGCGCAAGTGTCTTGAGAGCGGATGAGTCTGGAGAGCAAATGATTGTAGAGCGCATGAGCACGTGGATTCAGATGAGTGTCGAGAACGGATGAGCGTCGAGAGCTGATGAATGAAGAGGGCGGAATATGTGGAGAGCGGATGAGTCTGGAGAGCAAATGATTGTAGAGCGCATGAGCACGCGGATTCAGATGAGTGTCGAGAATGGATGAGTGTCGAGTGCTGATGAATGAAGAGGGCGGAATATGTGGATGATAAGAGGGCGGAGGAGAGAATGGCTGAATGTGGGGAATGGCGGAGTGTGGGGAATGGCGGAGTGTGGGGAATGGCGGAGTGTGGGGAATGGCGGAGTGTGGGGAATGGCGGAGTGTGGGGAATGGCGGAGTGTGGGGAATGGAGGAGTGTGGGGAATGGCTGAGTGTTGGGAATTGACTGAGTGTGAGGAGCAGAGCGTACGAGTTGTGCCAATAAGTCGATAAACTAGATGAGTGTGAAGATCCAATGAGCATGCGGATTGACCAAGGGTGTTGACGGGTGTGGATGCGATCGAGTGTCTAGATCAGACGACTGTATGTAGCAGTCGATCGTATGTAGAGCGGACGAGAACATGTGATGCGGATGCCTGTGTGGATCAGATAGCCGTATGGAGCGGATGCCTGTGTAGAGCAGATGCCTGTGTAGAGCGTATGCCTGCGTGGAGCCGACGCCTGTGTAGAGCAGACCGGATAAGCGTGCAGACCGGATGAACGCATAGACAGACTGGAGTGCATTCGCGGGGACGACGGGAATGCATGCATTTGGAATACATGAGAGCATGCATGAAGCACACTGAAAATGAGGGATTAACTAGAGCACGCAAGACGAACTATGAACGCGCGAGTGTGCTCCTGATCGCATAAATTGCATGACCTACATAATATGCATTGGTGTGCGTAAATTTGAATCAACATATATCATACCACAACCCCACGCCTACTCTCCTCTTTACACCACCACTCAAATAGAACACAGGGATACTATGACACCATTCGGTATAACTGTTCTCATATCAACATCTCCCGCTTACTCCCCATCACTCTAAGTAACCACCGCTGGTTTAACACCCCCAGCCTGGCGTCTCTCCTCAGGCCTAACGCAGCCACTCTGGAACTGGATAAATTAGGCCAGAGCGTACACATTCTCCTGACCTCTCAACCACCACACCTACCGCTAAGAAGCAGCTACCACATTAACCCCGCACCAGCTGCACACATACCTTGTGCGCACACGCACCTTTTGACTCTCTCCACCCTCTCTACTGACTCGAACCTCGGTTCCCAAGGGCGTTCAACCTACAGCGCCTTCAGACCATACCAATGGTATATAAGGCGCTATATAAATGCAAAATAACAATAACAACAATAACAATCCCCTTCATAGCCTGATAAACCTCAAAATGTATTTCTAAATCGACTATGTACCCTAATGTATCAAAGTCGGCTCCTGGGAGGATAGCTCAGCGGCAACATGCGCGCCTTGGCTGCAAGACAACACGAAGCAACGCAGGTTCGATCCCCGGGTCCGCGCTTAGAAACCTCTGGGTGTTTAAGCACGTAATAAATATGCAACTAAGACAAAAAAAAAACATTTACGCAACAAATTCCTGTAACAGTGCCTCGATGCCTGCGGGCTGTGTGAGCACTTTAAAAATGTAAATAAAAAAAAAAAAGAACATGTAAATGCATTTCGCAGCTGTGCCTACCCTGTAACTAAGTTTCCTGCAAGTAACAGTGCCTCGATACCCAAGGGCAGTTTGTGCGCTATAAAAATGTAGTAAATAAATAAATCCATACACATATTTAAATACAAAATAAACAAACAAACTTTACTTCTGTCCCAGTCCTGACGTTTTCTCCCCAGTGCTCCAATCGGGAAGCAAGAGCGTGTGCTGAGGCCTGAACGTGGGTGTTGAAATGCCCTGCTCCAGCCTGCTCCGTCTGTATGTGCGAGTAGGCGCTGATGCTCCTCCTCGAACCTACTGACTTGCAGTTCCCCAGCCAGCATTTCCAATGAGCTATGCAAGGCTGGCAAAGCAGAACGCCCACAGCCTTGAATGACTCATTGAGCATGTGCGGTTGGGGAACTGAATTGTCAAAGGGAAAACGTTTTTCCCTTTAACCGTTCAGTCAAAGAAAGACGGCTAAGGGAGCGCTCAGTGTTTCACTGAGCTGACTCCTCCATAATGGGTGAGGGAGCCTCTGTGTTGACGCCCCTTCGCCCATTATGGATGAGCCGCCCCTGCCCAGGACTCCCCCTGTACCACTCCTGCCTGCCCCACTCCCTGCATACTCCCTGGGCTCCCCCTAATCCACACCCTGCATAGTTCCAGGGCTCCCTCACCCGCTCCAAAAACAATCCCAGTGCCCCCATCTGCTCCAAAAACAATCCCAGTGCCCCCACCTGCTCCAAAAACAACCCCAGGGCTGCCCCAACCCTCACCACAAACAACCTAGGGGCTCCCCCACCTGCTCTAAAAACAATCGGAGACACCCTCACCCGCTCGAATAACAACTTGAGGGCTCCCCCACCCCCTCTGAAAACAACCCAAACCCCCGCGCCCCTTCCACAAACCACCCCAGGGCCCCCCTCCTTCCCACGTATAATCCCAGTACTGCTTTGTTCATGCAACTGGATTCAAACACCCTGGAAGCGCACTCTATGGCGAGGGATAGAGTGTGCTTCCAGGGTGTCAATTTCCTAGGTTAGCCACTCCCACTGGCCCTAAGCCTGGCCATATCACACTGACCATGTGTGGCTTGGGCCATGGTAGGATGAGATATGCACAAACGTGCATGTTCCATCCCACACTGGCTTTTTCTTTCCTCCCTTAAAAAATTAATTTAAACTGCACCCCCCAGGAACGAGCCCCCCCCCCTCCTAACCACTCCAGGGAGGCCACATCCCACAGATCGAATACCTCTGCTATAGATCAATGTCTGTTCGACTTTGTGAACCAATCAGCAAACATGTGAACAACGAATGATCTGCTTTCAACTGCACTTGTGTCTGATACTTTTGTCCTAACTTGGCGTGCACTTTTACACAGCTGAAGGTTCTCTTTCTTCAATGGTGCCCACAGGCTACAACTGTGATTCAATCCGGTCTTCTTTAAAGCTGTTGTACATTTTGAAACGATTTTCTGTCATTCTTGATGAGTCGCTCTGAATTTTTTAATCAAAAAACTGCTACTGCCGATATGACGAGTTCATTTCCAACATAATTCACAGGATTATTCAATGTCAAGATCGAGTTGTAGATCTGTTGAACATCTTCCTTTTGGCGTGGTGCTTTAGATGCTGCTAGGTGGTGAGGTTTTGACCGTTCGTAGATTCCTACAATTTCTTTTGCTTCTGTAGACAGCCTTGACAGCTCAGGAGAGGCTACAAAGAATTGTGCTAGACCCCGTTTCTTTTGAGTGAAATTAACCACACCACCCTGTTTTGATGTTCCAGAGCTTCATCTGATCCTAAAGCACAAAAGGGTACTTTTGTCTTGCTTACTACTGTGACGAATCTTCGGATGTTGCCCCTTCTCCCTCATGAGGCCAGGGAGGTAAGGCTGCTACCCGATAGTTCCGCTGTGGGGTGGTACTCAGCGGGAGGATATCATGGGGAGTGATCTCCCCCGTCGCCCTCTGGGAAGACTATATGAAGAGAATGCGGTATCCTTGCCTATCAGCTAACCCTAGACCCTCTTTCTACAACCCTAACAACCCCTTCCCTAATATGGTCATGAGTTATTGTCGCCCTACCATTCGCCTAGAAAGTACTGGGATGAGGAAGAAAATGAATTACCCAAGTGAAGATCCCTTTCCCAGTACTGTGACAAAGAAGAACTCCATTGACTTACAAGGGAATCGCAAGATCATGCTGTGATATGAGAGAAGTGCAGAAGCATGAAGATTATCTATGGGAACAACATTGAAAAGTCTAGTGGTTACCAGATTCCTATTGGTCCAACAGTAATTGCAATAGAGGAGGGAAACCAGGAAGTACTGGCAAACCCTCCCTCGAGGAGGAAGGAGCAAGGAAGCGTTGCTCTGTTGAGAAGGCTTCTGTAGGCTGGTTTACCAGACAGACGGGGAAACTCTGCCAACCAGAAAGTAAAGGAGAACTGGAGAAAGCTGCCATACTGTTCACTGGAGGAACCAAGGAGACAAGGAGACAAAACCAGCAGGGAGGGACGAGAGCACTGCAAGCCGTCAGGTTTGAAAGGCTGTACCCGGGATCGTTCGCAACCGGCAGACAGGCAAGAGGGGCCGAGAGCCAAATTTCCCATCTGCGAAGTTGCCCTAAGGGAAGCCAAACCAAAGAGGAGGGAAGGAGAAACTCAAGCGTAGCGGCAGGAAGAGCAGTCCGTGAGTAAAACCACACTTCCTGACTGCAGAGCTGCCGCAGGGGAAGCCAAAACCAGGCAAAGAGTTGCAGTGGCAGACCGAGGCGTGGAGACGCTGGAGAGGCAGTTTCCACAGAACAAGTGGAGCGAACGAGAAACCAGAGGTGGGGGAGAGCCAACGGCAAGCAGAGCCAAACCACAGGACCGGGCAAACCGCTTACAGCGCAGAGGGAGAAATACTGCAGAGCCGTGTCAGCAGAGCTGAAACGCCTCCAGGTTTTCAAGAGAGCCAGGCAAGACATTGGAGACCCCATGAGCAGATCCATGGGCGGCCAAGACAGTGGTTGGGGAACCGAATAGGGTGCAGCAGAGCCCTCTGAGAAGGGACACAGAGAAACCCTTTGATAAAAAGGAGAGAAACCTTTGAGAAAACCTGCAAGAGTGAACCGGGTTTAATGGAGTACTAATATAAGCATGAGAGAAGGGTCGGGACCCATATTTTGAAACTACTGATGAGCTTTGTGTGAGGAAATAGTACTTGTGGTGAGTAAACCAAGTCTGCATGTGAAATCAAGAGACTGCAAAGAGAACTGTGAGTGCAATGTATTAGGAGACAGCACTCAGCAGGTGAGTAAACCAAGTCTGTGTTTAGGAATAAGAAACCTGGAGAAGGAAAAGAGTACAAGGTCTGCCAGCCAGGGTCAAGGACCCAATCGAGTTTGGAAAAGCATCCAAACTCATCTTCGTTGCAGTGCATGAGGGAAGGAAACCAGGACCACCAATCAGGGTCATGGACCAACCACATCTTGAGAGAAGTACCCAGGCCAATCATCTTCGTAGCAGTGCCTGGTGGGAGGAAACCACATCCTCTCCAATGTTTGCGCTGGTGGCACTTTCACGCCCGTTCTACCCTCTATTAGGGATAGGGTTGCCAGTGCAGCCAGTGATAGTGGTGGAACCAATCCTGTCTTGCTCTGAGGGAGGGGCTGAGGGTATCTTGTCCCACTACAGTTCTCCTCTTCAGCAGTGTTAGGGAGAATTCTCCGTTTACGCTGAATTTCCTAACCTAGTGAGTCCCCCAGCAGCTTTGCTGGATTTTTTGGGTTTATTTTCTTCTCCTGCCAAGAGTGAGACTCTTTTACCCTCACTCTTGGACATGATTTGAGTGTGTTTCTTTGAATCTAGATGTGTTTAATGGGCTATGGGGTCTTTTACTCCATAGGGTTTCATGTGTTTTTGGGATGTGTGTTACACAGCACCCTCCGTGCAGTAACACAGGGGTGTCATAGTGACCCCACAGTATAGACTCCATACCCTGGGACTGACTACTGTCTCCCAGGGCATGTAAAGTCACCATTGACTTTACTAGTCTTAAATTCTGAACAGAACCAGTACAAACCATCATATTGTGGACGTACTGGCTGGGGCAATTCGATTGCCCCAGGGTCTGTTAGTCGAGGGGGCACGTCTCCGTCCCCCCTGATCGAGCTTTGGCTGGTGGCAGTGGATACTACTTTTTATATTGAACCGCGAATATTTTCCTATGGGATTTCCCATTGTTTTAGGCAACTATCTTTATTTAATTATTTAAGGTAGCCTCGAACATACCGCCGGTTTATTTAATTAATATTAATTCTCCGGTTGGTATTTTTTGCCAAAACTCGATTCTAAAATGGCGTTTGTGTTCCCTTCTGTGACTCCAAACCCAAGTCGAGCCCTTTGTTCCACTTTTTGGCGGGCTTCTCCACAGAAGCCCTCCAAAGTGGTGCCACTATGTCTGGGGTATTAGGAGGGGTTGAGAGGAATTTAGGCACCCTGGACTGAGTTGCCCAGGCAACTCAAGTCGCACTACATCCTGATTGGCCCAAGTGGTGAGCCGGCCGGCTCACCACTTAGCATGTTTGAGTGACAGCTAGGCTGAGTGGAACTTCAGAAGTCGCCACAGGACCTAAGAATCCGACAAGGGAGAAGCTGAGCCGACCTGCCACGACACCACGACCGGTGGAGCCCTGCTGGACCGTCTCACCACTTTTCCCAACGACAGAGGAGATCTCCCGCCGGAGAGTCTTCTTCCTTTGACTGGTGGGGATAACCAGTTTCACCGTCTTTTCGCTTTCCCGACGTATCTCGTGGCCGCCTTGCCGTGCTAAGCACCCCGGCAATCGGGCTACCACGTTTTACCACGACCGCGAGATAAAGGTACCACATTTTACCGGAAAACTCCGCAGCTGGTTTCTGCCCTGGTAGTGCAACGACCTGCAACTTTCCTCCACGTCGAGATCTTCTCTTCCCCTAGACGACGCCGCAACTTGCAACCACTACCAGGAACAACTGCCACCGCTAGAGGATCCTTCCCACTTAAGGTACCGTGTCCCGCCTGGCTTTCCTTGCAACCGACTGTACGGGGTAGATTTAGCCCCCGGCTTTCGAACCTGGGTTAGCCTGGGACACCCTGGCTAAACTTTTCTAAAGCCTCTCTAAACTCTTCTCTGAACCCTCTGCAAGACTTTCTAAGCCTAGTGTAACTGTGTGATCTTGGGCGCATTTGTGCTCTGCTCTCTCTAAGGGTGGGCCCAGCCTTTGGACTTTGGCTCACCAGTGACTTTGCTCTCTGCCTTGCTAATAGTGTTCCTGAATCGTAGAGTGGTGTAATCCTGCATATTCTGTCTTTTTCCCTACCTTAGTATAGTGCAATCTAGTTAAGCGCTCACCTCTGTATGAAAATAAGTGGTGTCTTACTGTGATTTTCCAATGAGGGAAAAAGGGGTGTATATATCATAATAGTAACTTTGTTTAGAATATTTTACAATAAGAGTGCTGGAGGGTTTCAACTGTGTGTTTATAAATAAATAATTATATACTTTGATACCAAAGCTCTGGTCAGTGTTTGCTTGTACTGGTGTATCTGCGTGCCTATTGAGTATACTTTGCATACTGCCTAACTCTTCTTGAGGGAAGTCTGACTGCTCAGCCACAGCTACCAGGTAAATCTGGGTGGTACAGACTGCTACCAAGTGGGTTTACTGCCAACACCTGTAGCCTTAAATCTTTTTCAGTGGTCCCTAAGGGAACTGCACAGGTTTCTGCCTAACAAGCAGTAGTGCAGATCACCTAGAAGCCTTGTCTCGCCAGAAAGGAGGCAAAGTCCTGCCAGGGCACCAGCAGCTCCACTGAATCCTCCATCGCCACAGGGTAAATCAAGCCTCATCAAGTTACCAGTGTTGCCACCATCGGTCCCAACTCCTACAAGGGATATTTCTATGGACATTCTTACCAGCCTCACTACACTAGTGTCCACCCTGCAACAGAGGGTGCCCGACCCTTTGTCGGCACCAGACCATAGTCATGAGCGCTCTGGAGGCACCCCTGGCCCTTCAGCCACCCACAGATAAGAAGGCACTTCTTGCCCCTGCAGGGATGAGATATGTTAGCAAGGCCTCTACAACGGACTCACACAGACATGGACACTGATCCAAGCCGGCAGGATGATGTGGCATTCACTCAGATCTGTCACAGGCAAATTTGAGGAATACATTGCGGCAGATGGTTAGTCAAATGAAGTCTCTGCGACAGACCCCCCCTCCCCAGATGAGGTGGGGGTCATTTCATGTGCTCATGGTAAGTGCGTGCAAAATGTTTGGCCTGGCTCCATAGGAGCAGCATAAACAGAACTTCCTATACCAGCAGAGGGAACATCAGAGGAAAGCCATGATGTCTATCCCACTCTTGGAAGATATCGGTTACCATGGCCACCCTGATTCGGCGCCAGCAATAAAGGACAGTTTTGATAAGAAATACAGAGCCCCTGACATTGTTCCGTTCGGTCTCCACTCGCAGCCAACGCCTGATTCAGTGGTCTCCAAAGCATGCCAGGAAAAGATCTGCTAATCCACCCTCATCCTGCTCCAGCCCTCCAGAGAAACAGTGCAAATGCCTGGATGCTTTTGGGAAGAAAGTTATAACAACCGCTGTCACTACCATCAAGGCTGCAAATGCAATTGCTATTCTCACAAGTTATGATCGCGAACTATGGTACAAGGTGGTCCCTCTCCTTGAATTTCTGCCAGATGACAAGAGGCCTGCATACTCCTCAGGTGATCAGTACAGAGGAAAGTCTCAATCATATCGAGACACCCAGCACCATCTTGGTTCCTCAGTTTAGCGGCCAGTCGAGCAAGCAGTCGTGAACCGGCCAGGGTCCAACCCTCCCACTTCAGCACCCCAGTGGGAGGGAGACTATCTCAGTTTGTCAGGGAATGGAAGACCATCACATCCGACAAATGGGTGCTCTCCTTTCTCGAGCATGGCCACTCACTGGAGTTCGTAAGCATGCCGAAGGACATTTCCCTCGTAAGCCTGCTAGTAAAGCTCTGCCATTTACTGCTAGAAGAGGTGCGAGCTTTGCTAACCAAAGGGACAGTGGAGAAAGTGCTGGGGACAGAACAGTTGGCAGGAATCTTCTCATGTTATTTCCTGGTAAGAAAAAATGTGTGCACAAGAAATAAGGCGGTTGGAGGCCCATCCTAGATCTAAGGGTACCCAACGCATTCCTCAAAGTGCAAACATTTTGTATGGTGACATTACAACAGGTTATGTCACAACTACAGCAGGGAGACGTCCTGGCATCCCTCGACCTCGAAGACGCATAATTTCACTTCCCTATTTGACTCTTCCACCACCGCTACCTGCGGTTTGTAGTGGCTGGGGTGCACTACCAATTCAAGGAGTTACCCTTCGGCCTTCGCTCGGCCCAAGAATTTTTTTTTTTTTTTTTTTTTTTTTTTTGAAAAATTTTTATTGGTTTTTCAAAACATATAACAAACAGTGCGTGGTATGGCGGTGTAATATGTGTAACACCCACACAAAAAAAAAAAAAAAAAAAAAAAAACCCCAACAACCTCAACAATCCCTCCCCACCCGTTCCGCCCCCCTCCCCCCGAGACCACAGGTCAGTCCCCAATCATTCAATATGCTCATGTGTCGAGCAGGGACTACCAGGACTGTTTGGAGTGCTGGCCGATGTCGCTGAACGGAGGAGCGGCTCAGTCAGTTCTACCCAGCGGAGAAGATCTGCACTGGAGTCAAGTTTTTGTACCTGGATGGCCATTTCCCAAGCCGCCGTCTCCGCGGCGACCCATCTCTTGAGATCGTACCACCAAAGGGCCTCACCAGGTCCTCGTGCGCTCTTCCAGCTCATGGCTATGCGCCTTTTCGCCGTTATGTAAATCAAGTCCAGGAGTCTATTTAGGGGCTTGTTCTTGGTGCTTCGCTTGTAAGCCCCCAGTATGCAAGCTGCTGGTTCGTGAATTTCGACTTCTATCCCGGCCAGCGCCACCCTATCTCGTACCTGGGTCCAGAACCTCAGGACCATGGGGCAGCTCCAGAACATATGGGTCATTCCTGCTTGTGGCGCATGGCACTTGGGGCATGATTGTGGCGAGGCCCCCTTGAACTTAGATATGGCGTCAGGTGTGAGGTAGGCTCGGTTCGTGATGTATAGCTGTATTAATTGGAGGCGTGCATTTCTGGAGGTCTTTTTGTGGTAGTGGGTAATCTTTTCCCATGCGTTGTCCTCGAATACAAGGCCCATTTCGCTCTCCCATCTCTTTTTGCATTTCAGTTCATTCGTTGTTGTTGCCTGTAACAGGGCCTCGTATATTCTGGAGGTTTCGTGGCCTCCCTCGGCTGTGTCCAGCAAGGTTTCGATGGTTTCATTCTCTGTAAATCGATTGTCTGCCTCAGGCCATCTCTTCCTTAAGGCCCGAGTTATTGCCCCGTGGAGCAAGAACTGCCCGATGGGCAGGCCCGTCGACTCGCAGAGGTCGGAGAATGTAGAAAGTTCGTGTTCGTGCATGAGGTCGCCCAGCGTCGCTACTCCGTGGGGCTCCCATACCGAGCGAGCCTCGGTGTGCCCCCATGAGGGTGTCGCCATGACTGCAGCGATGGGGATCTGTGGGGAGTACGGATCTCGCAGCCCCACAGCCTTACAGGCCCTCTTCCAGAGCTGGGTTCCCAACATGGCCAGGTATGGGTGACGTTGTGGAGCCCCCTTCCCGACCCACAACAAGTCTCTAAGTAGCAGTAGTGGCAGGGCCGGCTGGAGAAGTCTGGTGTCAGTGGTGGTTTCATCCGCCATCCAGTGCGTTACGTGTTTCAATTGGCTGGCCAGATAATATAGTTCGAAATTAGGGACTTTCAGTCCGCCCCTCTCGTAGGGTCTCTGGAGGATGTCAAGCCCCACCCTGTGCCTGCCTCCCTGCCACAGGAATTCTCTGCAGAGTTTGTTCAATTCTCTGAAAAAGGCTGAGGGGATGTTGTAGGGGACATTGGTGAAGCAATGCAGTAGGCGTGGGAGCGCTACCATTTTGAGGAGACCCGCCCTCCCCGCCACAGAAAGGGGAAGTTTGCCCCAGAAGGCCATGGAGTTGGTGAGTGCGTCCTTTGATCTGGCTGTGTTGAGGATGTGTTCTGTGTACGGGCTACGGTGTATGACAATGCCCAAGTATTTAAAGGACGTTACCTGCCACTGGAGAGCCAGTGGGGGCAGGGGTCCGCCCTCATTGCTGTGTAGCGCTGCGAGGGGGTAGAGACACGACTTGTCTTTGTTTATCTGGATGCCTGTGTGTTTTTGGAAGCAGTCCAGAGTCTCCAAGATGTAGGGCAGGAGATGCTCAGGGTTATTGAGGTAGAGGAGGGTGTCGTCCGCGTACATGGAGATGATGTGAGTCACTCCATCAAGTATAATGCCTCCCCCACCGTATTCCTGCCGGATGTACGCGGCCACTGGCTCAGCAGCAATGATATAGAGCATGGGAGATAAGGGACATCCCTGTCGTGTGCCTCTGTGGAGGGGCCATTTGTCAGAGTACGTCTTGTTGGTACGCACTCTAGCCTCGGGGTGTGTGTAAAGCAAATGGGTCCATTTAAGAAAGGCGGGTCCAATGCCCATCCTGGCCATGGTGGCGTACAACCATTCCCAATTAACCGAATCAAAGGCCTTGGTGGCGTCTAGTGATGCCACCGCGTATTTCTGGGTGTCATGCTCAGTGCGGTATATGATGTGGTGCAACCTGCGTAAATTTTCAGTGATAGAGCGCCCAGGTACATAGCCAGTTTGGTCGTGGTGAATCAACAGGGGGATCACCTTGCGTAGCCTGTTGGCGAGGAGTGCCGAAAGTATTTTGCAGTCGACATTGAGCATGGAGAGAGGTCTATAGGAACCGCAATCTGTTCCATCTTTGCCGGGCTTCAGCAAGGGGATGATTACAGCTTCCCTCATGGAGTCAGGGAGTATGCCGCGTTCGAAAGCCTCATTGTACACTTGTGCCAGCAGCGGGGCGAGGGTCTCCTCATATGTCTTATAGAATTCCCCCGGGAGACCATCCATACCTGGGGCTTTCCCAGAGGGTAAAGATCTAATGGTTGCCTTGACCTCGTCTGGGGTGATTGGGTCTTCCAGGGTTGCGGCCAACTGTGGGTCTAGTTTGGGTAACTCTATGCAGTCTAGGGCGTCCTCGATCCCGGTGTCTAACGGGGGCGGGGCTTGAGAATATAAGTCCTGGTAGTATTCGGAGAAGACCATATTAATATCAGCCTGGGTGTGCACCGCAGTGCCATCTGGTCTGAGGATGTGGCAGATGGGGGTCCTAGGGGATTCCCTTTTGTACAGCCAGGCCAGGAGTTTGCCGGGCTTGTCTCCCAGGGCGTGTGTCCTTTCCGTGTGCTTGGCGTAGCTTAGTTTCCCCAGGGACTCCCAGTGTGACAGACAGGCTTGTCTCTGCGCTATTATTTCCCGTACCTGCTCGGGGGTCGGGTTCGCTCTATTCTCCAGCTCCCCCAGCTTACTTTCTGCTTTTGCCAGGGCGTTCGTGATGGCCTTTTGGGTTCCCCCTACCGCTGCCAGCATGTCCCCTCTCATGACCACCTTATACGCCTCCCAAGCGGTGCTGATGCGATCTACGCTGCCTAGATTGTGTAGCCAATATTCGTCTGTGCTGTCTTGTACGTGGTCCCTGAAGGCCGCGTCAAGCAATGCTTCTGCTCGCAGTCTCCATGTAGGGATAGGGGGTCTGGGCGGGTGTACCTCCCAAGTGACCGACAGGGGTGAGTGGTCTGATAATACTCTGGGTAAGTATTGTGCCTCGCTGAAAGTGGCTTGCTGCTCCAGGCTGACTAGCATGTAGTCCAGCCTAGTGTGGACGTTATGTGGCGGGGAGAAGAAGGAGTATTCCCGTCTCTCCGGGTTCAGTTCCCTCCACAGGTCGCTAAGGGACAGATTGGAAATCAGTTTGGATAGTATCTTGGCGGGGGGGGACGGGCGGGAGTGTTTGGTGTCTGACCTATCTTTGAGGGGGTCTAAAGTGCAGTTGTGGTCCCCGCCCCAGATCATGGTGCTGTTTGCGTGGGGGCATAGTCTAGGGCTCAAGGAGCGGAAAAAAGCTGTGGCGTCATGGTTGGGTGCGTATGTGCTAATCAGGCATAGGTCTCTTCCCTCCATGGTACCCTGCACCAGCGCCATCCTACCCTCGTTATCCGTTTTTGTGTCCGTGACTTTAAAAGGGACTGACGGGTTAATCCACACCAGGACCCACCTAGCATATGAGGAGTAGGAGGATCCCACCAAGGTCCCCCGCCAGGTTTTGGCTAGCGCAGTCAGTTTAGCCTCCGTTAGGTGTGTCTCCTGAAGCATGGCGATCCCTACCTTGCATCGTCGCAGGTATGCTTGAATTCTTCGCTGTTTCACGTAGCTATTCATGCCTCTGACGTTCCATGTCATCACTTTCACTCTCTCAGCCATAGTCAAGGTGGTGTACTCTCACTAGTCCAGGTCCCGGTCGAGGCCTCATTGGAGGTGCTGTGGTATTGGAGGAGTCCTGTGGTCTCGGTGTGTCAACTTTAGGGATCCCAACTAGGGTGCGGATATCCGGCACCCCTTTCCCTAAGAAAGAACTTCCCCAACAAATAACTGGTCTAACAAGGTGCTCCTCGTCGTGACTGTCCCGTTTCCGCTCCCTAGGACCTGGCATGGTCTTCGGGTGCCCTACGGGTGGGTAAACGTACCCTGAAAAAACAGAAAAACACAAGCTCCTGGGGGGTTGAGGGAGCTAAAACCTCGGTGTTCCGCGTGGTAGGATCCCTTCAGCTGCTCCTGGGGTTGGATTGCAGTGTTCTTATGGTGCGGTATAATACAGTAGTCTTAGGTAGGTGTATCAGCGCGGCCTGCGCCTCTTGTCGTCTATGTCTGGTAGTTGCTGCTCGTCCATCCAGTCCCGGGCTTGTTCCGGTGTGTCGAATAGGTGGGCTCTGTTCTTGTGTATTACTTTCAACCTAGCAGGGTAAAGGAGCATGTATTTCAAACCAGCGGCCTTCAACCTGGCTTTGGTGTAGATGAACTGGGCCCTGCTCATCTGCACTTGAAAAGTGTAGTCGGGGTAGATGGCGATCCTGGCCGAATTTCTCAATATCTGGCCCCCTGACCGAGAGTACGCCAGGACGACCTCGCGGTCTCTGTAGTTTAACACTTTAGCAATCATGGGCCTGGGTGGGCCACCTGGCGGGGGCCTCTTGGCAAGCGACCTATGGGCCCTTTCGATGGAGAACCCCTGCGATAGTTTCTCTGCGCCGATTTCCTGCAGCAGGAGGTTTTCCACGTAGTTGGTGGGGTCTGGGCCTTCGATGCCCTCAGGCAGTCCGAGCAGCCGGATGTTATTCCGGCGGGCCCTCCCTTCGGCCTCTTCCACCTTGTTCTCGAGGTTTTTGACCGTTTGCTGGAGGCCTTCCATGTCATGGAGAAGTTGGGTGTTCGCTTCGGAATTCTCGCGTACTTGAGTCTCGAGTGCCTCCGTTCGATTAGCCAGGGAGCGGACGTCTTGGCGGAGGAGTCCCAGATCTATGGCCACTGCGTCGATTTTATTCACCATAGTCGTTTGGATTAGCTTGATGGCCTCCAAGAGTTGCAAGTTAGTGGGTTCAGGCGTCGCTGGAGTAGCGCTCGTGTCCCCTGCGGCAGTCGCCATGGTCGGGCACTCAGGGCTGGGGGGTTCGGGGGCTGTGTAGGCATCCAGGGTGGTCTGCCGCTGTTTAGACCTGGTCCCCCTCCCCGCTGACTTATCCGGGCAGGACATCCCCTCACCTCGCTGTGGAAGTTGCCCGCTTGATGTCCTCCGGCGCTCGGAGGGTTATGGTCCACGCTTCGGGCCCTCCCGCGGGGCGTCAAGCGCTCCGGCGCCGGTTCTCAAGGGCCTCCAGGCACCGCGGGGTGCGATACGGCCTGGCTAGGCCTGATATGGTAGTTCGTGGAAAGTCTTCGCGTTTCGGCCCGCGCTGCTTTTCTCGGTGCCCGGTGGGGGGGGGGAACTCCTTTCTGTAGCTGCCCGTTCCGAATTCCGCGGTTCCAGCACTCCGCCCCCCGTGGCGCAATTCGGGCAGGGGTGCGCAGCTCCGGTGGTATCGCCAACCGGGGCAGCGCGAGGTGGCCGGTGCACTCGCACTCGGTGTAGTGCGCGATCTCTGGGCCTCGGTTCCAGCCGGGCCTCCGTCCCCTGCGGTTCCGACAGCGGGGCCAGCAGGCGCCCTCGTCCGCCTCAGTCGATCACTCGTTTTCGGGCTTGGGGCTCCCGAGCCTACCGCAGGGGTGGCCACCGGGGGGTCAGCAGGGGCACCCCCTCGCCGTTCCGCTCGGCGGCGCAGGGCGGCCCTCTCTCGGATGGCTCAGCAGATGTGAGCCGCCATCTTGGCTGTCCGCGTCGTGGGGTGTGCGATCCTCTCAGCTCGGCTCCCGGGCTTCCACCCTCGCGTGTGAAGGGTCCAGGAGGTTCTCGTCGCCGCCGGCGGCTCTCGGGATGATTTGTAGGCGCTGAGGCCGGCTTAAATACAGGAAAAACAGCTTATCGATGGCTCATCTTGCGGAGCTTGCCGAAGTCGCGTCCGCTCTACATGGCGGTTGGCCACGCCCCCCCTCGCTCGGCCCAAGAATATTTACCAAATGCCTTGCTCCATTGGTGTTTCACCGACAGACAACTGGATAGTAAGGCCTTCGTCTTATGCCATGACAGCAAGGAACATAGCATCCACCATCCAATGTCTGCAATTCCTCTGCTTTCTCATACATTTCCCAAAGTCGTGCCTGATACCAGCAAGACAAGCTCTTTACCCGGGGGTGAAACCCGACACATTGTTCTGCACTGCATGAACCCCTGACAAGCAGATGGCCTCACTCCTCGCCAAAGTGCAACATCTTGGCATGGCTCCAATGATGTCTGTACGCAATTACATGTCCCTGTTGGACATGATGTCATCCTGCATCCCTCTGATCACTCATTGTAGACTGCACATGCATCCTCTTCAGGAATTCCTAGAAGCTTGTTGGTTACAGGTGTCAGGATCCTGTAAACATCACATCACTCTGAAATGGCAGTTCAGGCACTGCGTTCGCTGGTGGTCAGTCAAAGCCCAACTTGTGGAAGGTGCTCTGTTTCAGCTGACTGCCCACTAGACAACTTTCATTTCAGATGCTTCACTAGTGGGTTGGGGGGGTCCCACTGTCAGGACCTACAATCAAGGGATCTATGGTCTCAAGGCGAAAAAAGCTACTGCACGTCAATCTGCTGGAACTAAATATGATTTCTTTTGTTGTCCTCAGGTCTTTCCTCCCTTTGCTGACCGGGAAGGTGGTACGGATATTTACCGACAACACCACGTCAAACATTCTCTAGCATGGGTAAACTGTTCCTAACGCTAAACACAACACACAAAGACAATTATATAGCAACACAATGTAAAAACAATCTGAACACTATCTTTATGGCCTTCTCCTGTCCTTGGTAAAGTCGCTTACTCAGACTTCAGAGTTATTTCAAAATGTTCAACAAAAGAAAAGAAAGGTTTCAAACCAGTTCTTGAAAGTTCAAAGTCAAAACAAAGTTCAAACAAAAATCCACTGGTAACCACTCTTTATCCTTGAATGAAAAGATCCCAAGAAGAAAATAGTGCCAATGGTAATCCTGGCTATGATGATTACTTGTCTGATTGTAGGTCAATTGCCACAGTTCAATAGAAAGTGTAATATTCCTCAAATGTCAACAATATACACTTCTTCACGACTTCTTCTGTTCCAACTTTCTACAGTGCAAAAGAAAGTGTGATATTTCTCAATTGTCAATAATATACACGTCTTTACAACCTTTTCTGGTACAACTTTACATTTGGTATTTGTCAGGATGTTTTCTCTGGGCTGCTGCTTCTATTTCCAACAACCGCAATTCTACTTTTGGTACCATGAGAATAGTCACCTTTGTCCCACAGTACGTTACTGCTTCAACAATTTCAATGTAATATCTTCTGAAAATGATATACACCACCACAGTTCAAGTGTAACTACTACTGCTTCTGTATTTGTGACTTATGTAAACATTTTTTTTTACCAGAGACACAACCTCTTCCGGTAGGCAAGGTACTTTTCCTTTTAATGACTTTCTTCAAAGGAGCAGCCTCCTTGCCTGTTCAGTCGGTTTAACTATCAAAAGAACAACCTGCTGCTGCTTACAGGACTCTTTCCCTTCTAGCTTCAGCAGTCTGTTGCACTATAGGTTGTTTCCTTCTCCAGGGTATTCTTCACACGCATTTGTTTCCCTATCCTCAGATTTGCACCTACCTTTCCACTGTTTATTAGCCCAAGTAATTTCCGAGAAACTTCTGTGCCATTCTCTCAGCTTCAGGCAACAATGGGGTACTTATTATTCCACTCAACTTTTAACTTTATAAAACAGCTAGTTGGTTCTTTAATGCATGGCAAAACAAGTTTCACTCTCCAAAGGGCAGCTCTACTGGCTTGAGTAATGTTTGTTCTTCTCGTTAAAACTTTTCGACTCTGTGCTTTTCAAATAGTGTGAATGTCAATTCTGGATAAAATACAGAGTTCAGACTTCACGGTGAAAACACAATAAGGGGCACACAACCTTTCTTTCAAACAGTTTTTAAGGTTTAAAGTTGAAATAAAAACCTTGTGTTCCGGTATAATAGTAACGAATGAAGTTCAAACTTCTTTCGGGAATTGTAATTAGGCATACACAATTTCCTTTTGTTATAGTTTTCACTCTGCTACTTGTAACTCATATATGGACAAGGTTCGGAATTCGGCAAGGTTTAAGAAGCGTTTGCTTAATTTGAGACACGCGACAGCTTTGTTGTGCGGCAAACAGTCTTGGATACACCAACAATGAGTTTCAAGAGCTTTAGGTTCTGGCGCAAACAATGATCTTCAACTTCATACAAGAGTGCTACAATTCCATTGAAGGGAGGACAACAACAGTTTTTCCTCGCGTTAACTCTAAAGCGAGCCAATTAGGAGCTGG
Source organism: Ambystoma mexicanum (assembly GCF_040938575.1). Lineage (NCBI taxonomy): Eukaryota > Metazoa > Chordata > Amphibia > Caudata > Ambystomatidae > Ambystoma > Ambystoma mexicanum. The sequence goes on from NC_090931.1 coordinate 870,484,062, forward strand.
CAACATTTACAGGCATGGCTCGCGCAGTGCACCTGAACACTGTGCTTCACTCACCGGCTTCAGTGACACTGATCCTGCGGGTTGCACTGCTTCCCCGACTTCCTCCACTTCCTCTGCTACTTTGGGGATCCACACCCTTCTCCAGCGTGGGTGTCTTCAGTCCGGCCACTTGCTGTGGGAGTTGCCTTTTCTCCTGCGACCCTTGGCTTGCCTTCTGCTTCTGGCATTAGTCTCCTGCACTTCCACGGCTCTGCATTCACTGCAACACGGCTCACATGGAGAAAACTCAGCTTCCTGCACGTCTTCTGCTGTACAGCTTCTGCAGTTGAGCGTTTGACAGAAAATGACTGTCAGAGCTTGCAGATAAAATCTGCTATCTCCATGCTCCGGTATACCTTCTTTTCTGCGACTGTCATTATTTGCCAGGCTCCTGCTTCTCCCCTACTGCTGCTACTCCAGCCAGCCTTCCGGTCCTCGTTGCAGCTCCTTCCACTACCTTTTGGCTGGGGCCTTTTATGCCTCCCAGCTTGCGTAATAGGCTTCAGTTGTGGGCGATTAGCTTCAGTTGCCCGACTACTACATCTGCATGCCTCTTTAGCCCTCTTTGTCCAAGTCCCTCTAGGATTCTGGGACTTGGAGTTTCTTTTTTACAAAGTTATAGTTTTGAACTTCTGCAATCTTTTTAAAGTTCAATGTTCAGGAGAAGTGGGGACCTCTGATTAATAAATGGGAATTGGGTTAAGAAGGGTGGAGAGGGAGATACAGCAAAATAGGTTGAGGGAGGGATGTGCTGATTAAGTCCAAGAATTTGGGGTGATGGTCGAGGAGGGGTCCCAACTAACTCAGAGAGCTTGCCAATGTAGAGTTATAGGCCTAAGTATGTAGAGATGGCTCACACGTGGTCAATTTGTCACAGATGGGAGTATTGTTTACTCATGTGTGTCTGTATTTCTGCTGTTGAAACAGTCAAGCATTCCCTGAGGTTGGGGGTGTGTTGGGGTGGGGGATAAATGGGAGGCTTTCCGTTTTTATTAAGGTTTGTTTTTAGGTGAGCTATTTTTGCTGTAAATTAAAATGTGCTGATAAAATAAAAATTGGAAGTTTAAAAAAAAAGGTAGATGTTATTCCCTTATTATTTTTAACAGAGGGGCTGTAAAGTTTAACTCGTACAGATGAAGATGGTGTAGAGAAGACATTTCCATAATCCTTTACCTTGCGTCTTTGGGATGGAGGAGGGTATTTAGTTTGGGACACCAATAAGGGTCTTGGTTTTGATATGTGTTCTGCATAGATCTCATATAAGGTTGAGACATTACAATGACAATGAGCCATGACCTCCTTTGGTACAGGGGTAAGACTATTTCAGAGGAGAAATGTTGTCTCATCACACGGAATTCCCTCACCACCCTGGGCCCTGTCTCCTCCCAGTGATCCTCCCGCAGTAAAACACAGGGTTGGGTTAAGTAAGTGTCTGCCTTCCCATGGCCCCCTGTGAGAAGACTTTAGGCAGAGGTTCAGTGAGAGATACATAGTATTCTTCAGTGTCCGAAACAGTCTAGCAGACCCTTGCAGCAGGGAGCTGCGCTTTTGCCATGAGTGGGAACTGCACAGCGATCAACTGCACCAGTTGTTCCATGCTTGGTGCACACCAGAGATAGACCTTTTGCGATCTACACACAGTGCAAATGATTCACCAGCAGGTTTCCCCATCGGGCGAGCCTGGGGGATGCCTCTGTGTTGTGTTTCCGTTGGAGCGGGGTTTAGGGGCGGAGTTCCTGGACAACTTTCCCCCAATCCTGTTGGTAGCACAAGTCCTCCACACTACCAGTCTATATCAGTGCAAACTGATATTGGTGGCCCCTGCGTGGCTGAGACAGTTCTGGTACTCAGACCTCCTTGCCCTCTCATCAGCAGCTCCACTCATGTTGACAACGCACCAGGCTCTGCTATCCAGGAACCAAGGCGCAGTGCTTCAGCACCACCCATCCTCACTCAATCCGACGGCCTGGCTCCTGTGTTCTTGGAGTTCGGATCCATTGCTCTACCGCAAGACGGTCTTGGCTCATGCTAGGGCCCTGTCCATTTTGGCATGTTACAAAAGTAAGTGGAAGTGTTTTCAGGTATGGTGCAGAAGCCAGCATTTGCGGCCACACACCATCCAACCGCTTGACATTTTACCATAGTTACTGTCCCTGGCACACTCAGATTTGGCACACTCTTCCCTCAAGGTGCACTTGGCATCGATTTCCTGATCCAACTGTTCACCTAGCACCCCTTCCTTCTGGTGTCTCCGGCTGGTGAACATTTTTTCGCAGGGATTTTTTCAGGTCCTTTCCGCCGTTCAAGGGTCCATTCCAGCACGGGAATTGGACAGGCTTCTGTCACGACTGATGAAAACACCCTTTGAGCCTCTGCACAAGGCGTCCCGCCAACATCTCTTTTGGAAGACTGCCTTTTTGGTAGCCATAACATCGGCCAGGAAAGTGGGTGCGATACAAGCATTTTCTTGCAAAGCACCTTATTTGACATTTCACAATCTAAAGTAATAGCACGCACCAACCTTGTGTTTATATTAAAAGTGCTGTCCACCTTAACGAACCAGTGGTCTTACCTGTGTTCTTTGGCACGCCTGCATCACCGGCCGAATAGTCATTACATTCCTTGCACGTGGTACATGCCCTTAAGTACTATGTCGCTCGTACGAAGGCCTTCCCTCAAACAGACCAACTGTTATGACATTCGGACTGTCATTCCGTGTCAAGGTTGATTGCGGCTTGCATTTCCTTCTGCCATCAACAAGCTGGCAGACTGCTTCCAGGCAGGCCCCGAGCTCACTCGAACAGGGTGGTGGCAGCTACTACTGTTTTCCTTTCCAGGATTCCGCTGCTGGACATTTGCCAGGCAGCCACCTGGAGGTCGGTGCACACGTTCACCGGGTTCTACTTTGTCGATGGCGATTCTGCTACAGAATACAGTGTTGGCCAGTCATTTGTCCAGAACCTGTTTGCATGAGGTTAGTCTCCAGTGTTAGGTTTTCTGCATGGAGCTTGCATCTGCCTATATGTAATGTTTAAATACTGCTTTGTAATCTATCCACAGCATGTCAATCTCTGAAAGATCCAATGCTGGAGAAGGAATACGTTACTTACCTTTAACTCCTGTTTGTCCAGCATTGGTAACTTTCATAGATTCACATGCAAATCCGCCCCTGGCAAAATTCGTTTGGCTCTTCTTTGGATCATGCTACCACTCACGTGTGCTTGCCAAAATCTGAATATGGCTGACCAAAGAGGGGATAAGGCAGCCTTTCCTATTGCATTACGACCCAAAAATACTATACTAGAGCACAAAAGTGACTGACGTTTTCATTTAAGTTTAAACTGCTCTAGGTTACAGAGGATTACCAGCCTAATGACGGGGAATATTCACAGCATGTGAACCTTTGACAGATACAAATGCTGCAGAACAGGAGTTACAGAGAAGTACCTTATTCCATACATAATATAAATATATATATATATATGTATATATATATATATATATATATATATATACACACACACACACACACACACACACAAACACACTTATTACCTTTACTGTGGTGCACAATGACTACTACCAGCCGGTGCTTTGTTTTAGGGTTAAAGGCTAACCTTTGCAATGTCAAAAAAACATTTTGCTTATTGCCACTGTAAACTTGATCAAAAAACAGCTTTCTAAGCAAAACCAAACTTACAAAGCACTCAATCCAACTATTTTAGTGCAAATAGATTTATTATATTAAAAACATCATTACTATATTGAGCAGCATGGACTTAAAGAAATTGGCATTTGAACCCCTTAAGTGCCAAGGGCGAGATATCTAGTCCTTGGAATTCCCTCCCTGTTGCCAAGGACGAGATACCTCGTCCTTTTTGGCACGTTGTTTTGTGTGATCATTGCAAAGCAGGGATCACACAAAACAGTAATCCAACCACCGGGTTATGTGAGGGGGAGGTCCCCCCTCACTGCCAGGGGGTTGGATTACCTTCAGTTTCACCGCAGCAGCCATTTTCGGCTGCCACGGTGAAAACACAAGGTGACTGTCCACCTTGCTCTGCCTCAATCTCTGGATTTCAAGCCGGAGATCGGGGCAGGTGTTGTTGGAAAGGGGAGCAATCCCTTGTGTGACAGCATTGCTGGTCACGGAGCGGGCACAGAGCGCTCGATCCGTGGCCAGCAATGCCACTGGAGCACCAGGGATCCTCTTTAGAAGTGGGGGGTGGAGGGGCTGCTTACTAGGTAAGCGGCCCCCTCACCCTCAAGGCCCCAAAGCATGGGGCCACAGGTATGAAGACCCCTGGGGGCAGATGGGTGATCATGTGCCCCCAGGGAAGGGGAGAAATGAAAAAATAATTTAAAAAAAATAAAAATCAAACAAAACGGGGATGGGGGCCCACTAGCCATCAGGTCTTTTTTTATATATACAAGGGTGGTGGACCTCTTCCTCCCACCCCAGGTGGAAATGGGAGGGCACCGCTTGTAGGCAGGAATACATGATTTGGCCCCCCAACCAATTGGAGGGGGGGCACCAGGAATATGTGGGCAGGCCCCACCAAAGGATGGGGCCTGCAGTTTAGGGCCCCCCTGGGGCAGATGGATGCCCTTCTGCCCCTAGGGAATGGGCCCAAGGAAGAAAATAAATTAAGGGAAAACCATGGATGGTGTTGGGGGGAGCGCCCCCCACTAGACCACCAAGGAATTGTTTTTATGGAAAGGGGGTGTCCCATTCCCCCCAGCCAAAATGGATTGGGGCCATGTTAAGCAGCCCTCCCTAGGGGCAGTTATCTGCTCCTAGGAAGGGGCATCTGACCCCAGAGGGGCTGCATGAGATGCCCCCCCTCTTATCCGCCCCCAGGAAGGGCTGATTGAGATGCCCGCCTTGCATGTGGTGTGGGGGTGGGGTCACCCCCCTTTACATTAGAAAATTCCCCAGAGGTTTAGGGTGCCCCTCAGCCCCCCCTAAAGTGTAGTGTACCATTTTCAATTATTTTCTTTGTTTACCAAACTTCCCTTGGCGCAGATGGGCACATTGGTGTGGCAATCTGCCCTCAGGGTGCCCAAACCTTACTGTCCCACCCATTGGGGGGGAATGTCCCACATTTTTTGATGGCCCTCTCCTGCCCCACCCCAAATGGAAGGGGGCACCTCATGCAGCCATTCGAGGGAGCCCCAGGGAGGTCTGAATGAGCCATTCGACGGAGCACCAGGGAGGTCTGCATGAGGTGCCCCCCTCCATCTGTTGGAGGTGGGGGGTGAGAGGGCCACCACAAAATGTCAGACAGGCCCCCCAATGGGACGTGCAGTAGGTTTAGGGCACCCTGGGGGCAGAATGTCACACTATTGTGCCCACCTGCGCCAAGGGGAGTTGGGTAAACAAAGCAAAAAAGGGAAAATGGTAGACATCAATTTAGGGGGGCTGTGGGGCACCCCAAAGCGCCGGGGAATTTTGTAATGGGAAGGGGTGGTGGCTCTCTTCCCTCCACCCAAAATGGAGTGGGGGCCATGTCATGCAGCCCTACCTGGGGGCAGATATCTGCTCCTAGGAAGGGACACTTGTCCTCAGGGAGGATTGCCCCCCTTATCTGCCCCCAGGGAGGGTTACATGAGATGGCCCGCCCTCCATTTGGGGTTGGGGGGGGAGCGGTGTACCCCCCCCTTTACATTACAACATTTTCTGGTGGTTTAGGGTGTCCCTCCGCCCCCCTAAAGTGCAGCCTACCCTTTTCATTTTTTTTTCACATTGGTGTGCCAATCTGACCCCAGGGTGCCCCACCCACTGGGGGCCTGTCCCACATTTTTTGGTGGCCCTCTCCCCCCCACCCCAAATGGAGGAGGGCACCTCTCGCCAAACCAAAACACACCACCCACAGTTGACCCGACAAAAACAGTACCTCACATGTGCGTGCACCAACCTGGGCGCAAAGTGGAAAGCCCAAAACACGGCCAACTCCCCAAGTCTTTCGGCACAGCATAATTTCAGGAATTGTGTGCATGCGCACACCCGACAGATTTGGGCCTAGGGTGTCCAAGCCACCAAGGAAAACAGGGAACTCCATGCATTTCCGAAAAGAGGACACAAGTCAGACCTCTGCGGATTCCCACAGGTGTCCTTTGCGGAAATGCATGGGGTTCCCCATTTTCCTTGGTGGCTTGTACACCCTAGGCCCATATCTGTATGGTGTGTGCTTGAACAGAATTCCACAAATTGAGGTTAGCCGCGTTTTTGGCTTTCCCATTAGGTCCCAGATAACTGCACCCACACATGCGAGTACCGTTTTCGTCGGGACACCTGTAGGAACGCGGGAAGGTAGGTCATGTGTTGTTGGCAACGTGTTTCGGTGGGTGAGCAGAGTGAAATGTGCTGAAATTGGGGTTTCAGACTTTGCCGGGGTTTCTGGGTAATACATTGTGGGCCGATTTGCACAATTCAGACCTCTGAGGATTCCACCAGGTGTCCTCTTTTCGGAAATGTATGGGGTTCCCTGTTTTCCTTGTTGGCTTGGACACCCTAAGCCCATATCTGTATGGTGTGCGCTTGAACTGAATTCCACAAATTATGCCCGTCCGAAAAGACTTGGGGTTGGCTGCGTTTTTGGCTTTCCCTTTGGCGCCCAGGTAGCTGCACCCACACATGTGAGGGACCGTTTTCGTCGGGACACCTGTGGGAACGTGAGAAGGTATGACATTTGTTGTGTTTGCATGGTTTTCATAACATTTCGACCCATTTCCTGGAGCCCTTTGTCACACAACCCTTTAATTTCCCAAATGTGCCCTACATTTAGTCGCTGCTTCAGGCTCCATAAAATGTTTTAACCTGCACAAGTCACCTACCCTTGAAAAGGTCTGCCTGTGCTCTTTCAGAAAATGTATGCTTGCCGTTCCTCACCCCATTGGTTTTCCTGATTTACACATGCTAATAAGTACGTCTGTTCAGGCTGTAAGCATAAAACCTGTGTATCATGGCTCAGTGTTTGGCTTGTGGTATTGCTTGTTTTGTGAAACACTACAAAAAATGTGTGATTTCCTAACTGCAAGTCAGGGGAATGCAGCAGAGAATTGTTTCTCAAAATTCAAAGAAGCCACTGCTGTACCAAGTCAACCATGTCCACCACATACCTTTTTTTCAGTCATTTTCCCGCTTTTTCCCCAAACTATGGAATGTCCCCCTACCTAGTTGTTGCCTGACTTGCGCAAATCACCCCTTCCCAAACTTGGAATTGTGTCTACTTTTCAGAAATGTATGCCTTTCTGTCCTCCAATTCAGCTTTCCTACCCTTTTCTTCCATTCCGTCCACGCATGTCCAATTGGCAAAAATGGCCAAAATCGCCTATCTCTCACAAAACGGTTGATAACCATATCAAAATAATTTATTTTCGTTTCCACTAAATCTGTTCTTGAAAGCCAGGAAATAGGGGAATTCAGCACAGCAAACCGTTTGTTACTAGTTCTTACAATGAAAAAAATCATTTTATTGGCATTTTTTGAAAAAAACTCAACATTTTCGCCCTTGTTGGTCATTTTCTTTCACCCCCCTTCAGCAATCCAGCAATCTAGGATTCCTGGGTGGTGTTACGCCCCCCTACATGTGGGGAAAAAAAAGCCTAATTTGGCCAAGATATCTCATGTAACAAAAAAGTTACAAGGCATTGAATGGCTACATACCGAAATCACCAAAAAAGGCCTTGGCACAGGGGGGGGGGGGGGTGTCCAGTTACCCATGGCACTTAAAGGGTTAAAAGTCAAACAGTCATCTGTCAGCACCATGCGTTCCACTCCTATGCAGGGACTTCCTCAGGCGAAGTGAATCAATTTGTTTAGCGCAAACCTTCTATTTGTACTCTTTTTGGGAACTCATGTGATCAAGTCATGTGACTTATTGTGGAGGTACTCCTCCAACTAGCTGAAATGCTAGCGGCCATCTTGGCTAATCCATGTGGAAAAAAGCATTCAAAGAGCTTATAACTGTCTGTTCTAACAAACTGTTACCAATTGCGGCTGCCATTTGAGTAAACAATTGTACTGTATAGTACTGATATATTGGTTTGCTCGACCTAAAAGCTTCATATTTCTTTCTTTAAATCACTACAGTGTAGTACTGCGTGTACTGAGAGTTTGACCTAAGCTACCATGCGGCGGCACCCAATAAAAATGCTACTAATTATTAGCGCTTTATTTCTATTTGCCCAAGTTGGCAAAAATTCTTTAAAGTGACAAGTGCTGCTCTGAATGCATGTGATGATGGCTAAATAGTACTCCAACACCTCTGCAACAGAAAATTGAAGCTCAAACTCCAAATCCTGCCCAAGTGGGCTCAATAATCCTTCTATTTAAAGTGGCATGTGCATTATAAAGTGCATTTTGTTACATTGACTCAAATTATCTTATTAGAACCGTTCATCAATATTCTGCATTAACATCTAAAGTGCTTGTGTGCATAGATGAAAATACAGTACCTTCCATCACTCTTATTGAAGAAATGTGTCGTACAGTATCACAATCTCGCCATAACGGGCTAGCTAACAATTACATTTAAAGTGGCACGTGCATATTATAGTACAACTATTGGAGTGAGCTCTTAACGCCAACTAAATTGACTATTCAAAAGTAGATACAATGATTACCCTCTATATAACAGTCTTCCACTATACCTCCTAAAGTGACTAAGTGCTACCATACAATTATCTAATTGTTCAGAATTAATAATGCGATCACTTTCATAGAAATCTCTCTCTTTCTATGAAAAAAGTTTTTCATATTTTCATAGAAATCTTTCTCTTTCTCTAATCACAAAAAGGATGCATTAATATTATTAGTCATAGAACTTCTAATCATCCATCAGATGTATGGCTAGTTCTTCCCAAGTATTGTGAACCCTTGGCTTTTTTGGTATTGAACATTATTATTAATTTGGACACAAGTTTACTCAATTAGCTTTCTCTATTACCTTTCCTTTTGTGAATCAGTATGTGTGCTAATGCGAAAAATCTCATTGATGATACATCACTGTCATGTTTCTCAGCAAAATGAATAGCTAGAGGATATTGTACACATTAATTATCACTCTATAACGTTGTAGAATTCGTACCTTCAATTGACAAAAAGTAGAACCAATTTACATCAATTCACAAGGACATGTAATCCCATAAAATACCCATCTTTAGTTTGATTTTCAACTTTTTTTTGCCCATACTACCAAATTGCACTTTATCTTTTTTCATGGCATAAGTACACATCTTACAGTTATTGCATTTTTCAAAACCACTGTGTATGCGTCTCTCTTTCAGCCAGTTGTTCACTTTATGATTAGCATTAGGCATGCTTGGTGAAATTAAATCTTTCCATGATTTAGCTTTTGCAAACTTGATCTGTGGCAGGTCGCCTATATAAGATGCTATATCCTTGTCTGCCTGTAGTATTGACCAATGTTTGCCCAGAATCTTTCTGATTTCATTAGCTTGAGCATTGTAGTTTGTAATAAATCTAATGCAATCCTTTTCATCCGTCCTGATTTTCTTTTTTAAAAGGTCTATTTGTCTTTAAGGACTGTCTGGCTATAGGCTTTGGTGATATTTGATTTAGTGTAGCCTCTGGCCAAAAAAACGTGCCATTTTACTGGCTTCGCTCTGGAAATCTTCATTTCTTGAACAATTTCGTTTAGCCCTTATTATTTCACCATAGGTGATACTAGGTTTTAATTGCTCAGGGTGATGGCTTGTACCGTGAAGGATAGAATTGGATGCTACCTGTTTCCTGTATAATCTGCTATTCATTTTAGAATTTTCAGCAAACAGTTCTAGATCAAGAAAGAAGGTTTTCGTCACTGCTTTCAAACGTGAGCCTGAGATTCATATCATTGTCATTTAAGATTGTAATATATTGTGCTAGAGACTCAAGACTACCCTTCCAGACCACGAACAGGTCATCTATATACCTACGGCAACAAATAATCTGATTCACATAGATATCATTCAGTTCAGACCATGCCACCTTTTGCTCCCACCACCCCATATAGATTGGCATAGGTGGGAGCAATGCGCCTGTCCGCACATGTCTGCTCGGTTGTGTTGCACTTTTAAGAAGTTCAGGGACTCAAGACACTAGCACGCATGCGCACCTGATCTCCTTGTGCCCCCCGGACACCACGCCTGTCCGGACATGTCTGCTCGCACGTGTCACATTTTTTATTAGTTTGGAGAATCCACCCCTTTCCTATGGAGACTAGCACACATGTGCACACCATCTCCGGCCCAATGGGTGTCCACAGGACAGCCGTCCTGTCTGCGGCCATCCGGGGATGTTATCATGTGACCGCACCCACGCTGCACGTCAGGAGTATCCGCGGACAGTGTCCGTACCCCCGGACAGTTAAAATCTGTGTTTTTGCCCAATACAGGGTGTTTGAAGCTGAAACTTTACGCTTGCAGAGCTCTTAGATGTGTTTTCGTTCATCTGCCAACTTTTCATAACTTTTTTAGCCCTATCTGCAGATTGCAATTCGCGGACAGCCCCTTTAAAAAGGACCCACCTACTACAGCTGCTCATTGTGTTTCTGGCTGTCCAGGAGGGAGCACCTGCTGCTGATTTTGGTATTCACTTTCTTTGTTTGTTTGCTTCTCATAGACAATGGCTTCCATGGCCACTACAGCTGCCCCGCCACCACCATCTGTAGGGCCTGAAGAGGTGAACAGGCATGGTGATACAGAAGTGCATCAAGAGGAGGAGGAGGTACTGGAAGTCCCTCTCTCCAGTTCCCAATGTGAATCTTGTGTGTGGCATTATTTTCCCACCTTTGGGGGTGTACCTAAGGCTATGACGGACAAGGTTAGATGCACTTAGTGCAAGGTTGTACTCAGTCGCAGAAAACCACGTCTGTACAGCTACAGGACCACCTCGATGCAGCGCCACCTCATCTCAAATCACAAGTGAGCAGTGCAAAAGGTCTTACCTTTTGAAGGGACGAGCAGGCTGACAGCCACTACCGCACCCTCAGCATCCGCGCCTGCCACCACAAGGGACACTCCTGTGGGGCAGAGGATCCTTGCGGAAGCCTCGCAGGCCATCCACTGCACAGTCAACCCTCATCTTTCGAGGGTGACAGTGCTCTGTATGTACTGTGACACACCGCTCTGTAGGGGGAGCAGTTTCGGAGTGCTTTCGATGCTGCGGTCAAGGAGCATGAGAAACATTGTGCCCTATCTGATTAAGGCCCACCCAACATCTTCCTCTCTCCACCTGCCCCTTCGTCCCTGTGGTTGGTGCCCCCCCTCTCCCTAGTCTCTCCTGCGGAAATATACATATGTATAAAACACAAAGAAATCAATAACAAAAAAGGTTATTTTCAGAGCCACCTTTCACAGTTAAAAATAGAGTACCAAAAACATTTACAGGCCCCTACACAGCCTGCAAAGTCTCCAGACAACGCGGTAGTCTGCAGACATCAAAAAAATGTGGGCGGTGATGGCATCAAAAACAATTAACTCTTTTGCGTGGGAAAGTGCTGGCTCTGAAAACCTTTTTTTTGCATTTATTGTTTTTGAAAGATGTTTTCAAGTTTTAAAGTAAACTAAGCAACATTCTGCCAAACTAAACTTTTTTTTTCAACTTGCAAAACAGTTGGCATTTTGGTTTCGCCGTGCTTCCATGGATTTCATTTTTACATGCTTTCTATATTTACAAAAAGTGCTTCAATGCATTTTGAATGTTTTGCAGAAAAAGCCGATTACCGGCATCAGTAAGAAGTACTCCATCTCTGCAAAAAATATTAATATTGGCAATGTCAAATTTAATATTTTCATTATGGAAAGACGTCATGCCAAGCACTCCCAAAAATGCACAAGCCATTTTTAAATTGCACCTTGCTTTCTCCATTTGCGGACCAAATGAACTCAAGCGCATCCACATCTGCCTCTGGAATATGCAAGAAAAAAAAAAAAGAAAAAAAAAAATCAGTCGAGAATTAGAGAACATGTCCTTCAATTTGCCAAATGTCTCCTTCATTGCAAACTGCAATGAAATTCCAGTTACATGCCCTAAACTGTTCCCTCCGCAATGAACAATGATAAAGTCCGGATGTCGCAGTGTGACCAAATGAACACAAAATGGGAGCAAGTCCACCCACTTCATGACACACACTCCATACCATTGCATTTGAACATCATGAAATCCGCGAATTTCAACCACTCCACACTGCTCTGCATATACCTTCAACCAATGGATCCATGTGTCCCCCCAAATCCACACACTCTGCCTCCTGAAAGACATATCCATCTGTACTTCACTCAGCAAACACCTTCTGCCAAACTCTCTCCTTGCATGCCACAACCAGTAAACCCTATTGGCTAATCCCCTCGGCTGCACAGTCTCAATTCCATGCCTGGCATCCTCAAAAGACCCGGTTGTGGCACGTGCCATCTGCGGACTGCCGCGGTGTCCGCGGAGAGATCGTCCAAATGAAGGAGGTGGGGACAGAAATGAAACGCAATGTGAGCTATTTACTCTTTAGTGGTGTCTCTGAAAAGAACAACTTTTTTTATTTTCGGGGTTTTTCAGATTTTATTTTCGTACACCTACTCACATGCACTCTACATCATTTTCACGAGAACGTTTAGTGCATTTTGAATATTGTCAAGAAAGATTGCATTGCCACAATCAGTAAAAGTGATGCCATCACTGAACAAAGTCTGTCCACCATCCACCAGAATGTTCTCATTTGGGAAGGATGTCATCCCAACACCATGCAAAAATGAACATACCCCTTTGTTCACAAGGCGTCTTCCTGGGTCTTGTTGAGGTCAAAATACATTGATGCATCTCTATAGTGCCCCAGGAGGTATATGTTAAAAGATGACCTTTCCAGATGGAAACAGTTCCATTAGTGCTTTCAGCATATCTTTAACGGCAATCTGCAAATTTATTGCACTGATATACCCCAAACTATGTCCTCCAGAATGCCCCACAATGACATCTGGACATTGTAAATTAGACATATTTTTCAAAGTGCAAATATAGTCTCCCAGTTTTGCCCAAGCACACCACACCAAAAAGTCTCCACTCACTTCAATCCAAGGTTAGCAGAAATGGCACACATTTCTGTGTACCTTTTCAAATTCATCAATCAAGAATTTCCCACCATCCAAAAAGTTAGCCAGCTCAGCTGTACAACCACAGCCATCTTCCCCACACACAGCAATGAAAAGAAATGTTACCCTCTCTTCCTATAAAGCACAACCAGAAGACCTAATTGGCTAATCCCCCACAGTCCCCTTTCCATGCCAGGCATCCTTAAAAGACCGGGATGTGGCACGCCTGTCAGTGGACTACCGCAACACCGGACAGCCCTTCTTCCATTTCAACTTGAATCTTTGTAGCACTCCCTCATTGGCTACTTTCAAGCAGTCACACACCCATCCTCCAATCACATCCAGAAACTCTACATCTAACTCTGTCATTTCCGTTCAACACTTCAGATGTACTGTTGAACACTCAGAGTACATGTTACTCCCAAGCAACTTCATCAAAAACTACTATAAACATCTCCAAGTTTTCTGTTTGCAGATTCAACCACATCTGCATCTATCAACACAAAGTACAGGAATGCAAATATTTTTTAAATTACATTTCAACTCTTTTACAAACGCAAACAAACAGGGTTTCTGCCACTTACCCTAAATTAACCTACTCAATCATACTTTTGTTTGTTCCAACTCCTGACATCAAGTGGCAGTTAATTACAATGCTGTGTGGAGGCAAAGTTTTCTTTCAATGAGCATTTTCATAACAGTTTCAAAACATATATTTGCAATTTCAGTAGCACTCCGTCTTTTTTTTAACGAAAAGAAAACCACACTTAAATCATTTCCACAGCATGTTTATGTGCCAGGTCCTGTGTCAAAGTTCAATATATTACAAGTACACGCATTACAATCTACCAACTGTTATTTTTTTCATTCATTCTTTCACTTAACACCTTTTCCCACTAACAAAGTTACACTAAAACTCCCACAATGCCAACCCAAAAGGAAAACTGCATGTATGTTAACAATTCATTGCATGTATATGGAATGAAAAATGGCAAAATGCAAAGCGTTTACAAACATTTATTTCAGCACCATTTCAAGTAAAACAAATAAATACATGTATACATTTACAACAGTGCTGTGTGTAATTTTTAATAAACAAATGATAGAAAATGGAAACAATTTCTCCAACATTTTACAATAACTCAGCGTGTGCAATTTCATTAACTTTCCCGCACATGCATACTTGCTAACATTCCCCTTATTGACTCCTCAATTTTCCTCTGCATTCTGGGACTTGCGGTGCACCTTTTCTAATGCAAATAGTGCAACCACAACTCCCACACTACAAACAAAAGAACGATCATTTAATAAGCAACTAACTACACATTACAATGCAACCCATTCACAAATTTGCATGTATTGACAACATAAACATTCACACAAATGCCACAAAAACGTTCTACAAATATTTGCCATCTCCCTTTCTTTAGAAAAAGGTTACGCACAGTGCTGCTATAAATCCACAAACCCATTTTTTAACTTTCATGTACAGCCTCCCAAAAAGGACAGCTTTTTTAAACGCCCAGCATTTTCCATTTTGAATTGTACAAAAATGTCTCACTTTCTTGCTTCGCCCCCGTTAGGTATCCTTATCACGGGAGCACCAGCCCCATTAGCAATGCTGCCAGTGCTCTCATGTCCCCATTCCCAATGAATCCTACGCGACTCCACATAAATGTATAAAGAAAAATAAAACTGCTAATGACCCTACCATTATATCTACCAATGTTAGCGTAGCCACAGTTAAGTTAAAATGTATTTTCCAAAAAAAGTTCCACCGGAGAGTACTTCACAATCTTATGAACACAGCGGAAAAGTCACCCTCGACCTTAAAAATTACTGCAGAAGACTAATCCTGGAAGCTCTCATTGACAGCGCAATTCTGCTGAAAGGAAAATAGTTTATATTCATTTTAACCAGAATGAAACCACTAACAAAATGAATCAGTAAATTACAAAAAGTACTTCTAAACAAGCGCAATGTCAACATATATAGCTTTGCAAACTTCTGTGAAGGTGATTGGATTCACACAAGCAGCACAGAACCGTATTTATGTCCCGGGAGGATAGCTCAGCGGCAACGTGCGCGCCTTGGAAGGAAGACGACACGAAGCAACACAGGTTCGATCCCCGGGTCCGCGCTTAGAAACCTCTGGGTGTTTAAGCGCATTATAAATACGCAACTAAGACAAAAAAAAAACAATTACGCATCCAAAAAACAAACAATTCTTGTAACAGCGCCTCAATGCCTGTGGGCTGTGTGAGCGCTTTAAAAATGTAAAATAAATTAATAAAAATAAACAAGAACAGAAAAACCCAACTGCCATACATGGTAATGGCAGAGTGTATGAATTGCTAGAAAACACCATTATGACACAAGAAACCCCTTTTGAAAAAACGTCCTCAACAAACTTGCAATCAACTGTTAGTTCAACCCAACCTATCCATCCAGTCTACACATGGCCATGCAGCTCAATGTGTAACCTACTGCAAAATACTGCAACAATCCTTCAGATCTTTACAATTTCTAAATCACTATGTGAAAGTCAAAGACAAAATTAGAAAAAAAAACTTTCCTACATGGAAGAGCCAAAGAACTCCAACAAATAGAAACACATCCAAAGTAAATATTTTAGAGAAGTAAAGATGACTTGGACAATTCAGTAACTTTAGAGAACATTAGCGAAAACCATACATATGCCAATCTTCTAATAAACACATAAAAAAAGAAATAGCAACGTTTAAACGCACATCTGCTGAGGTACCAAACCAAGTATGTGTGCTTTGTGGCAGAACATTTTATGAAAAGAGCACAAAAAGTGTAGATATGACAATGGTTCCAATTAGCTCTATATCTTATAACCGAAAATAAATACAAAATAAGTGACCCCCCATACTTTACACATCCTGCAATACAAAGCTTAATAACCATATGCCTTCATGTGATGTCACTAATAACTTGGAATAATTCCCACTTCCAAAACCTCTCCAACAGCTTAATTCGTATGAGAGCATTATAATCCAAACAGTACACCCATTTCAAGCTATAATATGCCTTCAACCCAAAGCAGCCAAATTTCCTCCTCCTGAATTACTAAAAAGGCATTTGTGGCAAAGCAGTATATTTGCCATTAGATCTTAACGAAAATGTAGAAACTCTAGGAGTGCAACGGCCAATAGATCAATCTTTGATTATCCTAGTTAACGGTGTACCAACGAAGAACAAATTAATTCGGCAACAACTATTAGACAAACAAAGTTAGGAAAGCCCTACACTATCTAAAAGAGAACTATTAGTACTACAAAGATATAAACATTGAACAGAACTTAAGGGAAACCACCCAAATAATTCAGGATTCATCAACAACTGGCCAATTTGAATTTGTAGATCCTATTACTGCATCCACTATTTTAGACCAGTATACAATTCACCCACTACACTCCAAAGACACCATGGACGAAGCATTAGAAATAAATCAAATGCGTCAGGCCAAAGGATCTCCAATCAGCATATGGGGCAAAGAGTAGAGGCACATGCCTTTCCTCTACTCTTTCCTACAGGAAAAAGGGAGAAGATATGATGATAGATCCACACAAATAACAGCATCCGAATATCGCTCTTTACAAATGTATTCTGAAGACCCCAGATTCAGACAAAATGTTGAATACATATTCCAGCCCCTGTTCGACAGTGAACTAGAAAATCTGTTAGAGTTGCACACACAGTGAAAACAGGATTCAATTTTTTAAACATGTCTGCTACCCAACTACTTCAAAAGATAGGACAAAGATGATGTTTTGCAGTGAAGTATCACAAATCTCTTGGCAAACATGCGTCGTACAAAAGAATACTGCTTCCGACATCACGCTGATGTACAGTGTATACTAAGGAACCTCAGCCAACCCACATGGTTTGTTACTTTGAGTTGTGCAGAATATGCATGGGATGACTTGCACGACTTCCTACGCATAGCAAACCAAAACAAAGAAGGACTAGACATAAAAACACCAGGAGAACTCTGCAAATGTATCAAGATACATTCACCACCGCTTTATTGCCATATTGCACTTCATCTGTACTAAAAATATCCCTCCTCTCAGAGAAGTGGAACACTTCTTTTGGAGAGAAGAATAGCAATCCAGAGGACCACCACACATCCACATGTTTTTGTGGATAAAAGATGATCCTAAATTTGTCCATGACAGTGATGCCACTGTTTTCCAGTTTATTCACAAATACATATCCTGCAATATCCCTTCAGAAACCACACATACTGACCTACGTACACACATGTTATGCTTCCAAAAACATAAGTGTGGCAGATACGACTGACACAGATATAAAAACAAATGTAAATACTACACCAAATGTCGCTTTGTTTCCCTAGACTAGTTTCAGCAAAAGGACAAGTAAACAGCTTTATGTCCGATGTTAGACACAGTGTGAAAGGCAAATCGCCTAAAAACACATACAGCATCAAAAGAAGCGAAGCTTCAAAGTACATCAATGATTACAATGCAATCATTGCCCTCTTGTGTAATTCAAACATAGATATACAATATATTGCAGATAAATCCACTGTTGTTGCAAGATATGTCCCAGCATAACTAAAGCTGTGAAAACAGAGCTAAAAGACCTCTGGATGACATATCATCTGACAAAACACTGTCACAAAAATTGTACAGCTTTGGTATAAAAATGATGTACCATAAAGGATGTGGATGCTACGAAGCTGCAGACCGTTTAACAAGAACAGTCCTATATGGCAAATCTGAACACACAATCTGGCTAACCCTTGGTCCAGCTACATCCAGAAAGAGCGGTGAAATCCTACCAAGACATAGAAACAATAGCCAGAAATGATCCCTACAGCCAGGACATTTTAAAACACAATGTAATAGACACATACTACCCAAACAGAAGTACTGCTTATGAAAATGTGTGCCTGTATAACATAGCCCAAACTTTCTCCTGCAGAAATGTGAAACAAGATGAAAAATGTTTAAAATACATGGTCTCAGCTTGTGAAGGAAGCCTCGTCAAACTTAAACCCTGCCTAATTAATCTTATTAAATTATTTAAAACTCTGCAACATAGAGATCTGCACTACGTGGCACTACTGCAACTTTTTAAACCACGGAGAAGAGGATTTATTAGGTAACCATGACTTATTTGAAGCTACATTCAATGCAAATGAAAGCAGTATAGCAAATGTCAATTTCAACAATACAAAAACATGTTGGACAATGAATGCCAACAAGATGAAGAGGTTCAAGCACAACTAAATGAAGACACTCCTGAGGACAGATAACCTTCTGTTACAGGATACCAAGAACCACTTAGAGAGAGCCACTCAATGTAAATGAATCAGAATTAGCCATGATTGAAGTAGAGAACACCATGTATCGGTATGAGCAATCATAAGAAAGCTTGTCAGTGTTGAAATCACAACTAAATGATCAGCAACTTAGCATTTTCCTAGAAGTGACTAAAGAAAATGAACGTGGTTTGAAGCATGAAAGTAAAACGTGTAGCTGTCAAAATTATAAACCTCTACTTATGTAAGTGGTGAAGCTGGTCCTGGAAAAACATTCTTAATTAAGATCAGCAAATTCCTACAAAAGTTAACAAACAACGTTTCAGCTGTTGTAACAGCCCCCACAGGTTTAGCTGCTTACAACATAGGAGGTGTTACTTTACACTGACTACTGCTCCTTCCAGTAGAACACCAAAAAAAATTGGAGTATTACAAACCATCAGCAGAAGCTGCTACTGAAGTAAGCAGAATTCTGAAGCAAATGAAAATGATCCTAATAGATGAGGTAAGCATGGTTTCCAACCTAATGTTGGCTTCAATTCACCTCAGACTGCAAGAAGTCCTTGAAATGGACTATGAAGAATTCTTTGGAGGAAAACACATTGTTGTTTTTGGAGAGCTCCTACACTTAACACCAGTAAAACGTGAACCTATTTTTAAAACCTTAGGACACAAACAGTGCCGGAACACACTTGGCAGCAAAGAAAATGTAAATCTCTGGCAACCTTTACAATACAGAGAACTAACTCAAAGCATGCATCAGTCTGCAGACCTCACCTATGCTAACATTTTAAAATGCATTAGGACCGGTCTTCTTTCTAAATAGGAACAATCTATCTGAAATAGTAGACCTATCGATGAAATATATGGGTATGATACATCTGCTCCTGATGTCATGGAACAATTAGCACAAAAGAATGTAAAATGTATGTCCTTAATGCCAACCCTAGCAAGCTGTACACAATTTAATGAGACACTGTTAAAAAAATAAATGCAACCAATAATGCATATTAGCTCTACAGACAAAGTGCACGGCATGACACATCCTATGTGTCAACAAGCAACAGCACGACTAAATAGCTTAAAAAAAAGTATCTCCAACACAGCTGGTTTGGAGACAATGTTAATGTTGTGCTTAAACTACCGAGTAATTCTGAAACGTAACCTTGACGTGGAGGAAGGTTTAGTCAATGGAGCAATTGGTACAATTTTTGGCTTCCGGACATATACACATGACAACATTCAGTTTGTCAACATCCACTTTGACAAAGTTTCAGAAGTTAAAAGGATTGGACGCTCAAAAGCGCGATTCATTCTTTTCAAAGACATGCATGTATGTATAAAGCAATTCTCTCTGTCTCTTGCATATGCAGTCACTTTTCACAAATCACAAGGTCTAACCCTAGATCAGGCATTGATTGACATTGGCAGCACAGTCTTCAAAGAAGATACGAGTAATGTAGCACTTTCACGTCTACGTACACTCAGACTATTTCTGGTCGATTTTGATGCAAACTAAGTCAATTCTGACATTCCTTGCATCCTAGGGTACAACAGACTGCCCACATGCTACACCCCCCCCCACTCGATATGTAACCTGTTCCTGGAAAAAGTAAAGTTTTGAAAAAAATAATGCAAAGAGAACTTATAACAGATATTCCAGCAATACCACCAAAGAATCTAAAACCAACTCCTACTCTATCAAGTAGTACAACCACAAAACTATCTAATGCAAACACAAGTGCACATCCAGCAGCAGACATAAAGATAAGTATTTCTTCTAAAAAACAAGTGGAAGTCCAGCAAATGACGCAGAGACAGAACTCTGGTCCATTTAATTTTTCAACACAACTGGTGTAAATTCCTGCGCAAATTCAGAAATCAATCTTCTGTTCCAATTGCCACCAACAAAACATTTACTTGAACAGCTCAGACCAGTTGGGTTCACAAATGCTCGTCCTTCAAAGAAATGCCACAAATAATCCTGACAAAACTTAGTGTCTCAGGAATAAGGCAAGAATTAGACTACTGTGCAGGAATGGTAACATTCACCATACACACACAAGATCCAAAAGAATGTCCCAATGTACTTACTGCAAGTACTGGAAATCAAAAACATACCTATAAATGAAATCTTTCAGATTTCATACACGTGGAAACATACATGCACTCTCTGCTACCATGTTGCTTCTGAACACATCCCTAATGAACGATTTATGTATGTATCTATACCAAATTGTGAATCTTTTCCATTTCATCAGCTGGTGCAAAATTCAAATCATGCCCCATTAAGCACTTTCTGCAATACAGACAATTGTTCCACCTTGCACATAAACTCACATAGCCAATATGTAATACTACTGCTTTTAAGGTACTACGCAGATGGTACCAAAAACAACTGCAAGCTATCTAGCTTCCCACCAGGGCAAGTATCTCTTGGCAAGAAAACCTTCAAAACAGTAGGCATTATCTTCCACACTGGTGACACAACCACTGCAGGTCACTATAATATGATATGATAATACACAGAGGTTTCTAAGCATACATTAAAAAAAGATATGGTTGATTTGAATGCAACAACACTTCCATTACTCTAAAACAAAGATTGACAGCAAATCTAACAAATGCCTGCTTAATATTCCTTAAACCTAAAGTCACTGACCTGTGAAACTATCAACAGTTAGTGCACTTTAAAAATTGGCTTAAGTACTGCACACTTCAAACAAACATACTACTGTGAAAGTTAAATTCACATAAATGGTGTTTAATGATGTATAGATTTTTTTCCCCCAATGATTATGCAAACAGAAACAACTGTGCAAAACACACAGTAATGTTTCAACCATAGCACTTACAATGTACTGATTATGAGGGTCTACAAAGTTAAGTCACTGACCTGTAGAACTATCAACAGCTATAATACGTCAACTGCTATCTAACTGCATCCATAGTACTACAATGCGACTTTTGAATACCAAAATAGTTAGAATACACCAACCTGTATCTAACAGCTTCAAAAAATACCCTTCAGAAGTATAAAACTATTAATAGTTAGAATACGCCAACTGGTATCCAACTACATCTATAGTATTGAAATGCTGTTTTTGAAATAAATGGAAAACAGATTCAATACACCAACAGATATAAATGTATATTTTTTTTAATCCTGTCTGGATTTGTTTTTCCCAATGGCCCAATGATTATACAAACAGAAACAGCGACTGTGCAGAGCGCGCAGTAATGTTGTTTCAAACATAGTACTTAGAATTTACTGATTATGAGGGTCTAAAAAGTACATGCATATGTGAGATTGTATACAATGAGACATTGTGAACTATTTGACCTAACATATTATACTGTTTTTTTTTCACAGAAAAAGAAGCAAAGATTTCTCCTTCATTACCATGTATAACAAACTCAACCTGTACCCCCAATGGGACAGCAACAATTGTATCGTGTCACCATGTTACAAATACTATATACTGCCCACACACGATCTATAATTACTATGCACATATTAGAATGTTTGTATCCAAATGACCAGATTCAATTTCTGTAGAGATACTATTATTATAATGGTTGTGGCCAGTGGCCAGATACTTGTGTGCATGGCCGTATTATGCTGTGGTGGTTGTGGCCAGTGGCTAGATTCTTGGGTGCGTGGGTGATATGGGGACATTTGCATAGGTGAAAAATAAGGTTGGTGGTCCATTTCAATTCCGCAGATGTCATTTGAATTGGGAGGTTCAGGGCAAGTTGTGGTGTGGTGGTTGTTGCCAGTGGCCAGAATCTTGAGTGCATGGCCATATTATGCTGTGGCTGTTGTGGCCACTGGCTTGCGCTCAAGATTCTAGCCACTGGCCATAACCATCACAGCATAATACAGCCATTCACCCAAGAATCTGGCCACTGGCCACAACCACAACTTGCCCTGAATCTCCCAATTCAAAATGACATCTGCAGGCATAGAAATGGACAGCCACCTTATTTTTGACCTATGCAAATATCCACATATCATCTAGATTCTACTCCCCTACCCTAACCAACCCCTCTTTCAGTCACCAAATAAGCTGCCTGCCAAGACGGTCTGCGGACTACCGCAACACCCGTACACTCTTCTTCCACATAAGCAAAGAGCCCCATATCTTTTTTTCACTACCCTACCCTACCCTTCCCAGCCCCTCCTTCCAAATGACCCAAAATGTGTTTTCCAGATTTTTCCCCCAATGCGCTGTCTGCAGTCTGTTGCGGCTGTCCGCGGATACAACATGGCTGGCGTGTTGGACAATGTGACACTTCATGCATCTCGCCATCCATTCAGCGGGCGCGTCGGCCCCTGGGCCAATCAGAGGCCCGTCTGTGGAGCCAACAGGGAAGTGAGTCCGGAGCCTGAACCCAGATATCACTAATGTTTTTTTACCTACTTGTGGTCTGTTGAAAACTACTGGATGGATTTACACCAAATGTACAAAAGCGTGCTTTTGGGACCAAGCCGCCGCTCCTGCCGCAAGTTTGGTGAAAATCCGTCCTGCGGTTTGGGCTGTAGACGTGAGCAAAAATATTTTTCCACTGCGCCTATAGAAAATGTTTTGGGACCCCACTACAACTTTGCCCCCCCCTTGATGGTCCCTCACCAAACTTGCCAATAAAATTCAGACGGGGCCAAATACTTTTCATTTTGCAAGGTTTGGTAAGGATTCATCCCATCCCGGGGGATCAAAGTAATAAGCCGCCCAAAAAGTGCTCTTCCTATGAGTTGAGCAAATTAACCAACCATAACTACAGGGCCGCTACCGCAGGCTATATATATATATATATATATATATATATATATATATATATATATATATATATATATATATATATATGGGATACATTACTCACCGTAATCGTATTTCTGATGCTTGTATCTGCTTAGATTCACATGCTGTGCATAGGCCGACATCTAGTGGAAGCTGCGGAGTATTACAGTTTGTTTTTCGAAAGTCGAAAATGGGCGTCGACACAGGCGTGCCAGTAATACTATCCCTAGTGTGACGTCCACTGTACCCAAGATCCCTCACGCGTGTAGGATCCTCAGATTGTATTTTTTCTGACATGAGGAAGCATGAGGAGTAGCGTGAGTACAGATAATCCAAGCAGATAGACAGAAAAGGTAAGACTACAAGCAATCATGCGCCTTCTCTCGGAGGGGAGGAAGGGTGGGTCGCATGTGAATCTAAGCAGATACAAGCATCAGAAATACGATTACGGTGAGTAATGTATCCCTTCTGAGGCTTGTGGAATCTGCTTAGATCACATGCTGTGCATAGATTAGCGAGCAGTACCAGAAGAAGGAGGTGGGATGTGAGAAGGGTCATGAGTAAACAGGTGTCTTAGAACCGCTTGTCCCACTTGTGTATCTGTCTTGGAATGAGTGTCAATGCAGTAATGCTGAGTAAAAGTGTGAATAGAGCTCCAAGTAGCCGCTTTGCAAATGGTGTCGAGGGGAACATTTGCAATGAAAGCCAGAGTGGCACCAATGCCTCTAGTAGAGTGGGCCCTTGGCGTAAAAGGCAGAGTCTTGTCAGAAAGAGAGTAACACAGCTGTATACAGTTGATAATCCACTTCGAGATAGCGCCCTTAGAGACGCGATCCCCCTCTCTGCCTGTAGCTACGGAGACAAACAGTTGATCTGTTTTCCTTAGCGGTCTGGTTTTATTTACATAGTATAGGACCGCCCTACGCACATCTAGGGTGTGTAGTTTCACCTCAGCCGAGCTTTGCGGGTTCTGGAAGAAAGCCGGAAGCTCGATGGACTGGTTTACATGGAACTTGGATATGAATTTAGGTGAGAACCTAGGGTGTGTGCGTAAAACCAGTTTGTCCTTGTGGATAGTAAAGAAAGGATCCTGCACTGACAGAGCCTGAATTTCACTGACCCTTCTTATGGAGGTAATGGCTACTAAGAAGGCCGTTTTATAAGTCAGGTGTTTGAGACTACTTTTATGCATGGGTTCGAATGGGGGTCCCATGAGCTTAGCTAGCACCACGTTGAGGTCCCATCCTGGCGGTGGGTTCGAAATAGGAGGGTGAAGTCTCTTTACTCCTTCCATGAAGGCTTTAACCACTGGTACTTTCCACCACGAGACCTTGTTATGGGATGTGGTGTAAGCCGAGAGGGCTGCCAGGTGTACTTTCAGCGAGTTAAAAACCAACCCTGCATCCAGCAGGTGGAGCATGTATGTCACAACGTTGGAAGGAGTGCAATCAACCGGGTTGATTTGTTTATTCTGGCACCAGATAACGAATCTTTTCCACTTATCAAAGTAACAGTGCCTTGTATTTGGTTTCCTGGACTCCTTTAGAATGTCCATACACCTCTGTGGTAATTTGAGATGTCCAAACTCTATGACTTCAGGAGCCATGCTGCTAGGTTCATAGAGTTGGGTTCCTGATGCACTGTTTGACCCTGTTGCTGGGACAGTAGGTTGTACCAGGCTGGGAGTCTGATGGGTTCGCACACCGCCATCCTGCGTAGGTGTGGAAACCATGGTTGTCTCGCCCACATGGGAGCAACTAGGATGAGCGTCATAGATTCCTTGTTCATCTTGTACACCACCTTCCTGATGAGAGGAGTTGGTGGAAAAGCGTACGCAAACATCCCTGACCAGTTCATCCACAGGGCATTCCCTTGGGAGTCCGGCTGGGGGAACCTGGATGCAAATCCTGGGCATTGTTTGTTTTCGCTTGTGGCGAATAGGTCTATAGTGGGGAAACCCCACTGAGAGAAGAGATCTTCTACTACGTCTCTGTGAAGGACCCATTCGTGTTCTTCTGGGAGGGAGTTTCTGCTTAGAGCATCCGCTAGGGAATTGAGCTCCCCTGGAACATGTTGCGATGACAGGAAGATGTTCCGTCTGAGTGCCCATATCCATATTTTCTGGGCAAGCTTGGACAGATTTGGCGAACGAGTCCCCCCTTGCTTGTTCAGATAGAACATGGCTGTCGTGCTGTCCGTCCTGATCTGCACCGACAAGTTCAGTAGATGGGGCTCGAACGCCCTTAGCGCTCGGAATACTGCCAGAAGCTCTAGCAGATTGATGTGGTTCTTGGCTACTGAGTGAGACCAGAGACCCTGAGCTGTGTGGTGGAGATGGTGAGCTCCCCACCCAGTCAGGCATGCATCTGTAGTCACCACGGCTTGTACTTCGGGATCGTAAAAGGGTTTCCCCTTTGCGAGATTCTCTCTTGTCCACCAGTGTAGGCTCTGTACGAGTGTTGGCGAAACGACCACTAGATCGTCCCAATGACCACTTGCCTGAGACCACTGTTTCGCCAACCATTCCTGCATGGGACGCATGCGCAGACGCGCGTGGGGGACCAGGTAAATGCATGACGCCATCATGCCCAGTAACCGCATAGCTTTGCGTACTGTTATCTGTTGACCTGACTGATAATGCGGAATTTGCAGAAGTATATTCCGAATTCTCTCTTCCGAAGGGAAGGTCAATCCTTTCTGAGTATCTAGGATAGCTCCTAGAAACTGTTTTGAGGTGCTTGGCACCAGACTTGACTTTTTCTCGTTGATGGAGAAGCCTAATTCGTGGAGGAGGTCGATAGTCCTCTGAATGTTTGACCTGCAAATTCCTGGGGTTTCCCCCGTTATGAGCCAGTCGTCCAGATAAGGGTACACCGGGATTGCTTCCCTGCGTAGGTGTGCAGCCGCCACCGCCAGTACCTTGGTGAATACCCTTGGTGCTGAAGCTATCCCGAAGGGCAGTACCTTGAATTGGTAGTGGCGACTGTCCACCTTGAAGCGCAAGTACTTTTTGTGCGCTGGGAGCATGGAAATATGAAAATAAGCATCTTTCATATCCAAGGTTGCCATGTAATCCCCCTTTTTTAGGAGGGGGATTACCTCTTGTAGCGTGGTCATACGGAATTTTTGGGGCTTGACATATTTGTTGGCAGGCCGTAAGTCCAATACTGGGCGCATTGTCAAATCTTTCTTTGGCACAAGGAAGTAAGTTGAATAGATACCCTTGTTTACCTGGTGTCCTGGGACGAGTTCTATCGCGTCCTTTTCTAGCAGAATGGCGATCTCCTCGAGAAGGATCCTTTGATGCTCTAGGGAGTGCACTCTTTGTCGTGGAGGATGATTCCGGGGACGCTGCAGTAGTTCTATACAATATCCTGCGGATACTGTTGACAGCACCCATCTGTCTGAGGTGATCCCTTCCCAAGCCTGGGTGAAGGTGGAAATGCGTCCCCCTACTGGGGTTGCGTGGCAAGGGACCCTGAACTGAGCGTCACTGTTTTGGTGGAGGCGTGCCACCGCCCTTGTTGGGGCTGCCTCTGCCTCTTCCACGACCTCTCTTGTTACCCCTGCCGTAACTCTGGGTAGACTGCTGGTTGTTATTCCATTGTGTACCTTGTCCCTGGGCATAGTTGCCTCTTTGTGAATTTTGGCCGCGTGGGCGACGAAAATTATTGTTCCCCCTCTGGTTAGGGGGTTTGTTGGTAAGCTGGCCAAGGGATTTGAGAGTCTCATATTCATCTTTGGCATTTTTAAGTGCGTCTTCGACCGCTTTCCCAAACAATAGGTCGGGTTCCACTGGCTTGTCTATTAAAGAAGCCTGGGTTTCTGTCTTGAATCCCGACTGCCGTAACCACGCATGTCTCTTGATAACAGTACCTTCTGCTATCAATCTCCCTGCGTTGTCAGCGGCGTCGAAAGTTGCTTTTAAAATGCAACCAGACACGGCTCTCCCCTCTGCCGAGATCCGAGCCAGCTGGCCCTTAAACGGTTCTGGAGCAGAGGCAATGAGCGCCGCGACTTCTTCCCATTGATGGCAATTGTAACTAGCCAACAGGGTGGTGGAATTCGCAATCCTTGCTTGGTAGGCGGACGTTGAGGCTACCTTTCTGCCAAACCCGTAAAGTTTTTTGCTCTCCTTGTCGGGAGGAGCTTCTGATGAAGATAAGGGCGTGCCAGCCCTCTTTCTAGTGTTGGTCACCACTAGGGAATCTGGTTTAAGATGTCCCTTTATATACAGAGGGTCAGACTGGGCTGCCCGGAAAATCTTTTCAATTCTGGGGTTGACAGCTCTGGTGAGGTTAGGATTCACCAGGGAAGGATCTATTCTTCGTTGGATGGATTTGAGGATAGGGATGGTCTGAGCGACCGGTCTTCTCTCTCCTACAAACTCCTCCGCGAAGTCCCTTTCCTCCTGTACACCGTGGGTGTCGATGTGGAAGTGTTCCGCTGCTCGAGCGAGAACCTCGTTAAGGAGGGGCTGGTTATCAACTGGAGAGTCAGTAACTGGGGCTTCGCTTTGTACTGGGGAATCTACTCTGTAAATTTCCTGCTCATCTTCTCCCTCCTCCAGGTCCTCATCCTCTGCATAGTAATCTGTCCCGGTTTGTTCTTCCATAATTGCAAACTCCTGGTCCTCTTCAGGGAAAACTTGTCCCTGATAACTGGGGAGTGGAGTAGAATATGGAGTGGAGTAAGGCTGAACCTCGAAGGGTTCAGGTCTTTCGACCCGGGGCTTTTTACTTAGCGGGATAGGATCGGAGGAGCCTGAGGGTGTGGCCCCTTGAGGGTTATATGAAAGAAAGTGTTCTGGGTTCTTATCATAAAAATCAGCCAAGGAAGACATCCTAGACATAACCCTGTCTATGTCTTCACTGGACCATTCCCTGGAACAGGGTATTACTTTAGCAGGTGATTTATTTTCAAGGGTAGACTTGTGTTTGCTTGTCTGCTTAGGCTTTACAGGGGTGGAAGGCTGTGCTTTCCGCTGTTTCCCCCCTTCTCCGTGCGTGGAAAAATGTTTTCCCTGTCCCTTGGGGGCCCCAGAGACTTTCGACGCCTGGCGTCGAGGGTCTGGAAAGGTATCTGTGTGCTTCGGGCGTGGGGCCTCACTGGTGTTAACCGCGGTCTCGGTATCTTGGAGCGCGGCCTGGGGGTGGAAGTCGTCTTCGTCTCCCGACGATCGAACTTCCGTTAGTGTGTGTAGCGAGGCACTCTTGGCAAGAGTGGATGATTGCCTTGCGTCGTGAGGCGATCTCGATCGAGAGCGCCCAGAGGACACCGAGTCGGACCGTTCTTTTTGTGCCTCTTTCCGGGAAGTCGACGTCGTCGAGGTCCGGTTGGTCTTAGTGTGTTTAGTGTGTGTTAGGTGTGTAGCGCTTGCGTCGCCGGGGGTCTTCCCCATAGCCGCCTTGCCGGACGACCTTCCGAGGTCGGGGACCTGCGCTCGTCGGCTGTCTTTCGACGCCGTAATGCCCTCGCCGTCCGAAAGTACGGCGTCGCTGCCATCGCTGAAGGCGCCCTCCGCTGCCATGGCCTCCTGCCTGGCGTGGTGGGCCCAACGCTTTGTCGAACGGTCCTTAAGTGTCTTAGGTTTAAACCTACTACACGCTCTGCAGTTCGCTTCGGGGTGATCCCTCGGCAAGCAGAGATTGCACGTGGCGTGCCTGTCGACCCAAGGGTATTTGCGATTGCACTTGGGGCAGAATTGAAAAGGGGTACCCTCCATACGCACCTTAAGGCAGCGGGCTGCTAAGTGTAGGAATATATATAAATGTAACTATATATCAAGAGTGAAGAGTATGTACCACCCCCCACTCTCCCTACTTGTAAGGGCCGAGGCCAGCGGCCTACTAGGCCCGGGCCGAGGCCAGCGGCCTACCGAGGCCCAGATCCGTCGTGCAGCAGTCGACGGTCGATGACTTCTCCAGCCGTCGTCGAGGTTGAGGGTCGACGTTGGGGTGGGGAAGGGAATGAATAAGAATTAAAATTATAATAACAGCAAAAGTATGGCTAAGGCCAGGGAACTCCGCAAGATGCTTCCGACCAGTATGGCGGAAAAAAACAATCTGAGGATCCTACACGCGTGAGGGATCTTGGGTACAGTGGACGTCACACTAGGGATAGTATTACTGGCACGCCTGTGTCGACGCCCATTTTCGACTTTCGAAAAACAAACTGTAATACTCCGCAGCTTCCACTAGATGTCGGCCTATGCACAGCATGTGATCTAAGCAGATTCCACAAGCCTCAGAAATATATATATATATGATACATTACTCACCGTAATCGTATTTCTGATGCTTGTATCTGCTTAGATTCACATGCTGTGCATAGGCCGACATCTAGTGGAAGCTGCGGAGTATTACAGTTTGTTTTTCGAAACTCGAAAATGGGCGTCGACACAGGGCGTGCCAGTAATACTATCCCTACTGTGACGTCCACTGTACCCATGATCCCTCACGCGTCTAGGACCCTCAGATTGTATTTTTTCTGACATGAGGTAGCATGAGGAGTAGCGTGAGTACAGATGATCCAAGCAGATAGAAGATAGATAAGACTACAAGCATCCATGCGCCTTCTCTCAGAGGGGAGGAAGGGTGGATCGCATGTGAATCTAAGCAGATACAAGCATCAGAAATACGATTACGGTGAGTAATGTATCCCTTCTGAGGCTTGTGGAATCTGCTTAGATCACATGCTGTGCATAGATTAGCGAGCAGTGTTGGAAGGAGGTGGGATTTGAGAAGGGTCATGAACAAATAAATGTCTTAGAACTGCTTGTCCCACTTGAGTATCTGTCTTGGAATGGGTGTCAATGCAGTAGTGCTGAGTAAAAGTGTGAATAGAGCTCCAAGTAGCTGCTTTGCAAATGGTGTCAAGGGGAACATTCGCAATGAAAGCCAGAGTGGCCCCAATGCCTCTTGTCGAGTGGGCTCTGGGCGTAAAAGGCAAAGTTTTGTCAGAAAGAGAGTAACACAACTGGATACAGTCGACAATCCACTTGGAGATGGCACCCTTAGAGACGCAATCTCCCTCTTTGCCTGTGGCTACGGAGACAAACAGTTGATCTGTTTTCCTAAGCGGTCTGGTCTTGTTTACGTAGTAAAGGACCGCCCTACGCACATCTAGGGTGTGTAGTTTAACCTAAGCCGAGCTTTGTGGGTTTTGGAAGAAAGCCGGAAGCTCGATGGACTGGTTTACATGGAATTTAGAAATAAACTTAGGTGAGAACCTAGGGTGTGTCCGTAAAACCAGCTTATCCTTATGAATAGTAAAGAAAGGATCCTGCACTGACAGAGCCTGAATTTCAATGACCCTTCTTATGGATGCAATGGCTACTAAGAAGGCAGTCTTACAGGTCAGGTGTTTGAGACTTGTCTTATGCATGGGCTCGAAAGGGGGGCCCATGAGTTTAGATAGCACCACGTTCAGGTCCCATCCTGGTGGTGGGTTAGATATAGGAGAATGAAGTCTCTTTACTCCCTCCATGAAGGCTTTAACCACGGGTGCCTTCCACCACGACACTTTGCTATGTGAGGTGGTGTACGCTGACAGTGCTGCCAGGTGTACCTTTAGTGAGTTGAAAACCAACCCTGCGTCCAGCAGGTGGAGCATGTATGTCACGATTGTGGAAGGAGTGCAATCAACTGGGTTGATTTGTTTATTCTGGCAACAGATAACAAATCTCTTCCATTTGTCGAAGTAGCAATGCCTCGTGTTCGGTTTCCTAGACTCTTTTAGGATGGCCATACACCTCTGTGGTAAATTGAGATGTCCAAACTATATGACCTCAGGAGCCATGCTGCTAGGTTCATGGAGTTGGGTAGAGGATGCACCTTCTGACCTTGGTGCTGGGACAAAAGATTGTACCAGCCCGGGAGTTTGATGGGATCGCACACCGAAAGTCTGCGTAGGTGTGGAAACCACGGTTGCCTCGCCCACATGGGAGCAACTAGGACGAGCATCATCGACTCTCTGTTCATCTTGTTCACCACCTTCCTGATATGAGGTGTTGGTAGAAAAGCGTACGCAAACATCTCTGACCAGTTCATCCACAGGGCGTTCCCCAGGGAGTCTGGTTGGGGAAACCTGGATGCGAATCCTGGGCACTGTCTGTTTTCGCTTGTGGCTAATAGGTCTATAGTGGGGAAACCCTACTGAGAGAAGAGATCTTCTACGATGTCTCTGTGTAGACACCATTCGTGTTCCTCCGGAAGGGGATCTCTGCTCAAAGCGTCCGCTAGAGAATTGAGATCCCCTGAAACATGTTGAGATGACAGAAAAATGTTCCGTCTGAGTGCCCATATCCAAATTTTCTGGGCAAGTCTGGACAGATTTGGAGAACGAGTCCCTCCTTGCTTGTTCAGGTAGAACATGGCTGTCGTGCTGTCCGTCCGAATCTGCACCGGCAGGTTCAGTAGGTGGGGCTCGAACGCTTGAAGTGCTCTGAAAACTGCCAGAAGCTCTAACAGGTTGATGTGATTCTTGGCCACTGTGTGAGACCAGAGACCCTGAGCTGTGTGGTGGAGATGGTGAGCTCCCCATCCTGTCAGGCATGCGTCCGTTGTGACTACTGCCTGTATCTCCGGATCGTAAAAGGGTTTCCCATTGGATAGATTGTCTCTTGTCCACCAGTGGAGGCTTTGTACAAGTGTTGGCGAAACGACCACTAGATCGTCCCACTGACCACTTGCCTGAGACCACAGTTTCGCCAACCATTCTTGCATGGGACGCATGCGCAGGCGCGCGTGGGGGACCAGGTAAATACAGGACGCCATCATGCCCAGCAAACGCATTGCTTTGCGTACCGTTATCTGGCGACCGGTTTGATATTGCGGAATTTGCAGTAGTATATTCCAAATTCTTTCCTCTGAAGGAAAAACCAACCCCTCTTGAGTATTTAGAACAGCTCCTAGGAACTGCTTGGAGGTGCTGGGCACCAGACTTTATTTTTTCTCGTTTATGGAGAAGCCCAATTCGAAGAGGAGGTTGATAGTTCTTTGAATGTTTGTCCTGCAAATTACTGGGGTCTCCCCCGTGATGAGCCAGTCGTCCAGATAGGGGTACACTGGGATTGCCTCCCTGCGTAGGTGTGCCGCTGCCACCACCAGTACCTTGGTGAATACCCTTGGAGCCGAGGCTATCCCGAAGGGCAGTACCTTGAACTGGTAGTGCTGACTGTCCACCTTGAAGCGCAGATATTTTCTGTGCGCTGGGAACATGGAAATATGAAAATAGGCATCTTTCATATCCAATGTTGCAATGTAATCTCCCTTTTTTAGGAGGGGAATTACCTCTTGGAGAATAGTCATGCTAAATTTTTGGGGCCTGACATACTTGTTTGCAGGCCTTAAGTCCAATACTGGGCGCATTGTCAAATCTTTTTTTTGGCACAAGGAAGTAAGTTGAATAAATACCCTTGTTCACCTGGTGTCCCAGGACGAGTTCTATCGCGTCCTTTGCGAGAAGATTTTCAATCTCTTCGAGTAGGATCTTCTGGTGGTCTAAGGAGTGTATTCTTTGTCGTGGAGGGTGGTTTCGGGGACGCTCTAGGAGTTCTATGCAGTATCCTGCTGACACTGTGGACAGCACCCATCTGTCTGATGTGATCCCTTCCCAAGCTTGGGTGAAGATGGAAATGCGTCCCCCTACTGGGGATGCGTGAGATGGGACCCTGAACGGAGCGTCACTGTTTTGGTAGAGGCGTGCCCCCTCCTTTATTGGGACTGCCTCTACCCCTACCACGACCTCTTGTTACCCCTGCTATAACTCTGGGTAGACTGCTTGTTAGTGTTCCATGAAGTACCCTGGCCTTGGGAATAGTTTGAGCCTCTTTGGGAGTTTTGTCCGTGAGGCCGACGAAAATTGCCACTCCCTCTCTGGTTAGGGGGTTTGTTGCCCTAGGGATTTGAGTGTCTCGTAATCGTCCTTAGCATTCTTCAGCGCGTCCTCGACCGCCTTTCCAAACAATAGATCCGGCTCCACCGGCTTATCTATCAATGCTGCTTGGGTCTCGGCCTTGAAACCAGACTGCCGAAGCCAAGCATGCCTCTTGATGACCGTGCTCTCAGCAATTAATCTGCAACCTGACACAGCTCTCCCCTCTGCCGAAGCTCGTGCCAATTGGCTTTTTAAGGGTTCTGGGGTGGAGTCTATGAGAGCCGCGACTTCTTCCCACTGGTGGCAGTTGTAACTAGCCAGCAGGGTGGTGGAGTTGGCAATCCTTGCCTGGTAGGCGAAGTGGAGGCTACTTTCCTGCCCAAGCCATAAATCTTCTTGCTCGGACGATGACAAGGGTGTTCCTGCCCTCTTGCGGGTGTTTGTAACAACCAGGGAGTCCGGTTTGAGATGTCCCCTTATGTACAGTGGGTCAGATTGGGCTGCCCTGAAAAGCTTTTCAATTCTGGGGTTTACTGCCCTAGTGAGATTGGGGTTAACAAGGGAAGGGTCTATCCTCCTTTGTATTGACTTAAGGATAGGGATGGCCTGAGCAACAGGTCTCCTTTCTCCCACCAGTTCCTCTGCAAAGTCCCTCTCTTCCTGAGCACCTTGGGTGTCAATGTGGAAGTGCTGTCCCGCTCTGGACAGGACCTCATTCAGGAGAGACTGGTTGTCGACAGGGGAGTCGGTAACCGCGGGCTCTTTCTCTACCGGGGAATCTACCCTATATGTACCTGGGTCGTCGTCCTCCTCCTCCTCCTCCTCCTCCTCCTCCTCCTCTTGGTCATCAACCCCATAATAGCCTGTCCCAGTTTGTTCTTCGAACATGCCCACATCTGGATCCTCACCAAAAGATGGATCTTCCTGATATTGAGAATAGGGCTGTATATAGAAGGGGTCTGAAGACTGAGTTGGTGCTTCACCCCGGGACTTCTTACTTGTGGGTATTGGGTCCTTAGAGCCTGAGGGAGTTGACCCTTCTGGGGTATAAGAGAGAAAGTGTACCAGGTTTTTGGCGTAGAAATCTGCCAATGATGACATCCTTGACATTATTCTATGTCATCACTGGACCATTCCCTTGAACTGGGAATAACTTTTTCCTGGAGTGCTTTCCCTGTTTTATCCTGACTAGACCTACTGGTTTGAACAGGGGTCTTAGGGACAAGAGCATGAGACTTGTCCGTCTGTTTAGGTGGAGTAGAATGTAGTTTATGAGTAGAAGTAGGCTGGGTCTGCTTACTTCGTTGTTTTCCCCCCTCCCCGTGGGTGGAAGAGTGTGTCCCCGATTTTTGGGCCCCATCAGAGCTTTTCGATGCCTGGCGCCGAAATTCAGGGGTAGAGTCCCTGTCTCTGGAGAGTGTAAGGGATTCGTTAGCAGCCTTCGCGCTGCCTGCAGACGCCAACTCCTGGAGTGCGGCCTGGGGGTAGAGGTCGGTGTCGTCCTCCGACGACCGAGCCTCAGTCACTAAGGGGAGCGAGGCACTCTTAGCAACAGTGGAGGGTTGCCTGGTGTCATGAGGCGATCTCGAACGCGAACGCCCGGAGGACACTGACTCGGTGGACTGTTCTCTACGTGTCTCTTTCCGAGAACACGACGTGAGCGTCGAGTCTCGGTTGGACCTCTGTTTGCTGGAAGTGGTGTGGGTAGCGCTAGTGTCGCCGGGGGTCTTCCCCATAGCTACCCTGCCGGACAACCTTCCGAGGTCGGGGACTTGCGCTTGGCTGTCCATCGACGCCACATTGCCCTCGCCGTCCGAAAGTACGGCGTCGCTGCCATCGCTGAAGGCACCCTCCGCGGCCATGGCCTCTTGTCGCCTGGCGTGGTGGGCCCAAAGCTTTGTCGAATGGTCCTTGAGGGTCTTTGGTTTAAACCGACTGCACGCTCTGCAATTCGCCTCGGGGTGGTCCCTCGGCAAGCAGAGGTTACACGTGGCGTGTCTGTCAACCCAAGGATACTTGCGGTTGCACTTGGGGCAAAATTGAAAAGGGGTACCCTCCATATGCACCCTGTGGCAGCGGGCTGGGATTGTAAGAATATAAGTAATGTACCTATATTAATCAGAGTGTAGGATATGTGCCACCCCCCACTCTCCCTACTTGCAGGGTCGAGTCCAGAGGACTTCCGAGGCCCGGGCCGAGGCCAGAGGCCTTAAGAAGCCCAAATCCGTCGCTGTAGTCCGACGGTTGAATTTTCTCCAATCCGGCGTCGAGTGTCAATGTTCGGAGACTCGACGTATAGGTGGAATAAACGGGGAAATATATAACAATATTAGCAAATCTGACTAAGTCAGGGAACTCCGCTCAGTGCTTCCGACCAGCATGGCGGAAAAAAACAATCTGAGGGTCCTAGACGCGTGAGGGATCATGGGTACAGTGGACGTCACACTAGGGATAGTATTACTGGCACGCCCTGTGTCGACGCCCATTTTCGAGTTTCGAAAAACAAACTAATACTCTGCAGCTTCCACTAGATGTCGGCCTATGCACAGCATGTGATCTAAGCAGATTACACAAGCCTCAGAAATATATATATATATATATATATATATATATATATATATATATATATGATACATTACTCACCGTAATCGTATTTCTGATGCTTGTATCTGCTTAGATTCACATGCTGTGCATAGGACATCTAGTGGAAGCTGCAGAGTATTTATATATATCCATCCAAAGCAAAAAACGAACTGTAGAACAGCAGTTCACAGCAGCACTCCTCCATCTCGCTTTTCAAGAAAGGTACGCCACGCAGTCCTTCATTTGAAAAAAACGTCCTTTATTCTTTTGGTGTGGACATTCAAGCACAACCGTGAAAAAACAATGTGTTACACCCCAAACTGGGATATATACCCGCTATATTATGGGGACCACTGTTACTGACCATATGACATTGAATGATATTCTATATTTTATGTTAACACTCTTGAATTTATAAAGATGGTATGTGCCTTATGCACTTGGCAATATGTATGTCTAGCAACTGTGATGCCTAGTAGTGGTTATGGCAGTACAATGCATGTTAGAGAATCTGAATTGACATAGTAAACTGCACTGGGCACTTTATTGATATTAAGTATTTATGCACCATGCATCTTACTTAATATAAAATGGCATAAGAAATTGCACTATGCACTTTATGGTTGCGGAGTATTTTCCGTAACCACCTACATGGGCACTGAATGGGGACACGGTTATATAGGAGTTCCCTAGTTATAACTGATTGGATACAGACGTTAAATGTACGAGATATTGGCAGCCTCTTACAACACAGAATATGCTGAACGCAAAACTTGGTGTCATTAATACTATTCCTAGTGTCACATACACTGTACCGTGTGTAGCACCCTCAGATTGTATGTTTTCTGACATGAGGTAGCATGAGGAGTAGCGCGAGTACAGATTATCCAAGCAGATAGATAGAAAGATAAGACTACAAGCATCTATGCGCCTTCTCTCAGAGCGGAGGAAGGGCGGGTTGCATGTGAATCTAAGCAGATACAAGCATCAAAAATACGATTAAAGTGAGTAATTTATCCCTTCTGAGGCTTGTGGAATCTGCTTAGATCACATGCCGTGCATAGATTAGCGAGCAGTGTTAGAAGAAGGAGGTGGGATGTGAGAAGGATCCTGAGCAAACAGATGTCTAAGAACCGCTTGTCCCACTTGAGTATCTGTCTTGGAATGAGTGTCAATGCAGTAGTGCGGAGTAAAAGTGTGAATAGAGCTCCAAGTAGCTGCGTTGCAAATGGTGTCAAGGGGTACATTTGCAATGAAAGCCAGAGTGGCCCTAATGCCTCTTGTAGAGTGGGCTCTTGGCATAAAAGGCAGAGTCTTTTCAGAAAGGGAGTAACATAGTTGGATACAATTGACTATCCATTTGGAGATGGCACTTTTAGAGACGCGATCTCCTTCTCTGCCTGTAGTTACGGAGACAACAGTTGGTCTGTTTTCCTTAGCGGTCTGGTTTTATCTACATAGTATAGGACCACTCTTCGCACATCTAGAGTGTGCAGTTTCACCTCAGCAGAGCTTTTGGGTTCTTGGAAGAAGGCCAGAAGCTGGATGGACTGGTTAACGTTGAATTTAGAAATAAACTTAGGTGAGAACCTAGGGTGTGTTCGTAGAACCAGTTTATCCTTATTAACAGTGACGAAAGGATCCTGCACTGACAGAGCCTGAATTTCACTGACCCTTCTTATGGATGTAATGGCTACTAAGAAGGCAGTTTAATAGGTCAGGTGTTTGAGACTGGCTTTATGCATGGGTTCAAATGGTGGGCCCATGAGCTCAGCAAGCACCACTTTAAGGTCCCAACCAGGTGGTGGGTTAGAAATTGGAGGGTGGAGTCTCTTTACCCCTTCCATGAAGGCTTTAACCACTGGTACTTTCCACCACGAAACCTTGTTGTGGAAAGTGGTGTAGGTTGACAGCGCTGCCAGATGTACCTTTAGTGAGTTAAATACCAGGCCTGCATCCAGTAGGTGGAGCATGTAAGTGACAATATTGGAAGGAGTGCAATCAACTGGGTTGATTTGCTTATTCTGGCACCAGATAACAAATCTTTTCCATTTATCAAAGTAACAGTGCCTCGTGTTAGGTTTCCTAGATTCCTTTAGGATGTACATACATCTCTGTGGTAAATTGAGATGTCCGAATTCTGACTTTAAGAGCCATGCTGCCAGGTTCATTGAGTTGGGTTGAGGGTGCACTGTTTGTCCTTGGTGCTGGGACAGTAGGTCGTACCAGCACAGGAGCCTGATGGGTTCGCACACCGCTACTCTTCTTAGGTGTGGGAACCACGGTTGCCTCGCCCACATGGGAGCAACTAGGATGAGCGTCATCGATTCCCTGGGCATCTTGTTGACCACTTTCCTCATGAGAGGGGTTGGTGGAAAAGCGTAGGCAAACATTCCTGACCAGTTCATCCACAGGGCGTTCCCCTTGGAGTCTGGCTGGGGGAACCTGGATGCGAATTCTGGGCATTGCCTGTTTCCGCTTGTGGCGAATAGGTCTGTAGTGGGGAAACCCCACTGTGAGAAGATTATCTTGTACGACTTCTCTGAGTAGACACCATTCGTGTTCTCTTGGGAGGGGATCTCTGCTTAAAGCGTCTGCTAGCGAATTGAGATCCCCTGGAACATGTTGAGATGACAGGTAAATGTTCCGTCTGAGTGCTCATCTCCAAATTTTCTGGCCAAGATTGGACAAATTTGGCGAACGAGTCCCTCCCTGTTTGTTTAGGTAAAACATTGCTGTTGTGCTGTCTGTCAGGATCTGCACTGACCGGTTCAACAGGTGGGGATTGAACGCTTTAAGCGCTCTGAATACTGCCAGAAGCTCTAGCAGATTGATATGATTCTTTACCACTGTGTGAGACCAGAGACCCTGAGCTGTGTGGTGAAGGAGGTGTGCTCCCCACCCTGACAGGGATGCGTCCGTAGTGACTACAGCCTGTACCTCTGTATCGTAAAAGGGTTTCCGCTTTGACAGGATCTCTCTTGTCCACCAGTGAAGACTTTGTGCAAGTGTTGGCGAAACAACCACTAGATCGTCCCACTGACCACTTGCCTGAGACCACTGTTTCGCCAACCATTCTTGCATGGGTCGCATGCGCAGGCACGCGTGGGGGACCAGGTAAATACATGACGCCATCATGCCTAGCAAACGCATCGCTTTGCACACACTTATCTGGCGACCAAGCTGATAGAGGAATTTGCAGAAGTAGATTCCGAATTCTTTCTTCTGACGGAAAGGCCAACCCCTCTAGAGTGTCTAGGACAGCTACTAGGAACTGTTTGAAGGTGCTT
This sequence comes from Ambystoma mexicanum, assembly GCF_040938575.1. Lineage (NCBI taxonomy): Eukaryota > Metazoa > Chordata > Amphibia > Caudata > Ambystomatidae > Ambystoma > Ambystoma mexicanum. The sequence goes on from NC_090931.1 coordinate 870,523,058, forward strand.
GTCACCAGGCTTAATTTTTTCTCGTTTATGGAGAAACCCAATTCGAAGAGGTCGATCGTTCTTTGAATGTTTGATCTGCAAATTACTGGGGTCTCCCCCGTGATGAGCCAGTCGTCCAGGTTAGGGTACACTGGGATTGCCTCCCTGCGTAGGTGGGCCCCCGCCACCGCCAGTACCGTGGTGAATACCCTTGGAGCCGAGGCTTTACCGAAGGGCAGCACCTTGAACTGGTAGTGCTGACTGTCCACCTTGAAGCGCAAGAATCTTCTGTGCGCTGGAAACATGGAAATATGAAAATAGGCATCTTTCATGTCCAATATTGCCATGTAATCCCCTTTTTTAGGAGGGAGATTACCTCTTGGAGAGTAGTCATGCGAAACTTTTGGGGCTTGACATACTTGTTTGCAGGGCGTAAGTCTAATACTGGGGGCATTGTCAGATATTTTTTTGGCACAAGGAAGTAAGTTCAATAAATACCCTTGTTTACCTGGTTGCCTGGGACGAGTTCCATCGCGTCCTTTGCTAGAAGATTGACGATCTCCTCGAGGAGGATCTTCTGGTGGTCTGAGGAATGTATTTCTTGACGTGGAGGGTGGTTTCGGGGACGCTCGAGTAGTTCTATGCAGTATCCTGGGGACACTGTGGAAAGCACCCATCTGTCTGATGTGATCCCTTCCCAAGTTTGGGTGAAGTTGGTAATGCATCCCCCTACTGGTGATGCGTGAGAAGGGACCCTGAACGTGGCGTCACTGTTTTGCGGGAGGCGTGCCGCCTCTGCCGGGGCTGCCTCTACCCTTACCACGGCCCCTCTTGTTTCCTCATCTGTAACTCTGGGTAGACTGCTGGTCGTTACCCCATGATGTACCCTACCCCTGTGAATAGTTGGAGCCTCTTTGTGAATTTTGGGCACGTGGGCGACAAAAATTACTATTGCCTCTTTGATTAGGGGGCTTGTTGGTCAACTGTCCCAGGGATTTCAGAGTCTCATTCTCATCTTTGGCATTCTTTAATGCGTCCTCTACCGCTTTGCCAAACAGTAGATTAGGCTCCACTGGCATGTCTATTAGGGATGCTTGTGTCTCGGGTTTAAACCTAGTAATGACAGGGCTCTCTGCTACTAGCCTGCCGGCGTTATCTGCGGCATCAAAGGTTGCCTTAAGGATGCAACCGGACAAGGCTCTCCCCTCCGACACAACCTGGGCCAACTGGCCCTTTAAGGGTTCCGGTGCGTAGTCGATGAGGGCAACTACTTGCTCCCACTGGTGACAGTTGTAACTAGCCAGCAGAGTGGTGGAGTTGGCAATCCTTGCCTGGTAAGCGGAAGTGGAGGCTACCTTCCTTCCCAACTCGTAGATTTTCTTGCTCTCCTTGTCGGGGGAGCCTCAGATGGAGGCGTTCCTACCCTCTTCTGGATATTAGTAACTACCAGGGAGTCAGGCTTCAGTTGCCCCCTTATGTAAAGCGGGTCTGATTGGGCTGCCCTGAACAATTTCTCGACTCTGGGGTTTACTGCCCTGGTGAGGTTAGGATTGAGAAGGGAAGGATCAATTCTCCGTTGAATGGACTTGAGAATTGGAATGGCCTGAGCAATGGGTTTCTTTTCTCCTACTAGTTCCTCAGCAAAGTCCCTTTCCTCCTGTGCCTCTTGAGTGTCTATGCGGAAGTGTTCTGCCGCTCTAGTCAAGACCTCATTTAGGAGGGGCTGGTTGTCGACTGGAGAGTCGGTAACTTGAGGTTCTTTGCCTACCGGGGAGTCTATTCTGTAGACTTCTGGGTCATCTTCCTCCACCTCTTGGTCCTAGTCATCCCCATAACAGTCCACCCCAGTTTGGTCGTCCAATGTTACCAAGTCTGGATCCTCATCCTGTAGTTGATTCTCACTATACTGGGCGTAAGGCTGACTGTAAAAAGGGTCTGAAGACCGACCTTGCGTTGGGGTCTCATACCGAGGTTTCTTACTAGGGGGCTGCGGGTCCCTAGACCCCGAGGGAGTAGCACCGTCAGGGGTATAGGAGAGGAAGTGTTCTGGGTTCTTGGAGTAGAAGTATGCTAGGGAGGACATTCTAGACATAACCCTCTCAATATCCTCACTGGTCCATTTTTTGGAGCTGGGAATGACCCTTTCTTGAGAGGGTCCCCCTTCTCTGACTTGACTGGACCTATGGGCTTGTGCAGGGGTCTTGGCTAGCTGTTTATCAGAAGACCTAGAACTGTCTTCATGTAACTTTGGTGCAGAAGAAGGGTGAGATGGTGTCTTCTGCTGTTTCCCCCCTTCCCCATGAGTGGAAGAGTGTTTCCCTGGTGTTTTCACCCTCTCAGAGCTTTTCGACGCCTGGCGTCGAGATTCAGGGGTAGTGTCCCTTTCCTTAGAGTGAGGGCGTCAGGATTCGGAAGCAGCCGCCTAACTGTCTGCTGACGCCGACTCTTGGTGAGCGTTCTGGGGCTGGCGGTCGGCTTCATCTTCTGACGAGGGTACCTCCATGACTTTGGTGAGTGAGGTACTTTTGGCAACTGTGGATGATTGCCTGGTATCGTAAGGCGATCTTGACCGAGAACGCCTAGAGGACACCGATTCAGTGGACCGCTCTTTGTGTGCTTCTTTCCGGGAACTCGACACGTGCGTCGAGTCTCGGTTGGACTTTGAGTGCTTAGGTGTGGAAGTGGTGTAGGTAGCGCTCGTGTCGCCGGGTGTGTTCCCCATAACTGCCGTGCCGGACAGCCTTTCCGAGATCGGGGACTTGCGCTTGGGCGTCTTTCGACGCCTCGTTGCCCTGGCCGTCTGGGAGTATGGCGTCGCTGCCATCACTGAAGGCGCCCTCCACTTCCATGGCCTCGCGTTGCCTGGCGTGGTGGGCCCAACGTTTGGTCGAGCGGTCCTTAAGTGTCTTAGCCTTGAAACGGCTACACGCTCTGCAGTTCACCTCGGGGTGGTCCCTTGGCAAGCAGAGGTTCCAGGTAGCGTGTTTGTCAACCCAAGGATACTTGTGGTTGCACTTGGGACAGAATTTGAAAGGGGTACCCTCCATACGCACCCTGTGGCAGCGGGCTAGTGTGTGTAGGAAAATATATACGAGTGTAGAGTATGTTACCACCTCCCACTCTCCCTACTTGCAGGGCTGAGGCCAGAGGCCTTCCAAGGCCCGGGCCCAGGCCAGCGGTCTTCCGAGACCCAAAGTCTGTGGTGCAGCTCTCGACGTTTTTTTCTTCTCCGGGCCGGTGTCGAACTTCGAACCTCAATGATTCGACGTGGGAGTGGAAGAAACAGGGAAATATTATTGATTTTTAGCAAAATATGGCTGAAAGCCAGGGAACTCCGCAGAATGCTTCCATCAAGTATGGCGGAAAAAAACAATCTGAGGGTCCTACACGCGTGAGGGATCATGGGTACAGTGGACGTCACACTAGGGATTGTATTACTGGCACGCCCTGCATCAACGCCATTTTCGAGTTTCGAAAAACAAACTGTAATACTCTGCAGCTTCCACTAGATGTCGGCCTATGCACAGCATGTGAACGAAGCAGATTCCCCAAGGCTCAGAAATATATTAGTGTAAATTAGCGACTTCATCACTGCAGGCCTATAAACAGGAGTTCCAGTCGCTATTGTTTTTGTCAAATTCAATGCATAGCACACAAGTTGGGAAATACTTGTTGAATTCATTTATAAATGTTGCCATAAACCTATCCATTGCAAAGTTGTTCTGAGCCTTGGTCCACCACACAGTAATGCATTGTGGCTACTTGCAAGTGAGTGATTAATTTCAAATGTGAATCTCTCAATGTGTGATGGTCTGCTATCTGTCCTCTCCTAATAAAACCAAACAAGTGGATAGTGTTTATTCTTGCCAGCTAATCATTATATACAAGAGTACTTCCTTTAAAAAGGATTGGGCTTTGTTGCAAGTCGGAGCTTGGTGCGACCATGCACCTCCAGCATTTGCGTGAAGAGTTTGGTCACGTTTTGTGAAGAATAGTAGGGTTGCAATGTCACGAAAACATAATGTTAACAAACTCTCATCCCGGTGCACATTGGTAGATACTCCATCAAAAAGAAATCCACAGTTTTTTTAAATTGTATTATCCATTTTGGGTGTACCTGGGAGCATGGTTTGCGTTTGTTTTTTCACTAATTTTAAAAATCAACCCTATTTTCAGAGATGGTTATCTAAAAACAAAAGATCTGAAAAACTGTTATCCTGTTTTGTTTTTTTACGAATTTCCTGCTGAGAAATCCAGTGTCTGTTTCTGACAGAACATAGTTTCTCATTCTCTGGAATTGCAACGGCTGCTGTACATTGATTAAATGGGCGATCCCCAAGAGCATATTTGACAAACGTTTTTCCGCTTGCAGCCACCACTTCCATATTCAGAATGAGCAGAGCTTTTGACACTGTTCCTGACATACTGTAAGGCAAGACCTCTAGACAACCAGACAAGAAAAAAACAATCCTGTAAAGAAAAAGGCTCAGTGCATCTCTTTGCAAGGAAAACAAGTTTATTTTGCATACAAAAAGGTAACAGAGGGTCCCGTAGAACTGTACTGCCACAGAAAGCAACCAGGCGCTTATGAGGACATTAATGATGCACAAAGTATACAGCATTCATCCCCCACTCTTATTGGCTACCACCTATATACATACTACCCATCTCATATAGTCCCTCGACCGATTGGCCACATCCTAATATACCCCTGCCCTCGAACACGTGGTCCCCAGCTACTGGATTGGCAAGTTACCTGGAATGTTACCCGCCCCATCGGCCTAGTCACATGGTGTGCACCTTGCAGTTAACATGAGCTCAGTGGATACCTCCTAGGTCAATTTGGCCCTTTAAAATAACAGTGTTCTTCTCTTGATCTAAACACACCATGGCTAAATATATTGTAGACTCCAAGTATAACTTACTTTCCAACCGTTAAAGGTCAACGTTTTACCACTAAAGAACAGTTACAAAGAACACATGAATTTCATACATCTGCAAACAATATTTTTCACTCTTGCACAGTCATACAAGATGAACACTCTCTCTCCCTATCCTTTTCTTAAACCTCTCCCTAGGCAGCAGACATATCGTATATCTAAAAGGGATAGTCAAAGGATTCACCTTATCCAACCTTCATTCATACTCAGTTTTCATACAAATCATACAAAACATAAAAATCAGGTTAAGGTCAAGGAGAAACTAGCTATAAGGAGACCCAATATCAAATCCTGATGTCTCTATCGTGGTGTCAGTGACCTATTCTTGTCTGGAATTTCCTATTAGATTTATTCACCAGTTTACAGGGGTGGCACTTATCACTGTAAACCTTATTCTGATGGAGGCAATAAAATAGTCTCCATTAATTCAGACTAACCTGTTTGGTGCTACAACAGCAACCCAACATAAAAATATTTCTTTTTATGTGTGTCCCAAAAGCATGTTAGTGGACATCTTCTTCGATATGAGACCACTCATGCCGAGTCGGGTCGACCGGTTTCGATGATATAACAACTTAAATCATCTTCTTCAGGACCATTCAATTGTGATGGAATCTAATTCTAGTTGAATGCCGTAAGGCGATTCGATGTGTGCCTCCGCTTCCTGTCGAGGAAACATAAGGAAAAGAGGAACATAGGCCAAGTATCCCCCTTAAGTAATCTAGTAGCCACCTGGCTACAGGCAACTAAATGTGCACTTAATTTTAGTTGCATCTATTAAATAGTGATGGTGCTTTTACTAACAAGGAACTAAGTGTGGTATCCTTTGGTGCACCAATAACATGCATGGTACAGGGGTGAAGGACAGGGAAAGTGTGGGTTTTCTATATCATCTGCACCTACGGTCAAGGTCTATCAATGTGTTTAATACCTCTACCACCTTGTGTCCATATAGACCCCTGCACCGTGCTCCACGTATGTGTTTTATAAGAGTAGTGAACAAGCTTCTATATACCCACTACTCGTCTAGGAATTTTCTAGCACAGTGCTGGCGCTTTAATGCTTCCAATCCTATCAGGATTCGCAGCCTTCTGCTGATTCAATCTAAATATGGGTTACATATAAATGTTGCTATTCATGTGCTGAAAGACATGTGGTATCTCATCATGTGTCTGTGCTTGATTGCTTACCCAATGTTGTGTGTTGTACTGGATGCGGATCGATGTTACCGACTCCGTCTGGGCTGGAGTGAACTAATCACCATGGCACCAGTCGGGACGCTAATCATTCCACGTGCTGTAACAAATTAAGGATACAGACGGGCACCCGAGTATACCACTATATTGTGATGTCTAATATTTGGTATTATAAAAGGTTGCCAGCTGGCTCTGCGGGTACCCGCTTACCTTCGGGATGCGAAAACTCATTTGCGTGAGGAATCTCTCTCGTTGGCGCATCACATACTCTGGGCATCTCTATGGAGCGGGTGCTAGAGCGTCTCTATTTAGAGGCGTAGCCAATGCATCTCAGCGCCAGTCGCCATCTTGGAATGGGCTCTTCTGCCTCGATTATATGGGAGAATAAGTAAAGGCTTGTGTATATCCCTCTCTCTTACTCCGGGTAATTATATAAGCCTTCTACTGGTGTTCCAGGAAGATTATTAAAGATGTGCGCGGCCCAATGTAATGATCTATGCTGCTGGAGGGCACCACACTCCCAACTGAATGGAAACAGAAGTAGGACTTGTTGCTTGCCGTTTCTATACTGCTGCCCTAATGTGTAGGGACATGTGGTGGGATCCAATGTACACCAACAACAGTGTGTTTGTTCTATTCTCCAAATGTGATTCGCTTAGTCAAGCTCGCTGTGTCCCATTCCTATCTAACTAGAATGCATTCGATGACCATAAATTGCAGGTTCCCTTCTATGTGGAGCCCAAAGCTAACAGGTGGAAGAGGATAAAGTGCACTAAACTAGTGTAAAGCATTGCTGTCTAAACACTTTGGTATACACTTGCAAGAACTCACAAGTGTGTAATAGATGCAAATAGTGGCACTAGTGTTTTGGTAAGCGGATATGTTGAATCACCATCACCCTACCAGACATTCTGCCCGGGGCCGACCACATCTAGCCAAACATCTTCATGTTTGTAAAACAGCGAGGTCATTTCACTGTATCTGTTCGTTGAGGCCCCTAATATGGGTCCCAAGTCTACAGATCCAGCTTTGTTCTCTTTTAAGCAGAACATTTTGAAAATTGCTGCCCCCTCTTGGTGGTTGTATTTTCTCAATCACTGTCCAAATGAATTCATCAGATTTAGGTCCTGCTTGTACATGGTGTGTAACTAGCGGTGCTGTCAATTATTTGGCACGCAGACATGATTTGTATTCTTTCATTCATGTTTTTACTTTTCTAACTGCCATGCCCACATACCAAAGGTTACATGGATATGTAATGAGATAGATGACGCCACTGGTATTACAGTTCGTAAGTGATCATTGAACCCAGGGGGTCTTAAGTCCCAGTTCTAATTGTGTACTGCGCTTGGTTTGTGCGCACATAGTACAGCACCCGCACGGTACATGTCCAACAGGTGGATTGGTTGTGTGGGATCAGAATCTTTTTCTTCTCTGAGAATTTTTTACAAGCGTGTCCCTCACGTTCGATCTACGTTTCAGGGCAAAAGCAGGTTCTTGTAGGTAATGCTCTCCAGTGTTGAGAATCGACCAGACTGCCTTAATTTCTATTTTGATGTAGTTGACCATTGGGCAATAGCTCAGGACTGCTGTAATGTTCTCTGTTGGTGGTGGTTTTGGCTGTTTCTGCAACATGATTTCTCTAGGGATGCTACGGTCTCGATTTGTACGTGGATTTAATGATCTTTGTTGGGTAGCCCCTCATGGTTAGTTGTCCTTTTAATTCCGTGGCTTGCGTTTTATAATCAGTGGCTTTGGTACACAGTCTTCTATATTGAAGGAATTGGCCCAAAGGGCAAATTCTCGCTTAGTGCCCGCGGATGGTAGCTGGAAAAAGTTAGTAAAAAGTTCCTATCTGTTTGTTTTTAATACACTTTTGAGATGAGCCAACTGTCCTCAGTGAGGAAAGACAGATCTAGGAAATTAATGGTGTCTTTGCTTGGTTTCATAGTAAATTGAAAATGCATGTTCTGTGTATTGATCCATAGATGGAAATCACGTAGATTTTGTTGCGTGCTTCAAAGATAAGAAACACATCGTCTATATTTATTTGCCAAACGATAATTTGCTTGAGAAACGGGTTGGTGATGTGGTAGATACTGTCTGTTTCAAACGGATCCACAAACAGGCAAAAGTGGCCCCCATAGCTGTCCCAGAGATCTGTTTGTAAAATACCTCATTGCATACTAAATAGTTCTCAGTAAGGGCAATCTCTGCAAGCTGTATAATAAAGGATGCCGGTACACCATGCAAATCTATTCCTGAATCCAACAAATGTTTGACAATATTTAAAGTTGCTGCTTGTGGTATTTTGGTATAGAGAGATTCTATATCCATGGTTACTAACCATTGCTTTTCTTTGTGAAAGGTAAGAGTATCAAGTAATTTGAGCATTTCCATGGAATCTTTTATATAGGGCTTCATTTTGCACACCTCGTTCTCGATGAAAATGTCCACATATTGTGATAAGGGTTCTAGGATTGATTGGATCCCTGAGACTATTGGGCGAACTTGTGGTGGAAAAATTGCTTTATGAATCTTAGGAGTGGCATAAAATGCCGGAATCCTTGGATGTTCTGATGTCAGGAATGCTGCTTCCTTCGAGCTGATGTAGCCATCTGCTTCTGCTTCCTCCACAAGTGTGTTAATCATGTTTTTCAGCATGGGGGGTGGGGTCGCCTGGTAACATCCGGTAAGTTGTTCTGTCCTCTAGTAAGGTGGCAACCATCAGATTGTAGTTGAGGGTATCCAGAATAACGGTTGCCCCTCCTTTGTCTGCAGGTTTTATAGTTTGTGACACTTTATTGGCCAGGTTGGTCAGAGCCTTTAGTTCTTTTTTTGTGCAGTTTGCATGTATAAATGGGATGTTTTCCTCCATTTTTGCTAGTCTTTTACGAAGTGCCTGTTCGATTGTGGCTGATTCTACTGTGTTGGTATGAGCAGGCAGAAAAAAAAAGTGACTGGTTTAAAACCAGTGATGTCTTCTGTGATAGAGGGACGATTCTGAAAGAATTGTTTTAGACAGATTTTTCTCATTAGTTGGCAGATTTCAATCCTAGTTGTAAATGGGTCATAATGTGCTGTGGGCACAAACGACAATCCCTTTTGCAGGATGCTTTCTTCATCCTTGGATAGTTGGTATCTCGATAAGTTAACAATCAAGGATGTGTGCGCAACTGTGGTCCTCGTCCTCTGCTGCATGTAATTATTGGGGACTGCATTTGCCATCGTTGCTTCCCTCGGTTGCCTCCTCGTTGGCCTAAAAAAGGCACATTGGTTCCTACTGCAGTGTTGCTCGGATTCACATTGAATTGTACACAGCGATTATCTGAACTGTTAGTAGATCATGGTGAAGACCCTGATCTCTGTCTGTTGTTGCCTCTCTGATTGTTTTGAAATCTAATAAGTGCTGCATCTCGTCTGGCCTGCTTAGCTGTGTCTGAAAAGTAATCTGTGGTGACATAGGAATATATCTTCTCATGTGCGAATGAGGCCAAGTCCTTTTTCAATTTACGCAGTTTTTTGATACCAGATTTGTGGGTCCCCCCACCATGCCTCCCCGTAACAGGACTACCTTTGTTGGCATCACCTCTTTCTCCTCATATCACAAATCACGGGATGAATTCACTCCTTGCTCCCTCCCCTTATTAGCTGCCCCTCCATGCAGCTTCTCCTGGGCCTCTTGAGGACCACAATAATCAGACAAATTCTGATGCATTGAGATATTTTGTTTTATGGGAGTCTTCAAGTTCAAATGGGATGACCATTATCCTGGTGAGGCGCTAGTGCCCTAAATCTAGGCTGAACCTTTAGACACCTTCAGACCTCTGTCCCGGCTACCATGGGTTTGTCCTTCGGGACGGGGCAGGCCTGGCCCCACTCGGCTAGTCACATTCCTTTCTGGTTTCGCAGGCCTACAGCTTGATACAATTATATTTGCATCTGTTTGGCCTGAGGGCCTCTATGCTCGGTTTCACTGCTGAAGCTTGGTATGGGAAGGTGATTGAATCTCTCTTTGCACCACACTGCTGCTTCCAATGGGGCTTGCAAAACACTGGACGTTACCTCCAATATGGCAGTGCTTCTGTATATCTTGCATCTGTGACCAGGACCTACGTTGTCATTATACATTATATTCTACAGACTGTACTTCAATTTAGCCCATGGCCTATGCTGGGGCCTACCTATATTTCCATAACTGCTACAAAACAACTATACATATTATTCCCTCTAGGCAGATTCCACCACCCCTGCAGCTGCGCACGTTCCCTTTCCCATGCACTAGTATACTATAGGCCATAAGCATGGACCCCCGATAGTGGGCACTTTGCGTATTCCCACCCGATTCTTCGCAGATGGTGCAGTATTGCTATCAACAACTCCAATGGGCATAAAGCATACCACGGCCGTCTTTGTAAAGAATTGTGGTGCACGTCGCTTGGCCATTAATAAAATCAAAACAAAAACACTTTTCTTAGATGCAGGACAAGTATGTGTCATGACCACAGGTTGGGTTTCCCATACTAGTCCTAAGAGATACAGGTTCATATGGAATTCATGTTGCCCTAGCTGGTTATTGATTCTAATTCCCCCATGTTAATGGTGGGTTGGAGTTTCCTTAATGGCCGCTAGGTGGTGCCTCTTAGTCAGTTAGCTAGAGGGTCTAGTTGCTTTCATGTGCCGGCTATTTAAGCCCCGCCCATCAGGAGGCTCGCACTTCGCGTCATTCGTCGGAGTTCAGATGGAACGCTCGCCGCGTACCTCCGTTTTCTGTCACAGCTCAAATATTCCTTGTCCACATACAATTACTGTTTGTTCCATTAGTAACTATTACTAGATATCAGTTCCCTTCCTGTTTTTTCCAGTTTGCAGTCACTCCCGCTCCAGTCACAGTCCGTAGTCCGGAGTCCTGTCATAGCGGTCTCCTCAACTCACAGTCCGTTGCAGTTTCTCTCACGCAAGTACTCCTAGTGATATGCGAATGTATTTGCTTCGTTTTGCTGCCTTATCAGATACTTCGTATTGTGTATAAATGTTATTAGGCTTCCTCACGCATTCTATGGTATTACGCTGTCATTAGCGGGTTCTTGCCTGGCTGTGGAGTTTGCCTTGGAAGTTTGTTTCTAATCAGATATTTTGGTCACACTCATGTTCATATAACGCAAAGTCATAAAGTGCTTCCATGTTTCCGGCCGAGTAGCTCTTTGACCCTTCTACTTAGTTTCAGGGGTTTACTATTCTGTCACGCATTGTTGTGAGGAAGTTGGCAAGTCGTAATAGTTCTTCACAGCTCTTTTGTCTGTATTTTTACACACGCATCTCACCACAGCATATAGCCTCTTTTCAGGTCAAATTAGGATAGGGTTAACCTTCATTTTGATCATTCCTCTTCCCAGTGATAATTGCTCTCCATCACAGAGCCTATTTAGCCTCTTCTCCTTATAAAAGAAAAAAGAAACATTCTCCTGTGCCCCATCTTCAGGACTTGCGCCCCTGTATTGAACAGGATGGAAAGCTCAACAAATTAAATACCAAGGTGAGCTATTTCTGGTCCAATAGTTACAAGTCTGTTCCTCCTATTTAAAAAAAAACTAAGGAAGGGAACATTGTTATTTTCTTCACAGAAATTTCGTGTCTAGCTCCCAGGAAGGTAGAAGTCAGTTGGAGTTCCAGAAGGTTCCCGCAGAGTTCAGGTGAGCGTTACAGTATGTCAAAGTTAACATACAGAGAGCAGTCATTTTGGAGCAGGTCAATACCTAGAACTATCTGGGGGCGCTGTTGAGCAGCCGACAAAATGGCTGCCTAGCTTTTCAGCTCCGTGTGCTGCCGCTTTGCATCCGCTTCCATCTGCGGTTTGCTACTCTACCCAGTCTCCAGATTTGGCTCCCACACTGCTGACACTCTGGGCCACCTGCCTGTGAAATCTGGCGCCGAATCGGACCCTTTAACCCTGTATTCGGCCGCCGGCGCTGCCCCCGCGTGGGGCCGGGCTGCGCCCTCGCGCTCCCGGTGAACGGCGCGGGCGGCGGCGCCGATTGACACCCGTGGCAGCTGACGGCCCAGCGGTTCACCCCTCGTCCGGCTCTCTATCTGACCCCCGCGCCCGGCTGCCTTGTGGCCGGGACCGGGCTTGATACGCGGGGGCCGCCTGTGCTGCCTACGCCGACGCGCGTGGACGGATCCAGCGCGGAAATCCGGTGCCTGACATCTGGTACTCCTGTCGGCCGACCGCGGCTCGTGCGCCGCCTTTGCCTGGCTCTACCCCTGCTGCCTCTGCGATATCGCAGCACGCCCTGGAGACAACGCTCCCTCCGCGCCTACCGGCCCGGAGGCCTCTCCGGCCGCCTCTGCGGACAGGACCATCGGCTGCGTGTGATGAGGCTCTGCTGAAGACGCCACTATCCTGATCCTGCTCACGGATGTGAGCCGAGCCTGAGGTGAGGGGTTGGGGAGGCCGTTGTGTACTGTATTTTTCTGCAAACCCCCCTGGATCAATCTGACTGCTGCCCTAAGATCCGCGCTGTGCCCCAGTAGGGCGAACCCCTTTGGCCACCACCCCCGGCGCTTGGATTTCTGGCTCAGGGACATTTATTATCCTTACGGTTCTGTGGGCCGTTGCTACGCCACCAACAAGAGTGCAGCCTTTTCCATCTGGTCACTGCACCGCCCCGCTTCAGGGTACACGATACCCACACGAGTCCAACCACTTTGAATACTCTATACCACACGCCACACACGATGTCCAATAGGTCCAGGAACACTGGTAAGACAGGGGCCATGGACAAATTTGCGAAAGCCGCCCCGAGGCCCGATTCGGCCCATACATCTTGCGACCAGATCGAAGTACCACTCCCTGCAGAAGGCCCCCCCACGGACCTGACGGTCATCATAGAGTCAATGGCTAGAAACTTTGCAGCTTTCCATGAGAAGCTAGATGACATTAATGCAAATGTGGCCTCTCTCAGGACCAAACTAGACCAACAAGGGACGCGTATCACCGAAACTGAAAACAGGATCAGTTCCAATGAGGACAATATAACCACGCTGCAGAGCACGGTATCCACCCTTGTCTCGGACATGAAACTGGTGAAGGCCAAATGTGATGACCTCGAATCTAGATCACGGAGGAACAATATACGCATTATTGGGGTCCCGGAAAATGCGCTGAAGGGTCGACTTGAACTGGCTGTCGAGAACCTTTTGAAAGACCGGTTGGGCAACCCGGATATGTCCCCCTTCTTCACCATCGAAAGGGCCCATAGGGCACTGGCCCCACGTCCCAAACCGGGAGATTTTCCGAGGCCCATTGTTGCTAAAATTCTGAGTTTTAGGGACCGGGATCAAATCCTCCGCCTCGCGCGGGAGAAGGGTGAGCTCAGATTGGACTCGCAGGTTATCCGAATCTTCCCTGACTTCTCAATCGCAGTTCAGCAGGAGCGTCGCCAATTTCTTGGAGTCAAGAAACTGCTCAGGGAGAGAAGCATTCCATACGCCATCCTATTCCCTGCCCGTCTACATTTAACAGCAAACTTTACTTCTTTACGGTGCCCTCGGAAGTGGTGAAATTCATAGAGGCACACATTCCCCCTCATCCACCTGCTGTGGATGTGGGGGAGAATGACTGAACCTGGTCCGAAACTTGTTCTCCTTGATCGTCGTTTGCTCATGCGGGCTGACGGCTCCACTATCCACCGGCCTCCCCCACAACTACCTTGCTGTTATATTTTCCATGCCCTCCGAGCTGTACTCACTGTACCTAAACCTTCAGATACGCACTGTCAATTTTTCATGTTGTTGAACCACTCATCGTGATTATGCTGACTTCCTGTCTTCGTTGAATGTTGCGTTTCTCTGTTTTATACTGGGGCCGACACGGCTGCATACAGATGCTGCGACAGGCATTAGTAAACCGCGAACACCGTTTAATTTCTCACGGACACCCTTGGGTCCCAAGCGTGCTAGCACACGGCAATAGCGCACCCCACTGCGATTGCACTGCATCTTATACTTTTGTTTTGGTTTTGCCCGTTGGGCTCCTGCACAGGCTGGATCATGTTGGGGCCGATCCGACTGTGCGCTGTTTGGGGTGGGTGTGGTGTACACTGCTAATCTTGGGTTGGTGGTGAGGGTGGGGGGGGAATACTGGGTGTTATCTATAAAGGCACACGAGGTTGCATGAGGCGAGCACTAATGGGCCGCGATCGCGAGTTTATCTTCAAGCTTCGGGGCATACACTATTGTTGGATCCTAGATGTTCTTTGAGAATACGTGTTACATAATGGGGTATCAGTTGCTGCGATGGCTACCGTCATAATGTCATGGAATGTCCGTGGGGTAAGCAATCACACCAAGGCACGTAAAATCATGGCTTATGCCAACAGACATAGCTGCAAAATACTGCTCCTACAGGAGACACATTCCAATGGCCACATTCCTAGAACCATGGCCCAAGCATGGGGACCTGCTAGATTTTTTATCTCCTACTCCACTCAATCAAGGGGGGTTCTAACCATGATTCATAAATCCATTAAGTTTACATTGCACAAAAATTACACTGACCCCGAGGGACGTTATGTAATACTACACTGTACCTTGGCCAACAAAGAATATCTACTTGTCAACACCTATTGCCCCAATGTGGACTCTCCCGATTTTTTTGACAAGATCACCACCATACTGCTGGGATATGTGGGCACACCGATCCTTTGGGGGGGAGATTTAAACCTTATCCTTGATACGGCCCTAGATAGAACTGGTACTACTCCCCGGCCTTTGTCCAGCGCTGCACGCAGACTGCACTCTCACATTAAGACCCTCGACATCTGCGATGCCTGGAGAATGCTACATCCCCATCTAAGGGATTACACTTATTACTCATCAGTGCATGATAGCTCTTCTAGGATAGACCTATTTTTTGTCTCCAAAGGAGTCATGGGAGGGGTTGTCGACTCCCAGATCCTGCCTCGCACACTGTCTGATCATGCCCCGATTACACTCTCAGCTAGACTGGGGATACCTGTTCCGACGTTTAGCACCTGGCGTTTCAAATCCGATGCTCTGCGAGATGTTGTATTTAAGGCTGAAATACTTGCTGACATTCTGTCTTTCTTCGAACTAAACACTCTCCGAGACACTTCTGCTGCAGTAAGATGGGACGCCTTCAAGGTATATATCAGGGGAATGTCCATCTCCCGGGAGGTTGGGGTGTTGAAATCAATTAGAACAGCATTGGGCCGGTCTGAAAGCAAACTGAAGCAACTGGAACTGCAAGGTGCCTCGGGTGCCGACCATGCCACACTTGCCCAGATCTCCGATGAACTCCAGGCATTCAACAAACTCGCTGTCAGCGAAATACAATTCCTTGGCCGCCCTCAAGCGGCCAGGAAATATGGTAAGGGGGATAGGCCCGGGAAAACGTTAGCGACACTAATCAAATGGGAATCTGGCCGAACGCAAATCACCTCTCTTAAAGATGAACAGGGAAATGTTCAGTGGGCTGACCAACAAATCCTAAACACATTCACCGAGTTCTACAGGTCCCTCTACTCTCAGCCTGCTGAGCACACTGAACAACATATGCGAGAACTCCTCGACCGGATCCCCACCACAGATCTCCTCCACCACTCGAGACGAACTAGATTCCCCAATTACACTCGATGAGATAGTGACAGCCATCTCCGACCTACCCAAAGGCAAAGCCCCGGGGCCTGACGGCTTAACCGCCGATTTCTACCAAGAACACGTTTCCATACTCGCCCCCAAGCTACTTGAGGTCTGGGATGAATCGCTCCGAGTCTCTATCCTCCCCCTTTCCATGCGCGAGGCAGCCATCACAGTGCTGCTCAAGCCTGACAAACCGGACGATGAATGTGGGTCCTATAGACCCCTCTCTCTTATGAACCTCGACACAAAGATCTTCGCAAAAATTACAGCGAACCGATTTCTGCCCATTATGACGTACTTGGTCCATGAGGACCAGGCCGGCTTTGTACCTGGTAGGTCCACCTCCCACAACATCAGAAGACTATTTAACGTAATGTCCCGCATTGATCAGGATGTACAGGCGGTGGCGGTCACACTAGACGCCCTAAAGGCCTTTGATATGGTCTCCTGGAGCTACACCTGGCTGGTGCTGGAGACTATGGGCATTGGCCCGAACATGATTAGGTTCATCAAATTGCTATACACCTCTCCCGTGGCGCGGGTTAGAACCAATACACTAACATCTGACCTTTTTACACTCTTCAGAGGTACCCGACAGGGATGCCCTTTTTCTCCAATACTGTTCGCTTTAGCAATAGAACCAATGGCAGATTATGTCCGTGCTCATCACGCCCGCAAGGGAATAAGATTGAAAGACAGCCCCGAAATCATATCTTTATACACGGACGACGTTTTGTTATATATCAGAGACCCTGCGACACACCTGGACTCAATACTGAGGGATATCACCCGCATTGGCACTCACTCCAGCTTCACTATTAATTATTCCAAATCAGAGATCTTCCCGCTCACTAAATCCACCCAGCAACCCGTCTCTGAATACCCCCTCCGCTGGTCACCGAATGGTGTTAGATATCTGGGCGTACACATATCCTTAGCTAAATCCACCCTTCTTGCTGATAATTACGTTGCGGTAGCACGAATAGTTGAGACCAAAGCCCTCCGGTGGCGTACCCTCGCACTATCCATTGCTGGACGGCTCTCCCTCATTAAAATGATTCTGCTCCCCAAACTTCTTTACATGTTTAGCAACGTACCCGTGTGGCCTGGGAAGGCCTATTTTTCCAGGCTACACACATTATTTGCGCAGTTCCTTTGGCACTCGGGCGCAGTACGTAAAAAGTGGATGGACATGACACTTCCATACAAGCTAGGGGGACTCACGGCTCTGGATCTATCACTTTATTGGCATGCAGCTCAGGCCCAACATGCTACTCACTGGTATCCTGGTACACCAGTGCGTCCCCATGTCAAACTGGAAAAACTGGCAACTGCTGGTACCGATCTAATGTCCATTATACTGCATCGTCAATACACACCTGACTCTCCCATTGACCCTCTCAATACGACTCTTTTAGCCTGGGCGCGCCTACTATTCCAGACGCCTGGAGCCTCCCCGTACTACAAGTGGCTTCCTGTGTGGGCCTTTCCCGGCCTGGAACCAACCCACGATGCAGCGCTGGCCCGACACTGGGGGATGCTGGGATACCAAGCACTGACAGACTTCTATCCCGAAGGCAGGTTCATTGACCCCCTATCTTGGAAACCGGGACACACCGGGACCGCCTTGGAAACCCTCCAATACTATAGATTACGGGCTGCGTTTCGCTCCAAATGGCCCACATTCCCGGACGAGCCCCCAGACAACCCGGCCATCGCATACATTGCCAATTCGGGTGGTGCCCGTGGAGTGGTCTCCTCACTCTACAAGATATTTCAGGCTGCTTCCCCTACTCCCACTTTCAGGGCACGAGATGAATGGGCCAGTGACCTGGGCCTGGAAATATCGGATGGGGCCTGGGAGGGTATGTGCCTACACACCCAAAGAGTCTCCCTCAATTTCCGTTTTCGCGCCATGCAGTACAAACTTCTAAATAGACTTTATTATACTCCATATAGAACCTCGAGGTTCGCCCGTACTGCGGCGCACCCCTGCCCCCGCTGCGGAGCGACAGAGGCTGATCACCTACACATGTTCTGGTCGTGTAACAAACTGCTTGGATTCTGGGAGGGTATCCTAGAAACACTCTCTGCTATCACTGAAACGGTGGTAAACCCGGATCCGCTGGCCGTCCTGTTTGGTGCATGGGGGACCGATGACACTAGAAGTTCAGCTAGATTCCTTAATATTGGTTGTATGATAGCCAAGAAATGCATTCTTCAGAATTGGAAAAGCCCCTTCCCTCCATCCCACCGGAAGTGGCTCCATATGCTTACTTGGTCACGTAATTGTGAGGAAGAATTCATATCCATGCTCCCTGCCACCTCTCGCCCCAAGAACATATGGATGGAATTCAACTCATACCTTAACAGTAGAAGCACGAACGCCTCCAGCTCCGGCTTCTCCCCCACTCCTTCCGTAACTACCCCTACTATATGAACATATACTTGTATAAATCTTATGTGACCTATGCCTGACGTTACTGTTACCATTGTACTATGCTTTATGTATTGCTCCACCTTGTAACGTGTGCCCATGCTTGAGGCCTTGCTGTTTGTACCATGTAACCTTCTGCCGCCAAAAATAAAATTTAAAAAAAAAAAAAAATACCTAGAACTATCTGAGTTTGTGTTTTTCTGAGAACGGTTCCTGGAGTCAACAAGTTACAAAAGCTACCACGAACCTAAATAAGTACAGTGGGGCCTTAGGAAGGTTTTCCAAACACATGGGAGGGGAGCACTGTCCTAAGCCCTGGAACTGTACTAATTGCAAGCTATCCCAGCTTCTCTCTACGGTGCAGAGATTTGGGGCCACAATAAAATTGGGGCTGTGAGCATGGTCAAAAATACATTTTTAAAATCTCTACTGATGCAAGCCAGTAGTGTGCCCAACGCCATATTGCATATTGAGTGCGACTTCTGCTCCACTGAGCATTCAATATCAATAAAACCACTTATTGTTTAGGTCTGTATTTGGACGATCACCTGGGCTGTACATTTTTAGAGAATTGCTCATTAATTGTTTGGAGTTGGAGCGTAGTCAGTCAACCCCGTGGCTGAAGCCCATTCAATTTTGGTGCAGGAAATGGGTCTTGGATCACTCTGGGATCGACAGTGTGGCATGCCAGCTAATTTCAAGAGTGTGGTTAAATCAGCATCTAGACGGGATAGAAGCAGATTGATGGAGGCAGCTTGTGTAAGGCTCTCCTCTGGCCAACATTATTTACAGGTCAAGGTAGCTTTTAGTTACAAACAATATTTGATTGTTATCTCCCCAGGTTACGCTTGCTCGCTCCTTCATGATCTTATAGCAGGGACATTGCGAGTGGCACTGTTCAGAAGGAATTGGAATGGGCAAAACCATGTTAAATGTCAGGCGTGGGGGGCATCATCTGAGTCTGTACTTCACTTCGTCCTGCTCTACCCTAGTTAGGATCTTCGAATTTTGTGCCTAAAGCCAATTTGTAAATTGAAAGGCATTCAAAGGACAGTAGATGCAATGGCTTTATGTAGGAAAAGTGATGATTTTAACCTCTTGTACTTTGTAGCTAAATATTTCCACAGGACATGGCAAAGGAGAGTGAGCTTGTGTTGAATTGGAGAGGTTGTACACATTTAGCAGGTTTTTTATTGTTTTAAAAATGGAATGCAATTTTAAATTTAAGTTGTTGAAGAAATATATTGTTTTTATAATCCTGATTTTACATGGAATGTACTTTGCTTTGATGGCACAAATGTCAAATGAAGCCATTATCACAAAAATATACTGTCCGCAGCCAGAATTATTTAGGAGGGTATGGGAGCTGGATGTGAATCCCAACATTCTCCCCTCTTTAGTTAATCCTTCATTAACTAAACCAGCTGCTTCTCTTTTCCAGCTGCTTCTCTTTTCCTGTCGTTATCATCTTTGGTGCTCACATGCCCTACATTAGTGGCGTAGGCTTCCCCCACCCAGCGCATACTGTTCCTGGGTACATGGGAGAACAAATGTGGTCCCCGTCTCCCGCTCGCTCATCCCAATACTCGACATAATTTACTGGGTCAGTTGGGGGTGATATTACGGTCCCCGCGGGATGTAAAGGCCGGTCAATTGCTACCATGTGTAATTTGTTAGGATTCTCGGATTGGGTATACCTGACTTTTGTGATGGGAGGAGCTCCAACTGCTCTTATCAAGACCATTAACATCACACTGTTCAGTAGTCTTTGTGCAGCACTGGAGTATCATTTGGCATGTACAGAACATATTAGGCAGGTGCAGAACATAACTAACAAACCCCAAGATAGGGACAAGTATTTTAACTGCTGCTCCTAGCCACGCTGGTGCCCACAAAAACATTGTATCAAAGCAATCTTCGGCCTCCACTCCTGCCTCAGTCTCCATGCCTGTCTTTAGCTTGTGTAGGGCCCCTTATATGTGAGATAAGGACGTGTTTGTTCTATCATTTGGGGGGATGTATGTGCGACATGACAATTTGGTCTTCTTGCACATTCCCCTCTCCATTGCTGTCAGTAAGTCCTAAACGTATCTGCCCTGCAGGTTCATCAACCGGATTGCACGCATCTCACTTTTGATAGAGTTCAACCCTTGTTCTGTGTCGTTCACCAGCTGGATCATTTCATACCCCACGATTTGGAGCTATTTGGTGTTGGCTGTGGCCTGCGGCCTAGAAACCTGGCAGGAGAAGAGAGGCAAAGAACACAGTTTTGGTATACGGGGCAAATTTATCTGGAATTGCTTTCAGTAGTTTGGAGGAGTCTTTGAATAAGTAGTTTGATCGTTCGTATTGGTTTTCTTCTTAGTGAAAGCTTCTTTCTCTTTACATTTTGGGGTTGGGGGGGCTATGGCTACTCTGTGGCGGGTGGGCTGCTAGTTCCAGGTGGGCATCAGCAACCACTACAATGGCTGAATGCAGGGCCATTAATGAGCATGTTCCTCTCCATGGTGGCGGGAGATGTATGTATGGCCGCTGGCCACACAACCAGGAAATGTCCATGAGGGCTGCTATGCCTTTGCTGAGGTCAGGAATGAATAATGTATCGTTACACTTGCTGTTAGTTACCACAGGAACAGTTCCATGTCCTTGGAGACAGAACTCATTAGTCTGCTGCTTGCATTTTCAATGGGGTTTCTTTTGTTTCAATCCATGTTCATTTTGACACTTTAGTGACTCTTATGGTAAGACAATTCTGGTTTATTTTCCAAATAATCTCTTAATCAAATCCTGCCAACCCCCCTTGCTGCACAGCTTACTACTGCCTCCTCCCATCTGTTTGATACAAACACTCCATCCATCTTCAGCAATGGGGCAAGCTTTGCACCGCAAGTCTTTCATCTTTTGTACATTCTTCCTAGTCATCGTCCATCAATACAAATTGCACTCTGTGTCTTTGGAACATATTTTGTACCCAACACAGTGCCAAATGGGCAAAACACTGAGCTTCTAGGGGTTGCATCACCTGCGGTTCTAACATTTTGGGTGCCACTGACGCATGTGACATGAGAGAGGAAGCATAACAGCTCCCATCAGTTGTGGTGTCAAATACTACCCCTTTATATTGGTCATACTCCTTGCCCATCAAGCCCTCTTTTAACCTGTACCTTCCATTTATATGACTCAATCAAGTATCAGGGTTCTTTTTATGTTTACTAACTCATTTTGAAGGACATCATTTCAAACATTACCATATTTTCAAAATCACATTCTGTGCACCTTATAATATACCCCCTCCTTTATATGTCCCCACCATATAAACTGGCCTAGGGACTATATACTTGTGATAAAAAATCTGCAGGGGGAAGAGAAGAATGAGACAACCATGCAATATTCATATAATTTCTCATGTTGCACGATTTCAAAGGAATGCTTTCTATCACTCAACAAATCTGGTCCTTAAAGCAAAACACATAATTCGGTCAAACATTTATTTACACAGAATGACAATGCTAGCAGATTTATTCAAATAACCACTGAGAATCAAAGGGCGTGCTGTATGGGGAGCCTTCGGGGCATCAGAAGGGTGCACCCAATTTTTACCTTGACTACGAACGGGGTGACGTAGACCAAAGTGTATGGTTCGTTGAAGCGTGGCTCACTCCATCTGCGGGGCTCACTCCATCTGCAGACAAAGGTACAAATGTAGATGATGTCACCAGGCATTAGCTTTAGTGGTGGCGAGCTCGCAGCTTCTTACGCCGTGCTGTCTTCCACTTCTGCTCTCCTTGGTGCTATCTGGCAAGAAAGAACTTTTATGCACTTTGCGAACTGACACAAATACCCTGTAAATTTGTCTCCTAAAGGCTGCAGCCCTGTAAGCATCAGATTCACTGCGTGTAGGCGAAAGTGGCGTATGCATTCCACTCCTCATTATTTGGTGAGGTGAGAGGTGATGGTCCTTACATGGCTGTTTCCTCAAACTGACAGTGGACCCAGTTTTTTTAGGGTTACACACAACTTCGACAACTTGCCCTTTAGGAGGGCATTAATTCTCTCGACGATGCCCTTGGCTTGACGGTGGCAGATGGAGCACATCTTGTGTCGAATGCCTAACAGAGCCGCTATTTGATTTTAACTTTGCACATTGCCCAGCAGTGGAAAACTCTGCGAACTAAAGATGTGGCCCATCTGGATGTGCACATGGGCCAGCCTCCATCCAATGGGAGAACAGGCAGACAATAACGAAGATACAGATCGGTAATTCACCACACTCCCATGTCGCAAAGTTGATAGGCAATCCTCGAAATGGTCCACTGTCCTCCGTGTTTGCCCTGTGCTGTACATATGGTAGGTAGTGCAATTGGTCGTGAAATCATTTAGCAATACTTTAATGTTTGGCACAAACCAATTCTCTTGTATGTCTGCAGGTATGTGCTGCTTTGTTGTGTGAGGGGGTGCAATTGTGCAAAGGCAACTATCATTAACTCTTGAGGCATCACTACTTTACCTGTGATGACCCGTCTCCATATCAGGTCAGTGAGAGATTGCACACTTTTGCCATAAATGCTTTACTTCTTGGGGTGCCTGACCGCGTATCTCGATAATCTGGGTAATGGGTAGTGCTGTCTATAGGACCTCTATTTGTACCTGTACGTTGGACACTTCTGGATAGGCCACAATATCAAGCACTTGGAGATAGGCAGCTATTTTGTCTGCTTGATCTGCTGCTTCACTTCCAAGAGAAATTGGGTCAGTGTTAGTATGCGTGTCACACTTGAAGACTGCGACAAGGCCGCTAAAGATTATAAATCAAACTGTCTAATAGTGCTGCGTGCTGCACAGGGGAACTGTCTGCTTCGCAACTCCTTCCTTTTCCACTGCCATAATCCAGAATGCACAGGGGTTGTGACGTATGCTGATTCTGAGTATATTGTGCCCCTAGCAAAACAAATAGGTGATGGCTGGAAGGTTTTGAATTAATCATAACCACTGGCATAGCTCTGGGCAACCCTCCAGACCATCCTTTTTCAGCCTGCCAAGCCATTAAAGAAGGGAAACCATATGCAAATCAGGCTTGGTCCTCCCCCAAAAGAGGCAGTCCAGCCCAAACTGCTCTTAGATAGGCACAGGTCCACCCTACTGATGAGGTCCCACCAGACTGAAACATGTGTCTGGGGTTGCTGTTGGTACTCTTGTTAAGAGGAGAATTGCCTAGCATTTTGGTGCTGGACTGCCCCTGGGCAGGACAATGACAAATGACAAAATAATTTTGTGTAGTTGGGGTTGCTAAAACCTTGGCCATAATAATAACGTCCTTGAGCTCCTGAAAGCTACTGAGCATCTCTTCAGTCCATGTGATGTGACTTTTTGCCGTTTGGCTCTCCTCTAGTGCATTTAATAATGGGCTTCTGTATGTAGTGTAGATGAAAATCCATGCAGTAATTGCACAACCCTAGAAACAGCTGCATGTCTTTCACTTTGACTGACTGGGGGTTGTTGCGCACTGCAGCTGGCTGCTCAGTCGTTCTCTTTTTACCATCAATGGAAATCAGGTAACCCAAATATAGCACTGCCTGTTGACAATACTGCATCTTCGCTCTGTCTGCCTTGTACCGATTGTTTGCGAGCAGTGTCAACAGCGTGATGAAATCCTCTCTGCACTGCTGCTCATTGGCGCTACACACCAATAAATCAAAATATTGGATAATAGTACTGGGTACATGTATGTTACCCAAGTCTGTGTGGGAGCCTAGTATGCTGGATGGAAACACATCTTGAAAATCAGGATATGATGGGATAGAGAAGAAATCCTTCTTTAAGTCAATGACATTACAGTGGGTTTCTGTGGTAGGAATGTTACAAAGAATTGTTGCTGGGTTCAGTACAATGGAAAACTTATCCTGCACTATGCTGTTTAGGTGGCATACATCGTGAATCATGCTCCAACTTGATCCCTTGGATTTCTTGACCTGGTATATGGCTGTGTTGCAGGGGAATTGTGATGGTACTATAATACCCTGATGCAATAAAAATGTGATGGTGTCATGTATTCTCATCTGCCTCTTTGGACGAAGGGTACTGCCTTACTCTTGGCAATAATGTGCCTCGTTTGAGGGTAATGTGTGCTTGTGCGATGTTGTCACGACTCGCTCCCTTCGCTCCCGTTCCCACCATTTGGGGGCATGATTTGGGGTTTATTCCCTACTGGACTTTTCCTCCGAACCTTATACTACAGTGCTGTGATGAATTGGGAGCGCTAAATCCCTATTTTCCCAGCTACTTCCCTTCCGGATCCATTCCAGGTTTTTGGCAGCCAGCATGCTTCTTTAACCAAATGACTATGCTTCCCAGAATGCCTGGCCCACTGCTCCACCTCCACCCTTGCAACACAAGGTTGGGTGGAGGATAGGTAACAGCTGTGGCGGCAGGTGCAGCAATCAGCACACCCGAGGCGTGTGCTCGTTAAGCAGCTTTAAAAGCCTCAGTCTTACTTCAGTCCAGCGCTGGTCATCGTTTGCAGTGTTCCTGTTATTGACTAGTCCCTGGTTCCTTGCCTTTGTACCTACTTCCTTGTTCCTGTTTTCTTGTTTCCTCCGCCCTGAATTTCGGATTCATGCGCTAATTGATTTCTGCTCCCTTGATTTCCCTTTTTGTCTTCCTCTGTTTGCAGGCAGCAATTCTCAGTGCTTTCCCCTTTTAGATGCAGCCCAGTTTGTCTGTGTTCTATATTTCTTTGACTCTGTCCTTTGCTGCTGTTACCCATTTGCCTTAGCCTTCCTCTTAGTTTAGTTTCCTGTCTTTTCCTTGGAGGGGTAGGGAGGAGTTTGCATAGGTTATTTCGTTTTTCCCTGCTCCTGATCCTTACTTTCTAGAGGATCCATTCCATGTTTTCCACTGCACTTCTGCATTTATTTTCCCTTTGATTATTAGGTGTGGTGTGCGGTTGTAGCTAGCTCCTGTGTGAATGCTTATGTTTTCCTCACTATTTTGTAAACACTATTCCCACTTAGGTATTTAGTTTTCCTTCCATTGCTGTTCTAGCCTTTCGGGGTCCCAGTTTCTTCAACAGGATTCGAGGGCTAGCTGACATTCAAGAGGTTTATCTCGTCCTCGTGAGTACAGTTCTTAAGTTCCCTTATGTAATACCATCAAGAGTGTTAGTACACAGATCCTGTCATTGCTTGCCCTCCACGTGGGTTTAGCGCTGTCAGTACCTGTAACAGCAATTGGGGGTAAGGCGCTTGCCGACTTTCCTCGCGGTCAGGTGCTTACCCCACATCCCTTTTCATATATTGGTTTTGATGTCACACTCTATTTGCACTCCTGGGTTCTAGCATACCTGAGTTGTAGTTCCTGGGTGCACATTTCCCTTGCCATATTCGCTGCCTTTGTACTCGCCTGACTAATCTTGACAGATGTTCTGTAATAATCCTACATCTTGGGGATTGCTCATCCACAAAAGGTCGGACATCTGCGTTAAATCACCTTGAGTGAACTGTGAGACATTCCCTGCTAACATCATGGGGCATGGGACATTTCTGTACTGAATCATTATTTCAGTTGGGACACATACTGCCTAATTTATCTCTCCATCATTGTTCTTCAAACAGCTGACCGGATGACACCTCCCAAAATGGCCGGGCTTTGTCAATGCTCAAAACTGTGGACTATTCTCCTACCTCTGCATCTGCATCTGCCCCTATCAGCACAATCTTGTTTTTTGACACTACCACCACTTCAAAATGAAGTGTGATAATGGTCCCTGCTACATGCTCCTGGGACTGGCCTGAACAAGAATTCAGATTGCACTCTCAATGACTGGTTAGCCGCACTTGGCACTGCTTTGAGCAATACCATAGCCCTGTACATGAACCGGTCTGGACACACTAGTTGCCCCTTCATTCCCCAGTGCGTGTTGTAAGGAAGGCATGGTATCAAAGTAAGACCGACACACGTGATCACAGTTCAAAGGTGTGTATTGAACTTTTATCAGGGGTGTCAAAAACACCTACCTAAACCTAAATCTGAAATGGGAGCAAGCTACGACCATCAAATAATAATACAGTCCTAGTGGAGTCTAGTCAAAGAGCCTACGCTAAAAAAGAAAACTATTGCTAATCCTTACTGCAATGCTACAAAATAGTGTGGGATAATGTTCACAAAAACAAGGAAGTGTTCACAAAATGATAAGTCAGGATGTTTACGTCGTTGGCCTCCCTTCTCCATGTTTTTAGCACAAGACAAGGCGGGTCAAACAAGCACAGCATACTCCTGGGCTTCTCTGGCACGAGCTCACGGTTCCTTTTACCAACATCAGGATCTTCTGTGTCCAAGTCTCTTTTGTGCAAAGTGTCTTGCCTCAGAGGACCTGATGTACCATAAACAACAAAGAAAAGTTCCTTTTTCCAATATTCACGCTGGGCAATTTACTCTTCACCCTGGATCCCCCTCAGCCAGGCTCCGATCCTCCTTTCACCATTGGCCTCCCTCAGTCGAGTTCAGAACAACTGTTACGCTCACCTGGTATCCACAGGGACGCCACCCAGCCGGGTTACTCGCTGGTGTACTTCTCAGTGGTGCCAAGACATGGTCTGCGGGGAAGGTTCTGCCTGAAAATACAGGAGGACTGTGTTCAAGACTGGCCGACCGGGGTAAGTATCCTCCCTCCACCCCCGTCTGATTTCAGCCCCTCTGGGGTCCTCTCCTCACCTTGTGGTAGAGTTAGGCGTCCTCTCTCTCCTGCCTTCTTTGCGGGGTGCATTGTCTTTCGTGGGCGTGTGCGGTCCAGTTACTTCACTGAGGCCGGCCCGTTTGATAACAATCAGGTAGGTCTTATTGCTGTTCTTTAGTATTGTTGCCATCCTGCATGCCTTTCTTTGTTTAGTAATGTCTCTTTTTCTCCCCTAGGTATGCAGAGCTTCAGCGCAGCGAACTGGCTTGGGTGAGCCTCGCTGGTAAATGATGGCATATTAAGAGCGCTATGATGCGTTAAGTAAGCGCTATACACAGAGCTGCAATGTCTTGCATTGCTAACCTGTTTTTTCCTTCTTTCCTTGTAGGTTGCGGTGTTCCTCAGCGCATGTGGAATTTCTGGAGTGGTGCCAGCCGAGAAGCAACCAGCCAGGTAAGCCCTTAGAGCAGTTCGTAATTTGCAATGTCTCTTATGCTTTCTTTAATGTTGCCTCGATCTTCCTCTTTCTGGTCGTTCAGTCCGGGAGACGTGCAGATTCAAGGAAGCTGTTCTCAGGAGCTGCGAGTAGCTAAAGATGAAGACTGCAAGTAAGATGCTGCTGCTAATGATGTCCCTTTTGTCTCCTTGCAGGTTCTGCTTCTCCGAGGTTCGTGGGTATAGCTGGACACAGTGAGCGTCACGTTGCAAACTGCCAAGTAACGAGAAGCGTGTTGTCTTGCTCGGGTGTGGTTTAAATAGCCCCAACAAAATAGTCCAGGAAAAGTAGTCCCTAGGCTACAACACTCAAAACACTGGACCGCAAAGCTTGGTTCCTAGGGACCAAGCTATGTGGATGCCTCCATGTTGGTTGACAATACAATAAAGTAGGTCCCAAGCACATGTTTTTTATGGTGTATGAGCCTGGCGCCATAAGCCCCAGGACTGGCCCCAGGAGGGCTTTTGAAGAGGATGCCAGACTCTAGAGGCCCGAGTCCTGACTCCACCTGGCCAAGGGGGTTTTGGGCGAGGGTCGTGACAACTTCAATTTGCAGGCATCCCTCAGTCGGGTTCACATTTGCCCCAACAATCTTCGCGGGTGTATTACTGTTCACCCAGGAACCCCTTCTTCCAGGCTCAGACCCCTTGTCTACAATTAGTGCCCCCCTCAGCTGGGCTCAGACCAATTTCAGTTTACAGACAATCGAAGACTTTCGAATGTGCACGGGATTCAACGCAACCGCTGCAGGACCACTTCGATTTCACAGTTCAATAATTCTTCCCTGCTCGTGGGGGTAGGGCAGGAGCACCAAACAGAGACCTTCGAATGAGCACTCAGGTGGCGCTGGACCACTCTGTATCTGGTACCTATTTCGGTTTAACAAAGTTCAATTGTATACAAGTTCTCTTTCCTCATACAATTTTGCTGCTTGCAACCTTGAGCATACCAGACCGGTCTGCTATCAGTTTCTCTAACTCAGCGGCTGTGCTGAACTCGTTGGCGTTGGTTTGCTGTCGGAGTCAAGGACAGTACCACGGTGGCAATCGGTTCTCCCGCCCTGGCTATCAATGCGGGAGGGCCCTGTGTACCTTTGACACATGCTACACTGCATCAGCTGCAATTCGCAGTCTTATGTTTCTTTTCCTTGAGTCTTTTTGAAAGTCGCGGTTCGTGTTGAAGGGCAAGGGTAATTCCCTCCTTGTCGTCCTCTGATCTCACCGTCTATCTCCTCGGTTAAAACGGCCATGTCGGGAATTGCTGCTTCCTCGTGTGTTTTGCCTTGCTTGGAGTGTGCTTTCGTGCTCCTCCTTTTATCAGTGTGGGAGAAGCGTGAAGGAAGTCTGGTATGCGGCCCTGATGTTAGTCCGTTGTCGCTCAGGATAAACTGTCTGTGAGAAAGTGTTTGTGTCAGAAAAAGGAAGGAGGGGGCGAGTTTCTAGGTATCCTACCTGGTAGAATGGGGGAAAAGATGTTATAAGGAAGGGGATACTGTGTATCTCCCTTCGGTGTCCCACTCCCCGAAAACCCCCCATCCTGGTGATCCTCCTGCACTGGTCCACCCCCAGGAACTGGATCTAAGAACGGTGGCTGTTTCCTGGCCACCTGGATGACAGATTCCCCCATGGACTAGCGGGTGAGACACCTTCAGGCGTCTCACCATGTACCAAAAGCATTACCCACAATACCCCTTCCGTTGTGAACAAGACTGTCATGTTCAATTGCTTAACACATTTCCCCCCAGCAAATTGACAGGGTACGCCATTTAAAACAGTGGGGTATGTATTTCTGTTACATACCTTAATGGGTAATTCTTTGGAACCGATTTTATTGCCCCAGAAAACACTTGTATGTCAATTGCCTCACCCAATAACGGTAAACACACCTCCCTAATACATGATTTAATTGCACCTGTGTCTACTATGAAAACAAATGGTTCTACACGCCCACCGATGCTTCCTCTTCTGGGTTGGCAGTGACTAACCGGACTGGGCAAGCTAAAGTTCTCTGTGGGCTGGCCTAGTCTTGATGGGTGTTTGTTGATGGGTTCCCCCCCCCCCCACCACTCTGGCTCCCTAGTAGTTTGTTACTGTGCCATGGGGTACCACGTTACTGTGGTCTACTTGAGGGGCCTCTGACAGCGTTCAATGTATCGCATAAGCGGGTGCGCCTTTGCACACTGAGGCTGACAGCTGCAGAAACTGGTGGAGGCACAGGAGGTGGTGGTGCACCGTACGAAGCGTTCGGGGGGTGCTATAGCGTAAGTCTGTGGGCAATGGGGCATGGGCATCTTGCGTGTATGGGGCATCCGACACTCTGAGAGAAGTGACCCATCCTTCCACAAGTTCAACATTGCCCCTCCCCCCGGGGCCCATCCCTCCAAACACTCCTCTACCTCTCTGAGATCCCGCAAATCCTCCCCTCCTGGGAGCCCTCTGTGATACAGTCCTTGCTATCCAGCATTCCAATCATACCCTTCTCTCCATTTAGGGGCTGCTCGTACCTCTCCAACAATCGTCCTCTGTACCATCTCTCCCCTTGTGGCACAGTTATCATTGCTCCTGCCACTGCGAACTTTGCTAGCTTCTTCTTCACTAGTTTCGTTGTACCTTTTCTGACGTTTCCTTTGCTTTCTTTCTCCACCGTTTACAATGATGTACAATTATAGACTGATTTTTCGCCCACCCCCTTGCTTCAATGCCCACCAACCTACCTTGCGCCTTCTGCACTTCCTTTGGGAGGCCTTTCTTGACCATAAAATAGAAAAATGTTATGGACCAGTCCTATGTTTTCCCTGTTTCTGCCCCCCATAGCTCCTGTATCTGTAATATGTACTGCGCCTGGCCCTCATCATACCGCATTGTTTGCACCATCGACTGGAATTTGTGTATTGGGGTACCCGCGCCGTCCACTCTCGTTCTCCACAATTATTAAAATCGGCCCCGTCATGGCTGTAATCCCCTATCCATACCCCGGGTTCCCTGCCTTAATCCAAATCTCATCCGCCTGCTCTCTGCGGCGAACAAGCTCTTCGCGTCACCCACAGCCTGGGTAATGCCTGCTGTCTTTCTCAAACCCATAGATCCACTTCCCTGCACCCGCTCTGAGGGCTGTAATGTCTTTATTAAATTGTTTGTCTAACTTCAGTTTTGCTATCTCTTATTCTGTCCCCTTGAATGCTTCCTAGCTCCTTCTGTTGCCTCCGCTGTTCTCAACGCATTTGAGTTTGTGTGGCTGATATTTTCATACTGTGCCAATTTTAAGGGAGGAGGAGCGGTGGCGGGCAGCGTGACCCAAGTGGGATTTGTGTACCCTGACGCTGCGCATGTTTGGTAGCACCCTGCTAGGGGAGGTTGTATTGTTTGGGCCATGGTCGGTGGTACGGGGATGCCCATGGACGCTTAGGTCAGTGGACGGGCTGGGACACACATTAAGGGTGGCCCGCTCACTGTCTTTGCAGGGTTTGGGGGGCATCTTCTAAATCCTCCACCATCCTCCCCCATCCTCCAGAGTTCCATCACCTCCTTTCTGTTCTTTCACTTCTTCCCCTTGTACTATACAACAGAAAATGTGTACATGTCCCAAAACTTCTTTGTTGTTTGTTCCCTGTGTTCTGGCCACGGTTTGTACATTCCCTGTCTCCGCCACCCACTCTTTATAATATGTCATTATTTTCTCCCAACATAAATGGAGGGCCGTACACATATACTCCAGGGGAGTCGACGGGTCCATTCTGATGGTCCCTACCTGTCTAAAAATGTATTTAATCAATCCATTCCCCAATCTTGCGGTGCCTCAACACCCCTGCCCGAACCCTTTCCCAATGCCCTGCTCCCCAGCTTGGTCACTCTGCACACCACCACCTCAGTTCAGCCTCATACCACTACACCCCACATACCAACACACTAACCATAAACACGTTAATCTCACTTCACTGCAATACATATATACACACACACAACAACCACACCTCGGTCCACACCACCACAATAAAACCCCAATACACCACAAAAAACTATTAGTCCTCACACCCCCTTACATAAGGCAGAGGGTTCCCAGACCCTCTCAATACACGGACCCTCTACCATTATTCCTTTTTTCCATTTAAATCGTTCTCTGCTGTGTTCTACCGCTCCCCCCATTGGAGAGGAACCAGATACTCCTTTATCCTTACCATACATAATACAAATCTATATATGAAGGCATGTAGTCTTGCAAATTCACTTTACCAATACTCACACCCCCACACCAGTATTGTTTTCTCCCTCTAAAGGCGCACTTCTATCTACGTGCTCTCTCGAGTTCCTTCATCACAGGGTCCCATCAACGGACTGCACCATCTGGGAGTGGCGCCCCGCTCCAACAAGCAGACAGGAGTTCAAGCAACACGGCTCCTGTAAATCTCTCCAGTTTGTGCACAGGGGACTGGTCACTGCAGGTTTGTGCAGCCCTGTTAGGGAGAATTCTCTGTTAAAGCTAATTTCCCAAACCTAGCGAGTCCCCCAGCAGCTTTGCTGGATTTTTGGTGTTTAATTTTTTCTCCTGCTAAGAGTGAGACTCTTTTTTTTCCCACTCCTAGGCATGATTTGAGAATGTCCTTTGACTTTGTAATGTGTTTTATGGGCTATGGGGTCTTTTTTCTCCATAGGGCTTCATGTGTTTTGATAAGTGTTTTACGCAGCACCCTCAGTGCAGTAACACAGGGGTGTCATAGTGACACCCAAACATAGACTCCATACCCTGGGACGGACTAGTGTCTCCCAGGGCATGTAAAGTCACCATTGGCTTTACTAGTCTTAAATTGTGAACAGAACCAGTACAAACCATCATATTGTGGAAGTACTGGTAGGGGTAATTCGATTGCCCCTGGGCCTGTTTTTCAAGGGGGCACTGTCCAGTCCCCCCTTGTCGAGTTTCTGGCTGGTGGCAGTGGATACCACGCAAAATATTCCACCGGAATATTTCCTATGGGATTTTCCCATTAATTTTAAAACGCACCACTTTTTTGGTGCAATGTTAAAGATACCGCTGGGTTATTTAATATTTATTCCCCGGTTGGGTCTTTTTGCCAGGACTCTTGTTTTAAAATGGCGTTTGTATTTGCCTCTATAACTCCAAACCAAGTCGAGCCCTTTGTTCCACTTTTGGCGGGCTTCTGCACTGAAGCCTCCAAAAGTGGTGCAACTCTGTCTGGGTCTACAGGATGTGTGGGAGGGGGGAATGGGCACCCTGGACTGAGTTGCCTTGGCAACTCAAGTCGCACTTTTGTGTGATTGCCCCAGTGGTGAGCTGCCCGGCTCACCACTTAGCATGTTTGATTGACAGCTAGGCTGATGAATGGGGGTTTTGCTGCATAAAAGCAGGGCTTTGGGAACTGGAACTTCAGAAGTCGCCACAGGACCTAAAGAATCCGAAGAGGGGAGAAGCTGAGCCATATACAACGACGACCCCACCAGTGGAGCCCTGCTGTACGAAACTCAGCACTTTCCCGATGACAGAGAAGATCTTCTTCCAGAATGAGTGCATTTCCACTGTGTGATCTTGGGCACATTCCGCCTTGCTCTCTCCAAAAGTGGGCATGGCCTATGAACTTTTTGCTCTACAGTAGACCCTGCCTTTTTTGACTTGCTGTGGTTCTTTAAAAGTGTTGGTACTGTGTGATTTTCCTATTCTGCCTTTTCTCTCCCTTTTTAAACAAATTATTGGAGTGCCATCTATGGTTACGCGCTCACCTCTGTTTTGCTAAATAAGGGGTGTCTTAACCTAGACTTGTCAAATAATTGATTAGGGAGGTGTATATATTTCTAGTGACTGTGTTTGAACTTGCTTGACATATTAGTGCCAGTGTATTTTTACAAGTGTGTTTTTAAATAAATTATTAAATACTTTTATACCAAAGCTCTGGTCAGCGTTTGCTTGTGCTACTGTATTTTTAGCCCTATTGTGTATACTTTATATACTGCCTAACTCTTCTTGAGAGAAGTCTGACTGCTCAGCCACAGCTACCAGGTAAATCTGGGTGGTGCAGACTGCTACCAATTGGGTTTACTGCCAACACCTGTAGTCTTAAACTTTTTGCAGTGGTCCCTAAGGGAACTGCACAGGTTTCTGCCTAACAAGCCCCTCCAGATATGCAGTC
Source organism: Ambystoma mexicanum (assembly GCF_040938575.1). Lineage (NCBI taxonomy): Eukaryota > Metazoa > Chordata > Amphibia > Caudata > Ambystomatidae > Ambystoma > Ambystoma mexicanum. The sequence continues at coordinate 870,556,579 of NC_090931.1, forward strand.
AGGAATACTCTGTCATTGCAGAGGGTCTGTAATCACATTGGAGTCAGAAAAAAGCTTGTTGCACCTCTTTGCAAGGAAACCAAGTTTATTTTGTATACAAAAAGGAAAAGGTGACCGAGGGTCCCATAGAACTGAACTGCCACAGAGCTTTTTTAGTTCAAAGCAAACATGAGGTTATAAGGAAAAACTGTCATTAATGATGCACACAGTATATAGGGTTGATCCCCCACCATAATTGGCTACCACCATTATACATACTGCCAGTCCCCTATAGTACCTCGACCGATTGGACACATCCTAATCAACCCCTGCCCTCTAACACATGGTCCCCCTATTCTGTCACTGTGGTTCCCAGCTACTGGATTGGCGGGTTACCTGCCCCATCGGCCTAGTCACATGCTGTGTGCTCAGTGGATACCTTCAAAGTCAAATTGGCCCTTTAGAATAATGGTGTGCTTCTCTTGATACCAGACATGTGGGGCACCCCCACCATGCCTACACGCCCAAAAGACTACAGATGATGGCATCACTTCTTGCCCATTGTATCAAAAATCACAGGATACTTCACTGCTTTCTCCACCCCTTATCAGCTGCCCCTCCCTGCAGCTTCTCTTGGGTCTTTCGAGGACCATCGTAATCTGACAAATTCGTATGGATTTACGTATTCTGGTTTATGGGCGTCAGTTCAAATGCGGTGACTATTATTCTGGGGGCTGATAGTCCGCTAAATCTAGGCTGGACCTTTTGGCAGCTCTAAACCTCTACCATGGGTTTGTCCTTTGGGACGGCCCTGCCCTGCCTGCACTAAGTCATTCACCTTCCTTTCTGGTTTTGCAGGCCTACAGCTCAATACAATTATATTTTTATCTGTTCGGCCTGATGGCCTCTATGCTCTGTTTCACTGCTGGGACTTGGGATCGGAAGGTGATTGAAACTCGTTTTTGTACTACACTGCTGCTTCCAACAGGGCTTGCAAAATACTAGGCCTAAATTCCAATATGGCGGTGATATTGATATTTTATTTGTATCGCGTTCGTACAAAAGTATTTCAGAGCGAAACAAGGCAAGGGATAAAAACAACGATCTGTGACAGTGAGAACATACAAGTGCATGGGAGAGGGATGGGGAAAGTGCATGGAAGGGTTGGAGAAGTGTAAAGTTTGTTTGTTTATTTATTTTATTTATATAGCGCGCCTGACCCAGGGGTATCTGGGCACTTGAGGTGAAGATAATGGTTACAAGATCCAGTTTATACAGTTTATGCAGTTTATACAGACAGATTACAGATAATACATTCAAATAGCAAAGTTAAAGCAAAGGTAGGTGAGGAGCATAGAAAGGTGTGAGATACGAAGCATGGGGAATGATATATACAATTAAGGGAATGGGAGTACAAGGTGATGTCAAGTGTAAGGTAAGTAGTGTTAGTTTTCATTCAGTAACCATGAGATGATGTGACTTCTGAATATTTGAAAGGTTGGAGGAGTTTTGATGTCCTGCGGAAGTGTGTTCCATAATTGGGAGGCTAGAACCAGGAAACTGGTTCTGCCAGCTCTTTTTAGGATATACCTGAGCACCATCAAGCAAGATGCGTTAGTAGATCTACTAATTCTGGCTGACGATTTCAGAGTAAATTTGTCTGTGAGATATGGTGGGCTTGGTGGTTCAAAGCTTTGTAGGCGAGACAAATGGTTTTAAAGTCAACTTTTTCTTGTATGGAGAGCCATTTGCACAACTTTCTGGTTGCAGAAATGTGCTCTCTTCTAGGTATGTTTAATGCAGCTCTGAGTGCATTATTTTGCAGAACCTGCAATTTGTTAATTATGGATTTTTGTTGGCGTCTAAGTAAAAGCCATTGCAGTAGTCCAGTATGGACTGTAAAAGTGCTCTGGCCAGTATGAGGCAGTTATTGGAAGACAGTGGGGGTCTGCAAGCCCTGATCAGCTTGCCAGTATACTTGTCTGGTTAGAATGGTATTGGCACTGAGGTAGAAGCCAAGGGTTTTTACATCTTAGGCAATAGGTATATTGTTCCCATCAATGAGGATGCTACTGTAGTTGGGACTAAGTTCCAGCAGGTTGTTGGGTGAGCCGACTAGGAGTACCTCAGTCTTATCATTCAGACAGAGGTCATGTGTGGCCATCCATGCCTGAATGATGGTGTAGACTTCGTTAATCCGGCAAACATCAGAGTCGTAGGTGCCCGATAGTGTTGGGAGTATCTGGGCGTCATCTGCATAGTTGGTGCAGGTGACACCCAGACGGTCCAGTTTGTCGAACAGGGGCTTTGTAAAGATATTATAAAAAGTGGGCGATACACAGGAGCCTTGTGGGACACCGCAGGTGATGGGGATCGGGTCGGCCGCAGCTGTGGGTGAGAAAACACGCATGGTTCTGTTTGCGAGGAAGGATTGGATCCAAGTGACTGCAGAGATGGAGAAGTGTGCTGCCGATGACAGGTGGCCGCATAGGATTTTATGGTCCAACAGATCAAAGGCTGCCGATAAGAGTAAGAGAAGTAGGATGGCAACTCTGATTTTGACTTTTAGTTTGTCGGTCTGACCTTTAAGGTCAACAAGGGCAGTTTCCATTCCAAGTTGGGTCTAAATCCAGATTGACGGATTCCTAATAGTTGGTTTGTCTCTAGGTAGTCTTGAATTTGCAAGTTTGCAACTCTACCTAAGATTTTCAGTAAGAAAGGGACTGTGGTGATCCGTCTATACTCACTAATTATAGACCGATCTAGTGTTTGTTTCTTGAGTAATGGGAGAACCCAAGATTGTTTCATGTTACTTGGGATGGAGTTGCTGTCGAATGAAGAGTTTATTAGTTTGGTAATAAAACGAAATACATCTCTGGCTGCATCTTTTATGATCTGAGCTGGGCAACTATCACCTTTACTGTTAGATGGTTTCAGTGATGCTATGATTTTTTTATACCTCAGGAATGGATACATTGTTAAATTTGAAACCTGAGTTAGGGTGTGCGGTCGATGGCATGATTGGACTGGTGAGATTGCCGCAGATAAGTTGGTTGCCGTTTGTCAGCTATTTTTGCATGGAGCACTGTGATTTTGTTGGAGAGAGCATTTTGAATGCTGGTGCACCAAGGTTTCTCCTTGGTGCAGGGATCTACAGGTGGATTAGGGTTTTCTAATTCCTTTAAAATGTTAAATAATACTCTAGTGCTGGATCCTGCCTGGTTTATTCTGACGTTGAAAGTTTCTTTTTTGGTGCGGATTATCTTGCTTTTGTATGTAGCAGTGATGTTGGTTAGGTTACCTTCATTTTCAGTACAGGGGGTCATTTTCCAGTGTGTCTCAAGTTTTCTTTACGTAGTAGTTTAAGTTCAGGGGTGAACCAGGAGTTCAGATGTGCCCTGGGTTTGCCTTTGCAGAGTTTTAGCGGGGCAATGGTGTCTATGGCTTTGGTCATGGACTCGTAGGTGTTGACCAACAGATTCAGGTCATTTGTGGCAGGTAGTGCACTGGGTATGGGGACAACCAAAGGTATTATAGCCTCAGCTGTGATGTTGCCTTTGTTCCTAGTCAGACAAGGTGGTGCAATGGGGGGCTTCTTTGGCTCTGAGTTGTTGACATTGATTTCTAGGGGTGATGATCAGTCCCACACGAGTGGTGAGGAGTCCTTTAGGGTAATATTGCAATTGAGGTCTGCTACCCAATAGAGTATCCCTGCCTTTCTCATGAGTGGGTTGTGTACTTATTTGTAAGAAACCCTCTTCTGATAGTGCATTGGCTACGGAGGTGGCTCGTAGGTGATTGGGGTCATTATAGCCAAGGTTGAAGTCACCTAGGATAATGTTTTGCGTTTAGTGTTCTCAGCGACTAGTGACGTAATGTCTTCTTCTAATGATCCGGTGGGACCTGGAGGCCTATATATTAGGTGGATAGTGATAGTATTTTAAGGAGACATGTGGAGCTTGACTGAGGAGTTCAAAGGATGCCAGAGGAGAAGAGGTGGCTAGTCTTATGTCTAGGGTAGATTTGAAGATGATGGCTGTTCCTCCTCATCGAGCGTTGGGTCTGTCAGCTCTGAAGATGGAATAGTTGTCGGAGATAGCTAAGGTTAGAGACTGGCCAGCTACGGCATGCAGCCAAATTTCTGACACGGCAAAGAAGTCAAAGTTGTTGGTCAAAATGATATCTGCGATTTCAGTTGCGTGGGCCCCATTTAGAGGGTGTTTTTGGGTACCCTTCTGAATGTGGCTGGGGCTGTTGTCAACTAGGATCTTTGTCATATTAGTGTGGGAGTTTTTGCGCATGTGTTTAGGATTGATGGAAACTGTAAGCAGTTTACTGGTGGTCTTAGTGTCAAGTTTGGCTAGTGGGTTGATGTTCATGGGAAGTCTGGTACCTATTCTGTTTTTACGCTCCGTTATGTCAGGGTTGGTGGTGGGTATGCCTGCTTGCTGCTTAGCTGCATTGGGTGCGAATATAAGTGTGCCATGTTTAGGATTGGGTGTGGTGTCATGAGCGCGACATAGTGTGCGAGATCTTAGGCGGTGACACCTGCTCTTCCCAGAGATGGGATAAGAAAGGTTGTTTCCGGTGTTAAGAGTGGAAGCGAGCATGCTCTGTTGTGTGAATTGGTGCTTATTTTGGTGTCATATGTTTGGTCTTTAAGGCTGGTGATGTGAGTGGTTGGTGTCTAGAGGAAATGGTGGCATGGAAGGCAGAAATGGTGTAGGGCAAGTGATAGGGAGATGCCGGGGGGGGGGGGGCAGGAAAGTTTAGACGGACCATTTTTGTAGGCTACATAGTTGTTACCAAGGCATGGTACACCATTTTGAATGATACAATACGGGAACATGACTAAGGTGAGCCAGATTTGCATGGTAAGTGGATGTTGCAAGGCAGGTAAGGTACCTTGCATAGTGCGCACAGTCACAGTGGTGATACTGAGAACTTTGGAACAGAATGTGTAGGCAAGTGGTTGATATAAGTGTCTACTTGCAAGGGTCGTTGTATATAGCAGGAGCTAAACACGTACTGGGCAGGTAGTTGCACTAATGGGCATAATGCCTGCACATAAAATGAGAACAATTTGGATGTACTGTCACACTATAGTTGTGAGACATGTTAAAGTGGTATGTATTGCATATACAGGATGGATAGTAAAACATTCAGGTCGTTATGCAGAGGGTTGTTACAAAATGCTACACATGACAGCAGTTATATACATACCAGCAGTATAGACAGTGGAATAAGCAGTCTTCAAAAATCGGTATAGGGCTAATACGATTGGCAGATAGGCTTAGACCATCGGGTATGAGAGCCTAAGGTCAGTAAAAAGGCTACTCATAAGAGGGTAGTTGGGCTGGGTGCAGCCAGTAGGGATACAGCCCTAATAAATTTAGGGAATCTAATACTCGTGGCTGAATAGCTTCTGGTTAGTAATACATTGGTTGTCATAAGCATACATTTCTAGTTGTATTTGAGCATGTACACTGAGAAAATAGTGACATGCAGCAGGGCCGAAGAACAGAGACTCGGTAAGAACACACGGTAGGTGTGTGAGCGAGGTGAGTACATAATATCAGGAGCGGGAGATTGTAAGACCGGAACCGTACAAAATGCACTGATCACAAAAGTCTGCATAAGAGAAAAGGATTAGTCCCAAAGGGCGTGAGTGATAAGGGTGCAGTACTGAGAGAGGCTAGACGACTATTCAGATGTGGGGCAGATAACACAGTTAACATACAGTGCAGTCGCAGGGTGGGCGGCGGTGTAAATAATGACTCGCCGGCTAGTAGTACAAATCTAGCAAAACAGTATTGATCTTGATGTAAAGCGAGCAACTCAATTGCTTAGAGCTAGGCATAGGGTACAAGCAAAACACGAATGGTAACAATACAGTGTTAAGTAGCCAAGTCGTGTGAGTGGTGATGACAGCAAACAGCAGTACAACCTTGGCACTGTAATGTTATCAGCGAAAGGTAGTCGTCGTACAATCCATGGGGGGTGTACAGCGAAACATTCACGTTGTTAGTTCAGGATTAACATAGGCAGTGCAAAAAGTTCGGGCCAGAACTGTCTAGTAGGTGAATGTATATAGAGGCTGGCTGAGCAGGGGCGACGAGAATTGGTGTGGTGGTGACGTGATCAATTCTTAATACAAGGCTCAAAGCCAGATTAGCATGGGGATATTTTGAATGTAGGGTAGGCAATATCATGCGTATACACATAGTCACGTAAGAGATCCAGGAGGAGCTTACAGGGCACCATGAGTTTGGACAGCGTTAGCCGGAGTGAGCACCTGACCCTTAGTGCAAAGTGGTGGAGATCCTGGCAACTCTGGACAGGCTCAGGACAGGAAGCTGCCTTGTGGTGTGTGCCTTTGTGGGTGGGCCGGAGTTCGCCTCCGGCCCACCCACTAAGGCACACACTAAGTGCGGAGCAAAGGAAAAACAGATAATAAATAAATAGATCATGCCATCATTATACACTATATTCTACATACTGTACTTCAATGTCACTTGTGCCCTATGCCGGGCCTTCCTATATTTCCATAACTGCTGCAAAACAACTATACGCATTATTCCCACTTTGCACGTTCACTTTCCTGTGCACGAATATGCTTTCCGCAGCCTGAATCCTTTGAGGGCATGGGAGCTGGACGCGCATCCCAACAATAGCCAAAATTATTCAGCACAATAGACTGGTGGGTTAAGGTCACAAACTTGTTAAATGGCCTGCCCAAGTATTGATGGTAGCTTTGGATGGTTAATTAATTACCTTTTCTCAGAGCATTATTATTATTATGATATTTAATGAGTTCAGACCTAGTTTCGAGAAGCAACCAAGCGCTTTACAGAGGTATACACCAGTACAGATGCGTGACAGCATGCTTTTCAGAGGTAACAACAGAACAGATATACAGCTGGGTGGGATTCAGAGGGACACAGAGAAGGCTAATAACTGTACAGCGTGGCAGGGAGTAGAGGGCTGGACCGCGTCTAGCAAGTCAGGTGACGCGGGGAGCGACCTGATGGCCTAGGTGTTGAGGAGAGGCTTTTGAAGAGGTGTTTTTTTTTTATTCTTTTCTGAATTATAGGATTGTGGGGGTGAGTCTGATGCGGACGAGAAGTAGGTTCCATAGTCTTTGGGCAGAGAAGGATTGTTTTCTGGTCCTTTTTGCAGCAGCAGATTTCCAGTATGCATGTGTCTGGCTTCTGATGGTGCGGTGTCCGCCGGAGATGCTCTGCAAGGTAGCTGGTTGACTTGAGGACGACTGTCTTATAGATGTTGCTGCAAGACTTGATTGGGATTCGTACGTGCAGTGGGAGCCAGTGATGGCTAATGAGGGCCGGGGTGATGTGGGCGTATCTGCATAGACCCCTGATGGGGTGTGCGACGGGAGGCCTTCGAGGAGGGCATTAAAACCATCCAGGTGGGATAGGACAAGTGTTTGAACTGTGAATCTAAAGCTGGCCAGAGGGAGAAAGGGTTTCCGCAGGAGGGAGAGCTGATACCAAGCTGTCTGGATTTTCTTAGCTATGTGCGTCTTGAAGGAGAGGTGTTTGTCGATGTGGAACCCGAGGGACTTGGTGCTGGAGGTCAGCTCGGGTGTGAAGCCCTCAAGGTTCATGGTTGATAGCCAGGTCTGTGTAATTCTGTCTTGGAGGGGTTGAGCTTCAAGTATGCACTGAACATCCAAGACTGGATCAGCGAGAGGCAGGTTTTGACCCTGTGTTTATGGCCTTAATGGAATCGATCTTGAGGTATAGCTGTCTGTCGTCAGCGTATCGGTGGACGTTGTGTGTGGCTAGGAGGGCTCCGAGCAGCTCTGTGTATTGATTGAAGATCAACAGAGAGAGGATGGATGGAACCCTGTGGGACTCCAGAGGTGATGGGTAGCAACTGCTGGCAGTTGAAGAGGAAGGACATGAACCAGCATAGGACAAGGTTGCTGATCCCCATGTGCTGATGTAGGCAAGGATATTGAGGGCATTATCGACCAGCTTTATGAACCCGGATTGGAAGGCTTTGAGGACATTGTTGGTGTTGATGTGCTGCTGCATTTGCGTGGCTACCACTTTCTTGATCATCTTACCTAGGAAGGGAAGATGGCTGATGCGGCCATAGTTACCTAGTGTGTCAGGATCCAGAGTGGTTTTCTTTACTAGAGGGAGGATTTACCCTGTCTTTAGGGTTGATGGGAAGATGCCTTGAGTGAGGGAGCTGTTGATGATTTCCAGGTAGGGAATGAGAGCTACTGTGGGGAGGGTCTTGGATGACTGCTGGGAAGATGTTGTATGTATATGAGGTGGCTTTGAGGGCAGCCAGGGTTTCAACCAGGTATTCTGTACAGAGTATTTTGAATCTACCCAAGGGCGTGGATATTTTCCGAGGAGGTATCTGAGGTGGGTCTGTCGATGCAGAGCTGGTGTCTGTGTGTTGGCAAATCTTGCTGATTATATCAATGAAGAAGTTTTGGTGGCTGTTGTTTTTTCGATGGTATGTGGTATGGAAGGGTTGGGTAGCGAGTTGGCACAGTGCTTGAACGCTTTGAAGAGGGCTCTGCTTTTGCTGTTGGCTTCTGCTACAGTGTTCTGATAGTAGGAGGCCTTGGCTGTGCGGATTCGTTTTCGGCGGGTTGCTCAGAGTTCCTTGAGGAGTACAAGGCGGGACGCGGTTCTGGAGCGGCAGGTTTTCTCTTGTTTCCCGATTAATCTTTTGCTGAGGTTGAGTTCTTGCGTGTACCAGGGTGCTGACCGTTTCGGTTTGCAGGTATGTTGTTTCAGAAGCACATGTCGCTCGATGGAGACTGAGAGGGTGGCGTTGAGTGCTTCTATTACAGAGTTGCAGTTCGGTTGTGGGTGTTTTTGGTTCATGTAAGGTGGAGGTTGGCAAGGTCTTACGTGAGGACTTCCACTGGGAAGTTCTTGAAGGACTTGAAGGTTTGTCTGATGGGCTTTTGCTAGGAGTGATTTACTGGGGTAGTGTGTAGGATGATGAAGGGGGGGTGTTGATGTTGGCATTGCGTGGTGATGGTGAGGATGGCCTGTATAGGCGTAGAGAGAAAACACATGTTGGCATGTGCTTAACTGTTGTCTGAGGAGGCGTTAGGGCCCTGGGTCTGAACGGTCTGAACAGGTCCAAATAGGAATGGCCATTCTCTTTGTCTACCCTTCAATTCGACTCCCAGGCGAGAGATGCCCTTGATCTAAGCGTTAAGAGCAGAAAGGAAGAGGCAGGGCTCAGAAGGTGGGTGGGGGCTAGGCCACCTGACCTAGATCTACTTGCACCTGCTCACCAACTGCAAAGGAAAAGAGGCTGGAGGGCTACTTAAGTAGGGAGCCTACATTTAGACATAAGACACATTTTTATACAATGCTCTTTGTCCAGTTTATGGTTGTCAGTGTTGGGCCTAGTGGTGTGCCACTCGGTACAGCTTAGCGGAGTACTGCATGGTGTTTCCTCTTGTGTTCAGATAGGGTGTACTTGCTGGAGATTTAGCCTCATTGATTGTTATGTGTTTTGTGATGTTTTGTTTAGGTTACAGATGAACTACGCTCTGAGAGGCTGCAGTGATGTCATGAATGCATCTGATGGTTGGACTGTACAGTGTGAATATGTGATCGGAGAGGAGAGTTCTGGGAGAGAGTTGGAAGCGTTCTGGCTGGTGTCTGGATGTGTGGGTGGATTTGACTTTTGAGTGCTTTTAAAATTGCCCCTTTAATTACCTGAACCAAAAGAAATGAAACCAATCTCGTTAGTAATCTGGATTAAATGAGTGCCTCTTGCAAGAATATTTATTTTGCATCATTACCGTTTGTCTCTGTAGTCTCTTCTAAGATGTCCAAGTAGCTGCTTTGCAAATGGTGTCAAGGGGTACATTTGCAATGAAAGCCAGAGTGGCCCCAATGCCTCTTGTAGAGTGGTCTCTTGGCGTGAAAGGCAAAGGTTTTTCAGAAATGGAGTAACAGCTGGATACAGTTAACAATCCACTTAGAGATGGCACCTTTAGAGACGCGAACTCCCTCTTTGCCTGTAGCTACAGAGACAAACAGTTGGTCTGTTTTCCTTAGCGGTCTGGTTTTGTTTACATAGTATAGGACCGCCCTGCGCACATCTAGAGTGTGTAGTTTCACCTCAGCCGAGCTTTGTGGGTCTTGGAAGAAAGCCGGAAGCTCGTTGGAATGGTTCACGTGGAATTTAGAAATAAACTTAGGTGAGAACCTAGGATGTGTACGTAAAACCAGTTTATCTTTATGAACTGTAAAGAAAGGATCCTGCACTGACAGAGCCTGAATTTCACTGACCCTTCTTATCAATGTAATTGCTACTAAGAAGGCTGTCTTATAAGTCAGGTGTTTGAGACTGCTTTTATGCAGGGGCTCGAATAGGGGGCCCATGAGTTTAGCTAGCACCACGTTAAGGTCCCATCCTGGTGGTGGGTTTGAAATTGGAGCGTGAAGTCTCTTTATTCCTTCCATGAAGGCTTTAACCACTGGTACTTTCCACCACGACACCTTGGTATGGGAGGTGGTGTATGCTGACAGAGCTGCCAGGTGTACCTTTAGAGAGTTAAAAACCAACCCTGCGTCCAGCAGGTGAAGCAGTTATGTGACAATTGTGGAAGAAGTGCAATCAACAGGGTTGATTTGCTTATTCTGGCACGAGATAACGAATCTTCTCCATTTGTCAAAGTAGCAGTGCCTCATGTTTGGCTTCCTAGACTCTCTTAGGATGTCCATACATCTCTGCGGCAAATTAAGATGTCCAAACTCTATGACCTCAGGAGCCATGCTGCCAGGTTCATTGAGTTGGGTTGAGGATGCACTTTCTGACCCTGGTGCTGGGACAGTAGGTTGTACCAGCCCGGGAGTTTGATGGGTTCGCACACCGCTAGTCTGCGTAAATGTGGGAACCACGGTTGTCTCGGCCACATGGGAGCAACCAGGACGAGCGTCATCGATTCTCTGTTCATCTTGTTGACCACCTTCCCGATGTGAGGTGTTGGTGGAAAAGCGTACCCAAACATCCCTGACCAGTTCATCCACAGGGTGTTCCCCTGGGAGTCTGGTAGGGGGAACCTGGATGCGAATCCTGGGCACTGTGTGTTTTCGCATGTGGCGAATAGGTCTATAGTGGGGAAACCCCACTGAGAGAAGATATCTTCTACAATTTCTCTGTGTAGACACCATTCGTGTTCCTCTGGGAGGGGATCTCTGCTCAAAGCGTCCGCCAGAGAATTGAGATCCCCTGGAACATGTTGAGATGACAGGAAGATGTTCCGTCTGAGTGCCCATATCCAAATTTTCTGGGCAAGCTTGGACAGATTTGGCGAACGAGTCCCTCCTTGCTTGTTCAGGTAAAACATGGCTGTAGTGCTGTCCGTCCGGATCTGCACTGACGGGTTCAACAGGTAGGGCTCGAACGCTTGAAGCGCTCTGAATACTGCCAGAAGCTCTAGCAGGTTGATATGATTCTTGGCCACTGAGTGAGACCAGAGACCCCGAGTACAAGTGTTGGCGAAACGACCACTAGATCGTCCCACTGACCACTTGCCTGAGACCACTGTTTCGCCAACCATTCTTCCATGGGACGCATGCGCAGGAGCGCGTGGGGGGACCAGCTAAATACATGACGCCATCATGCCCAGCAAACACATTGCTTTGCGTACCGTTATCTGGCGACCGGCCTGATATTGCGGAATTTGCAGCAGTATATTCTGAATTCTTTCCTCTGGTGGAAAGGCCAACCCCTCTTGTGTGTTTAGGACAGCTCCTAGGAACTGTTTGGAGGTGCTTGGCATCAGACTTGACTTTCTCATTTATGGAGAAACCTAATTCGAAGAGGAGGTCGATCGTTCTTTGAATGTTTGTTCTGCAAATTACTGGGGTCTCCCCCGTAATGAGCCAGTCGTCCAGATAAGGGTACACTGGGATTGCCTCCCTGCGTAGGTGTGCCGCCGCTACCGCCAGTACCTTGGTGAATACCCTTGGAGCCGAGGCTATCCCGGAGGGCAGTACCTTGAACTGTTAGTGCTGACTGTCCACCTTGAAGCGCAAGTATCTTTTGTGCGCTGGGAACATGGAAATATGAAAATAAGCATCTTTCATGTCCAATGTTGCCATGTAATCCACCTTGTTTAGGAGGGGGATCACCTCTTGGAGAGTAGTCAAGCGAAATTTTTGGGGCTTGACATACTTGTTTGCAGGGCTTAAGTCCAATACTGGGTGAATTGCTAAATCTTTTTTTGGCACAAGGAAGTAAGTTGAATAAATACCCTTGTTTACCTGGTGTTCCGGTGCGAGTTCTATCGCATCCTTTGCTAGAAGATTGGCGATCTCTTCGATGAGGATCTTCTGGTGGTCTAATGAGTGTACTTTTTGACGTGGCGGGTGGTTTCAGGGACGCTCTAACAGTTCTATGCAGTATCCTGCGGACACTGTAGACAGCACCCATCTGTCTGATGTGATCTCTTCCCAAGCTTGGGTAAAGTTGGTAATGCGTCCCCCTACTGGGGATGCGCGAGAAGGGACCCTGAGCGGAACGTCACTGTTTTGGTGGAGGCGTGCCGCCCCCTCTACTGGGGCTGCCTCTACCCTTACCACCTCCTCTCTTATTACCCCTGCCATAACTCTGGGTAGACTGCTGGTGGTTGTTGTTCCATGGTGTACCCTGCCCCTGGGAATAGTTTGTTACACTCTGGGAATTTTGTCCGCTTGGGCGATCAAAATTGCCATTCCCTCTTTGATTTGGGGGTTTGTTGGTTAATTGGCCTAGGGATTTGAGTCTCGTACTCAACCTTGGCATTTTTCAGGGCGTCCTCTACCACCTTCCCAAACAGTAGATCTGTCTCCACCGGTTTGTCTATTAATGATGCTTGTGTTTCGGGTTTGAACCCAGATTGGCATAACCAAGCATGACATTTGATAACCGTGCTTTCTGCTATCAATCTGCCAGCGTTATCCGCGGCATCAAAGGTTGCTTTTAAGATGCAACCGGACACGGCTCTTCCCTCTGACGCAACCCGTGCCAATTGGCCTTTTAAAGGTTCTGGGGTGGAGTCTATGAGTGCTGCGACTTCCTCCCACTGGTGGCAGTTGTAACTCGCCAGTAGGGTGGAGGAGTTGGCGATCCTTGCCTGGTAGGCGGAAGTGGAGGCTACTTTCCTACCCAAGCCATAAATCTTCTTGCTCTCCTTGTCGGGAGGATCTTCGGACGATGACAAGGGTGTTCCCGCCCTCTTTCGTGTGTTCGTAACTACCAGGGAGTCCGGTTTCAGTTGCCCCCTTATGTACAGCGGGTCTGATTGGGCTGCCCTGAAAAGTTTCTCTATCCTGGGGTTTACAGCCCTGGGGAGGTTGGGATTTGCAAGGGAAGGGTCTATCCTCCTTTGTATCAATCTGGTTTCTGGGTCGCCCTCTTCCTCCTCTTGGTCCTCATCATCCCTATAGTTGCCCGTCCCAGATTGGTCTCCCAACATGCCCAAATCAGGATCCTCAATAAAGGGTGGATCCTCATTATATTGAGAGTAGGGCTGTATACAGAAAGGATCCGAAGACCTTGTTGGTGCTTGAACCCGGGACTTCTTACTTGGGGGTATCGGGTCCCTAGAACCTGAGGGTGAAGCCCCGTCAGGGGTATATGAGAGGAAGTGTTCAGGATTCTTGGCATAGAAGTCTGCCAAAGACGACATTCTAGACATAACTCTGTCTACGTCGTCACTAGACCATTCCTTTGAGCTGGGAATGACTCTTTCCTGGGAGAGTTTCCCTGTCTTGTCCTGACTGGACCTATGTGTTTGTGCAGGGGTCTTTAAAATGACAGAAGACTGAGACTTGTCCGTCTGTTTTTGCCTGTCTGACTGCTTCTGAGGTGTGGAAGAAGGTAGAGAATGCTTCTTTTGTTGTTTTCCCCCCCTCCCCGTGGGCGGAAGAGTGTTTTCCCTGTTTATTTGCCCAATCAGAGACTTTCGACGTCTGGCGTCGAGGTTCGGGGTAGTGTCCCTATCTCTAGAGTGTGGAGGTTGGTACTCGGGAACAGCCGTTAAGCGGTCTGCTGACGCCGACTCCTGGAGTGCGGCCTGGGGATAGAGGTCGGCTTCGTCTTCCGACGATCAAACCTCCGTTACCTTAGGGAGCGAGGCACTCTTGGCAACAGTGGATGGCTGCCTGGAGTCATGCGGCGATCTAGATCGAGAGCGCCCAGAGGACACCGATTCGATGGACCGTTCTCTGTGTGCCTCTTTCTGAGAACTCGACGTGCGTGTCGAGTCTCGGTGGGACTTATGTTTGGTTGAAGTGGTGTGGGTAGCGCTTGTGTCGCCGGGTGTTTTCCCCATAGCCGCCCTGCAGGACGACCTTCCGAGGTCTGGGAATTGCGCTTGGCTGTCGCCACGTTGCCCTTGCCGTCCGAAAGCACGGCGTCGCTGGCATCGCTGAAGGCGCCCTCCGCTGCCATGGCCTCTTGACGCCTGGCGTGGTGGGCCCAACGCTTGATCGAACGGTCCTTTAGTGTTTTCGGTTTAAACCTACTACACGCTCTGCAGTTCGCCTCAGGGTGGTCCCTCGGCAAGCAGAGGTTGCACGTGGCGTGTCTGTCAACCCAAGGGTACTTGCGGTTGCACTTGGGGCAAAATTGGAAAGGGGTACCCTCCATACGCACCTTGTGGCAGCGGGCTAATGATTGCAGGAAAATATAGAAGATGTACCTATATATCAAAGAGTGTATAGTATGTGTCACCCCCCACTCTCTCTACTTGCAGGGCCGAGGCCAGAGGCCTTCCAAGGCCCGGGCCAAGACCAGAGGCCTTGTGAGGCCAAATCCCCATTGAGGTTTGCAAGATCCCTTCTGCTCAAAAATACCTAAAACGTACACAATGCATGCACAGAATGTCTTATGAACACAAAAGACCCCGTTTATTGATATTGCAGACCTTCCTGGGTGGTAATCTGGACCACAAATTTGTGAAGGGGAATACATATCTTGTTTTATGTGACATTTCAGAGGTACTACTAACAAATGTGCGGGCTGCCTGCCATGAGCAGTGTTTGCAGCCTCTGAAGAAAGTTTGTTACCATGTTAAAAAAAAAAAAAAAAATATCAAAAAATCGATCTTATATGCAAATAATATTGTTATACCATCATCAGTAAGTTTTAGTTAAGATGTTAGTCACTATAATGACTCATGGACCACAACAATCCAGGAGGTTTTTATATTACATTGCATACGGGGCAATATGATCTTTCAAGCGGAAGAAACAAGGTTTTATTGGCACATAACATGCATGAAATATAACTCTACTATTGTCTTCATTCACTTT
Organism: Ambystoma mexicanum; assembly: GCF_040938575.1. Taxonomy (NCBI): domain Eukaryota; kingdom Metazoa; phylum Chordata; class Amphibia; order Caudata; family Ambystomatidae; genus Ambystoma; species Ambystoma mexicanum. The sequence continues at coordinate 870,571,875 of NC_090931.1, forward strand.
TACACGTACCTGTTAAATGGTCCTCTTTCCTCCATTGCATGCTTGTACATTTGCCAGCAGCGTTCCCTGCACATCCAATGATAGGTGTTCAAAAGCTGCAGCTCTGCTTTCACTGCTCGCTCCAAAATATCCACACAACAACGAAAGAATCTGGGCCTTTCAGTTCCTTCAGAGACCTCTTTTGTCCTGCATATGTGATAATACAAATATGATCAAAATGATATATGAAATTTGCAACTAGTATCAAGAACGATAATCTCGAACCTAAATTAGAAACAACAATTACCTACCTGGAACTAGTTATCCAGTAAACCTAAGGCCTAAACAAATGCGACAGCCACCTACTTCCACACTATGGGCATTGTCTTCAGATTCCTTTGCATAATCATTTGCAAATTTTACTGAACATACAATATAGAACACAAAAAATACCTCAGCTGTGGCAAGCGTGCCCAGCAAATTCATGATAACGAAGATGTGTACATGTATCAATTACAGTAAAAATATTGTTCATTGGCGAAAGGACTAAGGCATAATGAGACCAAAATCTAGAATGCTAAGGAAATCGATGGAAGGGTGGCACCCTAATATAGAGTAGAGATGTAATACACAGACATCAAAATTCAAACAACGCATACATCACCACCGCCAACTGATCCAAAGATGTATTGTCTAATTTTCACTATCAGCAAGAAATAAGATCAAACCAAATCTTTACCGCCCCTCGCCCACCTTATTTGCTTTAATTCTCTTAACACAATTTCCCCTTTTAAACCGCACATTATGGAACTAGTCCAATAATATATGGCCTTTAACTTGGAGGTCTATGCCTTCAGAACTTGTAATTCAAGGGATTTCCAGAAATTAAGGCACAACATACTTGATAAACTCACAGCCAAATGTTTAGTTCCTGAACAGTTACAACATGTTAACATGGATTCTGAAGAAATTGGCAGCATAATTTCCCAATCTCAATGTTGCCATTTAAGCAAGACTGTGTAGAGATAAGTTATCAAACCACTCTCTGATTTCTCCAACATCACCTCACCATCTAACATTAACAATGTACTCAGACTGTAAACTGCACCCTCTTTTTAAGATCATACGCTACATCGGGATGGCTGATAAAGTAGAATTGACTACATCTCTGGTCATCTCCAACCTTGATTGCAGCAACGTTAATTACTTGGATCTGACATTTAAAACATCCTGACTAAAGTTCATTTAGATTTGTGCAGCCATGCAGATATTGGCCTTGGCCCTCAAAACCAGATTTCATCAACCCTCCAGGCTTTCAACTGACTGCAATTAGAGTTCAGAGTTGGTTTCAGAGTCCTCAGTCTGAAATATCGAAGCCTACACAAAAAGGGCCAAAATAACAGAGAACCTTTCTTTCACCATGCACTCAGACCAATAACTTGAGATCCTGAGACTTCCAAATTCAAAAAACGAATGCTATTCTACTATAAAAAAACGACTTTTCATCTCTGTCCTATCTCTCTTCTTCCTTTTTATCAAATCTACTGAAAAGTATAGTTCAACCGACAAAGTGAGGACAAGTGAAACTGCAGTCTGAAGTGAACAAGTGCAGCAGTGACTGAGCGGCGACCAGACTCTGGGGACACTGACAGCAACTTAATCTGCCTGCGTCGTTCAAAAACCCATTTCCTGCGTGTAGCGTGCATGGCGGGAAAGTGAGGACAAGTGAATCAGTAGTCTGGAAGTGCAGCAGCCAGTGACTGGGCAAATCGCCAATCGCCAAAAAAGTAAGTGACATGTTTTCTGGTGGATGCTTTGTTACATGCTGACAGTTGTTTGTAGAGTGGCTGGTGTACACAAACGCAATACAAATGGCGTATAAACTGTGCAGCAACATGCGGCAGAAAATGACTCCCCTAATGTCAGGCCTTAAAGAGGAGGACGAGCTCTGTGTGCCATTGTCAAGTGAGTGCATTCCAGTGGCTGCTAGGTGCAATGAGATCATTTGGACGAGACGCAAGTCAGAGTAAAATCTTGGACAATCCAACCTTACAGTGCACACTAGCCGAGGTGGTAGAAGGGGTGGGGAAGCATGGGCCTACAAATCAGCAGCTTTTATTACCTGTTACCCCAACTCTGACGCTAGCAACTCTAGAACCAACAGAGGGAGACGACCCGCGGCTGGCGCAGTTTTTAACATTTCTGGGTCTTCTAGTTCACTGGAACCCCCTGGATCCTAAAGATTTTGAGAACTGTCCGCATAAGGACAATCTCTGATGTTTTGATTTTGGCACCAATTGTCTCACGTGAACTGGGAAAACGGGTGCACCTCTGGATCTGGGGGCAGCTCTCACTCCTTTGTGGGACAGAAGGGTGAGCGTGTGTTTACACAGAACACCAGTTAATCCAACGGGACAATTATCTCCAATTTCTTCGGAAAAGAAATAATTAAAAGTTCAGGGCAGCTCTATGCAATTTCCCACCTGGATAGGATGGGCATCCCCTGGTCTTGAAATAAATCATCAGAATGCCTATGCAACCGCAATCTCAAGGGATAAGGTTGTGGATGCCTTTTCTTTTCCTGTGCTGGCACGTAGCCTTAATTCCATGGACAAAGGACATGAAACGCTTCAGTGCAAACTGCAGGAAATGCGATTGATATTGAAGGATTGGAGTGCCAAAGTGAACTTCATGGAGGGTTTTATTATGTCCTCTGGTAGACCAGCAAATAATGTAGCGCTTGATAGACCTCCCTTCAGAGCGGCTTCACAGAGTATAGATGTAGCTATAAAGGGCCCCTTGCATTTGACTAGGGCCACTCAAGTGGCAGAGGGTGGCCCCTGGAAAGTGGGAAATGGGGACGATGTGGGAGACCTGCTGTTGTGTCCAAATGTCAAAGAAGGGATTAAGGTGGTGAATGGTTCCCTTGTAAATGTGTATGCATGCGCTCCCAGTGTGAAAACAGCTACCTCAGAGGACCCTGTGGGTCCAACATGTAACCTAAGCTACTTAACAGAGGCTCCTCGTAAAGGCAATGTTTATTTAAAAAAAAAGCAGAATAACCGAAAGAACATTCCCAAAAAAGGTTTGATGGGTTCTCGCAAGTTTTTTGCTAACACTTAAGTCCCTCCAATTAACCGCAAAGAACACAGTCGGGCAACCGGTAACTCAGGACTTAAGTATGGTTGCATAACAGAGGGATATTTGTGGCCAGGGACAGCGGGCCAACTAGTATGAAATGCTAGTTAAAAAAAAGGATCCTAGAAAAAGTATACTTGTCCAGTAACGGGGAAAGGGACATCACCAACCTTTTAAAACCCACTTCTATTTTGAACAGTTCATTGGATTGAAGTGTTTTGACAATCCATTCGGACTGCATAGAAGATGAGTTAACACAGATATAACCCCCTGAAAATGAAAGGAGCAGGAAATGACATCAATGAAGAGGGGTTTAATACGGTAGCAGGAACATTAGTGGGGGAGGTGGGCAGGGGGAGGGCTGGTGGGTGCGGGGAGGGGGAGAGGGTTGTGTCTTGCTTTGCCCCAACTGCTCAAGTTTTAATTCCAGCGGGCCCTAGTGCTTCCTCTGAGGAGAGTGTTTTCCCCGTTTTTCTCTCTTTAGAGGAAAGAATAAGGATTTTTGCACAGGCGTCTGAAACTGTGGTATCATCCCAAAAAGACAGCAAAACGCTCTCGGCCGTGGCAAAGCGGCCGTTTAGATTAACAAAATTGGGTGACAATCTAGCACCGGAAACAGGGGGACTTACAGATCAGAAGGGAGGCCTGTTGTGGAATAACTTTGTTCATGAATATCTTTGAGCGCAACAGAGGGAGAAGAATATTTCCATTGAACAGACAATATATTTCAACATATATATTTCAACACTTGTTTGGAGAAATACCATGGTTGATAACGTCCTCTAACTTGACTCAGATGGAATTTATTGATTAATTTCGAGTAGACGTGGTGAAACTGGGATTCTCGTCACAACTTATTATAAACTTAATTGTAGCTGAAGCGCCAACGTTAGAACATCCAGGCTACAGGATTACAATCACTCGATCTGACCACAGCCAAACCATGCAGAAGGTAGAAGTAGTAGTGATCAGGTCCCAGCTCCGCATGACCCACTAGTTATAAACGTTAAATCCGGGGGAAGCAGTACTGGGCCAAGTAACCCTGTGGTTGAAAAATCAGTGCTATATGACTGGTCACACATCCTGAATTTACTGCATGCCAACTGAGGCTTGCAAACCACCGCAAGTTGAAAATATAACTTAAAGGTGGCCTCGTGGAATACGAGTGCATTTAGCTGCTAACTATGATTGGTGGGCGGAGCACAACTTTACTTCGTTACAGGATACATTGCTAACCGATACCCGAATGTTAAACGGATACACAGTCTGTCATGAATCGGCTAAAAGGGGAGCTAAAGGTAGGTCATTTGGTGGGCTCTTCTGTGCACTACGAATGGATTGCGGCTTGAATATGGATAAGAACAAGTTACTCTCTTACCTGGTAACGTTCTTTCGATGGGATGGTCCGACTACGTATTCCATATCTATGACAGAAATAACCACAGCAATGCTGCTCCGGAAAATTTTCGGCGTCTGCGTCGATGTCGAAGCGCCGTCCTCGAGGACCTCCTCCGACGGCCGATGTCACCCAATGTGATAAGTAGGACGTACGACGCCCGTAGCCTCAGTTGTAGTTTTTTCCCAGAACGTGTGGCACCAGTCTTCTGCCAGTCTGACACACAAAGCCTCGCGGAAACCTAAGCTGCAATCGCATAAGAAATTCTGTAGCGGGGAAGGTAGGGAGGGAGCGATATGGAATACGTCGTCGGACCATCCCATCGAAAGAACGTTACCAGGTAAGAGAGTAACTTGTTCTTCGAGGGGATTGGGTCCTCCGACGTATTCCATATCTATGACAGACTCCCAAAGCAGTACCAATGCAAGGAGGTGGGAAAATAATTTAGAAAACAGCAATTTAGAATGCCTAATCAAATCGCGGAGTAAAGGACCTCCTTGCCAAAGGCCAGATCCTGCCCCCGGATGGAATCGAGGGAGTAGTGACGTACAAAAGTATGTACCGAAGCCTAGGTGGCTGCATCACAGATGTTACGAATAGGAACACCCCTCTGCAGAGCAGTAGAGGCAGCCATACCCCTGGTAGAATGGCCCCGTAAGCCGACCGGTGGGTCCTTACCCGCCAAGCGGTAACACTCAGAGATAGCCAAAATAATCCAGCGAGAAAGTCTGTTTCGTCACAGCTTGTCCCAAACGCTTTCCAGCGTAACCAATGAAGAGCTGATCGTCCATTCTGACCCAGGAAATGCGTGAAATATAAAAGCTTAACTCTCTCCTAGGATCAAGTCTATGGAGCCTCTCCTCTTCCTTACCAGGATGTGGAGGAGGATAGAATGCCGGAAGAACAACCTTCTGGCCTAAATGAAATTCCGACACCACCTTTGGAAGAAAGGAAGGACGAACTCTAAGGACAACCCTGTCCTTATGAAATACAGTGAAGGGTGGCTTAACTGAAAGTGCCTGTAACTCACTAACTCTGCGAGAGGAAGTGACCGCAACCAAAAACACAGTTTTAAGAGTTAACAGCCTCAAAGGGCAGGAATGCAAAGGCTCAAACGGAGCACCCATCAAAAACTTGAACAAGGTTCAAATCCCAACCGGGCACCAGGAAAGGTGACGGAGGGAACACATTAGTGAGCCCTTTCAGAAACTGAGAAATTAAAGGAATTTTAAAATAGGAACACTCTTCAGACGAGCGCTTAAATACGGACAGAGCCGCCAAGTAACCTTTAACGGTACCCACTTGCAAGCCCCTGTGGGCCAAAGAAAACAAAAAAAGACAGAACCATAGGGATGCCACATGCAAAAGGATTCACATTCTTAACCCTGCACCAGTCGCAGAACTTATGCCAACGGTACAGGGACTTTGTTGCTGGCCGTCTGGCCGAGAGCAACACCTCCACCACGTCTTCAGGGAGGTCCCAAGCCATATACCTCAACATTTCAGAAACCAAGCATGAAGGTTGAGGGATCTGACCTCTGGACGGAGAACCTGACCCCCCCCCTCCCGTGAGAGCAGATCTTCGCGGTAGGAAAGACGACATGGAGGGCAGATGGACAAGTCGAGAAGGTCTGGGCTCCAAGTCCTCCGGGCCCATGCCGGAGCAATGAGGATCATCCGGGAACCGAACCTCCATATCCTCCGCAGTACCTGCGGTATGACGAGGACTGGAGGAAACACGTACAGCAGTGGTAATGACCACTCCACCACAAACGCGTCTCCTAAGGCTCCTCTTGGAGGAAATTCTCGCAAGCAGAACCTTTCGCACTTCCGGTTGACACTGGAGGCGAAAAGATCCACTTGAGGGGTTCCCCAAAGGGTGAAGATCTCCAGGAGAATCTCCCGAGCCAGCTCCCACTCGTGAGAGATCGTGCTCTGCCTGCTCGGAGCGTTCGCCGTCACGTTTTCGTCTCCGGCCAGATGAACTGCCGAGATCGAAACTTCCTGCTGGATGGCCCAGAACTCGAGCTGCATCGCCTCCCTGCACAGAGGAAGTGACCCTGCACCCCCCTTTTTGTTGAGGTAGTGCATGGCCACCGTGTTGTCCGTCAGGATCAGGACCTTCTTTCCTCGCAGTCGGCAGAAAAGCCTTCAGGGCTAGCCTGACGGCCCTCAGCTCCAACAGATTGATATGGAGAGTCTGGACTCCGACGGAGACCAACGACCGCTGACTGTCAACTCGTTGGCATGAGCTCCCCACGATCGTCACCGCCGGCCAGGGCAGCCAAAATGGAGCCCCCCTCATCAGATTGCCTTCGTCGGCCCACTACAGAAGGTCCTGGGTGACCGAAGACGGCACCTGAACAGGGTCCGACATCCTGCCGGATGACAGACCACTGGAGCTTGAGTGCCCATTGCAAAGATCTCATCCGCAACCTGGCCTCTGGCACCAAAAGAATGCAGGATGCCATGAGGCCGAGAAGTCTCAAGAACTCCAACGCTGGGAGAGTCTGGGCAAGTTGAAACTTGTGCACCATCTGCTGAATGTGATGAGCCCTCACCTGGGGAGGAAAACACTGCCCCAGGGACGTGTTGAGGACTGCTCCGATGTACTGGAGCCTCTGAGTTGGTGTCAAATTGGACTTCTTTAAGTTGAGGGAGAAGCCCAGCTTGTGGAGGGAGCGGCAGGTGACCGACATATGATCAAGGACTTACTCGGGATAGCGGGCCCTGATCAACCAATCGTCCAGGTAGGGGTAGACGTGAATCCCCCCTTTCCTGAGATGCGCTGCCACCACCACCATGAGCTTGGTGAAGACCCTCGGGCGGAGGTCAATCCGAACGGCAGGACCCGAAACTGAAAGGGCGAGTCGCCAACCGCAAACCTCAGGTACTTCTTGTGCTTTGGATGGATCGGCACATGAAAATAAGCGTCCTTGAGGTCGAGAGACACCAACCAGTCCTGAAGTTGAAGGGCCTGGAAGGCTTGAGAGAGAGTAACCATCTTGAACTTGTCCTTCCTTAGGAGTTTGTTCAAACCGCGCAAGTCCATGATGGGTCTCAATCCCCCGTCTTTCTTGGAAATCAAAAAATAAGGGGAATACCATCCACTGTTCCTCTCCGCTACAGGCACCAGTTCCATGGCGCCTTTCTCCAGCAGGGATTGAATTTCCTGCGCAAGGAGCGGATCCGGACGCTTCAAGAGAGATTCCCCGGTGGATTGTCTTGAGGCCTCCACCGGAAAGAAAGACAGTAGCCGTGGGTTATGATCTCCAGAACCCACACATCTGAAGTAATGGTGCGCCACTCTGCAAGATGCTGCGCCAGCCTTCCCCCAACCGGCAAACTATGGGACATGGCCTCATGACTTAGCTGAAGCAGCTGCGGCGTTGCCTGAGGGCAAAGAGGCAACTGCCCAAGCGGCCTTGGCACCTCGAGTACCTTGTTTTCCACCTCTGGCACTCCTACGGTGGCCCCTTTGACTGGCAGCTCCTCTCGCTTTACCAAAGGATGAGTAATAACGAAAGGAACCTCCCCTCCACTGCTGTCCCCTAGGACGAAAAGGTGGAGGTTGTCGAACTGCAGCGCCCAACGACTTCGCTGCAGCTTTGGAGGTCTGCAACCTCTCAAGGCTCTCGTCAGCCTTGCTGCCAAAAAGATATTCCCCGTCAAAGGGCATATTGAGGAGCCTGGTCTGCACATCAGGAGCTAACCCCGACTTCCGCAACCACGCAAAACTGCGTATCACGGTGCTCGCCGCCATGGACCGGCTGACGCAATCTGCCATGTCCAAACCTGACTGAACGGCCTCACACGTAGCATTCTTGCCATCCTGAACCATGGCAAGGAAACCATCGTGTTCATCCCCTTCGGGAATATGTTCAGCCGCCAAGGAAACACAGTTCCACAAAGAGTGCGTGAAACGAGACACGGCACAAATGGAGTTGGCCGCCTGAAGCGCCATACCCCCTGCAGGAAACACTTTCTTTGCCCAGCCGTCAAAACGCTTGTCGTCCCTATCAGGAGGGATGGTAGGGTACGACGCCTGCTTTGCTGGGGCCGTAGCCGCCTGCACCACCAAACTCTCCGGAGTAGGGTGCTTCGACAAGTAGCAGGGGTCACTACTGGCTGGGCGTTTTTTTCACGGCAAAGACTTGCTCACTGCTGGGAGACTCTCCGGAGCAGTCCAAGCCGCTGCCACCCTTCTTTGCAGAGCCATTTGGAATGCCAGTACCGGGTCAGTTGGTGGACCAGTGTCGAGGATATCCATAAGGTCATCCTGAACAAACTCCCCTGGGGGAGCAGACCATCCCAAGTACTCGGAGACCCGTGACATAAGTCGCCGGTACGAAGAATCGGCATGAGTGCCAGGCTCAGGCCTACAAAACTCCACCTCCGGAGAGGTGTCCACCAGCCCACTAGCATCATGCAGGGACTGCATCAGGTCCTCAAACTGGCTATGGCCCGAGAGAATCTCGTCAGGCACCGTGTCAGGCACTATACCATCATCAGAGCCCTCATCCACCTCTGAAATGAATTCCAGATGGCGGTACGAAGGCAAAGAACAGGAACCAAAGCCATGCTTGAAACTTGGCTAGAGCCTTCCTAGGTGGTTCCCCCGAGACACAGCCCAGAAAGGCGTCGAGTGAATCGGCGCCGACGTTGAGAGAATCGGCGTCAACGACAGACGCGGCGTCGACAGCATCGACGGCTTCGACACAGGCCTCGAAGGCGGAGTCCCGAGCGTGTCCCTCGACATCCTGGACGCCAACGGCGTTGACGACTTCCTCGGAGGCGGAGCCTTGAGAGAGTCCGTCGATGACCTTGGCACCACAGGCGTCGATGTCTTCCTCGAAGACTTCACAGGTTCACGCGGTCTCGAGCGTGTCGAGGACCAGGACCTGGACCGGGCATGCCGAGAACGATTCCTCTTGTCCCAGCGGGACCTTTCCCGCGAATCGTGACAACCATCCGAGCCCGAAGGCGTGCAAGCGGCATCTCTCAGCTGATCACGACCGACCCCACTCGGAGGCGCGGATGGACCAGTGCCCTGCGATTCAAGAATCGCCAACATTTTCTTCCCGAAGGAAGCCCATTCCTCCGGTGTCGCATGCTTGGTGGGGTAAGCAACCCGCCGACGGGCGGAGTCCTCGGATGAGGACGGGGAAGGCGAGCGATGACGGTGCTTCCGGGAGTGCCTCGAAGAGGCAGAGGAGTGGTGAGACCGACTCCGGGACCAAGGCCCACTGGACTTCCGACGACGAAGTGGAGATTCGCCCCTCGAGTCGTCTGTCGGAAACCCCGCAGACCTCGACTTCCGGGGCTTGGACACCTTACCTACTTCTTCTTGCGCTCCCGCAAGGCTTTCGACGTGAGCGACTGGCAGTCGACACAGTCATCCGTGTCATGGGCCTCCCTGAGGCACCAGAGGCAGGCGTCATGCGAGTCTGTGACCGACATCTTGGACCCACAGTCCCCGCACTTCTTAAAGCCCGGACGCGGTGTGGAAGACTAGGTGGACATCTTCACAAAGAAATAGTACACAAACAGGTTCGAAGAACCGAGATGAACAACAGAAACTCCAAAGAGTCGAGGCGTACCAAGATTCACGAAGCAAACACGTTAACGGAAAAAACGGAACTGAGGCTATGGGCGTCGTGCGTCCTACTTATCACATCGGGTGACGTCGGCCGTCGGAGGCGGTCCTCGAGGACGGGGCATCGACGTCATCGATGCAGGACGCAGAACATTTTCCGAAGCAGCACACCTGTGGTGATTACTGTCATAGATATAGAATACGTCAGAGGACCCAATCCCCTCGAAACTGCCATTAGAGACAAGTGATAATCTGGGAATCAAATTGACATCTATGGATACTGGTAAATACTGGTTTGACACTTGCCTCATATTTAACCCTATTGCTAGAGATCTGTTAACATTTTTGAACATATCATGTGCTCTAGATAGGTACATGACTAAGGAGGATTCAAGCTGTATGGTGATGGGTGCGATCACTTCTACCGAATCGTCAATGATCCCCAGCCTAAAATCTCCCATGTGTTCAGGGGAAGGCAGCAGTTACCTAATCCTGACCTTGGGGGTGGGGGTGGTATTATGAGGGAGGATCACACGGGAGATGGCTATCGGGGAGATGTGATGACCTTTGTGGTAGAGTCGAAGTATTCTTCTCCATGTGAAGAGGAAGACCCCATAATCCCTAAATACCTGATGGCATGTTGTATCTTTACCAGTCCTTCCCATGTGAAAGCCCAAACCCTTTGGTACAGAAAACCTCTACAGCAGAATAACAGTTACCCCTCAGGTATGCATGAGTTACATTCAACATCCCTTGATTATAAAGAATTATGTTGAGTTTTGGGCCGTACATTGCTACACATAATGTTCACATAACCTCTTCCGACTAACAATCACTATTTCAACAAGTATTTAGAATCGCATTGACCTGAGAAGCATAGAAAATATATGGACTCCAATTCCCATAACCACTGGGGTCATGAGGAGAAGATGAAGATCGAGTTAGTGTGGAGGAAATGTGACCTTGAATGGGAAGTTCAGTCTAGTTGTTCAAGGCTTGATCAGCTCCGCTGGCCATTTAAAACCGAATGTTGCTTGCAGCTGAAGGAGCAAGAAGAGGCAAGGAGAGAGGCAGTCCAGAGAAGAGGAACTGCGGAACGAACAATACACGTTCTCCTGCAGCAGAGTGGCATACTGAACTGGAGAGGAGAGACGGCGGTGCAGAAACGGTCAACAAAGCGGAGGGGAGACAAGGCATTGCAAACCTGCACAGATTCCATCAGTGAAGGAAGCAAATGTGGGCACGGAAACGAGAGGCACCTTTGCTCAGAGGGGATGGAAAGCCCTGCAAAAAACACTCAGGCAGCAGCAGCACGCCATACCGGTGAGTCAGCATTTAAGGGGGAGGGGCTCTAGGACGTGCGAGATTGATGAAGAATACAAAAGGGCAGTTTTGAATACCTCCTGAAACTATTTAAAAGGCAAACATGGTGCAATTCTCCTGACCTGAGATCAATTGGGGGAAACGAGCATTGTCAAGAACCAAGAGAAATGAAAGAAAGGATGACATACAGAACTTGAACAATCCCTCGTATATGAGATGTCTGCATGGGGGAAGTTGGTGCAAGTAACCACTGAAGTCAGCGTGTTGTGTTACTGAAGAAATGTGGTTGAATGATAACTAAAGTGGAAGGAAGATTGCAGTTACAGATGTATACCTGGCAGGAGAGTAAACCAAGATATCAAAGAATTGAGTTGAAAGCTGTAGTAAAAGACATTTAGTTTTCCCATTATGAAAGCAGTGATCTAATGAGACATTTGAATTTTGCAATTTTGAAAGCAGTGGTCTACAAAAAAGACCTTTTTGACATTCTGAAAAAAAGTGTTCTATGAAAGAACAAGTTACTTTCTTACCTGGTAACGTTCTTTCGATGGGATGGTCCGACGACGTATTCCATATCTATGACATGTAATCACCACAGCTGTGCTGCTTCGGAAACTTTTTTCGGCGTCTGCGCCCTGCGTCGAGGGCCTCCTCCGACGTCCGACGTCATCCGATGTGATAAGTAGGACGCACAACGCCCGTAGCCTCAGTTGTAGTTTTTTCCCCCAGAACGTGTGACACTAGTCAACTGCCAGTCAGACACAAAGCCTTGCGGAACGTAAGCTGCAATCGTAAAAGAAATTCTGCAGCGGGGAAGGCAGGGCGGGAGCGATATGGAATACGTCGTCCGACCATCCCATCAAAAGAACGTTACCAGGTAAGAAAGTAACTTGTTCTTCGAGGGGATTGGGTCCTCCGACGTATTCCATATCTATGACAGACTCCCAAAGCAGTACCAGAGCAAGGAGGAGGGAAAGAATTTAGAATCAAAATTTAGAATAGCCAATCAAATAGCGGAGCAAAGGACCGCCTTGCCAAAGGCCAGATCCTGTGCTCGGATGGAATCGAGGGAATAGTGACGTACAAATGTATGTACTGAAGCCCAGGTGGCTGCATCACAGATGTTGCGAATAGGAACACCCCTCTGCAGGGCAGTAGACGCAGCCATAACCCTGGTAGAATGGGCCCGCAAGCCAGCCGGTGGGTCCTTACCCGCCAAGCGGTAGCACTCCGAGATGGCCAAAATAATCCAGCGAGACAAAGTCTGTTTCGTCACAGCTTGCCCCAAACGCTTTCCAGCGTAACCAATAAAGAGTTGATCGTCCACTCTGACCCGGGACATGCGTGAAACATAAAAGCTTAAAGCTCTCCTAGGATCAAGCCTATGGAGCCTCTCCTCTTCCTTACCAGGATGCGGAGGAGGATAGAATGCCGGAAAAACAACCTTCTGGGCCAAATGAAATTCCGTCACTACCTTCGGAAGAAAAGAAGGACGAACTCTAAGGACAACCCTGTCCTTGTGAAATACAGTGAAGGGTGGCTTAACTGAAAGTGCCTGTAACTCACTCACTCTGCGGAAGTAACCGCAACTAAAAACACAGTTTTCAGAGTTAACAGCCTCAAAGGGCAAGAATGTAAAGGCTCAAACGGAGCACCCATAAGAAACTTAAGAACAAGGTTTAAATCCCAACCGGGCACCAGGAAAGGTGACGGAGGGAACACATTAGTGAACCCTTTCAGAAAGTGTGAAATTAAAGGGATTTTAAAGTAAGAACACTCTTCAGACGAGCGCTTAAAGATGGACAGCGCCGCCAGGTAACCTTTAATGGTACCCACTTGCAAGCCCCTGTGGGCCAAAGAAAGTAAAAGGGACAGAACCATGGTGATGTCACATGCAAAAGGATCCACATTCTGAACTCTGCACCAGTCGCAGAACTTACGTCAACGGTACAGAGACTTTGTTGCTGGCCTTCGGGCCGAAAGCAACACCTCCATCACGTCTTCAGGGAGGTCCCAATCCCTATACCTCAACCTTTCAGAAGCCAAGCGTGAAGGTTGAGGGATCTGACCTCTGGATGGAGAACCTGACCCCCCCCGTGAGAGCAGATCATCTCGGTAGGGAAGACGACGCGGAGGGCAGATGGGCAAGTCGAGAAGGTCCGGGTACCACGTCCTCCGAGCCCACGCCGGAGCAATGAGGATCATCCGGGAACCGAACTTCCGTAACCTCCGCAGCACTTGCGGGATGACGGGGACTGGAGGAAACGCGTACAGCAGCGGGAATGACCACTCCACCACAAACGCGTCTCCTAAGACTCCTTTTGGAGGAAATTCCCGCGAGCAAAACCTTTCGCACTTCCGGTTGACACTGGAGGCGAAGAGATCCACTTGAGGGGTCCCCCAAAGGGCGAAGATCTCCAGGAGAATCTCCTGAGCCAACTCCCACTCGTGAGAGATCGTGCTCTGCCTGCTCAGAGCGTCCGCCGTCACGTTTTCGTCTCCGGCCAGATGAACTGCCGAGATCGAAACTTCCTGCTGGATGGCCCAGAACTCGAGCTGCATCGCCTCCCTGCACAGAGGAAGTGACCCTGCCCCCCCCTTTTTGTTGAGGTAGTGCATGGCCACTGTGTTGTCCGTCAGGATCAGGAGACTCTTTCCTCGCACAGTCGGCAGAAAAGCCTTCAGGGCTAGCCTGACGGCCCTCAGCTCCAACAGATTGATATGAAGTCTGGACTCCGACGGAGACCAACGACCGCTGACTGTCAGCCCGTTGGCATGAGCTCCCCAACCCGTGAGGGATGCATCCGTCACGATCGTCACCTCCGGCCAGGGAAGCCAAAATGGAGCCCCTTCATCAAGTTGCCTTCAACGGTCCACCACAGAAGGTCCCGGGCGACCGAGGGCGGCACCTGAACCGGGTCCGACATCCTGCCGGAGGACTGCGACCATTGCGTCTTGAGCGCCCACTGCAAAGATCTCATCCGCAGGTGAGCCTCTGGCACCAGAAGAATGCAGGATGCCATGTGGCCGAGCAACCACAAGAACTCGAACGCTGGGAGCGTCTGGGCATGCTGAAACTTGTGCACCATCTGCCGAATGTGAAGAGCCCTCACCTGGGGAGGAAAACACTGCCCCAGGGAAGTGTCGAGCACTGCTCCGATGTACTGGAGCCGCTGTGTTGGCGTCAAATGGGACTTCTTTAAATTGAGGGAGAAGCCCAGCCTGTGAAGGGAGTGGCAGGTGACGGACAGATGATCCAGGACTTGCTCGGGAGAGCTCCCCCTGATCAACCAATCGTCCAGTAGACGTGAATCCCCCCCTTGCCTGAGATGCGCTGCCACCACCACCATGAGCTTGGTGAAAACCCTCGGGTAGGAGGTCAATCCGAACGGCAGGACCCGAAACTGAAAGTGCGAGTCGCCAACCGCGAACCTCAGGTACTTCTTGTGCTTGGGATGGATCGGCACATGGAAGTAAGCATCCTTGAGGTCGAGTGACACCAACCAGTCCTGAAGCTGAAGGGCCTGGAGGACTTGAGAGAGAGTAACCATCTTGAACTTGTCCTTCCTGAGGAGTTTGTTCAAACCGCGCAAGTCCATGATGGGTCTCAATCCCCCGTCTTTCTTCGAAATCAAAAAATAAGGGGAATACCATCCCTTGTTCCTCTCCGCTACAGGGACCAGTTCTATGGCGCCTTTCTCCAGCAGGGCTTGAATTTCCTGCGCAAGGAGCGGATCCCCGGTGGATTGTCGCGAGGCCTGAGCCGAAAGGGAAGACAGTAGCCGTGGGTTATGATCTCCAGAACCCACACATCTGAAGTAATGGCTTGCCACTCTACAAGATGCTGCGCCAGCCTTCCCCCAACCGGCGAACCATGGGACATGGCCTCATGACTGAATGGGAGCGGCTGCAGCGTTACCTGAGGGCAAAGAGGCAACTGCCCGAGCGGCCTTGGCACCACGGGTACCCTGTCGTCCACCTCTGGTACCCCTGCGTTGGCCTCTTTGACTGCCAGCTCCTCTCGCTTTACTGAAGGAGTAATAGCGAAAGGAACCACCCCTCCACTGCTGTCCCCTAGGACGAAAAGGCGGAGGTGGCGAACTGCAGCGCCCAACGACTTCGCTGCAGCTTTTGAGGTCTGCAACCTCTCAAGGCTCTCGTCAGCCTTGCTGCCAAAAAGGTGTTCACCGTCAAAGGGCATGTTGAGGAGCCGGGACTGCACATCAGGAGCAAACCCCGACTTCCGCAACCAGGCAAACCTGCGTATTACGGTGCTCGCCGCCATGGACCTACTGACGCATTCAGCTAAGTCCAAACCCGACTGAACGGACTCACACATGGCATCCTTACCATCCTGGACCATAGCAAGGAAACCATCCCGTTCGTCCCCTTCGGGAATATGTTCAGCTGCTAGTGCAACACAGTTCCACAGAGTGTGTGTGAAACGAGACAAGGCACAAATGGAGTTGGCCGCATGAAGCGCCATGCCACCAGAAGAAAACACTTTCTTCGCCCAGCCATCAAAACGTTTGTCGTCCCTATCAGGAGGGATGGTAGGGTACAACGCCTGCTTTGCCGGGGCCGTGGCCGCCTGCACCACCAAAATCTCCGGAGTGGGGTGCCTGGTCAAGTAGCAGGGGTCGCTACTGGCTGGACGGTATTTTCGCGACAAGGATCTGCCCACCGCCGGGAGACTCTCCAGAGCAGTCCAAGCCGCCGCCACCCTTCTCTGTAAAGCCATATGGAACGGCAGTACAGGATCAGTTGGGGGACCAACATCAAGGATGTCCGTCAGATCATCCTGCACAAACTCCCCTGGGGGAGCAGACCATCCCAAGTACTCAGAAACCCTAGCCATAAGGCGCCGGTACGAGGAATCGGCATGAGAGCCAGGCTCAGGCCTACAAAACTCCACCTCCGGAGAGGTGTCCAGTCCACTGGCATCATGCAGTGACTGTCTCAAATCGTCAAACTGACTATGGCCCGAGACAATTTCATCTGGAACCTGACTAGGAACAAGGCCATCAGAATCCTCATCCGCCTCTGAAGTATAGTCCAGGCGGCGAAAAGAAGGCACCCGAGAGTGCTTGCTCTTAACCAGAGCCTTCCTAGGGGGTTCTCCCGTGCCACGGGGTACCTCCGACACGAAAGGCGTCGATGGCGTCGAGCGAATCGGCGCCGGCGTCGAGAGAACCGGCATCGGCGCCGAGAGGATCGGCGTCGAGGAATTCGGCGTCGACGTCAGATGCAGCGCCTCCAGCATCGGCAGCGTTGACACAGCCCTCGAAGCAGGAGCCTCGAGCGTGTCCCTCGACGACCTGAGCGTCGACGGCTTCGACGTCTTCCTCGGAGCCGGAGCCTCGAGAAAGCCCGTCGACGCCCTCGACGCCTCAGACGTCGATGTCTTCCTCGAAGACCTCACAGGTGCATGCGGTCTCGAACGCGTCGAGGACCGGGACCTGGAACGGGTACGTCGAGAACGAGTCTCCTTGTCCGAACGGGACCTCTCCCGTGACTCGTGCCGACCACTCTTGCGAGCGGTGTCTCTCGACCTCTCACGACCGACCCCACTCGGGGGCGCGGACGGCTTATTACCCTGCGACTCAAGAATCGCCAGCATTTTCTTCCCGAAGGAAGCCCATTCCTCCGGCGTCGCACGGCTGGTGGGGTAAGCGACGTGCCGGGCAGAGTCCTCCGAAGAGGACCTGGAAGACGACCGGTGTCGGCGCTTCCGAGAATGCCTCGAAGAGGCTGAGGAGTGGCGAGACCGACTCCTAGAAGGAGACCCACGAGACTTCCGACGATGACGCGGAGAGTCACCCCTCGAATCATCCGACGAAAGCCCCGCAGACTTCGACTTCCTGGGCTTGGACACCCGACCTACCGACAACTTCTTACGTTCGCGTAAGGCTTTGGACGTGAGCGACTGGCAGTCGATACAGTCATCCGTGTCGTGGGCCTCCCCGAGGCACCAGAGGCAGGCGTCGTGCGAGTCCGTCACCGACATCTTGGACCCACACTCCCCGCACTTCTTGAAACCCGGACGCGGGGTCGAAGACGAAGTAGAAGACATCTTCACACGAAGGATTTTCACAAAACGAACAGGTTCGAAGAACCGAGAAGAACAGAACTCCAAAGAGTCAAGGCATTAACCGACATTCACGAAGCAACACGTTCGCGGAAAAAACGGAACAACTGAGGCTACGGGCGTCGTGCGTCCTACTTATCACATCGGATGACGTCAGAGGAAGCCCTCGACAACGCCGCATCGACGTCATCGACGCAGGACGCAGACGCCGAAAAAAGTTTACGAAGCAGCACAGCTGTGGTGATTACATGTCATAGATATGGAATACGTCGGAGGACCCAATCCCCTCGAAAAGACTTTTGGTTGTGCCATCTTAAGTGTTCTGAAGAAGGGAATAAGTTATTGCTCTTCTGATAACAATATTGTATGGACAAAACATTCTTGCTTTGCCAAAGCAAGGAAGACATCTTATATATGTGAAATTATATATTTTCTAATTTGGACAAAACATTGTTGGAACTACATATATCCAAGAGACATCTTGGAATGGTTCAGGGGAAGGGAACCAACTTCTGAACGTAAGAATTGCTTTGCTGAATTAATTTACCTCTTCAAGGAATCTCTCTGACTCAACACCTAGGTCATTGGTTGATTGAGATATTTGTAACGGGCATAAAAAAGAACCAAATTATATCCAGGCTCAGATGGAAACAAAAAGGGCAGTGATACCGTCACCAAATGTGTGTCAACAGCAAGCCTCCAATTCTTAACAGGTTCTTGAAGTTATTTAAATAGATGGGTTTGTAATTTTTTTCGAAATGTTGCCAGAGATTCCGATTTCATTAACTCCAATGGGAGACTGTTGCACAGTTTGGGTCCAAATACTGAGAATCTACAATCTCCTCGGGAAACAAAACGCATTGGGGGGAAAGTCACCTGATACATGTCCTCTGATCTTAAGGACCGTGTCGGTTGGTATTGCTTTAGTTTATCCGTCAAGTACCTAGGGGCTAGGTTGTTCATGCATTTAAAAATTATGCAGTCGAGTTTAAACTTAATTCAGTCCTCAACTGCAAACCAGGGTATGGACCGCCGTAAGCCAGAAATTGGAGTGGATTTTCTTGGCCCCAAATACTAATCTGGCCGCCGCTTTCTGTAGTCCGTGGATTTGTTTGGTAGGAGCCCCCGCTAGTAGGCCATTACAATAGTCCAGAGCTTGAAATTTACTAGGGCTCCTACCATTTTGGCATGATCTTTCTGGGGTACATATGGAAGGGACTGTCGGAGAAGCCGTAAATTATATTAAAAAAAAAAGCTGTCTGCACTTTGGCTGCGACTCTGACCTTCGCAGCCCAGATCGTTTTGCCAAATGCACCCAAGGTACTTGGCTATGTATTTCAATTTTGAACTTAAAAATGAGGGTGGAGCAGGGCTGTTCTCATCTAGCAAATAAGCAAATATTTTGGTCCAAATACGTTCACCATGGTCTTACTTGGATTAAGCGGAAGCCAATTAGTGGCCACCCATTCCCCAACTTCATCCAGGCACCTACTAACCCAAGTAAGGGAGTCTTTTACTTAGTCAAGCTTGATGAACACCTGGGTGTCATCGGCGTAAGACTGGAAGCTGATCTTATGACTTCTCAAGATATCTATCAGCGTACGTAGGTGCAGGTTAAACAGTAGCAGTGATAACGAGGACCCCTGGGGGACTCCACAGCATTGCGGAAGAATATCCAAAAGGAAGCCCCCAGCTGCACACATTGTCTTTGCCCATCCAAAAAGGAAGTAAACCATTTAAGGGCACTTCCCGAAGTGCTCCTTGTGGTTTTTAGGTGCTCCAATAGGATGTTGTGGTCTGCAGTGTCAAAGGCTGCGGATAGGTCCAACATTACGAGGGGGGACAGTTTACCTTGGTCTGCGACTGGTAACAACTAGTCCCAGACCGCTAACAATGCGGTTTCAGTTCCAAATTTAGGCCAGGACCCTGATTGCAGAGGGTCAAAAAGGCCCCATCTTTCGACATATTCCTGGAACTGCATTGTAGACACTTTTTCCAATATATTTCCAGGACAAGGAAGACCTGCAACTGGGCGATAATTCGGTTGATTTTCTGTGCCTAGATTTGGCTTTTGCAACAAAGGGGAAATTATAGAGAGTTTCAGATCCTCAGGGACTATCCCGATTGAAATGAGGCATTTACAAATGTAGTCATAAAAGGGGTTACATCTAAAGGCAAGCGCTTTGCCACTCATGCGGGGAGAGCAAAAAGTGTATCGTTTGTCGGTTTAAGGGCTCTTAATAGAGTAAGAATAGTCTCTTCCGATCCTGAATTAAAACAAACGGGGGGATATTGCAATTCTTTCCTCCCTTCAATGAGATTCCCGAATCTGAGAGACTAAAGGTTTCCCTTCACTCGATTCCCCTTTCTAATGTGATATTCTCTTGGATTACCTTAATCTTATACAGGAAAAAGCATTGGCATGTTGTTGGTCCCTCCCCAAGAAGTGCCTTATTTAGACTTACAAAATTTGAGGCGACTCTGAAGAGTTTGTGTCCGATTACCAGCTGCATCAATCTTTCCTGCTAAACAAATCAGACTTTGCTCTAGAGATGGCTATTTTATACCTTGTTAAGGCTACCTTTAACTTTCCTTTTTTTACCCAGCATATTCAGGCAATCCGGATCGTCATCTTCACTCCAATCATTTACATGAATTTCTTTAAACAGTGTACCAGGCTTTAGAATCTCTGTTTTGCACTTTTGCTCTGAACGGGGCATAAAAAGTGCAAATATTGTTCATTATTAGAGCTCCTTGTTTAAAGAGTGCTTCACATTCAGATGGTGAATCAGAAGAAGCCAAATCATGTCTCAGCTCATTACCGGGGATTTCCTCTAAATCTTTCAATTTGTGTGTTGAGGCAAAGCATTTAGTCTTGGATGACTGATCTTTATGGCTGTTCAGATTCACTGAAAAAAGCCTAAGGTGATGATCTGTCCAGGAGATTGGTACAGTATCTGTCATCAGCATTCCTTATCCTTTTATCAATAACATATCTAGACAAAGACCAGGTTTGTGTGAGGCTGAAGTTGTTAAAGGTCTCAGATCATGTAGATTCATTATTTCCCAGAGAGGCTTTGAGTCTGACCCCGATTGGTCCTCCAGACAGATATTTAGTTCCCCTAAACACAGGAGCTCTTTATATTTACTTCCTATAAGTATCAAGTATTGATCCAGTCCTTCTAGCGGCCTGTATGCAAGCAATATTCTTAAACAGCATTTCGGTGAGGTCAAGAGGATCCTGGGCACGATTCTCAGCAGCATCATTGACTCAGTCTGTTGTTTTAAGTTCTTTTTCCCTTCAATCCCCAATCTACAGATCTTAGTAAACACGTGAAGAGAAAGGACTCCCATAGGATTCCTCAAGCTATGCAATGATTTTCCATAATAATGGATCATAGACATCTTGCCCCTCGCCCCCCTCTAACAAGCACATATCGTAGCACGAAGATAGAATAACAGAGATAGTCAGAGGTTTACTTGAGGAAGGAACGAGCAGTGTTCCAAGCCAAACGCCGAATCTGGCTGCAAACAGGCCTAAATAGGCTTCACGCCAGCGATTAGCGATGACGCAAGCAAGTTATGGCCTGTGTCGCGTCGGAACGCACGTCACCAGCGTAGCACGAGCGCTAGTTTCTATGGAGTCGAAGTTCAATGAGCCCTTGCTTCCACCACTCGTTTCAGCATGGTGCAGAAGCAATGAAGATTATTATGCACACAAAGTCTGCACAATTATTATTCAAACTAATAGAAATACCATCAAAACAATTTTAATAGCACATTAGTACAAATATTCAAATTTCTAAAAGTTCCTAAGAATCAATCTAGAACTTCGTAAAAGTCATGAAATTATGTTAACAATTACAGGGCTGCTATTTCATGAAGTGTGACAGCGTCAGTCACCGGTCTAAACTAATGAACCGTGACTGAGGCACCCCCATGCCACCCGACTCGCTAGATGCCGCTGGCCGCTCTCCTGCCTGTCACCCGGTACAGTTGTACCCCTCTTCTGTATCCCAATCCCCCCGTTGTATTTCTGTTCTGTTATCTCTGAAATGCGCTGTTATGCATCTGTACTGTTTACCTCTGTAAAGCGCTCTGTTGCTTTTCGAAGCTAGGACTATGCTCAATATATACCATAATAATATTAAATAATGTGAACTTTCACATTCTCTGACAAATTGGAACCAGAGAAATTTGCCCTGCACATTTTTTGTACAAATTTGTGTTAAGGTTAGACATAGTTCGGACACATGGTCAGCTTGCTCTAGCCTTAGTTTCATAGGTGGAGACTATCTCTTTGGGATAGGGACAGATGCGCCTTAATTCTGCCCCTTTCTGCTTTAATAAATATGGATAATGTTGAGAAACCTACAATTTTGTGTCCGTCGCTCATTTCTGAACCCTCGCATGGGGCACCTAAATAGGGAGTGTTCAGATGATGGTTACTATAGGGCCCAAAAGGGTTGAGTTGCCTTGACAAGTACACGCGGAAGAGGTATAATCGGAGAAGTATTTAATTCCTGGGAGATATTACACAGATGTAATTTCACCAAAATGCCAGGGGTAGCAGAAGAGACATCACACAATCCTTGGCCTCTGATAACATCACAGGAAGCGATGGCACACAAACTTTCACCTCTTGACAAAAAAGGAAGTGGCATCAGTACACTAAGAAAAATAGGGTTACAATATCACTGTAATATGGTATACATTTCATACAAGAATGGCTCGCCATATGTAGCGTTAATATCAGTGTGTATAGGCCCATATTACCCAATTACTGTGAATGTAAGCAAACGTCCAACACAACAACCTGGACTATATGGTACATCACTCAGGCTAAACTGTAAACAGACATAGCACCTCAAAGAGGCCTAAACCCCAAAGCGCAGACATCCAGTGCCTGCTATGTGTCTGGCCACAGACTGGAAACAGAAAATGACTGTCAGGCTGAGATCCTGGTGTCTGCAGAAGCTGCTGAGCCCCCGACAATCCACCCAAAATGTGGCACTCTGAGCTGATACTATAAACTGCTCAGTTTACCTCACTTCCAGGGGAAAGGGGGAAAGGACAAATTAACAAACACCAGGCTGGAAGCTAAGACTAGCTGGTTCTTCACCTGTGGTAAAACATAAACATATAATACACCTTGTTATTCATGGGGCACTATACTAACCTTAAGTATCAATATCCTTTACCAAATAAAGTAAAAACCATACCTGGAACTTCTCTACAAAATGCCCAGAGAAGTGATAAGCTGACTAGACTTCCTTACTAGTTGACTTGAATCTCAACGATCATTCAGCCTTCTTAGTAGGTCCATGAATGTGAAATTAACTTTGCAGGTAATCTTCTTTAAACTCAAGAAGCTTGAACAAAGTCTTAAGTTCATTAAAAGTAAATGGAAGTTCTAGTGTTTCTGGAAAGTATTTATATTTCTTCTTATTAATTTCTTTTTAGAGTGTTTTTACTTAAATAAACAGTTTTTGAAACTTGCGTCAAAAATCTCACGTGGAAATCTCTTGAACTCGCATAGGGATCCAAACTGAGTGAAGATCGTTGAAGCGCTGTAGATTAAACCGCAGGAAAAACCACACGCGCTTATCCAAGGAGCGAGTAAACTCTCACGCGCTGAAATCGAACCGCGAGAGAAAAAACCACACGCGCTTTGTCCAAAATGCGAAAACACTCGCACGCGCTAAGTCGAAACCGCGGGAAAAAATCCACACGCGATTAAACGAAAACACGCACACGCGCTGAAGTTCAACCGCGGGAAATATCCACACGCGCTTAGTCCAAGATGCGAGCACACGCACACGCGTTGGCGACAAACCGCGGGTAAAAATCCACACGCGCTTAGTCCAAGATGCGATCACACGCACACGCGCCAAAGTCGGAACAGCGGGAAAAATCCACACGCGCTTAATACAAGATGCACACGCGCGGAAATCCAACCGCGGGTAGAAAAAACACACGCACAAAGTATCACGCGACACCAAAGAGCTTGCGCTAGATACTCAAGCGAAGACTCTCACGCGCAGGCTTCTGTTAACGGAAAAACCACGCGCTAGATAGAAAGCGTAGCGTAGCAAAGCCAAACATGCGACAGCAATATAGTTCTTAGTAAATATTTTTCATATGAACTTGAAAATCAGATTAAATCTTCTACAATGACATTATAGAAAGAGTCTTGAGTTTTAAAAGGACTTATCTTGTGAAGAGTCTTTGAAACTTTTTTCTTTTTGGATAACTCGAAATCTTCTTACTCCTTTTCAGTGCCAAAATGAATCTCCGCAAGATTCCTGTTTGCTTTTCCAAATAAGCAGCTCGACCGCTTGAAACTTGAAATCCCTGAACAAGTTAAGCAGGAGCAGCTTAATACACGACCTCTCAGCTGGGCAAAGACGATGAAAGGCAGTTTAGAATGTTCACTGTCTTCCCTATAAACAATCACCAGCCAATCAGAACTTAGACTGAGGACCTCCATCTTGGCTTGGGGCATTCTCCATAGACTGCAATGAATGTTAAGGGCAAAATTGGCTGTTTTAAAATTAAACTCATAATAACTTCCAAAAACCTTTCTATACTAATTTTCCCCAGACCTAATGTCTCAGAATATGTCACTGTATCCTAACAGTACCTGACAGTGACCAACACAAGACCAACCAGAGGTCAATCAGCGGCTGTACCACTTCATGCTTTTTTTACGTTTGGTCAATACCGGCAGGGATTTTCTTGTCAATAGTGCACTTTCAACTATTGCGCAGCAACCCACTCCCGCCTGTCACTCAGAACCTGAATATCCCTCCAACCATTTTCCCCTTGGGCACGCCACCATTCACTGAGTCGCTAAGAGCCCTCCGTCAACAGCTTTAAATGTCTGGCACCCACTCCCACCCTCCAACACATTACACCTCCAATACATTGCTCCAACACCTGCAGGTTTACACAGTGCCACCCTCCAGCAACTTAAGTCTCCAGCATTCTCCAACACGATCAACCTCAAGCTAACCAGTAACTCCGGTCTCCAGTACTCTTCTGCATAACCCCAGCAGTGCGAGTCTCAATTACCCTCCTCAAAAATCTTATATCTCATTCAATGCATTTCAAATCTCTTATAAAACATTAAATCTCAAACACTCTTTCCCAACATCTGGAAGTCATTAGTACAACATTTTAAGTCTCAAGTACAAGCCTCCAAAACATTGAGTCTCAAGCACACACCTCAAACCCTCCTTAAATCTTAACACCCTAACACTTTGAGTCTGTTACCAGTTGCTAACATCTTACATCTCTTACACCTTTTTAAACATCTAGAGCCTCAAGCATCTTAAGTCTCCGGCACTCACTTAAAACGCATTGAGTCTTAAGGACTTTCCCCAAAATCTCTCTCATCTACCCTCCTCCAACAACTTGAGCATCAAGCACATCCATCAAACTTTAAAACTCCAGCACCGGCAACACTTGTTTAAAAAAAAATGTATTGTGATTTAATTTGTCAATACAAACTTTTATGACATGACCTACGTCAGCTTCATCTTACAAAGCTTTACTAATATTCTTAAAACACATCACTTGATTGTTGTCATTATCACTTTACCAAGGGTATATTTTCCCCGCCCCAATGACAATTGTCATTTAATCACCTTTTGGGTTTCATTGGTCTCTTGCGATCGTTGATCAAGTTTCTTTAAAAGTTTGTCCTGTAGCTTTATTCCAGCACCAGTAAATTAGATATTTTGTCCTAGGATAACATGTATCCACCATGTGTCAACCGATCTGTCTCTAAACAGCATCATATGACTTTCAAGGTATGCAGTTTGCTCTAATCTTAGTTCAGAGCCTTCCACAAAAAGGTGTTTTGAAGACTCTAGCATTTGGACATCATTACAAAATCTACAGACTCAGTTAACTCCTCTGTTGCCTGTCCTTTGTTTAAAAAGGTTAGTTGGTAGTACCCAAAGTCTAGCTTGCATCAGCCTTTCTCGAAGGTGTTTCAACGGGAATTACTTCAGATACTGGAGGAATCGTATCTTTTTTCCTGCACTCGTAATCTGTGGTTTGATTAAACTTGGATTCTGATGCGGCTTCTTTTGTAAGAGTCCAGTCATGTCATTTAAGTTTCTCATTTACCATAGTCGGATTCTCGATTAGTTCTTGTAGTGAGGAGTCAATAGAATCTAGTTGATTTGTCCATTCTGATTTCCAGATGTTTAATAGGGTTGCACTCTTTCCCACTGTGTGCGCAGCAAAAAGTTGATACGCCGTTGTCAGAGAATCCAGAAATATTTTCCTCAACAGGGATAAGGATTTCCATTTTATTATGTAGTACAGTGATTGGAGACCCAATGCTTTTCTTATGGTGATTATTCTAGTACATCTAGGCAGTTTCGGAATTGATTTCCAAAACTGTGATTCCAGTCTTGCCTATGGTTCCCATGGGAGGTTCAGACCTGCTTCCCCTCCATATGTCAGAATTGGGATAACTTTTTGGATATCAAACAGTCGAACTGGTATTAAAGAAAAATTTCAAATTTCCCATTCAGAATGAACCTTTGAGCGCTCAACGCTCTTGCTTTAGTAAATAGGTCCTCTTCCCAAGATTTTTCCACGACGGACCGGTTTACTCTTATTCCCAGGTATCGAATTTCTTTCACTTTTTCAACCGTGTCTTGTCCAATCTTCCAGTTCAACGTTATCCCAGTTGGCTCGGTTGGTCCTCCTAGTGATAGGATTTTTGACTTCCTGATGTTCATTTCCAATTGATTTTGAATCATGTACAGCTGAAGTTTAGATAGGAGTCGCTGGAGACCTATTTGTGTTCGGTCTAGTAGAACGATGTCATCGGCTTAACAGATCATTGAGATATCCTGGTTAGTTTCAAGGGGGAATGGTTCACGTGATTGAAGACGTCTGGCAGATCAGCAATGTAATGCTTAAAAAGGGTAGCTGCCAGTGGGCACCCCTGCTTTACTCCTTTATTAATTTGTATCACACCAGAGATATTACCTTTGGTGTCTGTCCTCACTTAAGTTGTGGTGTTTTTATGGAGAGCTTTTATCGGCTGTAATATTTCGTCCGGGCAGTACCATTTCTCCATTTTTTGCCATAGGTGTTCTCTATTTACTCCATCAAAAGCTTGCCTTAAATCAATAAAGGCCAGGTAGCTTTGTTTCTTTGTTATGATGGTATTGCTTTTCAGAATTCACAAGATGAAGAGATTTAGATCTGTTCTGGTGCCCTTAGTGAACCCAGTCTGGTGAGGATCTATTATACCATTTTTATCAGCCCAATCTGATAACATATTTTTGCAAGTCTGTTGCAAACAACTTGCCTATTGTGTCCAAAAGAGAAATTGGGCGATAATTACAAGGTTCGTGTCTAAGACCTTTTTTAAATATTGGGACAGTGATGCTTTTAGTCCACGAATCTGGAACTATTTCAGCAGCTTCGATGTTCTCAAATATGGCTTTTATTATTGTAGACCAGCGTTCCGGGCCTTTTTTTAGGTGCATGTTTATAAGTCATTCTGGTCCCGCAGCTGTTGAATTTTTTAGTTTCTTGATCATTTGTTCAATCGCTGTCTCGTCCTTCAGGATCTGCCATGGACAATTGCTCTGTGAGGAACATGGGCTTGATGTCCTATCGGTACTTCCAAAGACAACCTCGTAGTGCTTCATCGATTGCGACTCCATTTATTACCCTAAATTGTTGGTTTTGTGTTTGGTTATTGATGATATGCCACATGTCTCTTGTTGTGGACTGGGCCATGGCACGTAGCATCATTTCCCCTTGCTCCTGATCCCGTAAGAAACAGAATTCTTTTAACCAGTGCTTATAATGCTCTATCTCAAGTTTGATCTGTTTCTGTAGTTCCACGCCTAAGTAGGTTTTCTTTATTTGTCAAATTTCACCTTTATGTGGTTTCCTCCTGGTTATCAGTTGGTTACTGTATTGATGTTTTGGCTTCATTGAGATGTTTTTGAACCCACACTTTTGTTTTCATAAGCCTTCAGGAGTGCGTCATAGGCCAGGTCACTTTAATCTGCTCGACTTAGTGATCTGTACTTGTCCAACAGGTTATCAACATCTGTTGGCTTCAGTCCCAAACTATTACAAGCTGGATTCAACTCCAGCTGTATCGCTGGGACTAACGCCTCACTTTTTTTCAACGCAGGACCAGATCACCCGCAGGATGTTGTGATCACTTACCTCATGCAGCGTAACTTCCAAACCTTCCATTTTATGGTGAATATTTTCCGATACCCAAACATAGTCTATCATGGAGGAATGCTTTTGCTGGAATGTCACCCTTCAGATGTCCATTCAACACAAGTAGATTGTGTTCCTTGGCCATCTGGATCCATCTTGAGGCATCTGAGTTCTCATGGGGGATGATGTCTATTAGTTCAGTGCCCTGGCTGTTCAAACATTTAATGTTTAAGTCAGCACAAATGATGACTTCCAAGTTGACATTCTTTTCCTTTTTGTGATAGTTTTTCCAATCATCTTCAGTAGTGTATTGGTCTTGATCTTTAGAGGATACCAGTATACATTAATTATTAGTAGGCGTAGCCTGTCGGACGACACGTGTTCCTTAGTTCCGATCAGTGCCCATTGTAGTGATCGATTAGGATCCCCATGCTTGATAACTTCTAGACCACTTCCATGTTTAGTTAATATCAGCAGATCACCATATGGTCTGCCATTTGGCCCTTTTTGGGCAGGATTCATACATACATCATGGGTATCACATAAGGGAAACTCCCAAATCCACATTTCTTGGAGACACACTACTGATGTATTAATTAGCTTGTTATTACTTGTGTTCATTAGATGATGAAATCCCCTGGTATTGCAAGAGACAAGTGTTACTTTTCCTCTTAACTCGTCTATATCTTCACATCGATGCTTCGATGACAATGTACAAGCTAACCAGGACCAATCATCCAATGTAGATTTCTGTGCTTGCGGAGCACATTTAAGATCAGGGACTTGTTCTTTCTCTACATGGTCAACTGTGAATCGTATTATATCCATTTTGAGCTTATTCTGTTCACTGACTTTTTCCCCCCACGCGGTTTTTGTCAACATTCTGATTTCCTTTACATGATGTTGATCCTGTCTTTTCTTTTGTGGTCTGTGTATGATAGTAAACATTGTAACCTAATTTTTTTAAATGACTGGCACTGTGTAGAGTTTTGTGTTCGAGTCTCTCTGAATGCAGGTGTAGAATTACTTGATCGATTTGTTTTTCATCTACATATTCCACCACCGCTATGTCATCTGAAGAGAGATTTAGTAGATAGAACGACATTTTTTCTGTTTAGGTTTGTTTCTTTGTTTTCCTTTAACATATTTTCAATTCTTAGTCTTCGCACTGATGTGTTGTTAGGTTGTTGACCTTTAATAGGATGTGATTGCCATTTGTTTATTTTTTTATACAGGTCGCTTTGGGTTACAGGTCGTTTTTGTTGGAATCTTTGGGGATTTATTCCATTTTACTTCCTGATGGCTATCATTTGAGAGATTCCCGTTTCTTAATTTTCATTTCTCGTCCATCATGACGAAGACACCCTCCTCGTCTTCACTTGTTTCTGTGCTTTCATCTTCTAGGAGCACAATCCTGGTCTGATGTTTGAGAGTTTTCTCCTTTTCTATTGTCACTGTTCTGGACTCTTGCGAGACTGCAGTGACGTTGGCCTCTTCATCAGTTTGAGCTTCTTTGATATAAAAGGAGGTGTTGTCTATTAGATTGTGGTCCCCATCTATGGTGGCCTCATCCATGGCTAAGAAGTTACCCATAGTCATCTCACTTTCCTGTGGTGTATTATGTGGCTCTGTTCGATCTTTTACCCCTTTCTCTTGCTCATGCTTCAGTTCAATCCTTTCAAACGTTTCTGGTGGTGGTAAAAACTGAATATTTTCTCTCAATCCTACTGCCTTGTTCCTTGTGCTCGATTTAATATTCTTCGATTTTTTGTTTGGTACTTTAAATTCTACATCAGTTGCTCGATTTCCTTTTTGAGTCAAAAGACAGTCTGGGTGGTCCTTACTAGTTGTGGTTGAATCTAAGGATATGTGGAACACTGGAAAGAGACTACCGTTCCCCTTTGCCTCTTAAGTCTCCAGCACTCTCCCAAAACGCATTGAGTCTTAAGGACTTTCCCAAAATCTCTCTCAACTACCCTCCTGCAATACCTTGAGCCTCAAGCACAGCCATAAAAATTTGTTAAGACCCCAGCCCTGGCGACACTTGTATCATGTACAATCTCCAACATCTTAGTCTCCATCATCCCCCCCTAACATCTCACATCCCCAGCAGCGCTTAGATGGCCTAATCCTCGGGCACGCTCGTTAAATGTCCAAAGTCTCCTACACAGTTCTACCAAACCATAGGTCTACGGTACCATCAACCAACATCTTCAACTTTCCATACCAGTGCCCCTCCAACCTCTTAAGCCTGGTGCACGCTCCACCAAGCCATACATCTTGTGCACCCTCCCCTAACATCCCAAGTGTCCAGTACCCTCTCACAACAGCTCTACTTCCCAGCACAAAGAACTCGATTCCTCCAGGCACTGCCTAGTCACACTGAGCCCCACGGCCCTTCATTGATGGGGCGAGGGTAATGCAGCAACCCCCCACAGCACTATCAATACAGAGATGCGGCCTACATCCTCTAAAATGCATGCCCTTTCAGGTCAGTTGAAGGGATCTCGCACATACGACCATCTTTAATTTTTTTTTTTAGTGTTTGGTCTCGGTGCAGGACATCACCCCTAGAAAAGGCCCATTTTATTATTTTCTTTGATCCTTTATATCTTGCTTAATGCCAGCCTTCTCCAGCTTCCAAGCACTGCACCAGGAATTTAACCAATTTTGCAATGCATCCTCTTGTTCCCAAAAGTGTGTTGGCCTTGAGCTATCCTTAAAGTATATATTTTGTTTTGCTTGAGGAAGCGATAGATGGTTTACTTCAAAGGCAGAGGAGAACTTCATGTAAATTAACAATCTCACTTTCTGTCTATTTACAGTGTGCCTGTGATGCAGGTCTGGCAGATCTGGATCATGTCACAATGCCCAGGCAGGATTGGTGGCAGAAGCCAATGGGGCACACCCCTCATCACCGGCCCAGTGGCTCACTGGATGAGCAAAGCAGACGAGAAACACTGATGAGAGTTGCGTTCATGCTGTGCAGACATTCAATACCGCAGGCTGCTCTTACCCATTCCCAGCTAGCTAGACTTAGCCCCATACCCTTCCTGTTGCTACAGTACTGGGTATGATCTGCACAGATAACCCTGCCTCTGAACCCAACCATTCAGACATTCTCCACTAATGGACTGCCAACCCGTTAGTGATGGTGGCTTAATGGTTTTTATCTGCATCCCTTCTAATATTCCAGCTAACGAGATCGAGATTCCAGGTGGAAAAGTTGTGGCACATTTAGCTGCATTTACAACTGCCTTTTTCTGGTGCAACACAGATATTCGATCTTGGCACGGCCACTTTGTCCAGTGGCCATGGGGTCGCAAGTACTGTCTAGGGGAAGCAGAAGCAGAAACAGGAGTAGCAAATGCTACCCCTGGCAAAAAACACATGACATGCCTGTGAGATTACTAAATGGCAATACAGTGGGTGATATTCCTCCGAAACACACGTGGGCAAGTAAATCTTTGTTCCAAATGACTTATTCCAGTTTTGTGGCAGTTTGAACGTGCTTGACCAGGGGGCAGTGATCATAGACCTCTACTGCTCACCCTGGACTTGAAAACAGACCATGAATTGCCCCTTGAAATCCCAAGTGTCGAGGTTAGAAAGAGAGACCATGCAGTGATCTGCAGACCATGTATGACAGAGCGATTTAATTGCAGGATTGATTAATGCTTCCAGGGGGGTGGGGTGGAGTATTCTCGACCTCTCCCCGGGGGCTTTGTGCCTTTTGTACAAAGTATTCTTATAGGTCTGTCATCAGCCAGATATTTAGACCAAGAAGCTAATAGTCACTTTCACAGGCATACGATGAGTTAACCCAGAGGGAAAACAACCTACAAGTGACAGATCAGGGCAGAAAGGGGATTGGGATACTCTGGCTTGGTCCTGTTGAAAAAATTGGAAACATGAATATTCCAACTGGCCAAAGGCCCATAGATCTATAAAATATCAAATAGATGCTGAAAGTATGCTCAATTGCCAGAACCATAATAATGGGTCTCAGTTCAGGTCCCAGATTAATTCTACAGGTATTCAGAACTCTATGCAGACGCAGCCAATTGCTGGCAGTGTTTGGATAGAGTTTTTCACCAAGCTGTATTA
The DNA here is from genome assembly GCF_040938575.1 of Ambystoma mexicanum. Taxonomy (NCBI): domain Eukaryota; kingdom Metazoa; phylum Chordata; class Amphibia; order Caudata; family Ambystomatidae; genus Ambystoma; species Ambystoma mexicanum. The sequence goes on from NC_090931.1 coordinate 870,603,717, forward strand.
TAACTCTGCAAGTGAGGCTGTAGAGCACAGTGTAGCCGCTAGGCCAAATCAGCCTAACTGGAATATTGATCTGGAGAATGCCCAAGTGGCCATTGGGAAATACAAAAAATATAATTCCCCAGGTGCAGACGGGATGTCCAACCTTACCCTGAAATCAGCCCCTGTATTATGGGGCAGAGTCTTAATGGAGCTTTTATGTAACATCTTGCGCCTACCAATGTTCCTGCCATCCTTGAAGGATGGATGCAGTTATTGTATTAATCTACAAGACCGGGGATAGGGCAAAGCCCATTAACTATCCACCAGTTTCTCCCCTCGATGAATCATTGTTAGGCAGCTTTGCAGGCAGTACCCTCTGGGACCACTACACACAATTAGGACTACAGGTGTTAGCAAAACCAACCTTTGGTATAACTCTGTACCAGACAGTTTTTGGTAGTGAGCCGAGCAGCCAGGCTTATCTCAAGAGTGAATGTGAGCAATACAAGTAGTTACACAGAGTACTTTCAATCACAGTGGTTCAAGTAGACACTTATACTCAAGGTTTCTTCGTAAAAACACTTATTAATTTATTACACAATCATTTAGAAAACATTTCACTAGGAGGCAACTTAACATTATAAACCAAAACACTTCAATACAAACTCCTAAGGTTTTAAGACAGTTTGAGCTTCCCTGAAATAGGAGCCAAATGACAGTTTTGTTACTTAGAAGGGAGCAAAAGGCACAAGGTAAACAGAATAGATCACCTATACTCGTTAGACAGTGCAAATAGTTTCAGTTCACCAGAGGAGTTCTATTCAAGTCAATAGGACAGGCCAAAGTCAATGGGCTAGTGTTCAAGATAGGAAAGAGCAGTTCTGGTATCAAACGGTGAAGTCTTTGCGAAAGTTCTTAGAAGTAGTTTAGGCTAAAAAGAATCGTATGTCGGGTCACAAGCTGATTAGGCCTGCAAGTTGGGAAAGTTTCACAAACTTTCACTGCGGGAGTGGCGTTCTCTCAATCGGGTTGGCACAGTACCTTAGTATGAAGAACAAAATGCAGCTGACGACATTGGTTCCTGGCAGGTCCTGCAGATCTCACTGTTCCTGGGCCTCAGTCGTGGGGACATGAGGGAGGACGTTGGGGGACTCCTGCACTGCACGGGATCATCGAAAAAGCAAACAAGAAGGAGTCACTTCAGTTCCAGTAGCTGTAGATTAAAGCGCACAAGCTGGTGTCCCTCTCGCTGGTTAATCCTAACCAGCCTTGAGAATGGTATTCAGGTGACTTACGAGTTGATTTGTCCCACCAACTCAAAGGAAGAAGTCGTCCTTGAAGGGGCTTCTCTGTCGAGATTGAGCTTGGCAATTAGGACCTGCAGCAGGGCTTCAACGGGCAAAACAACAGTCCAGGAGTTGCAGCAGCCGTCCTCTTCCAGCTCGTCTTCGGTTCTTTCGTTCCAGTGGTCGACTCTGCTTTCCAGTCCAAGAGTTAAACAGTTTTCTCCCTTTCATTCCAGCCTAGCCGTCACTCACCGAGCAGAGTGGTTGTCCTTGCCATACAGTCAGCCAGCCAATCACGCCAGAGTGCATTGGGGTCTCCTAGGAGACTAAGCACAGGGAGTTTCGGGCATCTCCCTCACTTCCTGCCCACCCCAGACACTCAGACGCCAGAGGTGGTCTTTAGTCCTGAAGCCCGCCAAAAGCATACGAACAAAGGGACCAAACTCGGTTTGGCACGCAGAGACTAAAACTAGAAGGACCTTTCCAAAAAGAAACGGCAAAAAAAGAAGACCGGGACCTGTTTAAACAAAGGGGTTTAAGGCGCCATCTTGAAAAATATGGCTCCCGTGATTTTTAGCTACCGGAGTTCGCGGTCGGGAAAAATCATGGTAGTTCGTTGTAAAACCACTGTCACCAGCCTTTTCAATAGGAAAGGGTAGAATTTGACTGCTACATGAGTATTTAGACACAGAGGAAACTATGTAACCCCTCCAGCACTCCATTGTAAAATGGTGTGCGCTGGGTATAGGAATTTATAATGACTAGTAAAGTCAATTTCACTTTACCTTCTCTGGGAAACAGTAGTTTATCCCAGATAATCTATCTAAACCTTTGGGAAGTCTAAAAGACATCCCTGTGCCACTGCACTGAGAGTGCTGTGTGACACACATGAAAGATGTTGCCTATGGAGTTATCTAAAACTCCATAATCAAAGAACACAAATGTAAAACACAAATCAAAATACATGAAAGAGTGGGAAAAAAGGCTCACTCTTTCCAGGTAAGAAAATCAAGTCCTCAAAAATGCAACAAAGTTACTGGGGGTCTCTAAGGTGAAAGGAATTAGCACATTTATGAGAATTCTCCCTAGCAATCATACAAAATATTTTCATCCTTTCTATTGAGGAATCTTCAGACATGGTCCACCCTCGCCTCTTGTCAAGATATCCATCAATCTGGTTTCAAGAGGGGGACCGGTATTTCACTCAATTGCTTGATCATTGCTCTTGTTACCAGCCAGGTGCGCGTGGCGAAAAGACAACTATTTGTAGCCTTCCAAGATATTACCTGGGTATTTGACTGTCAGAAGTAGTAGTTTTGGTCCAAATTGAGAGAGCAGAGCTGGCCGGAGGCACTAGTTAGTATACTGGAGTTGCTATATTCTGACACAAGGTGGAAAATCAGACTGGACCAGAGAGGTACCTGCTCTGATTGGATAAGGAGAGAGCGGGGCCGGCGTAAAAAAAAGACGTAATAAGTTTCTTAAATGGGCAATTAGGGGCCAAACGCTCGATCATGCAATCTTTTAAATACTTTTTTTATATGCACGCTCAAAGCTAATTATGCTTTGACCACTGTCCTCACCTCTGCTGCTCAAATGTGGCAACTAGATCAAAAGTACAGAACGTTTTCCTTGAGAATGGTCCTCCAGTACTACCAGAAGATCGTCCAAAAAATGATTTATAGTGGAGGGTGAGATAAATTGGTCAAGGTTTGAAGGAAATTTATAGCGTAAGGTATTGTCTCTGCTGCAGAGCACTCCGCAAGCGGCTATTTTGGGGATCAGAGCATTGCAATGTTCAATAGACTGGAGACGTTTACAGCTCAATAAAGGCTTGATTCCGCCTCCAGCTGGTACCTTATATACTAAATTAAGAGCAGTGATGGTTTCCCGGAAGTGGAAACCCCCAACAATGTGGGCAGATGGAAGTGATGAAACCTTGTCCTGCAAAGGTGTAACGGAAGAGGATTTGTCTTACTGCCCATGCAAAGTTAAGAAGCGTCTATGCAAGCATGATTGGACTGAGAACAGAGTAATGCTATCAACAAATAAGATCTTTAGCAACTTTATCCATGATGTGAAAGGCTATAATTCTATATCAGTCCTTATGCAAAAGCAACCCTCTATGAAATGTAGACTTGCCATGTTGCACTGAAAACATGACTGACTTATATCCAACAAAAGATGTGCTGGGTACACAACAACGGATTCCTAAGGCAGAAAGAAAAATGTTGTAACATGGGCCTGGAATCCCTCCATCACCTATTTTTTTGAATGTACACATTTTAATGTAGCTTGAGGGGAACTTCTGGGGAACTTTCTGGTATTCCCAGGCGAAGAAGCATTGGAAAGGCTCTGGCCCCTTCTACTCCGTTAACCAACAGCAGCAATAGCAACAATGTACTTTTTAAATTGGTTTATTTGATACCGCGGCAAAGTGATACCATGGATTCTAGTCAACTGGGTCTTTCTAGACAGGTTTTGGTTTGAAAAGTTCCAGGGAGTCGGTGCGGAGTCTTAGAGAGTCTGGGAGTGGAGTGCAGACTGCTCTTACATTGCTTCATTGGCCGCTACTGACCTGGATTTTGGGTCTTTTTTCATCTCTATTGGGAGAAGGAGGAGCATAGACTTTAAAGCACCAGACTACCATGGAGCGGCGCAGAGTCGATGCTGAGTCTTTGGGAGTCGACTAGACGACTGCGGCATTGTACAAACTGCTTCTAGTAAGTCTAAGCCCTTGGGAAAACTCAGGAAAAAAATAACCTCCTTTCTCAAATTGAACTAATCGATAAATTAGCCCTCAGTGCTTCGCTCCATTACGTCTGTTGTTGCAGCATGGTTGCATCCATTGGCCCCAAAACTAGACAAGCTAAATTACTCCTGCCCCCTGAAATTGCCAAGCATTAGTGCGCCCAGCCCTCCAACAAGGCCCTGTGTTTGGGCGCCACACACTAGAATCGCTCCGCAAACACATGGAAATCATAGGCCACCACCATACCACGCGCACAAATCCACAACCAGAAAGTAAAGCATGCGGAATACACAATTTGCAGGAAAACCTGATTGTTACCCAAACTGACGAATGGAGAACATCTACCGCAAGCGATGGTATTGGAATGGATGAGACACTGCAAAAGTACAGAGTACCTGCAATGGAAGCGATTACCATCGATGAGAACGAGACGGCCAAGGCAAACTCCTCCCCGAAACGTGAACAGCTAATAAACAGCAAAAACGACCACGCGCTGGAGCTACTAGCTCAACAAAGCACTCCTTTGGGCATCCCACTGCAGAAAAATACTGACACTCGAATTGCTTCTGCTCCATGTAATCAGAGCAACAAGGAAGAAAAACGAAGGAAAAAACTGCAAAAGCGACGAAACGCAATCCTTTTTGGAACACAGAACTGCCACAGAGGCGGTACAAGGGAAAGACAACATTGACCAAACTTCTGGTTATAGTAAGGAGAACAACAAAGAAGAAAATCAAGAGAATAATGACACACACGACATTGGTCTCTACGCGAACAGCAAAAAAGACCCTGTTTATAAAATAAATTAACCTACCCGGGAGCTATCCACAATTTAAAAAAAAGCACAGCAAGCAAAAAAAATGTGGCAACAGAATTATGACAAATGACAGCTGGAATGCCTAGACACACCGGCTCTACCACGAACAGCAAGGTTTTGCCAGGCTTTCTCTAGAGATCAATGAAATTGAGTCGATCATGAATGACCAGAAAAAAAAGACATGAAGTCTTTGGAAACCTCTTGCCTACCAAATGTAATCTAAGAGATACAGACAAAGACGTCCACCCCAAGATATGACAAAACAAGTGGCAATACAACATCATTCGATAATAACATATCGAACATCCATAATGAAAAGATTTCCAAATATAACAAGCATTTACAACCAGTACAGGAATTGCAAACTTCGCCGGAAATGAACAACCAGAAAGAAGAAACTCAAAATGCCAATGCAACACCTTGAAGGAAGAACACATAAATCCACTACCAACAATGATGGCTGAGCTACAAAGCACTATGATAGCGGCCTCAAATGTTGCACCAATTCCATTTATTAAATTGTATGACTATGCGTGATGCCATGCGCGACCAAGCCACTCTGATCGCAATGATTCACACTAAACAGATATACATGGAAACATTGGCTGACAAAATCTAAACTCGACTGGATACAGAAGCGGAAATAAGTAATTTATGGCAAAATCGTCTCTTTGATATTGCTAGACACGACCGCACTGAAAAGGAGCAAATTAGTACTACTTTGATTAAATAACTTGCACCTAAACAACAAGAGAGGCCTAATAACCAAGAATAAACCTTAGGAAAGCCAGCACAAAGTGAGAAAGATATAAATAACAGGTCAGAGCAATACTGCGAGTATCAACAGAACGTCTCATGCTAAGGAGAAAAACCTGTGCCACCCTGCTTTCCTTACCATGCCAGAAACAATTAACACCTCCCTGGAACAAATAGAGCATGACAAAACTTACATGGCAGAGACATTCCCGATATTTGATCAAACAAAAAAAAATAAAAAAATAATAACCTTGAAAAGAAAATGGCAACAAAAAAAACAAAAAAACATTTAAGAGAGGGTCATGCGCTTTTTTAAGAAACACGACAATGCCATAACTTAAGACCAAGCCAGTCACACATAAGGAGAATAGACAAGGCTCCAAAAAAAGAAGAAGCTACTTTGAATCAACAAATAAGTGAAATCTGGAAATGTTGATAAATCTATCAAGATATGAAGAAATCAATCCCGAAAAGAAAGGCATAAAACAACATGAGTAACACTGCAGAAAGAACGGTTGTACCGATCACAGATTAAATCAGTGAAACATCATCACTCTACATTGTTGATGAGTACATGGAAGGCAATATAAGAATAAGTGACAATGGCATACTCACCTGTGAAGAAGTCTCTGACACTGAAGGTGAATTGTCAGGACCACAATCAGAGCATGACGGCTACAATAATGATACCGACAACGAATCCACACGAATGAACATCGAAGACAAATCTAAGAAAGCAAGTGAATATAACAACGTGAAGAAAAGGGAACAAGAAACCCATGATTCATCTGCTAATGTGGATAATTCAAACAATCCACTAAAACTGCCAATCTTTGTTGATCCCCAAATACAGCTTGTAATGAACTTGATTGAGATCCAAAGAAAAAAGCTCGAAATGGAGTCAGATGAAGACCCTGCATATGCAGCTAACTAAATGATCTTGAATCAAGATACGTACTTCTGAAAAAGAAGCACAAAATTCCCAAGTGTCATGAACACATCTAGTCCCTCAGATGTGAGGGATGGAGCAAGTTACTTACCTGTAACTGTTGTTCTCCAGCATGGGTCTGGCATGGATTCACATGCTCATGAATATTCCCCGTCGTCAGGCTGGGACCGAGGATTCCCGGCCTGACAACGGGGAAGATTCATGAGCATGTGAATCCATGCCAGACCCCATGCTGGAGAATACATGTTTTGGGATGCTGAAGGAGCCGAGGGGCCATTGAAATAGATTTCTGTGAAAGCCAGGGCTCCCCAAGGGATAGAGGAAGATACTTTGGGTTCATGTTTAAGTAAAATAGTGCCCTCGTTACGTGATCATGTGAATTACTTTTTCAATGTCAGTAATACATGAATGTATATTATAGTACAGAAACTAGTTTAAAATTGGATTTGCTACGGAGCCTAAGTGTGAAAGGTTGAAAAATGTGATTGCTAGTTCTACTTGTTTTAGATAGAAGCTTATAGGCGGATGCGCAGTATCAAACACTTTATACTGGGATATAGTTGGCAATTTAATGCCTTCTACTGAAGTTTCCGTCTGAGAATGATAATGGTGTAAATGTAGTGCGTATGGAGCTGTTTGCTAAAGACGGCTTGAGTAGAATTGCATGCGCATATAGTAAAGACATTGTTAACTTGATATGACTGAGTCAAATTGCCCCAAACTTGCTGGGAACTGGAGCAGAGCACAACCGGAGCCCAAAGGGAGCAGTATCTGTGGAGGCGAGATCGAAAGCCTGCGACAACGTAGCACTGAAGCCAGCTCAAAGGCGAGAGGGACGCGGCTCCAAATAAATGGCGGCGGCCTACCCATCATACAATATATGTTGTGCCGATGTGGCAGAGGGACTGGGCTGAGGCTGGCGAGGTAGGCCCTTAGGGCACCCTTTTCGGGTGCTTGGAGAGACATCTTGGAACGAGGCAGCAGGTTCTTGGAGCGGAGAGCACTTGCGGGTCGAGGAGAAGCTGAGACCAGCATGAAGGTGGGTGCTGGGCTCAGACCTGGGACCAGAGGCAGGCCTAGAGAGCCCAGCAAATGTAGAGCATTGCTGAACACCAAGGCGGATCACAAGGGAATGGGCACACTGCTGCCCAGGCACAAGACAGGGACCGAGGCAGCAGAGGCAGCGCGGCAAGGACGGGTCAGGCTGCAAATGGATATCCTCAGACAATCAAAGCACCATAGCGCAGAGGGATTAATGGGGCTGAAAACATTGCAATACACGCTCTTGATGTTAGCATGGACTGGTGCTGTTGAACGCAGGCTGTGGAATACCAATGGCTCACAGGGGATCGTGACTCTGGTCCTGCGGCTGGGGTGCCTGGACCGAGAATGCCCTGGGGAGACGGACCGGTGGATCTCCTTGCTCTTGGAATGTTGCAATGCAGAGGAACAGCAGAGGTGGGGGCCAGTGTTGAGGACCCTGCTACGACCCTTGCTGCAATCCCAGTACACCAGAACCAACACTCTGGTCAACGTTTTGAGACTGACAGTGCAGACAATCATTGCAGGAGGTTGGAGGTAGTAGAAGCAGACCTATGGCTCCACTGGGGTCAAGTGGCCCTCCCCACGGCAGGCTAGACACAGACTGTGGTAAAGACACCAGGCTGTGAGGGTGCTGGGGAGCTAGTGCTGACTTGACGTTAAGGTACTGAGCCCTGATGCTGGATAAGAATCGTAAAAGCAATGCCAGGCAAATGGTCATGGAGGCCTACACCAGACAGGAAGGAGAGAGCTTAAGTCAGCATGAGGTCACGGTGGAACCGGCAGCACCACCGCTGGTGAACGCGATCCTGGCGGCAATTGCAGCACTGAAATCAGCACTGGAGCACAAGATTGATGCTGTTATTGTGGATGGGGGGGTTGTTGTGGCAGGATGTACGGCTTGCAGAGTGCTTGGGATCGGCAGAGCAGCGGGTGTAGGATAACTGTCAGCATCACCAATACATAAACCGAGGTGGAAGACCTGATGAATAGAGTGCAGACCCTAGAACAACCTCCAAAGGATGCAGAAGGGAGGGCCCGCAGCAACAACCTTAGGACCCTCAGCCTCCCATAAGAGGAAGCAGGCAGAGATGTGACACCATGTTTATGCAGGAGGTTGCCCCTGGTTCGTTGACGCAGGGATTCAGTGGGGCGTGCGCACAGGTTTCTGGCGGAGACCCCCGAGCCTGGTGCACCTCAGAGACTGATAATCGCAAAGATTATGAACTACAAGAAAGGGAGAGGATAATAGCGAAGGAGGCAATATATCCAGGTTACACTGCCCTGGTGCAGCAACGCAGGGCGATGTTTGGGCCTACCAAGGAGAGGGTACGGAGAGCAAGCCTGCGATATATGTTGATTTACCCAGCTTAGCTGAAGATTCTACACAATGGCACAATCCTGGACAGACGCCCAGGGGATCCCACAGCTTCCAAGCAGAGACACTGACACGTCTTGACTCGAGATACTGTAAGGTGGCGCCTTTTGGCTAAGAGCGATGCATAAATCATTTAGTGCGGGAGCACGTGGAACTAGGAAACATACACAGGGATTGTGCCCTGACAGCACCCACCGTGGGTGACTGTCACACACCCCAGATGTACTTTAGGATGCCAGTTTTAGAGCATCAAGCTGCTGCACGCTACCCGGGGAGGAGACGGGTACCGGAAAGGCGGCTGCGCCTAAGCAGGCACACTGCTGCGGGGCTTTGCCGTTTGAATGGGGTCGCGGGGTAGTTGTTGTGTTCTTTTTGTTCAGGATGGTGGGGGGTGAGATTACGGTCTCACAGGTGGAGAGCGAGTGTTTGGTTGTTGACAGGTTGCAACGAGATCAGGTGGGCATTTATGGACAATGCGCAGGCATGGGTGGGGAGGTGCAGGGAGGCTGGAGAAGGGGCTATAGGACAGAGGGGTGCACCCAGGTGATGGTTACGGGATGTCTGAGGGCCTAAAAATAATCAACTGGAGCGTCACCTGAGGCGTACCTGAGGCGAATGGGGATACAGGTGGTGTTATTACAGGAGACACATCATGGCTGATAGGCAGGCCACAATTGCTAGGAAATGGGGTTGGAAGCGGTTTGGCTCTACATTCTCAGCATATGCTAGGGAGGTCCTTATTAGGTTGACGCCCACAATCCCCTTTCAAATGCTTGAGTCCAGAGAAGATGAGGGTAGGATGGTCTTAGTGTATGGGGTCCTGGAAAACAGGGAGGTGTGCTTAGTGATCAGGCATGCCCCAAAACATGACGCAACTGTGTTCTTTCGATCTCTAAATGTACGGCTGCCCAGTTAGAGGTGCGCTGCATGGGTCTGAGGAGGGTACTTTAATTGCACTCTCAATCCTAACCTGGATAGTTCAGACAGGAAGCATCGAAACCAGGCACCACCGGCTAAAGCCCTAAATTCCCTCCTGCAACGTTTGGGGCTGGTAGACATTTGGAAGGAAATGCACGGGGAGTGCGGTGTTACTCTCACTTTACGGCCCCACATAGTGTACACACACGAATTGACTATATCTTCACTGGGAAGAAAACCCTGGGAGGTTGTGGCTATAGATCATAAGGCCAGAATCCTGTCAGATCACACCCTGTTGATTTTAACATGGCAGAGGACTCCACCAAGACCTTTGATCCCTACTTGGTGGCTGAGTGCAGAGGCCCATGCGAGATGAAGTCTTCAATGCTAATTTAGAGGACAGGATAGGAGAATACTTTGACACCAATATGGGCAGCATCAGGGGAGTAAGCACCTTAAGGGATGCTTTCAATTTAGTTATGAGGGGGGCGTCTGGGGGTAGCGACAGGGAAGATAGCCAGTCTTCGGAAAGAAATCATGCAGGTATTAACACGTACTGAGTAAGCTATCGCAGCAGCGGAAGGCATCACAGGGAGGGAGATTAGGAGGTCTACGGAACAGACTGCATAGCGCCAAAAAATGCTTGCTGAATGGGAAAGATTGGGCAGACAAGATAACGCAAAATACACGCAGAGATTGCACGCAGAGGGAAATCAGCCCGGGAGACTGCTAGCATGGTTGTGCCGGAGGGAGAGCTAAGGGACATGATTAGTGCCATCTCTGATGGGAGGAGGAACATACTTTCCTTACTTTGTACCTCCTCCAATCTGCTCCTCTTGGGGGACTTCAACATTCAATTGGACTCCCCTAGCACAGCATCCACTCTTTTCATTGACCTCTGCACATCTCTATCCCACTCCATTCTGGACCAACCCACTCTGCTAGACACACTCTGGACGCCCTCATCCACACTGACCTCCCTCTCTCATCTCTTCTGGTCACCCCTCTCTCTTGGTCAGATTAATTTTCTCTCTGCTGTGAGAAACTGAAGGTGTCTCACCTGCTAGTCCCCTGGGGATCTGTCATCCAGGTGGCCAGGACACAGCAATCGCTTTTGGATCCAGTTCCTGGGGGTGGACAGTGCGAGAGGATCACCTGGATGAGGGGTCTTCGGTGAGTGGAAGTGGGACACCCGGAAGGTGAGACGCGGTATCCCCTTCCCTGTAACACCCTTTCCCATCCTACCATGATACCTAGGAACTCAACCCCCCCCCACTTCCCAACAGAAACACTTTCTCACAGACAGCTCACCATGAGCGAAAACGGACTAACACCGGAGCCGTATACCTAACATGTCCCAAGACAATGGTCAGGCGCCGTCAGGCAATTACTGATCATTACACACACCTGACTTCCATCACACTTCCACACACAGATAAAAGGCGTAGCACGAAAGCACACTCTCAGCGGGGCAAAACACATGAGGAAACAGCAGCTCCAAGATGGCAGTTTAATACGAAGATAAAGACGGTGAGACCAAAGAGGGTTGCAAGGATGGAAGTGCCCTTGACCTTTTCAGATTGTTACCTTCACAAACCTTGGAAAGTAAGAACCCCAAGACCGGGAACTAAAGCTGAACACACCTGCATTGAGTGTCAGAGGTACGCGGGGCTCTCCTGCGTCGATAACCAAGGCAGGAAGGAGCAGCTCCCGCCGTGGTACAGTTGTTGGCTCCTAAAACAAAGCAGCGCCAGTAAAGACACCACAGCTGGCGAGTCGGAGAGACTGATACCAAAGGTTGCAAGCAGCAACATTGTATGAAGAAATCTAAAGAAAATAGCGTGTAACGTATGCGACAAAAAACAAGATTACAATTTAAAACCAGAGGAGTGAATGAACTTTGAGAGGCCAATTAAGAGACCATAGACAGAGGGGTCCAGCGCCACTTGGGTGCTCACTCAAAGGTCTCCGTCAGGTATCCAATTAATTGCCAAATATTGAAAGGGGGTATTTGAGATCAAAGTGGTCCAGCAGCGGGTCAAGCTAAATACAGTGCACATTCGAAAGTCTTCGATAGTTGAACGCGTGCTACAATTGGTCTGAGCCCGGCTGAGGGAGACTAATTGTGACTGAGAAAGGATCTGAGCCCGGCTGAGGGGGATCCCGGGTGAACCGCGAGTCACCCGAGAGAGTATTTTCTAAAATGTGGAAAATGGGGATCTTAGTCCGGAAGAGGGGGAATCCACGATATTAACTGTGATATAAAAAGGGATCTAAGTCCAGCTGAGGGGGATCCAGGGTGAGACACCCGAATTGAACACGTTGAAAGAGACTTTGGAAAAGTAAAGAGACTTGCATCACGGAAGGCCCTGATGCTGGTAATGGAACTGTGTCCTCGTGCTGAAGAAGCCAGAGTGTGTGCTTTGCTCGAGTGAAGCGCTTGTGCTGAAAACATGGGGAAGAGGGGGGCCATGGCCTGAACATCCCGACATATAATTTTGTGAACGCTTCTTTCTTTTTCTTGAGCACTACCCCTCACTTTGTATGTTTAGCGTTAAGGATTGGAAATCATTTTCTTTTAGTATAGGCCCTTTTATTTTTACGAGACTCCACTAGGACTGCATTATTATTAGTTGATGGTCATAGCTTGCTCCCATCTGTAGATTTAGGTTTAGATAGGGGTTTATCAAACCCTTGTTAAAGTTCAAAAAACCCTTGAACTGTGGTCAATTAGGTCTGTCCTACTGTTGATACCGTGCCTTCCTTACACCTACCACTTGGGTCCCTTTGGCCCTCTGACTGCACCCTCAAAAGGCCTGCCAACTTCGTTCACGAACATCTGCCCGATGAAACGAGTGTCCGCTTCTGCCTTCACTTCCACCTTTATCCCCCCTAAATCAGACTCTACCACCGACACTGCTCCCAGCAACTTCCACTTGGCCATCACCAACACTCTTGACATTCTTGCCCCAGTCATGAGGAGCCGCCTGAAACCCGCTTCCAAGCATAACAGCTGGTACGATTCTGAACTTGCAGCCCTGAAACGCAGAAGTGGCAAACTTCAGGCTCACCCTCTGACAAACTGACCTGCCGCCTGCGCCAAAGGCAATAAATACTCTCCATCTGTGCAAAGAAAAGGGCCGACATTCAGGCACGGATATCTGGTGCAGCCAACAACACAGCTGAAGTTTTTCAAATCTGCCAGGAACTAGCCAACCCTACCGCAGTATCCTCCTCCCGTCTACCTTCCCAGGACCTCTGCAAAACACTGGCCACTTCACCACCAAAACGCAGGACATCCTGAACAGCCTTGTTACTCACCCTCCCAATCCATGCCACACCCCGTTGCCTCCCTTCGCCCCTCACCCGCCTACTTCCCCCTTCTACTCCTTTGCCCTTGTCACACCTGAAGAAGTCACCAGAGTTGTTCGCTCCATGAAGGTCTCATCCAAACAGGTTTCCCCTTGCTTATCAAGAACCATCAAGGACAACATTGGCTCTCTTGCACCCGCACTAGCCGATCTCTGCAGCCACTCTTGCCACAGGATCTTTCCGCTCCTCTCTCAAGCACTCCCTTGTGCCACCCCTAAAAAACTATCAGCAGACCCTACCTGCCCAGCCAACTACTGCCCTATTTCCATCACCCCCTACCTGGGGTATCGTCTAGAGAATTTGGCCTTGCCTCAACTCTCACACTGAACTTGTTCTCCACGAACATCAATCTGGATTATGAGCATCCAGGGGCATGAAAACTGCTCTTCTGAACACCTGTGAAGAACTGCTTGCATCTCTGGATTCCAAAGTCCCAGCTGTCCTCATCCTACTTGATCTTCCCTCTGCCTTTGACACCGTCAACCACTCCATCTTCATAGAAGGGCTGAACGATACAATTGGTATTTTGGAACTGGTACTGGACTGGCTGACATCCTTCATATCTGACCGATCTTCCCAAGAAATCTTGGGCACCTTCTCCTCTCCTACTTCCTTCTCCACCTGTGGCATTCACCAGGGTTCTATCCTCTCCCCTTGGCTCTTTAACCTGTAGCTCACACAGCTGGCATCTCCTCCTTCTCCCCCAACTTCCAGTGTTACGCAGATGACAACACTTTTTCAAACTTCCTGCTGACTCTCTTGCATCGTCCATCATCCCTGACTGCGTATCTGCCATACAGGCCTGGTGCACCATCCAATGATCTCTGCCTCAATGCCAGCAAAACAGATCCTTCCCATTGGGACCCCTGCTCCCGCCTTCTTTCCTTCAATCTGGCCTTCCTACATGGGCTTTCCCCCTGCTCCTTCTTCTGAAGCCAGAAACCTTGGAGTCATCTTCGACTCCTCCGTCTCCTTCCTCCCTCACACTCAGTACATTGCCAAGAAATCCAACTTTCAGCTCTTTCTTCTAAAAGGAATTCTACCCTTTCTCACTTTCCCCCAGAAGCTTAATGCTACCCGATCCCTGGTTCTCTTTCCGGCTAGACTATTGCAATAGCCTCCTCCTGAATGTAACTTCTTCCACTCTACGACCCCTGCAGCTAATCCGGAATAGGGTGGCAAGACTTATCCTTGGCCTCAAGACCAGGGACCGCATCTCTACTGCCCAAAAAAAAAGACTTTGCTGGCTCCCGGTTGCCTCAGATTAAATTCAAATCCCTCTGCATCATCCATAAGGCTTTCTGGGGCCTAGGACTACACTATGTGCAACTCTCTGTTACTAAATATTCCCCTTCTAGACCTCTGCTCTTCTGGCACCAACTCTCTGTTTGTAAAGCGTTTCGCTAAACAGTTGGCAGGTCGTCGATCACTTTCCACAGATGGCTCCCTTCCATGTAACAGCCTTCCCCTCCCACTGCGTCTTGAGCAGGACTTCCTTAAATTCCAAAAGCTCATCAAGACTTTCCCATTTACCTCCTCCTTCGCCCCTTCTCTCCTCTGCTAATTTCACAGTTGCTTTGATTGGGTACCAGGGCCCTCATGCATCTTCAGACTCCTAACTTCCCACACTCCATCGCCCCCAGCTTCAGTCTATCCTCAGCACTTGCCTCGGCACACCCTCCGTCCTGGAGGCTCGCACCTATCGCACCATGAACTTCTATAGGTTGCTCGCCTGCAAGCACACCAGCACCTACTCCCATTGCCACGTCCCTTCTCCTCTTGCACATTCTGAATACTCAAATGGCATAGTAGGTTCCGTCATTTCTTTTTCCCCTCCACTGTATTTATTATGTTTATTAATGTCTCTCATTCCCATGTCCCCTCCCTGTTGCCCTGTGGGTGCTTTGAAACAGAATTGACTTGAATGTATAAGCGCCTAACAAGCGAACAATAAATAAATGAATAAAATAAATAAATAGTAAAAATACTGGCAGGGATCAATGAGGTTTTCTTTGAATTCTAGGAGCCCTTACATGCAGATGACCCTACTGAGGGTGATAGGATTATAGAAGAGGCACTAGATCAGATCGAGTTACCCAGACTAGAGGAGGACTAAGCAGGCATATGGGGATGCCCCATTGACACTGGACGAAATCAGGGCAGTGATATCGGCTCGCCCAACGTCCAAAACCCTGGGGCGGACAGACTCCCAGTGGACTTCTACTGAGGATCAGAGGTGGAGGTTGGCAGGGGCGGGGGTGGGGGTTAGAACGAGACAATACATATAAAATAGCTCCATATCAACTAATTATTCGAATAGTAGTGTTTTCAGGCGTTTCCTGAAAGTCTGGACTTTTTTTCCTGGTGTAATTCCACATGCAGTGTTCCAAGCCTGGGCCGC
This sequence comes from Ambystoma mexicanum, assembly GCF_040938575.1. Taxonomy (NCBI): domain Eukaryota; kingdom Metazoa; phylum Chordata; class Amphibia; order Caudata; family Ambystomatidae; genus Ambystoma; species Ambystoma mexicanum. Next base: position 870,619,366 of record NC_090931.1, read on the forward strand.
CTAAAGATCGGATGTTGCCCCTTGTCCTTTTCACTCTGGGGACAACTACGCGTTGGGTGGTGCTGGAGCGAAAAGATCTGCTTGGTTCATAATGTACCAAGTTCTGTTTTAGGTAGAGAGGTCCTTCTAAATAGAGGCACTTTTGGGTCAATGTGATCATTTTGAAGCGCACCCTTGCCGCCACAGGAAGACAGTGGAGTTCCTTCCTTCTACTTGTTATGTGTTCTCTCCTTGGGATGCCACCAATAATCCCAATTGCCTAATTTTGAATCACTTGGGAGTTTTTGAATACATTCTTTACTGATAATAGCCCTGAAAGGGTCTCGCAATTCCTGTGTGTTACCAGCGGTTTGATCTGTCTCAGTACTCTCGTAGTAATGGGATTTTCTTACAGCACCAGCCACATGTGCATCACCGCCCAGAAAGGCGTCCATGAAAACACCTAGGGTCTTTACTTTATCTGACACCGGAATTCGGCAGTCTTCCACCTCAAAGTTTGTGTACTCAAGCCCCAATTTTGCCCTTGCTTGCTTTGATTCATAGATCATTACTTCTGTATTGGCGTTGTTCAAGCACATCAAGCTTGAGTTATCTAGCTCTTGATGGATCTGTAGATGTAATACAATGTTTAGGAATCTTTTGAGTGGTTCCCACTCTGCTCCATCAACAGCTGTAGCTAATCAGCATAGTTGGTGAATTGTATCCCCCATGTCTTCCAACTGATCACAAAGGGGACTGATGTAAACATTAAACAGGGCTTTGGATAAACATGCACCGTGTGAAACCCCATAGTTTATATGTGCCGATTTGGTGGTGCCATTACCCCCCACACACTCTGGATCTTCTATTGCTCAAGAATGAGCTGCTCCAATCAGCGGCATATTCAGAGCAGTTACCTGTGATTGACAATCTTTTCAGCAGGCGCTTCGATTTACTGGACAAGGTCCAGTAAATCGAAGGCTGCCAATTGGTCCAACAAGATCAGCAGTCCTGTCTTACTTCTATCAAGAGTGCCCAGCATCTGTGTTTGCAGGTCTAAGAGGGCACTTTCAGTTCCAAGGTTACTTCGGGAGTCTGATTGTTTAGGATGCAAAGTAACAGACTTCTAGGTATTCGTGTAGCTGAGTAGCAGCGATTTTCTCTATGATCTTTAGATGGGAGTATTGGTTATAGGTCTCAAGTTAGATGCCTCCTTAGGGTTCAAGTCCAGGTTTTCGTTATCAGTGGGGTTACCACCACTTCCTTGATAGTATCAGGGACAGATTTGTGACAAAAGAACACAAACGAATCTTCTGAGAAAGGGAGTAAAAGATTTTATATTAACCAAGATGATTTTGGATGGTAGGACTTCACATGGGCAGGAGGTGGCGCACATATATTTGAGAGCCCTTTCCATCTCCATCATACCAGTAGGTTTGAAATTAAACTTGGGTTGTTTCCTTCCATTCTTCTCACTCCTTTCCAGGTGTTCATGGTTCCCTTCTATATTTAGACTGTTTGTGATCTTATTACATGCCGAGTTGACCTTGCCTCCGAAGGCTTGTTGGACTCTAATACAGTCCTCTTTGTCTTGTACATACTGTTGTGACTGTACCATACGTTTTTCCGGATTTCAAAACATTTCAAAGAGTTTTTTAGTGTTGTGTGCATTTTCATTTAAAAAAGAAAAAATGTATGTAACGTACTGTGGGAAAAGAAGTATACATGCATACATAATTCATATCTCACAGGATCACATGACAAATCTCACATTGCGAGAAGACAGATGGACAAGGGACATCAGGTGTCATATTTCTGGTGTCCGGATGGACAAATATGCATTATATCTCCCCTCAGAAAGTACTGTAATTTTGTCCGCCACCACAATGTCCCACAGTTTTACCCACCACATATGGACCAGCGTGCCCTCCACAGTTTTCCAATGACGTGCAATAGTCAACTTGGCTGCCAAGAGAAAGTGTGCAATCAGGGTAGCCATCGGACCGGACACGGGAAACAACACATCACCTGTGTCACTCAACAAGACCACCCTGGGATCCATAGGCAGAGATAACCCTATGACTTCCTTAATCCTGGACAACACCTACTTCCAGAAGAGCTAAACCTTTGCACATGTCCACACCATGTGGAAGAGAGCCCATGGCATTGCAGCCATGCTAATAATAGTCCGCAGAGACATGTTGAAGCCTCTCTTGCGTAATAACACCTGTGACAGAACTTGTAAGCAAAAGTCCTTTTCAGTGACACATCTGGAAGATTTATGCATTCTCACCCATATTTGCAACCATGATTCATCATCTATTGGCCCTCCTATATTTGCCTCCAACTCACTCATGTATGGCAAACTCAACACTGGTTCCCCCCGTATCCAATAGCCGGTATAGTTGTGAGATTCCACCCGGGGAAAGCCCTCCCTGAACAGCCAATTCAAGAAAATTTAACGGCCTAGTGGCCCCAGCCTACGTGGAGGGGCGAGGCCCAGTGTCAACTGTGCATATTGAAAATGCTCCGCTTCTGGCACAGCAAAGGTATCTTTTCATTCTTGGAAAGGTTAGTGGGCGCACCTCCTTGTACAACTGCTGTAGTGATCCCAACCCGCCGCCATCCATGCACCGAAACTCCCACCATTACACCCTGGTCGAAACGCCAGGATATTCCAAATAGGAGTGAGATGGCCCAACCCACGAGTCGTACCCCACCTGCGAAACGCCCTTCCCATATAGTACAGATTATTCCTAGCGGTGGTCAGGAGCGAGAAACCATGGGCCGAATCTAGGGATCTCTTGCTAACATCAGGAAGGTGACTTAGCCCTACCACTGATTCGGTCTGCTCTATAACTTTCCATGCAAGTTGCATCTCGGGATCACCCCATGTGACCATGTGGGAATCCTGCGCTGCTAGATTGTAGCAAAGCACATCCGGCAATTCCATGCCTCCCACCCCCGTAAGCCTGATCAGCAGCCTCCCAGAGATGCTTGCCCATTTGTTCCCCGATACGAATATGAGAATCTTTCTTTACAATGTGCGAAACTCCAAGTCAGGAGTCCTAACCGGCAGCGCCAGACGGACATATAGCAAGTGAGGTATACGATTCATTGTCACCGCTGCAATGCTTCTGTGATGCTGGAAATGCATTGGAGGGACAGGGCCTCCATGTCCTTGTCCTGTACTCCTTTTTCATGTGTGTTCTGTGTTTTCTGCACAGGAGTCCACGTGGGACTCCTGGCAGTGCAGCTCTTCCTCTTTTTGGTTGTGGTGAACAGACCCTTGGGATACCCTTATGGCACCCATGGGTGGGGGTACAACACTGTACTCCTAGTGTATGTTTTTGGGCTCCTGTGTGTGGGCCACAGAGCAGGATATGGGCTGGTGGCAGCTCCATGCTAAATTTGACAAGTGCTCTCAGTATCCTCCATTTTGGGATACCCAGGCCCTGCCATAGGAATCAGTGATTTACTGATAGGAGACAAGATGGCCCCTGTGGCCTCTTAGTTTCTATTGCCTGTTACCTTGTTTTCGCAAAGTCCTAGGAAGCCCTGACTCTGTCCCTTCCCCGGATTGACTGTTGGGTGGAAGTTACATATATGGTATTGTGGGGAAGTCGAGGCCAGACTGGCTGGAGCCTTCCCAGTGACTGTATGTTGTGGGTACACCCTTGGGGTGGGACCTGGGTGAATGGAGTGTGTGACCAATATACATTTCATGTTATGGGTGTCTGGTTACTGGTGTGTGACACAATGAATAAGACAGCCCTGCCCGAAACTGGTATGAATGCAGTGTGGTGTGCTGAAAGGCTGGGTACTTGCCCAAATTCACATTCCTTGCTGTGTCTGGATGGAGAAGACTGGCCTGAATGCACTGAGTCTGATTGGCTGCCTGCCTGCTCAATGCCATTCTGAATGATTGGCTGCCTGAGCCTGGCTCAGCAGTGTGAATGAGAGACAAAACAGTGTATCTGGGGGACTCTCAATGACTAGAATCTTTCAGAAGCTGAAGTCGAATCTTGAAGCTACTTATCAAGGACAGATCCAAGAGAGGACCTGGCTAGGGAACATCGTGCACCAGCCAACCTTCACCAAGGCTCCCTGGAAGCCAGTCCCGAAAGACTGTCGACCGGAGAGGAATCTGAAGTGAAGCACCTGGACATCGAAGTCCATCGTCGTCGAGCAGGGTTCGGAGGACCGCCGTGACTCCTGGAAGCCCGTCGAGTCGTGATGCCCAGAAGCGGGGACCGCTTGACGCCGTGTTGCAGATGACCAGAGCCGCAACGCTTCACCTTTGCCTATGACACTTTGAAATCAAGGACTCCCATGCCATCACCGTCGACCACTTTGTAGAAAACCAGCCTAGTAGCAGTCCTGGTTTTAAGGATCCTGTATCAAATTGAGATTGCCCCCTATTAAAATCGGCACCTCCGCGAAGGGGAGCATCTGGAGGACAAACATTCCCAGAAACGCATCCTGTCCAGCATTTAGGGCATACAGGGAGACCAAGGTGAAGGGACACGCCCAAACCACACACACAAATCTCCCCTGGGGATCACGGAATCCCTTGACCATCAATATCAGGATATGTTACCCAATTAATATTGCCACTCCCCTCTTCTTTTCCCGCCAGAAGCAAAGAACTTTTGCGGGAACATTCTAGAAAGCATCCGCTTTTCATCCTGCGCGAGCAGGTGTGAGTCTCTTGTAGGAACACTACTGATAATGACATTTCCCTCAGCTTGCGGAGAACAAATTTCCTCTTCCTCAGGGAGTTCAGCCCCTGGACATTCCACTTGCCGATCCCACTTGTGTCCTCCTCCTCTAGATCAACTGTCACCTAATCTAGACCACCCCTCCCCAACAGGCCACACCCACCCCTTCGTCATCTTCGGGCACATTCCGCAGCAGACAAACGTGATTCCACTCCATTCCCAACATTTGTAATACTAACCACCCCCCATACCCCCATTTTGACCCCCCAACATTTAACAATGATGAAACAGGAGCACAAGCTGGACATCTTCAGTTCCAATGGAGAAACCGATTTGGAATGCATCATAACACCCCAAGAGTGTATCCCTGTCCCCCGCTCCCACCTTGCCGCCATTAAAAGCTCATGGCTTCTTTCCAGGCCCAGAGCACAATACCCCATCTTGATCCGTGACCCACCACTTCACCTCAGATCCACGCACCAGTGTTTACAAAACCTTGTTGGACAGCTCAGGTCTTCCTGACTGGCCCTTTCAGCCTCTTCCCATTACCCACCCTTATCAACGTTTGCAGCACTTCAGGACTAGGAATCATACCTAGCCCCTCACCCTCAGGTGCACCCTCCTTTGCCACTCTGGTATTCATCAAACCCTCAGCCTTCTTCAGCGTGATAATCCATCGCCTTGCCTGGTGGGGGAAGTGGAGCTCAGTAGGAAAATACCACCTATAAAACTCCTCAATACTGCGCAGCCACTCAATCATTTGTCGGAGCGCTCTTCGTTTGGCCAAGGTCATGGAGGCCAAGTCTTGGAACAACGAGAGTGACATGATCGGGAAAGAGATGCTTGCCAAGGGACAGGCTGCCAACATTATGCGCTTCTTCACCTGGAAGAAGTGGACCCTTGTGAGCACATCTGGGGGCCTATCTTGTGACAAGGAGGTCCTGGTGCCATGTGTCCTATCCAGTTCAATGGCCGAGTCCTCAGGTAACTTCTGTAGGAATCGAAAGAGGTTTGTTTGTTTGTTTCTTTATTTGTAATGCGCTCCATACCCAAAGGCAGCAGGGCGCAGCAGGAAAGAAAATGCGAAGCTTACAATGTTACAGAATTATACACTTATGCATAAAAATGCATGTACAAAAATTACAGAAATATACAATATGCAGTATCCTGTACAGTATAGCAGTTTATACGGGAGCAAAGTACAGTGAGATATATATACAGCAAGGATCTATGTGTTTCAATAAGAGCAGAAATGTGGATTAATATGAACAACTTGGATATCGAGTACAAAGTTGTTCATTAACCTTTACTTACATATAAGGCTAAGGGTTGTTGGCATTCAAGTGTTTGATGAGGTTCCTTCTAAAGTGTGAAAAGGGTTGGTCAGCTCTTAAGTTATGTGGTAAGGAATTCCAGAGGGTGGCAGCTTTCACAGGGAAGCTATTGCCTCCTATAGTAGAGAGTTTAAATCTTGGGATTACCAGACAATTGGAATTCACGGTTCTGGTCTGTCTGATGGCTGGTTTCCTCTTGAGTTTGTCCATTAGGTAGCTGGGTGCTGCATTATTAAGGGCTTTGTATGTTAGTGAGGCCATTTTTAGTTGGATTTTGTTCTCAGTGGAGAGCCATTTATGTTGGCGTCTGGTGGCAGTGATATGTTCTCTTTTATTTATGCCGAGCGCAGCTCTGAGGGCATTGTTCTGTAGGATCTGCAATCTTTGGGTAATGGATTTATTGGCGCCGCTATAAAGAGCATTGCAGTAATCGAGTCTGGAGAGTATGAGGGCTTTCGCCAGGATCAGACAACTATCGTTGGAGAGGAATGGCCTGCCTGCCTGCTCTAATTAGTTTGCAGGTATACGCGGTGGTGGATGCTAATGAGTTGACCTGTTTATTGAATGACATAGTACGATCCAGATAGAATCCGAGAGTTTTTACCTCGCTTGAAACTTTGATGATGTTGCCATCTATGTTAAACGAGGTGTATTCACATCCTAGTTTGTTGATATTGGCATGCGTACCCAGGATGATTAGCTCTGTCTTATCATTCAGGCAAAGGCCATGGGATGCCATCCATGCCTGAATGATGAGATACACCCTGTTCACCAACTCTCTGTCCTTGCTATGTTTCCCTGAAAGTGGGAGGAGAATCTGAGTATCATCTGCATAGTTGGTGTAGGCAATACCCAGAAGGTCCAGATCGTCGAACAGAGGTTTGGTGAAGATGTTGTATAGAGTTGGGGAGACGCAGGAGACCTGAGGGACTCCACAGGTGATCGGAGAGGGGTCAGCTGCTGCTGAGGGGGAGAAGACTCTCACCGTTCTCTCACTCAAGAAGGATTCAATCCATCTGATTGCATCGCTTGAGAAATGGGCTGCTGAGTCCAAGTGTCTGCATAAGACCTTGTGATCCACAAGGTCAAATGCTGCAGAGAGGTCGAGTAAGAGGAGGAGAGCTGTCTTCCCCTTATCCCTCAATTCATCTATTTTGGTCTTAAGATCGATAAGGGCTGTTTCCGTCCCGTGTAAGGGGCAGAAACCCGATTGTCTAGACCCTAGTAGTTTATGGAGTTCCAAGTGTTTTTGAATCTGGACGTATGCCATTTTGTCCAAGATCTTCAAAGGAAAGGTACCGTGGTGATGGGGCGGTAGTTGGTGGAGATGAGTGGGTCCAATGTCTGTTTCTTGAGAAGGGGAAGCACCCAGGATTGTTTTAGGTTGGACGGGATATTACCTGAGGCGAAGGAAGCATTTATAAGTTTAGCGATAAATGGTGATAAATCTCTGGCTGCATCTTTGATTGTGTGTGCAGGGCAGATGTCACCTTTACAGTTGGAGGGTTTGAGTGATAGTATAATTTTCGCAACTTCCAAAGTAGTGGTTTTCGTAAAGGAGAATTTATTAGAATGTGCGCTAGGTATAGCGTCAGGCAGAGGTTTAGGTGGATTAGGAATATTCAAGGAGTCTTTTTTTAATTGGATTTTGTTTTGTAGGGTGTTTATTTTATTAGCTAGTGCCTGTTGGATATTTGCACACCATGTTTGATCCTTGGTGCAGATATCAGGTGTGTCGATGGGGAGAAAAGTTCCTTCATGCTTCAGTTGGAATTGGCAATGCGGTCATTGTAGGAATTCCGTTTAGCCAGGTAGATTTTGTTTTTGTACTGTCGTGAGAGAGTGGTAAGAATGGCTTTCTTATTCATCTTTTCGTTGGGTGGGCATAGTTTCCAGGCGGATTCACATTTTCTCTTTTTTAAGCGGAGGGCCTTAATTTCAGGTGTAAACCATTTGTTTAAGTGGGTTTTAGGCTTACTGGTACAGAGTTTTAGCGGAGCTATTTTGTCCAAGGTGTCCAACATGATTTTATTGTATTCATGCACCAAGATATTGGGGTCTAGATTAGTGTTGGGAGGATGGCTGGAATAATTTTTTCCACTGTTATGTTTTTCTTATTTCTTGTTAGGTCTGTAGGTCTGCCAAAAAGTCAGGGAGGCTGTCTCTCATCCCTGCCGAGATGCCCCAGATCCGAATATTATTCCTGCGGGATTGGTTCTCCCCAGCCTCCTGCTTGTCCACCAGGGAATCACAGCACGTGTCCAAAGCCTCCAGTCTATTGGAGCACTCCCCACTTCATAGGATTGCTCACACAGTGTGTCCTCAACTTCAGAAACCCTCTTATCTGGCACCAGGAACTTAAGCAAGAGTTCTTCTGTACTCTTATGGATTTGCTCTTACTTAGTGGACCTGTGCATGAGAATAGTCGGAAGGGGGTCAGTCCCATGAACCTGGGCTGTCACCACCTCTCTGTGCCTATTTTTGTCAGCAGGCTACAGCATCGTTGACATGTCTCCTTGCTTCCCGGCTTAGGTGCTTTAGCTATTGCGACAACAGGAGACCAGGGAGCTTGAGCGTGGAGCCACTGAAGACAACACCGCGGGTGTACCCTCTCCCGGTAGCTTGCCTTTTCCCAGCACACAGCTGTTAAAGTGCCGCCTGCAACTCACAGGAGTCGACAAGGATGTACACCCATCAGTCTCCAGGTTATCCCCAGCCTCTCCCCTGAGCACCACTTAGCAAGAGAAGCAGCCACTCGGAATCCCCCAAGTGTCATGCAGGGGAAAGTGGTGAGATATATTAGCAATGGTGCAGAGCAACAGTCTAAACTGTATTAATAGGCGAGGCACTGCGGTGCAACCTTTCAAGAGCTATGCCCACACAGGATTCTATTGCAAGGCACCCCACTAAAGGGTCACTGTCGCTAGTCAACTAGGAGAGTGCATGCAGTCTGTGGGGTGCTGCGTTTATTGTGTGCATGGCATGTTGGCAGATCTCATTCCATTAGGGCAGCTCAGCATTTCAAATCTTTGGCATTAACCCTTGCATCAGACAAACAAACCCATGTTACGAGAGTTCAAAGCAGATTGCCGCATGGAGGGCTCCAGAATCTAGTTGCCAGCAAATACAGTCGCAGAAATTGCTAAAGGGTGCTTCATGGCAGTCACTGCCATTAGCTTTCACAGTGGGGACCCCTCCCAGATATGCTCGAGAACACTTCTTAGTTTGCAGTCTGGCAGGATAAATTGGAACGTGTAAAGGGCCACTCCGGTATGGTCAGCGGGTATTCATATTGTGCGCGCCTCACCTGGTCATAATGCATGCTTCATTTCAAAGGAGGGTGAAAATCTGTCAATTCTGCCAAGATGGGAAGGCCTCTTGGGTAGTATGGGTAAGCTGAACCATGGGGACAGCCGGAACAATTGTACAGATGTCAGCAGGCTACCCACTACTTTCATGCTGCAGTCCAGGTGAGCCCTGCAAGGGCAGCCACTCACTAGTCAGCCAAATCAATGCCGGGGAACCCCGCGCTGTTTCGGAGGTGCCGGCAGCACAACCCCCCGGTGCAAGAGCGCAATGCTCAGATGTTGTGTGTACCCCACGGGGGGGCGGAGGGGCGCTACGGCCTGCCCCGATGGTCTCCCGGCCAGCACACTTCACCGCCATACACGCGGCCCGGGTCCCCCACAGTGCGAGTGCTCAGATCCCTCAGAGGTTCCGCTGTGTGTCTTATGCGGCTCCGGAAGTCGTGGCAGAGGGACAGCGCACTGTGCGCCGAGAATCAGGCAGAGAGGCGAGACCCCCTAAGGCACCACAGCCGTCGGGCTGGCGCTCTGCTTCGGTGTCACCAGTCCTCTACTTTGCTGAAACCACTGCACCTACGGGTACCAGCACACACACTCCAGCAAGAGGCCGCTCAGTCGCAGCAGGCCAGGCACAGCGGAGTGCTGTTATACCCCCACAGCACACACCACCATCAGAGCCACCCCAATGCTGCAGTGCAAACCCCTTCAAAGAGGCCAGGCTGAGGAGCGCCATTTTTCAGGTGATAGCCCACATGTAATACTGGTTGATCCTGGGATAGCAGACACCATTTGGGGTCAGATAAACTCATCTCCAGCTCAGATCCCTGCGCTGCTCACCTCTGTGCGTCTTGGCAGGGGCGGGTCACCAGGGGTGAGGCACAAAGTGTTTCTCGCCCTCACTGCATCCAAGGCCGTTAGGGAGCAATCTTAATCGATGGCGCGCCAAGCCCCCCGTTGTCTGCATTTTCAATTTGCTTTTTGTAAAAAAATCCTTTCGGTTTCACAGATTTTAAGTTTGTATGATTTTTACAGGAATTTCCAAGCTGTCTTGTTTCTGTCTCATCCCCCATGCCCCCCCAATTACGCTCAGCTTCCCTTTTTGACTTTTAAAGATTGGCCAGAGCAGGGAGGAACCAATTCTGATGGCCTGTTCCACTCTTAATCTCTTATTATTTTGGCCTTAGTGGGGGCAACTATGTCCAAAAGTGTGTTTAAGTGTGATCCATAGACATCCGTCAGTCTACATGGGGTATCTTGGTCTGTGGTAGAGTCTATGATAATTCTCAGGGAACTGTTTAGAATGATCCTCGGTTTTTAATGTGTTCAGGTTTCTACTAGTAACTCTCTTGGGGGCATTACATATGTTTTTCGTAATTTCTCTGGAAATTGTATAAGCCGTTCAATCAAGGAGTGATCAGGCCAGATGCATGGTTTTGTGTCGACCCTCTCTAAAGTTATGCTCTGTGATGCCAACCAGTCGAGGATGTTGCCCTTCACATGTGTGGGTTCTTTGTTTTGTATTTCAAAACCCATATTGATGAGGTGTTGCTCTAAACGTAGAGCCTCCTTATCAGAGGTATCCCTCTGCCATTGATTAAGATACCCCAACACTATTGTGGCACAGTTAGGTCTGTTTAAGTGGTCCAGAAGGTGTACCAACTCCTCATTGAAGGTGGGCATGTCTTACGGTGGACGGTATATTAGTATGAAGATTACGCAGTTGTCATTAGGGGTGAATTTTGTGTGGATGATTTCACATACTTTGCACTCTATATTAGATTCATAGAGGCCAACTCTTTTTTTGTCAGTATGGCTACCCCCTCCACACCAACCCCTGGTTCCCTTCTGATGGTTTTTGCAGAAGATGTCATAATCTGTATGTGTCGATAAGTCTATTTTGGGACCATTCGAGATTTTCAACCCGGACGCAGTTATGCACATGACCTCAATCGTGTTGGCTACGATATAATTGTGTATATCAATGGCATGTTTGGGTAATGAGCTTGTGTTCAGCAGGGATTAATGAAGTGGAGGTCTGAACATGGATCTCCAATCCTAGTTCCAGTAAAAATCTTCACTGCATGAGTATTATTTCTGCTCGAAAGGTGTGGTGCTATGTTATATATAGTCCCGAAAAGTTCAGGGAGTCTGAAGCATAGTCTCTCAGGTTTTATCTCTGTCACTATGTTTCGTGAGTTTTCAGTTGCTGGTGAAGTAGTGATCAATTTTTCCTCAGCCTTCCACTCTCCACCATGGGCTATGCCCTTAACGGGAACTGAGGACTTTGGGTTCTTTTCCTGGATATCGGGGCATGTGCTGGGTGTGTTTCGTACAGTGAAGTCATTTGTAGGTGGTAATGCAGATGGGAGGACCTCATGGGCATAGCCCGTTGGGGAACCCATACCTGTCCTAGTGTACTAGCTGGGTTTGTCATGCTGTCAGAGTAAAACTCCTTAACCCATCTGCGGACTAAGGCTTCACGTCGTAGATTCTGTGCTGGCAAAAGCAGAGCCAATTCAGGATGAAGCCCCATGATATACAATGAGTATTAAGTGTTTTTCAGTACAATAAAGGATTTACACTCGTTTGGGTGTACACTTTCCTCCGCTGGCTCGTGCACGCGTTTAGTGCAAACCAGCCCAAACACGCGGGTGCTAACGTCCTGACGACTAGAAGAAATACCCTGAGCTTGCAAAGAAATGTCGTTATTAGGAAATATAAGCAGATCGCGACATGACTGGCAGTTTTAGCAGGACTTCTATAGTCACAGCAATCGTATGCTTAGCACAATATTACAGTTCCAAGGCAATTTTGTATTTAGGCAAACCAAGGAATTCAGCACAGAGTGTGTTAGTTAAATTTCAACAATAGCGCTAAGTTCACTTTCAATTTTGGCAAGCTCACAAAATAAGCAGTGTGTGTGCTGGTATAACTTAGCAGTATAACTTGTCTTCAACAAACTCAAACCACAATGATGCGGCTAATGCCAAAAACAGTCAATTATAGTTTTGTTAAGCATATAAGCTCACACAACATGCGGGCAAACCAATAAGAACAGCCCTTCTCATTAAAGTGATGAGAAGGGTTCATTCTATGTTTCTGAACTCTGAACACAGTAATGTTATTTTCCTCTGTCATGGGGCATGGAGATCTCCACTTCCCAGACTTGTACCCTTAACTATTTCCCCATAACAAGAACAAGGACTTCCAGAGTTGCCCTGAATAAACACTCTAATCCTACTGTCTTTATTTATGCATAATGTGTTGGGGCTGCTCACATGGGAGCCTTTGCTCTTGTATTTGTTTTGCATATTAAATTGTAATACAATAAATATAAAAAATAAACATTTTGCAGGTAGTTTCATAACTTCTGGTACTACAATGTAATACTCGCAAGACAAATTACATGAACTGAGATGCCCCCACAAACATGAACAACTCAATGTTTCTCCCAATTCTATTTCCAAAGTTAATACATTAAATAAAGTGCTCTGCCAATCATGAACAGCACTCTTCACACATGGGTAGTGACATCAATTCCAACCAGACTCCAATTTAAAAACAACTTAATGTCCTGAAATTGAGCATGAATTTTAACAGAAAACACCATGCTCTACGAGATGCCAGTAAAGCCTACTCAGTGGCACTAATATTCAAGCCACGTAAGAAACATGGGACTATCCCTTACATTAAATGCTGCCAATGACACACTGCGCTGTCCTTACTTACTTGATCACCGCATGACTCTCTGCTCATAGCATATCACACAAGAAATGAGAGCTGGCTCGAAGCACCAGGTACAGTTCATCTTGTTCATCCATGAAATGATGGCTGGTGCTTTTTTTCACTGCAACGATTTCCTGAGCGTGAGACTGAGCATGGTGAGGGAACCCAAACACAAACCTCTCAGCAAGAGGTAGGTGGCAAAGGATTTTCCCTGTGCCAAAGATTTTAAACTAATGGGTTACAACAGTGCATTTTACATGAAATAATTGCTAAAAAGCCAGACCGATCATAATCTGTTCTGGAGGGTAAAAAGAAAAAAATCGAATCAAATCCACTTCACCAACAGAACAGGAGAATTTTAAAACACATTTTCATGATTACTTATCTCACAATATATGCCAGAATTGTGACTGTAAGAAAGTATGCTGGAATCGCCACAATATAGGCCGGTATTCTGTCAGTGTAAAAGGCATTTTCCTGCTGACTGTGACCCATAATTCCAGTATTGCCAGTGTTGGAACAAGCAATGTCATTCTGCCACTGTAAAATGACATTTTCATGCTGGCTGTGGCACTACCGAACAGCATATTGCCCGCAATACTGTGTCTTGTAACCAGTTTCAAAAAAGTATTGCAAGACTGCCAATAAATATCATTGTTGACAGTTATGCTGGGGATCTAATCGTGCGCTTGAACTGAGAGCTTCCACTCTGCTGGTAAACTAAACTACATATTGCTTTGAACAGACGATATTTTCAAGTGGAAAAGAGATGCAAAATGGAGAAGAACAAGTTACTTTCTTACCTGGTAACGTTCTTTCGATGGGATGTTCCGACGTATTCCACATCTATGACAGGTAATCACCACAGCTGTGCTGCTTCGGAAATTTTCGGCGTATGCGTCACTACGCTGTCCTCGAGGGCCTCCGTCGAGCCGACGTCACCGGATGTTATAAGTAGGAGGCACGACGCCCGTAGCCTCAGTTGTAGTTTTTTCCCCAAGAACATGTGGCACCAATCTTCTGCCAGTATGACTACAGAAAGTCTTTCGGAAATGGAAGCTGCAGTCGCATAAAAAATTCTGTAGCGGGGCAGGCTGGGAGGGTACTATGTGGAATACGTCGTCGGAACATCCCATCGAAAGAACGTTACCAGGTAAGAAAGTAACCTGTTCTTCGATGGGATTGGTTCCTCCGATATATTCCACATCTATGACAGACTCCCAAAGCAGTACCAACGTATGGAGGTGGGAAAAGAATTTAGAATTTTAAAATGCCCAATTAAATTGCAGAATAGAGGACCGCCTTGCCAAAGGCCAAATCCTGCCCATTGATAGACTCCAGGGAGTAGTGTTTTACAAAGTATGGAGAGAGGCCCATGTGGCTGCTTCACAAATGTTACGAATGGGAACACCCCTCTGCAGGGCAGTAGAGGCAGCCACACCCCTAGTAGAATGGGCCCCCACACCTACCGGAGGGTCCTTACCCGCCAGGCGGTAACATTCAGAAATTGTCAAGATAATCCATCTAGACAAAGTCTGCTTAGTAACAGCTTGTCCCAAACGCCTTCCAGCGTATCCTACAAAGAGCTGATCATCCACTCTGACCCTGGACATGAGTGAGATGTAGAAACTTAAAGCTCTCCTAGGATCCAACCTATGGAGCCTCTCCTCTTCCTTACCAGGAAGCGGAGGAGGATAGAACACCAGTAGAATGACTTTCTGGCTTACTCTGTGAGCGGAAGTAACCGCAACTAAAAATACAGTCCTAAAGGTCAATAGTCTCAAAGGACAAGAATGTAAAGGCTCAAATGGAGCACCCATTAGGAATTTTAGAACCAGGTTCAAATCCCAACCGGGCACCTGGAAAGGTGACGGTGGGAACACATTAGTGAGCCCTTTCAAAAACGGAGAAATCAAAGGAATCTTAAAATAAGAACACTCCTCAGACGAGCGTTTAAATATGCACAGCGCTGCCAGGTAACCTTTAATGGTACCTACTTGCAGGCCCTTGTGGGCTAACGAAAGCAGAGGACAGAACCACAGGAATGGCACATGAAAAAGGATCCACATTCTTAACCCTGCACCAGTTGCAGAACTTTCTCCAATGGCAACGGTACAGGGATTTTGTTGCAGGGCTTCTGGCCGAAAGCAACACCTCCATAACATCTTCAGGGAGGTCCCAATCCTCATACCTCAACCTTTCAGAAGCCAAGCATGAACTTTGAGAGACTTGACCTCTGGATGGAGAACCTGACCCCCCCTCCCATGAGAGCAGATCGTCTCGTAGGGAAGACGGCGTAGAGGGCACATAGCCATGTCAAGAAAGTCCGGGTACCACGTTCTCCGGGCCCATGCCGGAGCAATGATGATCATTCGGGAACCGAACCTCCGTAACCTCCCCAGCACTTGCGGAATGACGGGGACTGGAGGAAACGCGTACAGCAGTGGGAAGGACCACTCCACTACAAACGCGTCCCCTAAGGCTCCTCTTGGAGGAAATTCCCGCAAGCAGAATCCATCGCACTTCCGGTTGACACTGCTGGCAAAGAGATCCACTTGTGGGGTCCCCCAAAGGACGAGGATCTCCAGGAGAATATCCTGAGCCAGCTCCCACTTGTGAGGGACCGTGCTCTGCCTGCTCAGAGCGTCCGCCGCCTCGTTTTCGTCTCCGGCCAGATGAACTGCTGAGATCGAAATTTCCTGCTGGATGGTCCAGAACCTGAGCTACATCGCCTCTCTGCACAGAGGAGGAGACCCTGCCCCCCTCTTTGTTGAGGTAGTGCATGGCCACTGTATTGTCCATCAGAATCAGGACAGTCTTCCCCCGCACAGGCGACAGAAAAGCCTCCAGGGCTAGCCTGATGGCCCTCAGCTCCAACAGATTGATATGGAGTCTGGACTCTGACAGAGACCAACGACCACTGTGTCAACTCGTCACGATCGTCACCTCCGGCCAGGGTAGCCAAAATGGAGCCCCCTTCATCAGATTGTACAAGGGCGGCACCTGAACGGGATCCGACATCCTGCTGAAGGACTGTGACCACTGCATCTTGAGAGCCCACTGCAGAGATCTCATCCGCAGCCTGGCCTCTGGCACCAGGAGGATGCCATGAGGCGTAGCAACCTCAAGAACTCGAACACCGGGAGACTCTGGGCATGTTGAAACTTGTGCACCATCTGCAGAATGTGATGAGCCCTCACCTGGGGAGGGAAACGCTGCCCCAGGGATGTGTCGAGCACTGTTCCGATGAACTGGAGCTGCTGGGTTGGCGTCAAGTGGGACTTCTAAGTTGAGGGAGAAGCTCAGCCTGTGAAGGGAGTGGCAGGTGACTGAAATGATCCAGGACTTGCTCGGGGGAGCGCGCCCTGATAAACCAATCATCCAGGTAAGGGTAGACGTGAATCCCCCCTTTCCTGCGATACGCTGCCACCGCCACCATGAGCCTGGTGAAAACCCTCGGCGAGGAGGTCAATCCGAACGGCAGGACCCAAAACTGAAAGTGTGAGACGCCAACCGCGAACCTTAGGTACTTCTTGTGCTTGGGATGAATCGGCACATGAAAGTAAGCGTTCTTGAGGTCGAGAGACACCAAGCAGTCCTGAAGTTGAAGGGGCTGGAGGAATTGAGAGAGAGTAACCATCTTGAACTTGTCCTTCCTGAGGAGCTTGTTCAAACCACGCAAGACCATGATGGGTCTCAATCCCTCGTCTTTCTTCTGGTTAAAAAAATATGGGGAATACCATCCCTTGTTCTTCTCCGCTACAGGCACCAGTTCTATGGCGCCTTTCTCCAGCTGGGATTTGATTTCCTGCGCAAGGAGCGGATCCGGACTCTTCAAAGAGAGATTCCCTGGTGGATTGTCATGAGGCCTCTGCTGGAAACGAAGACAGTAACCGGGGGCTATGATCTCCAGAACCCACACATCTGAAGTAATGGCACGCCATTCTACAAGATGCTGCGCCAGCCTTCCCCCAACCAGCGAACCATGGGAAATGGCCTCATGACTGAGCTGAAGCGGCTGCGGCAGTGCCTGAGGGCCAAGAGGAACTGCCCAAGCGACCTTGGCACCTCGAGTACCTTGTTTTCCACCTCTGGTACTCCTACGTTGGCCCCTTTGACTTGCAGCTCCCCTCGATCTACCAAAGGTAGAGTAGTATCGAAAGGAACCTCCCCTCCATGGCTGTCCCCTAGGACGAAAAGGCATAGCTTGGCGAACTGCAGCACTCAACAACTTTGCTGCAGCTTTGGAGGTCTGCAACCTCTCAAGGCTCTCGTCAGCCTTGCTGCCAAAAAGATGGTCACCATCAAAGGGCATGTTGAGAAGCCGGGCTTGTACATCTGGAGCAAACCCAGACTTCCGCAACCACGCAAATCTGCGCACCACGGTGCTCGCCGCCATGGACCGGCTGACATAGTCTGCCACGTCCAGACCCGACTGAATGGATTCCCACATGGCATCCTTGCCATCCTGTACAAGGGCAAGAAAGCCATCCCATTCCTCCCCTTCGGGAATATGTTCAGCCGCCAATGAAACAACTCCACAGTGCGAGTGAAACGTGCTAAGGCACACACAGAGTTCGCTGCTTTCAAAGCCATACCCCCTGAAGAAGAGACTTTCTTAGCCCAACCATCAAAACGTTTGTCGTGGCCATCAGGAGGGATGGTAGGGTACGCCGCCTGTTTTGCTGGAGCCGTAGCCGCCTGCGCCACCTAACTCTGCGGAGTACGGTGCATGGACAAGTAGCCAGAGTCGCCAATGGCTGGGCTGTACTTTTTCGGCAACGACTTACCCACTGCCGGGAGACTCTCCGGAGCAGTCCAAGCCGCTGCCACCCTTCTTTGCAAGGCCATATGAAATGGCAGTACCGGGTCAGTTGGTGGACCTTGGTCCAAGATATCTGTCAGGCCATCCTGCAGAAAATCCACTGGTGGCGCAGACCACCCCAAGTACTCCATCATCCTCGACATGAGGCGCCTGTACGAAGATTCAGCATGCGTACCAGGCTCAGGCCTGCCAAACTCAACCTCCGGGGAGGAATCAAGACCACTGGCGTTGTGCAAAGACTGACTGGCTATGGCGAGATAACAGGTCATCAGAAACCTCATCAGGTAGCAAACCTTCCTCGGACCCTTCATCCACCGATATAATCCAGATGATGGAAGAAATCCCTGGATGAGGACACAGAAAAAGGCACAACCACATTTTTGGACTTGGCCAGAGCCTTCCTCAGGGGATTCCATCAGTCTCCGGGGCATCTCCGATGAAGCCTGTTTGAAAGGCATCGACGGAATAGGCGTCGAGCGAGGTGCCGATGGCTTCGACACAGGCCTCGAGCGCGGTGCCCCGAGCGTGTCCTTCGATGGCCTCGGTGCCAATGGCGTCAATGGCTTCCTTGGAGGCGGAGCCTCGAGAGAGTCCCTCGACGGACATTGCGCCGATGGCGTCGACATCTTCTTCGAAGACCTCACAGGCTCCGACAGTATCGAGGGCGTTGAGGACCGGGACCAGGAGCGGGCATGTCTAGAGCAATCCACCTTGTCCGATCGGGACCTCAAAGGCTCTCGATGTTCGAGCCGACCTCCCGAGCCCTAAGGCGTATGAGCGGTGGCTCTAGCACATTCCCTGCCGGCTTCTTTCGAAGGCGCGGACGGAGCAGAGCCCTGCGATTCAAAAATCGCCATCATCTAATTACGAAATGTATCCCATTCTGCAGGAGAGGAATGCTTCTTAGGACAAGCAACCCGCCGACGGGCAGAGTCCTCGGACGAGGACGGGGAAGGCAACCAGTGACAGCGCTTCTGCGAGTGCCTCGAAGAGGCAGAGGAATGGCGGGAACCACTCTGAAACCGAGACCCCCTGGACTTACGCCGACGACTCGGAGAGTCGCCACTTGATACGTCGGTCGAAAGCCCAGCAGATTTCGACTTTCAGGGCTTGGAAACCCTACCGACAGAAAGCTTCTTCTTCCGCTCCCGCAAGGCCTTCGATGTTAACGACTGGCAATCGTCTCAGTCATCCGTGGCGTGGTCCTCACCGGGGCATCAGAGGCAGGCGTCATGCGGGTCCGTAAGCGACATCTTGGAACCGCAGTCCCGACACTTCTTGAATCCCGACCGCAGGGTAGAAGAAGACCAAGACATGATTGGTAGGGAGAATTCTCATTTTATGGCTAATTTCCCATACCTATAGAGTCCCCCAGCAGCGTTGCTGGATTTGAAGGGTTTGTTTCTTTTTACCTGATAAAAGTGAGACTCTTTTTTCCCACTCTTAGGCATTTTTGCTATGTGTGTTCTAGTCTATTTTTGTGTTTAATGCCTATGGTATCTTTCTCAACCCCATAGGAACCATCTTTATTCACATGTGTAACACAGCACCCTCCGTGCAGTGACAGAGGGGTGTTGTAGCGACCCCCAAACATAGACTCCATACCCTGGGACTGAGTCTCCCAGGGCATGTAAAGTCTCCATTGACTTTACTAGTCAAATCCTATGAACTAAACCAGTACAACCCATCTTACTATGGAGGTACTGGAAGGGGTTAATAGTTTTTCCCCTATGTTCATTTGCGAGAGGGTACCCTACGGTCCCTCTCTCAAAGGTTTCTGGCTGGTGGCACTGGTTACTACCATAAATATTCGACCGCAAATATTTCCCTATGGGATTTTACCATTGTTCGAGGCTACCACATTTTCTGACAGCCTCTAACATGCCGCTGGTGCATTTTAATATTAACTTTGCTCCGGTAGGTTTTATTTGCCAGAACTTTAATATAACTTCTTTCTCTTGTCTTTCTCTAAACTCCTAACCCAGGTCGGGGATCTTTTGTTCGTCCTTTTGGCGGACTTCTACCGAGAAGCTCTCCTTTCAGCGCCACTGAGTCTAGGGTGGGTCCATTGTGTGGGAGGGGGAGTAGGACCCCTGGACAGGGTTGTGGACTTGGTCTACAATTCATATAGGGAGTGTGTATATTTCTCCTTGACTTAACTTGCTTGATACTTGTGATACATGTGTTTGATTAGAAGTGTAAAAATAAATAGATATCTACTTTTTAACTACAAAGCTTTGGTCAGTGTTTCCTTGTTCCGTAGTCTAATGGGCCTAATGTGTAAATCCTGAATACTGCTCATCTCCCCCTCTTGAGATAAGTCTGACTGTTCAGCCACAGCTACCAACTAAATCTTTGTGGTACAGACTGATACCAAAGGGGATTTATTGCTCTCACCTGTAGTCCTAATCTGGTTTGGTGCTGTCACGCTCGGCGACCGCGGCCGCGATCGCTGGTGCTTATGGAGACGCTGGCGCTGGAGCGGCCATTGACATGGCCGCTACGCAGCCGCACGTTCTCCGGCAGCGTTCTAGCGTTCGGCCGTCTTTCCAACGGCGCACTTTATCAGGAGCGCCAACCCGGAAGTCAGCGCGTTGCACCCTATTCGCGTTAGGCTTCCGGGTTGGTACGCTCCTGTCTCTTTCCTCCGTGTTCCACGTACATTTCCTATATTATCCCTAATCTTGGCTCTTCTCGGCTAGCCTTGGCTCTGCTCTGCTTGCAGTCTAGATCTTCTCCTTGTGGTATTCTACTCTCTCTCTTTCCCTTACCCTCTCAATCCTCCAAGCTTCTCTTCAATCCTTAGATCCTACTACAGATTGCCTCAGCTATTCCCCTGGTCTTCCCTTCCTGGTCGGATGGTCTTGGCCTGCATATCATTTCTATCCGGTATCCAGCCTGCGTACTCCATCAAAAGGGGGTTTTTTATGCCTGTTGGCTTTTTCCCCTGCATTGGTCTGCCCCGGTTCGGGGGCCCCCCTTAGGCCCCGAGTCAGAGGGGCAGGGTGGCTTCCTCTCGAGGCAGACCCCATCTGCTTTCCAGAGAAGAAGCTTTGAGAAGGAGGAGATTTGGACTCCAGACTGAAGAAGAGTCAGCAGGTGAGCAGGAGGGCATAAGGGACACCGTGGTTGGGAAGGAATCCGTTAAATCAGGGAGCATATCTGACAGTTTGCAACGCCCAAGAAGCAATATGGCCTCCCCTGAGCAGATCCAAGAATTAGTGGCCGCGGTCCAGGCCATGAACGTGGAATTGCAGAATGTAAAGGCCGATAATGCAGTTCTGCGGCAGATGATCTCCAATCGAGAAGCTAGAGATTCCGACCTACCTCCTATGTCATTATCCACAGGCAAATTCGATGGCACCCCCAAACGCTTAAAAGAATTTTTGGAAGCATGTTCCGTTTACTTTGCATTCAGACCGCTGATGTTTTCCAATGACCAGGCCAAGGTGGGGTACATGATATCTAACATGAGCGGAAATGCCTTGGCCTGGGCCACCCCCTTTGTGACCAACAATAAGCCTATTATTAGAGATTATGGGGGTTTTCTGGCCTTATTGCGCCAGGCCTTCGAACAACCTGAAGTAACCCAAGTAGCTGCAGAGGAACTTTTGGATGTACAGCAGGGCCCCCAGGATCTGTTGACTTACATCTCCACCTTTAAACGTTTGGCCTCGGACGCTGGATGGCCAGAAAGAGCCCAGTATACTATTTTCCGTCGTGGATTGAAGGAGGAGATAAAGGATGAGCTGGCCAGAATAGCCCGTCCTACTACTTTGTCAGACTTATTCTCAATAGTAACACAGATCGACTATCGCCTTAGTGAACGCAAGGCAGAGAAGAAGAAGCAGAAGGGGTATCACAACCCTCCATCCAATGCCTACCCTATGCCCTCACTGTCTCATTCCAGCAATAAAGAGGAACCCATGCAAGTTGGTTCCGCTCGGTCCCCGTTAACCTCCGAAGAAAGAAGACGTCGGAGAGATGCAGGTCTCTGCATGTACTGTGGATCCGGCTCACACTTGCTTCGGAATTGTACGGAAGTACCTCCTAGACGCTCGGGAAACGATCAACCTCGGAACTGAAGGGGACAAGTAACCGAGGTCCGACAACAAGTCCCTATGTTACGGTGACAGTAGCATCTCAGTCAACCACCATGGACTCTCGCCTCATGGCAATATCTATCCGTTTGGAAACCCCAAAAAAGGTCTTCACCACTACGGCGCTTTTGGATTGTGGAGCCGCAGGAATGTTCATGGACACTGAGTGGGCACACAAACATGGTCTCCCACTACAAAAACTGGAAGAAGTCCAGAAGGTTGAAGGAGTGGATGGTTCTCCCCTGTCGTCGGGGCCCATCACCCATTCCACTATCTCCTTGAAGATGTGCATTCTTCAGCATACCGAACAGATCCAATTTGATCTAATTCGAGCAGCCCATTTTCCGGTTATCCTGGGTATTCCGTGGTTAAGGAGGCACAACCCGCTCATCGACTGGACTCAAAATACCCTGGCTTTCACCTCCTCTTCTTGTAAGCAAAACTGTGTACTCCATGCCTCCGAAGATTTGGTACAGGTATTCACTCCTCAACAAGAAGGAGTACATGAAGTTTGTAAGATTCCTTCGGAATTGGCCGAGTTCCAAGCTGTCTTCAAAGACAATCCGATTTTGGATCTCCCACCTCATCGCCCAGAAGACTGTGCCATTGAGCTGGTAGAAGACGCTCTAGTTCCATTTAGTCGTATGTTTTCCTTATCTCTGTTAGAGAAGAAGGCGCTCAGAAAGTACTTGGACTCTCATCTGACTAATGGTCTCATTCGTCCCTCTAAGTCACCGGCTGGAGCCTCACTATTCTTCATACCAAAAAAAGATTCTTCAGAGTTAAGGCCCTGTATCGACTACAGAGGTCTTAATAAGGTCACGGTACGCGACCGATATCCAATGCCTTTAATAGCAGACATACTGGAAGCTGTACAAGGGTCAACCATCTTCTCAAAATTGGATCTCCGGAGTGCTTACCACCTTCTCCGGATAAGAGATGGAGATGAATGGAAGACTGCCTTTCGGACACCCTTTGGCCTTTTCGAATATCGAGTGATGCCATTTGGTTTGGTTAATGCTCCCGCCATATTCCAGCGTTTTGTGGATCGCTTATTTTCTGATCTATTATTCCTCAATGTCATTGTCTACCTAGATGACATCTTGGTTTTTTCAAAATCCTTCTCAGAACATACCTCCCATCTTCAGACAGTGTTTCATCGTCTACAGATCCAACATCTATTAATCAAACCGGAAAAGTGCCTTTTCTACGTATCCTCTGTTCCTTATTTGGGATATGTCTTATCTCCGAAAGGCATAACCATGGATCCCAGAAAGGTGTCTTCCATTCTAAATTGGCCAGCACCCACGTCGTTGAAGGAGGTCCAACGATTCTTGGGATTAGCCAACTTCTATAGGAAGTTTATAGGACATTTTTCTCAAATAGTGCTGCCCATTACTTCATTGCTCAAGAAGGATGCCAAGCCTTTTCAATGGGCGGAAACGGCCAACCATGCCTTTATGGACTTAAAGAAGAGATTCTGTTCCGCACCTATTCTGGCCCAACCTGATCAGTATCAGCCCTTTATAGTAGAGGCGGATGCTTCCGCAAGTGCCTTGGGAGCGGTACTTCTTCAACTCAAGGACGGACTGGAACACCCTATTGCATACCTTTCTAAGACTCTATCCACGAGTCAACTGAATTACTCCGTAATTGAAAAGGAACTTCTAGCTCTCAAGGTGGCCTGCGAAGAGTGGAGACACCTACTTCAAGGTGGTTCACATCCATTCACTCTACGTACAGATCATAAGAACTTACAGATTCTTCGAAACATGGAATGTGTAAACTCCAGACAGGTTCGCTGGGCGCATTTCTTCAGCCAATATGACTTTTCTATTTCCTATATTCCAGGCACTCAGAACAGCTTGGCGGACGCTCTATCGAGGTGTCAGTCCTCCGATTATCACTCTTCTTCTTCTGGTCAGAAGATGTTTTTTCAGAACCGAATAGTGGGAATAGGCTCGTCATTTCTTCAAGAAGTTAAGACCGCTACTCATCCCAATTTGGCAACCTCGGTGCCGGGCAACTTACATCCTCAACTTCGCTGGTCTGAAGGACTTTTACTGGTGGGGCAACGGTTGTACATTCCTTCTAAACCCCTACAATTGAAGATTCTGGAATGGGGTCACGACCATGTTACCGCCGGTCATAGGGGTGTCAAAGGTACATTGGAATTAATCTCTCGCTCCTTCTTTTGGCCTTCTCTTTCTCACGACGTGAAACAACACTAAGTCGTGTATGATCTGCGCCCAAAACAAGAACCCCACTCATAAGCCTTATGGGTTGTTGATGCAACCAGTATTACCAAGCCAACCATGGTCTCAAATATCCACAGACTTTATAGTAGACCTGCCCCGATCCCAGGGGCTGACATGTCTCATGGTAACCGTTGATTCATTCACTAAGCTGGCCCACTTCTCGGCACTTAAAGGAGTACCATCCGCTACAGAAATGGCAGAAGTATTCCTTAGGGACATATTCAGAATCCACGGACTTCCGGATAAGATTATTTCTGATCGGGGCTCTCAATATACCTCTCGATTTTGGGGAGCATTATGTCAACGGTTGGGTATCGAGAGAGCCTTGTCATCCGGTTTCCATCCTCAGACGAATGGTCAGACAGAACGCCTCAATGCATCCCTGGAACAATACCTTCGATGTTATGTCAACAAGAATCAAGACAATTGGGTGAGTCTTCTACCCACCGCCGAATTCGCGTATAACAACGCTGTACATTCGGCAACTGGACTCAGCCCTTTCTTTTGTTCTTATGGCTTTCACCCGAGAAGTATACTACCAGTCTTCTCTTCTCCCTCTAATATACCCACCATCGAATCCTCATTGGATCAACTAACTACAGCTCACTCTACCGCACAACGAAGTCTGGTATCCGCCAGATGCAGGTATAAGGAGGTGTCTGATCGAGCTCGTTTACCGGGTCCTGATTGGAAGGAAGGAGAGCGAGTCTGGTTGTCCACCAGATATTTGCCTAAATGGGTCCACCCAACCAAACTTACACCCCGGTATATCGGACCTTTTAAGATACTCAAGAAGATTAACCCAGTGGCTTATCGACTACAACTCCCCAAGTCCATGTCTCGGATCCACCCAGTCTTTCACTCCTCTCTCTTCCGTCTAGTGGACCCAAACACTCCCGTTAAAAGGACCACTAAACTTGCGTGTAATCCCCAGTCTATCCCTGAAGAATATGAAGTGTCTGCCATATTAGATTCCAGATATCGCAGAGGCAGATTGGAATACCTTGTGTCGTGGAAGAACTATCCTAGTTCAGAGAATTCTTGGGAACCCTGGTCATATGTTCATGCTCCTAGACTATTAAAGGGTTTTCACCGAACTCGTCCGGGGAAGCCCGGAGGGTTAGGATCTGGAGGGAGGCATACTGTCACGCTCGGCGACCGCGGCCGCTGGTGCTTATGGAGACGCTGGCGCTGGAGCGGCCATTGACATGGCCGCTACGCAGCCGCACGTTCTCCGGCAGCGTTCTAGCGTTCGGCCGTCTTTCCAACGGCGCACTTTATCAGGAGCGCCAACCCGGAAGTCCGCGCGTTGCACCCTATTCGCGTTAGGCTTCCGGGTTGGTACGCTCCTGTCTCTTTCCTCCGTGTTCCACGTACATTTCCTATATTATCCCTAATCTTGGCTCTTCTCGGCTAGCCTTGGCTCTGCTCTGCTTGCAGTCTAGATCTTCTCCTTGTGGTATTCTACTCTCTCTCTTTCCCTTACCCTCTCAATCCTCCAAGCTACTCTTCAATCCTTAGATCCTACTACAGATTGCCTCAGCTATTCCCCTGGTCTTCCCTTCCTGGTCGGATGGTCTTGGCCTGCATATCATTTCTATCCGGTATCCAGCCTGCGTACTCCATCAAAAGGGGTTTTTTTATGCCTGTTGGCTTTTTCCCCTGCATTGGTCTGCCCCGGTTCGGGGGCCCCCCCTTAGGCCCCGAGTCAGAGGGGCAGGGTGGCTTCCTCTCGAGGCAGACCCCATCTGCTTTCCAGAGAAGAAGCTTTGAGAAGGAGGAGATTTGGACTCCAGACTGAAGAAGAGTCAGCAGGTGAGCAGGAGGGCATAAGGGACACCGTGGTTGGGAAGGAATCCGTTAAATCAGGGAGCATATCTGACAGGTGCTCCCTAACGGAACTGCACTGGATTCTGCCTAACAATATCTTCACAAACAAACAAGTTCGAAGAACCGATAGAATTACTCAAAAGAACCGAGGCACGCCAAGATCGCCGAAGCGAACACGTTCGCGGGAAAAACGGAACTTAGGCTACGGTGTCGTGCGTCCTACTTATAACATTTGGTGACGTCAGCTCGACGGAGGTCATCGACGCAGACGGCGAAAATATTCCGAAGCAGCACAGCTCTGGTCATTACAGATGTGGAATACGTGAGAGGAACCAATCCCTTCGAAGTGTACTTCTGCAGGCAATAAAATGGAGAACTAGACAAAAGGCGAATGAAAATCAAGGATTTCACAAGATAGATTGCAACTAAATCAAAGAGGTCCCAAGCTACTGTACGGGAGGAGGGGAACTGGTGATGCCCTGATACTGAAGATGGACGATATAGCAAGTAGGATTGATTTACACAAGTATAGTCCAAATGGAGATGTGACCAGACAAGGGGCTGATGAACAGTATTAGTGATTCAGATCTTCACATTCTGAAATTGAAGGAATCATTTCTTTGCTCTCCGGCACCTTGAAAAAATACTGAGGCAAGGGTTTAGATCAGAACAGTAGTGCACGAAGGAGAAATGTGAGAATAGTTTGGGTCCTAAAATGCAGCACCCAGGGCCCCATGGAAGGTTTTGCTGAGCACCTGGATTGCAAGATGCTGCCAAGCACAGCATGGTGTGAGTACTTCGTGAAACATACCAACTGCTTGCTTGGCCTTGGGGCCTAAAAACTATTAAGACTGTCACACAACTTTCAGGGCAGCTGGGGGTGGCGGTTAAGAGAGGACATATTCAACAACAGGAACTGGATCAGTTTCTATCCTGGTCACACACTGGCACTTCGGGCAGAAAGGAGGGAATTCAATTACCTAATTTCTGCATGTGCAGCTATCTTATTTCTGCGAGGTGTATGTCCTCCAGAGTGTTTTCCTGCTCTCGTGTCAACCACCACCCATGAGAAGAGGAGAACAAAATGGAAGACCCTGGATGAACACCCAATTGATTTTGGTTGGTTGGTCCTTTAATGTGTGGATTGGGTCAAGTATTGTGTGCATGGTTTCCTCATTAATACATTGCCAATGATAAACACTATATAAAGAACTTTGAAAAGGCAATGGATAAAATAAAATCACTGCTGTAGATAGCGATGTATCCCCAATATTGCCAATCGGTAGAATATCTCCTATCAAAGTGAGTCCTCAATTTCTGTATTAATGTGCCCCTGATTCCGCCCAGGAAATTCTTTACACAAATGAGACGCACCGACATCTGGGCAGGGAAACAAGCCAGTTAGTAGGGGCATACTTGCTGCACCACTGGAGCGTGGGGAGTTGTCTCTTCCTAATTTCGAGAGCTACGACCTAGTAGCACAAGCGCATAACTTATCGTTCTGTTACAGGCACGAGCAAGACTGGCCTCATGTACAAATTGAAAGAGCTGCGGCAGCCCCTACTCTCTGCAGGACAGTAGATCTGCGTAGACTGTCCTGCCAGAAATTAAGTAAATGCATTTACTTATATTGCATGGAAACAAATTGCTTCCAAACTAGGATCAGACTCCCTGTTCTCTCCACTAATACCTGCAACTCATGTAGCCGGATTATCAATCAGTTCAGGGAAGTTATGTCACCACAACTTAGAAGCTAGGAATAGAAACGCTGGCCGTCTCATTTCGAGATGGCCAATTGAATACACTCCAGGTATGGAAATCAATGAGTGGTATTTCCCCACTGGAAAATTGTAAGTTATTCACTGCAGTGACTAACGTGCTCCTAGTCCATAGTCCCTTTTCCTCTATACTGTATGGGCGTCCTTCGATAGGGACGAGAGACAGCAACTTTTTCACCAGAAAAATCATCTTACCCTTCAAATTTAGATGGGCGCGGCACTGGGAGCATGCGCTGCCCTGACTTCGCCCAGCGGCGCCACTCCTCAGTCCCCCTTGACGCATCGACAATATTAACATTGCCTAATGACACCAGTTTCATTAAGGGGGAGGATGGTGGGACGCATGGAGGAAAGGGGACTATGGACTAGGAGTATGTTAGTCACTAGAGTGAGTAACTTATAATTCCTGTCGATGCGGAAAAGAAGACTGGGGATTGGCGCTGGTGGGCGGAGTCAGGGGAGCGCATGCTCCCAGTGCGGCGCCTCCGCACACATCTAAATTTAAAGGGGGAAGATGATTTTTCTGGTGAAAAAGGTTTCGTCTTCCGTCCCTAGCGAGGGACGCCCATACAGTATGGGGGAAGGGGAACGGGACGTAGGCATATGTTCTTTTACTATAGGATTACGAATGATATATGGCATTTGTAACGCGCCTATACACAAGTGTTTCAAAGCTCGACAAGGCAAGGAAGGGGGGACAGAGGGAGGACAGAGAATGATATTACTAGGCCAAGTGACATTGAGATGGCGCAAGTGCAGGGGAAGGGAAAAGTGCTGTACACGGGATCAAAATAATAACAAGAAGCGCAGGCAGCAGGTGTCCAAGAGTGCAGGTATGCAGGTAGGGGGACTTTAGGATTACAGATACATACCCAAGTGCATGGGTTGCCAGGAGGCAGTGCGAGTGCAACTGGGCAGGCAGGGACCTGGGCTCGAAATCAGAGGGTAGCCAGGTGACCAGTGCAGTATCAGACAGGAAATCAGCAGGGGAGAGGAAGAGAAGGCAGAAGCAAAGAGGAAGATCTTGAGGTGCTTCCAGAACCAGAGATGATTCTCCTCAAGTTTCAGAGAAGCAGGGAGGGTGTACCAGAGGGAGGCCCCAGCTGAAGAAAGAATGTGCTGAGACAGTTGTCCCATCCTTTACCATGGGAAGTGTCTTTGGAAGGCCACATCCGTGGCCTTGGCTCTGATGGCGTGTGTGATGCTGGAAATGCATTGGAGGGACAGGGCCTCCATGTCCTTGTCCTGTACTCCTTTTATCATGTGTGTTCTGTGTTATTTTCTGCACAGGAGTCCATGTGGGACTCCTAGCAGTGCAGCTCTTCCTCTTTTTGGTTTGATGAACAGACCCTTGGGATACCCTTATGGCACCCATGGATGGGGGGGTACAACCCTGTACCCAGAGTATGTTTTGGGGCATGTGTGCGTGGCCCACAGAGCAGGGTATGGGTAATGGCAGCTCCATGCTGAATTTGACAGGTTCTCTGAGCATCCTCCATTTTGGGATGCCCAGATGCTGACATTGGAATCAGTTGATTCCTGATAGAAGACAAGACGGCCCCCTGTGGCCTCTTGCTTTCTATTGCCTCTTACCTTGTTTTTCCAAAGTCCTGGGAACCCCCGACTCTGTCCCTTCCCCTGACTGGCTGTTGGGTGGAAGTTGGATATATGGTATTGTCCTGGCAAGACTGGCTGGAGCCTTCCCACTGACTGTATGTTGTGGGTACACCCTTGGGGTGGGACCTGGGTGAATGGAGTGAGTTACCAATATGCATTATATGTTATGGGTGTCTGGTTTCTGGTATGTGACACAAAGATCACCTGCCTTGTGCCAGCCAGGAAGAAAACTGGTGGCATCTACTGTTGATTATGGTGGCCAACAGGTCTACCTGAGTGTTGCCCCACCTGCCGAAGACCCCCCACGCCCCAGGACCCTCTTCATTCAACTGCCACTCATAGTTGCCGATCCCCAGCCTGCTGAGCCTGTCCGCCTCCAAGTTGGATTGCCCCGGAAGGTGGACTGCTGACAAGTAAATATTGTTCGACAGTGCCCACTCCGAAATGTCGAAGGACAGCCTGCAGAGTGGAGGTGACCTGGAACCTCCCTGCTGTTGATGTAATACATGCAAGTGGAGCGGTCTGTCTGGATGCAGACCAACTTGCTGTTGAAAATGGGGAGGAATGATTTGAGAGCAAGCCAGGAGGCCATCATCTCGAGCCAGTGGATGTGTTTGATCTGTTCATGCCGTGACCATACTCCATGGCCACTGGTTGTCCAATGTAGGCCCCCCATACCTCTACGGACAAGTCGGTGGTAATGGTGATCTCTGGAAGAGGCTGCCTGACTGCCCGCTAACATGTTGGTCTCTGCACTCCACCACACCAGGTCCTAGTGGAGGTGCTGTGGTATGCTGACTGACTAGAGCTGCCTGGGAGCCCGTCTCCTGAATCCAAGGGACTGAGAAATGTAGATGCAGCCTCCTCATTTTGAGTGTTGTGAGTGGCACAGCCAGGAGACGAGCCACCAGTATTCTGAACAGGTGCTGGTACCACTAAGCTGAGGTTATTGGTCTACTATGAAAAAACGCAACACGAAGTAAAAGCTCGAGAGCTAAGCACGTGGACTCCCAACACTTGAACGTGCGGTAAAAATCTGAATATGGCTGCCAGAGGAGGGCTTAGGTAGAGGGCAGTCATTGGCTGGGGGCAATATGACCCAGAGACCCGTGATTGGATATTAGTAGAAAGACAGTTCAGAAACGAAACTGAAACTGATTTTTTCTTTACCAAGGATTCCCAGCCTGACGACGGGGAATATTCATGAGCATGTGAATCCATGCCAGACCCCATGCCAGGGAACTGCGACTTCTTGAGGTTCATAGAGAACCCCAGATCGTATAGTATGTGCATAAGTGCTGAAGCTATGCAATGTATTGCCGAGCCATTCGTTAAGGTATGGTTAAAGGTGTTGGCCCTCCGCCCTGAGCAGTGCTGCTATCGAATTCATGAACCTTATAAAGACCATCTAAGCCACATCGAGGCCAGAAGGGAGGACATTGTATTGAAAATGAAATCCCATGAGTCTGAACTTTATGAAGAAACGATGGGGCTCCCAAATAGGGACGTGCAGGCAAGCATCCTTCAGATCCAGGGAGCACATCCAGTCTCCCCCATACAGTGTCTCTGCAATGAGTGCTGGAGTAACCATCTTGAACTTTTGAAGGAGCAGGTAAAGGTTCAAGGAAGAAAGGTCTAGAACAACTCTCAGGCCAGCCTCGTTCTTTTTCTGTATGGCAAATATCCGGGAATAGAAACCCATGCCTCACGGTGAAGCTGGAACCTCCTCCACCGCCTGACTCGCAATGAGCAAGTGAATCTCCGCCAAAATATTGTCATCAAAATCTGTGAAAGTGGAGGGGAGCAAAGCGGAAATGGAGGTATTGGCAGATGGAAGCCTGTGTAAACTACAGAGAGGATCCATGGATTGGCAAACCGTGCCTGCTAGGAATGGATTTGAAGGGCAAGCTTGCTCTCCACCGGAGACTTGTGGATCTGGATGGCACAGTCACAGTATTTACTCTTTGAGGCTGGTGCCTTGGAGGGGGACTGGAAAAAACACTTGTGAGAAGATTTGTGCTGCTTGCGCCTGTGTTGGCTAGGAGACTTGTTGGGCTGTCTAGAGCGTCGCTCCTGAAAACCCCTGAAGCCATCAAAGGTATGACCTCTGTCAGAGCGTTGGTGACTTTGGCTATAGGCCTTGGGCACAGATTTTGTCAAGATTGACAACGACTTAGCTGTCTGTGAGCTATTTTTCTTTTTGTAAAGTTCCTTGTCCGTGGTCGAGTGAAACGAGACCACCCCCCCCGCCCCCACCTCAAATGGCAGGTCGAGAATGCGCTCCTGCACATCAGGGTTAAACTTGGTCGCCTTTAGCCAAGTTGCTCTCCTCATATCAATGGCGACACAGATAGCTCTGCTAGCGGTGTCAATTGGTCCCACTGTGGACTCCATATCATCCTGGGCCACTATTTTCGCCACTCCCAACCCTGCCCTGAATCGCACCTGACTAAGCGCAGGGAGCTCTGGAAGGAAGTCCACAATCTCCTGCTAAGGTTTTTGAATCACTGCTGCCAACATAGCGTCCGCATTCGCCTGGTACAGGTAGAGCGCGGCATTCGAGTATATCTTTTTGCCATATGACTCCAACAGCTTTTCTTCCTTCCCCAAGAGGGCTGACGTGGGGGCAGATGAAGAAGGCTGTGGTTTAGAGTAAATGGAGGAAGCAGCTATAACAGAGCAATGAGGTTGGGGTTACACTGATAGTATAAGTGAGTCCCCTTCCGCCTGCCTATACCTGGCATCAAGGCACTTATTCTTAGGCTGCGTGGAATTTGGCTTTACCCAGGACTTTTTGGCCAGGGATTCTACATCCTTTTGTGTAGGGATGCCAGTATTTATGGACAGGCGGATTGTCAACACCTCAGTCAGACCCCCTCAGGTTGTTCAATTTGTGGCTGCAGGATCTCCAGGTACTCGGCCACAGCCTCCAGGCTCTCATGGTAAGCCCTAGCTGAGAAGGGAGTATCCTGATCCGCCTCCTCGCCCGTGTCACCTGCTGTGTCCTGCTGGTGGTGTGCTGAGTGTGGGCAGCTGTGGCGTGCTGACTGGCAGTGTCGATGGCTGCTGAAGGGGCGGGGGCGGAACCACCATGACTGGTGTGAGCACGGGAACCAGGGCCTGAACTGGAACCGGGCTCTGGACCACGGTCGGAGCTTGAGGTGGTACAGGAGGGAGCATGTCCTTGATGACCCCCCTTGAGGATGGTGCCCATCTGTGGCGATTTCATGAGTGTAAGGACTTTTCAGAGAACCTATCCTAGCATGCTGGGGAAGGGCTTGGTTGCGCAGGAGCCGGGCCCTGTGACTGCTGTGCTCTTGCCGGTCCTTGTCACGCTAAGCTCGGCTCTGAGTTCCGCCCCTGTGCTGATCTGGTTGCGTATGATGTGGGCCAGTTAACTGGCGTTGGCCTGTCCAATCTCGACGTACGTTCCCATGCCTGCACTCTCGATTGAGCTGGCTCCGGGTGCGCCACCATCTTGTCTGGCGTGGCGGCCATTTCATCATGCCCCGTGTCACATGCCTGCTGTCTGATGAGCTGGGCCCAGTCTTTGCCTGCATGCTTAGAAGCAAAGGATCTGACCTTCCCTGCACCTCAGGTAGAGACCTGGGAGGCGGCGTGCCCTCGCCCATTACACTGGTAGTGCTACTGCTGCGTATAGCCACCCCCTCGGGAGAGAGACCGGTGTTACAGCGGAGCCTCTCCATAAGAACCCTTGTACTAGAGCCTTGCTGCCCCTCAGCGGTGGGACCGGGAGGATCCTGAAGCCCCTTGGCCAGTAGCTTTCGGAGCCTGAGTCCCCTTGCTGATCTTAGGACTTGGAAGGTCACTCCTACTTGGACGATTTACAGGGCAGGAGCTGCCCTTGCAGGATGCAGAGGAGAACAGGGGACCTACCTTGGGCCTGGTCTTCCCCCTCATGTATGTCTTGATGTCTTCTGGTGGTGATCTTCCAAACAGCTCCCTCCACCTAGTTAAACGATTCTTCATTGAGCACAGGGTCAATGCGTCGCACGCAGAACAGCCGTCCCAGCCGTGGTCGGGGCCAAGGCAGAGTGCATGGGGATGGAACCCTTGCAGGCCATGCTTATCAAAAAGGGCACATGGTTGATGCCTTGCTCTGCCCAGGTGGGTAGTTACGTATTCAAGAAAGAAATTGAGCAAGGTCATAGGGTACCTGGTTGATAAACGAAAAATGCCCTGCTTTGAGGTATTCTAGCATAAATTTACCATGCATTTCGGTGCAGATTAATTTTTTCTTCTTTTGATTGATATTTTCTAATTTGTCTATGGTAAGACCAAGTGTTAGTATGCCTTCTGGGTTGCTGAGGGTGGAAGTAGTACCCAGAAGTTTCTTGAAATAGTAGTCTGAGTATTACAAAATGTTGACATTCTCCATGGTAAATAAGATGTAAAGTTCTCTGCAATTCTTTCTTTTCTTGAATCGAGGAAGTTGCAAGGATTTCCTGTAGAGTAGGAATTGGTTGCAAAGAAGCCCACAACTGCGGGCTGCACTCTGGAATGTTTATCAAAAAGGGCACCTGGTTGATGCCTGCTCTGTCCAGGTGGGTAGTTACGTATTCAAGAAAAAATTGAGCAAGGTCATAGGGTACCTGGCTGATTAACGAAAAATGAACACACTCCTATGGGGGTATAGATGACTCCTAACACAAATGTATCAGGACACTTGAGTACTCCAGTCAGATTTTAATGAGACTGTAGTTTGTGTGTTGATAGATACACTTGACTGAGGTTTTACACAAGATACAACAGTATTTACACATATATGGTGTGGTAACCAAATTAGTACAAGGCAAATGTAAAATATTCGCAAAGTCTTATCAATGCTTGCACATCCACTGAGAGATCTTTGGGAAGGAGACCAGTGGATTTAGTGAATCGCACTACCTTTGATAAATACGCCACAGATCTCCAAGCAAGGCTGGCCGACAGAGGATACCCTAAAAAAAGCCATCAAAAACGCCAAAAAGAGGCCTACCAACACCGACCGCACCATGTCTCACTAAAACACCCAAAAAGCAACTTGACAGATTGGTATGCGTCACCACTTTCAGCCCACTCAGCGACCTCATCAAGAAAACCATCAAACAACACTGGCCAATCATCAAAAACGCAGGATCACTACAAAAAGTACCTTTGTTTGCTTTCAAGAAAAACCGGAACATCAGAGATCCCTGGTACACACTTTCATTGAACCCACCAAGTCCGCAAATACTCTGTGGAATTTACCACCTGTTCAGGGACACTACAGGTGCGGTAAATGTACAGTCTGCCAATTCACGGAAACCACCAAGATATTCCACCACAACGACTTCAATTTTACCCTGCAAGACCAAGCAGGTCATATATGTCATCACCTGCCCATGTGGATTAATTTACGATGGTAAAACCATGAGACCAGTAAAGACTAGGATTTGCGAGCATCGCTCATGCATTAAAAACAAAGTTCCCGACAAACCTCTTGTAGACCATTTTCAGAAGAAAAACCACACCAACATGGACCTTAAATGGCTGGTTATTCAGAAAGTCACTACCACAGTCAGAGGAGGAGACATCAACAGAATTTTAATCCGCCTGGAACAAAAATGGGTACATAGATTAAATTCTGTCCGACCAGGTCTCAACATTAGTGTAGAATGGAGACACTTCCTCTAAATTGGCCCGTTTTCCTCTCCATTTTACCTCTCCTCATCCATCCCAGGTGAGGCTTTTTGATCATGTGACGCTACTATGTTATGTCAACCCTGGCTCCTATTGTGCCACTGCCAACTGATTCATAGTTGCCTTATATATGTATTGGAACACCAGGTCATGGAATGAACTTATTATTGTGACCATCCCTAAATGCACATTTGTTGTTCTTCACAACATTTTGTCTCTCAACAATTTTTGATGTTCAATCTGTGGATACACACATCATGACGCCCACTATCACGGTGTGCAATTACTGAATTGTATGGAGTAACTGTAAACCAAGGTCTGCTCTTTCATATGTTCCACATCAGCACCATGGAACCTGTTTGGAATTGGGTTTATTTCCATATGTACACCTGTTGTCACTTACAGCAACTGCTGTTCACCATGTACAAAATCAATGTTTGCTCCTTTATACTTGTACTGGCACTACTTCCTGCGGAACCTACACTGTAGCCGCCCGAGGCTCCCACTCGACCTGTCATCAACCACACTGGACCTTGAGGCGTCCTCCGCGCGCCCGAGTTCAGATGGGTACTCTAATAACCACTTACTCATACGCAGCACCTCGGTGATACACGCACCCATCCCCATCCTGTTGTCTCTATACCCCGAGCTTCCGCTGCCTCTGTGTTCAACACGACAACCCGGTGCTCTCTGCATTCAGACACCCCATTGGACACCTTGACAGCGCGCACCCCAACATGGCCGCCCGGCCCTATTTTACCCCAGTTGGATCCCCAGCGAACACCGTGCACAGCTAGTGACCGCAAACGCTGACAGCTTGTTCTGCAGCGCTTCTTTCCTGAGACCGTCAGTGAGTTGACTCGTTTCCAACCACACCAATCCTCTCACTTTTCGGTGTTTTGGCTTGTCTTCACTTCTAGGGCAGCACAGCTCCCTTTTACGAGATTTCCACAACGCCTTCCCATTTTGGGCCACACGCCATATCATTGCGTGCCGTATTTTAAAAAGGTGCGGATTGTACCATACACAAGCTTCGGTGTATTTTTAAGTTGGGGGTCACTCCCCGTAGTCCAACTTGGGGCACTTTTATCCATGTCCAGCCATGCCCACACCTACCCCTTTGAGGGTTCCCCAGGCTGGATACCCACTCACGCCCTCCCTGCCTCGCTGTGCAATTCGCACACGGCATCTCCACCCAAGGCGCGCTTTTTTGAGCCCCTTGTGTCGTGTCTCTTTCTCCACAGCCTCCCTACATGCGGTCACATCGCATACTTAACACGCCAGCCTGCTCCACCCAACTTCAGGCAGCAATAGGCTCCCCTAAGGTAAGCCCTGTTCTTACTGGTTTAATACCTTGTTGCATTTTAACTCCGTGTGGACTATCATAGCCCCTTTGTCATTCCCACTTCCACAGGAATGGCCACTCCGAGGACCTCATAAATCCTCCAGTGTACTTCGGACACTGCCTTCCGCTGATCCTCAGTGCACCCAAGTCCCGGTAAGCACCGGTCCTTTGTACTTATACCTCCGCCTGTGCTAGATGCTTACGTTTTGTACCCACTCCTAAAACATTCCGTCTGTTTATCTCTACAGACCCCACAAGATACTTCCAGTTTTGGAATATCTCGTCCTGATGACGGCCACCCCATCAGAGCTCACTCTAGCTCACTTCCTGGCCGAAACACTGTCGTGTTGACTGTTATTGTCCCTCGTTGTCTTTTTTCAACTCTACATTGTTCAGATGCAGATTTGCTGATTACTACATGTTATCACTTCACTAAATCCACTGGTCTCCTTCCCAAGGATCTCTCAGTGGATGTGCAAGCATTGATAAGACTTTGCGAATATTTTACATTTGCCTTGTACTAATTTGGTTACCACACCATATATGTGTAAATACTGTAGTATCTTGTGTAAAACCTCAGTCAAGTGTATCTATCAACACACAAACTACAGTCTCATTAAAATCTGACTGGAGTACTCTCAAGTGTCCTGATACATTTGTGTTAGGAGTCATCTATACCCCAATAGGAGTGTGTTCATTTTTCGTTTATCAGCCAGGTACCCTATGACCTTGCTCAATGTTTACCCTTGCAGGCCAGACACCTGAAAAAATCTCATATAACTGCTATTAAGAAAGATGGAGAAAAAAAAAAAGATCTGTCGGGGGAAGATTGTGTGGAATTACAAGGCCAGAGGCCTAACGCAGGAGCACTGGTGAAATTGTTCAGTTCCGGTCGATGCAGAAAAGAGGACTGAGGAGTAGTGCCGGTGGGCGGAGTGAAGGGTGCACATGCTCTCAGGGCAGTGCCCCCACGTGCATCTAAATTTAAAGGGGAAGACACTTTTCTGGTGAAAAAGGTTCTGTTTCCCATCCCTAGCGAGGTCGCCCATACAGTATGGAGGAAAGGGGACGGGACGTAGGAGAACAAATATCAATAAACACTAGATTTAAATGTATTCAGTTACATTTTTTACACCACGCCCACTAGTACCGAACTCAGCTTAATTAAATATATACTGACTGTAAACAAACAGAAGGTGTTTCACTGCCCAAACGCTGGGGATCCCTTGATCAGGTGGCCAGGGCACGGCCATCGCGTTTGTGTCTAGACTCTGGAGGTGGACAAGTGCGGGAGGATCACCTGGGTGTGGGGTCGTGGGGGAGGGGATACCCGATGGCGAGACACGGTACCCCCCCCTTTCCAATACCCCTATCCAATCCTATTTTATGGGATATTCCAATTTCCCAGACCCCCCCTTTCCTACTCAAACACCGAGCCGAGGAAGGGGAGGTCTAAGGCTGAAAGGATTACTACCCATGCAATATATTGGACATATCCCTCTATCTAACGAGATCAGGCAGGGTAGGCACTGGACTTTAATCATGTACACTTAATACCCATTAGCTCTCCCCACATGGTTAAAAGGTGAACACACACAGTTGGAGCAAGGCGGTGCACAAGAAGGAACAATCCCTTCAGGGTTATGGCGGGTTAATTCGAAGGAGTAAGTAGCCAGAGAAAAAACCCGCCTCCCCAGCGAGAGAGAGTTATTTCTGAAAGGCCATGAGTATTGCGCACCACAGCACAGCTGGAAGAGAGAGAGTCTTCAGAGTGTTGCAAGGTTACCAGCCACTCTTCCGGGTGAACCACAGAGTGGGGGAGGCGCAGAAGCGGCACTGGTATCAACCTTGACTCCTACATCAAAGGCGCAAAAGACAAAGCATATTAAGTAAGCCTGGTCTGTGTTTAATTGAAATACTTGTGACAGTATCCGAGGGATGATGGTTACGTGAGCGCAGATAAGCTGCCAGAGAAAGTTAATTGATTGTTAAGAACTGTGAATATGAAATACAAAGTAGCAGAGTGGTCTGGCGAAGTGAGATTGGCCAATCAAAAGTCTCTGAAATGTTTAAAGCTGCAGAGACAGCGGGTAGTGAGAGATGAGCGTTAAGTGAAAAGCTCACAAACTGTAACCTGAAGTTTTGTCAAGAGAACGAAAGGAGGGTCCGAGACTGAATGAGGGAAACCTGTGTGAAAAGAGCTGGAACCGAGCCCGACTGAGGGAGACCCATGTTTGAAAGTAAAAGGCAGGTCTGAGCCTGACCGAAGTAGACCTGTTTGAAAAGGAAGTCATACGTAACAAGCACATTTTCCAAAAAGACACTGGAACTGAAGGTAAACATGTAGAGTGGAAGTAAAGAAAGAAAGGAGGGTCCAAGTGGTCATGTGGAGGTGACAGTGAAAATCTTCCCAGTTTTGAGAGTCTTCAACAGCGAAAAATTCCAAATACAAAAGGAGGTTTGAGCCCGACTGAGGGGAACCTATAGTGAACTGTGATCAAATAATATACTTGGAAACTGTTGTGGTGAAACTGTGTAGAAGCTTGGAGGATGAACTGGACTTGGGCAAGAGGAACCCGAGCGGTTAAACTCGTCAACTTGTGACTCAGACTTGAAGAGCCAAGAAGGCTCCGGAGAGCAGAGCCAGCCGCCTAACTGTGTTTGCAAGCCAAAGTGTGTTCATCCATCAAGTGTTCCGCCTAACCCCATGCTGTACAATTTGGGGACAAGAATTAATATGAATTTATACTGCCATTCTGAGATTTCGTTTCATCACAGATTTTTCCTTTTGTAGATACATATCCCAACATCAGATTAGCGTGAGGACAAGCATTAGGCTTTTGTTAGCATAGGCCTTTTTTGTTTGACTAAGACCGACTAGTAAAGTTTCTTTATTATTTGATGGTCGAGATTACTCCCATCTTAGTTATAGTGCCAGAAAGGAGTTTTTCCAAAGGTTTTGAAACTTGCAATTCTTGTGTCAGTGTCTACTTGTGATACCATGCCTCCCTTACATGACTCAAAGTGCATACAACAGAGGT
The DNA here is from genome assembly GCF_040938575.1 of Ambystoma mexicanum. Taxonomy (NCBI): domain Eukaryota; kingdom Metazoa; phylum Chordata; class Amphibia; order Caudata; family Ambystomatidae; genus Ambystoma; species Ambystoma mexicanum. Next base: position 870,658,907 of record NC_090931.1, read on the forward strand.
AATGGCACTAACGCAGATTTGCATCTCTTAGCTTTGTCATGTTCATAAAGCCAAATATTCTGGGATGGAGTTGTCGGAGAAATAAGTAGAACTATTGATGAAGATCTGTCCCCTGATCCTCTGATTGAATTACTTAACCTAAAGACATCTCCTCTCATGCTCAGAAGCTTCCTGGCTTGCTGCTTGTAGTAGCAAGCAGATGCATTGCTAGAACTTGGAACAGAGTGTCTGACCTATAACAGTAATGTGGCTCAATTATGTATTTTACTGTTTAGTACTAGCTACAGATGGCACCACAAACATCCAAAACCAGCAATCATACATTAAAGGTAAGTAACTTAATAGGTTACGTGAGTTGATTTGTGCTTGGCAGATACTGTGCAGAGGTGATGTCTTTCCCCTGGAGCTGTCAATGTGTGGGCAGTGACTAACGGTAACATGTAGATACATAAAAGCAGGGTTCAACAATGAGGGGAGCAGGGAGCTATTTAGACAAATGATTTGACTAATAAGAGTCTTCTGCGTTTTCTAGCCCCAAATATCTGGATGTAAGGTTACACTGGGTTAAATCCAGCACATCTCTTCGGAAGGGTTTTAGTACCTGCAGTTGATAGTAGATCAAGTCTCCTTTGTGATCCACACTGATTAGAGGAGCCATCACTATTTGATGCCTGAAAATTCGACTGAAGCATGAGCCAGTAGTATTCTGACTGTGGGACGGGAAGGGGGTGGGCCTAGGTTTTGTATTAAAATTGTCACTTCCCTTACCCTGGTTGCATTAGAATACTGTGCAACTAATGCAAACTGCCATGTTTAACAAGCGCCTTATGGCTATTATGATGTGAGCCCCTTGTTCTACTGTGCATGTTCTAACAGACATCTTCAACGCCTAGTGTGTAGCAGTGATTGTCTACACAACTCTCGCTTCTGACGAGTTTCCCTTTTGGCATACTTAAGAGTGTTTTAGGCTGCCGCTTTCCAAAGCAACGCAGCATTAGCAAATGGAAGTCATCATATAGTAAGTGGGCTTGCCTGCCCCAACCATGTGTGAACCGCATAAATAGCTTACCTGTAGAAATGACTATCGTTGCATGCCTTCCAGCCTGATTGTATTGTTCAGAACGTGAGAACACAGCCACTGCCTGAGATTTCTATGCTGAAACACTGTGGCTCATTACAAGTTGGCCGGTGCAGTAATAACGCCAGTATTAACGTATACGAGCACATTACTGCACTGGCCAACTACAAGTTTGCCGGAAAGTTGGAGGATTCACCTCCAACTATGAGCTGGAGGTAAATCCGAACACTTTGTCCGATTTTGCTGAAATTACCGGCATAGGAATAACCAGTGTGGGAATTTCGGCAAAACGCCCATAGAGTCCTATGGACTCTATATAAATCAGGACCAACACTGGCACCGCCACTTGTAATCCGTCAGCAATACTGCTGGACCAAGCGGCAGAAGCAGCAATATAGTTGTTGGTATCCCGGCAGATTTACGGTGGGATACAAAAAAAAATTGTTGCAGGTGGGAGGACAGTCAGGTTCATTACACGGTTTCTGTCCACAACGCTCTCTCCATTGAAACGCATGTGTACTTTTCAGTATATAATCCATTGTGAGGAGTGGGGTTGTTGCAGCGAGTCTCGTTCCGCTGTTGGTTTGTTGCTGTCCTGTGACTTTGCTATTGCTAATAAAACCGTTTACCAATCCACTGAAATAGTCTGATTACTTTTTCCACGACAAGACCAATCTGTCTTCTTCTTTTGCTTCAGTCATGACCCCAAATCGAGCTTCTGCACAGTTTGTAGATTCAAGTTTTTCGACCTCTCCCACTGTTGGCATGAGTACATGTTAACAAATAAGTTGGGCAATGGGTTTGCCTGGTCTCAGTTTGAAGGTTGTTTCCAAGTTTCAACAAGAGTACTTTGACATCTGCACATTAGTCCGGGTCAATTTCCCTTGCTCCAACCTCTAGGGACTGCTTCTGGGCCAACACTGATTTCGGGGTCACTCTCCCATAGGTTAAGTCAGGTATTTTCATAACCAAAACTTGGCTCGGCAGGGCAATCCCCACTTCATCAGCACATTAGTCACAGCAGGCGGCTATCTGATTGACCCTAGTGGGGAGTCGGTACTGTGATGCTCGACATGCATTGTAGGGACATGGTGTTTGAGAGAATTCTCTCTTTAGGCTGAATTTCCTAACCTAGCGAGTCCCACAGCAGCTTTGCTGGATTTCTGGAGTTTTTTTTTTTCTCCTGCCAAGAGTGAGACTCTTTTTCTCCTACTCTTGGACATGATTTATGGTGTTCCTTTGACTGTTAATGTGTTTTATGGGCTATGGGGTCCTTTACTCCATAGGGTCTCATGTGTTTTTACAATGTGTGTTACACAGCACCCTCCGTGCAGTAACACAGGGGTGTCGTAGTGACACCCCACCATAGACTCCATACCCTGGGGCTGACTACTGTCTCCCAGGGCATGTAAAGTCACCATTGGCTTTACTAGTCCCAAATTATTAACGGAAACCAGTACAAACCATCATATTGTGGACGTACTGGTCGGGGCAATTCGATTGCCCCGGGGTCTGTTAGTCGAGGGGGCACGTCTCCGCCCCCCCCTGATCAAGTTTTGGCTGGTGGCAGTGGACACTACTTTTTATATTCGACTGCAAATATTTCCCTATGGGATTTTCCCATTGTTCGAGGCTACCAACTTTAATTATTTAATTCTCATAGCCTCGAACATACCGCCGGTTTATTTAATTAATATTAATTTGCCGGTTGGTATTTTTTTGCCAGGACTCAATTCCAAAACGACGTTTGTGTTCTCTTCTGTGACTCCAACTCAAGTCGAGCCCTTTGATCCACTTTTTGGCAGGCTTCTCCACAGAAGCCTCCAAAAGTGGTGCCACTCTGGGTACCACAGGGGGTGTGGGAGGGGGTTTAGGCAACCTGGACTGAGTTACCTTGGTAACTCAAGTCGCACTCTTGTGTGATTGGCCCAAGTGGTGAGCTGGCCGGCTCACCACTTAGCATGTTTGATTGACAGCTAGGCTGAGTGAATGGGGGTATGCTGCATAAAAGCAGGGCTTTGGGGACTGGAACTTCAGAAGTCACCACAGGACCTGAGAATCCGACGAGGGAGAAGCTGAGCCGACCTACCACGACGACACCACTGGTGGAGCCCTGCGAAACCGACTCACCACTTCCCGATGACATAGAAGATCTCCCAGCTGGAGAGGCTTCTTCCCCTGACTGGTGGGCACAACCAGTTTACCTTCTTTTCTTCGCACCCCAGACCGGTTTGTGGTCGAACTGCCCGTGCCAAGCACCCCCGCAGCCGGATAGCCACTCACCACTGAAACGCGAATCAACGGACCGCTCCTTGTACCTGAGAACCTCTGCGGCTGGCAGTGCAACAAACTCCTGTCTTCCTCCCCGACGAGATCTTCTCTTCCCCCGGACGAAGCACCGACTTGCATCCGCTGCCAGGAACAACTGCCCCCACTGGAGTATTCGCACCACTTTAAAGGTATCGTGTCCGCCAGGCCTCCCTTTCTAAAGATTGCTACAAGGTAATAATAACCCCTAACCTTCTGGACTGGGCTGGCCGCCTTGACCCTCTAACTGGTCCCTTTCTTTGGTCCAACTCCTTGTTTTGAACCGTTACAAGACTTTTGTGCACTGCAACCGTGTGATCTTGGACACATTTCGTTTCGATCCTCTTAAAGCGGATCCGGCCTACTGACTCTGAATTCACGGTGTTACTTTGCCTTCCTCTCTTGTGTGTTCGTGAAAAAAGTGTTGCGATCCGTTTCAATTTATTCTCTGCTTTTTCTCTCCCTTTTTAAAAACGAATTATTAGAGTGCCAGCTACATTAAGCGCTCACCGCTGTCTGAAAATAAGTGGGGCTTTACTTAAGACTTGTCTAATATTCTTTTAAGGGAGTGTATATCTTTTAGTGACCGTGTTTTTGAATTGCTTACTATTAGTGCCTGTGTGTTTTTCTAGATGTGGTTTTCAAATAAATAATTATATCTCTTTTACACCAAGCCCTGGGTTCTACTGTGTTCTCTTGGCCTATTGTGAATACTCTGTATACTGCCTAACTCTTCTTGAGGGAAGTCTGACTGCTCAGCCACAGCTACCAAGTGAATCTGTCTGGTAAAGACTGCTACCAAGTGGGTTTACTACCAAACACCTGTAGTCTTAAATCTTTTGCAGTGGTCCCAGAGGGAACTGCACAGGTTTCTGCCTAACACATGGCCTCCCTGTCCTTGTCCTGTAGTCCTTTTTCATTTGTGTTCTGTATTGTTTTCTGCCCAGGAGTCCATGTGGGACTCCTGCCAGTGCCGCTCTTCCTGCTTTTGGTTTGGTGTACAGACCCATGGGATACCCTTATGGCTCCCATGTGTGGGGGTACAACCCTGTGCACCTAGTGTATGTTTTGGGCACCTGTGTGTGGCCCACAGAGCAGGGTATGGGCTGGTGGCAGCTCCATGCTGAATTTGACAGGTGCTCTGAGTATCCAACATTTTGGGATACCCAGGCCCTGCCATTGGAATCAGTTGATTCCTGATAGGAAACAAGATGGCCCCTGTGGCCTCTTGCTTTTGATTGCCTGTCACCTTGTTTTTCCAAAGTCTTGGGAAGCCCTGACTCTGTCCCTTCTCCCTGACTGGCTGTTGGGTGGAAGTTCCATAAATGGTGTTGTTGTGAAGTCCAGGCCAGAATGGCTGGTGCCTACCCAGTGACTGTGTGTTGTGGGTACACCCAGTGGGTGGGACCTGGGGAATGGAGTGTGTGACCAATATGCACTTCTTGTTGTGGATGTCTGGTTTCTAGTATTAACTACAATGACAGACAGCCCTGCCCGAAACTGTTATGAATGCAGTGTGTAGTGTTGAATGGCTGGGTACTTGTCCCAACACACATTCCTTGTTGTGAGTCTCTGAGAGGGAGGAGAATGACCTGAATGCACTGTATGCCTGATTGACTGACTGACTGCTGAATTCCCTACTGAGTGATTGGTTGCCAGAGTGTGACCCAGCAGAATTAATGAGAGATCAACTAGTATATCTGGGGGCCTCTCACTGCTAGAAATCGTTCAGAAGCTGAAGTTGAAGCTGATGTTTGATCTCGACAACCGAGCCTGAAGAAGGTTGACTGCTGTCTTCTTTCGCCGAAATCGGAAAGTCGCCATGCCGTAGACACTGATCCAAGAAGGGACCTGGTTAGGCGCCCTCTTCCCATGCTCTAAGGGACCATCGAGCACCGCTAACCTTCGCTGAAGCTCCGTGGAAGTCAGACCCTCGACAGGCTGCTGACCAGAGACGGGGACCTCCGAGGAGAACGAAGATAAGCACCGGACAAGTCCATCCACCGTCGTCGACTAGAGTTCGCAGATTTGCTATAACTGCAGGAGGCCGTTCGAAGCCGCGTTGACCAGAAGCAGGGAACGCTTGACGCCGTGCTATCGACGACCGGAGTCGCAACGCTCCTTTGCTTAAGACTTTTTTGATTCTCGGGCACGCTCGCTCGCGCCGCCGCCCGCCTTATCCCGCTGGAGAAGGCCAGGCCGTCGACGCGCCGAGGAACATCCGCCGGTGGGTTTTCCGCCACCCAAAGACCGTAGAGACGCCAGACGACTCAACGCCCCTGCTGGGCCACAGATCTTCACAAACTCTTTGCGGTCCTGAACTATCGACATCGAGGTGCCCCGCACACCTCTTCCTTGCAGGACGTCTTCGCTCTGTCATCAACAAGCACCGTTGGGACAGAAGATGCCGCCCCGACAACAAGTTCACTTTCTTCAAGGGATCTCGACGATCCGTGGCTCCTGCTTTAAAGGGAGCCGCTGAAGAAGCATCCGTCGACGACTCGTCATCGAACTCTGCTATTTCAGGTACATTGGGGTGGTAGAAACATTGTAGAAGGAAATAAGACTAATTGAACAATATATGGACTGGGCTTGTGGTAGATCTTTTTTTTTTACAGGTTGCCCAGGTGGTGTGGGGATCTCCACAGAACTGTGTCAAGTGGTAGGGGCCAATATCCTGCCAATTGTTCTAACCAACTGCTTTCCTCCTATTTCTATTGTTGGTTACCTTTATTAAGTGATTTGTGTGACATTTAACCAAAATACAGTTGGTGTACTTTAATGAAATCAGATAATAATTGTGGTACCACTTAGAACTGTATATATTTGCACTTGTAGATTAACTGAGCACAAAGTGAGTTATTTTGATTGTGTATATAACATTGAACCTTAATTATATAAAGACTGTTTTAACTAATACATTGTGTGGCCATTCCTTTGCGGGGGCTTGGGGAGTACACTGTACTTAAGAACCACGCTGCATCACCTCCTGAGGAGCTAGGCCTTGATTGCTCGTCCATTGCTACCGTAATAGAGAATCTTGGTTGGGGTCCTCTGTGCCTCTCCTCTATAGAGAGCAGAAGTGCAGACACCCCTCCAGTCTTTACAGGTACGTAGTCAGTCTTACCTCATCTTCAACATCTTGCAGTAATATGTTTCCCCTGTATCGGGGATTCTGATCCTACCTCTGATATCACATGTCACAGATGGTACAATAATCGCTCCACGTCGTACCAATGGTTCAAGATTGTTTTATCTCAGAATGTGTGGGCCCTAGGGCCTTCCGTCCCTCTCTGGTCTTAGTTCGACCTTCCACCATAGCCAAGGCATCCCTGACACAGGGTTAGTGCTACTGAATGTTAACCACTACTGTCTATATACAATCTTGTGCTAGAAGAAATGTTCTAAATACTGTCCATCTAATCGCCTTCAGGGACTTCCTAACTCTACCTACAATATCCAATGATTTAGTGTTCAAACAGAAATGTGGGTAGTGGTTTGCACTTACGCTGGTTTGATAAAGTATGTCCAGTCAAGTCCATTCTTACTGCTCCCCCTCTTCTCTGGTTATTCCATACTCGCTCCTGATCGCTTGCTTTCACTCTTAGATAGTACTCCCCCTCCTCTACTCCTCTACTCCACTACTCCTCCTCCTCCATACTACGCCCTTCCTCCTCTACACTATGCAAACACCCTTCTTCCACTGTATACCATTCAATTCACATTCACTCCTTAGACTAAACTCTCAATTAACTTGCTGCACAAACTCACACTGCAGAACCAATTTTATTCCCTAACCAATACCTCACGTTACACAAACTGCTTCCACACTACGCTGCTCCTTCCTTCCTCCAGCTTCCTCACGTTCACTTCTGATGTCACCAAAAAACATAAGCTTCCTGTACTCTGCTTGAATTCCCCTCCTTCTGCTGCAATCAGATCTCTCTCCCAGGTTAATCTGGCCTGGTCTTCCCCACCTAGGGCGTGTGAGCAACAAAAAATAAAAGGGAGTTGAGCCTTGCCCAGATTTTCCACACAGGCTTGCCGTGTACCAAGGATGGTGGATCAGGAAGGCCAATGTTCATGTTTGTGTTTCAGGATCCCTTTCCGTTGCACAATTAATTCTAATCTATTTACTTAGTTTTCAATTTATTTGGAGGATACAGAATGTAAGTGACATCATCTGGGAAAACACTCAAGAATTGTTTAAGATGCACTACAGAGAGGGGGGAAGTCTGATTTAATTTCAGCCAAGTCTAGGATTTACAAGTCAACTAGTACGCTTTTGTGCGCTTCTCTTCTCCCTTGAATCAAGCCATCATGAAGAAGTTGCATAAAATCGTGAATACGAACTCTTCAACTGATGCAAAGCTCGACAAATTGCATGAGCCAAATGATCTTAATTGCCACAGATTGGGCCAGGAGAACATAGTACCCGGACCTTCAGGATATGTCCATCTGTCCTCCGATACGTCTTCCACAAAGAGAGAATCTTCTCTCGCAAAGGGAGGGACAGGTTCTCCATCCAGAGGTCAACACTCTCAACATTCACGTGTGGTTGAGCTGAACAAGTTACTTATCAACTGTAACATTCTTTCAATTGGATGCTGCTCTCAAGTATTCCTCATCTTAGATATATTTGTATCTTCAGCTTAGCTGGTTTGGAAAAGAAATTCCACCAGGGGGCGCTGTGCTCAAGGTCGCGGTGACTATGTCCCTCGAGGATTGCCGTTGAGCGTCGATGTCATCCGCAGTATATAAAGGGCTCGAGCCATGCCAGTTGGCTTCAGTGCTGTTTTTTCGATATATCCAGCTAAGTAGTTGACCAGGCATTCTTTAGACCTCAAGCTCTCAAGGAATTTGGAAGTGCAATTGACGTAAACTGTACAGCGGGGTAGGCTGGGGGAGGGGAGGTGGGGCGATGAGGAATACGTGGGAGGAACATACAATCGAAAGAACGTCACAGTTGGTAAAGGAATAGTTTCTTACCTGTAACTCCATTTCTCCAGCATTGGTATCTTTCATGATTCACATGCTTAGAATATTCCCCGTTGTCAGGCTGGGAACCCTCGGTACCTTTATAAAGACGTTTTCCATAGGAAAAATTTCGACACTTCTGTGTCCTATCTACGTCGTTTTGGCTCGCTTACGCATGCCCCAATAGGACCTAGTGGTATAAATGCCCCTCCCCCGTGGCTTCCTTCAGATTTTAACCCCCCAAAGTAGGATGGGGTATATATTGTTTGCATGTAGGGGAGGCCGGCGGGCGCATGTGAATCCATGAAAGATACCAATGCTGGAGAAATGGAGTTACAGGTAAGAAACTATACCCTTCTCCAGCATTGGATCTTTCATGGATTCACATGCTTTGAATAGATTGTATAGCAGTGCTCGCGATTTTGGCGGTGTGAATGCAAACCAATAAAATCCCAACCACATATTTTCTCTTTTTAAAAAAAAAAAAAACTTCAGCGGTTACACGCTAGCTTCAAAATAATAACAACCATCATATAATATATATGTATACATATATATAGATTAAAGGACATTCCCCTGAACAGGGCTTACCTCACTGAAACAGATGATGTAGGACTGCTCGTCCCATCTGTACATCGTCTGCATGCTGCCGTTCCAGGCAATAATGGCGGGTAAAGGTATGTGGCACCGACCAGGATGCCGCCTGACAGATGTCTCCCAGCAGAATCCCGGCCCACAACGCCACCGAAGATGAAGTTGATCTCGTGGAATGGGCTCTCGGACGCCTTTCCAGCGGCTTCCCTGCTTTCGAGTGACAAAAGGCAATCGTCGACGAGACCCATCGAGCTAGTCCTTGTTTTGAGATCGCCTTTCCTTTTGTCGACGGTCCATAAGCCAAAAACAGTTGTTTTGTATTTCTAAATTGCTGAGTACGATGAAGGTAAAACTTTTAGAGCTCTTTTCACGTCCAATGTATGGAGAGCTTTTTCTGCGACCGATGAAGGAGTCGCGAAGAATGTAGGTAGTACAATCGACGAATGTTTATGAAAGACAGTAGGAATTTTCGGTATGAAATGAGGGTTGGTCGCCAGCACCACCTTGTCCTTAAAGAATCTCAAGTATGGAGGATCTATGACTAATGCTTGTATCTCCGAGAGTCGTCGTGCTGAAGTGATAGCCACCAAAAAAGCCAACTTCCACAATAAGAATTTCATAGATGAGGAAGTCATAGCTTCAAAGGGACCTTTCATTAGTTCTGTCAACACTAGGTTAAGACTCCAGTTCGGAGGAAACTTTTTAATTGGTGGAAATGTGCGAAACAAACCTTTCATGAAGTACTTTTATCAGCCTATTACTAAACAATGGTACCAAATGCCTTCTGCGTGTGAATCTTGAAATGGCTGCCAGGTGAACCTTTATAGATGAAAAAGATGACCCACTCTCCGCTAAATGCTGCAAATATGGCAGCTGTTCGAGTTATATTCAGGGGCTCTAACCCTGGCTGATCTTCACACCACATGCAGAATCTCCTCCACTTGCATGCATACGAAGTGTTCGTGGACGGAGCTCGCGCGGCTTGCAAAATTCAACGGCAATCCGATGAAATAGTTAGGGTACCAAACTCCGAGAAGTCAGGAGCCATGCTGTCAGGTTGAGACTGTCCGGATCGTGATGCCACACTATTCCCTTGTCCCGGGTCAGGAGGTTCGGAACCTTCGGAAACTTTACTGGCTGCGCTATTGATAGCTGTAGCAGGTCTGAGAACCACGCCTGCCTCGGCCAATAAGGAGCCACTAAGCTCCCTCGACATCAGTATCTGTAAATCCATTGCAGGGTCCGTCGTATGAGTGAAAACGGGGGGAAAAGCGTATAGAAACTTGTCCTTCCACGGGAAGGAGAATGCTTCCCCCAGTGAATCGATCTGTGGCCATCTTGCTGGCGTACTGTTCGCACTTCTTGTTCTCTCTCGTCGCAAAGAGATCCAGAGAAGGCTGTCCCCACTTTCTGAAAATCTCCAACAACTGATGTTTGTTCAGTTCCCATTCGTGTATCTGATCCATTTCCCTGCTGAGGGAATCCGCTTGTACGTTCTTTACTCCCGGAAGATGGTGGGCTACTATAGTTATATTTTGTTGTAGAGCCCACTGCCATACTTCCTGAGCTTCGGTGGAAAGAGTTCTGGAGCGAGTACCTCCTTGTTTTCTCAAGTAAAACATTGTTGTTGTGTTGTCTGTCAGTATTCTCACCACTGACCCTTTTATGTGCGGCAGAAAAGCTTTCAGGGCCCAACGCACTCCCCTCAACTCCAGCACGTTGATATGAAGGAGTGACTCTGCCGACAACCACCGGCCTTCCGTTTGGAAAGAGCCCAGATGTCTTCCCCATCCAGTCAACGACGCGTCCATCACTATGCTCATGTGAAACTCTGGTTCCTGCAGGCGAACCCCTCTGGAAAGGTTTTGGAAGACTTGCCACTATCGAGTGCTTGTAGGAGCTCGTTGTTGATGGTCAGTTTGTCCAACCAAAGTCTTTGGCTCTGGGCCCATCGGTCTGCCAGGAATTCTTGAATTGGCCTCATGAAGAGGCGACAGTTCACTAAGGGGAAACACGAAGCCATTGCTCCCAGTATCGACATACATCTCCTTACCGACACTTTGGTGTTGACTCTCCACTGTCTTGCTAGCTGATTGAGCCTGTGGATCCTCTCCACAGATGGTCTCACCAATCCTGACTGAGTTTCGAACTCTGCACCCAAAAACACTTTGAGGGAGTTAATGAGGACTTTTCGAAGTTGACCACAAATCCTAGTTGTCGCAGAAGTTGCATGGTGGCCTCTACACTTGCTTGCGTTGTCATAGGGGATGACCCCCTCACTAACCAATCGTCCAGATGAGGGTAAACATGATGCCCCTGTTTTCATAACCATGCTGCAACCGGGGCTAGGCACATTGTGAACGTCCTGGGAGATATTAGCCCGAATGGGAGCACTGAACTGGTAGTGGGTCCGCCCGACTACAAAACTTAGGAACTTTGTGTCGTCGACGCATTGGTATATGAAAATACGCGTCCTGGAGATCCAACGACGCCAGAAAATCCCCCTGTTTAATCGACCGGATCACTTCCTGAAGTGTGAGCATTTTGAATTTCAGATTTTTTAATGTTTTGTCGAGGTCTCGAAGGTCGAGAATGGGACGCCATTTTCCATTGGGCTTCTTCACGACGAAGGATCGGGAGTACACTCCTTGACATCTCTGTGACACAGGTACCAATTCTATAGCCCTTTTTGTAGCATAAGTACTACCTCCTGCTTTAAAATGCTCAGGTGGGGTTGAGCCGAAAACACTGGTGGAATGTGCGACGGCTTGCTTTTGAATTGTAAGGAATGACCGAACTTCACAGTGTCCAATACCCACCGGTCCGAGGTTATCTTTTCCCACTCGTCGACACAGGGAGACACCCTGCCTCCCAGGATGTTCTGAAACTCGTCATTGCTGGTCTTTTTATTGTTTGTCCTTTGACGATGAGTAACCTCCCCTCTTCCTTGAGGCTTGATATTCTCGACGTCTTCTTGCAGTCTGAGAAGCCCGCCTGTAGCCCTGAGAGAAGTACGATGGTCTATTGAAAGTACGGTCCCTTGATGACGAGAACCGGGAATTTCCTGACGCTACTCTAAAGGGGCGAAACGAACGAAAACTTCTGCCACTCTGGAGAGCTCCCAGGGAACGTACTGTGTCTTCTTTCATGCCTTTCAAGGCCTCATCCACCTTCTCCCCAAAAAGAAGGTCTCCTTCAAAAGGCATATCCAACACTTTATATTGCACTTCAGGTCGAAACTTGGTGCCTTTGAGCCATGCCTGTCTGCTCAGAACCACTCCGTTGTTAACCTGCTTAAAGCCTGATTCTGCCAGGTCTACAGCAATATTTATAGAGAGATTAGAGGCCTCTTCCCCCTCTCGGACAAGTAACATCGCAGCCTTTCTGTGTTCGTCTGGCAGATGTTCCAGTGTGGGTGCTAAACGATGCCACATCTCTGTCATACCTCGCCATAATGGCCAGAGAATTGGCCGCCTTCACCGTTGTTGCACCCACCGACAACACCTTTTTGCCAAAGGCATCTTGTCTCCTGGCCTCGGTCTCCGGAGGAGTTGTGCATTTGTGTTAAGACCTTGCCTTTCTTGCCGCAGCCGCCGATACCACCGACTTTGGAGCCGGTTGAGAGGACAAACATTTCGGAGTAGACTCGGGAGCCTTACATTTCTTTTCCAGTCTACCTTTTATTGCCAGCTCCGAGAACGAATGACGCATCATTTGTAGTCCCTCTTGCCATACATGATCTAAGATGGGGACCAAAAACACTGATTTTCTCCGCTTTCCCATATGATCGAACAAAAAACAGTCTTTTTTCTCCTCCTCCTGGGCCAGCCCAAATTCGGTACAAGCCTTACTCATCATCGCATGGAAAGAACCAATGTCATCCGGGGTGACGGTTGGGCTGGGCTTCTTGGAGCTTCCATCTCCGCTACCGACTCCCAGGTCGGGTCCCTAGAGGGGGATATGGACTCTCTCTCTGACTCGGATTCCGGCAGTTCTTCTTCCGGGCGTGCACATGGAAGGCCTTCACGGACCGGCGCCGCCATCGACGCCATAGGAGTCTGTCGATGGGAAGGGCCTAGCTCGTCGTCGACTGGTCTCGCTGGAGCAGCAACCTGAGGTAACTTCATCTAATTTCTTCAACAAGTTTTGTAATGTAGACAGAACTTCCAGGGATAAAACAGTTTGAGGATTAAGCAACAGAGTTGTAACCAGGATATTCGCCATGCGTGAAAGAGTCAGAGAGCGAACCCCTTGCAACCCAAGTTCCACAGGCCCAGCCACCTGCTCACGTTCGTCATCCACGGAGGATATGGACAGGGCTGCCTCCTGCGGCAACAAGGTTTCTGGTAAAACCGGGTCATACACCCCTGGTCGCCAGCCTTCCTGTGGAGCGTCCGTCGACGAGGTTAATTTCTCTATCGTCGCCATCACCTCCGGCAGGACACCTGAAGAGACAATCTGCGTCATTGGTAGCGAGGGCGTCGACAATCGCACTCCCGTCGACGATGCTGGTGGATGTACAGAGCCCTTGGGCGTTCCCGCCTTTTTTTAACCTGATTTGTGCTTTGAAGAATCTCGACTCGAGGATGATCTACGATGATCACCTGAGGAGGATCTTGACAAGTCTTTTCTCTCCTTCTTTGACGAGGAGGAAGATGACGAGGTTTTCGTTTTCAACGAAGATTCTCTCGTGGAATGTTTTTCCGATGAGCCTTTCTCCATTGAACGCACTTTCTTCGCTGGAGGTTCAGCTGATACTGAACGTCGGGGGGCCCCTAGAGATTTAGTTGTTGAGGCCAAGCTATGCGTGAAGCCTACCTCAGAAGGGGGGTACGCACACGCTCCGTCTTTCAACCAAGCCACCAACCGCCTATTCCGGTCTTTGAGGGTCTTCTGGGAGAAGCTTTTACAGATGTCACAATTGTCTGCCGAATGGTGAGGGTGGAGACAATATATACAGTCCATATGGCCATCTCCTTCATACACCTTTAATCTGCATGTAGCACACGGACGAAAAAGAGCTTTTCCACACATAAGAAAAACGAAGAAACAACCTCGCAAAAATAGTAGATGACGCGAGGTGATCCCACTACTTTGGAAGACGGTTGAAATCTGAAGGGAGACGCAGGGGTGGGGCATTTATACCGCTACATCCTATTGGGGCATGCGTAAGCGGCCCAAAACGACAGATAGGACACAGAAGTGTCGACATTTTTCCTATGGAAAACATCTTTTATAAAGGTACCGAGAGTTCCCAGCCTGACGACAGGGAATATTCCAAGCATGTGAATCCATGAAAGATCCAATGCTGGAGAAGTAACTTGTTCTTCGAATGGATTGTGTCCTCCCACGTATTGCTCATCTTAGATAGACTCCCAAAGCAGTATGTAAAAATGGAGGTGGGAGTGCTAGTCAATTTTAATAATGGATTATATGAAGGATGGCTTTGGCAAAAAGGCCTCCTTGTGATGATGTTGAATATAGACAATAGAGCTTCAAAAAGGTGTGCATAGAGGACCAGGTGGCCGCTGCACAAATGTCTTGCACGGGCAAACCCCCCTGAAGGGCCGTTGAAGTTGCTGTGCCCCTAGCTGAATGAGCCCTTAGCCCATCTGGAGGATCTTTTCCCGCTAATCTATAGCATTCAGTAATTGCTAGAATTATCCATCTGGACAATGTCTGTTTTGTTACTGCCAGTCCTAATTTGTGTCCAGTATATCCGACAAAAAGTTGATCACTTTGCCTAAATTTAGCCAATCTGGAGATATAGAAACTGAGACCCCTTTTAGGGTCCAGTCTGTGAAGTCTTTCTTCCTCCTTACTTGCATGAGGAGGAGGATAGAAGGAAGAGAAAGTGATTTTTGTGACAGGTGAAAGTCAGACTATTTTTGTCAAAAAGAGGGTTTGACTTTAAGTGTAACCTTGTCCTTATGAAAAATGGTGTGAGTAGGCTTACAAGAGAGCGCCTGCAACTCACTCACCCTGCGGGCTGATGTAATTGCCACAAGAAGAATTGCCTTTAAAATGAGGAGCCTTAGCGGACAAGAGTGCAAGGTCTCAAATGGAATAAATGTGAGGAATTTAAAAGTACATTTAAATCCCTGACGAGTATCTGAAAAAGTGTTGGAAGGTACAGATTTGTGATCCCTTTCAGGAACTGAATAAGCAAGGGCATTTTGAAGTAAGACACTTCTTCTGAGGAGCGCTTATAAATAGATAGCGCTGCCAAGTATCCCTTTATCGTGCCAACTTGGAGCCTCAAATTGGCCAGGTGTAAAAGGAAAGAAAGCACCATAGGAGTATTACATAGGAATGTATCCACATTCTTGTCCTTGCACCAGTTACTGAACTTGCTCAAACTACACTGGTACAAGGACTTGGTTGCTGGCCTTATGGCCGAAAGCGAAATCGCCATTACGTCGCCCGGGAGGTCCCAATCCTTATTTCTCAGCCTCTCAGAAACCATGCGTGAAGAAGGAGTGTCTTGACCTCTGGATGGAGAACCCAACCTTTCTCTTGCGAGAGAAGGGAGGGCAGATGGAAATGCCCATAAGGTCCGGGTACCACATCATCCTGGCCCAATCCGGGGCAATTAGTATCATGGCTTTCCTGAACTTTCTCAACCTCCTGATTATGTGAGCAATCACAGGGACTGGAGTAAACTTTTATAGGAGTGGTAATTCCCAGTCCACTACAAATGCGTCCCCTAGAGCTCCTCTTGGAGGAAATTCCCTTGGCCAGTACAGTTCACACTTCCTGTTGACACTGGTCGCAAACAGATCCACTTGGGGAGCTCCCCAAAGGGTGAAGATCTCTTGAAGGACTTCCTGAGCTAGTTCCCACTCGTTGGATACTGTGCTCCACTGGCCCAGAGCGTCCGCCATCGTGTTCTGCTATCTGGCTAGGTGAACTGCAGACAGAGCGATTCCTTTTTGTGTTGCCCAGAACCAGAGCTGCATTGCCTCTCTGCACAGTGTTAGGGACCCTACGGCGCCTCTCTTGTTGAGGTAGTACATGACCGCTGTGTTGTCCGTCATTATCAGGATATTCTTTCCCCGTACAGAGAGCAGAAAAGCCTTCAGCGCTAGTCTGATCGCCCTCCGCTAGAAAAGGTTGATGTGTAGTTTGGAGTCCGATGGAGACCAACGACCGCTGATTGACAGATCGTTGGTGTGGGCTCCCCACCCCGTGAGTGAGGCATCCGTCACTACCGTTCCGTTATCTCCGGCCATGGTTGCCAAAAAGGTTCTCCCCCTGAGAATATTGTCCTTGCAAGTCTACCATAGCAGATCTTGAGCCACTCTGGTTGGAACTTGCAGAATATCTGACATATTCCCCAAAAAAAGGGACCACTGAGTCCTGAGGGCCCATTGAAGGGATCTCATTCTCAATGTGGCCTCTGGCACCAGAGAAATGCAGGACACCATGAGGCCGAGCAACCGCAAAAAGTGAAGGCTGGCAGATGCTGGGCATTTTAAAACTTTGTTACCATCTAGAGAATGAGATGAGCTCTCACCTCGGGAGGCGTTCGGGTGAACAAGCCCTGATTAACCAGTCGTCCAGGCAAGGGCAGATGTGAATCCCCCCTCTCTCCTGTGACTTGCTCCCACTACAGCCATTAGCTTGGTGAAAACCCTTAGGGCTGAGGTCAGCCCAAATGGCAGAACTCAGAATGGATAGTGAGACCCGCTGATCGCGAACCACAGGTACCATCTGTGCTCGAGATGGATTGGCACATGAAAGTAAGCATCCTGAAGGTCCAATGATACCAACCAGTCTTGGAGTTGGAGAGCCTGAAGGATCCGAGAAAGGGTTACCATCTTGAAGTTGACCTTCCTCAGGAACTTGTACAAGTGTCTTAAGTCCAAAATGGGTCTCAATCCTCAGTCCTTTTTTGGGATGAGAAAGTAAGGGGAGTACCAACCCTTGATCCACTCCGCTACAGGTACATATTCTATTGCACCTTTCTCTAGCAGAGTTAAAATCTCCTGCACAAAAAGCCGGTCTGGAATTTTGACAGAGTTGACTCCCGATGGATGGTCCAGAGGCCTTCGTTGAAAAGGAAGGCAGTAACCCTGGGCTACTGTCTCCAGTGCCCAAGCACCTGAAGTAATGCCCCGCCATTCGTTCTGATGCTGAGAAATCCTGCCTCCCCACCAGGGTTTTGTCAGACAAGACCTCAGAGTGGCTTTGCAGCGGCTGCGGCAGCAGCCAAGGGGACAGCTGCTGGGGCTGATCTTGCACTCTTTCCTCTTTAACCACAGGACATTTTCTTTGCTGTCCTTTTTGACTAGCCTGTCCCTTCCCTCTCCCAAATGAGGAGTAGAATCTAAAAGGACGACTCCTAGTGTTGTTCAGGTTGTCTCAGAGGCGCTAAGTGACTTAGCCGCCGCATTTGAGGTCTGCAGTTTTTCTAGACTTTCATCCGCCTTGCTGCCGAACAACCTCAAGCCATCAAATGGCATATTGAGCAGCCTGACCTGCATATCTGGTGCAAAGCTCGACTTTCTCAGCCACGCAAACCTGCGTAGCACTGTGCTAGACACCATGGACCTGCTGATGCTGTCAGCACTGTCCAGTCCTGATTGGAGGCATTCCCTCATAGCCTCTTTTCCATCTCACAATTGCGAGGAAACCTTCCTGGCTCCTTGCCTCCAGGAATGTGTTCAGCCGCTGCCGTCATACAATCCCACAGGGTGTATGTGAATCTTGCAAGGGTGCAAGTCACATTTGTCGATTTTAAGGCTATGCTGCCCGAAGAAAAGATTTTTCGGGGAAAGTCATCAATTTCTTTATCATGCCTATCTGGGGGAATTGAAGGATAAGCTGAATGCCTAGTGGATGTGGCCGCCTGGACAACTTAGCTCTCAGGCGATGGATGTTTTGATAAATATTCTGGATCAGACAAGGAAGGTCTGTATTTCCCTACACATTTTTTATTCACAGCTGGTCCCTGAATCTGGGGTTTCTGATGTGGTCAAAGCCCTTTTTTGCAGTGCTGCGTGAGAGGGAAGGACAGGGTCCTCTTGGGGGCCATCACTGAGGATGTCTGTCATGCCATCCTGCTCGTAAATAGGGGAACTTCTATTCCACCCCATAAATTCTATCACCCTATTCATAAGGGTTCTATTTCCCCAAGTCTGCATGATCAGCCGGGTCGGGTCTGTCAAAATCCACTTCAGGAGTATCATCCAGCCCACTGGCTGTTTGCAGGCATTCATATAGATCAGCCATCTTAGAATGAGGATCTATTAATTCCTCAGGGACATCTCTTGTTCCAGATTTCACCCCAGCAGGGAAACATCCACTTCAGAGGATGGGTCCTCATAAACGGAAGCCATAGATCTGAAAAAATGTTGCCTAGGCACAGGATGGAACAAGTTACTTACCTGTAACTGTTGTTCTCCAGCATGGGTCTGGCATGGATTCACATGCTCATGAATATTCCCCGTCGTCAGGCCGGGAATCCTCGGTATAGAAAAAAATCAGTATCAGTTTCGTTTCTGATCTGTCTTTCTCAGTAGTAACCAATCACTGGTCTCTGGGTCATACTGCCCCCAGCCAATGACTGCCCTCTCCCTAAGCCCCGCCGCTGGCAGCCATCCTCAGATTTGGTAGCACATGAAGTGGCGGTATGACCAAGTGAAGGAGGGGTAGGCGGGAGGGTTCGCATGTGAATCCATGCCAGACCCATGCTGGAGAACAACAGTTACAGGTAAGTAACTTGTTCCTTCTCCAGCATGGGGTCTGGCATGGATTCACATGCTCATGAATATAAGAATACATAGCAGTATACACATGCACAACCACGGGAGGTGGCAAAAGGCTCAATATCAAGCAATACAACAACTCAACATTAAGTAACTCTTACCTCCTCACCAGGCTCACCTTAGGCGAACAGGTTGCGCAGCACTGCCTGGCCGACTCTGGACTCCTCCCTGGAATCCCGGTCGACGCAGTAGAATCTCGTGAAGGTGTGCGTCGACCTCCACGTAGCAGCCCTGCAGATGTCGAGCAAGGGCACACCAGACAGGAACGCTGTAGTAGCAGCGATCGCTCTGGTCGAATGGGTCCTCGGACTGCCTGGCAACCGTCGGTTTGCCAACCGGTGACAGTGCATGATGCAGCCGGAGAGACATTTGGAAATGGAAACCTTCGAGAGGGCCTTCCCTTGGTTCACAGGGCCAAAAGGTCACAAACAGCTGTGATGTCTTCCAAAAACTCTTCGTGCGTTCCACGTAGAACTTCAGCGCTCTAGCTACATCCAGCGAGTGCAGAGTCCTCTCAGCCGGCGACGAAGGCGACGGGAAGAAAACTGGCAACACCAAGGGCTCGTTGAGGTGGAAGTCCGAGGGCACCTTGGGCATGAAGGAGGGGTGCGTCCTCAGCACCACCCTTGTGTCGTGAAAAGTCAAGTATGGAGGCTTGCAAGACAAGGCCTGGATCTCTCCCACTCGTCGTGCAGAGGTGATGGCCACGAGGAATGCGGTCTTCCACGACAGAAACTTCAACGGCACTGAATGCATAGGCTCGAATGGGGCCCCCATGAGCCTAGTTAGCACCACGTTGAGCTCCCACGTCGGGGCAGGGGCCTTCACCGGCGGGAATGATCAGAACAGTCATTTCATAAATTCCTTCACCAGACGATGAGACCACAAGGACGCCTGTCCTGTAGTTCTGGTGTAACTTGAGACGGCAGCCAAATGTACCTTGATGGAAGCGTGAGATAGGCCAGCCTTGGCCAAAGACAGTAGGTACGGCAATACTTGAGGGGCCGTAATCCGCAGAGGGTTAATCTTCTGGGCACGGCACCAGACAGAGAACCTCTTCCATTTATGTCCGTAGCACTTGAGAGTTGAGGATGCCCTGGCCTTTGCAAGAACCTCTCTGCAGTCGGCCGGGATGTTGTATCCTCCAAACTCTAGTGCTGCAGGAGCCAGGCCTGCAAGTTCAGCGACTCTGGTTCGTGATGAAGAATGGAACCTCCTTCTCTGGAGAGAAGATCCGCGTCCGTCGGCAGCTTGACTGGTGTGGACGCTGACAAGTCCAGAAGGTCCAGGAACCAGATCTGCCTCGGCCACGCCGGTGCGACGAGGATCATCCTGCGCCGGGACCTCTTGAGCTGGTTGACGAGCCGGAGTAGCAACGGCGGGAATGCATAAAGGAACAGGCCGTCCCAGGGGAACGAGAAAGCATCGCCCAGGCTCCTCAGTTGGGGAAACCTGCTGGCGAACCTCCGGCACTGGAGTTCGCTGCCGTCGTGAAGAGATCGATCTGGGGTTCGCCCCATCGTCGGAAGAGTCGGTCCACTTGATCCTGGCGCAGTTCCCACTCGTGGCACGAGCGCAGCTCCCTGCTGAGTGAGTCGGCGATGGTGTTTTTTATCCCTGCCAGATGAAAGGGTACCAGAAACATCCCTTGGGCGACGGCCCAATGCCACAGATCATGGGCTTCCTTGGACAGGGCAGGGGGATCTGGTTCCGCCCTGCTTCCGAATGTAGAACATCGTGGTGGTGTTGTCGGTGAAGATCCTCACCACCGTGCCCTTGAGGGACGGAAGAAGGACCTGAGGGCCCAGAACACTGCACGAAGATGTTGATGTGGAGAGTCTTCTCCTCCGAGTACCAAAGGCCTCTCGCGTGGAGACCCCCGGTGTGCGCTCCCCAACCTTCCAGGGAGGCATCCGTCATCACTGTCACCTGGTGGGACGGGGCTAGGAAACCTGTTCCCGCTGTCAGATGAGCGCGGACACCCCGCCATCGTATCGCCTGATGGAACGCTTCGTCGAGCGGGATCCTCTCCTCAAAGCTGCCCGTCGTCTGGATCCAGTGGGCGTCGAGGAATTCTTGCAAGGGCCGCATCCGAAGTCTGCAGTGGGGCACCAGATAAATGCAGGAGGACATCATTCCGAGGAGGGACTTGATGGACCTCACTCTGGCCACGTCTGTGGCCAGTAGACGTTGCACCTTTCTGAGGATGGTCCTTATCCTTTCCTCCGACGGTGAGGCCCGTCGCGCCACTGTGTCGAGCTGTGCTCCCAGAAACAGGGCGACTTGCGACGGGACCAGGTGGGATTTTGGAAAGTTGATGGAGAACCCCAGGTCCGTGAGCAGCTGGACGGTCTTCGCAGTGTGTTCCACGGCGAGCTCCCTTGTCATTGCCCGTATGAGCCAGTCGTCCGGGTAGACTGGATCCCCTGCAGGTGCAGTCGCGCCGCCACCAGTGCTAGGCACTTGGTGAACACCCTGGGCGCCGATTTTAATCTGAACGGGAGGGCCTTGAACTGGTAGTGCCGCCCTTTGACCACGAACCTGAGGAACTTTCGGTGCCTCTTTAAAATAGGGATGTGGAAGTAAGCATCCTCCAAGTCCAAGGACGACAGGAAATTGCCCTCCTCCAGCTGTCCCAGCACGTGCTGGAGGGTGACCATCCAGAACTTCTGTGCCTGGATGTATTTGTTTCGCAGGTCCAGGATGGGACGCCATCCTCCTGTCTTCTTCTTCACGAGGAAGTATTTTGAGTAAACTCCGGAGTCCCGAAGCCTCTTCGGGACAAGCTCGATGGCACCTTTCCTGAGCATCGCCCGTACTTCCAACAGCAGTTGAGGGACGTGATTTTCCTTCCTGGCCACGGGAGGAATGCGGGGGCACCTCTTCTGGAACTCGAGGGCGTGCCCCAGGGCCAGGGCGTCCAGCACCCAACGGCCGGTGGAGATGGACTCCCATACGCCGACGAACTTCGTCAGCCAGCCTCCCACCGGGGTGCTTCGGCGGGGGCCCGACCCGACGGTCGGTTCAATCTTGCTTGGAGGCCGCTTTGCCTCCTTGACCACCTTGGCGACGAGGGCGGGATCCACCCGACTTGCCGCGTCCCCTGTAGGCCTCCTGCGACAAAGACCTTGCCGCTTGACGGTACGTAGAGGAGCTGCTGCCGGCTCCCTTGGAGGCACCCTGTCTGCCTCCGGAGCTCCGAAAGGACGGCCGTCGCTGTTGGAGCACACCCAGTGCACGGGCCGTCTCCTTGTCGGTCTTGATCGCCTGAAGGGATTCATCAACCGCCTTGCCAAAAAGGTTGTTCCCATCGAAGGGCATGTCCAAAAACTTGGTCTGAACGTCCTGGCGGAAATCCGTCGCCTTGAGCCATCCTCGTCATCTCAGGCAATCGCTGTAGCCCAACTGACGGAAACCTGTGTCAGCGATGTCCGTAGCCACCGTAATGGCGTGGTCCGAGGCAATCTAACCTTCCTGCAAGATTTCCAGGGCCTCAGCCCTCTTGGCATCCGGAAGGAAGTCCAACAGAGGGGCGATCTTGAACCACAACTCCCTGTCGTAGCGGGCTACGATGGCCAGGGCGTTGGCCGCCTTGATGGTCGTCGCTGCAGATGAGATGACCCGTCGTCCCATCGCATCCAGCTTCCTACCCTTGCCGTCCGGAGGGGAGGTTGAAGTCGAGGCCGATGCCCCCCCCGCTTTCTTCTTGGCCGCCGCCGAAAAGACAGAGTCCGGGATAGGTTGCGCCCTAAGGCACAAGGGGGCAGCGTCGGGGACCCAGTACTTCTTCTCGTACCGGTCCCTCTTCGCAGGAGCCGTGGCAGGGTTCTTGAGGAGGGCGAGCCCCTCATCCCAGATGTCATCAAGAAGCGGTACGGCGAGGACCGTCTTCCTTTTAGCCTCGCGCCGCTGCTAAAGGAACCCCTCCTTCTTTTCCTCGGGGCAGAGCTGGAATAGCTCGGATGCCCTGGAGATCATTGCATGGAAGGATCCAATCTCGTCGGGTGGGGACGCCCTGGCAGGGGGCGACGGGGGACACGTCCCGTCGTCGCCTCCGTCGTCATCCGTACCCGTCGTAGTCGTGTCCATGCCTGTAT
This sequence comes from Ambystoma mexicanum, assembly GCF_040938575.1. Lineage (NCBI taxonomy): Eukaryota > Metazoa > Chordata > Amphibia > Caudata > Ambystomatidae > Ambystoma > Ambystoma mexicanum. The sequence goes on from NC_090931.1 coordinate 870,681,730, forward strand.
CATCCCCGTGGGTAGTGGACCGGGGGGAAGGCAGAGAAGTCCGCAGAGGCGGGAGAGGAGGCCTAGGATGTGTCCTCCTCCTCTTAAGTGGTGGGCTCCCCGAAGGTCCTGGCTCCGGTTCCTCCGTCGGGCCTGGCTCAGGTACCTCCGTCGGGGAAGGGGCAACCTAGACCTTATCTCCGAGCATAAGGACTGGATGGCTGACAAAATGGCCGCTGAGGTGTCCTGCGGCGCCAGAAACGACGGGAGCGAGGGCTCTTGAGGAGCCTCATCTGCGTCACCGTCGCCCTCGTTGTCGCCCTCGTCGGGATCCCTCCCGATGGGTTGGGCCTCCTCCACGACTTGGATGAGCTCCTCTTCAAAGGTCATGTCCGTATCCACGACGTCCACCAACCCCTCCCCCCCTTTCCAACGAGGACTTTGTGGGGGTCTTCTCGATGGGCCTGAAAGATGACTCCCTCCGCGATGGCAGGGAGACTCTGGTACCTGAGGGGCCTCCCCTGACGTAGCCTCCACAGGCTGAGCCAGGGCCGCAGAGACATCCTCAATCGAGGTCTTAGCAGGGTGAATTAAGGCCAACGTCACCTTCTGTACGCCTGGGGCCTTCACCTTGGGGGGAGGGTCCGAGCCTCGCTCCTCCTCTGCCGGAATCTTCGAGATCGACCGGGGCCTCTCCAGAAGCTTCGCCGGGTTCTCGGACTTCCTCTTACCCGAGCCAGAGCGTTGGCTCGTGGTCGATGGCGCTGGGGAGGGTGCGCCCTGCTTGGCAGCCAAGGAGCCTGACCGTTCGGAGCTCCTGGTGCCCACAGACTCGCGGTGCTTAGCCTTTTGTTGGGCCCCTGTCGCCGGGGCACCCTCACAGGACTTAGAAGACCGCTCGGACTTCTTCTTCTTCACGCCTGGCGGGCTCTTCCCTTCCAGCTAGTTGGCGAGACGGAGGTGGCGATCCTTCATGGTCCGCTCCGACATGTTCCCACAAAACACGCAGTCCTTTTCCTTGTGCGTCTTGTCCTCATGGAGACAGTAGAGGCATAACGAATGCTCGTCCTCCTTGAAAACGTTCTGAAGCTGGCATCCAGGGCAGGTCCTGAATAGCTTCCCGGGCGTCGAGCTCCCTTTCTCCTGGGCTATGTCCGGGGTAGGCCTCGGAACTTCTGGAATCCTCCAAAAGCGTAACTCGACGAAATCTTCACCCTTGAGGGGCGTAGAAACTCCGAAACGGATCCCTGTTGATCGGAAGTAGAAACGGTGGCGCTTGAGGCTCTATTTAACTGAAAAAAAAGAGAAAATCTCCTGAAAAAGCGCGAAAACGCAGCAAAAGCTCGAGTGCTAAGCACGAGGACTCCCAACACTTGAACGTGCGGTAAAAATATGAGGATGGCTGCCAGGGGCGGGGCTTAGGGAGAGGGCAGTCATTGGCTGGGGGCAGTATGATCCAGAGACCAGTGATTGGTTACTACTGAGAAAGACAGATCAGAAACGAAACTGATACTGATACTGATTTTTTCTATACCGAGGATTCCCAGCCTGACGGGGAATATTCATGAGCATGTGAATCCATGCTAGACCCCATGCTGGAGAAGGAACATTTTATCCGATGATGTAATTGGTATAGACCTCGGCTTCAACAAGGGGGTGGATTTGGGAGGCAGAATGACGTTGGCCTCGACAAAGGCAACAATGTCATCAACGCAGGCTTCGACACTGTCGAAGGAAACTTCGACATAAGCGTCGTCGAGAAAGTCGTCGACGCTACCTTCAATGCCGGTATCAAGTGAGCCTTCGATAGTGGCGTCAATGAGACCTTCGAAACCGACTTTGATGGCGGATGAACACTCTTTGCCATTTTGGCAGGTGTAACCCCCGATTCATGCACCGGTAGGCTTATTATGCTTTTTTTTTTTATAAGGTGACAGAGAAAGTTCTTCTGACGACACCCTCGACTTTTCGCCGGATTTAGCATGTTTGGTATCTGACTTCCCTCTGTCACTAAAGTGAGCTGGGGCATGGTCTTTATATGACTTTTCCAAGGGAGTCTGGGCCACATTCTCAAAATTTGTTATAATCAAGGCTCTGAAAGCCTCCCATTTTCTGGGGGAATCGCGTTTTGAAGGGCAGGTGATAATCCCCGTCTCAGATGATGAAGACAAGGAAGAGGGAGATCGGTGTCTTTTCTTCGATTTTTTTGACGAAGAGGACGATTTCCTCGACCGACTCCTCGAACTTGATCTCCTCGATTTACCACTCGAGTCCACAGAGTCTTTCTTTCTTCTTGAAGAAGACCTTGAGGCTTCCTCCCCCACCGCCAGTTTACCTCTTCATTCCTTAAGCGCTTTGTTGGTCATTGCCTGACATGAACCGCATTCGTCGACCCGGTGGTCCGGACCCAAACACCAGAGGCAATTTCGATGGGGGTCTGTGATTGACATCTTCTTCCCCCATTTCTGACACTGTTGAAAGCCAGTTTCTGGCGTGGAAGGATTCGATGAGGAAGACATAGTTCGAAGAAATGAAGCGCCGTTTTCGTGACTGGAAGCGAAAGCTATCGGAAAAACGGCACTGAAGCCAACGGGCGCGGGCTCGAGCCCTTTATACTGCGGATGACATCGATGCTTGACGGCAGCCCTCGAGGGACATCGTCACCGCCACCTCGAGCACAGCACCCCCTGGTGGAAAGAAAATTCCGAAGGAGCAAAGCTGAAGATACGAATCTATATAAAATGAGGAATACGTGGGAGGACGCAATCCATTCGAAACAAGGATTGGGACCTCACGGATGACGTGATGGAGGTGTTGCTTTCGGCAAGAAGGCCAGCAACAAAATCTCTGTACCGCTGCAGCTGGAATACATTTTGCGACTGGTGCAGGGAAAAGAATGTTGATTCTTTTCTATGTTGGAGGACACAATCCATTCGAAGAACAAGTTACTTACCAACTGGTAACTTTCTTTCGACGGGATGTTTCTCCAACGTATTCCTCGTCATCCTACCTCGACCCCCACTGGGAAAACAATCCACTGCTTAGTTAAAGTTCACCCAACAGCAGGTCCAGGCCAAAGCTGGCTCTTCTTTCTCCTTGGTTACTGAGGTCGTAATTGCACAGAACTAATTCACAATTTCACCTTGCTCCAAGGAGCGCATCTCTATCTTTCTTTTGTCATGCTCTGCGGCATAAACCCCACTGTCCGTGTTTGGTCTTACGAGGCTTGGACAACTTTCCTACCTGTAACTTCCCCTTTCGTTCTCGCAGGGCTTTTCCCATCATAGACTGACATTTTGAGCAGGAATCTGTGTCATGGCCTTCCCCCCCCATGCACCGCAGGAAAGAACGATGTGGATCCCTGATCGACATTTCCGAGTCCCACTCCTTACAATTCTTAAAACCGGTGCGAGGAGTCATCAGAGTGGAGGACAAAGAATGAACAAGTATTTTTTCGAAACAGCGTAGTCAAAATAACTAGCGAGGCGCGCAGTCTCCAAAGGAAACACGTTAGTGGAAAAACGTAACTGAGGCCAACGGGCGCTGTGTGTGCTACTTATACCACCCGATGACGTCACCCTCAACAGAGGCCTTCGAGGAAGATTGACTCGATGCCATTGGCACAGGGCGCCCTCTGCCGAAAAGGTTTTCCGAAGCAGCCGAAGCTGGACATGATTATCAAAGAGGACACAATCCATTCGAAAGGCAGGGCTTTGTCTTTTTATACAGAACTTTATCTGGATTTGAGGTGTGCTGTACATTAGAAGAGGAGTTTCTGTTAGTGTGATGAATACTTTGGATCCTCACTAAAACCTTACCTAAAGTGTCCTCTCAAGTGGCCATGGAAAGGCTGATGTTTCCTGGTCTGGACCCTGGGGGCGGTGTTAGCAGGGAGGATCACCTGAGCGGAAAAGGGCACAAGGGAAACAGGAGGAATTCATGGGATCAGACGCAGTACTTGTCTAACTCGAGAAAAGTAATATCTTTAATGCCAGCACCTTTATTGATATGTTGTCTGAGAGAACGATTATTGCCTAAATTGTCAGAATGCGAGTAAAGACCATGATAACTGGTCACGTGTAGAATGTATACTGCTCCCAGAAATACGAAAACCTATGAGTCACGAGGAAAACATGTGGAAGTGTTCTTAAAAGTTATCAATTTAAATCTGGAAAAATCTAATTTCACTCTAAAAACCAAAATCGCCCTTTAATCATATTGATGCTCCTTTAAGGAACATGCTTAAAGAGAGAGAAGAACTTGCAGGGGAAGATATTATTAAACTAACTTTTGTGTTGTGAACTTAAGAGTCCCAGAGTTCCCAAAGTACTAGGACGAAGAAGAGGGCTGCAGAGGCACAAGGTTGTGCAATGCAGCTCATTAAGGGTGATGACCCACAAATGAGGGTGGCTGAGAGGCATAAGAGGCCCCCTGAGGTGCAGGCCAAGAGACACAGCTAGAGAAAGGCGAGGCAATCGAAACAGCAGGAGGGCAGTAGTAGTTGAGTTTAGAGGAGTCTTGAAGCCACCAAGAAGCAGTAGAGGAAGAAATCACTGAAGAGTCAGTACGCCGGGACCAGAGTGGCAAGATAAGTTAATGCCGGCCCGAGGTCTGAAGAGGTCATGCAGCGGAAAGTATACCTCTGTGCAACTTTCCCTGCTGTAAAACATTCGGCGGTGGAAGGTGAGCACCGGAGAGAAGCCGTGAGGGCTGTTGCAGAGGTTGCACAGCCTAAAGCGCACCTTACAGTGACTCTCCCCACTGTGAAATGGTCAGCGGTGGCAGGCGAGCACCGAATTGCTGGGGGAGCTGCATGGATTCAGAAGACAGTCACTGCGGGACACAGGAAGCAGTGTAGGAGAGTCGGCCAGACCATAGGGAAGAACTGAAACAGGCGACCTGGAAGCAGCGAGGCAAACAGACCTGCACGTCACACCTGGTTAGTTCTCTACTCTATTGTGACCTCGGGTCATGCACCAGAGCCTGCTTCAGCATCGACACGCATAGCAGGCGCCTGGAGGCTTAATCCCTGCTTGCGCTGGCAATCCCGTAGGGTGCCCAGCCTGGGTAGCCGCTCTTACCTGCGGGTGTTAGGTCACGCTCCCTCCACCAGGGCACTGCAGGGTGCCTCCAACCTTGGGATTTACGGCAGACTCTCAAAGCCCTGGGTTCCTTATACAGCAAAGCGCCACCATCTTCCGTGTCATTCACCTCTGATGGCGTTACGCTGCAGTGTAGTCCTAGACACCGGATTGGCTCACCCGGGGCTACGTTGCTTAGCAATGGTTACAACAAAGCCTCATTTTTACACAAGGAAATACAACTCTGGATGAAACTGCACACAGTGGGCCTCATTTTAAGTATGGCGGTAAGGCAACAACAGTTTAGGTATCGCTACCGGCACCGTTGCTACTGTACTGCCATACTAGGAGTTCTGCTCATGGGTGCCCTTTCAGCCACCAGGTCTGACCTGGTGGCCGTACCGGCACCCGCGAGCAGAACATGATGGTAGCACTGGTACCGTAATTAACAGTACCGGTGCTACCACCCTCCCCATTCCCATTGAGCCCTATGGGGTTCAAATGGGAATGAGGATGTTCCAAACCGAGCACCCGCGAAAGGGCAATTACCGGATCCGGCTGGGCCGGAATAGCCCGATAATTGCCTATTCACGGGGGCCGGACCCGGATGCGAGTTTGGAGGTAGCAACCGGCAAGGCTACCTCCAACCTCGTAATGAGACCCAGTGTGTCATGCTCCCTCTTCCTCATCTTTTCTCCATGCATCGTTGCTGATGTTTCTTGCTTTGTTTTTTCTGACCTGGCTGTGTGTATTCTTAGTCCTCTCTATTCTTTACCTTTACTTGTCTCTGCCTAAACCGGTTTCATCTTCCTCGCTTGGCTGCAATCCTTGGTGCCCCAGTCTTGTGTCCTACACCGTCCTTGTACCATGTAAAATCTGGGGTACCTGCTCTTGGTACAGGAAAAACCTCCCTATATACTTTCCCCGTAGGGCGGTTTTCTCGTGTCGCATTTACATCATACCCCGCGTTGAAGAAGCCTTTGCGGAAGCTTTAACAACCAAACGACTTTTCTCATCAGGAACGCGATCATCACGATCTTCTGTTCTTGGCACCCCAGAGCGTTCTCTGACTGCCTGTTGCTTGAATCCAGTTGTCCTTTTGAATACCGAACTGATATAAAATATACTGTTTATGATTGTGATGTATACCAAGCTGATGAAGACTAAAGTAGTTGGCATAAAGAGACTGACAAGATTCCATTTGAAGGATGCAACTATTGCATAGTAGGTTATCCTAAAAGCCAACCACAAAGGGGCTATATCTTCAGTAGTGATCTTGAATCATCATTGCCCAAGCCAAAAGGGGCTCATATGTAGGCCAGTGACAAACATTCAGGGTTACCTGAGCCAAAAGGAAATAACTGAGCCTAATAGTGTGTGTGAAGAATATTGCCCAAGTGGAGAGAATGTTCCAAACGAAAACATTGCTAGAGCCAAAGATCTGTGAAGAAGAGAAAGAGTTATCAGCATTTGGTTAATATTACAAAGGGGGAACAAGATTGGCAGGAGGGCTGCCCTTCTGATACAAGAGATTCAGGAGGAAGTATGCCCATCTTGCATGTGGCAAAGCCTTAGGTGTAGCAAATAGCACAAGTGTGATTCTTGTTCTCCTTGAAGACATTCTTAAATCTAATTGTGTGAAGCAGAAGGCATTGATAAAACCTTTGAAGCTGACCCTTACCACATAAGTACTTAAAACTGCCAGTTTGGCCTGGCAAGGGAGTAAAACAGGTCATAGAATGTTGTATCAATTGGTTTTGTTTGGGCAGGGGAGTATACCCAAATGGAGAGTTGCAGTAGTTTATCTTGGCTGGCAGGAGCGTATACCAGGCCAAAAGCTTTGTGGTCATTGATTCTGTTCTGTCAAGGCTACACCGGGGCACAAAGTTGTAGTAGTAGTAATCCTGGCATGAGAGTAAACCAGGTGGAAGTTCAGGAAGTAATGTGGTGGGATAAAGCTTCTGAAGAAGCAGTTGAAGAATCACTGAAGTGTTTTTGTGAAGTAGCACTGAAACTAAGGTGGTGGCAACATATCCTGACAACATCTGCTTTGAAATTAATGAAGTTCTGAAATATCCTTTGTTGATGACAAGAAACTGTTTCAAGAGCTTTATTGAACTAAATATTGCCGATGACAAAAAGCTGTCAAGATCTTAGCTGCAAGTGGAAAGAGAAAAGCTTAGTTGAACATTTGTGAATCATCTTTGGAATCCAAGTTGGAACTTTGGGTTGTCAAGTTGGATTAAAAGAGAACTGAAGTGAACATTTATGTTATAATACAGGATTGCTTCATCCTTTGTGAACAGTTAAAGAGAAACCTGCTAGAATCTGGGGAAGGGAAGTTCTTCCAGGTTATCAGAAGAAGGAGCTATTGAGGTGTGGACTATACTATTAATTTTGTTGTCGTTAAACTGCCATATATTTCCTTTTTGATTTATTGTACAAGTGTGAGGGACAGAAACTGTGTTAGTGTGTTTCCTTTAGTTTATTTTAGGCAGGGAAATCCTTGTTAGGATATGGATAGTGATACATTTATCCAACCTTTCACAACTAATAAAATGGCATGTTTTGAAAAACTTTCACAAAGTAGTCTGCCTCACATTTCTGATCCCTCACAGCTAGAGATACTTGCAAACTTTACATTCAGGTGGATGCCATACCAATGTGATCACTATTCGTAAGCTAGAGTTAAATGTGGGTAGACTAGACTGGGATCTAGGAGATGTGGATTTGCATTATCCCCCTTCTGATGTGATGCTTTTGTGATTGCTGACTGACAGTGGATGTAGTTTTACGTTCAAATACAAATAAAGAAACATGATAAAAAATGGGGAACATACTATCAAAGAAATACTTGAATACTGAAAATCAACATTCATTAATGGTGAAAGGCATGCATCTTTGCACATACAATTTTCACAATCTTTATTTTCTTTCTGTCCAAAGCTATAAAGATTGGGTAAGTCTAAATTTAAGGTAAAATCAAAAAGCATACTAGGTATTCCATAATGTTCTACTTCGCTAGAGCTTGGAAAAACTACTTTGAGGAGGGGAGGGAAGAAGAAGCAATTACATTTCTCTCTTAATTTAGCCACCTACCTCTGTGGATTTTCCTTTGAATGTTTGATGCTTCCTGTGACCTGCAGGGAATCCTGCAAAAATATTTAGTCAAAATAATTAAATATTACAATAACAACCATAATACATTCACTCAATATGCACTTAATATTACAGGCTCTAGGAGTAAAAACTAAGGCTGGTTGATAACTTCCATGTTAAAGGCAGGGATACCTGGAGGGTTTCTGGGGAATAGATACATTTGTCTACCTCTAAAAACAAAAATGGATCCAATAATCTGTTTGTGCCTCCACAACTCCTCATGCCACATTCCAAAGCTTTATATGCTGCACTGGCATTGATAAAAATAAACACGTGACACTAGATTCTTAATAAGTCACAAGGCAACAGAATACATTTTCTGTTATTATAAATCTAACAAAAATAGGCACTTCAGGTTCGCTTTGTTGGGGTGAACCCTGCACTTTTTCCCCTAGTCTGTTGAGGTGCCACCCACCTAAATAAACGTCTTCCTACTAAGCAGTTGTGGTGACAGTATAGATTCTCTCTGCAGCCAGGTGAACCCCTACTGACAAGGTGAGCCCCATTATATGGCGGCTTAAAGGCCATTGCTTTATCCATTTAACCCCCTCACAACTTTTTAGGTGGCTTAGCAGGGAAGTCTGTTTGACCTGGCGCCCTTCCACCAGATAAGTCTTTCAACCTTTTCCTCACTCCTCTCTATGCAAGCCTCCTCTTCTCCACCCTCTCGTCACCCTCGCTCTCTAAACTCTGCCTCCTGGTTTTATGGCTCTCTCCCTTTTCCCCTCTTTCCACCCACCAACTCCCTCTTGACCTCTCGCCTCCCTCTGTCTCCTGACTTGGTCTCTCTCCCTTCTCCTCTCCCTATTTCCCAGATCCCTACTTATCCTATCGCCTTATCTCTAAATCTCCCTCCTCCCACTATTACTCCCCTTCCCTCAACCCACCTCCTCCATTCAAAATTTCCTCCAACCACTCTTTCATTCACACCCAATTGATAACTCTTTCACATCCCAAACCCCTTTCCACCTCACTCTGTAGACAGTCCAAAGTCTCCTCCAAGTCCTCCTTCAACTGCTACACAACGCTCTCTGGTCTTTTCGTTCTCCTTCATCATCTCACCCATACCCATTTTACTGTCAACTAACTCTGCTGACTTTGCAATGGCCCTCCTCCCACCTAGATGTTTCCTTCTGATCCCATTGGTTAACCTGTGTCGATGTCCTCCGTGGGTCAATCACTGTCTCTGCTATCTCCTTGGGGGCTGGGACTTCCAACAGAAGTGTTCATAATGACGGTTAAGCCCTGCCACCTTTTCAGCCTGCATGTTCACCATGCTGTACATGTGACCACTGTGGTTGGTTCTTCTATGTTCACCTTCTCGATCAGGTAAGTGATTGACTAAAAACGTTTTGAGGAGGGTTACCTGGAATGCCCGAGAGCTGGGCAGCTACCTGCTGGCTTCAGCTCCACTGCTGCTGCCCCACTGCTCTCTTATATCCAGGAATGGGGTTTGTGGGGTGTTTGTCTCTAATTCAGCTCCTGAATGGGGATACCTAGTCCATTCCCATATGGGTAACCAATCCCCTTTCTCCTGTTCCTGGCTGGGTCTTTGTCCGTGGGGACAAGATGCTTTGTGCCATTTGTAGTTCTCATCCAGGTGGCACCGCTTCAAAGGAACCATTATCCACCACTGATGTCTGAAGTGTGTGTTGGTGCATGCTGGTTGCCGTTGATCCTTGGGAATCATTTGAAAGAATAGAAAAAAAAAGACCTGGCCAGGTGTAGGGGAGGCATGGTATCACAAGTATGACATTGACACAATGGGTACAAGTTGTAAAACCTGTATTGAAATTGTTGGTGTTTGAGAAACGCCTACTCTGCCCTATATCTAAGAGGGGAGTTGTCTCGACCATCAAATAATAAGTAACAGTCTTAATGGAGTCGGTCAAATTAAAATGCCTATGTTAACACAAACCTAATGCCTGCCCTATCTCTTGTACAAAAAGCGTAAGGAGAAATGTATGCAAAAGGAAAAATCAGTGTTTAAATGAAAATGTGGCTGAAACAGTTCTCCTCCCCCCGTTAGGCCTCACGGAACAAGGTGATCTTTGTAGGCAGGATGACACACTCCGACTCGGTTTACATCACAATACACAGTTAAAAACCGTGGATCGGGGCCCGCCTGGCCTTCCACGTTAACGCCTTTCTCCGACTTCCAAAATAATGTTTCAAGCAAAACATTCGCAAATATCCCCCTCTGCTGCGCTTAGACCTCTTATGAACAAGGGCTCCCTTCCCCAAGCTTATAATACTTTGCGTCTCCCTCAGTCGGGCTCGGACCACTTTCGAATGTGCGTGGCTTCCTTTACAGACCATCGCAGGACCACTTCGATTTAAAGTTCTGTTTTACTTTCACTCATCTCTAGGAATTAATCTTCTTTATTTCCCTTGTGCTGTTCATTCGCTTTCTCACTTTAAACAAAGTACCTTTCACTGATACTTACGAGTGGGCTACTTCCTTTCACCAGACCACCCCATTACTGAGTATCGCAGATTTCACAGCTGTCCTTTAAATCAAAGTTCACTCACAGGTCTGCCTTTCTTCGCGTCTCATCCACACGCAATATCATGTTTTTATTTCAAACTTTGGCAGAACTGTGGATGTTGGCTAGTGAAAGCCAGCTGTGTGGGTTGTATACCCTTAGCCTACCTAAAGAGCCGGAGCAACGTACGTTAATGGTGAAAGTGATCGTATAGCATTCTTAGGTTGAAAAAAATACAAATAAAGATTAGAAATTCTTGTTGAGACAAAACAATGTTGTATTCAATATGTTGACTACTATACTGCTGCCAATGCCAAAAAGCTACAAAGCCTATGCATTTCGGACCAGTGGTCCAGCTTCAGGGCATATTGCTGTGTATGTCATTAAGAAGGTCATCAGGAGCCCAAACAATCAGTGGCGCTAGGGCAACCCCATGCCAATAACAGAAAGATACATTATTTGAGAACCTTGTGGAAACGTCGCAAAACGCATTCAGTGGTTACATACCAACACCGCAATTACATATTTGATGGTTAACAAGAGACAAAATGTCGCAGAAATGTCAGCGATCACATAGCCCAATAAGACAATATCATTGAGTAATGGGCATCAATAAATAAAGCAATGAAAACAATGCAAAAGGGAAGGAAAAGGGAAGGGAGGAAAACATTTACTGGAATTAGGAAATGAACGGTACCATGTAGGTACTACAACTGACTGGAAATTAAGTGTGCCACAATTGCAGCTAATGTTACTCAATAACACATATGTTGCAGAAGGAACAAGTTACTTACCTGTAACTGTTGTTCTCCAGTATGGGTCTGGCATGGATTCACATGCTCATGAATATTCCCCGTCAGGCCGGGAATCCTCGGTATAGAAAAAAAATCAGCATCAGTTTCGTTTCTGATCTGTCTTTCTTAGTAGTAACCAATCACTGGTCTCTGGGTCATACTGCGCCCAGCCAATGACTGCCCTCTCCCTAAGCCCCGCCCTCTGGCAGCCATCCTCAGATTTGGTAGCACGTAAAGTGGCAGTATGACCAAGTGAAGAGCCGCAGAGGGGTAGGCGGGAGGGTTCGCATGTGAATCCATGCCAGACCCATGCTGGAGAACAACAGTTACAGGTAAGTAACGTGGTCCTTCTCCAGCATGGGGTCTGGCATGGATTCACATGCTCATGAATAAGAATACATAGCAGTACACACATTCACAACCACGGGAGGTGGCAACAGGCTCAACATTAAGCATCTCTTACCACCTCACCAGGCTCACCTTAGGCGAACAGGTTGCGCAGCACTGCTTGGCCGACCCTGGACTCCTCCCTGGAGTCCCGATCGACGCAGTAGAATCTTGTGAAGGTGTGCGTCGACCTCCACGTCGCAGCCCTGCAGATGTCCAGCAGGGGCACACCAGACAGGAACGCCGTGGTAGCAGCGATCGCTCTGGTCGAATGGGCTCTCGGACGGCCGGGCAGCGGTCGGTTTGCCAACCGGTGACAGTGCATGATGCAGCCGGAGAGCCATCTGGAAATGGAAGTCTTCGAGAGAGCCTTCCCTTGATTCACAGTCCCAAAGTTCACAAACAGCTGTGACGTCTTCCGAAAACTCTTTGTGCGGTCCACGTAGAACTTCAGCCCTCTAGCTACATCCAGCGAGTGCAAAATCCTCTCGGCCGGCGACGAAGGCGACAGGAAGAAAACTGGCAACACCAAGGGCTCGTTGAGGTGGAAGTCCGACGGCACCTTGGGCATAAAGGAGGGGTGCGTCCTCAGCACCACCCTCGTGTCATGAAAAGTCAAGTATGGAGGCTTGCAAGATAGGGCCTGGATCTCTCCCACTCGTCGTGCAGCGGTGATGGCCACGAGGAAAGCTGTCTTCCATGACAGGAACTTCAAAGGCGCCGAATGCATAGGCTCGAATGGGGCCCCCCCCATGAGCCTGGTTAGCACCACATTAAGCTCCCACGCCGGGGCAGGAGCCTTCACCGGCAGGAATGATCGGAATAGTCCCTTCATGAACTCTTTCACCAGGCGATGAGACCACAAGGACGCCCGTCCCGTAGTCCTGGTATATCGGGAGATTGCAGCCAGATGTATTTTGATGGAGGCGTGAGCCAGTCCAGCTTTGGCCAGCGACAGTAGGTACGGCAGTACTTGAGGGGCCATAATCCGCAGAGGGTTAATCTTCTGTGCACGGCACCAGACAGAGAACCTCTTCCATTTATGTCCGTAGCACTTGAGAGTTGAGGACGCCCTGGACTTTGCAAGAACCTCTCTGTAGTCGGCTGGAATGTCGTACCCTCCAAACTCTATTGCTGCAGGAGCCAGGCCTGCAAGTTCAGCGACTCCGGGTTGTGGTGAAGAATGGCGTCTCCTTCTCTGGAGAGAAGGTCTGCATCCGTCGGCAGCTTGACTGGTGTGGACGTTGAGAAGTCCAGAAGGTCCAGGAACCAGATCTTTATCGGCCACGCCGGTGCGACGAGGATCATCCTGCACCGGGACCTCTTGAGCTGGTTGACGAGCCGGAGCAGCAACGGCAGAAGGGGGAACGCATAAAGAAATAGGCCTTCCCAGGGGAACGAGAAAGCATCGCCCATGCTCCTCGGCTGGGGGAACCTGCTGGCAAACCTCTGGCACTTGGAATTCGTCGCCGTCGCGAAGAGATCAATTTGGGGTTCGTCCCATCGTCGGAAGAGTCAATCCACATGATCCTGGCGTAGTTTCCACTCGTGGCACGAGCGCAGCTCCCTGCTGAGTGAGTCGGCGATAGTGTTTTTTATTCCTGCCAGATGAAGAGGCACCAAAAGCATCCGTTGGGCGACGGCCCAATGCCACAGATCATGGGCTTCCTTGGATAGGGCCGGGGACCTGGTTCCGCCCTGCTTCCGGATGTAGAACATCGTGGTGGTGTTGTCAGTGAAGATCCTCACCACCTTGCCCTTGAGGGACGGAAGAAAGGACCTGAGGGCCCAGAACAGGGGTCTGAAAGTCCGTGCCCACTGACAGATGGGAGCGGGTACCCCACCACCGGATAGCCTGAAGGAACGTCTTGTTGAGAGGGATCGTGTCCTCGAAGCTGCCCGTCGACTGGACCCAGCGGGCGTGGAGGAACTCTTGTAAGGGGCGCATCCGAAGCCTGCAAAGGCGCACCAGATAAATGCAGGAGGACATCATCCCGAGGAGGGACTTGATAGATCTTACCCTGGCCATGTCCGTGGCCAGCAGATGCTGCACCTTGCCCAGAATGGTCCTGGTCATTTCCTCCAACGGCGAGGCCAGCCGCGCCACTGTGTCGAGCCTGGCTCCCAGAAACAGGGCGACTTGCGACGTAACCAGGTGGGATTTTGGAAAGTTGATGGAGAATTCCCAGTCCGTGAGTAGCTGGACAGTCTTCGCAGTGTGTTCCACGGCGAGCTCCCTTGTCCTTGCCCGGATGAGCCAGTCGTCCAGGTAGGGGTAGACGCGGATCCCCTGTAGGCGCAGCCGCGCCGCCACAGGTGCGAGGCACTTGGTGAACACCCTGGGTGCCAACTTCAATCCGAACGGGAGGGCTTTGAACTGGTAGTGCCGCCCTTGGACCACGAACCTGAGGAACTTTCGGTGTCTTTTTAGAATGGGGATGTGGAAGTACGCATCCTCCAAGTCCAACGACGACAGGAAATCGCCCTCCTCCAGCTGTCCCAGCACGTGTTGGAGAGTGACCATACAGAACTTCTGTGCCTTGATGTACTTGTTCAGTCGCCGCAGGTCCAGGATGGGGCGCCGTCCTCCTGTCTTCTTTTTTACGAGGAAGTACCTTGAGTAAACTCCGGAGCCCCGAAGCCTCTTTGGGACGAGCTCGATGGCACCCTTCTTGAGCATCGCCCTTACTTCCAACAGTAGTTGAGGGACGTGATTTTCCTTCCTGGCCACGGGTGGAACGCGAGGGCACTTCTTCTGAAACTCGAGGGCGTGCCCTTGGGCCAGGGCGTCCAGCACCCAACTGTCAGTGGAGATGGACTCCCACACGCTGACGAACCTCGCCAGCCGGCCTCCCACCGGGGTGCTTCGGCGGGAGTCCGAACCCACGGTCGGTTCAATCTTGTTTGGAGGCCGCCTTGCCTCCTTGACCTCCCTGTCGACGACGACGGGCACCACCTGACTTGCCACGTCCCCTGTAGGCTTCCTGGGACGAAGATCTTGCCGCTTGGAGGTACGTGGAGGAGCCACTGCCGGATCCCTTGGAGGCACCTTGTCTGCCTCCAGAGCTCCGAAAGGACGGCCGTCGTCGTTGGAGCACTCCCAGTGCCCGGGCAGTCTCTGTGTCTGTCTTGATGGCCTGAAGGGACTCATCAACCGCCTTCCCAAACAGGTTGTTCCCGTCGAAGGGCATGTCCAAAACCTTGGTTTGTACGTCCTGGCGGAAATCCGTGGCCTTGAGCCATCCTCGTCGTCTTAAGCAAACGCCGTTGCCCAACTGACGGAAACCAGTGTCGGCGATGTCCGTTGCCACCGTGATGGCGTGGTCTGAAGCAATCTCACCTTCCTGCAGGATTTCAAGGGCCTCAGCCCTTTTGGCGTCCGGAAGGAAGTCCAACAGAGGGGCCATTTTGAACCACAACTCCCTGTCGTAGCGGGCTACGATAGCCAGGGTGTTGGCCGCCTTGATAGTCGTCGCTGCGGATGAGATGATCCGTCGTCCCATCGTGTCCAGCTTCCTGCCCTCTCCGTCCGGCGGGGAAGTTGATGTCGAGGCCGATGCCCCCCAGCTTTCTTCTTTGCCGCCGCCGAGACGACCGAATCCGGGGTAGGTTGCGCCTGAAGGCACAAGGGGGCAGCGTCAGGGACCCGGTACTACTTCTCGTACCGGTCCCTCTTTGCCGGCGCCGTGGGAGGGTTCTTGAGGAGAGCGAGCCCCTCATCCCAGATGTCATCAAGAAGCGGTACGGCGAGGACCGTCTTCCTTTTAGCCTCGCGCCGTTGGTAAAAGAACCTTTCCTCCTTCTCTTCTGGGCAGAGCTGGAAGAGCTCGGATGCCCTGGAAATCATGGCATGAAAGGATCCAATCTCGTCGGGTGGGGACGCCGGAGCAGGTGGCGACGGGGGACACGTCCCGTCGTCGCCTCCGTCGTCATCTGTACCTGTCGTAGCCGTGTCCGTGCCTGTATCATCCCCGTGGGTAGTAGACCGGGGGGAAGGCAGAGCAGGCCGTAGAGGTGGGAGAGGTGGCGTAGGATGCGTCGTCCTCTTATGCGGTGGACTTTCCGAAGGTCCTGGCTCCGGTTCCCCCGTCGGGTCTGGCTCAGGTACCTATGTCGGGGGGAGGGGCAACCTTGTCCTCATCTCCGAGCGTAAGGACTGAATCGCTGACAAAATGGCCGCCGAAGTGTCCTGCGGCACCGGACATGACGGGCGCGAGGGCTCTTGAGGAGCCTCGTCGGCGACACCGTCGCTCTCGTCGTCGCCCTCGCCAGGATCCCTCCCGATGGGCTGGGCCTCTTCCACGACTCTGATGAGCTCTTCTTCAGAGGTCGTGTCCGTATCCACAATGGCCACCAGCCCCTCCCCCACCCTTTCCAACGAGGACTTTGTGGGGGTCTTCTCAATGGGCCTGAAAGACGACTCCCTCTGCGGTGGCAGGGAGACTCTGGGTCCTGAGGTCGCCTCCACTGGTGTAGCCTCCACAGGCTGAGCCAGGGCCGCAGCGACATCCTCAATCGAGGTCTTAGCAGGGTGAATTAAGGCCATCATCACCTTCTGTACGCCTGGGGCCTTCACCTTGGGGGGGGGAGGGTCCGAGCCTCGCTCCCCCTCTGCCGGAATCTTCGAGATCGACCGGGGCCTCTCCAGAAGCTTCACCGGGTTCTTGGACTTCCTCTTACCCGAGCCAGAGCGTTGGCTCGTGGTTGATGGCGCCGGGGAGGATGCGCCCTGCCTGGCAGCCAAGGAGCCCGACCGTTCGGCGCACCCGATGCCCGCGGACTCACGGTGCTTAGCCTTTTGTTGGGCCCCTCGTCCCCGGGGCGCCCTCACAGGACTTAGAAGACCGCTCGGACTTCTTTTTCTCCTTCTCGCCTGACGGGCGAGACGGAGGTGGCGATCCTTCATGGTCCGCTCCGACATGTTCCCACAAAACGCACAGTCCTTCTCCATGTGCGTCTTGTCCTCATGGAGACAGTAGAGGCATAACGAATGCTCGTCCTCCTTGAAAACATTCTGAAGCTGGCATCCAGGGAAGGTCCTGAACAGCTTCCCGGGCGTCGAGCTTCCTTTCTCCTGGGCCATGTCTGGGGTAGGCCTGGGAACTTCTGGAATCCTCCAAAAGCGTAACTCGACGAGATCTTCACCCTTGAGGGGCGTAGAAAACTCTGAAACG
Organism: Ambystoma mexicanum; assembly: GCF_040938575.1. Taxonomy (NCBI): domain Eukaryota; kingdom Metazoa; phylum Chordata; class Amphibia; order Caudata; family Ambystomatidae; genus Ambystoma; species Ambystoma mexicanum. Next base: position 870,698,790 of record NC_090931.1, read on the forward strand.
GATCCCCGTTGATCGGATGTAGAAACGGTGGAGCTTGAGGCTCTATTTAACTGAAAAATTAGAAAAATCTCCTGAAAAAATGCGAAAGCGCAGCAAAAGCTCTAGAGCTACAGCACGAGGACTCCCAACACTTGAACATGCGGTAAAAATCTGAGGATGGCTGCCAGAGCCGGGGCTTAGGGAGAGGGCAGTCATTGGCTGGGGGCAGTATGACCCAGAGACCAGTGATTGGTTACTACTAAGAAAGACAGATCAGAAACGAAAGTGATACTGATTTTTTTCTATACCGAGGATTCCCGGCCTGACAACGGGGAATATTCATGAGCATGTGAATACATGCCGGACCCCATGCTGGAGAATTCCATCTACCATGCACATAGAATGCATATGGTGGTCAGGGTGTCTCAACGAGTCACAATCATCAGCTGTCCATCGGGCTGCCCTCCACTGGCATGTGCTTCCAAATGACAGCAAAAGTAAATCACGACCCACTGCTCCTACTGTTGAAAGTAAGGAAACAAAATACCACAAAGTTATCACTATAGTGCATCCTACACTCAAAGCTAATGACCATCCCGGGTCCGACATAGCCTTACCTGTGAAAGCAGTGGAGGAGTGTTCCACCGACTTGCCTAGAAAGAAGTGCCTCGCCTGTAACCTGCTTTAAGTCTAATGTGTGCCTGATCACGTGACCAACAGGATGACTCTGTAGTGGCTGCGGGGCCCCCTAGACGGAGTTCTCAGCAGTGCCTGTCCTGTGTACTCCGAGATCCCCCAACCTTTACACAAACAATGGGCCGAGGAAGAGGGTGACAGAGTAAAAAGACTAACTCTCATACATTGTGCACTGGACATCTCCCGTTAATCGGGTCAGGCGAAGTCAGGCACTGGACTTCAAGTGCATACACCCTATAAAAATTAGCTCTCCTCACACGGATAAACAGCAACTTTAAAGAAACAGGTGGAAAACAAGTACGAACAGAACTTTCGGACAAAGGCAAACCTACTGGAGCAGAGCGACGGTCCAAGGGACGAGAGCTGCAGGAAGAAAACCCCAAATGTTCCCTACTGGAGGTCGTTGCCTCCAACAGCCCACAAAAGACATGTGGAGAAGGCTAGATCCCACAAGTAAAGACTGCATTGCAGGCAGAGTTGGTGAGAGCCTGTGGTACTAACCTTGACTCGTGAATTAGAAATCGCAAAACCCAGGAAAAGACGCACACAGCCAGTGAGTCGGCAAGCAACCTGATAGACAGGTCTGTTAAAGTTTGAAATGGACACATTCTAGGTGTAAGCGGGCCCTGCTATGGGTAGTTTCAGTATTGTCAATAGTTTACTGGTAATTCTGGTTAATGTCAAAGTGAGGGGTGCATACCCATTGAAAGAATGCCTCCGCACGGAGCATTCAAGACTTCTGGACCTTGGCTAGTGAAAGCCAGCGGGGTGGGTTGCACACCTTAACTAGCTAAATAATAGGATGGGATAGATGAACAAAAAAGGGGAATATAACGCGTCTCACCATCGGCTGCCTCACCCCCACACCACGAAGACCCCTCACCCAGGTGATCCTCCCGCTTTGGTCCAACCCCAGGAAATGAATCCAAAAGCGAAGGCCGTGTCATGGCCACCTGGATGATCAGCCCCGGAGAACTAGCGGGTGAGACACCCTTTGGTTCGCACACAGGACAGAGGCCAACAGAGACCCAGGCAGAAATGTAAATGTGAAGCCGGATGCATGCCGCATGTACATGTGCAGCCGGTGGCAGGGGTACCACTCAACTCCCCCCCACAACCAATGGGGAAGGTCTGGACCCGGGTTGCCCTGGTAGGACACCTAATCAAGATCGAGAGGGGTCCATCGTCCCCTCTTGAAAGGGTCAAAGATTGGAGCTCCTTTTTGGCCCTCAAGCCTCAACTGTGCAGTAATTTCAGTGATAAACAAAAGGCATTTGAAGGTCAACATTCACAATCAATCACTAATGATGGTACTTGTTGTAAAGACTGGAGGGGGGTATCTGCAATCCTGCTAAGCACAAAGCACCACAGCAAAGATTCTCTATTTGGTAACGTTGGACAAGCTATCAAGGCTTAAACTCTCAGGAGGTGATGCAGGCTGGTTTTGAAGTACAGTTTAGTCCTTGAGCCCACACACAGGAATGTCCACACACTATGTTAGTGATATATAAATAAGGTTCAAGTTATAAACACACACACACACACTTTGTGCTAAGGCAATACTATAATGATAAATATGTACAATATCTATGTGGTACCACAATTCACTCTGGACTGCTTTAAAATGATGCACCAACTGCTGACATTTGCAATGACATACAAGTCTAATAGCAATGTGAACCAACACCAGACATAGTGTTTAAACAATTGGCAGAATACTTGTGTCTACCAAAGACACAGTTCTGTGTGAAGACCCCCTCCACCTGGGCAACCTGTAAATAAGATATACTGACAAGGCCAGTCCATATATTGTTTAAAATAGTCTTGGTTCCTTCTAAAAATGTTCTACTACCCCAATGTATCTGGTAGGCGACAGGTCGACGACGGATCCTTCTTGAGTGAACTCCCTTTAAAGGCAGGAGCCACAGATCGTCGAGATCCCTCGAAGAAAAAAGTGAACAATGGCGTTGAGGCAGCAGTTTCGGTCTTGGCAGTGCTTGTCGACAATCGGTCGTGGACGTCCTGCGAAGATGAGCCATGCGGTGCACCTCGACAACTATAGTTTGTTGCCGCAAAGAGTCAATGAAGAACATAGGCCCAGCAAGGGCTTCAGGTTGTTGGCGATTGGGACTCGACCACGGCTGGCTTTCGGATCTTCGTCAGCGTCTTGGAGCACTCTGGGTGGCCGGAAACCCACTGGCGGATTCTCCTCGGTTCGTCAGCGACCTTGACTTTCTCCGGCAGGACAAAGTGGTCGATGGTGATGAGCAAGGGAGTCTGATTCAAATGTCTTGGGCAATGGAGCATTGAGGCTCTGGTCGACGAGGTCACAGCGGTCCTCCGAACCTCGGTCGACGGCGATAGTCATCGATGGCCTAGACGTCCTGACGCTTGACTTCAGATTGCACGGCGGTCCCTGTCTCCGGTTGTCAGCCTTTCGAGGACTGACTTCCAGGGAGCCTTGGTGAAGGTAAGTTGATGCACGATGTTCCCTCGTAGCTCCAGAAGAGGTCTCCTAGCCATGACCTCCCTTTAATCCATTTCTTGAAGGCACGGCAGCTTTCAGATTGCATCGAGGGAAAGCAGCAGCAATTCTTCTTCCGGCTCTGCTTTCAGAGTAAGCATCAAGTTTCGACTTCAGCTTCTGAACAATTCCAGTAAGACAGAGGTCCCCAGATATACTTTTCGGTCTCTCATTCACAGTGCCTGGGCCAGGCCTAGGCAGCCAATTTTTCAGAAGGGCATTCAGCAGGCAGGAAGCCAATCAGGCTTGCAGTGCATTCAGGCCATTCTTTTCCATCCAAAAACTCACAACAAGGAATGTGGATTGGGACAAGCACCCAGCCATTCAGCACTCCACACTGCATTCACCAGTTTTGGGCTGAGCTGTCTCAGTCATTGTGTCACACCCCAGAAACCAGACACCCATAACATCAAATGTATATTGGCCACACACTCCATTCACCCAGGTCCCACCCCAAGGGTGTACCCATAGCATACAATCACTGGGAAGGCTCCAGCCAGTCTGGCCTGGACTTCCCCATAATACCATACATGGAACTTGCACCCAACAGCCAGTCAGGGGAAGGGACAGAGCCAGGGCTTCCTAGGACTTTGGGAAAACAAGGTAAGAGGCAATAGAAAGCAAGAGGCCACAGGGGCATCTTTTCTCCTATCAGGAATCAACTGATTCCAATGGCAGGGCATGAGCTGCCACCAGCCCATACTCTGCCCTGTGGGTCACACACAGGTGCCCAAAAACATACACAAGGGGTATAGGATTGTACCACCACCCATGGGTGCCATAAGGGTATCCCAAGGGTCTGTACACCAAACCAAACCAGAAGAGCTGCACTGCCAGGAGTCCCACATGGACTCCGGTGCAGAAAATAACAGAACACACATGATAAAAGGAGGAGAACAGGACAAGGACATGGAGGCCCCGTCCCTCCAATGCATTTCCAGCATCACAGTGGCCCCCCCACCCCTAGACTGACGTTAGGGTGGTCTAATCTCCCACGAGATTTACACCCTCATACAGACGGACAACATATCTTCTGGAAAGGCTGTTAGGGAGAATTCTCTTATAAGGCTAATTTCACAAACCTACTGAGTCCCCCAGCAGCTTTGCTGGATTTTTTTTTTCTCCTACTAAGATTGAGACTTTTTCTCCTACTCTTAGGCATGATTTGAGGTATGCATTTGACTTATTGTGTGCTTATGGGCTATGGGGTCTTTTACTCCATAGGGCTTCATGTGTTTTTGGTATGTGTGTTACACAGCACCCTCAGTGCAGTAACACAGGGGTGTCATAGTGACCCCCAAAACTAGACTCCATACCCTGGGACGGACTACTGTCTCCCAGGGCATTTAAAGTCACCATTGGTTTTACTAGTCCAAAATTGTGAACAGAACCAGTACAAACCATCATATTGTGGAAGTACTGGAAGGGGTTAATTAGATTGCCCCTGGGTCTGTTTCCAAGGGATGTTCCTCAGACGTAATCCTCACCTTTGATAATACGTTTCCAGCTTGCTGGCCTCGGAAGTTTTTTCTGTAGGGGGCGCTGCGCGTCGACGTCCGCCGAGTCGATGTCCTTCGACGGCCACCGTATCGGCGCCGACGTCACCATGCCCATAAATAGCCACGCGCTGCGTCCATTGCTCAGTTCCATTTTGTAGCATAAGAAAAGTCATGCCTGAATTGGTCATTGACCTTGAAGGAGCGTAAGCTGCAACCACAAGGGAAGTTATCACTGCGGGGATGGTTGGGAGGGGCGATAAGGAATACGTCGGAGGAACATCCCGTCGAAAGAACGTTACCAGGTAAGAAGTAACTTGTTCTTCGAAGGGATTGTGTCCTCCGAAGTATTCCTTATCTTTGATAGAATCCCATAGCAGTGGCATGTAATTGGAGGCGGGAGTGAGTGTGTTATGTATCCCTTTAGGGATGGACCGAATGTAATACGGCCTTGCCAAATCTGGTCTCTTGAGCAGTGGAGGAATCCAGATTGTAAAATTTTGTGAATGTATGTGCGGACGACCATGTGGCAGCCGCACATATGTCCCGGACCGGTACCCCTCTTTGGAGAGCCGAAGAGGCTGCGATACCCCTGGTTGAATGAGCCCTGAGATTTTTGGGGTGGCTCTTTCCCTGCTAGTCTATAACATTCCAGAATGGCCAAAATAATCCACCTGGAGATGGTTTGTTTTGTTATGGGTAGTCCCAACTTGTGAACTGCGTATCCTACAAACAGTTGGTCTGCTTGCCTGATTCTAGCCATTCTGCTGATGTAAAAGCTGAGAGCTCGCCTAGGGTCCAGCCTATGTAGCCTTTCCTCCTCTTTCCCCGGATGGGGAGGAGGGTAGAACGAAGGCAAGGTAATTTTCTGCGTAATGTGAAATTCAGAAACCACCTTTGGGAGGAAATTAGGCTTCACCTGTAGGACAACTTTGTCCTTGTGGAAGATTGTATGTGGGGCTTTACAGGAGAGAGCTTGTAGCTCGCTCACCCTCCTAGCAGATGTTAGTGCTACCAATAGGACAGTTAAGCGTGAGAAATCTCAGCGCAAGAGTGAAGTGGTTCAAATGGAGTGCCCATTAAGAAGTTTAAGACTAAATTTAAGTCCCATAAGGGAACCTGGAATGGTTTTGGAGGGTAAATATTAGTTAGTCCCTTGAGAAATTGTACCACTAGAGGAATTTTGAAATACGAAGGTTCCTCCGCAGTGCGCTTGAAGATAGAAAGCGCTGCAAGATAGCCTTTTACAGTGCCCACTTGAAGGCCTGAGTTTGCCAAGTAGAGTAGAAACGATAACACCGTTTGTGTACCACATGAAAAAGGGTCGATATTCTCTTCCCTACACCAGCTGCAAAATGTATTCCAACGGCAGCGGTATAAAGACTTTGTTGCCGGTCTTCTGGCCGAAAGCAACACCTCCATGACGTCATCAGGGAGATCCCAATCCTTGTACCTCAACCTTTCAGAAGCCAAGCGTGAAGGTTGAGGGTTCTGGCGTCTGGATGGAGAACCTGACATCCCTTCTGCGAGAGAAGATTCTCTTTGAGTGGAAGACGGATTGGAGGACAGATGGACATATCTAGAAGGTCCGGGTACCACGTTCTCCTGGCCCAATCCGGGGCAATTAGGATCATGGTTTTCCGGAATCTTCTCAACCTCCTGATCATTTGAGGAATAACAGGGACTGGTGGGAACGCGTAAAGGAGTGGAAACTCCCAGTCCACTACGAACGCATCTCCTAATGCTCCTCTCGGGGGAAATTCCCTTGAACAGAACAGATCGCATTTCCTGTTGGTGCTTGTGGCGAACAGATCCACCTGAGGGGTTCCCCAAAGGGTGAAGATCTCTTGAAGGACTTCCTGAGCTAGCTCCCACTCGTGGGAGACTGTGCTCTGCCTGCTCAGAGCGTCCGCTGTCAAGTTCTTCTCTCCGGCTAGGTGGACTGCCGATAGAGAGATTCCTTCTTGGATTGCCCAAAACCAGAGCTGCATCGCATCTCCGCACAGTGGCAGTGATCCTACGCCTCCTCTTTTGTTGAGGTAGTGCATGGCCACAGTGTTGTCCATCATTATCAGGACATTTCTCCCCTGTACTGATGGCAGGAAAGCATTCAGCGCTAGTCTGATCGCTCTCATCTCTAATAGGTTGATGTGTAGTCTGGACTCCGATGGAGACCAACGACCGCTGATGGTCAAGTCGTTGGCATGGGTTCCCCACCCCGTGAGTGAGGCGTCTGTGACTACTGTTATCTCCGGCCATGGTTGCCAAAACAGTTCTCCCTTCAAGATGTTCTCTGGATAGGCCCACCATTGCAGGTCGCGGGCTACCTTGTCCGGAATCCGGAAGAGACCCGTCATTCTCCCTGAGAATTGTGACCACTGACTTCTCAGTGCCCACTGAAGAGATCTCATTCTCAGGCGAGCCTCTGGCACAAGGAAGATGCAGGATGCCATGAGGCCTAGCAACCTCAAAAAGTCAAAGGCTGGGAGATGTTGGGCATTTTGAAACTTGGTGACCATCTGTAGAATATCTTGAGCCCTCACCTCTGGTGGCGAGGCTTTTCCCAGGGAAGTGTCCAGGACCGCTCCAATGAACTGGAATCTCTGTGATGGTATCATCTGTGACTTCTTTAAATTGAGGGAGAAGCCCAGTCTGTGAAGGAAGCGGCAGGCATAATCTAGCTGGGCCTGTTCCGAAGATACAGCCCTGATCAGCCAATCGTCCAGGAAGGGGTAGACGTGGATCCCTTCCCTCAGACTCACCGCCACTACCGACATCAGCTTGGTGAAGACCCTCGGGCGGAGGTCAGCCCAAATGGCAGAACTCGAAATTGATAATGAGAGTCGCCAATTGGAACCTCAGGTATTTCCTGTGTTTGAGATGGATTGGCACATGGAAATAAGCATCCTGAAAGTCCAGAGATACCAGCCAATCCTGGAGCTGGAGGGCCTGAAGGATCTGAGAGAGAGTAACCATCTTGAAATTGTCCTTCCTGAGGAACTTGTTCAATTCTCGTAAGTCCAGGATGGGTCTCAGTCCTCCGTCCTTCTTTGGTATGAGAAAGTAGGGGGGGGGAGGGGGGGGGGGAGTACCAGCCCTTGTTCCTGTCCGCTAAAGGTACCGGTTCTATGGCACCTTTCTCTAGCAGGTCTATAATTTCCTGCAAGAGGAGCGGATCTGGAACTTTTATAGAGCTGTTCCCCGGTGGATGACTGAGGAATGTGTAGAAAGGGTAGGCAGTAACCTTGGGCAACTGTCTCCAATGCCCAAGCATCTGACGTTACAGCCTGCCATTCCGTCAGATGGTGAGTTAACCTGCCCCTTACAGGTGTATTGTGTGGGAAGGCCTCAGAGTGGTTTGGGGGCGGCTGATGGAGATGCCGAGGGTAAAGAGGCACCTGCTGCTGCTGCGGTCTTAGTACTTTTGACCCGTCCACCTCGGGTGGATCTCCTTTGGCCTCTTTGAGCCAGCTGTCCTCTGCCTTTCCCAAATGCGGAATAATAGCGAAAGGACTTTCCTCTCCCAGAGGTTCCTGAGGGGCGAAAAGGAGTTTGGCGGATAGCAGCTCCTAAAGATTTTGCTGCTGCTTTAGAAGTCTGTAACTTTTCCAGAATGTCATCAGCCTTTTTCCAGAATAAAGAAGAGCCGTCAAAGGGCATATTCAAAAGTCTGGCCTGTACATCTGGAGCAAAGCCCGACTTTCGCAACCACGCATGCCTGCGAATTGTACTTGCCGCCATGGCCCTGCTGATACTGTCAGCGGAATTGATGCCCGTTTGAAGTGATTCGCACATGGCATCTTTGCCATCTTTAATAATGTTAAGGAAGGCTTCCTTTTCCTCTCCTTCGGGTATGCAGTCAGCCGCTGATGAAGCACACTCCCATAGTGTGTGACTGAACCTGGTGAGCGTACAGGTGGCGTTGATGGACTTCAACGCCATACTACAGGCAGAAAAATTTTCTTCGCCATAGAGTCGTACCTCTTGTCATCTCTATCCTGTGGGACAGTAGGGTAAGCGGTCCTACTGCTAGATGAAGTTGCCGCTTGAACCACCAGGCTCTCTGGGGTCGGGTGTTTTGATAAGTATTCAGGGTCAGCAGCCGCTACCCTATACTTGGTTGACAATCTTTTATTGACTGCAGGGATAACTTCGGGAGTTTCCCAATTAGATGCAATTTTCTTTTGTAAGGCTGCATGGAAGGGGACCACCGGGTCCTCCTGTGGGCCTTTGTCTAATATATCTGTTAGGTCATCCTGTTGGAAAACAGGTGAAGGCGCAGACCAACCCATAAACTCAATTATTCTTGCCATAAGGGTTCTATAGGGTGTTTTGGCATGTTCCCCTGGGTCTGGCTTAACAAATTCCACTTCTGGGGAAGTGTCCAGCCCACTTGACTCATGTAGTGACTCCTGTAGTTCCTTCAGCCTTCTTTCCTCAGAGGTGAAATCCTCTGCAATAGGCAGTGTGGTCCTCTGTAACCCGAATGTTTCCTGGTCAGAATCTTCCCCTTCTTCATAAATTGAAGGAAGTCCAGGGTACTCTGACCTCTGAAATGGAGTAAAACCCATTTCTAAGGTAGAAGGAGCCAAACTCGTCGTTATTGGACGAGAAAACGTTGATGCCGATGTAACAGGCTTCGAAGGTGCCGAAAACGGCGTCGAAAGAACTGGAAGGGGTCTCGAAGAACTCGAGAGGATCGGGATCCTACTCGAGGGCATCGACGACGGTCTCGGCGTCGTGCCGGAGGCCCTTGAAATCACCGTTGGCTGAGTGGCCTTGGACCTCTCTTTCATCGGCGTCGACGATGGCGTTGAGTCGATCGACCGATGCGTCGAGGAACCCTTCGACAACGGCGTTGATCCGTGCGTCGAAGGAATCTTCGAAGACGGTGCCTTCTTACCCGATGGCTCATGGCGCTCTCGGGTGGAATGTTTTGCCGGGTGCTGCGACTCGCGGCGTTTTGATTTTTTGGGTTTTTCACCCGGGGTATCACCCTCAGCTGTCGTAGAGGGGGTCGAGGCCGCTTTCTCAAAGACGCTTAACATTTTCTTTCTGGATTCCTCCCACTCAGCTTGAGAACTGAGTTTAGTGGGACAGGAGACTCTTTCTGGGGACACAGAAGACGACGAGGAATGGGACCTTCGACGTCTCTTTTTTGAGTGTCTTGATCTCGACGAATGGTGGGAGCTGCTTCGAGATCTAGAATGGGAATGTTTTCGACGGCGAGGAGACGAATGCCTCGACTCAGCCGATGAAACTTTCGAGGCGGTTTTGTATGATTTACCTCTCTCGAGCTTCCCCTTGCGCTCCTTCAAGGCTTTCGCCGTCATGGACATGCAGTCCTCTCACACTCCGAACAATGGTGCTCGGATCCCAAGCACCATAAGCAGATCCTGTGTGGATCCGTTATTGACATTTTTTTACCGCAGTCTCGACATTTCTTGAAGCCGGATTGCGGCGTCGTCGGTTCTGATGAAGAAGCCATCGAGAACGATATTTGAGTAGAAATATATAGCTATCCTGACTGAACTGAGCAACGACGTTCCGAGGCCCCACGAAGCGCGGAAAAACAGAACTGAGCAATGGACGCAGCGCGTGGCTATTTATAGGCATGGTGACGTCAGCGCCGTTGAAACATTTCACGTTTGAAGGAGAGATCGATCTTAACAGAGCCAGCTTTTTCACTAGGTAGTACCAGCGAAAGAACAGAATAAAAATGTTAAGCGTGTGATAAACGTGCGAGTAAAAATCTCTCTTACAAACATGGAGAAAAAAAAAAAAGTATGGCACAAACTAGGAGGATAGTAATAACGTACTGCTACGAGGGCCACTGACATTGACTAATTGTGCAGAAAGACATCCCAGAATCATAATACTGGCTCAATTATTGTACGGGACTAAACTGGACTAGGTATACACATGATTGTGTAATGACAGTAAAACCTTGACAGAACATGATCAGGTCGGTGTTCTAATGCTATGGCCCCTACCTTCTCAATGTAGGTCAGATAACCGTGGCTTGAGGGCAACTGCTGCCTCCCGCCCTCCCCCTTCTTCCTCTCCTGGCCCCAGCAAGGCCATCTGTTAGTTTTATCTGCTCACCTGGGAACTTTTGTACACCACAACAAAGAACGCACAGGATTTGATTTTCACTATATCATGGCTGGGTGCGTGCGCTGTGCTCCAGATTTCAGCAGCTGAGAGTTAAAAAGCTCATCATTGTTTGGCATATTGCTCTGTGCCATCTGATTGGCGTAGGTGACCAGATATCCTTGTTTTGTCGGAAAGTCCGGGAAGGAACAAGTTACTTACCTGTAACTGTTGTTCTCCAGCATGGGTCTGGCATGGATTCACATGCCCATGAATATTCCCCGTCGTCAAGCTAGGAATCCTCGGTAAAGAAAAAAATCAGTTTCAGTTTCGTTTCTGAACTGTCTTTCTACTAATAACCAATCACTTGTCTCTGGGTCATATTGCCCCCAGCCAATGACTGCCCTCTACCCAAGCCCCTCCTCTGGCAGCCATCTTCAGATTTGGTAGCACGTAAAGTGGCAGTAGGACCAAGAGAAGAGCCGCAGAGGGGTAGGCGGGAGGGTTCACATGTGAATCCATGCCAGACCCATGCTGGAGAACAACAGTTACAGGTAAGTAACTTGTTCCTTCTCCAGCATGGGGTCTGGCATGGATTCACATGCTCATGAATATAAGAATACATAGCAGTGCACACATGCACAACCATGGAAGGTGGCAAAAGGGTCAATATTAAGCATTACACAAACTCAACATTAAGCAACTCTTACCTCCTCACCAGGCACACCTTAGGCAAACAGGTTGCGCAGCACTGCTTGGCCGACTCTAGACTCCTCCCTAGAATCCCGGTCGACGCAGTAGAATCTCGTGAAGGTGTGCGTCGACCTCCACGTAGCAGCCCTGCAGATGTCCAGCAGGGGCACACCAGACAAGAACGCCATAGTAGCAGCGATCGCTCTGGTCGAATGGGCTCTCGGACTGCCGTGCAACGGTCGGTTGGCCAACCGATGACAGTGCATGATGCAGCTGGAGAGCCATCTGGAAATGGAAGCCTTCGAGAGAGCCTTCCCTTGGTTCACAGGTCCAAAGTTCACAAATAGCTGTGATGTCTTCCGAAAACTCTTCATACAGTCCACGTAGAACTTAAGCGCTCTTGCTACATCCAGCGAGTGCAAAGTCCTCTCGGCCAGCGACAAAGGCGACGGAAAGAAAACTGGCAACACCAAGGGCTCGTTAAGATGGAAGTCCGACGGCACCTCGGGCATGCAAGAGGGGTGCGTCCTCAGCACCACCCTCGTATCGTGAAAAGACAAGTATGGAGGCTTGCAGGATAGGGCCTGAATCTCTCCCATGCGTCGGGCGGAGGTGATGGCCACAAGGAACGCTGTCTTCCATGACAGGAACTTCAATGGAGCTGAATGCAAAAGCTCGAATGGCGGTCCCATGAGCCTGGTCAGCACAACGTTGAGCTCCCACGCTGGGGCTGGAGCCTTCACCGGCGGGAACGATCGGAACAGTCCCTTCATTAATTCTTTCACCAGTCGATGAGACCACAAGGACGTCCACCCTGTAGTTCTGGTGTATTGGGAGATCGCTGCTAGATGTATCTTGATGGAAGCGTGAGCTAGTCCAGGCTTGGCCAGCGACAGTAGGTATGGTAGCACTTGAGGTGCCGTAATCCGTAGAGGGTTAATCTTCTGTGCACGGCACCAGACAGAGAACCTCTTCCACTTATGTCCATAGCACTTGAGAGTTGAGGATGCCCTGGCCTTAGCAAGAACCTCTCTGCAGTCTTATGGGATATCGTACCCTCCAAACTCTAGTGCTTCAGGAGCCAGGCCTGCAAGTTCAGCGACTCCGAGTCGTGATGAAGAATGGCGCCGCAGAGAAGACCTGCGTCCGTCGGCAGCTTGACTGGTGGGGACGTTGACAAGTCCAGAAGGTCCGGGAACCAGATCTGTCTCGGCCACACCGGTGTGACGAGGATCATCCTGCACAGGACCTCTTGAGTTGGTTTATGAGACGGAGCAGCAATCGCAATGGAGGGAACGCGTACAGGAACAGGCCGTCCCAGGGGAACGAGAAAGCATCGCCTATGCTCCTCGGCTGGGGAAAGCTGCTGGCGAACCTCTGGGACTTGGAGTTCGTCGCTGTGACGAACAGGTCAATCTGGGTTTTGCCCCAACGTCGGAAGAGCCGATCCACCTGATCCTAGCGTAGTTCCCACTCGTGGCACGAGCGTAGCTCCCTGCTGAGTGAGTCGGCGATGTTTTTTTTTATCCCTGCCAGGTGGAAGGGAGCCAGAAACATCCCCTGGGCGACGGCCCAGTGCCACAGATCCTGGGCCTCCTTGGACAGGGCTGGGGATCTGGTGCCTCCCTGCTTCCGGATGTAGAACATCGTGGTGGTGTTCTCAGTGAAAATCCTCGCCACCTTGCCCTTGAGGGACGGAAAGAACGATCTGAGCGCCCAGAACACGGACCGGAGCTCCAGGATGTTGTTATGAAGAGACTTCTCCTACGGGAGCCAAAGGCCTCTTGCGTGGAGATCTCCGGTGTGAGCACCCCATCCCTCCAGGGAGGCGTCCGTCGTCACCGTCTCCTGATACGCCGTGGTCTGAAAGTCTGTGCTGCCGGGAGGTGCGCACGGGTGCCCCACCACTGAATCGCCTGACGGAAGACCTTGTTGAGCAGGATCCTGTCTTCGAAGCTGCCCGCCGCCTGCATCCAGCGGGTGTCGAAGAACTCTTGTAGCAGACGCATCCGTAGTCTGCAAAGGCACACTAGGTAGATGCATGAGGACATCATTTCGAGGAGGGACTTGATGGACCTCACCCTGACCATGTCCATGGCTAGCAGGCGCTGCACCTTGCCCAAAGTGGCCTTCGTCCTCTCCTCCGACAGAGACGGCAATCGCTCCACTGTGTCGAGCTTCGCTCCCAGAAACAGTGCCACCTGCAACGGAACCAGGTGGGATTTGGGGTAGTTGATGGCGAATCCCAGCTCTGTGAGTAGGCGGACGGTCCTCGCTGTGTGCTCGACAGCGAGTTCTCTTTTCCTTGCACGGATGAGCCAGTCGTCCAGGTAGGGGTAAACGTGGATCCCCTGCAGGCGCAGCCACGCCGCCACTGGTGCTAGGCACTTGGTAAACACCCTGGGTGCCGACTTCAATCTGAACGGCAGAGCTCTGAATTGGTAATGACGTCCCTGGACTACAAATCTGAGGAACTTTCGGTGTCCTTTTAGAATGGGGATGTGGAAGTAAGCATCCTCCAGGTCCAACGACGAGAGAAAGTCGTCCTCCTTCAGCTGTCCGAGCACGTGCTGGAGGGTGACCATCCTGAACTGTGCCTTTATGAACTTGTTTAGCCGACGTAGGTCCAGGATGGGGTGCCAACCGCCTGTCTTCTTTCTGACGAGGAATTATGTTGAGTATACTCCGGAGCCCCGGAGCCTCTTGGGAACGAGCTCGATGGCACCTTTCTTGAGCATCGCCCTTACCTCCAACAGCAGTTGAGGGACATAATTCTCCTTCCTGGCCAAGGGAGGAATGCGGGGACACTTCTTCAGGAATTCTAGTGAGTGCCCGCGGGCCAGGGTATCCAGCACCCAACGGTCGGTGGAGATGGACTCCCACACGCTGACGAACTTTGTCAGCCAGCTTCCCACCGGGGTGCTTCGGTGGGGGCCCGACGCTACGGCCGGTTCAGTCTTGTTTGGAAGTGGCCTTGCCGCCTTGGCCTCCTTGACGGCGGCGGCGTCGAGATCTTCCTCGTTTGCCGCGACCTCTGTAGGCCTCCTGGGACGAGGAGCGGGCCACCTGGCAGTACGTAGAGGACCCACCGCTGGATCGCTTGGAGGCCCCTTGTCTGCCTCCGGTGTTCTGAAAGGGCCGTCGTCGTTGCAGGACTCCCAGGGATCGGGCCGTCTCAGTGTCGGTCTTGATGGCCTGGAGCGACTCATCTACCAACAGTTTGTTGCCGTCGAACGGCATGTCCAACACCCTGGTCTGAACGTCCTGACGGAAGTGAGTCGCCTTGAGCCACCCTCGTCTTCGAAGGCAAACACTGTTGCCTAACTGGCAAAATCCGGTGTCAGCAATGTCTGTTGCGACCATTATGGCGTGGTCCGACGCCACCTCACCTTCCTGCAGAATCTCTAGGGCCTCCGCCCTCTTGTCTGGTAGGAAGTCCAGCAAGGGAGCTATCTTGTACCAAAGATCCCTGTTGTAACGGGCCACAATCACTAAGGCGTTGGCTGCCTTAATTGTTGTCGCTGCCGACGAGATGACCCGTCGCCCATGGCGTCCAATTTCTTTCCCTCGCCGTCTGGTGGTGAAGTGGAGGTTGAAGCCGCCGCAACCCAGTACTTCTTCTCGTACCGGTCCCTCTTGGCGGGCGTCGTGGAAGGGTTCTTCAGGACGGCAAGTCCCTCGTCCCAGATATCGTTGAGTAACGGTACCGCGAGGAACGTCTTTCTCTTGGCCTCCCGCCGTTGGTAGACGAAGCCTTCCTTCTTCTGTTCCTTCGGGCAAAGGTGGAAGAGCTCGGATGCCCTGGCGATCATGGCGTGGAAAGAGCCAATTTCATCGGGCGGAGAAGCCCGAAGGGGTGGTGAAGGAAGGTCCGTCCCATCGTCACCACCGTCGTCATCCGTCCCCGTCGCTGTATCCGTCGCTGTATCATTTCGGGGGTCCGGCAAGGGGGCTGAGGGCTCCACGGGCCTTGTGGGCACAAAGGGCGGGGTGGACCCTCCTCTGCTTGTTCGGTGGGCTTCCCGACTGTCTTGGTTCTGGATCCTCTGCCGGGGCTCGTGGTAATCTTGTCCTCATCTCGGTGCATAAGGATTGGATTGCCAACAAAATGGCCGCTGAGCTGTCCTGAGGCTCGGGCAATGGCTGCGACGAGCGGGATGGCTGCTCCTCTACTGGGCCTTCGTCGTCGCCCTCGTCGCTTTCTTCGATCACATCAGCAGGATCTCTGCCGTGGGATCGTACCTCCTCGAACCTCTCGTTGAGGCCCTTCACATTCCACCAGCTCCTCCTCAGAGGCTGAATCCGTGTCCGTAATGGCCACCGCCCCCCCTTTTTCCACAGCGGTCTTGTCGATGGGCTGGAAAGAGGATTCCCTCTGCGGTGACAGGGAAACTCTGGGCCCCGAGGTCGCCTCCACTGGCGTAGTCTCCGCCGGCTTCACCAGGGCCGCTGCAAGTCCCTCAATATAGGCCTTCGCCGGTTGGATCAGGGCCCTCACCATCTTAGGTGTGTCCTAGGCCTTCACCTTGGGGGGGGGGGGGAGGGTCACCGCCTCGCTCCCCTTCGGCTCCCTTCGAGATCAACCGGGGCCTCTCCAGAAGCTTACCCGGGTCCTCGGATTTCCTCTTCCCCGAACCACAGCGTTGGCTCGTGGTTGATGGTGCCGGGGAAGGCGCGCCCTGCCTGGCAGCCGAAGAGCCCGACCGTTCGATGCTCCCCGTGCCCGCGGACTCGCGGTGCTTCGCCTTCTGTCGGGCCCCCGTCGCCGGGGCGCCCTCACAGGACTTAGAAGACCACTCTGACCTTTTCTTCTTCTCACCTGCTGGGCCCTTCTCCAGCCAGCTGGCGAGGCAGGTACGACGATTCCTCATGGTCCGTTCCGATAGGTTATTGCAGAACGCACATTCCTTCTCCACTGTGCGTCTTGTCCTCATGAAGGCAGTAGAGACATCTAGAATGCTCGTCCTACTTGAAAACATTCTGTAACCCGCATCCAGGGCAGTTTCTGAACAGCTTGTATCCGGGCGTCGAGCTTCCCTTATCCTGGGCCATGTCCAACGTAGGCCTTGGATCTTCTGGAATCCTCCAAGAAGCATAACTCGACGAAAACTTCATCCTTGAGGGGCGTAGAAAATTCCAAAACGAGTCCCCGTTGATCGGAAGTAGAACGGTGGAGCTTGAGGCTCGATAAAATCCAAAAAAGGAGAATATTGCTTTGAAAAAAGTGTGAAAACGCAGTAAAAGCTCGAGAGCTATATCACGAGGACTCCCAACACTTGAACGTGTGGTAAAAATCTGAAGATGGTTGCCAGAGGAGGGGCTTAGGTAGAGGGCAGTCATTGGCTGGGGGCAGTATGACCGAGAGATCAGTGATTGGTTATTAGTAGAAAGACAGTTCGGAAATGAAACAAACTGATTTTTTTCTTTACGGAGGATTCCCAGCCTGACAGGGAATACTCATGAGCATGTGAATCCATGCCAGACCCCATGCTGGAGAATTGAGCAATCTCTGCCCCTCCTTCTCCCTGTCCAGAGACTTTATTTACAAACCCTAGCCCGTTTTTTTTTTTTTAAAGAAAGGGCGATGATGGGAGTAATTCAATCTTTAAACTCGCCAATAATTTAACCTAACATTCAGTAACAAAATAAACATCCTAATAGTTTCGGAATTTTACACCATATGTCTGCTATCCAGTGATGGTATCAACACCCCAATCATTCAGGGAGAAGCCATGAGTGTTAACTGATTGTGCCACTGAGATTGGTTGGGAAATTAATATATAGCAAGGCATGTAATATCAATAAGAGTAAAAGCTCTGGTTATAACATCCTTACATTGACAGTCAAGTCTGCACAGTTTATAACCAGGACAAGCGCTTTCCTCTTGTATGCTTCCCGCTGTGCAACCTCTGCACTTCAGGTTTCAGGGAAGACGCAGACCCTCTCAGGAGCGGCAGCTGACATCAGCCGAAAAGTGGTGCCGGCGTCTTCTCTCTCTTTCCAGCTTCTGCCTGGCCTGCCTACATGAACCACACTGATTCTTGCTTCCTCTGCTCTTCTCTATGGCATGCACCTGAGGGGGGCCTTTAAAACCTCTGTCTCCCGCAGGTATGGGTAATGTGAATTAACGTCCTCACCACTCCTGCAACATTGTACCTTTTTCATACTCTTCTTCGTCCCAGCACTTAGAGAATTACGGGACTTTAAGTACCTAATGATAGTTAGGTTTTCAAGTTTGATTTTTACTTTTGAACCCAAGTCTGTTCCGTATAATATTCTTTAAAGCCCTGGTGAAGAATGTGGGATATATTGGCCTAACTCAGCAGTACTTTCCCCACATCACCAAGCTGCGCATCTACAGTCACCAGCAAAATGGCTGTGCTGGCTCCTGTGGGCACCATGGCACCAAAACTGCGTTTTGCAGCAACAAAAATATGGCTGCACCGTCTTGCCAAGCACACACTGGGCATGGTGGAACAAGGGGGCACACTGAGGGAGCGTGCCAGTGTGTTCTTGCATATACAAAGGAAATAAGAGTGAAAAAGCAGCGCTGTTTTGCTGCCAGCCCAAAGTTCCATGGAAAAGGGGAATTATTCACATTAAAAAAAGCGATGCCGCTCTGATGCTCTTTTCCTCTGATTCCGTATCACAACATGTTATTAATAAGAACCTGCTATGCTTATCCACATTCACATTGCGCTCCAGCAGACAAGCATAACTTCTGAATGACAGGCCCCGTCAAACCAAATCTGAGAAAAATCCACATAAGCTTTATTTCAGCAGCATGGAAAAGCACTTAACTCTTGCTACCAAGCGTGAAAATCATTGTTTGAAAAGAAATCATAGCTTTCTGTGCACATGTCAATTTCATGGAGACCTTTGCCTTGTACAGACGGTTGTGTAAAACAAGCTGGTTACAGCTACAGAACCCCATTGGAAAGGCAGATGCAAAAACCGAATTTAAAAACAAATGCCAGCTTTCACCCCATGAGTCAAAATGGGCTTGTGCAAACTAAAGAAAAACAAATTGCCTGTTTTAAAAAGTAAAATGTAAATGAAAGCTTGTCTGTGCCTAGCAATGTGAAGGGGTTGGCTGCTGGGAAACACATATGGGCTGTTTATTCAACAGGTTTGTTTTTTTGATTCAGGACCAAATAAAAGAAAATAACGGTTTTAAACTGCCTTGGCTAGATTTTGGAAGCTTACAAAAACAGGTTATTCCAGTTGGCAGAGCTAAGCCTTCCACCAAAGAAAGGGAACCACCATAAACTTTCAGGTTTCTGCTGAGAGGATGACAAACAAAAGGGTCTCTCAGTAGATGCTAACACCCCAGTGATAATTATTAGGTTGCACAGAATCTGGTCTAGGCTGAACCCTCTGACAATGGAACTTCCAGGACAAGGACATGTGAAAAGAAAGTCACACTTCCTTGTGATTTCTACAGGAAGCTTCAAGGGAATCTCCATGAGGACCCTGCCCATGAAGGGGGGTAGCCTTGGAAGGCAGGCCCACACATAGGGAACAGATTGAACATTTGCCTCCAAAGACTTAATAAAAATGTAAAGACGTTTATCTCTGCAGCAGGACTTTGTAAAAATGTGAAAATATCGCAGTTTAGAAAGTGATTTTGTGGTTTATAATTTGAGACATCCATGATGCCATTGCGAATTCTAATACTAACATCCCTTATGATAATCCACACACGTGTATAAAGTTACAGAATTTTAGGCCGAATCTTTCATACTCAAAATTACCAAAAAG
This sequence comes from Ambystoma mexicanum, assembly GCF_040938575.1. NCBI lineage: Eukaryota > Metazoa > Chordata > Amphibia > Caudata > Ambystomatidae > Ambystoma > Ambystoma mexicanum. The sequence goes on from NC_090931.1 coordinate 870,718,032, forward strand.
TATAAGGAGGATGAAACAATGTCTCACAGAGTTCAGAGTTGGAGTGGAATGGTCTGCATAAAATATGTAATCTGTTTATGTAAGTTGCTAAGAGACTTCAACTGTATAAACGTACCATTTGTGGAAAAATCGGATTTTAGCTAAAGTAACTGTGGGAGGTTTTTGAACGTTGTAAAACTCGCATCATAAATCTGACATTCTGCCTTGAAATCCAACCAATTGAGTGCGAGGCGGGAACTAGCACCCCTGACCAATCCAGTCGGTTAGAGGTGGGCTTAGTTAAACCTGCCCAGCCATATACTTTGACAATGTCACTATGCATTATAAATAAGAGTCCCTGACAAGACTCCAGACTCTCTTCCTGAAGTTCCTGCGCTGCGTTCCTGATATGCTCCATTCATCTTTCTGATCCCAACTACAAGGCCTGAGCATTGCTGATCCTATCCCAGCAGGGCCTCAATTCTGAAATCCCACGAAAATCCCAAATAGCCAAAGGGCAAAGCTGCAGTATTCTTTTGGGAAGCATCCTGAACCAGCCTGGCTTGCTGCCCATTACCTGCATGCCCACTGCAATCCTGCCATTCAGCTGGCCTTGGATAGGAGAATTACCATCCAGTGACCCAAATTGCCCAGCTGTTCGCTACCCATTGACCAGACCTTGCCAAGTTGTTTTTTGCCCAACTGTCTTGTGCCAGGCGCGCCAGCCGTGTGGTGACCTGACCCTGTTGACTGTCCAAAAATCCCAAAACTAGAAAGTGGACTGTGAGCATAATCCCTACCCCTGAGAAATGCATATCTTGTCTTGCCTTTGTCCTTATCCCACTCTCTAAGCAGTCCTATCTTAACCCGATAACTTGTTGAAACTGTTAGAATTATCCTCGCATCCTGTCCTTAATTTTTAAGTACTAGCGCCATCTCTTTTCAATTTGTCTCGTTTAATCCTAAACCATTAGCCATATTTCGGGTGATGGGACTGGTTTCCGCCAAAGTTGGGCGCTGGAGTGATAGGGTTGAACTTGCGAATCAACCTTGGATCTTACTGTGTCCATCTTTGGTTGTGTAGTCTGAATACTCTAGTTTAAAGTAAAAGTGTACTTGTCACAACTGATTTCATTTCCTATTTCACGGCTTCACTTTGCTCAAAGTGCACCTTTTTATATCTTGCATAACTCATCCAGTTTCATAGCTAGAGACCCATTTTCACTTCTACAATATCCCTGTGATATACCTCTACACCCCAGCTCAAAATCAGAGTATTTCACCCATTTTTATTAAAAACCGTTTGGGTAATTTTAAGTGGGAATTGAGAAAATTGCAACTTTTCCCACTGGTCATTTGGCTGCAGCATGCTCTAAACTTAACAACTCATTTTTTAATTGTCTGCCTTTTGCTGATCGATTGCCTTGTGATTGCCAGTGATATAACATACATGCTAGTGTGATAAAACATATGTATATTATAATTTAAAAACACATGAATTAATTATTTGTAAAATTCGAGTGTTATTTTAGGCATTTGCTAAGGATTTTGTCTCTTATTCTGTGAGGGAAGGTTGGATTTTCGGTCTTCTGCCTCTTATTCCTGATTACCTGCTGTTTCTTCCTATCCACTCAGAATTCGATTATCTGTGGGTTGAGGGAGCATTGCAGGGGAAAATCTTAACTTGGGTGCCATCTTTCCTAAATCAAAAAGTGTTCCTATTCAATTGTTCTGTGCATATCTATATGTTCTGGGAGAAGGTTAATTAAGTGCATTACGTACATTTCTATTGTAATTATCACCCCATTGGGGATTGCTGCCCCATATTAAAATTGTCCGTTTTCTTTTGAATTTTAAAATAAAAATATTGCATTTCACCAACCAGCCTGGTTCATGGTCCATTGTAACGCAGGGTAGGTGAAAAAGGGGGTGTGATACGAGTTGTGTACCATCCCAAATTGAATTTGCATAAAATAAGGAGAAAGGCATCTCAGTTGTGCGCTACATACTAGGCCGAGTGTTAGGGAGAATTCTTATTTATGGCTAATTTCCCTCACCTAGCGAATTCCCCATCAGCTTTGCTGGACTTCTGGAGTTTATTTTTTTTTTCCACTTGGTAAGAGTGTGAGCTTTTCCCCCACTCTTACCTGTGTTTTGCCATGTGCATTTCTCTGTTTTTGTGATTGTGGACTCTGAAGTACACCACTTCAGTAGCCCCCTTCTTTTTGTGTGTCACACAGCACCTTCAGTGCCGTGGCACGGGGTTGCCTTTGAGACTTCCCCCGACTCCATTTCTGAGGCTGACTACAGTCCCCCATAAAAGAGTAAAGTTGCCATTAACTTTAGTCAATCTACCACAGATCCAGTACACCCCATCTTCCATGGAGTACTAGAAAGGGTTAACTCGTATCCCTTTTTATCTGTACCCCCTAGAGCATTGTTTCACGCTTAACATTTAGACTTGGCTGCTGGCAGTGGTATCTACCCTAACTTTTCTACCGCGATTATATTAGGTAAACGTGGTATTGTTCTTGGCTATTATATTAGCCTCAAACATAAACCCGCTTGACCAAATAGTCTTTCTTTTGGCTCTGGTTGGGTTTATTCGCCATTTCTTTTTGTTAAAGTCCTTCTTGTCTTTTACTAGGTTTGCCTTCTTTGTTCACCGTCTTTTGGCAGTCCTGAGCTATCTACCCTTCAACAACTAAGAGAAGATCCAGTCCGGAGTCTTCTTCCCTTGAGCCTGGTGGGGATAACCAGCTCATCTTCCACAGCCAGAGGATTCTCTTCCTTGGTCGAAATCGCTGCACACTGCTGTAGTGGTCCGGATAGCCATTTGAAGAGCCACTCCTGTTTTTAAGGAGCGCACCTTTTATCCGTTGTCGCTGCTGTGTTCATCCCTGTGTGGTACAGACCCCCTTAAGGCCCCCTTCAGACGTCCTTCACAACAAAGCTACAGGAACTGTGGGTCTGCAGGAAACCAACAGGAACAACTGCCAGGGCACCAGCTGCACCACGGGAATAAGGTATTGTGTTCTGCTTGAGGAAACTGGGTGAATCCCTTTTCTTCATCTCCAAGGCTTGCCCTGGTCTTCCCTCCTTCTTATAACTTTTGCTTCCGAACATTGACAATATCGAAGTACTTTTGGCTACGTTGAATCGTGAACTGTCTGACTGTGTGATCTTCGGCAACAAGCCCCTGGTGCCCCTTGACCCTGGCTACGGCCCTTTGACTTTTGAACTCCTGTCGCTGAGTGTTTCTCGATTCTTTCTGCCTAACCAAAATATTGCCTGTGATTTTTGCCTCCAACTCCCTCTGGCTATATCAGGTGCTAAGTGTGTTTTGCCCCGGAAGCATTTCATGTCAAGGATACGCGTTTATTTAGTAGACCGAACTGTCAAAAAGTGATCGCAATCGTATTTGCGGTAACGTGTTTTGTTCGTAACACCGGTTCATTCAAACACAGGGTACTTACCTTGAGACATATGGTACAAAGTGAATTGGTTAGTTGTAGTATATTTAACCGTGGTTTTTGTTTAAGTTTAATAGAAGTGTTGTGTTTATAAAAAATGGTTTAAAAATAAATGTTCTTATATTTTTCTACCTGAAACCTTGAGTCAGTGTTTGCTTGAGTCACAGTAATTGTGGTCCCTTTGTGTAATCTCTGCTACTGCTCATACTCTTGAGATAAGCCTGGCTGCTCCGCCACTTCTACCACTCTGACATAGCAGTAAAGGCTTGTACCAAAGGTAAAACTTGTATTGCCACCTGTAGTCCTAATTGTGTGTAGTGGTCCCTAAGGGCACTGCACAGGATTCTGCCTAACACCGAGACCAAGGTGTGTGTCGCCAGATTGAAATCCTTAACAAGAAGGTGACTGTTACTCCCGTGATTAATACGCCTGGGCAGGATTATAAAAATTGCAATAATTTTATACACATAACAAATTTCCCTTTTATATTGAAAATGGTAGAACAATTAGCAACCATTCAGCTTCAAGAACATGTGGAAAGCCAGAAAATACTCCATCCTAAGTAGTCAGGCTTTAGGATCCTCCAACGGCAGAGACCGCTCTCTTGGATCTACAGTCAGAAATGCTTGATATCATAGAGAGCAAGGCGGGGCTGTTGATGTTATTGGATTTGTCAGGAATAATTGCTAACTAGCAGACTATGGAGGGTGCTCTAGTGGAGCTATTGATTGGATTAGGTCCTTTCTTCTTGACAGGAATTCATGAATAGTTTGGGGCGAGGCATGCTCCAAGTCCAAGCTAATTAAGTGTGGTGTTTCGCAGGGAGCGTGTCTCTCCCCGGTTCTATTCAACATATTTTGTCGCACCCTATGTGACGTTTTGGATACCCGGTTGTGCGAATCTCGAACTATGCCGATGACACCAAGCTCATTATTGAATTGAGAGGGGTCTATGTGAAAGATCTGGAGAATACAGAAAAAGTGTACGAGGCTATGGAAATATGGAGGATAACGAATGGTCTTTGTCTTAATTCCATTTAGAGTTCCTTATCTTTGGATCAACACAGGCACATGCTGAACTTTCAAGTTTGTATGAAGGCTTTACTTTAGAAGGCCATTATATTGAAGTTGTTTCCAAAGTGAAGACACATTGATTTTGGAACCATCCCTGGGTGCTGAAACTCATGTAAGTAATGTGGTTCAGAAAGCCCAATATCATCTAAGGCTGCTCAGACTAGTGAAGCCTTGTGTGTATTAGCAGCAAACTGCACTATATTGGTGCGAGTTGTCATTATGCCAAGGTTGAATTATTGTAGTGCTTTACTTGCTGGGGCCAGTAACGGCTGTATCAAAAGACTCCAGAATGATGCAGTACGGATCATTAAAGGCACTACAAGATGGGACCCAGTATCGATACACAGGAGAGAGCGCCACTGGCACACAGTAGAGGCTAGAATATGCTTCAAATTAAAAATCATTGTACATAAGTGCCTGTATGGAAAAGGACCTCAATATCTAAAGGAACGATTGGTACTGGAAAACCTCACCAAAGTCAACTCGGTCAAAGGACTTTGTGTCCGACTCAGCCTAGATGCAAACAAGTCTGAGGTAATGGACGTTCCATTGCCTCACAGGCAAGGCCATGTGGAATAAACTCCCCGTGGAGATGCGCCAGGAAGAAAACAATATTGTCTTTAGGAAATGTCTTAAGACATTGCTGTTTGTCTAGATCGATATATGCTGGACTTTATCTGTTGTGCGTTTGCGCCCTGATTCCTGCGTGCTCCGGCGCATTATAAACATAATATCATAAGGATTAGTCACCAGACTTGATTGAAAAGGGGAAGGCAAGGTATTTTAAGTAGTTATTATTCAGGGAGGTCCTCAGCCTTACAAGTCCCCAGGATTTTGGAAGGGTTTTTATTTCTCCCAAGGTCTAGGAGCTTGCGATTGTTTTCACCCCTATTTACATGTGTATCTTGAGGAAAAACAAGATGGTTATTACAACAAGCCATTACATACTTTGGCATTGCAGAGCAATCCTCCTTAGGGGAAGACAAATACAGAGTCCATCCATTGCCCTGGGCCCTGGGCCTCATCTCCTCCGAAGTGATCCTCCCGCAGACCACCACCCAGAAGGTCATTATCGGAAAGCGCCCGTCTTTCACTGCCCACCAGGGAGGAGACTTTAGGCAAGGAATTCGTGAGGAGTCTGTAGCATTCATCACACCTGCTTCCTCATGTCTCCACTCTCCCCCTCCATCCTGTCTACAATTCTCTCTACATAGCCATAACACAATTGGTGTCACTCTCTCAATCCCAATAATTTACATTAACTCTGTGCAAACATGCCAGAAACTCTACTACAAGTTTTCCTCCACCTGTTGCACCCTGCTTTCTAGTCTATTGTTCTGCCTCAAGCTCCTTTCATCTCACCCGAACATCTCTCACTGGCGAGTGAATCTGCAAGCTTTTTATAGCTCTCCCTTTCCTGCCTAGATGCTTCCATCTGTTCCAATTGGGTACCGCAGTCTGCTGCTTCCCAGGGCCAATATCTGTTTGACATTATCTCACTTCCTCCCCCTCCAAGTCAAGACTTCCCTTTGGAAGTCTTCATATGGGCCTTTAAACGCGACCCCTATTCAGTCTCAATTTCCCTCTGGCTAGGATTGTGGCCATTGTAGTAGTTTGCTCTCTGGTTCTCTCCCATTTCAATTAAGTCACTATTCACTCAGCATTTGCAAAATGTTACTGGGTCTCCACTTTTTCTATGCTATCTCTTGACAGTTTAAGTTTCACTGTCCCACTGCTCCCTTGTAACCAAGTCTGGGGTTTGTGGGGTAGGTGCTGAGCCTCTCATTCGGCTCCTGAATGGGCAAGGACAGCCCATTTCCTTTAGGGCAACCGTCTGTTCCTTCAGTTCCACGCTTATCTGGTGGGACCAGGTGCATTGTGGTACTTTTGTCTTTGCACGGTGTGGACTCCCAGGAAAGATCATTCATCAAAGGAGTCTGGTGAATTCTAGTAGCAGCAATGTGTTGGGAATAAGTAGAAAGAGAAGAGAAAGAGACCTACTCAGGACAGAGGGTGATAGGCACTGGGTCAGAGAAAGTGCATACACAGCTCCAGGACAACCGGGGAACAGGATTATCCCCAAGGATTCCCCCTGAAACTCCCAAATCCCACACACCACCTCTGAGGTATGTCTGGCTCTCACCTTACCCTGGTCGGCCATCTCAGTCTGAAACCCTATAACAGTGGTCACAACCTTGACAAAAGAGGGAGTACTTGTGGAAGCCCAGCATGAAGATACACAGTTCATTATGCCCATGACACTGTTTGGTAGCTTGAATTGAGGGAACCACAGACTGCTGTGAAAAGTCTAATTAAGATCGAACCACCAAGAAAAAGTATAAGAAAAAAATTAAACATTTCAATAAAAGAAATGATGCATGCAGGAATGCTCTACATGGAGAGGAAGCAATGGGAGTCCAGCAGCATAAGCAAAGTAAAGGAACTTATGTAAGCCAGACAGATTCTGCATGGGGGGTGGGGGGGTCGAACAGTGAAGGAGACAGACAGGGAGGGATGAGATGGAACAAGTTACTTACCTGTAACTGTTGTTCTCCAGCATGGGTCTGGCATGGATTCACATGCTCATGAATATTCCCCGTCAGGCTGGGAATCCTCGGTAAAGATAAAATCAGTATCAGTTTCGTTTCTGATCTTTCTTTCTTAGTAGTAACCAATCACTGGTCTCTGGGTCATACTGCCCCCAGCCAACGATTGCTCTCTCCCTAAGGCCCGCCCCTGGCAGCCATCCTCAGATTTGGTAGCACGTAAAGTGGAAGTATGACCAAGTAAAGAGCCGCAGAGGGGTTGGAGGGAGGGTTCGCATGTGAATCCATGCCAGACCCATGCTGGAGAACAACAGTTACAGGAAAGTAACGTGTTCCTTCTCCAGCATGGGATCTGGCATGGATTCAAATGCTCATGAATATAAGAATACATAGCAGTACACACATGCACAACCACGGGAGGTGGCAAGGCTCAACATTAAGCATTACATAAACTCAACATTAAGCAACTCTTACCTCCTCACCCGGCCCACCTTCAGGCGAACAGGTTGCACAGCACTGCTTGGCCGACTCCAGACTCCTCCCTGGAATCCCGGTCGACGCAGTAGAATTTCGTGAAGGTGTGCGTCGACCTCCACGTAGCAGCCATGCAGATGTCCAGCAGGGGCACACCAGACAAGAACGCCGTAGTAGAAGCGATCGCTCTCTGGTCGAAGGGTATCTCGGACGGCCGGGCAACGGTCGGTTTGCCAACCGATGACAGTGCATGATGCAGCCGGAGAGCAATCTGGAATTGGAAGCCTTCGAGAGGGCCTTCCCTTGATTCACGGGTCCAAAGTTCACAAAAAGCTGTGATGTCTCCCGAAAACTCTTTGTGCGGTCCACGTAGAACTTCAGCACTCTAGCTAGATCCAGCGAGTGCAAAGTCCTCTCGGCCGGCGACAAAGGCGACGGAAAGAAAACTGGCAACACCATGGGCTCGTTGAGGTAGAAGTCCGACGGCACCTTGGGTATAACGGAGGGGTGCGTCCTCAGCACCACCCTCGTCTCGTGGAAAGTCAAGTATGGCAGCTTGCAGGATAGGGCTTGGATCCCTCCCACTCGTCGTGCGGAGATGATGGCCACAAGGAACGCTTTTTTCCACAACATAAATTTCAACAGTGCCGAGTGCAGAGGCTCGAATGGTGGCCCCATGAGCCTGGTCAGCACCACGTTGAGCTCCCACGCCGGAGCCTTCACCGGCGGGATCGATTGGAACAGTCCCTTCATAAATTCCTTCACCAGGCGATGAGAACACAGGGATGACCGTCCCGTAGTTCTGGTGTAACGGGAAATCGCTGCAAGATGGATCTTAATGGAAGCGTGAGCTAGCCCCGCCTCGGCCAGCGACAGCAGGTACAGCAGCACTTGAGGGGCCGTAATTCGCAGAGGGTTAATCTTCTGTGCACGGCACCAAACAGAGAACCTCTTCCACTAGTGTCTGTAGCACTTTAGAGTTGAGGACGCCCTGGCCTTTGCAAGCAGCTACTTGCAGTCCACCGGGATTTCGTACCCTCCAAACTCTAGTGCTGCAGGAGCCAGGGCCTGCAAGTTCAGCGACTACGGGTCGTGATGGAGGATGGCGCCTCCTTCTCTGGACAGATTTGCGTCCGTCGACAGCCTGACTGGGGGGGGACGCTGACAAGTCCAGAAGGTCCGGGAACCAGATCTGTCTCGGCCACGCCGGTGCGACGAGGATCATCCTGCACCGGGACCTCTCGAGATGGTTGATGAGTCGGAGCAGCAACGGCAACGGAGGGAACGCATACAGGAACTGGCCCATCCCAGGGGAACGAGAAAGCATTGCCCATACTCCTCGGCTGGGAAAACCTACTGGCGAACCTCTGGCAATTGGAGTTCATTGCCGTCGCAAACAGGTCGATCTGGGGTTTGCCCCATTGTTGGAAAAGTCGATCCACTTGATCCTGACGCAGCTCCCACTCGTAGCACGAGCGCAGCTCCCTGCTGAGTGAGAAAACGATAACGTTCTTTGTTCCTGCAAGATGGAAGGGCACCAGAAACATGCCCTGGGCGACGGCCCAGTGCCACAGATCCTGGGCCTCCTTGGACAGGGCTGGGGATCTGGTGCCTCCCTGCTTCCGGATGTAGAACATTGTGGTGGAGTTGTCGGTGAAGATCCTTACCCCCTTGCCCTTGAGGGACGGGAGAAACAACCCGAGGGCCCAGACCACTGCTCGGAGCTCCAGGATGTTGATGTGGAGTGACCTCTCCTCCGGGAGCCTGTTATGCAGAATCCTGTGCAGTGCCCTTAGGGACCACTACACACAATTAAGACCACAGGTGGCAATACAAGTTTTACCTTTGGTACAAGCGTGTACTACTAAGTTATAGTGGTAGCAGTAGCAGAGCAGCCAGGCTCATCTCGAGTATATGAGCAGTAGCAGATTACACAAAGGGACCACAATTACTGTGGCTCAAGCAAACACTGACTCAAGGTTTCAGGTAAAAAATATAAGTACATTTATTTTTAAACCATCAGTTATAAACACAACACCTCTATTAAACTTTAAACAAAACCACACGTTAAATATACTACAACTAACCAATTCACTTTGTACAGTAAGTCTCAAGGTAAGTACCCTGTGTTTGAATGAACCAGTGCTATCAACAAAACAAGATACCGCGGATACGGTTGCAATCACTTTTTGATAGTTCGGTCTACTCAATAAACGCGTATCCGTGACATGAAATGCTACCGGGGCAAAAACACACTTCGCACCTGGGATACCGAGAGGGAGCTGGAGGCAAAAATCATAGGCAATATTTAGGTTAGGCAGACAGCATCGAGAAACTCTCAGAAACAGGGTCGGAGCCAGGGTTAAGTGACACCGGAGACCTGTTGCCGAAGATCACACCGTTAAGACAGTTCAAGATTCAGTGTAGCCCAGAGTACTTTGATATTGTCAATGTTCGGAAGCAAAAGTTATGGAGGGAAGACCAGGACGAGCCTTGAAGATGAAGAAAAAGGGATTCACCCAATTTCCTCGAGTAGAACACAGTAGCATATTCAAATGGTGCAGCTGGTGCACTGGCAGTTGTTCCTGTTGATTTTCCGCAGACCCACGATTCCTGGAGCTTCGTTGTGAAGGAGGACGTCTGAAGGGGATCTGCACCACACAGGGATGAAGCCGGCAGCAGCAACAACAAATAAAAGATGAGCTCCTTAAAAACAGGGGAGGCTCGGCAGGTGGCTATCCGGACCACTACAGCAGTGTGCAGCGATTTCGACCACGGCAGAGATCTCTGGCTGAAGAAGATGAGCTGGTTATCCCCACCAGGCTCAAGGGAAGAAGACTCCGGAGTGGATCTCCCCTTAGTCGTCAAAGGGTAGATAGCTCAGGACTGCAGCAGGGCTTCACCGGGACGGGGTAGTTGCAGCAGCTATCATTCTCTCCACTTCTCTTCAGTTCCTTGTAGTTCAAGAGGCGACTGACTTCTAGCCCAAGAGACCTGCCTTTTATGCGCAAAACCCCCATTCACACAGACTGGCTGTCAATCACGTAGCGGGGGGATTGTCCAGCCGGGACAACCACCTCAGCCAATCATGGCAAAGTGCAACTTGGGTTTCCTAGGATACCCTGTGCAGGGGCTGACTACACCCCTCCCTCACATTCAGCCCACGTAGACACCGAGGCGCCAAGAGGAGGGCTTCTCTGCAGAAGCCTGCCAAAAGGTGGTGAAAAAAGAAGGTGAACCTAGTTTGCCGCGCAAAGTAAAACACAAGAAGGACTTTAACAAAAAGAAATGGCGAATAAACCCAACCGGAGCCAAGTATTTGGTCAAGCGGGTTTATGTTCGAGGCCAATATAATAGCCAAGAACAGTACCACGTTCATCTAATATAATCACGGAAGAAAAGTTAGGGTAGATACCACTGCCACCAGCCTAGTCTAAATGTTAAGAGCAAAACAATGGTCTGGGAGGCACAGACAGAAAAGGGGTACAGATTAGCACTTTCCAGTACTCCATGCAAGATGGGGTGTACTGGGTCTATGGTAAAAATGACTATGTAAAGTAAATGGCAACTTTACCTTTCTCTGGGGGACAGTAGTCAGCCCCAGCGAAATGGAGTCAGAGGGAAGTCTTAAAGACAACCCCGGGTTACTGCACTAAAGGTGCTGTGTAACCCATACAAGAACAGGGGAACCTGGAGTGGTGTGCTCCAGTGCCCAAGATCACACAATGAGTAAAAACACATAGGTCAAAACACATGTAAGAGTGGAAAAGGATGTACACTCTTACCAGGTGGAAAGAATTGAACTCCAGAAATCCAGCAAAGCTTCTGCGGGACTCGCGAGGTGAGGGAAATATTAGCCCTAGAAGGAGAATTCTCCCTAACAGAGCCAAAGGCCTCTCTCGTGCACATCTCTGGTGTGCGCTTCGCATCCCTCCAGGGAGGCGTCCGTCTGCACAGTCTCCTGATGTACCGGGGTCTGAAAGTCCTTGCACGCCGCGAGATGCGCGCGGGTGCCCCACCATTGAATCGCTTGGCGGAAAACCTTGTTGAGCGGGATCCTGTCTTCGAAGCTGCCCGTCGCTTGCATCCAACAGGCGTCGAGGAACTCTTGTAGAGGGCGCATCCGTAGCCTGCACAGGTGCACCAGGTAGATGCATGAGGACATCATTCCGAGCAGGGACTTGATGGATCTCACCCTGGCCATGCCCGTGGCTAGCAGGCGCTACACCTTGCCCAAGATGGCCTTCGTCCTCTCCTCCGACGGCGAGGCCAATCGCGCCACTGTATCGAGCTTGGCTCCCAAAAACAGTGCGACCTGCGACGGGACCAGGTGGGGTTTCGAGTAGTTGGAGAATACCAGATCCGTGAGAAGTTGGACGGTGTCCGCTATGTGTTCGATGGCAAGTTCTCTTGTCCTTGCACAGATGAGCCAATCGTCCAGGTAGGGGTAGACGTGGATCCCCCGCAGGAGCAGCTGCGCTGCCACTGGTGCGAGGCACTTGGTAAACACCCTGGGTGCAGACTTCAGCCCGAACGGCAGGGCCTTGAATTGGTAGTGCCGGCCTTGGACTACGAATCTGAGAAACTTTCGATGTCCTTTTAGAATGGGGATGTGAAAGTAAGCATCCTCCAAGTCCAGCGACGATAGGAAGTCGCCCTCCTCCAGCTGTCCCAGCACGTGCTGGAGGGTGACCATCCTGAACTTTTGTGCCTTGATGCATTTGTTTAACCGCCGAAGGTCCAGGATGGGGCGCCAACCGCCTGTCTTCTTTCTGACGGGGAAGTATCTCGAGTATACTCCCGAGCCCCGGAGCCTCTTCGGGACGAGCTCGATTGCGCCCTTCTTAAGCATCGCCCTTACTTCTAACAGTAGTTGAGGGACGTGTTTTTCATTCCTGGCCACGGGAGGAATGCGGGGGCACTTCATTTGAAATTTGAGAGTGTGCCCGTGGGCCAGGGCATCCAGCACCCAAAGGTCGGTGGAGATGAACTCCCACTCGCTGATGAACTTAGTCAGCCGGCCTCCCACCGGGGTGCTCAGGTGGGGGCCCGACGCTGCGGCCGGTTCAGTCCTGCTTGGAGGCGGCCTTGCCGACAAGATCCTCCTGACTTGCCGCATCCTCTGTAGGCCTCTTGCAACGAGGAGCAGGCCGCCTGGCGGTACGTCGAGGAGCCGCCGCCAGATCCCTTGGAGGCACCCTGTCTGCCTCTGGCGTTCCGAAAGGGCAGCCGTCGTTGCTGCAACACTCCCAAGGCCCAATCAGTCTCCGTGTCGGTCTTGATGGCCTGAAGTGACTCATCCACTGGTTTTCCAAACAGGTTGTTCCCGTCGAAGGGCATGTCCATAACTGTGGTTTGCATGTCCTGGCGGAAATCAGTTGCATTGAGCCATCCCGCCGTCGAAGGCAAACACCGTTGCCCAACTGGTGGAATTCGGTGTCGGCGGTATCCACGGCCACCGTTATGACGTGGTCCGACTCCACCTCAGTAGGAAGTCCAGCAGGGGAGCGGTTAGGCAGAAACCTGTGCAGTTCCCTCTGGGACCACTGCAAAAGATTTAGGACTACAGGTGTTTGGCAGTAAACCCACTTGCTAGCAGTCTGTACCACACAGATTCACTTGGTAGCTGTGGCTGAGCAATCAGACTTCCCTCAAGAAGAGTTAGGCAGTATACAGAGTATTCACAATAGGTCAAAAGAACACAATAGAGCAAGTAAACACTGACCAGAGCTTGGTGTAAAAGAGATATAATTATTTATTTAAAACCACATCTAGAAAAAACACACAGGCACTAATAGTAAGCAATCCAAAAACACGGTCACTAAAAGATATACACTCCCTTAAAAGAATATTAGGCAAGTCTTAAGTAAAGCCCCACTTATTTTCAGACAGCGGTGAGCGCTTAACGTAGATGGCACTCTAATAATTAGTTTAAAAAAGGAGAGAAAAGCAGAGAATAAATTGAAACAGATCCCAACACTTTTTCACGAACACAACAAGAGAGGAAGGCAAAGTAACACCGTGAGTTTAGAGCCAGTGGGCCGGATCCACTTTAAGGGGATCAAAACGAAATAAGAGTCTTGTAAAGGTTCAAAAAGAGTTGGACCAAAGAAAGGGACCAGTTAGAGGGTCAAGGCGGCCAGCCCAGTCCAGAAGGTGATGGGGTTATTACCTTGTAGCAATCTTTAGAAAGGGAGGCCTGGCGGACACGGTACCTTAAAGTGGTGAGAATACTCCAGCAGGGGAGTTGTTCCTGGCAGCGGATGCAAGTCGGTGCTTCGTCCGGGGGAAGAGAGGATCTTGTCGGGGAGGAAGACAGGAGTCTGTTGCACTGCCAGGGAAGAAACCAGACGCAGAGTTTCTCAGGTAAAAGGAGCGGTCCTTTAGTTTGCGGTCCAGTGGTAAGGGGCTATCCGGTTGACGGGGTGCTTGGGCACGGGCAATTCGACCACTTAGCCCGTCTGGGGTGCAAAGAGAAGAAGGTAAACTGGTTGTGCCCACCAGTCAGGGGAAGAAGCCTCTCCAGCCGGGAGATCTTCTCTGTCCTCGGGAAGTGGTGAGTCGGTTCCGCAGGGCTTCACCGGTGGTGTCGTCGTGATAGGTCGGCTCAGCTTCTCCCTCGTCGGATTCTCAGGTCCTGTGGTGACTTCTGAAGTTCCAGTCCCCAAAGCCCTGCTTTTATGCAGCATACCCCCATTCACTCAGCCTAGCTGTCAATCAAACATGCTAAGTGGTGAGCCGGCCAGCTCACCACTTGGGCCAATCACACAAGAGTGCGACTTGAGTTACCAAGGTAACTCAGTCCAGGGTGCCTAAACCCCCTCCCACACCCCCTGTGGTACCCAGAGTGGCACCACTTTTGGAGGCTTTCTGTGGAGAAGCCTGCCAAAAAGTGGATCAAAGGGTTCGACTATGTTCGAGGCTATGAGAATTAAATAATTAAAGTTGGTAGCCTCAAACGATGGGAAAATCCCATAGGATTATATTCGCGGTCGAATATAAAACGTAGTATCCATGCCACCAGCCAAAACTCGATCAGGGGGGACAGAGACGTACCCCCTCGACTAACGGACCCCGGGGCAATCGAATTGCCCCCGAAGTACGTCCACAATATGATGGTTTGTACTGGTTTCTGTTAATAATTTGGGACTAGTAAAGCCAATGGTGACTTTACATGCCCTGGGAGACAGTAGTCAGTCCCAGGGTATGGAGTCTATGGTGGGGTGTCACTATGACACCCCTGTGTTACTGCACAGAGGGTGCTTTGGAACACACATAGTAAAAACACATGAGACCCTATGGCGTAAAGGACCCCGTAGCCCATAAAACACAATAACAGTCAAAGGAACACCATAAAACATGTCCAAGAGTGGCAGAAAAAGAGTCTCACTCTTGGCAGGAGAAAAAAACTAACTCCAGAAATCCAGCAAAGCTGCTGGGGGACTCACTAGGTTAGGAAATTCAGCCTAAAGAGAGAATTCTCCCTAACAGGAGCGATCTTGTACCACAGCTCCCTGTCGTAGCTGGCCACAATCGATAAGGCGTTGGCCGCCTTAATTGTCGTCGCCGCAGACGAGATGACTCATCGTCCCATGGCGTCCAGCTTCTTTCCCTCGCCGTCAGGTGGGGAGGTCGAAGTTGAGGATGACGCCCCCAGCGCCTTCTTCTTGGCCGCCGCCGAGACAACCGAATCCGGGGTCGGCTGTGCCCTAAGGCACAAAGGGGCGGAATCGGGGACCCGGTACTTCTTCTCATACCGATCCCTCTTAGCAGGCGTCGTGGACAGGTTCTTCAGGAGAGCAAGTCCCTCCTCCCAGATATCGTCAATCAATGGAACCGGGAGGACCATCTTCCTCTTGGCCTTGTGTTAGGGAGAATTCTCTGTTTAGGCTGAATTTCCCTACCTAGTGAGTCCCCCAGCAGCTTTGCTGGATTTCTGGGGTTTCTTTTTTCTCCTGCCAAGAGTGAGACACTTTTTCCCTCACTCTTGGGCCTGTTTGAAGTGTGTTTTATTGGTTAAACCTTGTGTTGAATGGGCTATGGGGTCTTTTACTCCATAGGGCCTCATGTATTTTTGGGATGTGGGTTACACAGCACCCTCTGTGCAGTAACCCAGGGGTGTCCTAGGGACTCCCCAACATAGACTCCATACCCTGGGACTGACTACTGTCTCCCAGGGCATGTAAAGTCACCAAAGACTTTACTAGTCTTAAATCCTGAACAGAACCAGTACAAACCATCATATTGTGGACGTACTGGCTGGGGCAATTCGATTGCCCCAGGGTCTGTTAGTCGAAGGGGCACGTCTCCGTCCCCCCTGATCGAGTTTTGGCTGGTGGCAGTGGAAACTACTTTTTATATTCAACCGCGAATATTTTCCTATGGGATTTCCCATTGTTTTAGGCTAACACATTTAATTATTTATTTACGGTAGCCTCAAACATACCGCCGGTTTATATATTTATTATTATAACTCCGGTTGGGAATTTTTGCCAAAACTTGATTCTAAAATGGCGTTGGCGTTCGCCTCTGTAACTCTGACCCAAAGTGGAGCCCTTTGTTCCACTTTTGGCGGGCTTCTCCACAGAAGCCCTCCAAAGTGGTGCCACTCTGTCTGGGGTACTTAGGAGGGGTGGAGGGGGATTTAGGCACCCTGGACTGAGTTACCTTGGTAACTCAAGTCGCACTCCGTCCTGATTGGCCCAAGTGGAGAGCCGGCCGGCTCACCACTTAGCATGTTTGAGTGACAGCTAGGCTGGGTGAATGGGGGTTTGCTGCATAAAAGCAGGGCTTTGGGGACTGGAACTTTAGAAGTCGCCACAGGACCAAGAATCCGACGAGGGAAGGGCTGAGCCGACCTGCTACGACGACACCACCCGGTGGAGCCCTGCTGAACCGTCTCACCACTTTTCCCAACGACCGAGGAGGACTCTTAACGGAGTGGCTCCTTCCCTTGACTGGTGGGGACAACCAGTTTTCACATTCTTTCCGCTTCTTCGAGGAATCTCGTGGCCGCCTTGCCCGTGCCAAGCACCCCGGCAACCGGAATACCACACTTTTACCACATCCGCGAAAGTCGGTACAACCCTTTAACTGGAGGACTCCGCGGCTGGTTTCTTCCCGGGCAGTGCAACGACCTTCTTCTTCTGCTCTTCAGCGAGAACTTCTTCTTCCCTGACCGACGTCGAGCCTTGCTGCCACTGCCTGGAACAACTGCCACCGCTGCAGGATCCTTCCCGTTTAAGGTACCGTGTTCCGCCTGGCTTCCCTTGCCACCGATTGTACGGGGTAGTTTTAGCCCCCGGCTTTCGAACCTGGGAGTGCCTGGGACACCCTGGCTAAACTTTCCAAGCCTCTCTAAACTCTTTCTGAACTCTTTTGCAAGACTCTGAATCCCTAATAACTGTGTGATCTTGGGCACATTTTCGCTCTGTCTGCTCTAAGAGTGGGCCCTGCCTAGTGACGTTTGCTCACCTGTGACTTTGTGCTTCTTTGAGCCTACTGAAAGTGTTCTTGACCTTAGAGTGGTGTGTTTATCCTAATTCTGCTCTTTTTCCCTCCCTTCTTTGAACCACTAGAGTGTCATCTAACGTTAAGCACTCACCTCTGTTTGAATTATGTGGCGTTAACCAAGAGTTGTCTAGTTAGGAATAAGGGTTGGGACTGCTTTCCATATAACTGTGTTTGAAGTGTTTTACTATATATTGCTAGAGTGTTTTCAACTTATGTGTTCTTAAAATAAATAACTATATACTTTTGAAACCAAGCTGTGGTCAGTGTTTGCTTGTACTATTGTGTTTGAGTACCTATTGTGTATACTTTGCATACTGCCTAACTCTTCTTGAGGGAAGTCTGACTGCTCAGCCACAGCTACCAGGTAAATCTGGGTGGTACAGACTGCTACCAAGTGGGTTTACTGCTATACCTGTAGTCTTAAATCTTTTGCAGTGTTCCCTAAGGGAACTGCACAGGTTTCTGCCTAACACCTTGCACCGCTGATAGAGGAAACCTTCCTTCTGTTCCTCAGGACAGAGCTGAAAAAGCTTGGATGCCCTGGCAATCGGGCAGGGAGGCCCAAGGGAGTGGTGATAGAAGGCCCATCCCGTCGTCACCACTGTCATCATCCGTCCCCATCGTGGCCGTATCCCTAGGATCAGGGGAAAGAGATGAAGGCTGAGCGGGCCACGAGGGCTGGAAAGGCGGGGGATGAACTCACCTCCGCTTGTTTGGAGGGCTTCCCGACGGGCCCAGTTCTGCTGGGTCATCCGTTGGGGTGAGGGGCAATCTCGTCCGTATCTCCGTGCATAAAGTTTGGATTGCCATCAGAATGGCCACTGAGTTGTCCTGAGGCTCGGGCACTGGCTGTGATGGGCGCGATGGTTGCTCCTCCTCTGACGATCCCTCATAGTCCGTTCCGACAGGTTCTTGCAAAACGCAGAGTCCTTTTCCACGTGCGTCTTTTCTTCGTGAAGGCAGTAGAGACATCTCAAATGCTCATCCGCATTGAAAACATTCTGTAATCCGCATCCAGGGCAGTTCCCTAACAGCTTGGATCCGGGTGTCCAGCTTCCCTTGTCCTGGGCCATGTCCACGAGGTAGGACTCAGATCTTCTGGAATCCTGCAAGAAGCGTAACTCGACGAGAACTTCACCCTTAAGGGGTGTAGAAAATTCCAAAACGGGTCCACGTTGATCGGAAGTAGAAACGGTGGAGCTTGAGGTTCGATTGACCGAAGAAATTAGATTAAACTCTTTGAAAAAAGGCAAAATGCAGTAAAAGCTCGAGAGCTATAGCACGAGGACTCCCAACACTTAAACGTGCGGTAAAAATCTGAGGATGGCTGCCAGGGGCGGGGCTTAGGGAGAGGGCAGTCATTGGCTGGGGGCAGTATGACCCAGAGACAGTGATTGGCTACTACTAAGAAAGACAGATCAGAAACGAAACTGATACTGATACTGATTTTTTCTTTACCGAGGATTCCCAACCTGACGACGGGGAATATTCATGAGCATGTGAATCTATGCCAGACCCCATGCTGGAGAAGTTCACAAACCTCTTACTACTAAGAGGCCTAAAGAATCGTCCTGATTGGAGTAATCAAATCTATGCGCACAGGGCTGATGAGGGCTTAGAAATTGGTGATCTAACGTTCAGGAAACAAAACGTCCTGACACGCCCACAATTCACAAGCTAACAATGGACTTGGTGATTAGCACCTAGAGGATGATTGACTCAGCAATGAAATCTATAAACGGGTTTGGACTAAACCAAGTGCAAATGGCAGTTGTGTATAGTGAACTGACCCGCAACTCTATGCAAACCAACAGATAACGAAATTCCTGAGCAGTAATATATTTTTAGCAGTAGCGACAAAGTTCAGATTTTAAAACCATTAAAAAATGTGAATGACCATTTAATATAAAAACACAAAATTAGTAACCAAGCAAATACTGTACCTGAGAAAGTGTCCAATCTAAAACAGCAACATCTGTATTAACTGTTTTTTCCTGAGAGTACACAGAAACAGTTTGTGATCCAACATCCTGCATAAGGCCTCGATCCGAAGTGAAATCTGTATTGCATGAAACGCTTCTGTATTCCTTTGCCTGCCATCTTTTTGAACTGCACTTGTTTATCAAAGTCACCTCTGTATTGTTTGCTCTGGAGACCGAAGACCTTTCTGTGGTTGTAGACCTGCTGATTGTGAAACAGTTACGAAAATCTGAACTAGCATCAACCACCTGGCTCACTGTAACTTTGGAATCACCAGCTGCACTTTTGAGGCAATGAAGACATTGCAAATCATTGTCAGGAATGTGAACCTGGACAGAAAAACCATCTGCAGCAACAGCCGTGGGTGCATTTTTCTCAAAATATGGCTGCTCACCCATAGTGGAAATGCAAGAGTGATCCAAAGCTGGGATGCTGTCAAAGCTGCTGTCACTTAGTGCTGACTGAAATGAATCATCAAAAATATCTGGACTAGAATTGAGAGTGTCTTGTGAGATCTGCATAGACTCCATTCCATATTGCTGCCATGTTTGGGTGTACCGATTCCCATAATCCTGAAAATCTCCATTATCGTTCAAGCCCTCCACATTCCCGTACAGTTCTACTTTCTCTAGTATTTGACAGCCATCTGTGAGATCAGTAAGAATGATGTCAGCGATGGACTCACTACCCTCTGTATTAGCTTCTCCAACAGACCCCTGGAATGTGCCAAAAAATGGTGGATTAGAATTGTGAACAATGGCTTCTTCACATTTCGGAGCATTCCATTCAGTCTGCTGCATGGCATAATCGTTCCCTGGTGTACATTCATCAGCTTTGTAATTTGCTATTATTACTTGGTCGCTAGACACAATATCAACTGAATCAAAAGCAGAAGTGAATGAAGTCTCTTCAGTATGCTCAGAATCTGAAGCAAGATCATTTGCGGCTTTAAAGAAAGTTTCAATCATTTTAGGAACCTCTGTGCCTCCATCTGTTGCAGACGCATTCACTTCCTGAAGTGATGACAAACTTTGACAAGAAAGGCCTTCAGTTTCAAAACCTTGATATTCCAGCTCCTCAGTCAATTTGTTTTTCTGGCTCTCAGAGGTACTTAAAAGTATATTGTCGCTGATCTGAGCAGTGTCGTCCTCTTCCTTAGTGTCCTCTAACATGCTTGAAAATATTTCTTGCTGTTGCCTGTACTCGTCGAATGCTGTTTCCAAAGATAAATCAACAAGTGATTCCACATTGTTTGGAAGATTAAACCTAGAGACTGCATTTGAATGGATCTGTTCAGAAATGCAACGATTTGCCATCTCCCGATTGTCTGTCTGCTGGCCAACAATCTCGACTGCATTTGCTACTCCAAAGCAAGACCTGCACGTTTCAGATGTGGGAACGTCAATTTCATATGTATCTTCTGAGGAATCGGAAACAGGCTCCTCAGTACAGCTTGCAAAACTCCCACTTGCATCCAAAGACAACATACTTTCTCTTTCAATCAATTCTTCATCTAATTAAAAGAAGAAATGCAAAAATGTCATACTGTAAATTAGGTTTTAGAGAACAGTTGGTATACCTGATAGAGCAATTGCAAGATAATAACTTGAAAATCAGCAAAAGTGCTTTAAACGTGGACAATATAGGAGCACACAATCAAGACAACGCAATGGGCAATTTTTTTCTCATATAAAACTGATTCCCATTACAGATCATTCAAATATATTGATTCATTTGTTGTCAACATTAATATCAGATCTGTCATCTAAAATTGTGCTGTACCTCATACATTTTAGATGAACCTTTACATTAGCAAGAGCTACTTGTAGTTAATGGCAAATAGGAGGGAACTACTGGGGTGGTAATGTCCAGGAGTATGAGAAGTTGTACCAAAATATTGTGGGCTGTTTATTTGCTCTTTATATAAAACGGAACATATACATGTACCATCATATTAACTTCAAAAACATCTTTACTTCATTATTCTTTACTAGTAGCGGTCTCCTAAAAATTGCCACGCATACCAGAATGCAAGAAACCAATCAAGACATTCAATGTGAAGGCTGACACTGCTGCTATCCACCAGTGCTCAGTAATCTGGTGTGTAGCTTGAAACAGCACCAGCACTCATACAGCACCAGAACTCAAATGCTGTCCGGCGGCATCAATCTTATGATTTCAGGAAGATCCTGTCTGAAAAAGGCACAATCACATTGGCCGATTGTGCAGATTCCCTCCTTGCCATAGTGTTTGCACCTCACTGCACACCTGACATGGCAGACGGATTCACAACAGTTTTTAAAATCTCGTACAGCAGACTCAACCATTCGGGTCACTGCACCCATCACAATTGCACCACAAGTAAAGTACATTTGTTTTTCATCAAATAAATAGCAACTTGAAAGGTGCCTCTGTAATAGTATCTGCATTTTAGCGTTTAGTTTACCTACTTTTTAGGATCACAGACTGCTTCCTTTGGGGAAAATTATTTTCCTAATTTGTATTATTGCAAAAGGCCTCTCAACGTTGCTCTTTTTACTTGGGCATTCCAGATTAAAGATGCACATTTTCTTTTTACACTGGATGAAAAAAAAATCAGTTTCCCACTCTGGATGAAATGGTACTTTTGCCTTTTGTTGGATGGGGCATTGCATCTGCATCAGTGTCCAGGAATTCAACAAGGGTCGTTTATTGGTTTATTTTGGGACAGTATGTGCAACAACAATCTGAGGAGTATTTCAATCAATGTGTTATGCGTCTTTTTTGTTGTAGTTGACATTTGTAATAGCAGTTTTAAATTGTAAGACATAAAACGTTTTGCGCAATGTGCAGCTACATTTGCACTCCCATTTAAGCAGGAGAGCAGGAATCATCAAATAAAGAAACAATGAACTACAAAAACATCACAACACTGAAGCATTATCAAGATACCCACTTGCCGATGATACAAGGGGTAAGAAGAAACAAAATATATATATTTTTTAAGATAAGTCCAAATAGTTCAGTTGTACATTAGGGATGTATCCCTCTCCTAGGAGCATTCGAGCAGGCCCATCGCCATCCAACTAGAGGGTCATGTAGAGTCTCTAGTACAAGTACGCCCATATGCCAAAAACCATTCCCATCTCTGAAAAAATGCCTGGACCTCGTTTTCTGAGCAGAAAACCACGTTCTCAGACTACATTATGCCCCACCTGCGTGCCCAACAGTGATACCCAGTTGGCAGCTCTGCGGTCCTCCAGAAGAACGCTATCAAGGCCTTTGAAAGGAGCATTGTATGTACCAAGCCAATGTAGAACTTCTGCCCGGCGTCTGCTCGCCCACGGAAAACCACAAGCAGGCAAACGCTCGGGTCAAGCGATAACCTATTATACTATCAAGAGTGGTCAGTACTCCAGACCAGTATCTTGTGAGTTTAGACCAGTCCCACCATATATGAATGTAAGTTCCCATGCCCCCACAGCCCACTGTCACCCGCTCTCCCTATGTGCAGCATCCTATCAGGTGTTAGATATCCACTTGCCAAGAACTTAAATACACGCTCTGCATATTGGTTGCTCCTTGTCGACCTACTCGGCCACCTCCAAAGCCCCCACACTACTCCAAGCCTCTGGGCAGAATTCAAGCCTAATATTGGGCCAAGCACGCACATATGACGGGAGAGAGCACCCATCGTTCCTGCTCAAGAAAGAATAAAGGATGGACACAAGTCCCCTGGAGGTACCAGTGTAAATATACGTTTTTCAAATTCTGTAAGCGTACTAGTGGCAGCTTGCCTGATGCTAGGTTGCATCACCCAATGTCGCAGCTGCCAATACTGAATCCTGTCCCTCTCCTCCACCCCAAAGGTTTTCTTGCAGGACTCGAAGGATCGGACCATTATCAAACATATGTGCTAGAAATTTGTAGCCCACCAGGTTAGAGAACGCAATCCCATCATAGGCCGGTTGGATGTTGGGGTTGTAGTGAACAGGAGTGAGCGGGTAAGGGAACGAGGAGAGTCCTAAGAGCACCGCCACCGAGTCCCAGACTTGCAAAGTCACCCCAGTAGCAGGCAATTCATAGGCTCAGCAGCCTATCTCCTTTAGGCAGCCAAGGAAGGTAAGGCAGTGGTTCACCTGCCACACCCTCTTCCAGCCAACGCCAACCTTTAGTCGTGAATGCATTAATCAAGTTGTGTAAGACCCTAAGCTGAGCTGCTCGATTATATATACGTATATCCGTGAGTGCCATACCACTCTATCCCGGGGCCTATAGAGTAGCTTTGGGGATTTGGGCTCCCCCCCCCTTCCAAACATAACCCATGATCTCTCTCTGCATCGCCACCCGTTTACGGGCTGGAACCGTTAAAGCGAGTGCCTGAACGTGGTATAATAGCCTCCGCAAAATATTTATTTTGATCGCTGATACCATCCCAAACCAAGAGATAGCCTTCATCCGCCAGGATCACAGGTCAGCTTTGATGGCGTAGAACAGGCCAGTGTCACCACATCGGGATTGAGATAAATCCTCAAGTATTTTTACTACCCAGTCGCCCAATTAAAGGGAGCTACCTGCTTCAAAACGCAGAGTCTCTGTCTCACATTCAGAGCCTCTGTTACTTAGATTAACCTGGAACTCCGATACTGGGCAGAACGCAAAGGGGTAAAAAGCTGGTCTTGGAAGTAAGACCACGCAGAGCAACAGAGGTTCGAATCCCGGATCTGTGCTAACAAACCGAACTCGGGTATGGTATTAAGCACGCTATAAAAAAAAAAAATCAATGAGATAAAAATAAACAGCACAGGGGCCAAGGATTGAGTCCTCAACAGGATAAAAAAAAAAAAATCACATCCACAAAAGAGGGATTTTGTACGCACCCCCCAATCCCCTGATAAAGAAAGCCCTGTATGCGCTACTCTGCTCTAATCTGCACCGCAAGTGGCTCAACCGCCAGTGAAAATAGGAGAGGCGGTACTGCTGCCTGGTGCCTCTATAAAGTGTGAATCCCTGTGAGAGCCCACCATTAGTGAAGATCTGTGTCGTCGGGCATAAGTACAGAGAGAACACCCACTTAATATAGTCGTCGCCCAGAAAACACCACCTCAAGACTTCTTAGAGAAAAGATCACTCAATGCGGTCAAAGGCCTTTTTGGTGTCGCGCCCCAGCAATATGGCCAGGGTTATCCGCACTCTAGTGACAGTTTACAAATCCCACCTGGTCCTCTCCCACAAGCAGCGAGAGCACCTTATCAAGCTTCAAAGTCAAGATTTTAGCATACATTTTTGTGTCAGTGTTTAATACGGCGATGAACCTGTATGAAGTGCAAGAAGGGGGATCGTTGTTTGGTTTTGCAATGAGGAATATCCTAGCCTGGCCCATGGTCTCAGTTGAGACACCCTACGAGAACATACCAATAAATAGTATATGAAGAGGTTCTAAAATACTCCCCGAAAATGTCTTTTAAAAAGGACATTCTTAGAAAATCCAGTCCGGGAGCCCTCACTACACTCAGGGACAAGATTGCCTGCAGAATTTCCTCCTTGGTGATCTCACTCTCAAGCAAATTGTGCTGCTCTGCTGAGAGCCTAGGCATGGGACACTGATGCAGAAATTCCCATACAGAGGCTTGGTCCCGCCGGTCGGAAGTATAACTTTTTTTTATAAAAAGGTGCCAAACTCCCCCAGCAGTTCTCGGTTGCTACTTAGCTTTTTGCCTGCACTATCCCTGATGCTGGCAATCCTCCCTCAGCCAACTCTCTGCTTTAGCTTCCATGCAAAGATCTTCCCCGCTCTGTTGACTTCTTCAAAGTATTTTTGCTTGGCCCGCATGATATTGAATTCTGCACTCGTGCTCACAGGCATATAAACCTGTCTTTGCGCTGCCTGTAAGGCGCTAAAGGCCCTGCGTGTGCCAGTATGCCTGTAGTCAGACTGCCTACTCATCAGTTAATGGTCAATCAAGACAGCTTGCTCTCTTCTGTGCCTATTAAACATAGAATCCTCTGAAATAAAGATCCCCCACCCCTTATACAAACCTTGAATGTATCCCATCGGGTGACCTCTGCGACGTGGTCTGCAAGGTTAGTCTGGAAAAACTCTGAAATTGCCACATTAATCTCCTAGAGTACCGCGAGAACCCCGCAGGAGGCCTATTACAAAGAGAAATCACCCTTCCCCATCATGTTTCACCACTTTAACCTGGAGGGGGACCCTCCACCCAATACGGATACCACCTCCTTGCATTTTGAGAAGGAGTGTGGAAAAGAACTGCTTCAGGAAATCCCTGGTGCGTAACCTACCCAACGTCTAATCTGCACAGGGGAGTTTCCTGGACAAACGCGTTATCAATCTGAACACACTTCAGTCTGTGTCAATATACGTATCCTGGGGGAATTCAGGCGCCTAAAATTGTGGGTCAGACATCTTAATTATATTTCCATACCACATGAGAGTCTAAGATAGCGCCTGCAGGCTGCCCCTTCCTACAGCCTAACAGAAGCCCTGTTGAGAATCCTCCCAGGTTAGTACCGTGAAGCAGCTTATGTGTCCATGCATCCTCCAATTTAACATACTAGCAACAAGAATAAACATGAACAAACTCAAGCCATTCCCAGGGGAGTAGAGGCAGATATGCCCCGTCAGGAACCACTTTTTCTAATGGGACAAGCCCGCCACCCGCCCCTCCACGTCCCCCGTGCAAACCACACCTGCAGAACAATCCAGAGCTCAGATTCCCAAACAGAGAGGGAATGAGACCCATTCAAACATTTTTTGCTGAGACCTACAGTCATTCTAAGGGGGCCCTGCCCCAGACCCCGCTTCCCCTTCATTCTCCTGCCCCACACGCGCCTCCATCTTCTATCAATGTCATCATCTTTAGGTGGCTCCAGTGGGATACCCAGGACCCTAGCTGCCTCATCTGGAGCAGTGCAGAGCCACAGCTTCCCCTCCCACGTAAAGAGCAGGCCAAAAGGAAACATCCATCGATATTGTAGCTGCTCCTGCTGGAGTTTCCCGGTCACAGGCGTGAACGCCAGATGCTTTTGCAGCATAGGAGTTGCCAAATCCTGGAACATGAGAAGATTCTGCGTGCCATAGGAAATCTCGCCCATTGAGGCACTCGGGCCTCCTTGACCATGAAAGCGTGAAATTTTATGAGGATGCCGAGTTGACCCCGGAGGCTTTTCTGGAGGTGTCCAACCCTATGTACTGTGTCAAGGATGATGGGATCCATAGAAATGCCGGGGAAAGTATCTTGGAAAAAGCAGAGAACCCACGCCTTCAGGTCTGTTCCTTCAGTTGATTCAAGGCACTGGATCCTGAGATTCTCTCTCCTATGTCAATTCCAGACATCCTCAATGGGGATCAAAGTTCCCCCTGCAGATGAATGATGGCTTCCTAGAGTATATTGACACCACCGCGTCCCCTACTCTCGTGCTTATTTGTTTCAGGTCCTTTAAGAGTGCATCCAGACTTTTTCAACCCCTCCATCGCAGACACAATCTAATTTCTCACCCAGGTTGATGGCTTCTCCTTAAGGGTAGCCCAT
Organism: Ambystoma mexicanum; assembly: GCF_040938575.1. Classification (NCBI taxonomy): domain Eukaryota; kingdom Metazoa; phylum Chordata; class Amphibia; order Caudata; family Ambystomatidae; genus Ambystoma; species Ambystoma mexicanum. Next base: position 870,744,602 of record NC_090931.1, read on the forward strand.
GCCCTCCCTGCAGGTCTTTTTTCATAAGAGGCAACGCCTAAGCTCCCACATCTTTTTCTGATACAATTGTCTCTCCAGAACGCTTACCAGAGTCACTAGCCCATTCACGCTCAGCCACAGGGACACCATCGACCTCAGCTTCTTCTGCCCCTTACCAGCGAGATGTAAGTAGATCCTACAGTCCATGCCGCCGCATCCGTACGGCCAAGATCACATCCAATTGCTGACGCACCCGGGATGGCTGCCACTAATCTTCCTGGAAGCAAGCCCCTAAGGTGTCCGGTAGCATTCACCTTGCTGAACTAGCAGGATGGGAGTCAAGGGACCCCAACATGCATCTGCCAGGTAGCCCGCCACAGAACCGCCCTCTCGTAGGGAGACTGCAACAGGGGCCAGTAGAGCTGTTCAGCTGGGACCAAGGGCCACTCCTCCCTCAGCCTCTTAATGCTATCAGTTTCTCACAGAAGTCTCAACCACAGCTATATGGCCACCACAAGGACACAGGTCCAGGCTCCAAAGCTCATGACCACCAGTCCCTCCCTCCAGGTGGAGGGGATAGCAAGAAACGGGCAGACAAGCCCGATAAGGGCATCAGGTTGGGCATACTCGTGGGGTGACCTCTCACAACACCCCACATCTGCTTCCTTCTAATGGGGTGCCTGCAAAGGCACTCCATGGGTCCAAGTCGGGGAAAAACAGGACATAGAATGGTGCTCTCCACTCCAGGAGAGCCCAGGGTTCCGAGCATGCCCTCCTCAGCACTCCACTCCCAGCATGTCACCAGCACTATGATCCAACCAGGCCCCAGTCAAATCCCGGGGAGGTGTTCACACGCCGGACTCCAGCAGCTTTATATGCCCTGCCGTCCCCTGTACCAGCTGCCACTCTCACTACCAGCTGGGCATGGCGGACTTGCTTGGCAGTGCAGATGTCCTGCACATGGACGCCTTCTGCTATCTAGCTAAGGAGGTCGCCGGGCGAAGCGCCACACTGGACGCCACCAGCCAGGCTGCAACGGTCAGCCATACGGCACGCCACGCGGACCTCAGGTCTCTCGGCACTGCCCGCAGCGACTGCTTCTTTTCCAACCGAGACACCGCTCCCACACTCACCGGGGTCTCCGGCGCATCAGGGTGGCACCAAGGATGGCACCAAGGATGGCAAAGCTCCCTTACTAAGTACACATCCTGGTTGCCGCCGACCACGCCTCCTCTGTGTTATAATTTTATTTTTAAATTCAGCATATAACATGTTCTGCTTGGTCAAGAAATTAAATCCACTATTAGTTAGCATATACCCAATTCATCCAAATTGCTCACATGACAAATCACAGAACTAAGCCAAGAAAAAGTAAGCCAAAGCCTACTTTGTTGACTAGCCTTAAATGTTTTTGTCAAAACAATTAGCAAGATTGAAAAAACAGACAATATATGAATTATATATTTTGTTTTATTTATTGTTCACTTGTTAGGCGCTTATACAGGAAGCAAATACTGTTTCAAAGCGCCCACAGGGCTACAGTGAGGGGATGGGGGATGATGGATAGTAAAAATGTCAATACAAAAAGTATAAGAAGAGACAAACAATGGAGAGGGGAAGACGAACCTACTATGCCTTCTGAGTGCTCAGAAAGTGCAAGTGCAGAAGGAAGAGGGTATGGGATAGGTGCTGTGGTACTTGTGGGAGAGGCGCAGGTGAAGTGCTATGAAACGGTAAGTGCAAGCCTCCAAGGGTGGAGGGTGGGCCGAGGCAAGTGCAGAGGATAGACAGCAGCTGGGATGATACGATGTGGGAGATCAGGGCCCCAAGAATGCAAATGGTCCTGTACATCAATCAAGCTACTGTGCGATTAGCAGGGGAGGGAAGGAGGAGGTAAAGAAGAGGGTATTGAGGCTCTTCCGGAATTTAAGAAGTTCCTGCTCAAGACAAAGAGGGAGGGAGAGGCTGTTTGAAAGAAGGGAGCCAGCTGAGGAAAGCGATTGACCACCTGCCCTCTGTTTTGCAAAGCTCTTTACACACAGGGAATTGGTGCAGGAGCGCAGGGGTCTAGAGGGGGAATATTTAGTCAGAAAGAGTTGCAGATATTGTGGTCCACGGCCTAGACAGCCTTGTGGATGATACAGAGGGATTTGAATTTAATATGTGCTGCGACCGGGAGCCAGTGAAGACTTTGTAGGACAGGAGAGATGAGGTCGCTGGGCTTGAGGTCAAGGGACCGCAGATGATATCTTAAGGGCTCCAGCATCACGAAAATGGTTTACAATGACAATTTTGACATATTGTTTGCAATGGCATTAACATGTGTTTTAGAGTGGCACTGCCAACTAGATAATCATTTGTAATTTTTAAGGCCTTTTGCCAGTTTGTTTTTAGCAAAACAGCACCATTTCAACCCAGTAGTGAAAGGCTGAAAATCCCCTTCCAAAAAATGATATGAAAAAATATTTTCCGCAGATCTCTGTAGAACTCCCGAATTGTGTACATAGCAAAACTGTCATGGTCATCGGGCCAAGGACGCGAACCTTACAGGGTCACATAACAGTGGGCCCGGATGGACACAGTCCTGTGGCCTTTAGCGCCAGGCTCATGAAAAACAATAAGCTAGAACACTCATTTGGGACAAGGGAATGGTTTCTTACCTGTAACTCCATTTCTCCAGCATTGGGATCTTTCATGGATTCACATGCTTAGACTATCCCCCGTCGTCAGACTGGGACCCCTCGGTACACATATATAGCCTTTTCCTATAGGAAAACTTCTGACACTTTTGTGTCCTATATACGTCCTTTTGGGGCCCGCATACGCATGCCCCGTAGGACGTTGCGGTATAAAAGCCGCGCCCCCGCGGCTCCCTTCAGATTTCGGCCCCTCCAAAGTAGGAAGGGTTAAACCTATCAAGCATATACATTGCATCCCAGGGAGCCCGGCGGGCGCATGTGAATCCATGAAAGATACCAATGCTGGAGAAATGGAGTTACAGGTAAGAAACCATTCCCTTCTCCAGCATTGGATCTTTCATGGATTCACATGCTTAGAATAGATTGTATAGCAGTAAACTGGAAGACGGCGTTGAGAATGCAATCTTGTCTGACCACGATCCTTGGGCCTGTGTCCACCGGTCCGCCAGGAACTCCTGAACTGGCCTCATGAATAGACAGTTGGCCACCAGATGGATGCAGGATGCCATGGCCCCTAGGACCGAAACGTATTTTCTCACTGAAAGCTTGGCGTTTCGCCGTAGTCGACCCGCCAGTTGATTGAGTTTTGAGATTCTGTCGAGGGAAGGCTTCATTAGCCCCGACTGGGTTTCGAACTGTGCCCCCAGGAACACCAACGTTCTTGATGGCATCAGCGAGGATTTTTTGAAGTTTATGGCAAATCCCAGCTGTTGTAGAAGCTGCATGGTGGCTTGCAAACTTGTGTTGGTCGACGCTGGGGAGGATCCCCTTACCAGCCAGTCGTCGAGATATGGGTATACATGGTGGCCCTGCCTTCTTAGCCAGGCCGCTACTGGGCCAGGCATTTCGTGAACGTTCTGGGGGAGGTTTTGAGCCCAAAGGGAAGAACCGCGAACTGGTAGTGAGTCCGCCCTATCACGAACCTCAGGAACTTCCTGTGCTTCCGCCACATTGGAATATGGAAGTACGCGTCCTGCAAATCCAGGGACGCCAGAAAATCCCCTTCTTGAACGGCTCGGATCACTTCCTGGAGCGTGAGCATTTTGAATTTTAGGCTCTTTAAGGACTTGTTGAGATCGCGTAAGTCTAGAATGGGACGCCATTTTCCGTTTGGCTTTTTCACAACTAAGTATCTTGAGTAAACCCCTTGACCTTTCTGTGATGCTGGAACTAATTCTATTGCACCTTTTGCTAACATGAGTGTGACCTCCTGTTGCAGTACCCTCAGATGGGAATGAGCGACGAACGCAGGTGGAATGTGCGGAGGGCTGCGCTTGAATTGTAGAGAATGTCCATTCCTTATTGTGTCCAGCACCCATTGATCTGTCGTTATTCGTTCCCATTCGTCGACATAGGCTGATACTCTTCCCCCAGAACGGTGTCTTGCTCGTCATTGCCGATCTTTGTTTTGCTTCTCTCTCGACGACGACGGATAGGATGGTCTCTTCCTGGAGGTCTGGAAGTTCCGGCGTCGGTTTGCTGTTTGAGAAGCACGCCTGTATCCCTGGGAGGGGTACGCCGACCTACTGAAGGATCTGTCTCCTGACGCAGAGAATCTGGAATTACCTGAAGCCCCTCTAAAGGGACGAAAAGACTTGTAGCTTCGGCCACTCTGGAGGGCACCCAATGAACGTGCCGTGTCAGAGTCCTCTTTCATTCCCTTCAGGGCCTCATCTACTTTCTCTCTGAATAGAAGGTCTCCCTCAAAGGGCATATCTAATACTTTGTATTGTACCTCCGGCCTGAAGTAGGTACACTTAAGCCATGACTGTCGTCGTAACACGACCCCATTATTGACTTGCTTGAAGCCCGATTCAGCGAGGTCCACCGAAATGTTTATTGCGTGATTGGAGGCTTCCTCACCATCTCGGAGGAGTAACATCGCCGCCTTCCTATGCTCTTCCGGAAAATGATCCAGCAACGGAGCCAGCCTGTGCCACATTTCTCTGTCGTATCTGGCTTCAATAGCCAGAGAGTTTGCAGCCTTTACGGTAGTTGCTCCCACAGATAGCACTTTTTTGCCGAAGGCATCCTGACGTCTTGCCTCGTTTTCAGGCGGAGTCGTGCACTTGTGCTGGGCCTTAGCTTTCTTCGCCGCTGCCGCCGACACCACCGATTCAGGCGTTGGTTGGGAGGATAAGCACTTGGGGGTAGACTCTGGAGCCTTACATTTTTTCTCAAGGCGACCTTTTACCGCTGGTTCCGAAAAGGGGTGATGCATTGTCTGCAAACCCTCCTTCCACACATGATCTAGCATGGGTATTGAAAACACTGACCTCCTTCTCTTACCCATGTGGTCGAAAAGAAAACAGTCCTTTTTCTGTTCTTCCTGGGACAAACCGAATTCCTTGCACGCCTTCTCCATCATAGAATGGAATGATGCAATATCATCCGGGGGGGGGGGGGGGAGACGGCTGAGCCGGTCTCCTTGGGGTTTCTAATTCCACCCGACTCCCAGGCTGGATTCATGGAGGGGGATGAGGAGATAGCCGACATGGCTCCTCTGTCAGACTCCGAATCTGGCAGCTCACCTTCCTCTTGGGGTACCTGTGGTGCTGAGACTGGCGTGCGTAAGTGAGTCGGTGAACGGGACGGGCCCGGCTCGTCGACGGGTGACTGTGGCAGGTTTACCTGAGGTAGTCTCTGGTCCAACGACTGTACTAAAGACTGAAGCGTGGACAGAATGTCCAACGACAAAACAGATTGAGGATTGAGAAGAGGGGCAGACACCGGAACTCCGGATCCCCTCGTCGACGACTTGTCAACCACTCGTAGCCCGAGTTCTGCCGGGCCAGCTATTACCCCTCTCTCGTCCTCTCCCGAGGACAGCAACGCTGCCTGTTCCTGCAGTAAAGTATCCGGAGGGATCGGATCGAAAACTTCAGGCCTCCAGGCTTCCTGTAGAACCTCCGTCGACGAGGCCACCGTCGCCGTCGTTGTCGGTGGGACGGTAGATACCACGTGCGTCAGTGGTAGGGAGGAGGCCGATGACTGGACCGCTGTCGACGACGACGGTGGCTTAGCAGGTGGTTTAGGCGGTCCCGCCTTTTCTGCACTTGGCCTGCTTTTACCAGACTCTCGACTCGTGGTCGATCTATGGTGATCGCCCGAGGAGGATTTCGGCCTTTCCTTGTCATGCTTTTTTGACGAAGATGACGATTTTCTCGTCGAAGATTCTTTAGCTGAATGACTCCGAGATGACTTTCTCCGCTGGTCGAGATTTCTTCGCCGGTGGTTCCGACGATACAGCGCGGTGTGATGTTTTTGCCGATTGTGTGGAGCCTACCTCCGAAGGGGGGTATGCCCCCGCTCCATCATTCAACCATGCCACCAGCCGTCGATTTCGGTCTTTGAGGGTCTTTTGAGAAAACCCTTTGCATATGTCACAGTTATCAGCCGAATGGTAAGGGTGGAGACAGTATATACAATCCATATGTCCATCCCCCTCGTAAAGTTTTTTCAAGGCGCACCTCGCGCACGGACGGAACAGCGCCTTTCCCGACATGAAGGAAAAATTCACCTAACTCCAACTTCAAGTACACAACCTTGTACAAAATAGTAAGACGACGCGAGGAGATCCCACTACTTTGGAGTCGGTTGAAATCTGAAGGGAGCCGCGGGGGCGGGGCTTTTATACCGCGACGGCCTACGGGGCATGCTTATGCGGGCCCCAAAAGGACGTAGATAGGACACAAAAGTGTCAGAAGTTTTCCTATAGGAAAAGGCTATATATGTGTACCGAGGGGTCCCAGTGTGACGACGGGGAATATTCTAAGCATGTGAATCCATGAAAGATCCAATGCTAGAGAAGAATACTTTTTATTATTAACATTACACCTCATTTTCGGGTGCAAAGTGTATTTCACATGGGAACTTTTATCTCTATAGCTGCCTCACGTGTACTCTTGGGTGGGGCTGCTGCTATTGGGTTGCCTTGCACGTGCTGACTCACTAGGAGTGGCAGGGTGTGGCAGGCAAGCCAGGCCTAGTGAGCGTGCCCACGATCGCAGCGAGATAAGTTGCTCCGATCCCTGAGGCAGACACTTCTCATTATTCTGCACTTCCATGCAGCGTAACGCTCACCGCCGCCTGGGATTAAACTTACCGTTGGAAATCCTGTTTCCTGCTTTCATACTTACCACCTGGGGATCCTGCTCTCACCTGTGCGAGTCTTCGTTGGCATTGCAGCTCATCTTCAAATCTTCCGTGACACTGAAATCTTCATCTTGGTACCGCAGCTCATACACCTGGAGCCACTGCAAACACCCACCCACAATATGCAACACTGCCCTCCCAATGCACATGATGCCTGTACATGAGATGTCCTGCATCGACTACTTCATCACGGTGGACTGACTCTGCCATGTGTGCACATCACTGCACAATGCCATACTCACATGCCAATGTCACCCGCAGGGCAGAGTACACATGCACACCAATGTGTTGGTCAATGTCCAGTTGCCAACGTCCTCTACGATGGCCAAAGAACAGAACCACCCACAGATCCAACCACTGCATGCCACATATGCATGAATGAACAATGAGACAAGATTGCACTGCATCTGATGAAGACATGATACCATAAACACTGACATGTCCCCCCCCCAATCTACATCCCATGTAGGTGATGCTGGATATGCACTCACGCCATGGCTGATGACGCCTGTACGAAGGCCAAGGAACAGGCATGAAGAGGTGTACAACAGGGCACATGTCCGCACACGTGGCATGATTGAGATGACATTTGGACTGCTGAAGGCCCGGTTCCGCTGTTTGAGCAGATCTGGCGGATCACTGCTGTACATCCCAGTGAAGAGGGGTAAAATCACGCTCGTTTGTGCCATGCTGCACAATCTGTGCCTGCGCAGGAACATTCCAATGCCCCCAGACGCAGATGATGAAGATGGGGATGGAGATGGGATGGCACAACCTCCTCCTGAGGGTCCACTAGATGGACAACGAGCACAGGATGCACTGATTCGCATTTACTTTTGAGAGACAGCACATTCACAGCATTGCATGGATATGGTGATGCCAATAAATGAATTGTTGTACTGCAAATGAAATTATGGATGTCCACTCATGTATGTTTTTTTGAAATGATATATTGATGAATTAACAACAGGGAAGGAGGTGCAATGATTAGGGAAGCTGTACACCCGTGCCCACCCACCACCCAAACGTGCCCACCCCCAACCAGGACCCAATATTCAAACCCCCTAATGGACCTCCCCCACCACCCAAACGTACCCACCCCCACACACCCTTCTAGTCCACATGTGTCCTGCAGTGCCCGACACACACGACACCATTTCCGTGTGCGCTTATGTGCCTGTGCATCCTTGCCCGAGAGCCCTGTTAGCCGACTCGAGTGCCTCCGTGGACTGGCAGTGGTAAAGCTGGATGGGGTGGTGGCATTGGATGGCACATAATCTGGAATAGGTGGCATATGTGCAAGATTCGCCTGTTGGCCAATCAACAAGGACTCAATCATCCTCGAGGTGTTGTCATTGCCCTCCCGCACATGGCGTGCCAGGGTGACTATAGTGCTGGCAAAGCGTCCAATGGACCTTGAGAGGTGACGTACCAATGTGCTGTAGCACTCCCTCTGCAGCCTAGATTCCTAGAGCTGCCTCTCCACCAGCTGGGTGAGGGTAGCCTGCTGCGCCTCCATCCGCTGCATGCGGGAATTTAGCTCTGCCATTTAGGGGGTAGGTGACCTCATAGGACTGGAGTGTTGTGGGGCTGAACTCCAGCTGATGGAACGATTCCAAGTCATCCAGGGTGGGCACCTCCCCCTGTGGCCCTGTATCAGACTGCACTGCCGGGGCACTATTGTCACTACAAGCGGTGGTCTCTGCACTACAGATGCTCTCTGTGGTGGGTTGCATTTGCATGATGGGTGCCCGTGGCACCTGTGTTGCATCAGGCAGCGTGGACATGGTGGAGATGTTGGTGATGGTGGCCGGCACATGTGTTGTAGTTGCTACTGGGGGCAGAAATGTCGAACTGCTGGCAGCATCCTCCTGGGCAGGGGAGCTGGCTTGCACACGTGCAGGAGCCGATTGCCTGGGCTGTTGTGCAGTATCACTGTCACTCGATACGGCTGTGGGGACACAGAGGGCATGCATTTAGTTATCTGGTGGTGCCTGATGGGTGCATCACATGCATCATACAGGTTGATCACTTAATTGTAGCATTTACATGCATCTGCTTGTTGCCGGTAATGCATTCTAGTGATATTGGTCACCATCTGGATCATGATGGGTCCTTTGGCCCAGTCATGCACTGGCATTGGGGGGCGGGGTTGTTAATGGGTCCTATGGCCCAGTCATGCACTGCCTGGGGGGAGGGTGGGGCGGGGGGTTTGTTAATGAGTCATTTGTGCCATTTCTGGCCTCAATATCATAGGGCATTCAAATCTGCGCACTTACCAGAATCTGTAGGTGGACTCACTCTTGCCTCAGCATCCCCGATCCCATGGATGCCCTCAAGGTGGAGGACACTGCTGCAGCGCTCCTCCCATGTTTGCAGCCTCAGTGGGGAAGGGGGTCCTCCACCTATCCCACTGCTGCGTTGGTGGTGTGTGGAGATCAGGTTCCGCACCCTCAGCCGGAGGTCATCCCACCGCTTGTGGCAGTCCTTTACTCTCCTCACAGTCACGCCCACAGCGGTGCACTTGCGTGCTGCTTCCGCCCAAACTTCCTTCCTCTGCTGCTGTGTAGCATGCCGTTGATAGGCTCTGAACAGCATCTCAGCATGCTCCACAATGTGCTCAACCAGAACAGTTAGCTGTTTGCGCTGCCTCGGGATTGGAATCCTGGCAGACACGCTGGTGGTCCCTTTTGGCTTCTCAAAGTGTGGATTTTGCTTGTGCTGACTCTGGATGGCAATGGATTGTGCTTTATATGATGCCACCTGTTTCCTGTTTTGGTGATCATGGTATTTCCGGTTCCCTGTCTGTGGTGACGGTGGCGGAAACGGGTTTTGTGCTACTTGTGGCGCGGCTATGTCCATTTCCGTGTGTTTTAACGTGGCGGCGGTTACACCGTTTCGGCGTCCGTGTGGTGCGCGTGACCGACAGCACGTAATCGGCCAGTCTTTCTGCAACCTTGCGGACGCCAAAACTTTGTTACTGCCGCCGCGGAATCACTGCAATCCGGACCAGGGAAGTTGTAATGAGGCCCATTGTTGAATTACTTATGTTCCAAGAATGAGAAGTGTTATTGCAGTGTGGATTATGAGTTTGAAGATCAAGACTTTTCTTTTCATTTTGTTGAAACTTGTCAAGTGCAGAGTGAAAGACTTTTTAGAGCAAGAAGAACTTTGTGAACCAAACTTTACTATAAAAAAAGGGAACTTTGATTGAAACTCCTGCTTTTGAACCTGGGGAAGGGGATCCGACCCAAGCTACAAGGATACAAAGTTATCAGGATCATGGTGAATACAACTTATTTCTGTTAAACCTGAATTGCCATATTGTACTCTGAGTTTTGTGTATGTACAAATGTGAGGGACAGATTTCTTTTATTAGAGTGTTTTCCTTTGGTCTTGTTTTAATATGCAGGGAAATCCTGTTTAGGTTAGGGATAGCGAGGCATTTGTCACACCTTTTTGAGTTAATAAAATGGCTACTTGTGAAAAACCTTTACCAAGTTGTCCGACTCGAATTTCTGACCACTCACGCCTCTTAACTGTTCTCCCATCCAATGGCTCTCCCTCAATGGTGTCTCCATTCACCACCCTGTTTTGTACAGTGCTCTGTTGCATAGTAACTAGTTTTAAACTATATTACCAAAGGATCAGGGTCAATATGCATCCCCACTATTTCTGAGAGAGCTTGGGCCACTGCTTCCCAGAACGTGGCCAGCGCCCTGCAGGACCAAAATATATGGAAATGGTTGGCAGCAGTGTCTCCACATCTCAGGCACGGGTGGGACCCAGTCTGTGCAAATCTACCCAACCTGTAAGGTGTGTAATAGAGGCGATTAAGAAGCTTATATTGCATGCATCTGAATCTGGAGTTCAGGGAGACCACACAAGTATGCAAACACATCTTACCCCACGTGGCATCCTTGATATCCAGATCCAGTTCAGCCCCCCACATGTCTCACGGCGTACGAGATGTAAATGTTGACTTTTCGACTAGTATTTTGTACAAGGAAGACGTTATACCCCTGCCCTCGGCAGAGTTGGATATGTAGCAAATTTCAGGTGATTCAGGAGGCTCATCCGGGTACGAGGGCCACATGGCCTGGACCGCCACTCTAAGCCTAAAATATTGTAATAGCCCAAAGCCAACCCGGAGTGGCCAGGGCGCCATGTGTGCGGGGTGATGAATTTCCCATCGGGGTATAAATCGGACAGTGCCAGGTATCTCAATTTGACCCAGTGTCACATGAGGAGCTTGTCGTGTGTGTGTGTGTGTGGGGTGAGACCCGGAAAGTAGGTAGCCACTTATAATATGGTCGATGTTCAGAGTGGGACTGAAGAAGTCGCTGCCATGCCATAATCGTGCGGGATCCGCCGGAGCATCAAACCTGTACGTACGATGTAGGATTAAAGACAAGATGTTGATCTCCTTGCAAGCAAGTTTCACATGAGGGGGGGGGGCAGGTGGGGATAGAGTGTTTGTACCAATAAGTGGCATGCTGGGATTGTGCGGCAGTCCAGTAGGAGATGAAATCAGGAGCACTTCATGCCCCTCTCTCCAGCAGAGGGGTCATGTGCAGCCACTTCTTTCGAACTGCACCGGAATGCCATAGAAATTGGGCACATGTGGCATGCAGGCGCATGAAATAATGCTTCCCTGGCCAGATCAGGGCATTCCCAAAAATGTAAAGGAGTTCGGGGACCACCATCATCTTAATGAGAGCTAGCCTGCCCGATAAAGAGAGCGGGAGATTGTGCCATCTCACCATTTTGGACTCCACTGCTTGCGCAGAGGATACGTAGTTGTCAGCTATTAACGAGGACAGAGAGGGAAACTTGAACCTCCGGGTATCTGATTCCCTCTGGGGACCAGCACAGAGGGAATTTGCATGTCGGCTGGTGCGTTGCAGCGGTGAGGGGGAATATCTCCGATTTTGAATAATTGATAGTAAATCCCGAAAATGTGCCAATCTTTGTTATGTCACGGATGACAGGGTCCAAATGTGTGGAGGGGTCTCTGATGTAAAGGAGAACGTCATCCGCATACAGTGATATTATCTCCGGAGTGTCGCGTAAACGAATGCCCTTGCGAGAATGTTTATCACGGACGCAGTCAGCCATGGGCTCAATTGCTAGCGCAAACAGGATCGGAGAGAACGGACATCCCTGGCGTGTGCCCCGATGCAGCGAGAAGGGAGCTGAGGTTAAGGAGTTGATCAACACTCTAGCCATAGGCATAGTATATAGGAGCTTGATGTATGATATCATGCCTGGGCCAATTCCCATCTTCTGCCAAACAGCCCACATACATTGCCAAGACAACATGTCGAATGCCTTTTGGGCATCCAGGGTAACCGCAACCGCCTTTGCAGCGGGTCAATTCTAGACATGACATTGAAGAGCCGGCAAATGTTGAGGGCTGTGGAGCGCCCAGGGACGAAGCCACTTTGGTCAGGGTGGGCTAGATACGACATGATGGGAAGGAATCTATTCGCTATCACCTTGGCAAATATTTTGGTATCGGTATTTATTAAGGAGAGGGGTCTGTAGGATCCGCAGTTATCTGGGCGTTTACCCTGCTTGGGGAGCACCGTGATAAGGGCCTCACGCAAGGACTGAGGGAGAGACGCCAAACGAAGCGACTCGGACCAGAGTTTGTGTAGTCTCAGGGCCAAGAGGGCAACGTACTGCTGATAGAATTCTGAGGTGAGCCCATCTGGGCCAGGGGCCTTACTCTTCGGGAGGGAAGAGATGGCCTCAGTGATTTCCTCGAGAGAAATGGGAGCGTCCAGCTGCTCTCTGGTAGCACGAGAAACATAGGTCATGGGAAACTGATCTAGCAGGAGGTCCAGAATTCGAGCGTTATGTTCGCGCTGGGGGGCCTAGAGAGACGCATAGAAGTCTGCAAATGTCCTCAGGATGTGTTGATCCGACCCTGTGTATCAACAACGGCCTGTCCCCCTCACCATACTTCCGTGCAGCACGAGGTCGAGCATAGTATTGGATCTCCCTAAGGGCATGAGACTCGAAGGCCTCCAATTCCAATCTAATCTGTGCTAGATTGGCCGGGGTAGGTGTGGACACATAGATCCACTCCAGCTCTTTGAGTCTGGTTTCGGATCATTGTAGGCTGTTCTTTATATCTTTAAGCGCACTGGACTCCCTAGCAATACACATTCCTCTAATGAACACCTTGAAACCCTCCCAACGGGTCCCATCCGAGGTATCATGGCGTTTGTTGCAATCAAAAAATGTGTTTATGTCAGAGAGGATCTCGGCCTTGAAAACGATATCCCGCAAGGCCTCAGATTTGAAGCGCCAGGAGGAATGAGTCGGCCGGTCGTGGCCCAATTTGATGTGTAATAACACTGGGGAGTGATCTGAGATTGCGCGCGCAAGCAACTGTATTCCCAGAATCCCACCCATAAGCTCAGTTCATACAAGCAATAGGTCTATCCTGGAGAAGCTATCATGTACCGACGAGTAAAACGTGAAGTCCCTCATGTTAGGATGGAGCGCCCTCCACACATCGCACAGCCCCAGCGTCTCTATGTGCTTACGCAGGCAGGTTGCCGCGCGGGTCACGGGCCATACGAGTCACATCAGATCTATCCAGTGCAGTATCGAGGATTAAATTCATTCCCTGTAACGCTCACCTGACTCCCACAGAGGCGCTGGTCTAGTCTGGGTTGCTGTGGCCTCTTCGAGCATGATGCGCAGAGCTCGGAACACCGACTGAACAGGACCCTCAAATCTTGCTTGTCTGGCCCTTAGGAATATCCTTCTGCAGATGAGAAAGGGGATTAACAGTCTGCAGAATAGTGTGCTTGCTCCCCCCTTCCCCCCTTCGTTCTTCTCCAACTTCCTCCGAAATCCCCGGTTGAAGCTCACCTTATGGTTTGAAAGGATGAACTCTCCATCCTGCTTCTGGTGCAGGGGCGCGTGTTTGTCCAGTTACTTCACTGGTTTTCAGAATGGCGCTGGCAAAATCCACTTGACTTTTCCGAGCGGAACGCCGTAAGTATGAAGATTACAAAAGTTCAAGTGTTGAGCCTCCTTTTCTGTTGCCTTCCTAACCTGTGATCTGTACTTTATTTCAGGTGCAGAATGAAGGCGATGCGTTGAGGGATTGAATTGCCGATGGTAAACTCAGGTGAGTTAGCGATGGGGGCGACCCCTCTTAATGTCTTTATATTCCTCCAGTAATGTCTTTTGTCCTTTCCCCATAGGGGCCGGGGTGCGGTACCTGCCAACGAAGCGGCGCCGACCTGAAATGAGGAATGGTCCACCAACAGAAGACCGGTAAGTGTTATGGCGGAAAATTAGGCTTTCCTCATATGTTCCTTCTGCTCACCTTTTGTCTCTTCTTCTCTCCCCTAGGCGCAGAGATGTGGCGCCCGGAGCAGACAGTCGCGGTGGAGCCAGAAGAACTCCCGAGGACAGGTGAGTGAAGCGCGGCGCTGCAGCGAGCAACGCAGTGCTTTTAAATGAAAGTCTTTTCTCAGGAACGCTGGCGTGAAGGTTCCGGATGCAGGTAAGAAGTTTGATAAAATTCTTGGTTTTCACCTTTCTCTTCTCTTCTTTCCTTCCTTACAGGTGTTCCAGGATCGAGGCGGGCGTGGCTGGAGACCAGATGCAGGAGCAGACACGGTGAGCTTTCAGCTGCTTGGATGCAGAACAACGCGAAGCGTGAGCTACGGTCTGGGCGTGGCTTAAATAGCCCCCAAAGTAGTTCCAGGTAAGTATCCTCCCCTGGCCACGCCCGAGTGGCAAAATAGTCCCAATGAAAAAATAGTCCCTTTCAGGTCCCTATAAGGGGCCGCTGGGCTTTTACCCGGGGGCATGATGCCTGCTCCCGGGGGTGCTGGGCATGGCCTGGTGCTCCGGGGGTAGGCATCATGACATTCCCCCGCACCCCCATATAACAGGGACGCCAATGTACTTCATGAGCAGGGCGGTGACTGTCAAAAAATTCCAGGGCATCAACATTCGAGTGTATGTGTTCACCAGGAGACACTCAGTATTAGCCAAAAGACAATGTAGAATTACAAATCTACCACCAGAGTCTACATAGCTAGCACGTAGTGAAATTGCGAGCGACTTATGAATAAGGGTCAGCACCCCCCTGGATTGAGGAAAATTTGGTATAGAACCTATTGGGCCCCCAGGTGGGCGCGATGGATGCCGCAAGGTGTCCCAGAGTATGTGTTTCGTGGAGAAGGAGTATGTTAATACCATGTCTTTCGGCATATGCGTTTATCCTTCGGGCTTTAGTGTAGTTGCTCAATCCCCGGACATTCCATGTCATCAATTTGACGTGCATGGTTTAACCTTATGGAACATTCCAAACCCGGGAACCGTCTCCCTTCAGCATCCCCCCCCCCCACCCTCACCCTCACCCTCACGCCGCCGTACCACATCGCAGCCTGAACCGCCACTCTCCTGCCACGTTTATTGCTACAATCCCCAAACTTGCCACCCCCCACCCTCACTGCCCACCCCCAACCTGCAGTGTCATGACTCCCACCCAAGCGCAGGGCAGCAGCGTGCCTAAACCAAAAATACCCTCCAGCCCAACAGGGGCAAACCAGGTAATGGAACACCACACACGGCATTGCAACTGCAGTGGGGGTCACTACCGCTGTGTAACCAGCCAAATGTCTAACCTGCTGCCGACGACACTGTCATACATACAGCGGTCATTTATAACAACATTGTAAATGGACCATTGCAATACATAGTAGTAGGACTAGGAAAAATGAAGAAATAAGCGCCATGGGTAGGCATGAGAGGCCAGCAGCAGGTGAAGAGCCCCAGGTGCACCATCCAACGATGCAGAAATGTTAGCAGGGAGATGGGCAGCCCCCGCCACTGGCCAGGATGATCACAGTTCCCAGTGCGAAGGACGAAGATAGTTAGCAATAATGAAGGAACAGGGAGGAGAAAGGACTGCTGGCTACGAGCATGGCTCAAGCTGATTGATCAAGACAATGACGCATGAACTCCAGCACTTAGTCTTGGACTATTAGGTCCTCCCCCGGATAAACAAGCGGGATATGCGCTTCAATAAATTTAACAGCTTCGTCAGGGACTGTGAAGAAGTATATTTTATTTCGGAAAGTAAACTTCAGGCGTGCTGGAAAATACATTGCATATTCGATTTTCCTTTCTTTAAGTAGCTTCTTCACCCCATTAAACTGCTTACGCTCCATATGGACCCCCAGTAAGAAGTCGGGGAAGATTCTAATGGTCTGCGAGTCGAACCTCAACTCTCCTTTGTCCCGGGCCAGCCGTAGTATATGGTCCCTGTCCCTATAGCCGAGGATCCTGGCGATTATTGGCCTGGGGAAATCACCAGGTCTGGGACGAGGGGCCAGCGCCCTATGAGCACGCTCCACCGCGAAGAATGGGGAGAGCTGAGAGGTATCCAATAGGTTCTTGAGGAGGTTATCAACAGCAATTTCCTTTTTCCCCTTGAGGGCGGATTCCGGAACTCCCACTATGCGAATATTGTTCCTGCGGGACCTGGATTCCAGGTCTTCGCACTTGGACTTCACTGACTTCATATCTCGTACTAGTTCCGCCACCGTGGTCTGTAGGACCAGCACCCCGTCCTCATTGGCCCTTATCCTGGTCTCCGCATCAGCTATCCTGCCAGGTGTTGATCCAGCTTGGTACGCAAAGAAGCCACGTTGGCATTGATGTCATCAAGTTTCTCGTGAAATGAAGCAAAGTTCTTTGCCATAGACTCCATCTGCAATGACAGTACAGGCTGAGGTGATCTGGCCAAGGGTCAATGACATCATGGTCCGAGGAAGGGGCCCCCTGCTCGGATCCGAGGGTCGACTTGGTTAATTTGTCCATGGCTCCAGTTTTGGCAGCCCCACATGATCTATTCGGCATTTCCAATACAAGGCGGAGCACAAGTATGCAGCCCCTATAGGGAGTGAGAAAGGGAGTCTCGACACAGCCCCCGGCCAGACGCCCGCAGAGGGGAAGGGGGAACCCCTTCCCAACCCCTGGGAAGGCCAAGCAGCAGAAGTGAATACTTGCAAACGGAGAAGCCACAGCAAGCGCCACGGAGCGGATACACACCGCACTGCAAGGGCAGAAGGAAGTTCAGTAGCAGATGGTATAGTGATAGAACTGTAGGCGAGCCCCCAGACCCCTGTTACAGCCAGAGAGTATTAGTCCACAGGAAGAATAGCAGTAGTGTAGGCCTTAAAAGTCTCAGATTGACAGCATGGCACAAGCCAGTCAGGCCAACTATGGGAGCACCACACCAAGCAACATGGATGCAGATTAAGATGAGGGCGCAGGTCCGGCAAGGGGTCCATATAGATGATCAGGAGGAACTGGGAATCAATTGTAGCAGGAAATGCCAGTTGCCTGGCCCGCAGCAAAATGCCCACCCCACAAAACAGGCGCCAGGGAGGAGAGAACCAAAGCACCCCAGGTGAGCCCGAACATGAGGCAGAGCGCTCCGGGCGGTGGCACAGTGAAATAACACAGGCCCCCGCAGCAGCCAACTCGGTGCGTCCGCCCGCAATGTAGGAGCCAGCAGAGGCAGGGGCCAAAGGTCCGTGGGGCAAGGCAGCAACAGAGAGGGCGAGGGCCATTGCACGGGCAGCCTCCCTTCCAACCGTAGCAGCAGTCCGGTTCACGGGGCGGGATGCGCAAAGAGCCGCATCGCGGGAGAACAGTCGTACATGCGGGGCACAGAGCACACCAGCCTAGGGCCGCGGGACGAGGCGGCAGAGGGGGAATTAGAGCGGTCACACAGGCAGCCCCCCCCCCCCCCAACTCCTTACCAGCAGCCGCAGCAGTCCGGGCCTCGGGCGGCATACAAAAGAGGGCCGCGGCCCGGGAGACCAACCAGGCAGGAGGAGCACGGAGCAAAGCAGCGCCCCGTGCCATGCGGCCCAGCCCCGCCCGCCGCAGTAAATGTCCACCACGGCAGGCGGAGGAGGGCAGAGGACGATGAGCCCCACAGGGCGGGTCCAAGTCCGGCTACAGGGTCCAGCCCCCCGCGGAGACACAGAAGCCAGCGGCAGCACACGGCAAAGACCCCCAGAGCGCGGCCCCGGGTGGGCCACGCCGCCCC
Source organism: Ambystoma mexicanum (assembly GCF_040938575.1). NCBI lineage: Eukaryota > Metazoa > Chordata > Amphibia > Caudata > Ambystomatidae > Ambystoma > Ambystoma mexicanum. The sequence goes on from NC_090931.1 coordinate 870,762,536, forward strand.
TACCCAGACGGGCGCAGAGCGGAAAAGAAGCCTGTCGTGGCTTTAGTCCAAAGGGAGCAATCACCCCCAAACTTGACACAGGTGAAGGCTGTAGTGCTGGCCACTGTCCGGGCAAAGTACAGAAGTCAGATGGAGCAGAAAACCACTGATACAGGAGAATTGAAGGCAGCTGGACACTGAGCTCGGAAACTAAGCAGCCATCTTGCCGGCCGCCCCGCAGCGCCCCCCCAACCCTAGTTTTAAACTATATTAATTATATACAGATCAAAATATATACATACAAACCACGGTTTACTTTTGTCACCTAATTACTTAATTCATACTCTTTTTGCAAAATAGGCTGAAACAGAACTCTCAAGTCATGTTTTTTAAATCCTGGCATTGATAGTACTTAACATTCCTGTTTGGTTTTATAAATATAAGTGGACAAGCACCAGAATGCAGTGCAGCTAGTAGTTTTCTACATTTACTTAAAATGTAAAATTGCTGTTCGTGCTTGAATTCCTGTATTGGGCCACGCATAGAGGAGTGCTCCTCCACATCACGGACGACAAATTACAACCTCCAATACAACTGTGGTACTACTGCCGTAAAACAAAGAACTCAGTATCTTTAGAAGAAAAAAAAAGAATTCACAGTTCTACCATAAACGGCATCATATACCGCTGGATGTGCATTTTTTCTTGCAAGCTAGGACTCACACAGATTGTCTTTTTTCTACACATACACACGCTCAAATGCTTCTCAAGACCCTTTTTTTCTTGAGAAGCTTCCAGAGTCTGAGAGGGGCAGGGAAGCCATTCCAGAGGGAGGCACCTGCAGAGGAGGGTTTATAGTGATTGCATTGAAAATAAAGGGCCGACATAACAAACCATTGAATACAAATCATTTAATACCAAAGCGTCGACAGGCTATCTTTTACATGTAAAAGTGCCTTTCCATCTAAACCATTCCATCGAAAATATAAATGGACTGGTTTCAATGGAAATGCACTTTTACATGTAAAAGATAGCATTTCAATGCTTTTTTCTCTAACTTTAAAACGTTACATGAACTGTCCAGTGCTGAAATTTCGGCACTGGCCAGCTCCTTGTAACGTTTTAATTTGTTTTGTATATTGGGGGTGGGGGATGGTTCCCCCCTGAACTCCCCAACCCTTGCACCCCCAACCCTAATATAATCCTTAATCTAACCCTAGCCCCAACCCTAACCCTAATGTAAGCCTTAATCTAACCCTAACCCCCAATCCTAACCATAATGTAAGCCTTAATCTAACCCTAGCTCCAACCATAACCCCCAACCATAATGTAACCCTTAAAATAACCCTAACCCTAATGTAACCTTAGCCCCAACTCTAACCCCCAACCGTAACCTTAATGTAACCCTTAATCTAACCCTAGCCCCAACCCTAACCCTAATGTAACCCTTAATCTAACCCTAGTCCCAACCCTATCCCCCCCAACCATAATGTAACCCTTAAAATAACCCTAACCCTAATGTAAACCTTAATCTAACCCTAGCCCCAACCCTAATGTAGCCCTTAATCTAGCCCCAACCCTTACCCTAATGTAACCCTTAATCTAACCCTAACCCTAGCCCTCACCCCTAACCCTAACCCTAATGTAACCGTCAAGCTAACCCTAGCCCTAACCCTAATGTAACCCTTAATCTAACCCTAGCCCAAACCCTAACACAACCCTAACCCTAATCCAACCCCTAATCATAACATTACATTTTGATGGATCCATCACATTTTATTCAACGAAATGGCCATTCTATGGAATGGTATTTCGATGGAAAGAATTTGATGGTTTGGTGTTAGATGGATTGTCATTCGATGGAATGACTGGATACCGCGGTGGGGAGAGATATACCCCCCACTCCCTGCTTGGAAAAGCATCTGATCTACAGAATTGGAGTTAGAAGACAGGAGGGACTCTAGTAGGGAGGTATTTAGGAAGCAGCAGTTGGATGTAGCCAGGTACCAGGACCACGAAATCCTTGTATATGATGCAGAGGAACTTGAACGTGATCCTCGCAGAATCTGGGAGTCAGTTGTGAAGGTATCATGAGGAAGGACGCAGACAACAGATTTAGAATTTAAAATAAATAGTTTTATTAAAAGTAAATGTCAGGATCGAAAAAGGCCTAACTTGCCCTATGCTGAGGTGGGATTTCACAACCTAATTAAAACTAAGGAAAGTCTGAGTCAAAGAGTTCAACTGAAGAATCTGTGTCCAAAACCTATACTTACCCTCACAACGAATCAACACAATGTGTAGGGATGTCGGCAACGAAAGAAAATAGTGTCCAACCAAAGGTTCCAAGCCTCTTCCAGTTTTCAGCTTCCTTTCAGCTCCCTTACCCAAGTATGAAATAGTTTTAGCAAAAGTCTCAAAGTTTACCTATCTTGCACTAGTGTTAACCAATGTTCAGGGTTCCCTTCCCAAAGTTACACAAATCCAAGTACCAATGATTCTTGAGACTTTGTCCTCAAGTCAATAAAGCAATCAAATCCTAGGGTTTCCTTCCTCAAGACTTAAATTCAGCACAATACAAAAAGTAGAAGTTAAGTTCAGCATAAAAAGTAGAAATAGTTCCAGCCTCAGGGTTCCCCTCCCAAAGACTTAAGTTCAGCAACACTAAACTTGTCATTTGTCTCCGTGGAGGTCTTTGCCACTCGTGGGCCTTCTCTTTATATTTGGTGGATCGGGTAGAAATGGTAATTATACTGAAAATCAACTTCAAAGTCTTAATTAGTTCTGCTTCAAAGGTAATTCCCTGTGAGATGCAGTTTTTGGTTTCATTTGGAATTTTGAATTCACGGTCAAGTTCAACACTTTAGAAGTGCACTTAGGTATTCGATAAATGTTAAATTGTAATTGTTAAGTTTCGTTCAGTTTAGGATTCACTGAACACGGGTTGCCTTTATAACACATTCCCTTTTTACCTGTGATGCAAGTTCGGTGTTCAACAGGCACGGGTTGCACTTAAAACATGTTTGCTCTTTAGCCCATTGTGCTAATAAGGTTCAATACGCGCAAATTTCACTGACAACATACGTATTGTTCAACCCGTGGTATAAAACATCTTTATTCATTTTAAAATGTAATGTCCAGAGCTCTGAGACTTCCTCCTAAAACGTGTTTTCTTACACTCTGATACAATGTATTCCGCTATGAAAGTTCAAACACTTGTATATCATGTTTCTCCTTTGCTAAAAACTCACTTGTTGTGTTTAAGGACCTCCCAGCAGTGCGGATCACTCGGCACTCTACTTTTGGCACTCCTGTGTCACTGTCTGAACATAGGGGAACGAGCACTTCGAATTCCATGTAAAGGGAAGGCTTCTCCACACGGCTCCCTTTCCAATGCTGGATCTGCTCCACAGGGCTTCTGCTCTAATGCCGAGCTTCCATAGGTAATTTCCCTCGGCAGACCTCTGCGTGCCTCTTCGCCTCAGTTCCCTGCAGCGTCTCTTGGCCTCTTTGCTGCTGCTTCGACTATGCCTCTGCTTCCACCTTCCTCCTCACATCTTGAATAGGGCTACTTTTATTACACCTGCAGCCCTTTGACAGGCTGCAGGTGTGAATGCATTATTAGCCCTGCCCGCCAATGTTTAAAGTGACATGCCTGATCCTTACAACTCTCAGCAGTCATCTTCCTCGTCAATGTACCAGAGTGGTAAAAAAGCATTGTCTTCATTGCTCTTAGTTGCTTCTTCTTCATCCCAATACTGTCAATTGTCATGTGGGAAGGAATAAGAGGGACTGACTCATACTAGCCCATAAAGGCTGGGGAAGGGTAGGTTGGTTGTCACTAGGAAACGGGGAATAACATGTCTTGCCCATCTTATATTTAACCCCGTTTCCTCTCCTTCTGGTATATTTGGGTCGATGGTATCCGATACCCTTTTCCTGGTCACTAGGATGTGTCTGGCAATACCCCATTACTACCATTGGGATAGAGGGTACTTCTTGGAAGGGACGTGGGGAATACTGTGTCTCGCCTGAGTATATCCCGCCTCCAATCGTCAAGAGTATCACAAAGATGATTTATAAGGATGGCATGATTGACTGTATCAAAAGAAGAGGAAAGGTCAAGAAGGATGAGAACGGAAGGAGAGTTGGAATCGAGATTAGAGAGCAGGTCTTCACAGTGGTTTGGGAGTGCAGTCTCTGTGCCTCTGGCACCTCTGAAGACAGACTGATAGTCGTGGAGACAACCAACTGATTCAGTGTGGTGGATACACTCGGAGATGGCTAGCTTCTCCAAGAGTTTGCCCAGGAAGTGGGTAAGGAACAAGTTACTTACCTGTAACTGTTGTTCTCCAGCATGGGTCTGGCATGGATTCACATGCTCATGAATATTCCCCGTCGTCAGGCCGGGAATCCTCGGTATAGAAAAAAATCAGTATCAGTTTCGTTTCTGATCTGTCTTTCTTAGTAGTAACCAATCACTGGTCTCTGGGTCATACTGCCCCCAGCCAATGACTGCCCTCTCCCTAAGCCCCGCCTCTGGCAGCCATCCTCAGATTTGGTAGCACGTTAAGTGGCAGTATGACCAAGTGAAGAGCCGCCGAGGGGTAGGAGGGAGGGTTCGCATGTGAATCCATGCCAGACCCATGCTGGAGAACAACAGTTACAGGTAAGTAACTTGTTCCTTTTCCAGCATGGGGTCTGACATGGATTCACATGCTCATGAATAAGAGAATACATAGCAGTACACACATGCACAACCACGGGAGGTGGCAACAGGCTCAACATTAAGCAACCATTACCTCCTCACCAGGCTCACCTTAGGCGAACAGGTTGCGCAGCACTGCTTGGTTGACCCTGGACTCCTCCCTGGAGTCCCGATCGACGCAGTAGAATCTTGTGAAGGTGTGCGTCGACCTCCACGTCGCAGCCCTGCAGATGTCCAGCAGGGGCACACCAGAAAGGAATGCCGTGGTAGCAGCGATCGCTCTGGTCGAATAGGCTCTCGGACGGCCGGGCAGCGGTCGGTTTGCCAACCGGTGACAGTGCATGATGCAGCCGGAGAGCCATCTGGAAATGGAAGTCTTCGAGAGAGCCTTCCCTTGATTCACAGTCCCAAAGTTCACAACGGCTGTGACGTCTTCCGAAAACTCTTCGTGCGGTCCACGTAGAACTTCAGCGCTCTAGCTACATCCAGCGAGTGCAAAGTCCTCTCGGCCGGCAACGAAGGCGACGGGAAGAAAACTGGCAACACCAAGGGCTCGTTGAGATGGAAGTCCGACAGCACCTTGGGCATAAAGGTGGGATGTGTCCTCAGCACCACCCTCGTGTCATGAAAAGTCAAGTATGGAGGCATGCAAGATAGGGCCTGGATCTCTCCCACTCGTCGTGCGGAGGTGATGGCCACGAGGAAATCTGTCTTTCATGACAGGAACTTCAAAGGCGCTGAATGCATTGGCTCGAATGGGGCCCCCACAAGCCTGGTCAGCACCACATTAAGCTCCCACGCCGGGGCAGGAACCTTCACCGCCGGGAATGATCGGAATAGTCCCTTCATGAATTTTTTCACCAGGCGATGAGACCACAAGGACACCCGTCCCGGAGTCCTGGTATATCGGGAGATTGCAGCCAGATGTATTTTGATGGAGGCGTGAGCCAGTCCAGCGACAGTAGGTACGGCAGTACTTGGGGGGCCGTAATCCGCAGAGGGTTAATCTTCTGTGCACGGCACCAGACAGAGAATCTCTTCCATTTATGTCCGTAGCACTTGAGAGTTGAGGACGCCCTGGCCTTAGCAAGAACCTCTCTGCAGTCGGCCGGGATGTCGTACCCTCCAAACTCTAGTGCTACAGGAGCCAGGCCTGCAAGTTCAGCGACTCCGGGTTGTGGTGAAGAATGGCGCCTCCTTCTCTGGAGAGCAGGTCTGCGTCCGTCGGTAGCTTGACTAGTGGGGACGTTGACAAGTCCAGAAGGTCCGGGAATCAGATCTGTCTCGGCCACGCCGGTGCGACGGGGATCATCCTGCACCGGGACCTCTTGAGCTGGTTGATGAGCCGGAGCAGCAACGGCAGCCAAGGGAACGCATAAAAAAATAGGCCGTCCCAGGGGAACGAGAAAGCATCGCCCATGCTCCTCGGCTGGGGGAACCTGCTGGCGAACCTCCGGCACTTGAAATTTGTCGCCGTGAGATCGATTTGGGGTTCGCCCCATCGTCGGAAGAGCCGATCCACTTAATCCAGGCGTAGTTCCTACTCGTGGCACGAGTGCCGCTCCCTGCTGTGTGAGTCGGCGATCGTGTTTTTTATTCCTGCCAGATGAAGAGGCACCAGAAACATCCCCTGGGCGACGGCCCAATGCCACAGATCCTCGGCTTCCTTGGAAAGGGCAGGGGACCTGGTTCCGGATGTAGAAGATCGTGGTGGTGTTGTCGGTGAAGATCCTCACCACCTTGCCCTTGAGGGACGGAAGAAAGGACACGAGGGCCCAGAACACTGCGCGGAGCTCCAAGTTGTTGATGTGGAGAGACTTCTCCTCCGGGAGCCAAAGGCCTCTCGCGTGAAGATCTCCGGAGAGCGCTCCCCAACCTTCCAGGGAGGCGTCCGTCGTCACCGTCACCTGGTGAGCTGGGGTTTGAAAGTCCATGCCCGCCAACAGATGGGACTGGTACCCCACCACCGGATCGCCTGACGGAACGTCTCGTTGAGAGGGATCCTGTCCTCGAAACTGCCCGTCGACTGGACCCAGCGGGCGTCAAGGGGCGCACCCGAAGCCTGCAAAGGTGCACCAGATAAATGCAGGAGGACATCATCCCGAGGAGGGATTTGATAGATCTTACCCTGGCCATGTCCGTGGCCAGCAGATGCTGCACCTTGCCCAGAATGGTCCTGGTCCTTTCCTCCGACGGCAAGGCGAGGCCAGCCGCGCCACTGTGTCGAGCTTTGCTCCCAGAAACAGGGCGACTTGCGACAGAACCAGGTGGGATTTTGGGAAGTTGATGGAGAATCCCAGGTCCGTGAGCAGCTGGACAGTCTTCGCAGTGTTCTCCACGGCAAGCTCCCTTGTCCTCGCCCGGATGAGCCAGTCGTCCAGGTAGGGGTAGACGTGGATCCCATGTAGGCGCAGCCGCTCCGCCACCGGTGCGAGGCACTTGGTGAACACCCTGGGTGCCGACTTCAATCCGAACGGGAGGGCTTTGAACTGGTAGTGCCGCCCTTGGACCACGAACCCGAGGAACTTTCGGTGTCTTTTTAGAATGGGGATGTGGAAGTATGCATCCTCAAAGTCCAACGACGACAGGAAATCGCCCTCCACGTGCTGGAGGGTGACCATACGGAACTTCTGTGCCTTGATGTACTTGTTTAGTCGTCGTAGGTCCAGGATGGGGCGGCATCCTCCAGTCTTCTTTTTTACGAAGAAGTACCTTGAGTAAATTCCGGAGCCCCGAAGCCTCGAAGCCTCTTTGGGACGAGCTCAATGGCACCCTTCTTGAGCATCGCCCTTACTTCCAACAGTAGTTGAGGGACGTGATTTTCCTTCCTGGCCACGGGTGGAACGCGAGGGCACTTCTTCTGAAACTCGAAGGCGTGCCCTTGGGCCAGGGCGTCCAGCACCCAACGGTCGGTGGAGATGGACTCCCACACGCTGATGAACCTCGCCAGCCGGCCTCCCACCGGGGTGCTTCGGCGGGGGCCCGACCCCAAGGTCGGTTCAATCTTGTTTGGAGGCCACCTTGCCCTCCCTGTCGACGACGACGGGCACCACCTGACTTGCTGCGTCCCCTGTAGGCTTCCTGGGACGAAGATCTTGCCGCTTGGCGGTACGTGGAGGAGCCACTGCTGGATCCCTTGGAGGCACCTTGTCTGCCTCCGGAGCTCCGAAAGGACGGTCGTCGTTGGAGCACTCCCAGTGCCCGGGCAGTCTCTGTCTGTCTTGATGGCCTGAAGGGACTCATCAACCGCCTTCCCAAACAGGTTGTTCCCGTCGAAGGGCATGTCCAAAACCTTGGTTTGTACGTCCTGGCGGAAATCCGTGGCCTTGAGCCATCCTCGTCGTCTCAAGAAAACGCCATTGCCTGACTGACGGAAACCGGTGTCGGCGATGTCCGTTGCCACCGTGATGGCGTGGTCCGAAGCAATCTCACCCTCCAGTAGGATTTCAAGGGCCGCAGCCCTTTTGGCTTCCGGAAGGAAGTCCAACAGAGGGGCCATTTTGAACCACAACTCCCTGACGTAGCGGGCTACGATAGCCAGGGCGTTGGCCGCCTTGATAGTCGTCGCTGCGGATGAGATGATCCGGCGTCCCATCGTGTCCAACTTCCTGCCCTCGCCGTCCGGCGGGGAAGTTGATGTCGAGGCCGATGCCCCTCCAGCTTTTTTCTTTGCCGCCGCCAAGATGACCGAATCCGGGATAGGTTGCGCCCGAAGGCACAAGAGGGCAGCGTCGGGGACCCGGTACTTCTTCTCGTACCGGTCCCTCTTTGCCGGCGCCGTGGCAGGGTTCTTGAGGAGGGCGAGCCCCTCATCCCAGATGTCATCAAGAAGCGGTACGGCGAGGACTGTCTTCCTTTTAGCCTCGCACCGTTGGTAAAGGAACCCTTCCTTCTTCTCTTCTGGGCAGAGCTGGAAGAGCTCGGATGCCCTGGAAATCATGGCATGAAAGGATCCAATTTCGTCGGGCGGGGACGCCCGAGCAGGGGGCGACGGGGGACAAGTCCCGTCGTCATCTGTACCTATCGTAGCCGTGTCCGTGCCTTTATCATCCCCATGGGTAGTAGACCGGGGGGAAGGCAGAGCAGGTGGGAGAGGTGGCGTAGGATGCTTCCTCCTCCTCTTATGCAGTGGACTTTCCGAAGGTCCTGGCTCCGGTTCCCCCGCCGGGTCTGGCTCAGGTACCTCCGTCGGGGGGAGGGGCAACCTTGTCCTTATCTCCGAACATAAGGACTGAATCTCTGACAAAATGGCCGCCAAAGTGTCCTGCGGCGCCGGAAACGACGGGCGCAAAGGCTCTTGAGGAGCATTGTCGGCGATCCCGTCGCTCTCGTCGTCGCCCTCGTCGGGATCCCTGCCGATGGGCTGGGCCTCTTCCACGACTTCGATGAGCTCTTCTTCAGAGGTCGTGTCCGTATCCACGATGGCCACCAGTCCCTCCCCCACCTTTTCCAACGAGGACTTCGTGGGGCTCTTCTCAATGGGCCTGAAAGACTACTCCCTCCGTGGTGGCAGGGAGACTCTGGGTCCTGAGGGCGCCTCCACTGGTGTAGCCTCCACAGGCTGAGCCAGGGCCACGGCGACATCCTCAATCGAGATCTTAGCAGGGTGAATTAAGGCCATCACCACCTTCTGGACGCCTGGGCCTTCACCTTGGGCGGGAGGGTCCGAGCCTCGCTCCCCCTCTGCCGGAATCTTCGAGATCGACCGGGGCCTCTCCAGAAGCTCCGCCGGGTTCTCGGACTTCCTCTTACCCGAGCCAGAGCGTTGGCTCGTGGTTGATGGCGTCGGGGAGGATGCACCCTGCCTGGCAGCCAAGGAGCCCAACCGCTCGGCACTCGCGGTGCTTAGCCTTTTGTTGGGCCCCCATCGCCGGGGCGTCCTCACAGGATTTAGAAGACCGTTCAGACTTCTTTTTCTTCTTCTCGCCCGACGGGCTCTTCCCTTCCAGCCAGTTGGCGAGACGGAGGTGGCGATCCTTCATGGTCCGCTCCGACATGCTCCCACAAAACGCGCAGTCCTTCTCCGTGTGCGTCTTGCCCTCATGGAGACAGTAGAGGCATAACGAATGCTCATCCTCCTTGAAAACATTCTGAAGCTGGCATCCAGGGCAGGTCCTGAACAGCTTCCCGGGCGTCGAGCTTCCTTTCTCCTGGTCCATGTCCGGGGTAGGCCTCGGAACTTCTGGAATCCTCCAAAAGCGTAACTCGACGAAATCTTCACCCTTGAGGGGCGTAGAAAACTCCGAAACGGATCCCCGCTGAATGGATGTAGAAACGGTGGACCTTGAGACTCTATTTAACCGAAAAAAGAGAAAATCTCCTGAAAAAAGCATGAAAAAGCAGCAAAAGCTCGAGAGCTACAGCACGAGGCTTCCCAACACTTGAACGTGCGGTAAAAATCTGAGGATAGCTGCCAGAGGCGGGGCTTAGGGAGAGTGCAGTCATTGGCTGGGGGCAGTATGACCCAGAGACCAGTGATTGGTTACTACTAAGAAAGACAGATCAGAAACGAAACTGCTACTGATTTTTTTCTATACCGAGGATACCCGGCCTGACGACGGGGAATATTCATGAGCATGTGAATCCATGCCAGATCCAATGCTGGAGAATGGAGAGCAGTATTTAGCCAGACAGGAAGGATTGTCAGAAGGCTTTTTTAAGGAGAGGGTGCACAAGGGAGTGCTTGAGTAAAGGGAAGGATCCAGTGGCAAATGAGTGATTGCACAAATCAGCCAAGGTTGGAGCAACGGAGACAACGTTGTCCTTGATGGTTCTGGAGGAGCAGGGGAGCACCTGTTTGGAGACCTTCATACAGCGAACTTGTCTAGAAACCTCATCAGGTGATATGTATGAGCAAAGGGCGGAGGGGGGCCAAGGGAGGACTGAAAGCGGGTGAGGGAGAAGGGAGTGGAGGAGAGAGAGGGCACGATGTCCAGAGTTTTAGTAATAAAGTGAGAGGCCAGTGAAGTACAGAGGGCTAGAGAAGACAGAGGAGAAATGGAGACTGCAGTGGGATTGGCGAGTTCCTTGCAGATTTGAAAAGTTCAGCCATGTTAGTGGCCCCAGAGATGCAGGCTTGGATATAGGCCCTCTTCTTCGAGCAGATAGAAAGTCTGTATTGCCTTTGGAGCAGGCGGCAAGCCAGTTTGTCAGAGGATATGCTTGAAGCCTGCCACTTCCGCTAAGCAGCTCTGCAACTGCGTTTCAAAGAGGCCAGGTCAGAATCATACCAGGTTTTGCGCTTGGAGGCAGGCTTCATGCGGATCCTCATGACAGGGACGTCTAGAGTGCTGGAGATGGAGAGCTGAAGGTTAGTAAGGACTGTGTCAGAGCGAGTCAGTGGCAGGAGTTGGAGGTGGAATGAAGCTGGCGGCAAAAACAGCAACTTCCACTGGCTTCATAGGTCGAATGACGGAGAAGGAGCCTGGCAGTGCAGGCGGGGGCTTAGCTGGAGGACCCAGGAGAGCATGATCAGACCAAGAGAGAGGAGTAGTGAGAGGGTTGGAGATGGGGATGTCTGCAGGGATGAGAGAATCCAAGGTGTGTCTGGCTGAGTGAGTCGGACCGGAAGGGAAAATGGAGAGGGAAAGAGTCACAGAGGTTGAAGCGTCCAGAGGACGCATCAGGGGAGTCAGGGTGAATATTGAAGTCTCCAAGGAGAAGTTTGGAGGTGAGGCCAGGAGATAAGGTCAGACCACTCGGAGGAAGAGGGAAAGCAGGCCAGTGGGCTTCTAGATGATGGCCAGAGTCAACGAGAGAATAGGAGACGCACCAAGCCTGCATAGGAGGCATTCGAAGGAGTAGGACTGAGTGGGTATGATAGTAGCAGGGACCCATTCAGGGAAGATCACGTGCACTGTGCCCGCGGACTGGTTAGGCCTGGGCTTAGAGAGAATCTTGTAGCCCTCTAGGCAGAAAGAGGAGAGGGAGGATGCAGGAAAAGAGGCCCAAGGACTTCAGACACCAAAATAAACACACAGTGTTAATTTTGTTGTCTTATATGAGGAGCTATTGAGAAGTCTCAGGCAAGCTATAAGTGGATTTAAGAGAAAGGTAAATTTCTCAGCTACATCACCTAAAAGATCCATTACGGGATTCATGACAGCTGTACCCCCTTTATGGCATGTCAGGAATACTTAATCACATGTTTATCAAATGTGAATCATACTACCTTCCATTGTAACATCCTGCCCAACAACCTGCAGGAGCATCAGAGAAGATCAGGTGTAACTTCCGAGATGTCAGGTTCCTTCAAAAGTAAAGCGTACCCATTCTCATAAATATCACAAATGATACAGGGTGAACCAGCAGCCACTTCAAATATCCATGCAGGATGACTCCTGAATCTTTTTTGCATGTCTCATTCCCGATCCTTACATGGTGCCATAAGTGTGAGGTGTTAACACCCAATCAATGTGACTGCTGTAAGAGTGCAGAAGTAAGGCTTGGGCAAAAAGTTGGCACTGTTTTGGTTAGAACCCTTTTATTAACCAGAAAAGTTGTTTGAAAAACAAACTCTAACGCTAATAGGGGTTTCCCTGCCTCGAAGAAATCTAAGGAAAATGTCAGGATATCAACTAAATAATCAGTCACTGTTGTGTCCAAAACACCTGCTTCTGACTCCAACATGAATAACCTAAATCTAATGTGCAAGGGTACTATGATCACAATTAACGCAATGGTGATAGCTCATGCAAACAGAATGTTTCGGTTTGCTAATAAAGAAAACAAATGTTCCTTTTCCCTCAAGTAATATTGAAAATGTTCTGGGGTTGGTTAATTTCACCTCGTTTCCTTTTTGCTCCCCTTCCGAAGTTAGGAACACCTCTCTTGTGGATGCTGTTCCCTTTACTTGGTCAGGTATTGCCAAACAAAACAATGTTCATTCAGCCAGGGGTGCTTCTTTCCATTTGCCTGGACTTCTTAAATTTCTCCCAAGATGCAAAACAAAGGTTTCCAGCTTTTTGCATGTACACTTCCTCTTTTCTTACGGCAGGTTTATGTTTGGTTCATTCTCCTGCCAAACTCACCCCACTTCACCTTGTCCTTAAGATTTTCAAACCGGTGCAGGTTCAAAACTCTCACTGAAGAATTGTCCAAGCTTGGTGTACTCTCCTGCCAAGCATAGGCTTCTTCCTTATATATGTCTCTAGCTTTCAGGGTCCCAGACCCTCTTATTTGTCGACTTTCAATTGGTGAGGGCCCCGGATTTGCAACAATGGGACTCATCAAAAGTCAGGTGGTAATCCAGCACAATTACCACCACGCGCTAATAGAGTTCGCACTGGGTCGTATGGTAGAATCAGCGCTGCTTCACAAGCTGGCGCGAGTGAACGCGCCAGACTCCGGCAGTAACCCTATTAGTGCCCAGCGGTAACTGTACTGAAATAAGGGCTACCACAGTGTAACGCTCACCTGATTCTCGCAGAGGCGCCGGTCTTGACTGGGCGACTACCGTATCTTCAAAGGTGATGTGTAGCACCCGGTTGGCTCTTTGGGCTGGACCTCTGTGCACTGTATGCCTGACGTGTAGAGTAAGATGTCTGCAGATAGAAAATATGGGGTTAATGAACTGGGGTTATTGGGGTGTCCCTATCTCTTTCCTCTTCACCTCTCCTGTAGACCCCCAAAGGTTAACGCTCTCACCTTAGGTAAGTGAATGCCGAGCTCTCCATCTGCCTCAGGGCAGGGTGCTGTAACCAGTTTCTTCACTGGATAGGTAGCGCAGGCCTCTTGACTTCAGAGGACTGCTGTCCGTCGTTTACTGCAAGAACGGTAAGTTTCGAGTCATTCAAATGTCTTTAAAGTCTTTAGTAATGATGTCTCTTGTTTTGCAGGGTTCCGGCGATGGCGGATGACGGGCTGAAGTGAGTTGAAGATGGAGCCCGTGTGATGAATAGAAGCGCCTGGAAGCACGTAAGTAAGCGCTTGTTGCCTGCTTCACTATGCGCTCTGTCTTTTTATTTTGCAGGTACGAGTTCGGAGCGGCTGCAGGGTGCCGGAATACCCACTGGATTAGATGTGGAAAGGAGTAATGGCACGTGAGTATTAAAGTTCCCCAATGTCTTTAAACGCACCTTGTTTTGTCTTTCAGATGCCGGAATGCAGTGTGAAGACCTCCGGAGCGTGCGAAGAGTTGGTAAACTTTTGTCTTTCAGATGCCGGAATGCTAACCTGTTCTTTCTTGTCTTTATAGGTGTTGCTGAAGACTGGATTCAGGATGGTAAGCCTTTGCCTTTCAGATGCCGGAATGCTAACCTGTTCTTTCTTGTCTTTATAGGTGTTGCTGAAGACTGGATTCAGGATGGTAAGCCTTTTTCCTTAGGCCCAGGACCGGATGCAGAAGACCCGATGAGCGTTCTGCTGCAGAGGTTGCAGAGTAACGCAAAGCAAGATTCATCCACCGGGTGTGGTTTAAATAGCCTCCTGTAGTGCTTAGGTGTCTCCTTCCACAGCCACGCCCAAGTAAGAAAAGAGTTCCTGGTAAGAAAAGAGTTCCTGCCTTCCAGAAGAGTTCCAGTGTTCTGAATCTAGGGAGTGGCTCCAGCCCCACCCAACAGGAAAAGTAGTTCCAAACATAAGAGGATCAGAGGCTCAACTGGCAGGCAAGTAAGCAGCATGGTCTGCTGAAGGTAAGTCCACCCAAGCATTATGAGCCCGGCGCTTCCAGCGCTGGGACTGGGCATATTTATGAGCCTGGTGCCACTGGCGCCAGGACTGGGTCCAAAAGGTCCCAATTGGGACTGGTTGGCACTCGGAACCTGGGTTATGGATCTGCTTCCAAGGGAGTTGGGAAAACCCTGACCTTTTGGAAGCAGAGATCATGACACACAGAGAAAGCGGCGCAAACTGTGCTACCGCCACCGAACCTGGCCCTAATAGCACTGGTGGAAATTCCACCCAGAGCTATAATGGGAAGCATTGCAGTGGCCATTTGGAAAAAATTATAAGTTACTCACCGTAGTGACTAACTTACACCTAGTCCATAGTCCCCTTTCCTCCATACTGTATGGGCGTCCCTCGCAAGAGATGGGAAACAAACATTTTCACCTGGCCTTGGCTCTGATGGCGTGGGCGTGCATGTTTGCTGGCAAAGGTTTGTGTAGGCCCTCATACGCCTCCATGATGGCCATAACTTTCTACCTTGCTATGTAAGCCTTGGAGGCTTGACCGCCTGGTTTTGACCCTGCAAATGTGATGAACATGGTGTCCGATTTACGGAAGATCTTCGTCCTGTCCAGATAAAATGTTTGAGCAAGCCTGACATGCAGACATTGCAATACATTCTGAGCCTCATCCTTTGGGTCTGCAAAGAATGTTGGGAGTACAATCTCCTTGTTCAGATGAAAGGAGAAAATTACCTTAGGAAGAAAGGCAGGGTGCATTCTAAGCACCACCTTGTCCCGGTGAAATGTTGTATAGGGCCTTGACGCCACCTGGACCTGAATTTCGCTAATACGCTGTGCCAATGTAAGGCCCACCAGTAGGGCGGTCTTAATGGTAACCAGCCTGAGGTTCGCAGACACCATGGGTTCAAAGGGTTTGTGCGCCAGGGCGCACAGCACCACGTTAAAGTCCCAGACCGGAATTGGATGTTTGACAGGCGGATATCAACGGTTAGACGAGCCAGGTGTCTCTTAACAACTGGGTTGGAGGATGAACATATGTCGGCACCGGAGTTCTTGTAGGCCCCTGTGGCCGCCAGATACCTGCGACAGTTGTCTACCTACACACCTGAATGAGCCAGAAGCGCAGAGAAAGACAGAACATCGTCCAACAAACATGTTAACCGGTCAATCTTCTTTGTTTATGCCCAGTGACAGAACCTGGTCGACTTGCTCTTGTACTGGCCCCTGGTGGATTTGCTTCTAGCTCCATGAATGATAGCCAGGTTATACCATGACAGGTGCAGATGCTTTAGGGTAACCTGTTCAGGAACCAAGCTGCGAGGGAGAGTAAGTGGGCTGGGCCCACCAGGAGGTGTACCGGGGGTGCTATCAAGATGAGCCGAAGGCTCCGTGACTCCCCGACTATGCAGATGACCTTGTGAAGCAGGGTATGGGGGTAAAGGCGTACACGTTCATGTTGATCCACGGGATCTGCAATGAGTCGCCCAACAAGCCCCTGCCCTGCCCCAGCCAGTAGGCAAACTGGGGGCCTCTCCTGTTGATACTGGTGGTGAAGAGGTCCCCCTTAGGATGACCCCACCTCCTGAAGATCCCCTGGAGGATTTCATTCAACTGCCACTGGTAGTTGTCCATTTCCAGCCTGCTGAGCCTGTCCGCCTCCAGGTTGGTTTCCCCAGGAAGGTGGACTGCTGACAAGTGAATGCTGTTAGACAGTGCCCACTCCCAGATGTCGATCGAAAGCCTGTAGAGAGGTGGACCCCTGCTTGTTGATGTAATACATGCAAGTGGAGCTGTCTGTTTGGATGCAGAACGATTTGCAGATGATCATGGGGAGAAAAGCTTTGAGAGCAAGCCAGATGGCCATTATCTCTAGCCAGTTGATGTGTTCAAGCTGTTCCTGACAAGATCATATTCCATGGATGATGTGGTTGACCAGGTTAGCCCCCCACCCATCTAGGGAGGAGTCTGTGGCAATGGTGATATGTGGTAACGGCTGCCGGAATGGCCTGCCTAACAGCAGGTTGTTGTCTGTACCCCACCAGACTAGGTCCTCGTGGAGGTATTGTGGTATGCTAACTGGCTCCGCCTGAGAGCCCTTCTCCTGATTCCAAGAAGCTGAGAAATGAAACTGCAGCCTCCTCATCTTGAGCCTTGTATGTGGCACTGTGAGGAGACATGCCGCTATTATTCCCATCAGGTGTTGGTACCACCATGCTGAGGTTACTGCTCTGCTGAGGAAATGGCTGGTGGCCCTCTTGATTGCCGTGATCTTGTCCATTGAGGGGAAGATCCTCTCGGTCTTCGTATCCCATATAAGACCCAGAAATGTCAGTCTGCGTGGGCAGTAACTGTGACTTCTTTAGATTGATAGAAAATCCATGATCATAGTGTGTGCATGAGAGCGGAGGCCGTGTGATGTACTGCATCCGGGTACCCCGCCCTGAGTAGCCAGTCAACGAGGTATGGATACATTTGGTGGCCCTGCTCCATGAGTATAGCTGTGACCGCGTTCATTAGCCTTATAAAGACCCTAGGGCCAAAAGGAGTCCAAAGGGTAGAACTCTGTATTGAAAGTGAAAACCCATAATCCTGAAACGTAGGAAGGACTGATGTGGTACCCAAATCGGGACTTGCAGGTAAGAATCCTTCAGATCCAGGGAGCACATCCAGCCTCCCCCGCACAAAGTCTCTGCAATGAAGGCTGGGGTAACCATCTTGAACTTTTGGAGGTGAAGGGAAAGGTTCAAGGAAGAAAGGTCCAACACAACTCTCAGGCCAGCCTGGTACTTTTTGTATATCACGAATAACCGGGAATAGAAGCCCCTTCTTCGCTGGGAAGCTCGGACTTCCTCCATCGCCTGGCTCACTATGAGCGAGAAGATTTCCGCCAACAGTTGCAGTCCCAATCTGCAGGAGAGGAGGGGAGAAAGGAGAAAACGCAGGAATCTGTAGCCTGAAGCCTGTGCACACCACTGAAAGGATCCACTGAAAGGATCCACTGGTCTGTGAACCTCATCTGCTAGGAGTGTATGTGAAGGGCAATCCTGCCCCCCTTCGGAGACTCGTGGATCTGGATGGAGCCGTCACAATTTTGTTCCCTCAGAGGCTGGTGCGGAGGATGGGGACTGGAAAAAACCCTTGTTAGCTGCCTTGTGCTGGTTGCACCTGAACTGGCTTCGAGACCTGTCAGGTTGCCTAGACCGTCTCTCATGGAAGCCCCTGAAGCCTCCAAAGGCCCGACCCTGTCCAAGCGCTGGTGAGCCTGGCTGTAGGACTTGAGTGTGGATTTTGTTGAAAATGGACAAGGATTTAGCTGTCTGGGAGCTATTTTTTTCTTGTTGAGTTCCTCATTGGTTGTCGAGTGGAACAAGTTGCCCCATCAAACGGCAGATCGAGGATGCGCTCCAGCACATCTGGGTTGCAATGTGTCACCCTGAGCCAAGCCATTGTCCTCATGTTGGTGGCAATAAAGATGGCTCTGCCTGAGGTGTCAATGCGGGCCACAGTAGACTCCATTATATTCTGGGCCACAATTTTTGTCTCCACCAGTCCTGCCTTGAACCGTGCCTGGCTGTGGGCAGGAAGCTCTGGAAGGAAGCCTGCAATCTCCCGCCACAACTAGTGATTAACAGCAGCCAACATGGCATCAGCATTGGCCTGACGCAGGAGGAGCGTGGCATTTGAGTAGATCTTTTTGCCAAACAAATCCAACAGCTTTTCCTCCGTCCCCAGGAGTGAAGAAGCGGATGCAGCTGAGGAAGACTGCAGTTTGGAATATAGCAATGCTGCTGCTATAACAGAGGAATATGGCTGGGGGTGCACAGACAATAAGAGGGAACCTCCCTCCGTCTGCCTGCATTTGGAGTCCACATGCTTTTTGGTAGGCTGGGTGGAGTGCCCTTTTTGGCTAAGGATTCCACGTCCTTCTGAAGCAGAATGCCATTTCTAGTAGGACGATGAAGTGTAAGGACTTTGGTCAGGACCGCCGCCTCGGGTTGCTCCGCCTGCGGCTGAGGGATGCCTAGGTACTGCTCCAGCCTCTCATGGAATGCTTTCACTGACAACGGTATGTCCGGGTCCTCCTCCTGTTAGGGAGAATTCTCTTTCTTTGGCTAATTTCCCTTACCTATAGAGTCCCCCAGCAGCTTTGCTAGATTTGAAGGGTTTGTTTATTTTTCCTGCTAAGAGTGAGACTCTTTTTCTCACTCTTAGGCATGTTTGCTATGTGTGTTCTAGGCTATTTTTGTGTTTAATGTCTATGGGATTTTCTCACCTCCATAGAAACCATCTTTACTCAAATGTGTTACCCAGCACCCTCAGTGTAGTGACACAGGGGTGTCGTAGCAACCCCCAAACAGACTCCATACACTGGGACCGACTTCTGTCTCCCAGGGCATGTAAAGTCCCAATTGACTTTACTAGTCAATTTTTATGAACTAAACCAGTACAAATCATCTTACTATGGAGGTACTGGAAAGGGTTAATAGTTTTTCCCTTATGTTCATTTTCGAGAGGGTACCGTACAGTCCCTCCCTCACAAGTTTCTGGCTGGTGGCAGTGGTTACTACCGTAAATATTCGACCGCAAATATTTCCCTATGGGATTTTCCCATTGTTCAAGGCTACCACTTTTTCTGACAGCCTCTAACATACCGCCGGTGCATTTTAATATTAACTTGCCTCCGGTAGGTTTTATTTGCCAGAACTTTACTATAACTTCTTTCTCGTGTCTTTCTCTAAACTCCTAACCTAGGTCGGGGATCCTTTGTTTGTCCTTTTGGCAGGCTTCTACTGAGAAGCCCTCCTTTCGGCGCCACTGAGTCTGGGGTGGGTCCATTGTGTGGGAGGGGGGAGTAGGACCCCTCGACAGGGTTGCCTCAGCAACCTATGTCGCACTCTATCCCGATAGGCTGAAGGGTCTCCCGCCAAGATGACCACTCCACTGTGTGAGTGACAGCTAGGCTGTATGAATGGGGATTTTTTTTGCATAAAAGCAGGGTCCTGAGGACTGGAAGAGCAAGACGTCGCCACTGGAACTAAGAAGCCGAAGAGGAGAGAAGCCAAAGACATCTGCAACGACTGAACCAACGGTGAAGCCCTGCTGCAGCGTCTCACCACTTTCCTCCACACGACGAGAGAAGATCTTCATCTGCAAGAGCCTTCTTCCCTTGAGCTGGTGGGGCCACCCAGTTTGCCAATCGCCTTCCCGGACCTGCCTTGGTTGAATCTCCCGTACCCTGTACTCGGAGGCCGGATAACCAGGCACAAGTCCACCCGGACCGCGATTTAAAGGAGCGTACCCTTTATTCGTCGGCAGCACCGCGGCTGGTTTCATCCCTTGGTAGTGCAGTAACTCGAACTTTCCTCCACGACAAGAGCCTCTCTTCCTTTGCTGGATCACCCGAACTGCAGGAACTACCAGGAACAACCGCCACCGCAGGAGCCACTTCTTCATTTAAAGGTACATTGTTCCGCCAGGCTGCCCTTTCTTCGCGGTAACACTAAAGGGATTTTAAATCCTTTACCTACCTGTTGGGTTGGCCGCCCCTCTCTCTTAACCTTGTCTTTTCAACTTCTGCATCCACCTTTTCAAATTTGTTAACCAAAGACTTGACTGCAGCTACAAGAACATTTTGCCCCTGGGCCCTTGCCCTGTACCACTGACTCTTGCACAGGCCTACTGACTCTGGCTACATTTGTTAGAACTGCCTTCTTTAGATTGATTTTCATCTAGAACTGTGTGGTGCACATATTTCTTACAACTACCCTTTCCTTCCGATTTTTAAACCTTGTGAAATGCCATTTTGCTCAGCTTTCATTTAAGTATTGCCTATACTGATGCACTGTCTTGCTTAAACTGGTCCACAAACTTATGGGAAGTGTTGCTAGGGTGTGTAGGCAACTATTTCTATATAACTTGTGCTTTCCCTCCCTTATAAGGAATTGATAGAGTATCCCTTTCACTGTGCCATTTTGCTCAGTTTTCACGCTGGTTCACTTGGTATACCATTTAACTTGGGAGTGCGTATATTTTTCCTTTGACTTAATTTAACTTGCTTGATGACTGATACATGTTTTTTATTAGAAGTGTATAAAATGAATATATAACTACTTTGTAATACAAAGCTTTGGTCAGTGTTTCCTTGTGCCATAATACTAGTACTGTAGGCCTATTGTGTAAACCCTGAATACTGCTCATCTCCCTCTTGAGGTAAGTCTGACTGCTCAGCCACAGCTACCAACTAAATTTTTGTGGTACAGACTGATACCAAAGGGGATTTATTGCTCTCACCTGTAGTCTTAATCTTCTGTAGTGCTCCCTAAGGGAAATACACAGGATTCTGCCTAACACCTCCTCATCCGTGACCGTCACTTTGTCCTGCACGTCTGGGGGTGCCAGAGGAGTGCTGGGCATGGACAGCTGTGGCCGGCTGACTGGCAGTGCCGGTGGCTTAGCTGGGGGCTGAGCCGCTGTGAAATGGAGCAGGCGTTGGGGCCAGGTGCCGAGCTGGACCGAAGCCCTAGACCCCAGATGGAGATTGAGGCATTACTGGAGGGAGCATGTCCCCGATTACACCCCTGAGAATGGTGCCCATCTTTGGCAATCTCATGAGGGTGAGGAACTTCTCAAAAAAAGCTATCCTCACAAAAAGGAGCCTGAGGGTGTAGGGGTACCTGAGGGTGTGGGGGCTGGGCCCTGCGGCTGCTGTGTCCTTGGCAGTCCATGTCTCGCCAAATTGGTGGATGCATACCTCCCCTGCTAAGTGGAGGGATAAGACATGGACCAGTTAACAGGTGTTGCCCAATCCCACCTGGATGTGCACTCCCCTGCCTGATCTCTGTTCGGATAAGGGGCCGGTTGAGCCGCCATTTTGTCCTGATCCGCAACACGTGCCTGATGTGTGTCGCTTGCCGAGCTGGGTCTAGTCTCCACCTGCATGTTGAATAGCGAAGGTTCGGACCTTCCCTGCACCTCAGGTCGAGACCTGGGAGGCAGAGTGCCCTCAGCCATGGTGACGGTAGTCCTGCATACAGGCGCCCCCTCGGATATGGGCCTGGTACTAGGGCAAAGCCCCTCAAGTTGGAGACCGGTTATAGAGCCTTGTGGCCCTTCAGTGGTGGGACCGGTAGGATCTTGCGATCCCTCGGTCCGCAGGCCGGTAGCTGGCGTAGCCTTGATCCCTCCCGCTTGGGCGCTTTCCGGGGAAGGAGATGCCCTTACGGGGTGCAGAGGAGAACGGAGCACCTACCTTGGGCCTGGTCTTCCTCCTCACGTATGCTTTGACTTCTTCTGGAGGTGATCTTTCGAAGAGCTCTCTCCACCTGGCCAACCGGTTCTTCAGAGCGCGCAGGGTCAAGGCGTTGCACGCAGAACAGCTGTCCCAGCCGTGGTCTAGGCCAAGAAACCGGAGGCAGAGTGCGTGAGGGTCAGACATCGGGAAAGAACCCTCACAGGCTGGACTCCTACTGAAACCCGCTGCCGTAGACATGCGCCAGGAAGGAGCGTGGCACCAGAGGACAGAGTAGTACCTGACAATTGGAAAAGAAAAAATAACTTCCAGTGAAGAGCGCTTGGAATTACAATCCAGGAGCACAGGTGAAAGCAGTCCGTTCCAGTCGATACGGAAAAGAGGACTGGGGAGTGGCGCCGTGGACGGGGTCAGGGGAAGACCATTTTTAGTTGGGTGAAAAAGTTTCCGTTTCCCGTCCCTATCTAGGGACGCCCACACAGTATAGAGTAAAGGGGACGGGACGTAGGAGTACAAAATCCATTAAATATCTCAACTTCCTGCAGCCATGCGTCCTGGCAAGCATCAAACATTTCTTAGGAGAGGATAAGAGGCAAGGTGGCTGAAAATCGCCTTAACACACCAAAATCTAGAGAGGGTGAGCGGCTTGTTCTCAGAGCTAAGGTAATCTCACACTATGATGAGCTCTTGGCCGTGGCTAATGCAAGACCACTGGGCAGCGCAGGACAGCCATATGGACCTACCATCCCCCCAGAATGGGGCAGCAGTATCTAGCGTTCCACGTGATGGAGAGGACTGCTGCAAGCTGTGGAACGACCTGAAGGTCGGGTGCGAGGACTGCTGTCCCAACACTTCCACGAGTCCCTGCCGACTGGAGGAGGCACCGTAGAGCCACTGTCCTCACCGCCTGGGAGGAGAAATGTAGCACAATGCTGGACCTTGAAGGGATAAGAGGGAGTCGGAAGCGCAGAGGTGGGTGCCAGCAGCCAGGAGGCAAGCAACCACCCCCACTCCCCCAATGCATGCACAAATGGCATTTCCAGCATACGAGTCCTGTGCGAAAGTGAAAACCGAGGGAGCACAGTCTCCGGCACACAGGGACGGAAGAGGTTAATCAGGGAATGCGAGACGGTTAGGAGAATGAAGGACTGACAGGTGGATCAGGTGTGGAGAGAGGCGGAGTCGGGTTAATGGATTTGTTCTGTTTTCGTCTTTAAAAAGGACAAGGCCTGCCAGGAAGGGGAGGCTGTGCCACAAGGGACCGAGAAGTCTGCCGGTAGCGGTGCAGAAGAGGCGTTTGTTTGGGCTTATTAGCTGACTCAGTGAAATGGTACCAGAGGGCCGACGTGAACGGACGCGGCTGTGAAAGAGAGTGACGTACGAACAAGGAAACTAAGTCCGGCACTCGAATAACGGCTGAAAGAGGCGTAAGGGATTGCCACATGCTCCCATGACCAACCATGCCCATTTGCCCATATGTGTGGGGTCACATTATGTACCATAGCAATTGTGCCTTGAATATCAACACACATGGTTGAACCATACCTGACAACATTGCATAAATCCCCTACAGACACTTGCGCATCGCCGCAGGAGGAGGAGGAGGAGGAGGATGATGATGATGATGATGATGCCTGTTAGGGAAAATTCTCCTTCTAGGGCTAATTTCCCTCACCTAGTGAGTCCCCAGCAGCTTTGCTGGAGTTTGTTTTTTCCACCTGGTAAGAGTGTACATCCTTTTTTCACTCTTAAATGTGTTTTGGCCTATGTGTTTTTACTCATTGTGTGATCTTGGGCACTGGAGCACACCACTACAGGGGCCCCTGTTCTTGTATGGGTTACACAGGACCTTCAGTGTAGTAACCCAGGGTTGTCTTGAAGACTGCCCTTTGACTCAATTTTGCTGGGGCCGACTACTGTCCCACAGAGAAAGGTAAAGTTGCCATTTATTTTACATAGTCACGTTTACCACAGACCCGGTACACCCCATCTTTCATGGAGTACTGGAAAGGGCTAATCTTTACCCTTTTTCTGTCTGTACCTCCCCGAGCATTGTTCCGCTCTTTTAACATTTAGACTTGGCTGGTGGCAGTGGTATCTATCCTAACTTTTCTACCGCGATTATATTAGAAAAACGTGGTAATACTTTTCGCTATTTTAACAGCCTTAAGCATAAACTCGCTTGACCAAATCATCTTTCTTTTGGCTCCGGTTGGGTTTATTCGCCATTTCTTTTTGTTAAAGTCCTTCTTGTGTTTTACTTTGTGCGGCAAACTAGGTTCGCCTTCTTTGTTCACCGTCTTTTGGCGGGCTTCTGCAGAGAAGCCCCCCTCTTGGCGCCTTGGTGTCTAAGTAGACTGAATGTGGGGAAGGGGTGTAGTCACCGCCTGCACAGGGTATCCTAGGAAACCCAAGTCGCACTTTGCCATGATTGGCTGAGGTGGTTGTCCAGGCTAGACAACTCCCCTGCTGAGTGATTGACAGCCAGGCTGTGTGAATGGGGGTTTTGCGCATAAAAGGCAGGTCTCTTGGGCTAGAAGACATTGTCGCCTCTGGAACTACAAGGAACCGAAGAGAAGCGGAGAGAA
Source organism: Ambystoma mexicanum (assembly GCF_040938575.1). Taxonomy (NCBI): domain Eukaryota; kingdom Metazoa; phylum Chordata; class Amphibia; order Caudata; family Ambystomatidae; genus Ambystoma; species Ambystoma mexicanum. Next base: position 870,786,688 of record NC_090931.1, read on the forward strand.
CGATAGCTGCTGCAACTACCCCGTCCCGGTGAAGTCCTGCTGCAGTCCTGAGCTATCTACCCTTCGACGATTAAGAGAAGATCTAGTCCGGAGTCTTCTTCCCTTGAGTCTGGTGGGGATAACCAGCTCATCATCTTCAGACAGAGGTCTTCGTCGTGGTCGAAATCGCTGCACACTGCTGTAGTGGTCCGGATAGCCACCTGCCGAGCCTCCCGTTTTTAAGGAGCGCACCTTTTATTCGTTGTCGCTGCTGCCGGCTTTATCCCTGGTGGTGCAGACCCCCTTCAGACGTCCTCCTTCACAAAGAAGCTCAAGGAATCGTGGGTCTGCGGGAAACCAACAGGAACAACTGCCAAGGCACCAGCTGCATCATTGGAATAAGGTACTGTGTTCTGCTCGAGGAAACTGGGTGAATCCCTTTTCTTCATCCTCAAGGCTCGCCCTTGTCTTCCCTCCTACTTATAACTTTTGCTTCCGAACATCTACCAAGGCCATCACCAGTAAACTGCAAAACCTTCAGAACAACGCTTTTAGAGCAGCTCTGGGCATCTTCAGAAGAGAACACATTATAGGACTCAGGCAAAAGAACAACTGTCTCTCCACCAGAGATAAAATGCTCTTAAAAACGTCATCACTCACCCACAAGTCTCTTAACAATGCTGCCCCAACCTACCTATCAACAGATTCCATAGACAGTCCTCCTTAACACCGTCAGAACTGCTTACAAAGACCATTTATCTGTTCCCCACTACAAACGGGCCAGAATAGGGGGCAACAGTTTCTCGTTAAAAGCTGCCAAGCTGTGGAATTCCCTGCCTCCAAACCTTAGAGTAGACCTGCCTTATCAGAACTTCCGCTCCAAGGTTGTCTCTTGGCTGAAACTGGAGACCCACTAAGGCAATGAAGTGTGCAGTGCAACCCACACACATTGTAACCACGTGTGCCTTCTTGCTTACTTGTATATTAGGGCCTGCTGGCTTTACTGCTGATTTGTATATAACTCTGGTGTACCTTATTTGTATTCTGTATATTCTGTTTACTGTAACCAAGCTTCGAATACTCTTGTAAAGGCTGCGCCCTGATACCCCCGGGTACGCACGCACCAAAACACACCGCCAACAACACATGGCCTACACCTTCCCGCGTCCCCACACGTGTCCCGATGAAAACGGTACCTCACATGTGTGGGAGCACCTACCAGGGGCGCAAAAGGAAAAGCGTAACCCACTGGTAACCGCAAGCCTTTCGCCACTGCCCATTTTGTTCATGTGGGCAACCTACAGATTTGGGCCTAAGGTGTCGAAGCCAGCAAGGGAAACAGGGAACCCCATGCATTTCCCAAAAGAGGACACCCGTGGGAATCCACACATGGCCAAATTGGAGGGGTGGCCCATCTCATGTAGCCCTCCCCAGGGGCAGATAATGGGGGGTGGACTGTCCTGCACTCCTCCCTGGGCTCAGTCGCCCATTCCCAGGAGCAGATATCTGGTCCCAGGGAGGGCTGCATGACATGGCACCCACTCCATTGCGGCCGGGGGGCAAGGGGGTCAATGCCCCATCCCATTAAAAAATTCCCAGACCCTTTGGGGTGCCCCCCCTAAAAAGCGTTCCACCATTTTCTTCTTTGTTTACGAAACTTGCTTTGGCGCAGAGGGGCACATTGGTGTGCCAATCTGGCCCCGGGGTGCCCAAGCCTTACTGCCCCACCCACTGGGGGGCCTGTGCCACCATTTTTGGGGGCCTCTCCCCCCTCACCCCAAATGGGTGGCGGGGCACCTCATGCAGGCCTCCCTGGGCCTCCTACGAACAGCTGCGTGAGGTACACCCCCCTCCATTTGGGGTGGGGGTAGAGGGCCCCCAGAAATGGTGGGACAGGCTCCCCAGTGGGTGGGGCAGTAAGGTTTGGGCACCCCGGCGCCAGATTGGCACACCAATGTGCCCCTCTGCGCCAAGGCAAGTTTCGTAAACAAAGAAAAATGAAAAATAGTACACTACACTTTAGGGCAGGCTGAGGGGCACCCTAAACCGCCAGGTAATTTTCTAATGTAATGGGGGGTGACCCTCTACCCCAGCACACCAAATAAAGGGGGGGCTCTCATTCAGCCCTCCCTGTGGGCAGATGCCCCTTCCTAGGAGCAGATATCTGCCCCCAGGGAGGGCTACAAGGGGTGCCCCCATTTCCTCTTGGGGTGAGGGGGAGAGGGCCACCCCCCCTTTTCTGTAAAATATATCCCTGATGGCAAGTGGCCCCCCCACTCCCACCCAAAATTCCCTTTTTGTTTTTGTGCTTTTCGTTTTTTATTTTGCCCCCTTCCCTGGGGGCAGATGATCAGCCATCTGCCCCCAGGGTTGTACACATATGTGCCCCCATGCTTTGGGGGGTGGGAGGGTGAGGGCTGCTTACTGTAAGCAACCACCACCGCCCCCCCCCATTCAAAGACATCGCTGGTGTCTAGTGTGCATTGCTGCCCGCGCATCGAGCGCCCTGGCCCGATCCGCGGGCAGCAATGCTGTTACACAGGGTGTCCTTGGAAAGGGGAGAATCTCCCCTTTCCAAGGAAACCATTTCCCAAAAAATCCCTGGTGGCTAGGGCCCCCAAAACCCCTCCCCCTTCCCATAACATTTTTTTGATTAAAAAAAATGTTGTCCCCTTCCCTGGGGGCAGATGATCAGCCATCTGCCCCCAGGGTTGTGCACATATGTGCCCCCATGCTTTGGGGGCTGGGGGGGAGAGGGCTGCTTACTTGAAGCAGCCCCCCCTCCCCACCCAAGTCACAAACGGATCCATGGTGGTCCAGTGGGTTGCTGGTCACGGATCAGCGCAGCAATGCCTCGTATATGTGGGGTCCTTGGAAAGGGGAGAACCTCCCCTTTCCAAGGACACCACTTTTTCCTCTGTCCATGGTGGTCTAGTGGGCCCCAGGGCCCCAACCTCCCCCTCACATAGCCCGGGGGTTGGATTACAGGGATCGCTCAAAACAAGGTGCCAAAAAGGATGAGCTACCTCGTCCTTGGCACTGCGTGTGCAATTCCAAGGATGAGATACCTCGTCCTTGGCACTGTAGGGGTTAAGGGCACTGCACAGGATTCTGCCTAACACACCCAACTTTTCTTTTGCCCTCTCTGGGTTAGTGATTAATAAAGCCAGGGAAATGTCAGCTTCATATAGAATCCCCAAAACCAATGTTCTCCATTGCACCGCAAATTGGTGGATGGACATGTTAGCATAAACTGATCTCATTGACAGAAAAATTTGACATTTGTCCTGTCGAGTTCATATTTACGGTACAATAGGCATAATTTCCAAGTGTACATACAATATAAGGACAATAGGCCCAACTCATACCGGATAATGGGCATAGGTTGCGATATCGGAATAGCAAGAAGAGATTTCCAAAATAATCCCTCTATCTGTTGCCAATAGGCAAAGGATGTACATATTTGCGATTCAGCACCATACAGCAGGATCAGGGTTACTTTCTGTTTATAGTAAGTTTTCATTGGCTTGATGGAAAATTTGCCATATCGCCCATTTATTATTTTTGCCTGTGAAATCAATGTACCCAATTTGCGTTTTATATTCTCATGATGTGGTTGATCTTTTGGCCAGTTATTTATATTTAAACCCAGATATATGTATTCCGAGACCACTGGTAAACTTAGGTCTTGTAGAAACCATTTGGTTGTTTTTTTTTTCTTCTCCCAGGGGGATTAAATTGGACGATTTGCCTTTTTACTGTATTAATCGTCAGGTAGTTAGCTGATGCATATTTATCCAATGCGGTTAACAAGGTCTGCAGTCCATGCAGAGTACTGGATATTAAGACCAAGTCATCCGCATAGAATAACCATCTGACGGTTATATCCTGTAATCTAGGAGAGTCAGATATAAGGCCCTCAAAACATCCTCCATATCGGAAATAAAGAAATTAAAGAGGGTTGAAGCAAAGATAAAACGCTTCTTCAGCCCTCTAAATTTACCAATGGGAGTTGATAGATCTCCTTCGGTAGTTAATTGAATTTGTATTGTAGTGTTAGAATGAAATTGATATAAGAATTTTACTAGACATGTGGGACAGCACAGATCAACCAGTTTTTTAAAAAGAAGCTGTCTTGGGACCGAATCAAAGGCTGTGCGGAAGTCTATAAAGGCCATGAACAAATATTAATGGGCTCGGTGTTCGTGGCAACCAGGCACCTGCAGTCGATTTATTAGCTATCCATACCAGCATTTTCTCCCCATCTTTTTGTAGTTGCAGATGTTTTCTTGCACGTAGCCAATTTTTGTAGACCGATTTAATGTGTTTATTTTCCTGTTTTTTAAATATCTGATCGTAGATAAAATAGTGCTCTAATATTCTGTCTCATAATAGCTTTCTTACTTTTGAGCTCCTGGTCAAAAGCATGCATATGCTTAGAATAACCTGTTTGCCATGATTGAAACCTGTCTGAAGGATTGCAATGCAGTTATATATATGTAATTCTCATCAAAATTAGTCATATCAGGGTGTCTGAGTTTATCATATATAGAATAAAGCAAATTGGGGGTCCATTTAAGCACAGACTTCCTGTTTGCTTGAACTTGACCTCGATATCTACCAGATTTCATTGTCCCATTTTCTATTCTCCAGGACCAGGTTAGACATAGTTGTTTATGGTCGATACGCTGATTATCCTGTATCAACAGGGAGTCGGCTAAAGGCATGAATCGAGAATCACAATACATATAATCTATAATTGCCTGCTGTTGGCCTCTGGTCCAAGTGAAATAAGGAGGGGTGTCTCCCGGAATTGTACCATTTAACATTATCATGTGTATCCTCCATGAGGGTAGCCCATCTCTGTATAATAATGTGTTCTTGACCAGTGTTTTCAGTGAAACAATGAATATTTAAATGACCCAATATTATTGTGTGCACTATATCAGGCTCCATCAATATCAAGTCCATAGCAACTTGTATTTGCTGGAAAAAGTCATCCAGAGATAAGCCTGCACGTCCAATAGATAATCAATAGGGCAATTGTATAAACACTCTTAATACGGAGCAAAACAAAGCCACTCTTCTAAAATAAAACTCTTAGATCTGCTTGTAGCGACCAAAAGGCCTGCCATCGTCCGAGCTATGAGAGGAGATCTAGCTGGTATCGAAAGAACATCAAATCCATCCCAGACTAAGGATGCAGACATCCAGGTCTCTTGAATAGCCACTATATCAAATTCATGTAAATTACTTGTCTGGGAGTTCAACAAATGTCGAAATCCTCTCGAATTCCATGAGAGTAGTTGGATTGATTCTTGCTCTTGAGTTTGTTACATTTGTGAATGGTGTCTATTGTTAGTTTGGTCTGATTCTGCCGCTCTTTCTTTCATTAGTTCCTGGCCATAGTTTCTTAATTTATTCATGGGAAGTTCTACGTTTCTATCTTCATTCACCAAGTCATGCACTAAGAGAAAACCCATTTGGTATAACTCGTGCCTTGCTTTCCATAATGTATTTAGCACAACGGCAGATTTAAAAGTAAGGCGGGCGACCGTTAAATCATATTCATGAATTTATTCTACTGCCTCAAAGTCTTCTGAGGTAATATCTTCCAAACAAGGAACATCGGAGAAGACATCGAATATGCTTGTTATGTTCAGGATATATTGATCAAATGGCAACTGTCTACAACGAATTAGTAAATGGTGTTATTTTCTGTCTTGACATGCATTATCCTTTCTTAAAGGTATCCCATTAGACTGTGTCATCTTTATCCGTGGGTCTTGCTTCCCATCATATTGCACCTTGTGAAGGTCTAAATTAATTACATTTTTTGAGAGGTGATTGCAATCTGCGGACCTCGCAATTCTGGTTGATACAAGGATATCAATGGAGGTTTCTGTGTGTCAACAATACCCTTATTATGAGTAATGTATGCCTCCATTGATCTCTGTATTTCAGATCTTATTTGGTCCATTGTGGGAAAGGATGGAAGAGTCTGTGCTGTTATAGGTCTGTTCGTACTGCCCAATTAAGTTGTCATGAAAGTATCTCCTTTGGCCTGCTCCTGTGGGTTGTTTTCCTTCGTCTGCATTGTAGATTTATGGGGCTTACCCTCTGGTAATCAGTCAATGTATCTGTTCCTAGTTGTTGAATTCTAGGCTGAGTGATGAGAGCTAACTCATTTTCTCGTTCTTCACTCGTTATCGAAGCAATAATGAGATCGTCTAAAGGCTGATATTGAAGTCTATCCATATTCGTTTTTGTTTGACTGTTTTTTGTTAGCGGCTACTAGACAGTGCTTCTGTACGGCTAGTTTGGCTTTAACAACTTGCCTTATTGGAGTAGTTAAATTGACTGTCTGATTTTCAGTTTTTTTTTACTTTTTTCCTTTTGCAGGCACCTTCTTTCTTTTCTGTACACCTGAAAAGATTGTGTAAGAAGAAGCTCAATTTGATTGTTTATTCACATCAGGAATCTTAGTTGGAGCTTTTGGTATATTTACACTTAAGTTGCTCCCTACAGAGGTTTCCCATTAAACCTGACTGTGTTGATAAATCAATTACTTGCACTAAGTGCCTATGATCGACATCTTGTATGTCATGTGGCAGTACTATACTTTGTACATCATTCTGTATAGTATCCGTTTGCGAGCAAACCGTTGTAGTCAGTCATTATCAACTTCTTGTTTGTATCTGAATTCGATGGGGAGACTGATTTCTCAACCAGCTGCACAAGTAGATCAGACCGATACATGAGTTTTTGATCTAAGGTTTCATCGAGTTTTGCAATTGTCAATAAAGCGGTTGTAAGGGAGGAAGTCTCGTTTTGGATCCCTTACATTCCGGATGAAGTGTATGTTATGCTGATACAATGGTTGGAAACGTACCCTCGGCCGAGCCCCGATGACGGTGCAAGGTAGCCATTGAATGACACATATCCAATGCCTCTCTCATGACCCCAGGGTAACCACAACTCCATCTTTGACTAAGCAGCACATGAAACTCTCAGCGGCAAGCCTGCATCTCTCCCATGTCCAGCGCCGCGCACGGCCAGCCCAACAACCCCCACCTCCTCCCCACTGTCCACACTGTGGCTGTCCTGTTCTCACAGAAGCTTGGGCGCAAATTGTTGCAAGCTGACACTGTATCTCTCCTCTTCCCCCAAGATCATTGCCCTTGGAAACCAGTTGTCTCCACAAAACTGTCCCGCCTCCAACAACCCCCACCGCCGAGAGTTACTGGCTGTATGAACCTCAAGCCCCTCACCTCTTTGATGTAGCAGTGGTGGGACCCCTGCCCATGGGCCACCGTCAATTGCCCCCCATATAACTAATCCTGAGCAAGCATATATTTTCTATGTACTATTAAGACCAGACACCCTTGTTTGATCTCCAAGACACTTTATAAATGTGCCCCAGAGTAACACAAAGATAAGGCACATGGACCACCACTCATCTGCCCCATTCGAGAGTCCAGGTCAAGCCTGCATACCTCTTGTTAGAATGTATAGGCGACAATGTGTTATGACTTATGTGTGGTGTTAAATCTTGCATGCCCATGATTATTGTGAAGTTTAGCTTAGTTAGAATTACAACTGTATGAACACAATGTGACCCGCCGCCCCACACGCCTCAAGAAGCAACAAGTTCAACCTCAGCCAATCCAGCACCGGCAACATTAAACAATGTATAATGTCTTGTTCAACTAAACCAATGAAATGTATTTGTGTAACCCATACAGTACACGTCATAGATGACGCGTTTTTGACATATAATGTGAAGTTTCTGTATTATGGGCAGAGTGCACTAAGAGTAGCAGAGTCCTCTGCATGACCCATTTTATCTTTATATAAAGAATGCCTTTACTCATTTGCAATCTCTCCTGGTCTCATTCCCTACTGGGGTGTGTCCATTTATTCTGTTTTACTGTAAGTGTGGGGAATGACCACTTTCACAGTTTTCATCGTTGAGAGAGTGTTATTTATCGCTGTATCATTGTGTTGTAATTTGTACACAGGAGGTGAATGTAATGCATCCGTGCACGGCTTGACACGTCTAGGAGTTGGATTTATATAAGATAAGGATAAGGCAGAAGAATGATTCGTTGAAGGGACAAACATAACAGGAGATAGATCATTTTCATTTACCCTTCCCCTCTCTTGTTGGGTGATTAATTGTATAGGAGTTATAGCACCCTCGCAGTCTTTGTCCGTCTTCCCAATCATACTGGAATCTTTTTATTCTACATCCATGTTAGATTGTACATATATCACATCTGTTACATTCAGATTCTGCATAATTGCAGTATCAAGACAAGCATCTTTATGACTGCTATCATGCACAATTGCTGTCACTGCAACTTTAGAAGTGCCTGAATCCGCAGATTTCATAACGGCTTGTTTCGCCACTTTTTCAGGTTGTACATGCGCACTACAATTCTCATCAGATTTTTGTACCGAAATGTGACTTTCATGAAGACATGCGACCTCTGTAGCAGTCTGTTATTTGCATCGTTGAATCACTTATAATGTCTGTTGTGAAATCAATTAGAAGTTCTTGAATTTCGTGGGCTAGTTACAAAGGCTGCTGTACCTCATTATTTAGTAACACTGGTGCAGAAGCAACCGTATTTGGACAGCAAACGGATCATATGTCAAGTCCCATGAAGGAAGATACCCCTGCCCCCCCGGGGGCTTTAGACATCGCCTCTTGGATCGTACCAGTCGCTATGAGTTTTCTCAATGGTATTTGTTTCGGTGCATCATGATCCAGAGTGTCGGGTGCTGGCATGCCCAACTTCAAGGTGTACACCCCGGCAGGCATACATTTATCCAAATCGGATGATATCTACGATACGTACGGATTACAATATTAATGTTTGGGCGTCTCTTAAGCAAGCCTGTTGAGTGTTACACCTGCAGCGTGCCGGAATAATCACGGGTTGCCACTCATCCGCACTATATCTAAACAACGCCAAGCAACTACAGACAAACTTGTGTGCAATACATTTATGAGAGTGCTGTTACTAGAGAATATAAACACAATACAAAGTGTACCAAAAGCAATTCCCGCTTCCCTACTCACCTACATCAATTGCAGTAACTGCTCTTAGAAAACTGCTCTTGCAAAAATCAGCACGCGCAGTTGCGCGCACTTCCAGAGTGTATAAAATTTTGGGAGTTCAAGGCGGGGCTTGGGGACTTAGAAAAAACTCCACCAAAAAAACAATATCTAGAATGCAAGGGAAAGTCACTATTGGTTGCTAGTAAGTGAAATGAGTCTGTGGCTGTTCCAAGTGGAAATTTCCCCATAGGCAGAAAGTTTGTACCGTTGGATTCTCTTTAATTTCACACAGCAGTCCTCTCGTCTCGCTGCAGTAACTGCTCTTAGAAAACTGCTCTTGCAAAAAAGCTAACTAACCAACAAGAGATATAAGCTCGAGAAAAGGCATACTTTTTGAAACAAGAAGATCTTTCAGAAAAAGAAACGCATTCTCCGCCTTTCCAACTATGGTGGCCAAACACTGGAACACACTACCAAGGGAAATCCACCCCTAAAGGACCACTTGAAATTCAGGAAAAGACAAAAAAACGGGCTTCCCAAAGCTTAACAGAACGAAGGTTTAACCTGTGCCCAACAACAAGTGAAAATGACACTCCTAAATAGTTTGACTTACTTCAAACATCACAAAGTTACACCTCCAACTACAACGGACATACCACCTGGCCAACACACACCCATACTACAGCACGAGGTTGCCCCTCTGGGCACAAAGCCATCAATGCCTCCTTCACTTCACACCTAGAAAGCTTAAAAGCACGCAGAGCTCTGGGCACTTCCGATCGGCAACCTAAACACAAAAGCACTACAAGATTGCGCTTCCCACTTCTCCCAACCAACCAAACCCACTTGCTCTTCCAGATCCGCCAAAGTGCCTGCAGACCATGCAAAAGGCAGCAGTGCACTTTGCAAATCCTAATAACAGACTAGTAAAAAAAACACTGATATTGCACGCCTAGGTGATTTCAAAGTAATCTAGCTTGGTGTGCAGAGGAGAGTAAGACCACCCTGGCACAAGGTGGAACGTCAATAACAAAGGAAGGAAAGCATCCTAATTAAGCACCCTTGCGTCCAATGCACAACCACTAGACTGAGCAGTCAAAATTAATCAGAATGTAGATCTAAGTTTATAAAAAAACTATTTAGAGTTGAAAAAGCAGTTCGTAGATAATCAGGTAGTTCAATGAATAGTGTAATCAAACTAATTTAGAGCTCTGTGCGTTTTGGGTAAACCAATTAAACAGGAGCAGAATTAAGTCATCATTCCAGTAGGTTCAATCGTCCATTACTATAAAGGAAACAGTACATTAACAAATTATGTAATTGTATGTCCAACATAAAATACAAAGAAATGTATTGGAAAATTGTTGAAAGATCAAACTCCCATGTTGAAGGATCCCTATTCACCTTGATTCTGATGGAAGGCAATTTTTGTGGATTATAAACGATCCTAGTTAGGAAAAGTAATCTTCACATCAATATCCGCATCACAATCTGTCCCAATCTGCAGAAAAGTGAAAATATGATGTAACTGAAAGGAGGTCTAAAGTCAATGCTTAATGGCCATTGGTAGATGGAGCAGAGAGCTCTAAAATGCCAACCAAACGAGTAAATAGGAATCTAACCTAGAGAAAGTATGCAGAATTAAATACGGTCTTCTCGTGGAAAACGTCTTGAATTCAATAAGGAAGATCTATACAATAAGGAAACGCAATGTAAGTTATAGAGCTAAATTCTGGTCTAATGTCCTAGACAACCCTAGGTGTAAATAAGAAGAAAGAAATTCATCCAACCTTAAAAGGTATGCATCAGCGACCCAAACGGTCACAGCAAATTCAAGAGAGGGCTCTATAAGTATGTACAAACGTAGTATGTACAGCTGAAATGACAAAAGTATTGAAAAAAATGTATCCGGACTTTAGCAGTCCTTTTAAAACTCAAGGAGTGTAATAGACCAAAAGGTCAGTTCCCTACTCGCCGACCCCCCCCCCCCCATCCCCCAGCCCCCATCCGAGTCAGGGCCTGGAAGACAAAGCTCACAATCCAGTTAAACAAGAACCCTTCTTTATGGTAACAATCTAATGAGCTAAAAACCTTAGAATTGTGCATTGTGCCCAAGATGTTCACACAGTGGACAATACATTAAACTCTTAGTGATTCGATTTGCTAGTCTGTGATCTTAATACAAAATGCAAATGCTCACAAGTAGAACTTAACGTGATAAAAGTAATCAACTAGAGTATTCAATTCACACTCCAACAGTTCTATTTGGCATTCATCATATTGTACGACTTGGTGATATAAGTACTGACATTCATACTGGTGCCAATAGGGCTCACATTTCATAAGAAGGTTCCCAAACAGAATGCTTCATTCACCACAGAACAAATGTAATAAATAAATAAATAAAAATCTCTGTTGGATGTGGGGAATCAAGTTTATCAATCCATGCCAATTCTCGTATTCGTTTTTTGGACAGGTTTCCACCTCTCTGAGGCTTGTATACCACCTCTATTATACAGCGTAGTTGTGCTACTGCATGTTCCTATCAGTGAAATCTCTAGCCACGGGTGACAGTGTTATGAGTTCTATTGTTGTTCTTGTGCTCATTCAATCTTTCCTTAGCGCACCTCGTGGTCTGTCCTACATAGAAGATGCCGCATGGACAACTAAGGCCATAGATGATATCGCTGGAATCACATGTTGCAAAATCTCAGTGCAATCTTAGCCCCTGTACAGGGGTGCCTTACATAAGAACCTTTCATTATGTTATTACAATTATAGGTTACTAGGAAAGCCTGTGAATATCATTGTTGTGAATTGCCATAGAATTGTGCATATGATGTTTAAGCGTGAGGGCCAGATATCCTATGTTAGAGTTTTTTGCTTTAGTTTTGAAAGGCAGGGAAATCCTCGTCAGAGTAGGGAAAGCAAGGTGTTTGATGAGACTTATAATTAAAAAAAAATGGAAAAAAATGAGAAATCATCTAAAAGTTGTCCGCCTCACATTTCTGACCCCTCACATCTACCACACCATTTCACAATCCTAGAGCGAGTAGTATTCAATCAGTTACTTGATACTCCCGACCACGGGACCCTCTTAAATCTGGGTCCGACCTCTGGATTCTACAAATACAGCTCTACTCATGCTTAGCAACTTCTTCTCTTCCTCTCGGCATGCCACCCTTTCATCTATTCTAATTCTTCTCGACTTCTCTGCTGCCTTCGCCACTGTAGACAATTCTGAACCCTCTACATTCTCTCTCCTTGGATCAAGGATAAGGCCCTTGCTTGGTTGGATTCATACCTTGCCAACAGACACTTCAGTTGTCCTGGAACAGCCTTACCTCACCACTCAACCCCCTTACTGTTGGAGTTCCCAAATGGGTATGTCCTTGTTCCACTTCTCTTCACTGTCTATACTTCAGCTCTTAGCGCCCTGAACTCCTCTGATGGCTTCTCTGATCGAGTCTTTGCCAAGGATACTCTGATCTTCTTCTTTCACTCCATATACAACGAGCTATTGTCAAACATTTCAAACTGTTTCCCCGCCATTAAATATTGGATGGCATCTCATTCGCTCAACTCCACTAAGACTGAAGTTCTGTACTTCCCAGCCAAACAGGCTATCTCTTCCTCTACACCTCATCTTCTCTTCTCTCCTGCCTACTGTCCGCTCTTAACCTTGCTGTCATCTACATCCCATAACACAACTTCACGCTTCATCTCCAAATCTGCCACTGCAGCCAGACTCAACCTGCTCAATATCATAAAAATCCATCATCTTCCTTTCAATACTGCTAAACAGCTAATCCTCTTCTTTCTAGGTAAGAATACTGTGCCAGTCTCCTCTATGGCCTTCCCAACTATGCTTTTTCCCCTCTACACCAAGTCTTCAACTCCGCAGTCCGCACACGTTTTAACCTTTCTCGCTTTACCGCTACCTCCTCTGCCCATAGCGAGATTGGCTGGCTATGAAACAAAGGGCTTGGTATGACCTTCTCATCTACTAAACTATCCAGCGATTCACCTCACCCTACCCTACCTATTTGCTCATCTCATTCCCTACTCTCCTCCTCAGTCATTAAGCTCATCCTCAGCTCACCTCCTTGCCACCATTTGAGCCCCTGTGCTCCCTCTCGTTCCGCTCTCTCTACTTGCTCCCCTACTCTGGAAAGCTCTTCCTCTTGCGCCACGTACTACTCCCACTCTACCACTATTTAAATCCAACCTCTAAGCTCTCCTCCTTTCTGAAAAACATGTTACCTAGCTCTCTACGCTACTGCATCAGGGTTTTCTTCTCTCCCTACCCTTCATGGACAACCTTGCCGCACTATTCCATCACCCCTGCATCCTTAATTTTGTACTTTCTCCACCATCCTGTTCCTATGTCATTCTGTCCTGTCCTCGACCCTGGTCTATGCTTCCACCTTCCCCTGCAACATCTGGTTTTCAAGTCACATTCTCTCACTCCATTGTAAAGGACCCATGTCCTCTGCTCTGTTATCAATGGTAAATTTAGTAAGCGTTTGTGCCAAAAGTGCAATACTTTCTTTGTAATTTTCAGTTAATAAATACAAATATGCTCGACATGGCTATGATTATGTTCCTGCTGCACTGGTTTGTCAAGGAAAACATATAGATTGCAAGGTGCACGGTGCAAGGCATCCGTAAAGACTGGAGAGGGTATCTGTACTTCTGCACTCTATATGGTTGGGACAGATGCACAGAGCACCTCAGACATGGCTCTCAATTGGTAACGTTGGATGAGCAGCCAGGCTTAAGCTCCCATCAGGTGATGCAGGCTGGTTCTTAAGTACAGTGTTTTCCCAAGCCCCCACAAAGGAATGTCAACACACTAGGTTATGTGGTAACAGTCTTTTACTACCATCAAGATTGATGAATAAGGTTGAAGTAGATATAAACATAAATAATAATACTTTGTACTTTGGTAATTCTATTCTAATAATAGCAAACATCCATATACTCTCTGTGGTAGCACCCAATACTTAAATTCATTAATAATGCACCAACTGCTGACAGTTTAAAAAGCATAGAAATCATAAGCAATTTGCAACTTCACAGATGAGGGAAGAAAAGCAGGTTAGTTTCAGAACATATAGGCAGTATACTTTCTTTAGATTTAAACAATGATACTGTGTGAGGATCCCCACACCTGGGCAACCTGAAAGGGAAACATTAGGGTTACCTTATCTTCTCTATGTTCTGCATTACTTGTACTTGTTCCACCAAAGTACCTGCAAAGCCACAGGAGAATAGGATACAAGACAAATATGGGACCCCTGGATGATTCTTGAGGCTGGAAGATGCTCTTCATCGTCACAGTACCATTGGTGCCTTGGCAGGCGAAGAGGGGGAGGTTTGTGGTGACTCGACAGGACCCCTTGAGAATGGAGCCCCCCTTTGCAAGGAGTCGCAGCTGGGATGTCAAGGCCAACAGAAAAGAGGAACCAGACAGTGTCAGAAAGGTAGCACTTTCGTCTTCGCAGTGGTCTCCGTTGGCGGGTCGTTACTCGGCTGAGGATGTCTAACGAAGGTGAAACTTGCTGTGGACTCAAAAAGGCCTGGCAGAAGAGGATAAGAACCGTGGGGACCTTGGAGGCCTTTCACTGGCAATGGGTGCAGTGGCAGAAGTAGGTGCCATATTCAGGAATTCACTGTTCACCAGCATTTGGTTCTTCGGTGTTGCAGCCGCAGGACAAACATCTGGATGGATTCTGGTGATTTGGACTCTACCACTATAATGGACTATGGACCCTCATCAAGGCTTGACCATCAGGATGTATTTTTTGTTTCTTGGTGGCAGGAAGCCCATCGCCCCACCCTCCTCTGCACACAGCTAACTGGGATCTTCTTCAGTGGGAGAAAGTGGTCAGATGTGTCAGAAATGTTCCTTGAAAGATTCTTGGATTCTTTTGCAGCTCCCGGTGTCAAGCAGCATCCACTCTTCTGGGCGATATTTAACAATCTGGCTTTCAGCAGTCACAAACACTCCTCTGGACCTTGTGTGACAGTATGACTTTTTCAGATCAAGATGGCCAGGCACTCCTCTTGTGGACTCACGAAGACCCTTTCTCCGTATGGCAGGCACACAGGATTGGCTTCCAGGGTACTTCTGATGAAGAGCTGCAGTTGCACACTATGGTCCCTCAAAGCTCGGGAAGAGGTTGCCTATCCAGATCCTCTCTTGTTTCCGTCCTTGGGTAAGCTGAGCAATCTTCAGATTCCTAGGAGAAATGCAGCTGAAGACTCCTCCTTCAGACTAAACCCAGGATGTAAGCTTCAGGTTTCAGCTTGAGCTCCAGAACAATTGGTGAGTGTGAGGTCCCTAGTTATACACATTTTCTCCCCATTCACTGAGGCTGAGCCAGTCCAAGTCAGCCAATCATTCACAAGTGCATTCATGCAGGCAGGAAGCCAATCATGCTCACAGGCATTCAGGCCATGAACCCAAGCCAGAACACAACTGAATTTGCAGTTTCAGTCAGGGCTGGCCCAGCATTGCGTCAGACAACCCAAAACCAGACACCCAAATCACAGAATGTGAGTTGACTTCAGACTCCATTCATACAGCTCCTCCCCTCCCACCCAAGGGTGTACCAGCAACACACCGGTCCAGGGAAGGCTCCAGTCAGTCTGACATGAGGCCACCCCAGAGCTATTTATTGTTCTTCCACCCAACAGTAGGTCAGGGAGAAGGGACAGAGCCAAGGTGTCCAAGAACTTTGGTAAACAAAGTGTAAAGGCAATAGAAACCAAGGGGCTAACGTTGCCATCTTGTCTTTCTTCAGGAATCCATTGATTCATATGGCAGGGCCTGGGTGTCCCAAAAATGGAGGACACTCGGAGCCACTGTCAAGTCCGCATGTAGCTGCCACCAACCCATACCTTCCTCTGGGAGTAACACACATGTGCCACAAAACACACATAAGGGGTACAAGGATTTATCCCCACCCATGGGTGCAATAAGGGTGTCTGTGAGAAACCTGAAGGTACTCTCACATCTACTCCACAGGGATCTTCTGTTCAGGTGGCTGGGGAAGGGCCATCGCTTTTGGATCCCAACCCTTTGGGTGGGCAAGCTAGGGACATCCCCCGAGTGGAGGGTCCTTGGGGATTGGAGAGAAAATGCCAGAAGGCGGGACATGGTATTCCCCCTTTCCTAATATTGATCTACCCTCACCTCGTTTAGCCTTTATGGGCTATTTACAATCTCATTCCATATTCCCTTGTCATTTACCTTTAAGTACTGAGAAGACGAAACCACTAGGAGTAGTGCAGAGTTCCTCTTATAAACACCACTCTGGTACTGAGATGAAAAAGAGTGGTTTGGAGTCATGTAGTAATAAAGATCAGGCATGTCACACTAATAGGTTTAAACAAGGTCAGGCAATTGGATATACCTTGTTTCAACTGCAGGCTGTTGGTCGTAGAGAACAGTATAAAACGTGGAAATCGTAAGAACATAAGAGTTGCACTCGCCGAAGAACAGAGAACCGAGAAGTTGCTGTGCTGAGAAGCCGAAACGTTGAGATGCCGACGGAGATCCTGAAAGAACTGCCGAGGTGACTGCAGGACTGGGAACCCTAGTGAGGGAAGCTATACAGCAGGTGCTGCCAGGGAACAGAGGTGGAGCCAAGCACGAAGGCTGGCGTGTGCACAGTGGAGCAAATGGTGAGTTGTTTTTCCCGCTTGCGGAATGGCTGCCCAACGCAACTGCAGAGACCCGGTAAGTGTCCGGAGGCACTAGGAATGCCAGGGCGCTCCAAAGGACCACGGAAATGGTAACGGGACCACGGAATAAATGGAAAATAGCACTTATTTAGTACCGAACTGAATGTAAGGTGTTAGTTAGAAGATGTACAACTTAAAAAATGCATTTACTAAGTATCGAACTGCATAAAATTGTAATCAAGCCGGCACTACTTAAAACTGTATTGATTGAATGTCGAACTAAATTAAAGGTGCTAGTCAAGTCTGCACAACATAATTGAATGAAAAGAAAGTTGTTACGTGATCAGACTATGAAATGCTAAAGACTGCATAAACATTCTGACACCATTATGTGTATTAAGTAACTCTCTGCCAGAAAAACACCTTAAGAATAATAAAACATAAGGACATTGAAGGGTTGTCTTCAATATTACTGAACAGCCCTTGGGCAAACGTATGGTTGCTTGACCTGTAATGGGTGGATCAAGGGGTCAGACATCTGCACCTAAACCAGGCGGTTTCCTAAACATTGACATTGCCAATATCAAGTTTCAAATTACAGACAGGGCATGTGGTTGCGTGACCTGTAGTGGGTGGTTTATGTGGTCCGACAACTGCGCCTATACCAGATACCACTAAATATTGGAAAAGCAGCAAATAAGTGTGTGTCCTTGGTGGAGCTAGCCAAAGGACGGGTCAAGTGGACCGTGTATTCTGTTGTAAACTTGTGAACATAGGAAACAAGTCAACTGCTCAGTATCAGTCTAGGGGAGGGAAACACTGAGAACCAAAGAACTGAAGAGTGTTTATCTTGGGGAAGGGAGTGCCTAGATCACAGTATTGTACGAACTTGGTTATATTTGAACTTGGGGGAGGGAAACCCAAGATCCTCTTTTCATGCTGTCATACCTGTCAATCTACAGAAGGTAACTTAAGAACGTAATAAAACCTCTTTGAAACGAAGTTACATTGTAACTAAATTGAAGTTGAACACTTCTATTTGGTCGAGAACATTTCCCCACTAGATTTTGTTAGAGTTGTGAAGACAAGCATAGGTTTTGACAAAGACAGCCTTTTGATTTGGACTTGTAAACTCAGACTTACCTTAGACTTCTTTATGCAGGGAACATCCCACCATAACATGGGGTTAGTTGGGCGTTACACCATCTTGATCATTAATAATGTTTTGTGTCATCCCTCTTAATACCATGCCCGTCTCACATATCCCATGGGTGTTTTTCACCAAAAGGAAAAAATGAAGAGTTCCACTGCCAGAGGTCCAGCCTGGACCTCAGAGGCAGAAAACATACCAAAAGCACACAGCAAAGTTGTAGGACAAGGACCGGGACGCCTAGTCCCTCCAAAAGGCATTTCCAGCATAACAGTATCATAGGTCGTAATCTTTATCTGTCTCAGTGCTAATGAATGCCCCAAACAACGAAGAAGACATCCCTCAGCAGCACTCGCATCTGGACCACTGACAGCCGGCCATCCAGATGCCTCGAGGCCAACAGCATTTAGAGGCACCAGCTCCCTACATTTGTTAAATGGGTGGAATAAAAGAATTTGTTTTCACACTAATAATAACACAGTCCTATCGATTGTAAAGAGTTTGTCAAAGAAAAGCCAATATGCCTAATTGCGCTTTCCGAATAGACTCTTAGTGCACTGATGTTGTGCTAAAAGACACATGCTCCACCACTTAGGCTTTGGCATGTGTTGGCTGCCCCCCAAATGAAGATAAACATTCATTTTATTGGGTTTTCTCTGCCGACAAAGGGGGCGCCACGGTAATAATGACACCACGACATACCACCGCATGGTGATGGAGCTCCTTCAAGACCATGTGAGCTACAGACAACTTGGCATGGACCCCACCGATGCTATCAGACAGTTGATAGTACCAATTCTCGAGGAAGCACACGCTGAGGAACTCATCAGTAACAAAGAATATGAATTCCTCAATCCGAAACACCCCAAAAAACCGGCCTTCTATGCCCTCCCCAAAGTACATAAAGGAAGGAATCCACCACCCGGCAGACCTATAGTATCTGGGATAGGCTCAATCCTTGAACCCCTGTCACAATTTGTAGACTACTTTTTGAAACCTGAAGTGACTAAGATGCGTTCATACCTGAAGGATACCACAGCTGTGTTGGAACTCATTAAGGACCGACCATTTGATCCCACACTGAACATTTTGGTAACACTAGATATCGAATCACTCTACACGAAGATTCCGCAAATGGCCACACTCAGAGTCATTGACAAAATATTACGGGAAAGAGACCCTCCGATGACAACCCCAGTCTCCCTGGTGATGCAACTGGCAGAAATTGCCCTAACAAAAAACTTCTTCATCTATGAGAACTCGTTCTATGAACAAATCTCTGGGACCGCAATGGGAGCCACCTTTGCCCCGAGTCTTGCGAACCTTTATGTAGCAAACTTTGAAGAGGCAATCATCTACAACCCAACCAATCCATGGCTATCCAGTTTGGACCTGTGGGCCAGATACATTGACGATGTGTTACTAATTTTTAAAGGTACCGAGCCAGAACTCGCAACGTTCATGTTCTGGCTCAACGGGCAGAATCCTTTTCTTAAATTCTCAGAGATACACAGCACGGAATCTGTACATTTTTTAGATCTCTCTTTGGAGATACGGAATGCAACCATCTTTAGTACAGTATTCAATAAACCCACGGACAGAAACTCACTTCTTACATATGGAAGTTTCCACCACACCAGTCTCAGAAGGAATCTACCATTTGGACAATTCCTTAGATACCGGAGAAACTGCTCCACACGAATAGATTACATCCGACAATCAGCAAACCTTGCAGATAAACTCCGTAATAGGGGTTATCCTAAACGAATTATCAAACAGGCACGAAAACGAGCTAGTAACATCCCACGAGAAGTCACTATGGAACAGCATGTCAAGCCCAATGAAGCCGAGAACACTATAACTGCAGTAATGAGCTTCTCCCCAATTGCCAATAAAATCAAAAAGGAGATCGTGAAACTATGGCCAATTTTGAATGTGGGCCAGTACAATATCGAAATCCCGAGGTTTGCATTTAAGAGAAGGAAGAATCTACGTGACGCCCTGGTACATTCATACAGAGAAAAAGAACACAGATTAAACACACTGTGGGGGCAGAACCTAGCGACTGGCCACACTCCATGTGGCACATGTAATGCCTGCTCAAGTACCAAGAGAACCACCTCCATCAACATAGGGTGGCATTACCGGTGGATCCAGAAAACTCTGACCAACTGTAACAGTAGCAACGTGATTTACATGATCACATGCCCATGTGACAAACGCTACATAGGCATGACAACACGCCCTATAAAAACACGCCTTGCAGAACATAGATCCTGCATCCGCACGAAGAAGATCACGGCACCCATGGTAGAACACTTTCTAGCTGCCAAACACACCCCGGCAGACTTTACATGGACTATAATTGAAAAAGTGTCTATCCCCACAAGAGGTGGGAATTTACAGAATCTACTGTTCAAACGTGAACAACTCTGGATCTTCCGGCTTAAAACAGACAAAGACGGACTGAATGAAGCAACCAGCTGGCAAACTCTGGCCACGTTATGAACCAAAGTGCCAGTTTGTCTAAACTTAACTGTCACTTTGACTGATTGACTCTGGTGCACCCTGGAGTGGCGCTCCTGATTGTGTTCGTGATGAGTGCTGTATGTATGAATGGCTGTTTAGGATGATACATGCAGGCATCATCAGCAATAATCATGATAAAATGATTGGGGACTTTTTTCACTCAAAACACTTGATGCTAAGTTCTTGGGGACCCGCGGTCCGCGGTGCCTGACCTGGTGATGGCCGCAGCCTCCAACTGTGGACGGCCATCCCAGAGTCAGGCACGCGCGATCACGTGACCGCGCGCCAATCCTTGGTAACATAAACAGTGCAGTCACACGACCCGCGAAGACTCAACCCTCTCGCGCGCGGCCTGTGAAACGGACTGAACTCTGCTCAGAGGTAAGCCCCCTGTGGCCCACTAATGGCCCTCTCCCACTGCTGCTACGCCTTCGTGGACACCCGGGATGTCCTGAAGTATGTTAAATATATGTTTGCTAAATGTGTAGCGACAACGCCGAGCGCGTGTCGCGATAGACAGGAGATCTACTCAATTTGGTTAGAAGAATAAGTAACTTTTTGTACTGACTCTTTTCCGATCCGATGTACTTAGACATCAAAAAAGACAATAATTATTGTCCTTTGGCCCCCAGGTATCGGGCCGTCTCACCGTTCTTGATTAAGCCATCAGATCACACGGAGCGGGTAAGCCTTGTTCTTCCCCCTCCTGACACACCAGTGCAATGTCTTCTAATAAGTTCAAATTGACAGCATGTGATATTTACCGCTGCTCTCCCTCTCTCTTTCCCCCTCCCCTCCTGTCACCCCTACAGGGAGAGGACGTTAAGATATGCAGACAGTGCTGCTTTATGAGATTCACAGCAGGCACACACGCAGATGTCCTGCATAAGCCCTGATGAATGTGGCCCACTTATTTGCACCACAGAAACCGGTCGGCTAAGAGAACGACTCTAACCTAGTGCTGAATATGTACCGCACAGTCTTTGTTCGTTCAATTTGAGGCTACCCTGCTAAAAGCATCCAGGGACCCCTTCTCAATCTGAGGTGTCCTACCTCAAGAGAGACCCTTGTTGAAGAAATTTCTTCACAATTTTAACTAACTTGTCTTTGCACCTGCCTACCCAGAGAAAACCCAATAAAATTAATGTTTATCTTCATTTGGGGGGCAGCCAACACATGCCAAAGCCTAAGTGGTGGAGCATGTGTCTTTTAGCACAACATCAGTGCACTAAGAGACTATTCGGAAAGCGCAATTAGGCATATTGGCTTTTCTTTGACAAACTCTTTACAATCGATAGGACTGTGTTATTATTAGTGTGAAAACGAAATTGGGTAACACACAGTTACATTACCCTTTAAATAGTCCTCCTTTTGATTTGGAATAAAAGAATAACATGGACAGAGTAAGGTTTAATAATAGGCAGTTGTCTTGATTGCACAGAAGTTGAGCAAAATAATATTTAACATCTTAACCAAAATACATTGAAGGACTTCAGATGTCTTTAGGCATTTGTGATATATTTGGGCAATTGGGCAGCCCTTTCTGACTCTGTGCATCAAACTGAGTCTTTACTATGAGTTGTTAATGGGCAAAGTAAAAAAGAAAAAAGGGACATCAAATATAATCAATTTTTTTATGGTTCCTTGCAGGTGTTGCTCTGTGCTCCCTTTTTGAGATCCAATACATTTGCATGTACTTTATTATCAAAGCGTTGGTGGTGTAGCAGTAGTTTTAACATTTGATTTGTGAAAGGAAGAAGCTATGGCAGTTAGATAAAACCTTTCTATCCATACTGTACTTTAAAAAAAAACGTTTTAAAACTATTTTCCATTTGCTTCCCATAGCGCATAGATGGGCTGTTTAACTTTATTCAAAATACAGAAGCGGATCTTAAATAATTTACCATTAACCAAAAAGACCGGGAAAGTTTGCTTGAGTAGACATCTCTACATAATGAGGCAGAGTAAAGGATGGCAAACCTTGCTGCATTAAGGGTGTGCAGGCAGTGAGAGCTGGTGCACGTCAGACACTGCTCAATTAGGATATCCACACCTACTACCCCCTGTTGTGGTTCTGGACGACCACTACGGACCCACCACAGGTACAAAAAGCAGAACAGAGAACCCTAGAGATGGTCAGCAGTGCAAAAACGAGAGAGCGCAAAGTGCAAAAAATGAGCCAATATCTTTGGGGACATTTTGAAGTGAAAGTGGTGCTGATCTCCTACAACTTGTGGTAACCCCAATACTTGGGGGGTTGTGATCAAGGACTTCGGTGATACACATGTGAAAGGGCTGGGAGTGCTGAAATGACTGCAAGCCTCAGGAAAAGAGAGAGCAAGTGAAGGCATCCAAACAAACTGCGGTGCAGTGCAGCGGGCCGTTTTGCCTCTCCCTTAGATACTGGACAGATTGAGGGTGTGAGTACCCTAGGCGAGGAGCCAATCTGAGCACTGTGGCTCCAAAGGAGGAGCACAAGCCCGGGGTCACATGGCATATTAGTCCTGAAGCACTTCAACAGAGTCAAGGGAGCATCAGAGTTTGAGTCAAGAGGATGGGGCAGGTTTATCTAAAGCAGCTACCAGAAAAGATATCCTCGAGTTTCTGCAGAAATTAAAACACTGCACACCGATAGCCAAGCATCTCTGATGGAAATAAAAGGCTGAGTGGATAAAGTAGAGAATAACTGCCAACACGCCTAATTAATATGAAATAAGGCTAACAGACTTTGAGATGAGGGAGGCAGATCTGGGGTTGAAGTCAGATTTTGAGAACGGGAAGACCGTACAATCAGAGTTTTATGGAGTTCTGAAAACAGAAATGGAATACCCCAAGTACATGGAAAATAAGGTTAAGGAAATAATCCACATCTTGCTCCAAGATGAGTGAGGGAAGGATATCCTGAGGGTTCTTTCACAAAAGTCCCCCGATCAATTTTTGCAGAGAGCCACTATAATCACAAGAAATATCCAGATCTTTCAAGACCTTTCGCAGCCGACGCATAGTAAAATAAGAGAACGTGAGCCAGTGACTGCCCTGTTGACTGAAAGTGGCATATGGTTGAGATGGGGCTATGCTTTTCCCCTGATGTTGGCATATGGAGAGGAATATTGGGTAACAAATCTTAAAGAAGATTAACAAGCCCCAAGTCTTAACAGAGAAGCTGGTGTTGATAGAAGAATATCCCCACAGATCTAAGGCCTGTGTGGTGATGTGAAGCAAGGAAGGATATCTGTATGGATAAAATTTCATAAGACGAGCATAACCTCTCAGTGAAACAAATGAGCTGTGACTGGACAGTATGTTTGGGTCATAACCAATTCTGGGAGATTTAATGTAAAGATAGGAACAAGTTACTTACCTGTAACTATTGTTCACCAGAATGGGTCTGGAATGGATTCACATGCTCATGAATATTCCCCGTCAGGCTGAGAATCCTCAGTAAAGAAAAAATAAAATAAAAACAGTTTCACTTACACGTACACACTGTATTTTTCCTTTAAACCAATCACTGTCCTCTGGGTCATAATGCCCCCATCCAATGACAGTTCTCTCCCTATCTCCCTAAGCCCGTCCTCTGGCAACCATTTTTAGTTTGGTAAGCATGTAAAGTGGCAATATGACCAAGAAAAGCCGCAGAGAGCAGGGAGGGTTTGCAGGTGAATTCATGCCAGACCATGCTGTAGTTACAGATAAGTAACTTGTTCCTTCTCCAGCATGGGGTCTGGCATGGATTCACATTCTCATGAATAACTAGTGCATAGCAGTACAACATTACACAACCGCGGGAGGTGGCAAGGCTCAACAGAAGCAATCAACTCTCATCTCCGAAAAAGACTCGCCTCAAGCCAACTGGTTGGCCAACTCTGGACTCCTCCGTGGAATCCCCGTCGGCACAGTAGAATTTCATGAAGGTGTGCGTCGACATCCACGTGGCTGCCCCGCAGATGTCCAGCGGCACACCAGACAGGAACGCCATCGTCGCAGCGATCGATCTAGTGGAGAGGGCTCTCGAACGCAGGGGCAGTGGTCGGTTCGCTAACCGATGACAGTGCATGATGCAGCCGGAGAGCCACCTTGGGATGGAAGCCTTGGACAAGGCCTTCCCATGGCTCACAGGACCAAAGTTCACCAACAGTTGAGAAGTCTTGTGAAAACTCTTTGTGCTCGTCATGTAGAACTTCAGGGCATGTGCAACGTCCCGTGAGTGCAAGGCCCTTTCAGCCAGTGACAAAGACGTTGGGAAAAAAACAGGCAACACCAAAGGCTCGTTGAGGTGGAATTCCGACGGAACCTTCAGCATAAAAGAGGGGTGTGTCCGCAGCGCCACCCTCGATTCGTGGAAAGTCAGGTATGGCTGTTCACAACGTAGGGCCTGGATCTCGCCTACTCGCCTGGCAGAGATGATGGACATAAGGAAAGCATTTTTCCACAAAAGGAACTTGAGGAGCCTGATGCATAGGGGTCCCCCATGAGCCTCGTCAGCACCATGTTGAATTCCCACATAGGGGTTGGAGCCTTCACCCGCGGGAAAGATCAAAACAGTCCTTTGAGGAACTCCTTGACGAGTCATGGGACCAAAGTGAAGATCTTCCTGGGAACCTGGTGTAGCAGGAGATAGTCGCCAGATGTACCTTGATAGAGGCGTGCGCTGGTCCAGCCTTGACCAAGGATAGCAAGTATGGCAGAATCTGCGGGGAACTGACACTCAGAGGGTTAATCTTCTGAGACCAGCACCATGTAGCGAAACTCTTCCACTTGTGACAGTAGCACTTCAAGGTCGACGACGGCCTCGTCTTGGCAAGAACCTCCCTACAGTCTGCTGGCAACTCATACCCTTCAAATTGTAGGGCTGCAAGAGCCAATCCCTCGGGTTCAGCGATCCTGGGTTGTGATGAAGGATTGCGCATCCTTCTCTGGTGAGAAGATCCAGAACCACTGGCAGCTTGAACAGAGGTGATGCCGACAGGCTGAGAAAGTCTGGATACCAAATCTACCTCGGCCACGCCGGGTCAATTAGTATCAGCTTGCATTGACACTGTCTGAGTGTGTTGATGACTCGTAGCAGGAGAGGGAACATACAGAAACAGCCCTTCCCACGGAAAGGAGAACACGCCCCCAGGTTCCTCAGCTGGTGGAATCTGCTCTCAAACTTCTGGCATTTGGAGTTCGCTGCAGTAGCAAACAGATCGATCTGGGGTCTGCCCCATTTAACAAATCGGCGCTCCATCTGATCGGGACTAAGCTCCTGCCGAGGGAGTCTGCAATGGTGTTCTTGACTTACGCCAGGTTGAGAGGGATGAGGAAAGTCCGCACTGACAGCCCAGCAGCACGAGCCCTGCGCTTCATTGAAGAGTCCCAGGGGGTTGAGGGCCCCCCTGCTTTTTGATGTAAAACATAGTGCCGGTGTTGTCCGCGAAGATCCTCACCAAACGACAGGAGGGCCCAGAACACTGCCAGTAGCTCCAAGATGTTGATATGAATATCCTTCACCTCAGGCAACTACAGGTCTCTGGCGTGCAGACATCTGGTGTGCGCCCCAAACCTTCCAAGGAGGTGTCTGCGGTGACCGTCTTTAGGTTTGGGGGGGTGGTTTGAAATCCTGTGCCTTGGGCGATGTTGGAACCGACGCCCCACCATCCTATTGCCCGACAGAACTCTACGTTGAGAGAGCCCTTGTCCGAGAAGCTTCCGGATATCTGTATCCAGCGGGCGTCAAGGAGTTCCTGTAGAGGTCGCATCTGCAACCTGCAGAGATGGACGAGGTAGATGCAGGACGACATCAGGCCCAGAAAGGACTTGATGGCCTGCACCCTGGCCGTCTTCGTCGACAACAGCCATTACACCTTTCCTTGAATAATCATCTCCTCCGAGGGCAAAGCCAGGCAAGCCACTGGGTTGAGTCTGGCGCAGAGCAACAGCACTTTCTGCGATGGCGTTAAGCAGGACTTCGGATAGTTGACGGAGAATCCAGTATCCCTCAATAGTCAGATAGTCTTCATGTGTTCGTAGGCCAGCTCCTGCGAGTGGGCGCGTATCAGCCAGTTGTCCAGGTAAGGGTATACGTGTACGACCTGGAGACGTAGATGGGCCGCCACTAGTGCCAGTCATTTCGTGAACACTCTTGGGGCGGACTTCAAACCAAAAGGTAGGCCTTTGAACTGGTAGTGCTGGCCATGCACCACGAAACAGACATTTCCAATGTTTCTTGTGAATGGGGACGTGAAGATAGGCATCCTCCAGGTCCAACAACGTCAGGAAGTCCATTTTTGAAGCTGGCGGAGCAAGTGTGGCAACGTGACCCTCCTGAACTTTTGGGACTTCAAGTATGTGTTCAGATGTCATAGGTCTAGGATGGGCCTCAAGCCCCCTGTCTTCTTTCTGACTAGAAAGTATCTGGAATAGACTTGCTCCGGAGCAGTTTGGGAACTAGCTCTATTCCCCCTTTTCATAGCATGGCTCGTACCTCTTCCAGAAGCTGAGGGATGTGCTGCAACTGACGGGGAACCGGAGAACTATGCAGACACCGACGTTGGAACTCCAGTGTGTGTCCTTGGGCGAGAGCGTCCTGCACTCATCTGTCGGTGTTGATCTTTCTCCACTCGCTAACGAACCTCGTCAGCCAGCCTCCCACCGGGGTGCAAGAGTGGGGGCCTGACGTCCTGGTCGGTTCAGGCTTGCTTCGGCGCCGGCATCCAGCCCTGCGAGCGAATGCAACAATGTCCTCCACTACTGTAGGCTTGGGAACGGCCTCTTTAGGCTTCTTGCGTTGAGGATCTGTAAGGCTGTTGCTACGACGTGTAGAACCCTTCCGAAGACCTGCTCGACTTTTCCCTGGAGGAGCAAAAAGATGACGAGCAATGCTGCTGAAGAGTTCCCAGGGACCGGGCCATCTCTGTATCCGTCTTGATGGCCTGGAGGAACTCGTCCACGGCCTTCCCAAATAGATTCTCTCTGTCGAAGGGCATGTCCAGCACCTTCACTTGGACCTCCTGATGGAAATTAGTGGCTTTCATCCAACCTTGTTGAAGGAGGTAGACACCGGTCCCCATTTGCAGGAAGCCCATGTCTGCAACGTCCAATGCCACTGTGATGGCGTGATCCGACGCCACTTCCCCTTCCTGGAAGAGAGCAAAGGCCTCCATCTCATCATCAGGGAGGAACTCGAGGATTGCTCCCAACTTGTACGAAAACTCCCCGTCATACCTGGCCAAGGTCTGCAGTGCGTTGCCGTCTTGATGGTGGAAGCCGAAGTGTACAATCACCTTCTTTCCCATAGCGTCCATCCTTTTCCCCTCGCCGTCCGGAGAGACCGAAGATGACGAGGACAGGTTAGCCAACAGTTTCCTCGCAGCCACCAACACCACCGAATATGGCGATGGCTGCGACCTCAGGCCCTTGGGTGCAGAGTTTGGCACCCTATATTTCTTATGCAGCCTATGACGTTTCGCTGGAGCTATGCAAAGGTTCTTCAAGAGGACCAAGCCCTCCTCCCAAACATCGTTCAGAAAAAGCATCTCCATGATAGTCTTGCACTTGGCCTCGTGCCGTTGATACAAGAAGCCTTCCTTCTCGGTTTCCTCGGGCACCAGCTGGAGGCCCTGGCAACCATGGAGTGGAACGACCCCACCTCGTCCGGTGGGGACACCGTATGTGGAGAATCCCAATGTGGCCATTCACCATCCGCTGCGACAATGTCTTCGTCACCATCCGCCACCGTGGCTGTTTCTGTCATCTGGATCTCTGACACAGAGATGTGCAGAGTCGACAGAATATCCAAGGAAACGGCCTTAAGCTGAGAAGGCAGAACAGGAAAACTAGGCCCTGCGCCCTCCCCCTGCTCTTCAACATCCTCGTGGACCATATGTAAGGACTCTTCATTTTAGTCATCCGTGGACTAGACCTCCATGGTCTGGGCAACGGCCTTGGAGGGCTGTTTTTGGGCCTCCTCGCCCACCCCCCTTTTTCCTCCCCGAGGGTCTTGAACCAGGGCCTGTACCGGTTTCACCCCTTCTGGCATGCCTGCAGACTTTGCCAAAGTCACTGCAGCTGTGTCACGTCTTGAGGGCAAGGATACTTTGAGCCATGGAAGCTACACTCGTAGGATCAGTTGCCGTGGTAGTAGTCGTCGACCGAGCCCCTCACAAGGCCTTTGCTTGTGTTAGGCAGAAACCTGTGCAGTTCCCTTAGGGACCACTGCAAAAGATTTAAGACTACAGGTGTTGGCAGTAAACCCACTTGGTAGCAGTCTGTACCACCCAGATTTACCTGGTAGCTGTGGCTGAGCAGTCAGACTTCCCTCAAGAAGAGTTAGGCAGTATGCAAAGTATACTCAATAGGCACTCAGATACAATAATACAAGCAAACACTGACCAGAGCTTTGGTATCAAAGTATATAATTATTTATTTCTAAACACACAGTTGAAACACTCCAGCACTCTTATTGTAAAATATTCTAAACACAGTTACTATTATGATATATAGACCCCATTTTCCCTTATTAGAAAATCACAGTAAGACACCACTTATTTTCATACAGAGGTGAGCGCTTAACTAGATTGCACTATACTAAGGTTGTGAAAAAGGGAGTGAAAATGACAGAATATGCAGGATTACACCACTCTGCGATTCAAGAACACTATTAGCAATGCAGAGAGCAAAAGTCACTGGTGAGCCAAAGTCCAAAGGCTGGGCCCACTCTTAGAGAAAGCAGAGCACAAATGCGCCCAAGATCACACAGTTACACTAGGCTTAGAAAGTCTTGCAAAGGGTTCAGAGGAGAGTTTAGAGAGGCTTTAGAAAGGTTTAGCCAGGGTGTCCCCGGCTAACTCAGGTTCGAAAGCCGGGGGCTAAATCTACCCCGTACAGTGGGTTGCAAGGGAAGCCAGGCGGGACACGGTACCTTAAGTGGGAAGGATCCTCCAGCGGTGGCAGTTGTTCCTGGTAGTGGTTGCAAAGTGCGGCGTCGTCCAGGGGAAGAGAAGATCTCGACGTGGAGGAAAGATGCAGATCGTTGCACTACCAGGGCAGAAACCAGCCGCAGAGTTTTCCGATAAAAGGTGGTACCTTTATCTCGCAGTCGTGGTAAAACGTGGTATCCCGGTTGCCGGGGTGCTTAGCACGGGCAAGGCGGCCACGAGGTACGTCGGGAAAGCGAAAAGACGGTGAAACTGGTTATCCCCACCAGTCAAAGGAAGAAGACTCTCCGGCGGGAGATCTCCTCTGTCGTTGGGAAAAGTGGTGAGACGGTCCAGCAGGGCTCCACCGGTCGTGGTGTCATGGCAGGTCGGCTCAGCTTCTCCCTCGTCCGATTCTTAGGTCCTGTGGCGACTTCTGAAGTTCCAGTCCCCAAAGCCCTGCTTTTATGCAGCAAACCCCCATTCACTCAGCTTAGCTGTCATTCAAACATTAATATTAATTAAATAAACCGGCGGTATGTTCGAGGCTATCTTAAATAATTAAATAAAGATAGTAGCCTAAAACAATGGGAAAACCCATAGGAAAAATATTCGCTGTTGAATATAAAAAGAAGTATCCACTGCCACCAGCCAAAACTCGATCAGGGGGGACGGAGATGTGCCTCGACTAACAGACCCCGGGGCAATTGAATTGCCCCAGCCAGTACGTCCACAATATGATGGTTTGTACTGGTTCTGTTCAGAATTTTAAGACTAGTAAAGTCAATGGTGACTTTACATGCCCTGGGAGACAGTAGTCAGTTCCAGGGTATGGAGTCTATACTGGGGGGTCACTATGACACCCCTGTGTTACTGCACGGAGGGTGCTATGTAACACACATCACAAAAACACATGAAATCCTATGGAGTAAAAGACCCCATAGCCCATTAAACCCATCTAGATTCAAAGAAACACACTCAAATCATGTCCAAGAGTGAGGGTAAAAGAGTCTCACTCTTGGCAGGAGAAAAAAATAAACCCAAAAAATCCAGCAAAGCTGCTGGGGGACTCACTAGGTTAGGAAATTCAGCCTAAACAGAGAATTCTCCCTAACAGCTTGTGCCAGTTGATCCTGCTTAGGCTGTGCTGCTTTCTTCTCCTCCATCCGTGGCTTCTCGGATTTCTCACATAGTTTAGCCGGGGCAGACTTCCTCTTTAAAGAGGAGCTTGATGGTAGGCTGGCAATGGAGGCCGAAGGTGATGCTGATCGCGCCCTATACACTTCGGAAACAGCTTCCGCGGCGAACCCAGAGAACACAGACCTGCGGCTCTTGGACTAATCTTGGGCACCCACGGACGAGGCGCCCTCAAAGGACTAAGAAGACCGCTCCTCGGACCGGCCGTTTCTGGGTGAGACATGACCCTGCTTGGAGCACTGGTCAGAGGCCTTGGCGTTAAGCCATGCTACGAGCCCACTATGCCGGTCCTTCGTCGTTTTCTTGGAGAAACCGGGCACATCTCGCGCTCTACTTCTTTGTGGTCCAGGTGCATGCAGTAGAGGCATTGCAGGTGCTTTTCCTCCACAAACACATTCCGTAGCCCGCATTTGGTGGAGGGCCTGAAGAGGGGCATTCCCTCCTCCTCCTCCGTCATGGTCGGAGGGCGCAAAGTAGGCCCAAGGTCTTCTAGAATCTTCATTGGAATTTCGCCCTCGAGGGGCGCAGAACTTCACCGACAATGGATCACTGCTGTCGGCAGATGAAGAAAAGAGCACAGGCGTCTTAGAAACAAAAATAGAACCATCTGTCTAAAAAACGAATAGCTCAGAGAGCAAAGTCGAGAAGTCTTAACACTGAAGCGTGCAGTAAAAATCATAAGATTGCTGCCAGAGGAGGGGTTTAGGGAGAGGACCGTCATTGGATAGGGCAGTATGGTTTAGAGGAGAAATACAGTTTTTAAGTAAAAGTGAAACTTTTTTCTTTTACCAAGGATTCCTAGCCGGACGACAGGGAATATTAATTAGCATGTGAATCCATGCCAGACCCGATGCTTTAGAAAAAGTGTTTCACTGTTACCTTCGAAGCACAACGCTGACCGAAAGGAAGGAAGGCGCATCTTTTCAAGGGGCAGTTCAAGATCCAAAAGAAATCACGTGTGCCTAATTTCTTTTCTATTAAGAAACTTGCTTCTTGTAACATACTGAACACTGATGTTGAAGTTGTAAAACTAGTTAAAGATGCACAAAGAACACGTATTACCCAAGCCAGTAGACCAAACCCTGTTAAAGTGAAATCCAGCTCGTTTAAGAACTGAACACCATTGCTTTAGAGTCGCTGTTGTAACCCAGAGTCTTCTGATACAAGGTTGACAAGGTTATCCAGGGCTAAAAGCGTGGCACTATAGCTTTGCGGTAACTACTGGAGGAAAAGGTGTATAGGAAGCTGGGCAAGGGAGCTGGGTACTTGTTAAAAATCATTCATTTTAAATCTATAGAGCTGAGGCTGTTTAAATTGAGAAGGAATAGATCAGAGGCTAAAAACAGATTTTCTGGTAGCTGCAAGACATTAAAAAAAACAAAGAGGTTGTCCTTTCTTGCCATGAAAGCGAGAAGAGGGCCTTGCCATCAAGTAGAGGTCGGAGAGGTCTTGTTGAAGTTGCCTAAATCTTTAAGTTGCAGAAGAACTGTGGTTGCTAATCATTTTGTCAGAAATTTTGCAGTTGAATGTAGTAGAAGCAGAAGTCAACTGAGGGGCAAGGGAGCCTGCTCGCACAGTATCATTAGAAGGGAGTTGCTGGCAAGAGAGTATACTGACAAACTGTATGTAAAAGACCCAACAGAAGTTGCAAGCAGAAGAGTAGTTGTTAAACAGAAGAACAAGTAAATTAAGCCTGGTAACGTTCCATCGACTGGATGTTCCGCCAACGTATTCCTTATCTTTGACATGTAATGTCCAGCTACTTCAAAAAATCATTTCGGCAGAGGGCGCTGTGCGTCGGGTCGATGTCCCTCGAAGACCTCTGTCGAGGGAGACGTTATCAGAGGGTATATGTAGCACGTGCGACGCCCGTTGGCCTCAGTTCTGTTTTGTCCCTTCTCGTGTAGCCCAGATGCCAAGAAATACAGGAATGACAGTACTCGGCCTTGGTGGAACAGGAGCTGTAATAGCATGGGAAATTCTACAGAGGGGTAGGTTGGGGGGGCGATGAGAAATACGTTGGAGGAACATCCAGTCAAAAGAACTTTACCAGGGGTAACTTGGTAACTTGTTCTCCAAGTGGATTGTGTCCTTCAACGTATTCCTCATCTCAGACAGACTCCCAAAGCAGTATTTATTATTAGAGGAGGGAGTCAAATTTATATATTAAGTATTTTCAAGGGCAGAGTAAAGTACTGCCTTACCAAAAGCAACATCCTGAGCATGGGAAGCATCCAGAGAATAATGCTTTGTAAAAGTGTGTATTGATACCACGTTAAAGAACCAAATATATTCGTAATACGAACACCCCTTTGAAGGGCTGTAGATGTAGCTCTGTCCCTGTTGGAATGAGCTCGCAAACCTTCAGGAGGGTCCTTGCCTGCTAGTCTGTAGCATTCAGATATGGTAAGAATGATCCATCTAGACAAGGTCTGTTTGGAAACAGCCTGGCCTGGTTTGTGTCCTGTGTATCCTATAAAAAGTTGGATGTCCACTCTCAACTTTGACATTCTGGAGTTGTAAAAACAATGCTCTCCTAGGGTCCAACCTATGGAGCCTTTCCTCTTCCTTACCAGGATGAGGTGGAGGATAAAAGGAAGACAGACAGAACAAGTTTTTGACTTCAATGAAAGTCTGAAATTATCTGAGGCAAAAAGGAAGGTTTTACCCTTAAAACAACCCTGTTCTTGTGGAATATGGCAAAAGGTGGCTTGGATGAAAGTGTCTGCAACTCGCTTACTCTACAGGCTGATGTTAGAGCTACCAATAGTACTGTCTTAAAGGTTAAAAACCTTAATGGACATATGTGCAAAGGTTCAAATGGAGCACCCACCAGGAATTTCAAAACCAATTTGAGGTCCCAAACCGGAACCTGAAAAGTAGGAGATGGTGGGAACACATTAGTGAGCCATTATAGAAATTGAGTCACCAGTGGGATCTTAAAATAGGAACATTCCTCTGAAGAGCGCTTAAAAATTGACAGAGCTGCCAAGTAGCGCTTAATGGTGCCAACCTGAAGGCCCTTATTGGCTAAAGAAAGCAAAAACGATAAGACATCCCGAGTTTTACACTGAAAAGGATCAACATTCTTTTCTTTGCACCAGTGTCAAAAATTGTTCCAACGGTAACGATACAGAGACTTTGTTGCTGGCCTTCTGGCCGAAAGCAACACCTATACATAATCCACGAGATCCCAATCCTTGTATCTCAGCCTTTCAGAAACCAAGCGTGAAGGTTGAGAATCATGATACGATATGATAGGATATAAATAACCTGAGGTTTCTAAGCGCACACCCAGGGATCGAAGCTGTGGTGCTCCGTGTCGTCTTGTTTCCAAGGCGAGCACGTTGCCCCTGAGCTGTCCTCCCAAGACTAATGACCTCTGGATGACGAACCCAACCCTCCTCTCACGAGAGAAGGTCCTCTCTTTGTGGAAGACACATTGGAGGAAAGATGAACATGCCCAGAAGGTCCGGGTACCACGTACTCCTGGCCCAATCCGGGGCAATTAGGATCATGCATTTCCTCAACCTTCTCAACCTCCTCATCACATGAGGAATGACATGGAAACTCCCAATCCACCAACAAACGCATCTCTTAGAGCTCTACTTGGGGGAAATTCCCTTGAGCAGTACCGCTCACACTTCTGGTTGACAACGGTTGCAAACAGATCCACCTGAGGTGTTCCCCAAAAGGGTGAAGATCTCTTGAAGGACTTTCTGAGCTAGTTCCCACTCGTGGGAGACTGCTCTGCTTGCTCAAAGCGTCAACCGCCGTTTTCTCCTCCCCGGCTAGGTAAACTGCTGATAGTGAGATTCCTTCTTGAAATGCCCAGTACCAAAGCTGCATCACTTCTCTGCACAGTGCCAGTGACCCTACTCCTCCTCTCTTGTTGAGGTAGTACATGGCCACTGTGTTGGCCGTCATTATCAGGACATTCTTTCCCCGTACAGAGGGCAGAAAAGAATACAGCTCTAGTCTGATTGCTCTCAGCTCCAAAAGACTGATGTGTAGTTTGGACTCCAATGGAAACCAACGACCACTGATTGTCAAATCGTTGGCATGGGATCCCCACCCCGTGAGTGAGGCGTCCGTCACTACTGTAATCTCCGGCCATGGTTGCCAAAAAGACTCCCTTCAGAATATTTTCCTCGCAGGCCCACCACAGAAGATCCTGAGACACTCTGGTTGGAATATGAAGTCGGTCCAACATCTTTCCTGAGAATTGGGACCATTTTGTTCTGAGAGCACATTGAAGGGATCTCATTCTCAGATGGCCCTCTAGCACCAGAAAAATGCAGGATGCCATGAGGCCGAGCAACCTCAAATAAATCGAAGGCCGGAAGACTCTGGGCACTCCAAAATTTGGTAACCATCTGCAGAATGTCTTGAGCCCTCACCTCGGCTGGCAAGCTCTTTCCCAAGCATGCATCTATGACAGCTCCGATGTATTGGAGCTTTTGGGAAGGTGTCATATGTGACTTCTTCTAGTTGAGGGAGAAGCCCAGTCTGTGAAGAGAGTAGCAGGTAACGTTAAGATGATCCAAGACTTGTTCAGGAGAATGCACCCTGATCAGGCAATCGTCCAGGTAGGGGTAAACGTGAATCCCCCCCCCCTCTCCTGAGACTCGCTGACACCACCGCCATCAGTTTAGTGAAAACCCTTGGGGCCGAGGTCAGTCCGAATGGCAGCCCTCGAGATTGATATTACGAGTCGTCAACTGCGAACCTCAGGTATTTTCTGTGCTTGAGATTGATTGGCACATGAAAATAAGCATCCTGAAAGTCCAATGACACCACCCAATCCTGGAAATGGAGGGCCTGAAGGATCTGGTAAAGTGTGACCATCTTGAACTTGTCCTTCCTGAGGAACCTGTTTAAGTATCTTAAGTCCAAGATGGGTCTCAGTACTTTGTCCTTTTTGGGGATCAAAAAATATGGGTAATACCAACCCTTGTTCCTCTCCGCTACAGGCAATGGTTCTATATCGCCTTTCTCTAGCATGGTTAAAATATCCTGCACAAGGAGCGGATCTGGAATCCTCAGAGTTTACCCGGTGGATTGTTCTGAGGCTTCTTTATAAAAAGGAAGGCAGTAACCGTGGGCTATTGTTTCCAGGGCCCAAACATCCAAAGTAATGTCTCGCCATTCTTCTAGATGCTGAGACAGTCTGCCATAAACTGGTGAGCTGTGATTCAAGATCTTGCAGTGGTTTTGCAGCGGCTGTTACAGAGGCCGATGTTAAGGAGGCTGCTGCTTGAGCTGGCTTGGCACCTCTACCTCGTTCACCACAAGGACATTTTCTTTGGCCTCTTTGACTGGCCATTCCTCTCACCCTTCCAAACGAGGAGTAGTAGCGAAAAGATCTACCCCTCCAAAGTCGTCCACTGGGACGAAAAGGCTGAGGTTGCCTAACAGCGGTGCCTAGAGATTTAGCTGCCGCCTTAGAGGTCTGCAACATCTCAAGGCTTTCGTCAACCTTACTGCCAAAAAGAGGAGACCCATCAAAAGGCATGTTGAGAAGTCTAGCTTGCACATCAGGTGCAAAACCTGACTTCCTCAACCACGCAAATCTGTGCATCACGGTGCTGGTTGCCATGCTGATGCTATCTGCAGAATCCAATCCATATTGAAGTGATTCACACATGGCTTCTTTGCCATCCTTAATAGCCAAGAAGTCTTCCCTTTCCACCGCTCTGGCAAAATGCTCTACCGCCATAGGAATACACGCCCATAAAGTATACGAAAACTTTGGGAGGTCACAAGTGGAGTTGGTAGATTTTAGCACCATGCTCCCTGCGGAAAATACCTTTCTTGCCCGTCCATCTATGCGCTTGTCGTCCCTGTCAGGAGGGATGGTAGGGTACACTGCTTGTTTTGAAGTCGCTGTAGCTGCCTGGACCACCAGACTCTCCAGAGT
This sequence comes from Ambystoma mexicanum, assembly GCF_040938575.1. Taxonomy (NCBI): domain Eukaryota; kingdom Metazoa; phylum Chordata; class Amphibia; order Caudata; family Ambystomatidae; genus Ambystoma; species Ambystoma mexicanum. The sequence continues at coordinate 870,823,119 of NC_090931.1, forward strand.
GGGGTGTCCCAACAGATAGCTGGGGTCGCTACTGGAGGGATGGTATTTTTGGTGAGATTCTTGTCGACTGCGGGATTAGTTTCCAGAGTCTCCCAATTCCTGGCCACCCTTTTTTTGAATTGCCACATGAAAAGGCAAAACTGGATCAGCAAGTGGACCCTTGTCCAGAATGTCTGAGATCGTATTGGTCATAAGGTGCTGGAGGTCTACTCCAACCCAAGTACTCGACCACTTTAGACATGAGCTGCCTATAATATGAGTCAGCATGTTCCCCTAGTTTCGTTTTTCCAAACTCCAGCTCTGGAGAGGTATCAATTCCACAGATCCTGCATTCTGCTTTCCTCTGAAATTAGGCATTCTGGTACATTAGGTGTACCATATTGAAGCCCAAAGGGGACATCCTGATCATCTAAATGCTCTTCCTCTTCAAAAATAGAAGTGAGAAACTTGAAAAGTCCTTCTTCGGGAAAGGAACATATTTTTTATGGTTTTGAACCCAGAGGCTTTGACGTTGTAAAAGTTGTCGACGTTTTCTTAGACAGTGTCTTTATTGGAAGGCCACTTGGCTCTGATGGCTTAGCTGGGAAAATTGGCACAGCTGGCGTTGATGGTTTTGGCGTCGATTGCATCAACAGTTTAGTAGGAGTCGAGAGAGGGCTTGATGGGCGTCATCGGCACCAATGGCATCGAAGGTCTCGAAAGCATCGACAACCTCGACCTCTCCCCATTTCTTGCTATGATTTTTGAGACCGAGGCCTCATTGCGGATCATGCCTTTTACTCTGGCTCGAGGGCACGCAAGTTCTAGGCCGAGACCTATCCTTTAGGGCTTCCTTAGAAGGCTCGGTCGGAGCATGGCTTTGTTTCTCAAATATTTTTAACATTTTCACTTGGAAAGCTTCCCATTCAGCCGGTGTTGACTTTTTCCGAAAGGCATGCAACCCTTTCGGGGAATCCGTCAGACGTCGAAGTCGACGAAGGCGACCTGCGGTGCCTCCTCTTCAACTTCTTCGACGATGACAAGTACCACTCCTTGACCTAGAACGCTTGGCCTTCTTGCTCAGAGGAGAGGCGCCTCTGTAACGCTCACCTGGTATCCACGGGGACGTCACTCAGCCTGTTCTGACCTCTTACGACCTCGAACCCTTCCCTGGAGTCTACTCGACTGGAGACTGGGCCTGAAACACAGGATTGGTAGAGTTTAACTCCCTATTGTCTCTGTGTGCTTGAACCCCTTCTTCCCTGGGGTCCAACCCTTCCCTTTATTCCACAGCTCACCTTGTTTACTTGGAAAGTGTGCTCTCTGTCCTGCTTTCAGCGCAGGGGCACGTTGATTGATGCGGGCTTGTTGCTGCCTAGTTACTTCACTGGCAAGAGTTCGACAGGTAAGTATAGTGAGTCTTTTGAACAGTTCTCCAACTTCGTTCCTTTCCTTCCTTAGATGATGGCCGGCGTCCGGGGATGGCGACGTGCTGCGGTGATGAGTAGCGCCGAAGGCGAGTGAGAGCGTGAAGCGACCCTTTCGTATTTTTATTGAACCGAGTTATTTTTCTGTGTCTTTTAGGTGCCGCAACCTTTTCAGCGTGCATGCCGGTTATGAAGAAGAAATGTGGTAACCGCAGTATGCGGTGCCTCTAGATGTTTACACGCTAACCTGGAGTGTCTTTTCCCCTCTTGCAGATGGATGAGAAGTTCCGGAGACAGAGTTCCCCCAGAGCGGCTGGGATTCAGGTAAGCGTCTGAAGCTCGTACAGTCTTTAAAAATAAGCGAAGATTTGCTGAATGCTTACTAATGCCTTTTTTCTGTTCTTTTCCCTTTTCCTCGGGAAGCGGCGTGCCGGGATGGGAATGACACCGCCGAAGATGCCCGCAGAACAGAAGGAGCGATGAATGATGGACAGAAGCGCCGCAAGGTAAGGCTGTTCCCAACAGTGTTCTTGCAGGAGGTGAGCGCAGAAGAAAGATGCTGGCCTACTGGAGACCGATCAGAACACGTTGAGTGTCACGCTGCAGGTGCAGAAAACGCACAGCATGTTTCTCAGCCTGGGCGTGGCTTAAATAGTCTCTTGGTATCCCAAGTGTCTCTGGGCTGAAACACACCCAAAAGACTAGACTGCACATGCAGTTCTGGGAAGCTAAATATGTGGGGGCATCCATCTTGTCCCCATCAATGCACTACAAGTCCAATCCCCAATGTTATCCTATGGGAGTGAGTGAGTCTGGTGCCACAAGCGCCAAGTCTTACTCCAAGTGGGTCTTTGGAGGGATGGAGAGGCCCTTGAAGGCCATGTAGGTGATCGTGGCCTGGCTCCAGCCTGACATCTTGGAGGGCTGGGGATATGAGGGGCAGGAATCATGACAGCATCTCGACTCATCGGTCGAAGGCTTAGCAGGTCAGGGTTTAGGGGATTTTTCCTACCTTACTTTTCCACTTCTGTTCCCTCAAGGCTTTTCCCGTCATGGACTGGCACTTGGAACAAACAGTAGTATTGTGGCTCTCCCTGAGGCACTACAGGCAGATTTTATGTGGGTCGGTGAGGGACATCTTCGATCGGCAATCTCTGCATTTTTTTAAAACCGGACTTGGGTGTCGACGGTGTACACAAAGACATTGTCAATGTTGAAGACACTCGCTCGAGTAACAAACGTCACTAGTTATGAGGCGTGCCGAATTTCACACAAAGCAATCGCTGTTTGCGGAAAAACAGAACTGAGGCCAACGGGCGCAGTGCATGCTAAATATACCCTCCGATGACATCACCATTGACAGAGGCCTTCAAAGGACATCGACTCGACGCCATTGACGCACAGTGCCCTCTACAGAAATATTTTTCCAAAGCAGCTGAAGCTGGACATTACATGTCAAAGATGAGGAATACGTTGGAGGACACAATCCATTCGAAGTGGTACTTTTGTCTGTAACTTTACCCGTTCTTTCCTGGAAGGAGGTTATCCAGGAATCCCACTGGTGATGTTATTTTCTTTGTTGAACTGGGTATGGGAATCTTTCCATCCAGCGAAGTGGTAACTATTACCAGTGGATTTCTATTTGTGTGAACTATTGTTTCTTTGGAACTTTTCAATACATGATTTAAGGCTCTTTTCCTTGGAAGAAATTGACTTTGGGACATTTCTGGCGGAGCAAGATCTAACCAGGACAAGTAGAAATCATGCAAGACACTGGATGTTTGGTAACCTTTTATTTATATTATTTTTATTTTGCTTTGAATGTCCTTGTTTAGTGTGAGGATTCGTTTTGTATATTTTAGGAGGTTTTCCCTTAGATCCTAGATTAGGTAGTGAATCCCCTGGTAAAGTAGGTTTAGTTAGAGTCTTACATTGCAACCTAAAATGTAGGTTTAGTTGGGGATTATTTTCCAATTTTGTTTTCAATAAAATTTCGAACCTTGAGAAAAACAGTCGTAAGTCTCACATTATTGTCCCTTCACAAACTACAGTAGGAGAAGAGGCTGTTGACTGCAGAGAGCCAAGCTACGCATGCAACAAACATGCTCCAGAGCATAGTTGGAGCCTAACAAAAATATATCATGGTCCCTTTTTCGCTATCCAAGGCCACAGAATAGAAATGTACACAAAAAGGCTTAATTCATTTTGAACATATACAAACAGGCAAAACAAAAAGAATGCACTGATTGACAATCTTAAGCCCACAAAGCACATGTATTCTGCACTGGTAAATGCATTAGAACAGCTGCAGCTTCCTCTTTTCAAAAGCCAATCAGGCGCCCAACCTCGCCATCGCACATAGAATCTGCTTACCAAGACACTACTGAAACTTTGTGCTGCTCTTCTCTGAATCATCAAAGCTTAGGCAGTCCAGTATTCAAAACTGAAGTGGCCAGTGGGTGATTTACTGATGCACTTTCCTTAGATTTTAAAACAATCAACAGTGAACATTGTCAATCATGGTGATGTCAGGTTCCACTATAGGTTTCCTCCTACAACAACCATAGCCAAACAGCTAACTGAATCATGGAATAAAAATTCTCAACAATCAATTTTTTTTTCTATATATGCAGTTGACTTTTTAAAACGTCGGAAAATCAAATGTAACCTAAAGATGCATTATATATAATGGGAAGTTTCAACTAACTTAAACAAAATGTGGTTAATTTCCATGGGCATGAAATTGGGTACACCTTGGAGGAAGCTATAAAGCTGCTGCTGCTGCTGCTGCTTTGTAAAGATGCAACATACTGAATTATGCACCATGAATCAAATTGCGAGCAGCAGAAAAAACACGGTCATACAAATGTAAAGAATGAAAGACAGAGATAAGCTAATACTGGGTCCATTGTAGAGAAACCTGCATCTTGATCAAATCAGTGAAAATACAGCAGACTGTAGGAAGTAGGACTGATGGTTGTGAGCTTAGCTTCAATGTATGTACCCTAAGCCAGCACTGAACTTGGGCACAGAGGATGAACAAGTATTTTACATTTGACTGGATTCTATAGTTGAGGCATGCCTAACACTTTCCTTTGTGCATTCAGAGGATGAAAATATATTTGCTTTATATGCCAAAATAAAAGCATGAGACCTTTCACCAATCTCCCATTTTCTTTTGACACAAACAAAATACGGGTGGTAGTAAGTAGGTCATGTTTTTAGGGCCAAAGCAGCTTTAAGAATGGGAAAGGGTCATCGCAGGACCTCTCAAAGTTTCTTTTTTCAGCACATTTGTAGCTGAGCTGTAGTTAAGCCCATAGGGCCTATGCAATAGGAAGGGTACTGGAAGTTAGCAGCTTTTTGCGGTGGGCCTGAGACACTTGTCATCTTCTACCTCTTCAGTCTGCTTCATGATGTGCAAGCGTTACTGACCAGATGGCCACTCTACGTTGGGCCTTTTGCTGATCTGCCTCTCCCCAGGTAAGACTGAATTAATTTCTGACACTGTGCAGGATTTCTGATTGTTATTTGTAAGGGAGGCATCTAGGCTTATGCAGATATTTATTTTACACCTCCCTACCTACTGGAAATGAAATGGCAAGATGTAAGGACACCTATCTTTCTAAAATAAGCATAGACAGAGGCAGCAGACTTTGCTTTTGTGCAGTTAAAAGGCTGACTTTTTTCCACACCGCAAATACGCTTGAGAGATGCAGACATGCTGGGAAGAGTGCCAGTAGAGAAGGTAGAAAGGCTCAGGTGGAATGTACTAATATGAGGATGCATGAATGAGAACAGGTGGATAAAGAATGAAACTGGACAAATTCATGTAAATCTGAAGAAGGTTGAATTGAGGCAATAAGGAAACCATATCAAGAGGCAGGCTGGGTGGATGAATGAATGAATGAAATGCATCAATAAGAGTGTATGGCTGGAGAAATGGCATTGAAAGAGGAGCATGAGGATCAACGTTTCAAAGAATGAATGTGAGGATTTATATGGATGGATGTGTGAGCGGATGAAAGTGTGAGGATGCGTGGTTGACAGTGGTAGGAAGGATGGGATTCTGAGAATGCACAGTGTTAATGAGAGTGCCAATGAATAAATAAGAGCGAGAGATATGATGGAGTGTGAATGAATGACAGTGAGGAGGATGGAAATCGACACACTAATGTTCTCAATATTGGCAACATTCACCAAACAATTGAAAAGTAAGAAACATGTGAAATTAACCACCCACATGCGCCTTTTCAACTGTGCAGTCTTGTCAACCCAGAGCAAATATTTTTCCTACCCACATATGCTTCCACTTCCAACTACCCTTTTCCAGCTATGTTGTGGACAGACCTCATTTAACAGCAGCAAGAAAAGTGGTTTACAAGATCACACCAGCATATACAGTTGGGTGCAGGCTTAAGGAACACATACTACAATAGGAATGCTGGCATATATTGTTGGCACTGGCACCATGAATGAGGGTAAGTTCCGGCATATTGTGTTGACAGGCTGCTTGACATGCTTTGTGCACGACCATCAATAAGTCATGTATTTTTGAGACAGACCTCAGACTATTATTAAGGCAGCTTGAAAATGTTCGAGTCAACATAGGAGTATTTTGTTGACATGCCAAATGCTTTAACGTTTTATGTGTTCTGCTCCAGAACAGATTTGAAAGTGTATGATTTTCTCATAATTTTTATTTTATAGGTTCTGTAAAATGTACCATTACATCAGTTTATTTTAAAAAATAGTGTGTGTGGCTGTGAAAACCCACCTAGCTACACTCAGTTGCTTCTTGCTCACTAACTGTGCTGCCTCACTCTGTCGAATTCCAGTAATACATTTACGTCCCTTGTGACGATCCTTTAGATGGAGTCACTTCTCCCTATAGGGGAGCCCACACATGAGGCTAAGGAGGTGAGCCCACTAGCCAATAGTCCCCCTGGGAGGAATTCATGGGGAGGGACCCCCCTCCTGGGGATAAGGACATAAGTGTGGGACACCGCCCCTTTATCTCCCAACCCCACAGGGTCATATCACCCATACCTTCTGTGCATATGATAAAGTCTGAGACTAAGTGTTCGTCCAATGTGTCGGACAGTCTCCCCTATGAGAAATACTGGGACGAAGAAGAACCCAAGAACACCACAAACAAACCTGAAGAGTGTTCGACCAGCTGTTCTTGTTCGAGCTTACTTTATGTGAGATGGTCCAAGCTACTAAAGCTAAACAGTAAAGGAGGAACTGGACAGCGAAATCGAGCAGGAGACGTCAGCGAGCTAGGAAGCCATCAAGAAGCCCACGAGTTTGAAACAAGGCGTTTTAAGGGTGTCTAAGCAGCCGTGTGTAGTGCAGAGCTCGTACCAGGTGACCCGAGGAGAGCATCTTGCCAGTCGGGGGGAAGACCGCAAATGTGAAGTTGAGATTAAGTGTGGTGGTGGTGTGGCCTTTGGTGGGTGGACCGTGCAGTTCAGAACTATGCAGAGACCTCCAACACTAGCCTATGGCAGAACAGCGTAGGCGACTGCACGGGAAGTACGAGGAACTGTGGTGGTTGCTCAAGTTGTCACAGGTGGATCGTTTGGCCCGAAACTTGGGCCCAGACGGCCAACAGTAAAAGATTGTGAAGTCAAGCAGGCGGAAGATAAGGAAAAGAAGACAGAGGCAGAACTAACCCATGAGCCGAGGCGAGACCGGTGAAGAGTTCCCCAAGAGGAGTTAACAGGAACAGTAATACGTCTGGGAGAAGGCCAGGAAAACTGGTAAAGGTAAAACAGGAAAACAAAAGAGAAGTATATCATTGTGTGAGTCAATTTAAAGACTAGAGGGGGTACCTGTACTCCTGCCGTCTATATGGCAGAGTAGAAGCACAGAGCACCCCAGCCAAGATTCTCTATTTGGTAAATGTGGATGAGCATCAAGGCTTAAGCTCTCAGGAGGTGATGCAGGCTGGTTCTTAAGTACAGTGAAGTCCCCAAGCACCCCCAAAGGAATGTCCGCACACTATGTTAGTGATAACACAGTTCTTTATATAAATAAGGCTCAAGTTATGTACACAATAACATTTTGTGCTCAGGCAAGACTAAAATGGTAAATATATACAGCTTCTATGTGGTACCACAATTACTCTTTGATTCCATTAAAATGCACCAACTGCAGACAGTTTCAAATGGCATACAAATCTGTTAGCAAAAGGTATCAACCATAGACATAGGAGGAAAACAAGTGATTAAACAATTGGCAGAATACTGGGCCCCTACCGGTAGGCACAGTTCTGTGTGAGGATCCTGTTACCTGGGGCAACCTGTAAATAATGCAATTTAACAAGCCCAGTCTATATATTGCTTATCAGAGTCGTATATACTTCTATAAAAGTTCTACTACCCCATTGTATCTGGTTTAGCAGAGATAGACGTTGTGTCGTCGACGGATCCTTTTTGAGTGAACTCCCTTTAAGGCAGGAGCTGCGGATCATCGAGATCCCTCTAAGAAAAGGTGAACCATGGCGTCTGTTAGGGAGAATTCTCATTTTATGGCTAATTTCCCTCACCTAGTGAGTCCCCCAGCAGCTTTGCTGTATTTCTGGAGTTATTTTTTTCACTTGGTAAGAGTGTGCCTCTTTTTCCCCACTCTTACCTGTGTTTTGCCATGTGCATTTCATCTGTTTTTGGGATTGTGGAGTATACCACTTCAGTAGCCCCCTTCTTTGGTGTGTTAAAAAGCACCTTCAGTGCAGTGACACAGGGTTGTCTTTTCGACTTCCCACCGACTCAATTTCTGAGGCTGACTACTGTCTCAAAGAAAAAGGTAAAGTTGCCATTAACATTACTTAGTCATTTAACCACAGATCCAGTACACCCCATCTTACATGGAGTACTGTTAACCCCCTTAGCCCTTTTTATCTGTACCTCCTAGAGCATTGTTTCGCTCTTTTAACATTTAGACTTGGCTGGTGGCAGTGGTATATACCCTAACTGTTCTACCGTGATTATACTATATAAACGTGGTATTGTTTTAGGCTATCATATTAGCCTCGAACTTAAACCCGCTTGACCAAATACTTTTTTTTTGGCTCCGGTCGGGTTTATTCGCCATTTCTTTTTGTTAAAGTCCTTCTTGTGTTTTACTTTGCCCGGAAAACCAGGTTTGCCTTCTTTGTTCACTGTCTTTTGGCAGGCGTCTGCCAAGAAGCCCTCCTCCAGGCACCTGGGTGTCTAGGTGGGCTGAATGTGAGGGAGGGGTGTAGTCACCCCCTGCACAGGGTATCCTAGGAAACCCAAGTCGAACTTTGCCATGATTGGCTGAAGTGGTTGTTCGGGATGGACAACCCCCCTGCTACGCGATTGACAGCCAGGCTGTGTGAATGGGGGATTTTCGCATAAAAGGCAGGTCTCTTGGGCTAGAAGTCAGAGTCTCCACTGGAACTACAAGGAACCGAAAAGAAGCAAGGAAGAAGACGGCTGCTGCAACTACCCCGTCCCGGTGAAGCCCTGCTGCAGTCCTGAGCTATCTACCCTTCGACGACCAGAGAAGATCCAGTCCGGAGTCTTCTTCCCTTGAGCCTGTTGGGGATAACTAGCTCATCTTCCACAGCCAGAGGATCCTCTTTTTGGTCGAAACCGCTGCACACTGCTGTAGTGGTCCGGATAGCCATCTGAAGAGTCTCTCCTGTTTTTAAGGAGCGCACCTTTTATTCAATGTCGCTGCTGCCGGACTCATCCCTGTGCGGTGCCAACCCCTCCCGAGGTCCTCCTTCGTACCGAAGCTCCAGGAACCGTGGGTCTGCAGGAAACTACCAGAAACAACTGCTGTGGCACCAGCTTCTTCATTGAATAAGGTACTGTGCTCTGCTTGAGGAATTAGGGTGAATCCCTTTTCTTCGCCTCCAAGGTTTGCCCTGGTCTTCCCTCCTCCTAACTTTTGCTTCCTCTGTTGACAATATCTAAGAACTCCTGGCAACGTTGAATCTTGAACTGTCCGACTGTGTGATACTCGACAACAGGAACCCGGTTCCACTTAACACTGGCCTCGGCCTATTGACTCTTGAATTTCTGTCAACAAGTGTTCTCTGATTCTGTCTGCCTTGACAAAAGTATTGCCTATGATTTTTGCCCTCAACTCTCTCTGGTTAACTCAGGTGCTAAGTGTGTTTTTGCCCAGGTAACATTTCTTGCCGCGGATACGTGTTTCTTTAGTAAGACCGAACTGTCATTGCCGTCAAAAAGTGATCGCATACGTATTCACGGCAACGTCTTTTGTTTCACACACCAGTCCGTTAAAACATAGGATAATTACCTTAAGTTAGAGTGTACCAAAGTGAATTGGTTGGTTGTATTGTATTTTACGTGTGATTTTGAATGAATAGAAGTGTTGTGTTTACAACAAACGTTTTAAAAATAAATGTGCTTTTATTTATGTGAGACCTTGAGTCAGTGTTTGCTTGAGTCACAGTAATTGTGGCCCCTACCTGTAATCTCTGCTACTGCTCATATACTCTTGAGATAAGCTTGGCTGCTCCGCTACTGTTACCACTCTGACATAGTAGTACAGGCTTGTACCAAAGGTAAAACTTGTATTGCCACCTGTAGTCTTAATTGTGGGTAGTGGTCCCTAAGGGCACTGCACAGGATTATGCCCAACAGCGTCGAGGCAGCAGCTTCGGTCCTGGCGTGGCTCGTCGACTATCGGTCGTGGATGTCCTGCGAAGATGAGGCATGCAGTGCACCTCGACGATGATAGTTCGTTGTCGCAATGAGTCAATGAAGAACTTTGGCCCAGCAAGGGTGTTGGGTCGTTGGCGTCTTTGTTGTCTTCGGGTGGCGGGAAACCCACCCGTGGATTCGCCTCGGTTCGACAGCGACCTTGACTTTCTCCGGCGGGACAAAGCGGTCTACGGTGATGAGCACGGGAGTCCTTGATTCAAAGTGTTATTAGGCAATGGAGCGCTTTGGCTCCAGTTGTCGGCGGCACAGCTGCAAGCTGTCCCCGCTTCTGGGCAACACAGCTTTGATGGGCCTCCAGCGGTTACGGCGATCGCCCGAACCCTGGTCGACCATTATGGACGGAATGCCGGGCGCTACTCTTCAGTTTCCTCAACGGTCCCCATCTCCGATCGACAGTCTTTCGAAGGCTGACTTCCAGGGTGCTTCGGTGAAGGTTAGCTGGTGCATTCTGGTCGCTCATAGCTCGGGAAGAGGTCTCCTAGCCAGGTCCTCTTGGATCAGTTCCTTGAAGGCACAGCAGCTTTCAGATTGCATTGAAGGGAACAGCAGTTAACCTTCTTCCGACTCGGCTTCGAGAATAAGCATCAAGTTTCGACTTGTGCTTCTGAACGATTTCCATCAATGTTTTACTGTTTGGTCTCATTAATGCTGTTGGGTCACACTCACGCAACCAATCATTCAAAAGGGCATTCATGCAGGCAGGCAGCCAATCAGGTTCACAGTGCGTTCAGGCCATTCACTTCCCTCCAGACACTCACAACAAGGAATGTGTATTGGGACAAGTACCCAGCCATTCAGCACTCCACAGTGCATTCATGCCAGTTTCGGGCAGGGCTGTCTGATTCATTGTGTTACATACCAGAAACCAGACACCCATAACATATAGTGCATATTGGTCACACACTCCATTCACCGAGGTCCCACCCAAGGGTGCACCCACAACATACAGTCATTGGGATGGCTCCAGCCAGTCTGGCCTGGACTGCCCCACAATACCATATATGGAACTTCCCCCCAACAGCCAGTCAGGGGGAAGGACAGAGTCAGGGCTTCCTAGGACTTTGGGGGAAAAAAACAGGCAATAGAAAGCAAGAGGCCACAGGGGCAATCTTGTCTTCTATCAGGAATCAACTGATTCCAATGGCAGGGCATGAGCTGCCACCAGCCCATACTCTGCCCTGTGGGTCACACACAGGTGCCCAAAAACATACACAAGGGGTATAGGATTGTACACCACCCATGGGTGCCATAAGGGTATCCCAAGGGTCTGTACACCAAACCAAACCAGAAGAGCTGCACTGCCAGGAGTCCCACATGGACTCCGGTGCAGAAAATAACAGAACACACATGATAAAAGGAGGAGAACAGGACAAGGACATGGAGGCCCTGTCCCTCCAATGCATTTCCAGCATCACAGTGCCCCCCCACCCCTAGACTGACGTTAGGGTGGTCTAATCTCCCACGAGATTTACACCCTCATACAGACGGACAACATATCTTCTGGAAAGGCTGTTAGGGAGAATTCTCTTATAAGGCTAATTTCCCAAACCTACTGAGTCCCCCAGCAGCTTTGCTGGATTTTTTTTTCTCCTACTAAGAGTGAGACTTTCTCTCCCACTCTTAGGCATGATTTGAGGTATGTCTTTGATTTATTGTGTGCTTATGGGCTATGGGGTCTTTTACTCCATAGGGCTTCATGTGTTTTTGGTATGTGTGTTACACAGCACCCTCAGTGCAGTAACACAGGGGTGTCATAGTGACCCCCAAAACTAGACTCCATACCCTGGGACGGACTACTGTCTCCCAGGGCATTTAAAGTCCCCATTGGTTTTACTAGTCCAAAATTGTGAACAGAACCAGTACAAACCATCATATTGTGGAAGTACTGGAAGGGGTTAATTAGATTACCCCTGGGTCTGTTTCCAAGGGAGCACTGTCCAGTCTCCCCTTGTTCAGTTTCTGGCTGGTGGCAGTGGTTACCGCGTGAAATATTCCAACGGAATATTTCCTATGGGATTTTTCCCACTGGTTTTAAACGCACCACTTTTTGGTGCAATGTTAAAGATACCGCCGGTTTATTTATTTATATAAAATCACTGGTTGGGTATTTTCGCCAGAACTCTTTTCCAAAATGGCGTTTGTGTCCGTCTCTGTAACTCCAACCAAGGTCGGTCCCTTTGTTCCACTTTTTAGCGGGCTTCTCCACAGAAGCCCTCCAACCGGTGCCAATCTGTCTGGGTTCCACAGGATGTGTGGGTGGGGAAATTGGCACCCTGGACTGCATTGCCTTAGCAACCCAAGTCGCACTCTGTTCTAATTGGCCCAGTGGTGAGCCGCCCGGCTCACCACTTAGCATTTACGAGTGACAGCTAGGCTGTTGAATGGGGGGTTTTCTGCATAAAAGCAGGGCTTTGGGGACTGGAACTTCAGAAGTCGCCACAGGACCTAAGAAATCCAACGAGGGGAGAAGCTGAGCCATCTGCAACGACAATACCACCGGTGGAGCCCTGCTGCAACGACCTCACCACTTTCCCGATGACAAGAGACCTTCTGCTGGAAGTGTGTTCTTCCTCTGAGCTGGTGGGATCAACCAGTTCACCATTCGCCTTCCAGGACGTCTCTTGGTCGAATCGCCAGTGCCAAGCACCCCGGCGGCCGGATAGCCAAGCTTCACCACTGACCGCGAATAAAAGGACCGCACCTTTTAACCGAATGAACTCCGCGGCTGGTCTCTTCCCTGGGCAGTGCAACAACTCCAAGTTTCCTCCTAGACGAGATCTTCTCTTCCCCTGGTCGAAACAACGAACTGCACCCGCTGTCAGGAACAACTACCACCGCTGGAGCTTCCTCACTCTTTAAGGTACTGTGTTCTGCCTGGCCTCCCTTTCTGCGGATTGCTAAAGGTGACCCTTAAGTCCTTGGCTTTCCAACTGGGTTGGCCCCCAGACCTTCTAACTTTACCTTCTGAATCAACCCAACCTCTTTTGAACATTTTTACAAAGACTTGAATGCATTTCTAAACTATGTGATCTTGAGCACATTTCACCTTGCTCCATTTAAAGTGGCCCTGGCCTATGAACTTTGGCTCTACAGTATACTCTGCCTTCACTGACTTGTTTGGGTCTTAGAAAAGTGTTGGGAACTGTTTTATTGTCATGACCTGCCTTTTTCCCTCCCTTTAATGAATTATTGGAGTGCCATCTAAGTTACGCGCTCACATCTGTTTTGACAAAAAGTGGTGTTTTGACTTAGACTTGTCTAATAATTACTAAGGGAGGTGCGTATACTTTTCTGATTGTGTTTGAACTTGCTTTGATTTATAGTGCTAGTGTATTTGCTAAAGTGTGTGTTAAATAAATAATTATATACTTTTGATACCAAGCTCTGGTCAGTGTTTGCTTGCTCTACTGTGTTTTTGGCCCTATTGTGTATCCTCTGTATACTGCTCTACTCATCTTGAGAGAGGTCTGACTGCTCAGCCACAGCTACCAGGTAAATCTGGGTGGTACAGACTGCTATCATTTGGGTTTGCTGCTTACTCCTGTGGTCTTAATCTTCTTGCAGTGTTCCCCAATCGACCTGCACAGGATTCTGCCTTAACAAAGGCCATCTGCATTATCATGACTCTTCCCTGGTCTATGCTCAATGGTGAAGGACCTAAGACGTCTAAGGCTCCGAAACTATACTGAAACATTCCTTTTCAACAGTAGCCCACCTACGTTTTATACCCTTGAGTTGTCTGATGAATATGATCGGATGTTCCCTCCCTTTGTCATCTAACTGGGACAAGACAGCTCCAATTCCGGTGTCACGGGCATCAGTCTGAACCATAAAGGGTTTTCTGTAGTCAAGCGCACACAACACAGGTGCCCTACACAGACTTTCCTTCAAGCCATCAAAGGCATTCTAACATTCTTCCGCCCAATTAACCTTTCTCAGTTGTTTGGGCGAAGTCAGAGCTGTCAGAGGGGCAGCTATGGTTCCATTGTCCGCCATGAAGTTGCGATAATACCCAGTGAGGCCCAAAAAAGCTCTCACCTGGGTTTGAGTAGTGGGAGTCTCCAAGTCATGTACATCCTGTACCTTACTGGGGAGAGGTTGGATTCGACCCCCTCCTACCTCATGACCAAGATGAACAAGTTACTTCTTACCTGGTAATGTTCTTTCGACGGGATGTTCCTCCGACGTATTCCTTATCTTTGATAATACGTTTCCAGCTTGCTGGCCTCGGAAATTTTTTCTCTGTAGAGGGCGCTGCGCGTCGACATCCGCCGAGTCGATGTCCCTCGACGGCCACCGTATCGGCGCCGACGTCACCATGCCCATAAATAGCCACGCGCTGCGTCCGTTACTCAGTTCCGTTTTGTAGTATAAGAAAAGACATGCCTGAATCGGTTAGTAACCCTGAAGGAGCGAAAGCTGCAACCACAAGGGAAGTTATCACTGTGGGGATGGATGGGAGGGGCGATAAGGAATACGTCGGAGGAACATCCCGTCGAAAGAACGTTACCAGGTAAGAAGTAACTTGTTCTTCGAAGGGATTGTGTCCTCCGACGCATTCCTTATCTTTGATAGACTCCCATAGCAGTGGTATGTAATTTGAGGAGGGAGTGATAGTGTTATGTATCCCTTAGGGATGGACCGAATGTAAAACGGCCTTGCCAAATCTGGTCTCTTGAGCAGTGGAGGAATCCAGATTGTAAAATTTTGTGAATGTATGTGCGGATGACCATGTGGCAGCCGCACATATGTCCCGGACCCGTACCCCTCTCTGGAGAGCCGAAGAGGCTGCGATACCCCTGGTTGAATGAGCCCCGAGATTTTGGGGTGGCTCTTTCCCTGCTAGTCTATAACATTCCAGGATGGCCAAAATAATCCACCTGGAGATGGTTTGTTTTGTTATAGGTAGTCCCAACTTGTGACCCGAGTATTCTACAAACAGTTGGTCTGCTTGCCTGATCCTAGCCATTCTGCTGATGTAAAAGCTGAGAGCTCACCTAGGGTCCAGCCTGTGTAGCCTTTTCTCCTCTTTCCCCGGATGGGAAACCACCTTTGGGAGGAAATTAGGCTTCACCTGTAGGACAACCTTGTCCTTGTGGAAGATTGTATGTGGGGGTTTACAGGAGAGAGCTTGTAGCTCACTCACCCTCCTAGCAGATGTTAGTGCTACCAATAGGACAGTTTTAAGCGTGACAAATCTCAACGCGCAAGAGTGAAGAGGTTCGAATGGAGTGCCAATTAAGAAGTTTAAAACTAAATTTAAGTCCCATAATGGAACCTGGAATGGTTTTGGAGGGTAAACATTAGTTAGACCCTTGAGAAATTGTACCACTAGAGGAATTTTAAAATACGATGGTTCCTCCGAAGTGCGCTTGAAGATAGAAAGCGCTGCAAGATAGCCTTTTACAGTGCCAACTTGAAGGCCTGAGTTAGCCAAGTAGAGTAGAAACGATAACACCGTTGGTGTACTGCATGAAAAAGGGTTGATATTCTGTTCCCTACACCAGCTGCAAAAGCGGTATAAAGACTTTGTTGCTGGTCTTCTGGCCGAAAGCAACACCTCCATGATGTCATCAGGGAGATCCCAATCCTTGTACCTCAACCTTTCAGAAGCCAAGCGTGAAGGTTGAGGGTTCTGGTGTCTGGATGGAGAACCTGACCTCTCTTCTGCAAGAAGATTCTCTTTGAGTGGAAGACGGATTGGAGGGCAGATGGACATATCTAGATGGTCCGGGTACCACGTTCTCCTGGCCCAATCCGGGGCAATTAGGATCATGGTTTTCCGGAATCTTCTCAACCTCGTGATCATTTGAGGAATAACTGGGACTGGTGGGAACGCGTAAAGGAGTGGAAACTCCCAGTCCACTACGAACGCATCTCCTAGAGCTCCTCTCGGGGGAAATTCCCTTGAACAGAACAGATTGCACTTCCTGTTGGTGCTTGTGGCGAACAGATCCACCTCAGGGGTTCCCCAAAGGGCAAAGATCTCTTGAAGGACTTCCTGAGCTAGCTCCCACTCGTGGGAGACTGTACTCTGCCTGCTCAGAGCGTCCGCTGTCAAATTCTTCTCTCCGGCTAGGTGGACTGCCGATAGAGAGATTCCTTCCCGAATTGCCCAAAACCAGAGCTGCATTGCCTCTCTGCACAGTGGCAGTGATCCTATGCCTCCTCTTTTTTTGAGGTAGTGCATGGCCACCGTGTTGTCCGTCATTATCAGGACATTTCTCCCCTGTACTGATGGCAGGAAAGCTTTCAGCGCTAGTCTGATCGCGCTCAGTTCTAATAGGTTGATGTGTAGTCTGGACTCCGATGGAGAAAAACGTCCGCTGATGGTCAAGTCGTTGGCATGGGCTCCCCACCCTGTGAGCGAGGCGTCTGTGACTACTGTTATCTCCGGCCATGGTTGCCAAAACAGTTCTCCTTTCAAGATGTTCTCTGGATAGGCCCACCATTGAAGGTCGCGGGCTACCTTGTCCGAAATCCGGAGGAGATCTGTCATTCTCCCTGAGAATTGTGACCACTGACTTCGCAGTGCCCACTGAAGAGATCTCATTCTCAGGCGAGCCTCTGGCACAAGGAAGATGCAGGATGCCATGAGGCCTAGCAACCTCAAAAAGTCGAAGGCTGGGAGACGTGGGCATTTTGAACCTTGGTGACCATCTGTAGAATATCTTGAGCCCTAACCTCTGGTGGCGAGGCTTTTCCCAGGGAAGTGTCCAGGACCGCTCCAATGAACTGGAGTCTCTGAGATGGTATCATCTGTGACTTCTTTAAATTGAGGGAGAAGCCCAGTCTGTGAAGGAAGAGGCAGACATAATCTAGCTGGGTCTGGGCCTGTTCCGAAGATCCGGCCCTGATCAGCCAATCGTCCAGGTAGGGATAGACGTGGATCCCTTCCCTCCTTAGACTCGCCACCACTACCGACATCAGCTTGGTGAAGACCCTCGGAGCGGAGGTCAGCCCAAATGGCAGAACTCGAAATTGATAATGAGAGTTGCCAATTGCGAACCTCAGGTATTTCCTGTGCTTGAGATGGATTGGCACATGGAAATAAGCATCCTGAAGGTCCAGAGATCCCAGCCAGTGCTGGAGCTGGAGGGCCTGAAGGGTCTGAGAGAGTTACCATCTTGAACTTGTCCTTCCTGAGGAACTTGTTCAATTCTCGTAAGTCCAAGATGGATCTCAGTCCACCGTCCTTCTTTGGCATGAGAAAGTAGGGGGAGTACCAGCCCTTGTTCCTGTCTGCTACAGGTACCGGTTCTATGGCACCTTTCTCTAGCAGGTCCATCATTTCCTGCAAGAGGAGCAGATCTGGAACTTTTAGGGAGCTGTTCCCCGGTGGATGACTCTGAGGGATGTGTAGAAAGGGTAGGCAGTAACCTTGGGCAACTGTCTCCAACACCCAAGCATCTGACATTATAGCCTGCCATTCCGTCAGATGATGAGTTAACCTGCCCCCTACAGGTGTCTTGTGTGTGAAGGCCTAAAAGTGGTTTGGGGGCGGCTGATGCAGATGCTGAGGGTAAAGAGGCACCTGCTGCGGTCTTAGTACCCTTGACCCGTCCACCTCGGGTGGATCTCCTTTGGCCTCTTTGAGCCGGCTGTCCTCTGCCTTGCCCGAATGCGGAATAATAGCGAAAGGACTTTCCTCTCCCAGAGGTTCCCGAGGGGCGAAAAGGAGTTTGGCGGATAGCAGCTCCTAAGGATTTTGCTGTTGCTTTAGAAGTCTGTAACTTTTCCAGACTGTCACAAGCCTTCTTCCCGAATAATCAAGAGCCGTCAAAGGGCATATTCAAAAGTCTGGCCTGTACATCAGGGGCAAAGCCCGACTTTCGCAACCACGCATGCCTGCGGATTGTTGTACTTGCCGCCATGGCCCTGCTGATACTGTCAGCGGAATCGATGCCCGTTTGAAGTGATTCGCACATGGCATCTTTGTCATCTTTAATGATGTTAAGGAAGGCTTCCTTTTCCTCTCCTTTGGGTATGCAGTCAGCCGCTGATGAAGATAACTCCCATAGCGTGTGACTGAGCCTGGCGAGCGTACAGGTGGCGTTGATGGACTTCAACGCCATACTACAGGCAGAGAAGACTTTCTTTGCCATAGAGTCGTACCTCTTGTCATCCCTATCCTGTGGGACAGTAGGGTAAGCAGTCCTACTGCTGGATGAAGTTGCCGCTTGAACCACCAGGCTCTCTGGGGTCGGGTGTTTTGACAGGTATTTAGGGTCAGCAGCCGCTACCCTATATTTTGTCGACAATCTTTTATTGACTGCTGGTATAACTTCGGGAGTTTCCCAATTAGATGCAATTTTTCTTTGTAGGGCTGCATGGAAGGGGACCACTGGGTCCTCCTGTGGGCCTTTGTCCAATATATCTGTTAGATCATCCTGTTGGAAAACAGGCGAAGGCGCAGACCAACCCATAAACTCAATTATTCTTGCCATCAGGGTTCTATATGGTGTTTCGGCATGTTCCCCTGGGTCTGGCTTTACAAATTCCACTTCTGGGGAAGTGTCCAGTCCACTTGCCTCATGAAGTGACTCCTGTAGTTCCTTCGGCCTGCTTTCTTCAGAGGTGAAATCCTCTGCAGTAGGCAGTGTGGTTCTCTGTAAACCAAATGTTTCCTGGTCAGAATCTTCCCGTTCTTCATAAATTGAAGAAAGACCAGGGTATTCTGACCTCTGAAAAGGAGTAAAGCCCATCTCTAAGGCCGAAGGAGCCAAACTCGTCGTTATTGGACGAGAAAATGTCGATGTCGTCGACACCGATGTAACAGGCTTCGAAGGTGCCGAAAACGGCATTGAAAAAACTAGAAGGGGTCTCGAAGAACTCGAGAGGATCGGAATCCTACTCGAGGGCATCGACGCCGGTCTCGGCGTCTTGCAGGAGGCCCTTGAAATCACTGTTGGCTGTGGAGCCTTGGTCCTCTCTTTCGTCTGCGTCGACTATGGTGTCGAGTCGATCGACCGATGCGTCGAGGAACCCTTCGACAACGGCGTCGATGGCGCCGATCCGTGCGTCGAAGGAATCTTCGACAACGGCGTCGAAGGAACCCTCGACGACGGCGAAGACGGTGCCTTCTTACCCGATGGCTCATGGCGCTCTTGGGTGGAATGTTTCGCCGGGTGCTGCGACTCGCGGCATTTTCATTTTTTGGGTTTTTCACCCGGGGTATCACCCTCAGCTATCTTCGAGGGGGTCGAGGCCGCGTTCTCGAAGACGCTTAACATTTTGTTTCTGTATTCCGCCCATTCAGCTTGAGAACTGTGTTTGGTGGGACAGGAGACTCTTTCTGGGGACACAGAAGACGACGAGGAATGGGACCTTCGACGTCTCTTTTTTGAGTGTCTAGATTTCGACGAATGGTGGGAGCTGCTTCGAGATCTAGAATGGGAATGTTTTTGAAGGCGAGGAGACGAATGCCTCGACTCAGCCGACAAAATCTTCGAGGAGGATTTGGCTGACTTACCTCTCTCGAGCTTCCCCTTTCGCTCCTTCAGGGCTTTCGCCGTCATGGACATGCAGTCCTCACACTCCGAGTAGTCTCGACATTTCTTGAAGCCGGATCGCGGCATCGTCTGTTCTGATGAAGAAGCCATCGAGAACGATAAGGAATATTCAAGTCGAAATAGATGGTAAACCTGACTGAACTGAGTAACGACGTTCCGAGGCCCCACGAAGCGCGGAAAAATGGAGCAACGGACGCAGCGCATGGCTATTTATGGGCATGGTGACGTCGGCGCCGGTACGGTGGCCGTCAAGGGACATCGACTCGGCGGATGTCGACACGCAGCGCCCTCTATAGAGAAAAAATTTCTGAGGCCAGCAAGCTGGAAACGGATTATCAAAGATAAGGAATACGTCGGAGGACACAATCCTTTCGAAACGTGACTTTCTCTTGAGCTATCTGGCGCTTGGTGGCCTTAATAGTGAGGTTAGCCCTTTTCAAGGCCTTCAAAACCTTATCCAGGTGAGTCAAATGCGCCTCCCAGGTGGAACAGTAGACAGCAATGTCGTCTCGGTAGACCACAAAAAAGGCCTCCAGCCCACTGAGCGCATGATTGACCAATCTCTGGAAGGTGGCAGGTGCATTTTTCAATCCAAAAGGCATGACTCTAAGCTGGTAGAGCCCCACGGGTGTTGAGAACGGAGTCTTTTCCTTGGCATGCTAAGTCAGAGCTATTTGTTAATAGCATGAGGTAAGGTCAAAAGGTGCTCACAAATTTGGCAGCACCTATGGAGTCCACAAGCTCATCAGCCCTGGGCAATGGGTGCGCGTCAGTTTTGGTGATGGCATTGACCCCTCTGTAGTCCACACAGAACCGTCAATCCTTGGTACCTGCCTGGGAACTTGCCTTGGGGAAAAGGACCACTGGACTGGACCAGGGACTGGTCCAGGGTTAAACAACACCCAGATCCAACATCCTGGCGACCTCAGCCTGGATGTGATTCTTAACTGTGTCCGACATCCTGTAGCATCTACTTTTGACAGGTACGCTGTCACCGGTGTCGATTTTGTGCCTGCACCATGGAGTAAGGCCTGGTGTTGAGAGAACAAGCCCTGCAGGGCTTCTGCTACTCTGAACTCCCTCCAATGAGTTATCCTCTGTGTTGCTATGCAGCAATTCAGGAAGGGGCTCACTCTCATCCTCTTCTTGCTCTGAAGCTAGCAAGAGGCATGAGACTTCAGCTCGCCTGTGGAAAGACTTAAGCCTGTTGACGAGGAAAACCTGAGGGGCTACTTCAGGGACTCCCATGTCAACCAGATAATTGACTTTGCCCATCTTGGAGATGGCCCCGAAGGGTCCAGTCCACTTATCTGCCAAAGCTCTAGGCTTGGTATGCTCCATCACAAGGATCTCCTGACCTGAGTCCAATCCACTTTCAAGGCTTTAAGGTCATGGCCGTATTTGTTCAATTCCAGGCTCTCCTTAAGGTTCGCTGTCGCCTGGCCCATCTGTGTCATCCTCCGTCTAAGGCCTAACACATAGTCCCCCACTTGCTTGAGAGGACCTGGAGGGGTGGCTTCCAAACCTTCTCTGATCAAGGCAAGGGACCCTCACGGGATGTCCAAAAAGTAACTCAAAGGAGCTTAAACCAACATCCTCTTGAGGTACCACTCTGTAAGCGAATAACAGGCAAGGCAGGAGGGGATCCCATTTCCTCCTTAGGGGCTCTTCCAAAGCACCCAGCATGCCCTTGAGAGTTTGATAAATCTCTCAACCAGACCATTGGTCTGGGGGTGGTAAGAGGTGGAGAACGCGTACCGACCACATCGCTTTCAAGTAACTCAACAAGAAGTAGGATCCTCTGTCAGAGACTACCTCCTTAGGGAATCCAACTCTGGTGAACCACCTTGGCAGTAACAGTCCGAAGGGGTATAACCTCAGGGTACCTGATGGCATGATCTACCGAGACCAGTATGAACCGATGTCCACCTGAAGTGGAAGGGTAAAGGGGACCGACAATGTCGATGCCAAACCTCTCAAATGGTGTGCCAACCCCTGGCAACGGCTGCAGTGGGGCAATGACACTGCCTCCAGCCCTGCAGACAACTGACAAGTGGGGCATGTCCTGCAGTGGGACTCCACTTCTACTCCCATCCGGGGCCAGCAGAAATGGGCAGAGAGCCTTTGCTTTGTCTTCTTGATCCCCAAGATGACCAGCTAAGGGCACCTCATGCACCAACTGCAGTAGAAAGGCCTGCAAACCTGGGGTACAACCAACCTCTTGAGGGCACCAGGTTCAGGCTTAGTGGGCTCACTACTAAGGAGCTCACCCTGCCAATACAACCGGAATGACCTAGGCACTTCACCTTGTGCCTGGGCCAGAGCCTGTTTCCTCAGACTAGTCCTCTAGCATTAGCAGGGTCATGTTCACCACTGTCATACTTGCTCCAGTATCTCTCAAACCAGTGGAAGGCTGGCCATTCAAGAGACCACTTCTCATAAACCTACGGGTGTTCTGTGGGATTGTAGCCAGTACTTCTGCGTACTGGTCTCAGGCCCCAGGGGACACTAGGGAAATCTCTACAGGAGCACCAAATGTGACTCATGTAGAGGAGGGGAGGACAGTGGCCTCCACCTCAGGCATGGGGTAAGGGTAGGTCAGGCTGACAGCCTGGACTCCAAGTGCCTTACCTTTACACTTGGGGTCACCTTTCTTGTGGTCCAGAGCCCCACAGTGCCAACAAGTGCAGGAATGCGGGGTACGATACTGGAGCCACTGGGAGCCTGATTTGCAGCAGGAGGACCACTACTCTTACTCCCACCCACATAGGACTTATCCCCACTAGATTTTTGGGTTTTAGGAGAGGAAGGTTTTGGTTTACCTGACTGATTGCTTCCGGGACTCCTCAGACTTAGGAGAGGTGCCCTTTTCTTTGTCCTCGTCCTTCCCACTGGGTTCCTTAGGGGACACCGGGTGGGAGACCCACGTGTCAGCCAGCCTGGGCAGCTTAAAGGGATCCAAAATGTTGTGGTCAGCAACATACTGATGCAGCTCTGGTGAACAGACTTCAGAAAAATCCTCAAAAAACAAAAAGGTGGGACAATTCAACAAAGGTTTTCACCTTGTATCCATCAATCCACCCCATCATGTTCATATGTGCAGCACTCACCCATTCTATCCAAGACACATTCTCTCTATTCTTATATTCCCTGAACCTTTTACTTGGCAATCAAAGCAGATTTCATGCACTCGTACTGACCCCTATCTTCCACACTCAGTTTCAGAATACAGTCATACTTAGTCTGAGGCACTCTGCTTAACAAACACTTAGACCCCTCTCTTTTGTCAACATCATGGATTCTACAAGCCATTTCAAATGCATCAATCCATTGGAGGATATCGGAACCCTCCACATACACACCAACCAAATCTTTCATAAACTTGGTGGTAGGAGACCTGACCCTCAATTGGTTTTGCTGAAGTCTCCACTCTAGCTCTCTCCAGCTGAATGTTCTGGTGCTCAGTGTCCCCATCTTTGAGTATCACTTGTTGCGCCAACTCCTAATTCAGTTCAGCTTCTGTTTCCAACTTTTTATATTATTTATTTCAAGTTCTTATAAAGCGCTTTGAGGCCTATTGGCAAAAAGCACTTTATAAGAACTTGAAATAAATAAATAATAAAAAACATGATTCACAAATACACAACATGCATAACAACAACCATCCAATGCAGAAGCAAAAAGCATAGTAGAATGGACAAGATTGGACCCATCAACCCAAAGATTTACAAAGGATAAGCCTGACTCAAACTACAAGTCTGAGGTTTGAAAAGCCCCTAGGCAAATATTTACACTGTCTCTGGTAAAAAGGCAGAGTACTGACTCCACACCCAACCAATATGCAATCCGTGTTCCCCTGGGCATACCTGGTCATTCAGTTCTATCCTGAGCTTTGATAGAGGCATCTTTGGGAATTGACATGTTAGATTTTCTTGAGCGCAAACTCTAAGTTAGCCGATTTAGAATTCATGTATTCACAAGGACCATCAGGGTGGACTTTCTCAGGAACAACAGAGCAGTGATTCTGTAGTTTCTTATAACCTGGGTGGGGAAGACTGTGAGGACACTTCCTTCATGGGTAACGTCGTCTCGGGGGTGGGACTAACACCATCAACTCTGGATGTGTACAAATGAATGTTAATTTTGTTTAACGGCAAGTCTGTTTGAGAGAGAAACAGTTCACTTTGTTGATGGACAGGGGGCTCACGGGTTATGCCTGGACTGTACGAGAACTTCTTTCAAGGGCAAGGTAATGACATTTCTCGGCGGAAATGTCTAGGGATACAAGCCACGCATCAAAGTCCACGGCAGTAGCACAATTATGCAGCCCGTTCATAAGGGTGACCTTCCAATCCCTCCAGGGCTCGAAAGTGTTAGTCAGTGTGTACCAGAGAGCTTCATGGGAAATCATGGTTAAATTCTGCTACCCCACCCAACCGTGGGGAGGGGTTGCCATAGAAGAGGCCATTACTAGCCCCTCTCTGCTGTCGGGGTTAAAAGGAGGAACATCGCTAGATTTTGCGCCCCCCTTCTGCCCGGGAGGAGCTTGCTAGGCACATGGGCATCAACAAATCCCTGCAATGTAAATCCAAATGAGATGTAGGGCATTTGTTTCTTGCTTGGGCCTTGGTAACTAAGCTTGATAGAGATTGACCCGGCTCTTGATCTTTAATGGGGATTACAAAGAGCTTAGTAGGTGACCCTGTGGAATCAGGAAGAGCATCAGTGTGCTTAGCACGAATACGCGGTCTCCTGCGTACACTTAAGGCAAGAACTTAAGACAATCAATCCCTTGTATGAGGCAACAAAGTAGCCGGGGAAGCAGGTAGAGATTGAATCAGAGTAGAAGACATTGCTGCTAATGTAGAATGTTGATTTAAGAAAAGCAAAATAAAAGGAACGGCTCTAGCAGACGACACTGCAGCTAAGTGAGATGAAGAAAAAAAAAGCACACACACTATGCCGGGGGTGCTACATCAAGCGAAGCGAGAGCGTACCTGCTAGTAAGTGTCCTCTATGCCCAGACCAGGTCAGGGTCAAGGTGCAGAGACGACGGGTAGGGATACTCTCCTTCAGTTCAAATGTTTTCACCCACAAAGCTTGCGAGAAAACTTGCCCTATGGAGAGTTTCTTCGCATTAGACGTAATTGTAGCAATAAAAATTACTTCGAAGTGAACAGCAATGAGTTAAAATTGAAATTAAAAAACAGAGGTTATCCGCCACATGTGATTAGACAGTCATATAAAAGAAATATCTTACAAAACAAACTAGGACCTCCATTGATGAAATCACCTGCGTGTCATCCTTTTCTCCAATCAGTAATGATTTGAGGAAATGTATTCTGAAAAATTGGAACATGATTCGCACTGACACTTTCTGGATACTTCCACTGCGTTAGAAGAATGCCCAACCTCAGGGATAGACTGGTGCATACATATGCTAGACAAAAGAATAATATCTCGGAACAAACCACCCTTTGGCACCTTCCCCCTGTGAAAGAACACCAAGTGTGGGAAGTGTTCTGTGTGCCACCTTACCAAAGAAATTGACTCGAACAGGAAATTGTGGCAATTTCAATCTTTTACAAACTGCGCTACAAAATGGGCCATATATGGCATCAGTTGCCCTTGTGGCCTTTTTTTGCATATGTAAAACGAAAAGGCCAGTTCGCCAAAGAATTTGCGAACACCGTTCTTGTGTGAAAAATGGGGTAGTTGACAAACCATTAGTCAAACATTTTAGAAAAGCAAACCACAACCATGAGGACATCTTCTGGTTTGTCTTACAGAGACTAGACCCACATCATGACAGTTATAGAACACTTCGTAAACTTGAACGGAAGTGGATCTATTCCCTGGATTCTATAAAAAAGGGACTTAACATCTGCGTTGAGTGGAATCTGTTCATACATCATTAACATGCATATTATGCATCAGTGCGTCTCAAAAATCCTGTACAAACAACTCATGTGACGACATGGTGCTTAATAAGGAGCAAATATCTTGATATGCACATATATCCTACTCAAGAGAGATTTTATGAAATAGATGCAATACAGTACCCTCTTGGGCACACGCCGTTGAATATAAACATAAGATGGGGTGCACTAGACCTGAATAACCTTAGTCACCTGGCATCTTCGAATAAAATATATGGGTCTTGCAAAAATATGCTACTCTTAAATGCAATTTCATAATTCCTCATTATAATTGTGCCTCATGCCACCAGTATTATTGTCTTTACCAATGTGATAAGTATGACTAGAAGTACCTCCAAAATGATGGCGATTGTGGCTGCACAGAATTAAAACAAAAGAATGGTCGAGTCGACGCAACCGAGCTCACGCAATTGTCTTCATAAGCGAACAAAATGGGACACACGTGAATACAGATGCAAACGCTGTAATGAAATAACCACGTTGTAGGGCAGTAAGTACACATTTGGTCGCAAATAGTATATGTAAAATCGGGTGGCACTGCATAACTAATTGAGCTAATTATGCATCTTTTTTTTTATAAAAAAGGTTTTTGATTTGGACGTTATTTCCGATTTTTCAATAAAAGGTTGTGGTTGATTTATCACTGACCCATTACCATTTTTGAATTTAATTAATATTATGGTACTAGTACTCCTATGTCACTCTTTCTCTCCCGAGCCTAGAGTGTTAACAGCCAGGTAGCTTTTGTGGAAATTTTGTATACACGGTTGTCCACAAGAGCAAAATCCCGCAAAAACTGCTCTGCCGAAAGACTTTGGGTTACCAGTGGTTTAGCCTTTTCCCTTTGCGCCCAGGTAGATGCACCACAAATGTGAGGTACCGTTCTCGTCGGGACACGTGCGAGAACGCAGGAAGGTAGGACATTTGTTGTGTTCTCTTGGTTTTCATAACATTTCAATACATTTCCTGCTGCACTTTGTCACACAACCCTTTCATTTCCCAACTGTGACCTACATTTAGTCGCTGCTTTATGCACTATACACTTTTGAAACCTGCACAAGTCACCTACCCTTCAAAAGGTGTGCCTGTGCTCTTTCAGAAAATGTCTGCTTGCCATTCCTCAATACATTAGTTTTCCTTATTTACACAGCCTAAGTCCGTAAGCATAGAAATCCTTTGTACCATGGCTCAGGTCTTGGCTTGTGGAATTTCTCGTTTTGTGAAACATTACAAAAAATGTGTGATTTCCAAACTCGAAGAGTCGGGGTAATGTAGTGGGGCATTGCTTTTCTCAAAATTCATAGAAGCCATTGCCTTACAGGGCCAACCATGTCCACCACATACCATTTTTCATCTGTCATTTTTCAAGTTTTTCCCCAAACTATGGGAATTTTCCCTACATAGTTGTTGCCTGACCTGCCCAAATCACCCCTTCCTAAACTTGGAATTATGTCTCCTTTTCAGAAATGTATGCCTTTCTGTATTCCCATTCAGCTTTCCTACCCTCCTCTTCCATTCCGTCCACGCATGTACTATTGGAAAAAAAAAAGGCAAAATCGCCCACCTCCCGCAAAACTGGTGGTAACCTTATAAAAATATGTTTATTTGGTTTCCACTCAACCTGTTCTTGAAACCCTGTAAAATGGCGAATTCAACACAGTAAACCATTTGTTCCTAGCTCTTAAAAGGAAAAAAACCACAGGCTTCATTGTACGTAATTTTATTGGAATTTTCTGGAAAAAAAACACAAAATGTGGTCCCTTTTTGGTTAGTTTCTCTCACCCATAGAAAAAAATAGGATTCCTTGGTGGCATTAGGACTGCCTACATGTGGGAAGAAAAGGGGCCACATTTGGCCGAGATGGCTCATGTAAAAAAAAAAAAAAAAAAGAGTTACAAAGGATTGAATGGCGACATACCGAAATCGCCAAAAAAGGTCTTGGCACATTTGGGGTGAGGCGGGGACCCCTGGCATTTAAGGGGTTAAGGTGCTCCATTGCTTCCTGAATCTAGCTCCGCGCTCAATAAATACCATAACATCAATCAGAGAGAGGGAAAGGAATACGTATGAGTGATGGGAAAAAACACTAAGTCGGGTAGTCTGTCTGAAAGGCACACCCTAAAATCCCTTTTAGTCAACAAAAACATTGATAGTGTAGGGTCATTCCCTGAGGGAGTTTAGGACAGAAAGACATTTGCCTTTAGGTTCCCTCAAAGCACAAGTCTGAACCTAGACAGTAGGAAGAAACGTGCAGTATATACTAACTTGCGGAGTAAGAATGCGTGGGGAGTTATGCGGGCGGGGTAGTAGTGTGAGAGGGGAAGAGGAGAAAAGAGAGAAGGGGGAGAGGGAGGCTTGGGCAGGTCTAAACCAACTTAGCATCCTAATTAGAGTTCACACTGATTTGGGGATGGAATATATCAGGGCTTATAACCATGAAAGGAGGGCTTTAATCAACAAATTAGTTTAGCTCTTGCATTTGAAAATGCCTTCAAACGCTATCGCTCATCCCATCAGAGCCAGGTTCATGTTAGACATAACTGACAGAGATCCAAGGTCGCAGAGAGTATCTTCTTCTACATGTGGTGATACTAATGGTCCAAAATAATTTCCTGAGGCAGTGGTGGATCATTTATATTGACCATGCCTGCTGCCCTGCGTCTATACAGTGTGGGTATTGAACCTGTGTCACAATGGCGCTGGGTTGGTTGGTAGTTTCCTTTAGATTAAGGCAATTTATAGTGCCGAGAGGTTCAAACGCTTGAGGTTTGAGACGTAGGAAACAATGGGTTCAAATGCTCAATGATGTATTATATTTAGGTGATTCTTAATTGCACAGTTTAGCCGACACGTGTTTAGACACAACAGGGGTCTTCTTCAAGGCTCTAAGGCCTGTAGGGCCTCTGCAAACAGTTGAGCGGTCTCAGCAAAGTGATTGTGACAGGTTCAATACTCACACTGTCTAAACTATTCGCGACCACATAAAGGCTGGCTTGCCGTCGCTCACAGCCCCTAAAATTGTCATTTCCTCCCCTTCTCCAACTGATTCCTGGTCTTCCTTTCCGCAGTTCTCCAACTCTGACGTACTGTCAGCTATTTCTAAACTAAAGTCTGCCTCTCCTAACGATGCTATACCTCTTATTCTTTTAAAGGAGGTATCTGCTGACCGCATTGAGCATATTACTAATGCTGTGAATACTTCCTTCTCCACCGGGCTTATTCCTCCCTCTCTTAAGCACGCCTTGGTTGTCCCTCTTCTTAAGAAGCCGTCTCTTGATCCAGATGTTTTATCTAATTATCGCCCTATCTCACTTCTTCCTTTTCTTATGAAGTTGACGGAAGCTTTGGCGTCTCCACTTCTTTCTAACTTTCTTGAGTCTTCTCATTTCTTCGATCCTTTTCAGTCTGGTTTCCGCCCCGGGAGGGGCACTGAATCTGTCTTGAACTAGGTACTTGATGACCTGGTATGCTTGGTGGATAAGGGTGGTGTCGGAGCAGTACTACTCTTGGATTTGTCGGCTGCTTTCGACACCGATCATTCCATCTTGCTCTCTCGCCTTTTCCACGCTGGTCTTTCTGACCGGGTCCTTGATTGGTTCACATCGTTTCTGTCTGATCGCTCCGTCTATTTCTCTTCCTCCCTTTCGCTCTAAATCGGCTACATTTCTTTGTGGTGTCCCTCAAGGTTCTGCACTCTCTCCTATTCTTTTTAACATTTATATTAGATCCCTTCAGTTTCTTATTCACTCACATGGTTTCCGCTACTATTCTTATGCGGACAACACACAGATTCTCGTCCACCTGGATCTTACTCAAGCTGAGACTACTGCTCGTCTCAGGAACTGTTTGGAGGATCTGGGGCACTGGATGATGACTAATTGGCTAAAATTGAATGGCAGTAAGACCGAGGTCCTGGTTGTGGGTACTCCTCTCCCCTTCTCTTTTGGACCTCGCAATTTTGGCCATCGAGCCTCTTCCGGTTCAATCGGTCTGCAACCACGGTGTCAAAATCTCTGCCTCTCTGTCTCTTGAAAATCAGGTGGCTATTGTCTGTAGTGCCGGGCATTTTAAACTATGCATTTTGCGGAAAGTACTGCCCTTTTTTCCTGCTGAATGCCAGGTGCCAGTAGTGGCAGCCCTGGTCCTCAGCACGCTTGATTACTGCAACTCTCTGTATCTGGCCCAGCCTCACTATTTGATCCAAAGGCTTCAACCGCTGCAAAATGCCGCTGTTCACTCCATACTTCGCCCTCCCTTTGGATCCCCACATTTCTCCTCTGCTTAAGAAACTACACTGGCTTCCTGTGGCCAGCCGGATCTTGTTTAAATCACTATGTCTGGTGCATCGTGCCTTTTATGGCGTGGGTGCTGAGTATCTCCAAACAAAGTTTGTTTACTACACTCCGTCTCGTCTGCTGCGCTCTCAGTCTGCGTGTCTTTTCACTGCCCCCCGCTATCGTCTGTCATGTATGGGAGGCTGTGCCTTCTCGGTGGCGGCTGCTAAAGCCTGGGACAAGTTGCCTATTGCTCTCCGGGCAACTGAAGACCACCTTACCTTCCGTTGGTTGCTGAAAACCACTTTGTTTTAGGCCATCCCTTCTTTTTTATGGTGCTGTTGGCCTCTCTGGATTTTTAATCTCCTCAGTAACTAGCGCCAAGATGCCTTTGGGTGTACGTGCGCTTTACCAAGTCTACATAACATAACATAAACCAACAAACAAGAGGCAAGGGCAACATCTAACAAGAACCTAGTCATCGGCACTCGCTGTCGCACCGATCTAGCGCAGTGATCTGCAATTTCTAGTGCCTTATCCTCCGCAGTTGCCCTAAGTCTATGCTGGGCTTCATGTTCCCCATGAGTAAAGCAAGCTAAACACTGGGTGCTTGGATTAATTACGGCCAACAAGCCTATTACAACGAATTGGATGTTTAGGTTTTCGCCAAACGTAGGGAAATAGGCTAATGTCGCATGGCATTTGGTTTGACACTCCTAATTTTTGAAATTCCCATCCGACCACCTTGCGCACAGATTACTGCATGACATTTATGTCACTGATATTGTGCGAATGATTCTTAACTGTATGGCTTGAATTGGCATACATTTCTTTTCGGAGCAAAAAACTGATCCTTCGCCATGTGTACAGCTTATACTGTTTGTGGCAGGTTTGTAGTATCTGCACAACGGATTGCTGCAGTTTTAAAATTCATTTGAAGGTTTACATGTTAACTTCATTAAAATAGAAAAATGGTAGTGTGTTAAGCCTTAAGAAAAAGAAAATCGCAAACAATTCAAATATTAATGTTATTTGCACAAAATAAAACCAGGCTGGTCATCAACGTTTCACTTGCCTTCTAGATAAACAGTAGTTTCCAATTTCTTCATTGCCGAGTTACACACTTTGCACTTTGAGACTGCAAAACCGTTACTAAAGCCACAATTTTCACAAATCCAAACACAGTAATATGTGGCTCGTCTTGACCTATACACAAAAGTAAAAAAAGATGAATTGGGTTGCATACTTTGACAGAACATACATTTGACAATTGAGTTTTTCTCCAGCTAATGTGGAGAACAAAGGCACAGTCCACGATTGATGATGATGTACCTACATTTCTACCAATGATGCACATGTTCAAAGTCACTTGTTCCAAGTGTTATCCTACAATTTCAAATGTAAAAAGGGGTGGGGTTTACCCTCAACAAAACAAACAATTATGGTTTTTAAAAATGCATGCAAAAAAGTAATATGGATGCTTAATTTACACTTCATTTTAGGGCAGGCTCGGCGTAAAGACAGGAGTAGGAAAAGAAAGAAAACATTTATGAAAGGAGAAACCCTGGAGAAAAAAAAATAACTTCCATAATGGAAGAGTTTCCTCGTTGTTGCTAAAGCTGCAAAACATTGTGTTATACTCCCCAGGATCCTCCTCGATCATGTCCCTCCCTATCATGGTAACCTTAAAGCTGGGTAGTCTGGCTGTCCATCAGCCTCCTTTGAGGTTCAAGGGGGATTCAGTGAGAGATCATGCCTTTACTATATACATGGAAATTGAGATCTCAGAATTCTTTGATAGAAACGAATGCTCTGTGGCAAAGTTTAGCAATTTGTGGGAATTTTTCAAGGTATTTCTCAGCGTATATCCAGAGAAGGGGGGCTTTTAAAGTCCATTGGCAAAGATTTGACAGAAGAGGAAGGGAGGCTTAACACTCTAGAGCACAAATATGAGTCCCATTAGACAGTAGTGGCAAGTGAGATTGCGTACCAGAAGGATACATTCCAAGACCTAGCCCGCAGCGATTTTGTTTTGGAGTGCATGATGCACAGAGATGTGGGGAAATCTGACTGGACGGGTAGGTTATTGGGCTGGATCTTGAGACAAGAACATGGACATACGATAGAGAGTTTGAGGAGGGAAGACAGCGATCAGATTACTGATCCGGCAGCGTTAAATGCATTTTTTTTGTCGCACCTGTATACGTCCTTTAGTAATAATGAGCCTGGGGCTATTGATACATATCTAGATGGTCTAACCATGCTCTGGTTGGATGATCCCATGGAGTGGATGGGGCACCCTATTTTAGACGATGAAATCAAAGATACCATCAGCGAATTGGCAGTAGAGAAGGCTCCTGGCCCAGACGTGCTTAATGTGGACTTGTACCGCCACTTTGTGGATATCATTGCCCTCAAACTGGCCAATCTCTACCAACACTCGTTAGTGCGGGGCCAGCTTCCTCATCACGCTCCGGGAGCAAAATATTATAGTGTTGCCAAAACTGGTTAAGGATGTAACTTTGTGTGGGTCATAGTGGCCTCTTTCGATGTTGAATGGAATCATAAAATCCTTGCGAAACATTTGGCCTGTCGGCTCATCTCATTGCTCCGGGATATAGTTCTCCCAGACCAGTCCTGTTTTTGTTCCCATTAGGATGAGCCAACAATCTCTGTAGATTCTGTGCGATTCAACACCAGATTGTTCCAGGGGTGCAGCCGGCTTTGCTCCTTTTGAATATCTAAAAGGGAAAGGGACTTAGATTCAACTGTTCGCAAGGTAGGGGTGGGTCCAGAGAATTTGAATATGGATAAATTGATCTATTCATGTGCCACTGCTCGAGTCCTAATGGATGGAGCATTGTCGGACCCCATTGCGATTTAGGGATGTAACGGTATAACGGTATACCGTTAAAGATACCGTGAACCACTTAATTGAACAACAATAACCGTCACATTGTTTATACCGTTCATACCGTTAAGTGTGCTTTTCAATCTGATTTGGAAAGGCTGCAGTAAGCAATTGCTGCGCAGTCTTGGTTTTGCACTGTTGGATGTGCCTCTGCCAAGTAGTTTCAGTTGGAGCAGTTTTTAATGCCATTCCATAAACCACACGTGCCTTACACAAAATCAATATGTTAGCAATAGGAAGAATAGATACAGTGCCAAGAAAGAAAAGGGTTTACTTTGGGGTTTATATATTTATAATGGATAATGTTCTCTAAACATATGGCGATGGGGGATTTCCCTGGTTCTATCATTGAATTTACATATAATAAGTCACACTGCGAAATTCACTCATCTCTGTGGGTATTCCCTGCTGCCATACCAAAGGGTAACATGTCAGTGATTACTGAACACCTTTTGGCCCGCAAGTAAACTAAAGGCTGTAACGTAAAGAGAGAGAGTGTGTGTGTGTGTGTCTGTGTGTGTGTGTGTCTAATCAGGACATTCCATCAGAACTTCCCAACCAAACCTGGGCCAGACAGAAGGAACACCACGGGAGGGGCCTTAGGGGGGAGTGCTGTCACGACCCTTGCCCAAAACCCCCTCTGGCAAACCCATTGGCCAGGTGGAGTCAGGACTCGGGACTCTAGAGCCTGGCATCCTCTTCAAAAGCCCTCAAGGTGCCAGTCCTGGCGCCTAGTTCATACACCATGAAAAAGAGTGTGTGTGTGTGTGCACGTGTGTGTGTACGCGTGTGTGTGTGTGAGTACGTGCGTGTGTGCGTGCGCGTGCGTGTGTGTACATAAGCGTATACTACCAGCCGCCTCCATTGATCTGTGGCATGCAGGTTATCAAGATGGCAACATGTTCATCTTCACC
Organism: Ambystoma mexicanum; assembly: GCF_040938575.1. Classification (NCBI taxonomy): domain Eukaryota; kingdom Metazoa; phylum Chordata; class Amphibia; order Caudata; family Ambystomatidae; genus Ambystoma; species Ambystoma mexicanum. The sequence continues at coordinate 870,856,801 of NC_090931.1, forward strand.
AGTAGCCAGTGGGGAAGCAAAAAGCCTAAATGACCACTTAAGAAAAGCTATTCAGTTTGCTTTGCCAGTTACAGCAGGCCTCCACCCCACCCCCTCCTCTCCACACGTGTGTTTGTGTTTGGTGGAAGCAAGGCATTTCATTGAAAAGTATGTTGAAAAGCCCAATTCTGACCCTGGGTGCCTGGTTTTGTTTGTGATGATACATCTGTCAATTTATGACCTTTTAGAAAATATTTGTTAAGATCAGTTAACTCCACCTGCTATACCGCGATAACCATGATATACCGTCATTTGGCAAGAAGGTTATCGTACCGTCATAAAACGAATACCGTGACACCCCTATTGCAATTGGAAGGGGCACTCAACAAGGGTGTCCACTACGTCCCCTATCGTTCGTGGTGGCCACTGAGCCTCTGGCATGTTCTCTGCGGGCGAGGTAAAGCAAGGGGTTTAACCTTCCATGGGTTTCGAACGTGGACTTCTCTGTATGCTGATGATTTTATACTTTATGTTAAAAGTCAAACGGCTAACATAGCACCGCTGCTGGTGGAGGTGCAAGCCTTTGGGGGAGGTTTCTGGTTTGAGAGAAAACCTGCAAAAACTGAGGTGTCCCCGCCACCCCCTTACGGAATGCACAACCCAACCTGGTCAGCTCCTATGGAGGCCTAGTATGGTACACTACTTTGGTATTAGTCTTGCACACTTTCTGGATGAGTTGCTGCGTTTGAATCATGCTGCTCTGATGGACTTGCTTGAAAAAAGGATTGACAGATGCTTGACAGTTCGGATCACGTTAGGCAAAATATCCATTATCGACATGGTGGTTCTCCCTAACTGGTTGTATCTTCTTATTAATGCTCATATCCAGATCCCTTCCTCCTTTTTTGTGAAACTGTAGATACAATTGACTAAATTGGTGTGGGGGTTCAGGCAACCCAGGGTTAGTTGGGAAGTACTTCCACATCCTTTGGACAGGGGCAGTCTTGGGATCCCCGACCTGGATCTTTACTATTAAGTGGCCTAGGTATCAGATGCTGAATGTTGGTTTGATGCTGCCACCCTTCATCTCCATGTTAGGATAGGCAGGGTCCAGAGGCACACTAGAACCCTCCAGAGTGCGATTTTGGAGAAATTGGATGGCTTCACAAATAATTACAGTTGACAACACAGTGTGGGCTTGTGCAAAACGTCTTAAGTATACAGCGATGCATCCATGTATGTCCTCTAAAGTATTTCCCCACAGAATTGAACCAATACCGGTTATGTTCGATGCAGAATTTCATAGAATTTGCTGGTCTGGGCCTTCTTAAACAGTAAGGATGTGTTCCCTGCAGGTACATTTATGACACACGAGTGGCTGAGGCAATTGGGTTGCATGAGCTCCCTTTATACACTTTGGTACAAGAGCCTACAACCTTCATTTAGAATTATGTTTGGTTCGTTTCCTGCTCTGCACACAGATAGGCCTGTTTGTAAACTATGGGCTGATGTCGGCTGGCCTGAAGCATGTTTTTTCTGGTTTGTACAAGTTAGCGTTAAGTGTAAATTGACGAAGGTGGGAAGTGTTGTTTAACCAACTCACTGATGTACATGGACATATGCAATGAGACACGTATGTGGGTTGAGAGGAAGATATTCACATAAATTACTAAAATGTAAGTTTTTGCACCAATATTTTTGCAATCTCAAAACAAATTGCATTATTTGACCCACAAAGGAGGGGGGATATACCCCAGGTGTTCTGCAGCTGGGGCTGACTTCCTCCATTTGGCCTGGAGATGTCCGATGGACCGTAACTTCTGGGACAAGGTGTTGAGTAAATTACAAGAATTAACTGAGTCGTCAGTCGACTGGTCCCTGGAACTGTGTTTGGTGGGAGGCCCTGCGGGATTGGGTAAGAAGAACAAGTTACTTACCAACTGTAACGTTCTTTCGATTGGATGTTCCTCCCACGTATTCCTCATCTTAGATATAGCCTTACCTTCAGCTTTGCTGCTTCGGAAATGTTTTCTCTCTCCACCAGAGGGCGCTCCACTCGAGGCGACGATGTCCCTCGGCGGCATCCGTCAAGTGTCGACATCATCCGTAGTATGATGTTGACCTCGAGCGCGCCCGTTGGCCTCAGTTCTGTTTTTTCGTATCAGAGCCCATGTATTATAAACAAAGGCGTGCCTCTTATTGACCCACGCCTTGAAAGAATTTATAGTGTAAACCACGTAAACTGTACTGTGGGGAAGGATGGGAGAGTCAGTGAGGAATACGTGGGAGGAACATCCAATCGAAAGAACGTTACAGTTTGTAAGTAACTTGTTCTTCGAATGGATTGTGTCCTCCCACGTATTCCTCATCTTGGATAGACTCCCAAAGCAGTTTTGTATTGGAGGCAGGAGTACAGGTGCCTTTTAGTCATGTACCGAATGTAGTACAGATTTGGCAAATAAACCTCCTTGAGATGTAGTTGAGTCCAAAGCATAATGTTTGATGAAAGTATGCATGGATGACCATGTAGCTGCTGCACAAATATCTTGCACAGGGACACCCCTCTTAAGTGCTGTTGAAGTTACTATGCCCCTAGTTGAATGGGCTCTTAAGCCCTGAGGGGGATCTTTTCCGGCTAGAATATAACACTCTGTTATGGCTAAAATTATCCATCTTGATAATGTTTGTTTGGTTACGGCTAGTCCCAATTTACGGCCAGTGTATCCCACAAAAAGTTGATCACACTGACGTATCTTTGACAATCTTGAGATGTAAAAGCTTAGAGTCCTTCTGGGATCTAGCCTATGCAGTCTTTCCTCTTCCTTACAAGTGTGAGGAGGAGGGTAGAACGCAGGTAGAATTATTTTCTGTGACAGATGAAAGTCTGAAACTATTTTTGGCAGAAAAGATGTTTTAACTCGAAGGACAACTTTATCTTTATGAAAGATGGTGTGAGGAGGACCACTCGAAAGTGCCTGCAACTCACTTACTCTGCGGGCTGATGTTAATGCAATTAAAAGTATCGTTTTTAATGTAAGAAGCCTTAACGGACAAGAATGTAAAGGCTCAAAGGGTGCACATGTCAGAAATTTAAGTACCAAATTTAAATCCCACACAGGAACTTGAAAAGGTACTGGTGGAAAAACATTGTTTAAACCTTTTAGAAATTGTATTATTAAGGGCATCTTAAAATAAGATCTTTCTTCTGATGAGCGCTTGAAGATAGATAGCGCTTGAAGATAGATAGCGCTTGAAGATAGATAGCGCTGCTACATATCCTTTTATTGTCTTAACCTGGAGCCCCAGATTAGCTAAATGTAATAGAAAAGATAATACCATTGGAATGTCACATTCAAAAGGATCCACATTCTTATCCCTGCACCAGTTACTGAATTTATTCCAACGACACTGGTACAAAGATTTTGTTGCTGGCCTTCTGGCCGAAAGCAACACCTCCATAACATCATCCGGAAGGTCCCAATCCTTGTATCTCAACCTCTCAGAAGCCATGCGTGAAGGTTGAGTATGTTGACCTCTGGATGGAGAACGTGGCCTCCCTCTTGCGAGAGAAGATCCTCTCTTTTTGGAAGACGTATTGGAGGGCAGATGGACATGTCGAGAAGGTCCGGGTACCACTTTCTCCTGGCCCAATCCGGGGCAATTAGGATCATCGTTTTCCTGAAATTTTTCAACCTCCTGATTACCTGAGGGATCATAGGGACTGGAGGGAACGCATATAGAAGGAACAAGTTTCTTACCTGTAACTGTTGTTCTCCAGCATGGGTCTGGCATGGATTCACATGCTCATGAATATTCCCCGTCGTCAGGCCGGAAATCCTCGGTATAGAAAAAAATAAGTTACTTTCTTACCTGGTAACGTTCTTTCGACGGGATGTTCCTCCGACGTATTCCTTATCTTTGATATACGTTTCCAGCTTGCTGGCCTCAGAAATGTTTTCTCTGTAGAGGGCGCTGCACGTCGACGTCCGCCTAGTCGATGTCCCTCGACGGCCACCGCATCGGCGTCACCACGCCCACAAATAGACACGCGCTGCGTCTGTTGCTCAGCTCCGTTTTGTAGTATAAGAAAGACATGCCTGAATTGGTTACTAACCTTGAAGGAGAAAAAGCTGCAACCACAAGGGAAGTTATCACTGCAGGGATGGATGGGAGGGGCGATAAGGAATACGTCGGAGGAACATCCCGTCGAAAGAACGTTACCAGGTAAGAAAGTAACTTGTTCTTTGAAGGGATTGTGTCCTCCGACGTATTCCTTATCTTTGATAGACTCCCATAGCAGTGGTATGTAATTGGAGGAGGGAGTGAGTGTTATATATCCCTTTAGGGATGGACCGAGTGTAGTTCGGCTTTGCCAAATCTGGTCTCTTAAATTTTGTGAATGTATGTGCGGACGACCATGTGGCAGCCGCACATATGTCCCGGAACGGTACCCCTCTCTGGAGAGCCGAAGAAGCTGTAATACCCCTGGTTGAATGAGCCCTGAGGTTTTTGGGTGGCTCTTTCCCTGCAGTCTACAACATTCCAGGATGGCCAAGATAATCCACCTGGAGATGGTTTGTTTTGTTATGGGTAGTCCCAACTTGTGACCTGAGTATCCTACAAACAGCTGGTCTGCTTGCCTGATTCTAGCCATTCTGCTGATGTAAAAGCTGAGAGCTCGCCTAGGGTCCAGCCTGTGTAGCCTTTCCTCCTCTTTCCCCGGATGGGGAGGAGGGTAGAATGAAGGCAAGGTAATTTTCTGAGTAATATGGAATTCAGAAACTACCTTTGGGAGAAAATTAGGCTTCACCTGGAGGACAACCTTGTCCTTGTGGAAGATTGTATGAGGGGGTTTACCGGAGAGAGCTTGAAGCTCACTCACCCTTCTAGCCGATGTTATTGCTACAAGTAGGACAGTTTTAAGTGTGAGAAATCTTAATGCGCAAGAGTGAAGTGTCTCGAATGGAGTGCCCATTAAGAAGTTTAAGACTAAATGTAAGTCCCATAATGGAACCTGGAATGGTTTTGGAGGGTAAATATTAGTCAGACCCTTGAGAAATTGTACCACTAGAGGAATTTTGAAATACGATGGTTCCTCCGCAGTGCGCTTGAAGATAGAAAGCGCTGCGAGATAGCCTTTTACAGTGCCAACTTGAAGGCCTGAGTTTGCCAAGTAGAGTAGAAACGATAGCACCGTTGGTGTACCGCATGAAAAAGGGTCGATATTCTCTTCCCTACACCAGCTGCAAAACTTGTTCCAACGGCAGCGGTATAAAGACTTTGTTGCTGGTCTTCTGGCCGAAAGCAACACCTCCATGACGTCATCAGGGAGATCCCAATTTTCGTACCTCAACCTTTCAGAAGCCAAGCGTGAAGGTTGAGGGTTCTGATGTCTGGATGGAGAACCTGACCTCCCTTCTGCGAGAGAAGATTCTCTTTGAGTGGAAGACGGATTGGAGGACAGATGGACATATCTAAAAGGTCCGGGTACCACGTTCTCCTGGCCCAGTCCGGGGCAATTAGGATCATGGTTTTCCGGAATCTTCTCAACCTCCTGATCATTTGAGGAATAACAGGGACTGGTGGAAACGCGTAGAGGAGTGGAAACTCCCAATCCACTACGAACGCGTCTCCCAGAGCTCCTCTCGGGGGAAATTCCCTAGAACAGAACAGATCGCACTTCCTGTTGGTGCTTGTGGCGAACAGATCCACCTGAGGGGTTCCCTATAGGGCGAAGATCTCTTGAAGGACTTCCTGAGCTAGCTCCCATTCGTGGGAGACTGTGCTCTGCCTGCTCAGAGCGTCCGCTGTCAAATTCTTCTCTCCGGCTAGATGGACTGCCGATAGAGAGATTCCTTCCCGAATTGCCCAAAACCATAGCTGCATTGCCTCTCTGCACAGTGGTAGTGAACCTACGCCTCCTCTTTTGTTGAGGTAGTGCATGGCCACCGTGTTGTCCGTCATTATCAGGACATTCCTCTCCTGTACTGATGGCAGGAAAGCTTTCAGCGCTAGACTGATCGCTCTCAGCTCTAATAGGTTGATATGTAGTCTGGACTCCGATGGAGACCAACGACCGCTGGTCAAGTCGTTGGCATGGGCTCCCCACCCTGTGAGCGAGGCGTCTGACTACTGTTATCTCCGGCCATGGTTGCCAAAACAGTTCTCCTTTCAAGATGTTCTCTGAATAGGCTCACCACTGAAGGTCATGGGCTACCTTGTCCGGAATGCAGAGGTCTGACATTCTCCCTGAGAACTGTGACCACTGACTTCTCAGTGCCCACTGAAGAGATCTCATTCTCAGGCGAGCCTCTGGCACAAGGAAGATGCAGGATGCCATGAGGCCTAGCAACCTCAAAAAGTCGAAGGCTGGGAGACGTTGGCCATTTTGAAACTTGGTGACCATCTGTAGAATATCTTGACCCCTCACCTCTGGTGGCGAGGCTTTTCCCAGGGAAGTGTCTAGGACCACTCCAATGAACTGGAGTCTCTGAGATGGTATCATCTGTGACTTCTTTAAATTGAGGGTGAAGCCCAGCCTGTGAAGGAAGAGGCAGACATAATCTAGCTGGGTCTGGGCCTGTTCCGAAGATACGGCCCTGATCAGCCAATCGTCCAGGTAGGGATAGACGTGGATCCCTTCCCTCCTTAGACTCGCCGCCACTACCGACATCAGCTTGGTGAAGACCCTCGGAGCGGAGGTCAGCCCAAATGGCAGAACTCGAAATTGATAGAGAGTTGCCAATTGCGAACCTCAGGTATTTACTGTACTTGAGATGGATTGGCACATGGAAATAAGCATCCTGATGGTCCAGAGATACCAGCCAGTCCTGGAGCTGGAGGGCCTGAAGGATCTGAGAGAGAGTTACCATCTTGAACTTGTCCTTCCTGAGGAACTTGTTCAATTCTCTTAAGTCCAGGATGGGTCTCAATCCTCCGTCCTTCTTTGGTATGAGAAAGTAGGGGGGAGTACAGCCCTGGTTCCGGTCCGCTACAGGTACCGGTTCTATGGCACCTTTCTCTAGCAGGTCCATAATTTCCTGCAAGAGGAGCGGATCTGGAACTTTTCGGGAGCTGATCCCCGGTGGATGGCTCTGAGGGATGTGTAGAAAGGATAGGCCGTAACCTTGGGCAACCGTCTCCAACGCCCAAGCATCTGACGTTATAGCCTGCCATTCCGTCAGATGATGAGTTAACCTGACACCTACAGGTGTCTTGTGTGCAAAGCCCTCAAAGTGGTTTGGGGGCGGCTGATGCAGATGCCGAGGGTAAAGAGGCACCTGCTGCGGTCTTAGTATCTTTGACCCATCCACCTCAGGTGGATCTTCTTTGGCCTCTTTGAGCCGGCTGTCCTCTGCCTTTTCCGAATGCGGAATAATAGCGAAAGGACTTTCCTCTCCCAGAGGTTCCTGAGGGGCGAAAAGGAGTTTGGCGGATAGCAGCTCCTAAGGATTTTGCTGCTGCTTTAGAAGTCTAACTTTTCCAGACTGTCATCAGCCTTTTTTCCGAATAACAAAGAGCCGTCAAAGGGCATATTCAAAAGTCTGGCCTGTACATCTGGAGCAAAGCCAGAGTTTCGCAACCACGCATGCCTGCGGATTGTTGTACTAGCAGCCATGGCCCTGCTGATACTGTCAGCGGAATCAATGCCAGTTTGAAGAGACTCGCACATGGCATCTTTGCCATCTTGAATGATGTTAAGGAAGGCTTCCTTTTCCTCTCCATCGGGTATGCAGTCAGCCGCTGATGAAGCACACTCCCATAATGTGTGACTGAACCTGGCGAGCGTACAGGTGGTGTTGATGGACTTCAACGCCATACTACAGGCAGAGAAGACTTTCTTTGCCATAGAGTCATACCTCTTGTCATCCCTGTCCTGCAGGACAGTAGGGTAAGCAGTCCTACTGCTGGATGAAGTTTCCGCTTGGACCACCAGGCTCTCTGGGGTCGGGTGTTTTGATAAGTATTCAGGGTCAGCAGCCGCTACCCTATACTTTGTCGACAGTCTTTTATTGACTGCTGGGATGACTTCGGGAGTCTCCCAATTGGAAGCAATTTTTCTTTGTAGGGCTGCATGGAAGGGGACCACCGGGTCCTCCTGTGGGCCTTTGTCCAATATATCCGTTAGATCATCCTGTTGGGAAACAGGTTAAGGCGCAGACCAACCCATAAACTCAATTATTCTTGCCATCCGGGTTCTATATGGTGTTTCTGCATGTTCCCCTGGGTCTGGCTTTACAAATTCCACTTCTGGGGAAGTGTCAAGACCACTGGCCTCATGAAGTGAGTCCTGTAGTTCCTTCAGCCTCCTTTCTTCAAAGGTGAAATCCTCTGCAGCAGGCAGTGAGGATCTCTGTAAACCAAAAGTTTCTTGGTCAGAGTCTTCTCTTTCTTCATAAATTAAAGAAAGACCAGGGTATTCTCTCTGAAATGGAGTAAAGCCCATCTCTAGGGCTGAAGGAGCCAAACTCGTCGTTATTGGACGAGAAAATGTCGAAGTCGTCGACGCTGATGTAACCGGCCTCGAAGGCGCCGAAAATGGCGTCGAAAAAACTGTAAGGAGCATCGAAGAATTCCAGAGGATCGGGATCATACTCGAGGGCATCCACGACGGTCTTGGCGTCGTGCCGGAGGCCCTTGAAAACACTGTTGGCTGTGGAGCCTTGGTCCTCTCTTTCATCGGCGTCGAGTCGATCGACCGATGCGTCGAGGAACCCTTCGACAACGGCGTCGATGGCGCCGACCCGTGCGTCGAGGGAACCCTCGACAACGGCGTCGAAGGAACCCTCGACAACGGCGTCGAAGACGGTGCCTTCTTACCCGATGGCTCATGGCGCTCTCAGGTGGAATGTTTCGCTGGGTGGTGCGAATCGTGGTGTTTTGATTTTTTGGGTTTTTCACCTGGGGTATCACCCTCAGCTGTCTTCGAGGGGGTCGAGGCCGCGTTCTCGAAGACGCTTTAACATTTTCTTTCTGAATTCCTCCCACTCGGTTTGAGAACTGCGTTTGGTGGGACAGGAAACTCTTTCTGGGGACACCGAAGACGACGAGGAATGGGACCTTCGACGTCCCTTTTTTGAGTGTCTAGATCTCAATGAATGGTGGGAGCTGCTTCGAGATCTAGAATGGGAGTGTTTGACGTCGAGGAGACGAATGCCTCGACCGACGAAACCTTCGAGGAGGTTTTGGCTGACTTACCTCTCTCGAGATTCCCCTTTCGCTCCTTCAGGGCTTTCGACGTCATGGACATACAGTCCTCACACTCCGAACAATGGTGCTCGGACCCCAAGCACCATAAACAGACCCTGTGTGGATCCATTATTGAAATTTTTTTACCGCAGTCTCGACATTTCTTGAAGCCGGATCGCAGCGTCGTCGGTTCTGATGAAGAAGCCATCGAGAACGATAAGGAATATTCGTCGAATTCGATTTAGATAAACTGACTGAACTGAGCAACGATGTTCCGAGGCCCCACGAAGCGTGGAAAAACGGAACTGAGCAACGGACGCAGCGCGTGTCTATTTGTGGGCGTGGTGGCGTCGGCGCCGATGCGGTGGCAGTCGAGGGACATCGACTCGGCGGACGTCGACGCGCAGCGCCCTCTACAGAGAAAAAATGTCCAAGGCCAGCAAGCTGGAAAAGTATATCAAAGATAAGGAATACGTCGGAGGACACAATCCCTTCAAAATCAGTATCAGTTTCGTTTCTGATCTGTCTTTCTCAGTAGTAACCAATCACTGGTCTCTGGGTCATACTGCCCCCAGCCAATGACTGCCCTCTCCCTAAGCCCCGCCCCTGGCAGCCAGCCTCAGATTTGGTAGCACATGAAGTGGCAGTATGACCAAGTGAAGAGCCGCAGAGGGGTAGGCGGGAGGGTTTGCATGTGAATCCATGCCAGACTCATGCTGGAGAACAACAGTTACAGGTAAGTAACTTGTTCCTTCTCCAGCATGGGGTCTGGCATGGATTCACATGCTCATGAAGATAAGAATACATAGCAGTATACACATGCACAACCACGGGAGGTGGCAAAAGGCTCAATATCAAGCAATACAACAACTCAACATTAAGCAACTCTTACCTCCTCATCAGGCTCACCTTAGGCGAACAGGTTGCGCAGCACTGCCTGGCCGACTCGGGAAACCTCCCTGGAATCCCGGTCGACGCAGAAGAATATCGTGAAGGTGTGCGTCGACCTCCACGTAGCAGCCCTGCAGATGTCGAGCAGGGGCACACCAGACAGGGACGCCGCAGTAGCAGCGATCGCTCTGGTCGAATGGGCTCTCGGACGGCCTGGCAACGGTCGGTTTGCCAACCGGTGACAGTGCATGATGCAGCCGGAGAGCCATCTGGAAATGGAAGTCTTCGAGGGAGCCTTCCCTTGAGTCACAGGTCCAAAGTTCACAAACAGCTGTGATGTCTTCCGAAAACTCTTCGTGCAGTCCACGTACAACTTCAGCGCTCTAGCTACATCCAGCGAGTGCAGAGTACTCTCAGCCGGCGACGAAGGCGACGGGAAGAAAACTGGCAACACCAAGGGCTTGTTGAGGTGGAAGTCTGACGGCACCTTGGGCATGAAGGAGGGGTGCGTCCTTAGCACCACCCTCGTGTCGTGAAAAGTCAAGTATGGAGGCTTGCAAGACAGGGCCTGGATCTCTCCCACTCGTCGTGCAGAGGTGATGGCCACGAGGAATGCTGTCTTCCACGACAGAAACTTCAACGGCACTGAATGCATAGGCTCGAATGGGGCCCCCATGAGCCTAGTCAGCACCACGTTGAGCTCCCACGCCGGGGCAGAGGCCTTCACCGGTGGGAATGATCGGAACAGTCCTTTCATAAATTCCTTCACCAGTCGAAGAGACCACAAGGACGCCCGTCCAGTAGTTCTAGTGTAACGTGAGACGGCAGCCAGATGTACCTTGATGGAAGCGTGAGACAGGCCAGCCTTGGTCAAGGACAATAGTTACGGCAATACTTGAGGGGCCGTAATCCGCAGAGGGTTAACCTTCTGTGCACGGCACCAGACAGAGAACCTCTTCCATTTGTGTCGGTAGCACTTGAGAGTTGTGGATGCCTTGGCCTTCGCAAGAACCTCTCTGTAGTCGGCCGGGATGTCGTATCCTCCAAACTCTAGTGCTGCAGGAGCCAGGCCTGCAAGTTCAGCGACTCTGGTTCGTGATGAAGAATGGCGCCTCCTTCTCTGGCGAGAAGATCCGCGTCCGTCGGCAGCTTGACTGGTGTGGACGCTGACAAATCCAGAAGGTCCAGGAACCAGATCTGCCTCAGCCACGCCGGTGCGATGAGGATCATCCTGCACCGGGACCTCTTGAGCTGGTTGACGAGCCGGAGTAGCAGCGGCAACAGCGGAAACGCATAAAAGAACAGACCATCCCAAGGGAACGAGAAAGCATCGCCCATGCTCCTCAGGTGGGGAAACCTGCTGGCGAACCTCCGGCACTTGGAGTTCGCCGCCGTCGCGAAGAGATCGATCTGGGGTTCGCCCCATCGTCAGAAGAGTCGGTCCACTTGATCCTGGCACAGTTCCCACTCGTGGCACGAGCGCAGCTCTCTGCTGAGTGAGTCGGCGATGGTGTTTTTTATCCCTGCCAGATGAAAGGGTACCAGAAACATCCCTTGGGCGACGGCCCAATGCCACAGATCCTGGGCTTCCTTGGATAGGGCAGGGGATCTGGTTCCGCCCTGCTTCCGAATGTAAAACATTGTGGTGGTGGTGTTGTCGGTGAAGATCCTCACCACCTTGCCCTTGAGGGACGGAAGGAAGGACCTGAGGGCCCAGAACACTGCACGGAGCTCCAAGATGTTGATGTGGAGAGTCTTCTCCTCCGGGACCCAAAGGCCTCTCGCGTGGAGACCCCCGGTGTGCGCTCCCCAACCTTCCAGGGAGGCATCCGTCGTCACCGTCACCTGGTGGGCCGGGGCTAGGAAACCTGTCCCCGCCATCAGATGAGAGCGGACACCCCACCATCGTATCACCTGACGGAACGCTTCGTCGAGCGGGATCCTGTCCTCGAAGCTGCCCGTCGTCTGGATCCAGTGGGAGTCGAGGAATTCTTGCAAGGGCCGCATCCGAAGTCTGCAGTGGCGCACCAGATAAATGCAGGAGGACATCATTCCGAGGAGGGACTTGATAGACCTCACTCTGGCCACGTCCGTGCACAGCAGACATTGCACCTTTCCCAGGATGGTCCTTATCCTTTCCTCCGACGGTGAGGCCCGCCGTGCCACTGTGTTGAGCTGTGCTCCCAGAAACAGGGCGACTTGCGACGGGACCAGGTGGGATTTTGGAAAGTTGATGAGAACCCCAGGTCTGTGAGCAGCTGGACGGTCTTCGCAGTGTGTTCCACGGCGAGCTCCCTTGTCCTTGCCCATATGAGCCAGTCGTCCAGGTAGGGGTAGACGTGGATCCCCTGCAAGCGCAGCCGCGCCGCCACCGGTGCTAGGCACTTGGTGAACACCCTGGGCGCCTATTTTAATCCTAACGGGAGGGCCTTGAACTGGTAGTGCCGCCCTTTGACCACGAACCTGAGGAACTTTCGGTGTCTCTTTAGAATAGGGATGTGGAAGTATGCATCCTCCAAGTCCAACGACGACAGGAAATCGCCCTCCTCCAGCTGTCCCAGCACGTGCTGGAGGGTGACCATCCGGAACTTCTGTGCCTTGATGTATTTGTTCAGTCGTCGCAGGTCCAGGATGGGACGCCATCCTCCTGTCTTCTTTACGAGGAAGTATCTTGAGTAAACTCCAGAGCCCCGAAGCCTCTTTGGAACGAGCTCGATGGCACCTTTCCTGACCATCGCCCTTACTTCCAACAGCAGTTGAGGGACGTGATTTTCCTTCCTGGCCACGGGAGGAATGCGGGGGCACCTTTTGTGGAACTCGAGGGCGTGCCCCAGGGCCAGGGCGTCCAGCACCCAACGGTCGGTGGAGATTGACTCCCACACGCTGACTAACTTAGTCAGCCGGCCTCCCACCGGGGTGCTTTGGCGGGGGCCCGACCCGACAGTCGGTTCAATCTTGCTTGGAGGCCACTTTGCCTCCTTGACCACCTTGGCGACGATGGCGGGATCCACCTGACTTGCCGCGTCCCCTGTAGGCCTCCTGTGACGAAGATCTTGCCGCTTGAAGGTACGTAGAGGAGCTGCTGCCGGCTCCCTTGGAGGCACCCTGTCTGCCTCCGGAGCTCCGAAAGGACGGCCATCGCTGTTGGAGCACACCCAGTGCACGGGCCGTCTCCGTGTCCGTCTAGATCGCCTGAAGGGACTCATCAACCGCCTTGCCAAAAAGGTTGTGCCCATCGAAGGGCATGTCCAAAACCTTGGTCTGTACGTCCTGGCGGAAATCCGTCGTCTCAGGCAAACGCTGTTGCCCAACTGACGGAAACCGGTGTTGGCGATGTCCATAGCCACCGTAATGGCGTGGTCCGAGGCAATCTCACCTTCCAGTAAGATTTCCAGGGCCTCAGTCCTCTTGGCGTCCGGAAGGAAATCCAACAGAGGGGCAATCTTGAACCATAACTCCCTGTCGTAGCGGGCTATGATGGCCAGGGCGTTGGCCGCCTTGATGGTCGTCGCTGCAGATGAGATGACCTGTCGTCCCATCGCATCCAGCTTCCTACCCTCGCCGTCCGGCGGGGAGGTTGAAGTCGAGGCCGATGCCCCCCCCCGCTTTCTTCTTGGCCGCCGCCAAAACGACTGAATCCGGGGTAGGTTGCGCCTTAAGGCACAAGGGGGCAGCGTCGGTGAACCCGGTACTACTTCTCGTACCGGTCCCTCTTCGCAGGAGCCGTGGCAGGGTTCTTGAGGAGGGCGAGCCCCCCCATCCCAGATGTCATCAAGAAGCGGTACGGCGAGGACCGTCTTCCTATTAGCCTCGCGCCGATGGTAAAGGAACCCTTCCTTCTTTTCTTCGGGTCAGAGCTGGAAGAGCTCAGATGCCCTGGAAATAATAGCATGGAAGGATCCAATCTCGTCGGGCGGGGACGCCCAGGCAGGGGGCGACGGGGGACACGTCCCGTCGTCGCCTCCGTCGTCATCCGTACCCATCGTAGTTGTGTCCATGCCTGTATCATCCCCGTGGGTAGTAGACCGGGGGGAAGGCAGATAAGGCCGTAGAGGCGGGAGAGGAGGCCTAGGATGCGTCCTCCTCCTCTTAAGTGGTGGGCTCTCTGAAGGTCCTGGCTCCGGTTCACCCGTCGGGTCTGGCTCAGGTAGCTCTGTCGGGGGAAGGGGCAACCTAGTCCTCATCTCCGAGCATAAGGACTGGATGGCTGACAAAATGGCCACCGAGGTGTCCTGCGGCGCCGGAAACTACGGGAGCGAAGGCTCTTGAGGAGCCTCGTCTGCGTCACTGTCGCCCTCATCGTCGCCCTCGTCGGGATCCCTCCCGATGGGCTGGGCCTCCTCCACGACTTGGATGAGCTCTTCTTCAGAGGTCGTGTCCGTATACACGACGGCCACCAGCCCCTCCCCCACCCTTTCCAACGAGGACTTCGTGGGGGTCTTCTCGATGGGCCTGAAAGACGACTCCCTCCGCGGTGGCAGGGCGACTGGTACCTGAGGGCGCCTCCACTGGTGTAGGCTCCACAGGCTGAGCCAGGGCCGCGGCGACATCCTCAATCGAGGTCTTAGCAGGGTGAATTAAGGCCAACGTCACCTTCTGTACGCCTGGGGCCTTCAACTTGGGGGGAGGGGCCGAGCCTCGCTCCCCCTCTGCCGGAATCTCGATCGGGGCCTCTCCAGAAGCTTCGCTGGGATCTCGGACTTCCTCTTACCCGAGCCAGAGCGTTGGCTCGTGGTCAATGGCGCTGTGGAGGATACGCACTGCCTGGCAGCCAAGGAGTCCGACCGTTCGGCGCTCACGGTGCCCGCGGACTCGCAGTGCTTAGCCTTTTGTTGGGCCCCCGTCCCTGGAGCACCCTCACAGGACTTAGAAGACCGCTCGGACTACTTCTTCTCGCCTGGCGGGCTCTTACCTTCCAACCAGTTGGCGAGACGGAGGTGGCGATCCTTCATGGTCCGCTCCGACATGTTCCCACAAAACGCGCAGTCCTTTTCCTTGTGCGTCTTGTCCTCATGGGAGACAGAGGCATAACGAATGCTCGTCCTCCTTGAAAACGTTCTGAAGCTGGCATCCAGGGCAGGTCGTGAACAGCTTCCCGGGTGTCGAGCTCCCTTTCTCCTGGGCCATGTCCGGGGTAGGCCTCAGAACTTCTGGAATCCTCCAAAAACGTAACTCGACTAAATCTTCAGCCTTGAGGGGCGTAGAAACTGAAACGGATAACCGTTGATCGGAAGTAGAAACGGTGGAGCTTGAGGCTCTATTTAACCGAAAAAAAGAGAAAATTCCTGAAAAAGCGCGAAAACGCAGCAAAAGCTCGAGAGCTACAGCACGAGGACTCCCAACACTTGAACGTGCGGTAAAAATCTGAGGATGGCTGCTGGGGGCGGGGCTTAGGGAGAGGGCTGTCATTGGCTGGGGGCAGTATGACCCAGAGACCAGTGATTGGTTACTACTGAGAAAGACAGATCAGAAACGAAACTGATACTGATTTTTTTTCTATACCGAGGATTCCCGGCCTGACGACAGGGAATATTCATGAGCATGTGAATCCATGCCAGACCCCATGCTGGAGAAGAGGAAATTCCCACTCTACTACAGATGCGTCTCCTAGAGCTCCTCTCGGGGGAAATTCCCTTGAGCAGTACAGTTCGCACTTCCTGTTGACAATGGTCGCGAACAGATCCACTTGAGGGGTTCCCCATAGGGCGAAGATCTCCATAAGGACTTCCTGAGCTATCTCCCACTCGTGAGAGACTGTGCTCTGCCTGCTCAGAGCGTCCGTCGCTGTGTTTTGCTCTCCTGCTAGGTGAATGGCAGATAGAGAGATCCCTTCTTGTATTGCCCAGAACCAGAGCTGCATTGCCTCTCTGCACAGTGGCAGTGACCCTACTCCTCCTCTCTTGTTGAGGTAGTACATGGCCACTGTGTTGTCCGTCATGATCAGGACATTCTTTCTGCGTACAGAGGGCAGGAAGGCCTTCAGCGCTAGTCTGATCGCCCTCAGCGCCAAAAGGTTGATGTGTAGTCTTGACTCCGATGGAGACCAAAGACCGCTGATTGTCAGATCGTTGGCGTGGGCTCCCCACCCCGTGAGTGAGGCGTCCGTCACTACGGTGATCTCCGGCCATGGCTGCCAAAAAGATTGTCCCTTGAGGATGTGTTCTTTGCAAACCCACCATTGTAGGTCCTGAGCTACTCTGGTTGGAAAATTTAAGAGATCTGTCATTTCCCCTGAAAATTGGGACCATTGAGTCCTGAGGGCCCATTGAATGGATCTCATCCTCAATCTGGCCTCTGGCACCAGAAAAATGCAGGATGCCATGAGGCTGAGCAACCTGAGAAAATCGAAGGCCGGTAGATACTGGGCATTCTGGAATTTTGTCACCATCTGCAGAATGTGGTGAGCTCGCTCTTCGGGAGGCGAGGCTTTGCCCGAACGAGTATCCAAGACTGCTCCTATAAACTGGAGCTTGTGTGATGGTATCATGTTTGACTTTTTTAAATTCAGAGAAAACCCTAGTTTGTGAAGGAAGTGGCAAGTCTTGGATAGATGATCCTGGACTTGTTCTGGAGAACGTGCCCTGATCATCCAATCATCCAAATAGGGGTAGACATGAATCCCCCCCTCTTCTGAGACTCGCTGCCACTACCGCCATCAACTTGATGAAAACTCTTGGGGCGGAGGTCAACCCGAAAGGCAGTACTCGAAACTGATAGTGAGAGTTGCCAATCGCGAACCTCAGGTACTTTCTGTGCTTAAGATGGATTGGCACATGAAAGTAAGCATCCTGAAGGTCCAATGATACCAACCAGTCTTGAAGTTGGAGAGCCTGAAGGATCTGACAAAGAGTGACCATCTTGAACTTGTCCTTCCTGAGGAACTTGTTCAAGTATCTCAAGTCCAAGATGGGTCTCAGTTCTCCGTCCTTCTTTGGAATGAGGAAATATGGGGAATACCAACCCTTGTTCCTCTCCGCTACAGGTACATGTATTCCACCTTTCTGTAGCAGGGTTAAAACTTCCTGCAACAGGAGCTGGTCTGGATTTTTGGTAGAGTTGTATTCCGGTGGGTGATTCTGAGGTTTCTTTAGAAAAGGAAGGCAGTAACCTTGGGATACTGTTTCCAGTGCCCAAACATCTGAAGTAATGCCCCGCCATTCTTTCAGATGCTGTGAGATCCTGCCTCCCACTGGGGTCTTATGAGTCAAAACCTCAGAGTGGTTTTGCGGCAGCTCCAGCAGCGGCTGAAGGGACAGATGCTGCTGCTGGGGCAGATCTAGCGCCTCTTCCTCGCCCCCGAGGAAATTTTCTTTGCCTCCTTTGATTGGCCTGTCCCCTTCCTCTCCCAAATGAGGAGTAAAAACGAAAGGGACGACCCCTCCAGGAAGATGAGCCTGTGTGGGGGCGTTGCCGAGGTTGTCGTATAGCGGCACTAAGTGACTTTGCCGCTGCCTTGGAGGTCTGCAGCTTCTCCAAACTTTCATCCGCCTTCCTGACAAACAACCACGAGCCATCAAATGGCATGTTAAAGAGTCTAGATTGAACATCTGGTGCAAAACCTGACTTCCTTAGCCACGCAAATCTGCGTAGCACTGCGCTAGACGCCATGGACCTGCTGATACTGTCAGCAGTGTCCAAACCTGCTTGAAGGCATTCTCCCGAAGCCCCCTTACCATCCTTAATTATGGATAGGAAACCATCACGTTCCTCTCCTTCCGGGATGTGTTGAGCTGCCGCTGACATGCAGTCCCACAGAGTATAATTAAATCTAGCCAATGTACAAGATACATTGGTAGACTTCAGAGCCATGCTCCCTGATGTAAAGATCTTTTTCGACCAAGTATCTATTTTTCTTGTCATCCCTATCAGGGGGAATAGTGGGGTATGCCACATTTTTTGTTGATGTGGCTGCCTGAACTACCAGACTCTCAGGAGAAGGACGTTTACTCAAATACTCTGAGTCAGAGTTACAAGGTCTGTATTTTGCCAGATATTTTCTATTTCCTGCTGGACTAGATTCCGGTCTTTCCCAAGCAGCATTTACTCTCCTTTGCACGGCAATATGAAAAGGAAGTATGGGGTCTGGTTGAGGACCTCCTGACAAAATATCTGTCATGTCATCATCCTGGTATACAGGTGCATTATTACCCCACCCCATTAACTGGTACTCTATTCATGAGTTTTCTGTAACCCAGATCAGCATGTTCTGCTGGATCTGGTCTCTCAAATTCATATTCAGGAGATGTGTCTATTCCACTTGCAGACTGTAAACATTCATACAAATCCTGCATTTTTGATTGAGGATTTATTAATTCCTCTGGAACATCTCTTGTCCCATATTTTACCCCTGCTGATGTAACCTCAGGTTCATCTTGTTCTTCATATTCTTCATTTTCTGATGACATTTCTCCATATACAGATGACATAGTATGGAAAAAATCATGTCTGTTTTCAGGGTGAAATATTTTTTCTGGAATATGTTTCAACCCTGGTGTCGACGTCGACAGAAGCGTCGATGGGGTCGAAGTCGTGGGCGTTACCTTCGATGTTGTCGAGGTATTCTTCGATGTTTTCGAAGGCACTACAAATGGCGTTGAAGGAATCTTCGAGGCAGTCAATGTTGTCGAAGTAGTCTTCGAAACACTCGACGCCGTCGAAGAAATCTTTGAGATCGTCGATAAAATATTCGACGTGACTTTTTTCTGTTGGGTCGTCGACCCTTTATACTCGACAGCCTTCCACAGAGGCTTCGAAGATGTTTTCGTCGAAGTCCTTAATGACTTATCGACATCGAAAGTCTTTTTCGTAGAGTCTGTCTTTTTAGGTGTCTGGGAAGAGTCCCTAGAAGACACCCTCGACAATTTCTTGTCGGACTTCTTAGTTTTAGACCTTCCTCTGTCACTTTTATGACTAGAGGCATGACCTTCAACAGACATTTTTTAGGGGGTCTGGGCCGCGTTCTCAAAAATTTTCATCATGGACTCTCTAAATGCTTCCCACTTTTTAGGGGAGTTGTGTTTAGTTGGACAAGTAATAACTTCCTCCGAAGTCGAGGAAGAAGAAGAAGAGGGAGATCGGTGTCGTCTCTTTGTCGCCTTTTTGGACGAAGAAGAAGAGGACTTCCTTGATCTACTCCTCGATCGTGACTTTTTATGGCGTTTTGCCGAAGACTCAGCCGAGTCTTTCTTCCCTCTCGAAGAAAACTGAGGATTCCTCCCCCACCGCCAGTTTACTTCGTCTTTCTTTCAAGGCCTTGTGGGTTATGGATTGGCATGAACCGCAGGCATCGATCCGATGTTCGGACCCGAGACACCAGAGGCAGTTACGGTGAGGGTCGGTCAGCGACATTTTTCTGCCGCACCTTAGACACTTCTTAAACCCCGTTTTCGGAGTAGATGGGTTCGAGGAAGACGACATAATCGCTTAAAACTGAAGCGCCGTTTTATTTTGATCCGAAGCGAAGCTAACGGAAAAACAGAACTGAGGCCAAGGGGCACGCTCAAGGCATTTATACTACGGATGACGTCGACACTCGACGGATGCCGCCGAGGGACATCGACGTCCTCTGGTGGAGAGAGAAAACATTTCCGAAGCAGCAAAGCTGAAGGTAAGGATATATCTAAGATGAGGAATACGTGGGAGGACACAATCCATTCGAAGAACAAGTTACTTACCAACTGTAACGTTCTTTCAACTGGATGTTCCTCCCACGTATTCCTTATCTTTGATAAATACATTTCCAGCTTGCTGGAATCGGAAACATTTTTCCCAGTAGAGGGCGCTGGGCGTTGACGTCCCTCGAGTCGGTGTCCCTCGAAGGCCTCCGTATCGGTGACAACGTCATCATAACTATATATAGTCTTGCGCAGCGTCCGTTGCTCAGTTCCTTCTTGAGGTGCTGTTTTTGTCCAGTATGATATGGTTAGTACCCATGAAGGAGCGTAGGCTGCACCTACAAGGGAAGTTTTACTGTGGGGTAGGATGGGAGGGGCAATAAGAAATATGTGGGAGGAACATCCAGTCAAAAGAACGTTCCTGTTGGTAAGTAACTTGTTCTTCGAATGGATTGTGTCCTCCCACGTATTCCTGATCTTTGATAGACTGCCAAAGCAATAATGTGTACAGGAGGCGGGAGTAAAATTTAGTGATTTTCTAAGAATGCACAGAGTGCAAGACAGCTTTCCCAAATTTTGTCTCCTTGCTAGTGTAGGAATATAGATTGTAGAATTTGGTGAAAGTGTGTGCGGATGACCATGTGGCAGCCGCACAAATGTCTATAATTGGAACGCCTCTTTGGAGTGCTGACGAGGTTGCGATACCCCTGGTTGAATGTGCCCTGAGGTGTTGAGGAGGATCTTTTCCTGCCAATTTATAGCACTTTATGATAGTTAGTATTATCCATCTTGAAATGGTCTGTTTCTTGATAGGTAAACCTAGTTTATGTCCTGCATACCCCCATAAACAACTGATCTGCTTGCCTAATCCTTGCAAGTCTGTTAATGTAAAAACTCAAGGCACGCCTTGGATCCAGCCTGTGCAATCTCTCTTCCTCTTTCCCTGGGTGAGGAGGAGGGTAAAATGAAGGCAAGGTTATTTTTTGTGTGATATGAAATTCTGAGACAACCTTTGGGAAGAAGTTATGCTTCACTTGAAGAACTGCTTTATCTTTGTGAAAGATGGTAAGTGGAGGCTTGCAAGATAAAGCTTGTAGTTCGTTCACTCTTCTGGCAGAAGTTAAAGCCACTAGGAAGACTGTTTTTAGTGTGAGAAACCTTAATAGACAGGAATGAAGAGGTTCAAATGGAGTGCCCATTAGAAATTTTAAGACTAGATTTAAATCCCACAGGGGAACCTGAAAAGGAGTTGGGGGAAAGACATTAGTCAACCCTTTCAGAAACGGAATGACTAGAGGCAACTTGAAATATGAGGGTTCTTCAGTTGTGCGTTTAAAGATTGATAACGCGGCGAGGCAACCCTTGATTGTGCCAACTTGAAGTCGTGAATTTGCCAAATATAGCAGGAAAGACAACATCAGTGTACTACATGAAAAAGGGTCAATATCCATCTCTACACCAGCTGCAGAATTTGTTCCAACGGCAGCGGTATAAAGATTTAGTTGCTGGCCTTCTGGCCGAAAGCAACAACTCCATTACGTCATCCGGGAGGTCCCAATCCTTGTATCTCAACCTTTCAGAAACCAAGCGTGAAGGTTAAGAGTCCTGATATCCGGATGGAGAACCTGACCTTCCTCTTGCGAGAGAAGATCCTCTCTTTGTGGAAGACGAATCGGAGGACAGATGGACATGTCTAGAAGATTTGGGTACCACGTTCTCCTGGCCCAATCCGGGGCAATTAGAATCATGGGTTTACGGAATCTCCTGAGCCTCCTTTTTACGTGAGGAATGATGGGGACTGGAGGAAACTCATACATAACTGGAAACTCCCAGTCCACCACAAATGCATCTCCTAGAGCTCCTCTCAGGGGAAGTTCCCTTGAGCAGTATCATTTGCCTTTCCTGTTGACTCGTTGCAAACAGTTCTACCCGAGGGTTTCCCCAAAGGGTGAAGATATCTTAAAGGACTTCCTGAGCTAATTCCCACTCGTGGGAGACTGGTCTGCCTGCTCAGAGCATCCGCTGCTGTGTTCTTCTCTCCGGCTAGGTGAACTGCTGATAGAGAGATTCCTTCTTGAATTGCCCAGAACCAGAGCTGCATTGCCTCTCTGCACAGTGGCAGTGACCCTACGCCTCCTCTTTTGTTGAGGTAGTGCATGGCTTCTGTGATGGTCGTCATTATCAGTAATATTTTTCCCTGTACCGATGGTAGAAAAGCTTTCAGTGCTAGTCTGATTGCTCTCAGCTCTAATAGGTTGATATTAGTCTGGACTTCGATGGAGACCAACGACCGATTATGGTTAAGTCGTTGGTATGGGCTCCCCACCCCGTGAGTGAGGCGTCTGTGACTACTGTTATCTCCGGCCATGGTTGCCAAAACGGTTCTCCTTTCAAGATGTTCTTCCGACAGGCCCACCACTGAAGGTCTAGTGCTACTCTGTTCGGGATTTGTAGGAGATCTGACATCCTTCCTGAGAATCGAGACCACTGGGTTCTTAGCTCCCACTGGAGAGATCTCATTCTCAGGCAAGCCTTGTGGCACTAGAAAAATGCAGGATGCCATGAGGCCGAGCAACCTAAAAAAAAAAAAAAAAAATACATCGAAGGCTGGTAGATGCTGGCCATTTTGAAATCTGGTCACCATCTGTAGAATATCTTGAGCCCTCACCTCTGGTGGCGAGGCTTTCCCAGGGATGCGTCCAGGACTGCTCCAATGAACTGGAGTCTCTGCCATGGTATCATCTGTGACTTCTTTAAGTTGAGGGAGTGGCTGACGCAGATGCTGAGGGTAAGGCAGTACCTGCTGATGCAGACTTGGTACCTTTGACCCGTCCACCACGGGTAAATCATCTCTGGCCCCTTTGAGCAGGCTGCCCTCTGCCTTTTCCGAATGCGGAGTAAAAAACGAAAAGGCTTTCCTCGCCAGGACGTACCTGAGGGGCGGTTTGGAGTTTGACAAATTGCAGTGCCAAGGGCCAAAGCTGTCATCAGCTTTCTTGCCAAATAGAGAGTTGCCGTCAAAGGGCATATGTAGAAGTCTGGCTTGTACATCAGAAGCAAAACCAGACTTCTGTAACCACTCAAATCTGCGGATTCTGGTACTGGCCGCTATGGCTCTGCTGATGCTGTCAGCAGAGTCGAGACCTGTTTGGAGGGACTCGCACATCGCATCCTTCCCATCCTTGATGATATTCAAGAACGAGTCTCGTTCCTCCTCTTCTGGCAGACAGTCAGCCAATGATGAAGCGCATTCCCAAAGGGTGTGGCTGAATCTCGCTAGCGTGCAAGTGGCGTTAACTGACTTAAGTGCCATGCTGCATGCCGAGAAGACCTTTTTTGGCTATGGCGTCAAATTTCTTGTTGTCCCTACCTTGTGTATTGTGGGGTATGCAGATTTACTGCTTGACGTAGTCGCAGCCTGCACTACCAAGCTCTCTGGGGTTGGATGCTTAGTTAAGTACAGAGGATCTGAGGCTGACGTTCTGTACTTCGCCGAGAGGTTTTTGTTTACTGCAGGGATAACCTCCGGTGTTTCCCAATTTGCAGTGATCTTTCTCTGTAATGCTGCGTGAAAAGGAACTATAGGGTCTTCTTGAGGTCCTTTATCTAAGATGCCTGTTAAATCATCTTGTTGAAAAGAGGGTGCCGGTGCTGACCACCCCATAAATTCCATAATTCTCGCCATAAGAGCTCTATAAGACATGTCTGCATGCTCCCCAGGTTCTGGTCTGCCGAAGCCAGCCTCTGGAGAGGTAGCTATGCCACTGGCATCCTGTAAAGACTCCTGAAGATCTTTTAATCAGACTTTCTCTGATATTAGCTCCTCTAGAATAGGAACTCTTGTAGTTTGTAAGCCAAACAGCCTTTCATTATCAGAGTCTTCACCTTCCTCAGAGGACAGAGGTCTGAAGTAGTCAGAGTGTGGGTAAGGGGTAAAACCCATTTCAAGTGATGACGGAGCCAAAGTGGTCTACACTGCTGGATAGGATTGTAGTTGTCGATGTAGACGTCATAGGTCTCGACAAACTTATAAACGGCATCTATATACTCCAGTATGGCATTGATGTCAGAGAGAATCCGAATTCTACTCAATGTCGTCGATATGGCCGACGCCCCTTTCGACGCCTTCGAAGGATCCTTTGACGTCCCGAGCACCGATGGTGCAGTCGGGCATGAGGCTTCGATGGTCTCTCCTTCATCGGGGTCGACGACGGAGTCGATGACGTTGTCTTATGTGTCCAACGCGCCTTTGTCTTTGTCTCGAGGGTTTTTATTTGCCGAGGTTGACGACTCACGGCGTTGCTCTTTTTTGGGTTTTTTCACCCGGGGTATAACCACCAGGCATCTCCGACAGGGACAAGAACGCGTTCTCGAAGACCCTTAGAATTTCTTTTGAAAATTCGTCCCACTTAGCTGGAGAGCTGTGTTTAGTGGGGCAGGTGACCCTTTCTGGTGAGTGGAAGATGAAGAGGAATGTGATCTATGACGCCTCTTAGTATGTCTCAATCTGGATGAGTGGCAAGAACCACTATAAGATCTCGAGCGGGAAGGTTTTCTTCGATGGTGAGGTGACGAATGTCTCGACCAAGGACAATTTCGAAGGGGTAGAAGATTTAACGGTCTTATCTTTTTCCAGCTTCCCACTACGCTCCCTCAAGGCTTTCGCCGTCATGGACATACATTCCTCACACTCCATACACTGGTGCTCTGAGCCCAGGCACCACAGGCAGATTCTGTGAGGATCGGTTAACGACATCTTTTTTCCACAATCCCGGCATTTCTTGAAACCGGATCGCGGCGTCGATAAAGTGAACTTAGATGCCATCGTAGATTCGAAGAATATTTTAATAAAATTGAAGTTTTGAAAACACTTACTGAGGAACTGAGCTTTGCGTCTCCGAGGCTTACAAAGCATAGAAAACGGAACTGACCAACAGACGCTGCACGAGACTATATATACCTATGAAGAAGTTGGCTACGATACGGAGGCCTTCGAGGGACACTGACTCGAAGGACATCGACGAGCAGCGCCCTCTACTGGGAAAAACAATTCCGAGGCCAGCAAGCTGGAAATGGATTTATCAAAGATAAGGAATATGTGGGAGGACAAAATCCATTCGAAGGATGGTGTTTTTGTGGGGCAAAATTGTGCGTTGGCCAAAACATTAATCTTAAAAACATGGATGGGGAGGTGGATGACTCCACTGGTGAAAATGTAATGAGGTTTGGCCCAGTGAAATAGACACACACTCAATTCTTTAATTGCTATGGATGGCTGGGGAAAATGTCACCCTTATCTTGACCAGCAAACTCATTCTGCCGCCTTTACTGAAAGACATTGGATTGTTTTGGATGTATTCTCTAATGTATGCACATTGTCCCTCCTCCACTTCGAGAACGTTGCGATATAACCTGCAACCCCACCCTATGATGTACCAATGGTAATTGTAGCCACTGATCTGTCACATTTTGCATTTGTTAAATATATCAATAAAAAGATATTTAAATTAAAAAAACAGTGGAAGAGTTTGGAAAGAAAATAAATTAAATGCAGGCTACAAGTAATGGAAAGGTTTTTACTTTGTTGAAGTAAGGCTAGCAATGACGAACAGAGTGAATTTTTTTAAATGGAGAAAATATAACCACTGCCTTCTCCAATGAACAAGTATATTTTTCCACTGTGACACAAAGTTAAACACCGTGTATGCATTACAAGTTACCAATGTTACAATTAATCATGTTTCTTACTTAGCAACAATGCAACAAACTTTGTTCTGTTCTAACCTTTTTTTTACTACCGCTTTTTTTATATCCATGACTTCGGTCATGTGCTGTGAACCAAAATAGAGTGCATCCGTACATCATCTGAAAAAGCCACACAATGTATTAATTTACAGAAACTCTGCATTTTCAGCAGGTGAGGTGGGAAAGTGTCCATTTTCTATGTAGCTTTATATTTTTCAAAGGATTCCTATTGAGTTTCCCACTACAAACACCCTCCAGCAACCTATCTGAACAACATCGAAGGGCTAATTCAAAAATTAAAGTTACTCACTGTAGTAACTAGAGCATTCAAAGTCCTGAGTCCCCATTCCTCCATCCTTGTGGCAATCACCTAACATGGGAACAGTACTGGAAACCAGTGTCAATGAAAAAATGAGCTTCCCCTTAAAATGTATTATAGGGTGCAGGGGCGCGGACCCAGAGACCCCGCCGCCTCACTTCAGTACCCCTTTAACACATCAGACTTTTTAATACCTGGCTATGCTGAATATTTTAGCCCTTGGCAAACAAGGGAAGGAAGGTGGGTGGGATGTATGGTGGAAAAGGGACTACGCAATATGAGTACTCTAGACAGTTCAGTGAGTAACTTTAATTACTCATAAGTCCCGCCCCCTTTCCTCCACCCTTGTGCGCGATTCCACTGAAGAAGCCCATGTGGTAGAGCTGCGATAACCTACCTCCTACTTAAGAAGCAAAAAGTTTTCTTCACAATCGCCTGACCAAACTCTGCATCCCGCCTGGAGCTGGTGTCCAGGTAGTAGTGCTTACAGAACGCAGCATGTCTCTGAAAGGCGACAGCTGCAGCCATTGCTCTGATCACATGGGCAAGGATCCCTGCGGGAACCGGCTTACCCATGGCAGTATAGGCCTCCGTAATGGCCTGGACCATTCAACGGGCAATAGAAGCTTAGGAAGCCTGAGCGCCAGGAGACGAGCCCCCGAAGGTGATGAACAATGCCTCAGAATTCCTGAAGGACTTCGTCCGGGAGAGATAAAACTTGAGCACTGTCTTTAGGTCCCAAGTATGTAAAGACCTTTCTGCCTCCGACTTAGGGTTCAGAAAGAAAACCGGCAAGCACATTTTCTGATTCAAATGGAATAGATGGACCACCTTGGGCAAGAGGTTTGGATGAGGGCGCATGATGACTGTCGTTCTGAAAAGTGTTGAAGAGCTTGCATGAAGACCGAGCCTAAGCTCACTGACCCTGCGTGCCGAAGTGAGCGCCACCAACAGTACTGCCTTTAGTGTCACCAGCATGATGTCCACCGACGCCATGGGGTGCAGCCAATGTAACCTGAGGGAAAGAAATCTGGACAACCCCTTCAGGCGACCTTAACCACTGGGTTGGTCGCTGAAAATATTTGCTCTGGGGAATTCTTTTCGGCCCCAATACTGACTGCCAAATAGTCGCAGCACTTATTGACCAAACGGTCGAACAAGCCAGATGTGAGGAAAAAAAGAGCACATCATCCAGGGAGCAGGAAAGGGAGTCCAGCCCCCTAACGTGAGCCCAGTGGCAGAACCTAGTCCTCTTGCTCTTAGTAATGAGACCGTGTAGACGCCTACTGTATGATTTCTCAGTTGTTGTCTGAGAACTGGGAGCGGTGAAGTCTCAGCCGGTCAGGAACCAGGCCGCCAGTGGGGGATAACCAGGATGATGTTGCAAACCACCAAGGCTCAGAATTTGCAGAGGGTCCGCTGGAGCAACATAGGAGGATGAGGACCGCAAAGCAACTGCAGCCTGCCAACAGAGCTGGAGCGCATCCGAGACCCCCTGATCCCATCCTGCCCATGAAGCACACCGTGAATACTTGGAATTCAGAACAGATGCGACTAAGTCCAGATCCAGAAATCCCCATCTCTGTAACAGGGGCAACAAACAGTTTATGTTTAACTCCCATTTGTAGGTATTGAGCCCCAAGCAGCTGAGTTGGTCTGCTTCCGCATTGTTGTCCCCTAGGGATGGGCAGAGGAGATCCATAACCCCACCGACAGGGTTTATTCCCAAATTGACACTGCCTCCATGCACTGGACGGGGGAAACAAGTGCCCCTCTGTTCATTCAAGTAGAACATCGGGGTAATTCCCAAATTGACACTGCCTCCATGCACAGGACGGGGGAAACAAGTGCCCCTCTGTTCGTTCAAGTAGAACATTGTGGAATTGTCGGTCCTGACCAGAACTGCCTTGTCCTTGATGAGCAGCAGAAAGGTCTGGAAAGCCAGGCCCACCGCCCTGAGATCGAGTTGATTGATATGCAGGAGGGCCTCCGTCCTGGACCACGCGCAATGAATACAGTAGCCCTCCAGAGTAGCCCCCCCAGCCCGTAAGGGAAGAAACCGTCGTCACCACCATAGTGGGTTCTTGCAGGGCGAAGGGGTCTCCCAACGGCCACATTGCAGTCCATCAGCCACCAGTTAAAATCTGGAAGGTGGGACAGCGGGATAGGAATCCATTCCGACTGCGACCCTGTTTCCTGGTCCCAATTGGGCACCATGTGGAGCTTAAATAGTCTCATTTTGAGGCAGGCGTGCCGAACTTTGAACATACAAGACACCTTCAGGCCCAGAGGGTGCTGGAACCAGCATGCCGAGGTGGCCGAGTTGGCCAGAAAGTGACCTATGGCCTTGCAGAGGGACAGGAGCCTCTTGGGCGTGGGAACAGCCGCTGCACAGCAGTGTCCCAGCACACTCACAGGAACACCCGGTCCAGGGTGGGAGTCAGCTGTGAATTCCACCGGTTGAGGGAGAACCCCAGCTGGCGAAGAAAATCCATCAGCCATTGGCAGGAGTGCACTGCCTCCTTGGCCGAGCTGGCCCTCACCAACCAGCTGTCCAAGTAGGTCTATAAGTGATGGCCCTCCGGGCAGAGACCACCAGCCACCGCATTCATCAGCTTTGTGAACACACAAGGAGCCGAATTGAGGCTGAAAGGAAGCACCGTGTACTGGAAGTGGTACAACAATCGTGAACCACAGAGATTTCTGATGCGGCTGGTAGATGGGACATGAAGGTACGCATCCTGGAGGTCTAGGGAATAC
Source organism: Ambystoma mexicanum (assembly GCF_040938575.1). Taxonomy (NCBI): domain Eukaryota; kingdom Metazoa; phylum Chordata; class Amphibia; order Caudata; family Ambystomatidae; genus Ambystoma; species Ambystoma mexicanum. The sequence continues at coordinate 870,885,298 of NC_090931.1, forward strand.
ACATCTAGTCCCCTGTGCACAGAGACTTGGCTATATGCGCTGGGGTAATCCTTTTGATGAGTTTGAGCAGTAAAGATAGGCTGAGAAATTACAGGTCCAGGACTACCCTGATGTCAGCCTGGTTGTTCTTGGGTACTGAACAAATCCTGGAGTAGAAGACGGAGCCCCTCTCTGACTGAGGAACCGGCTCCACTGCCTGCATAACCAAAAGAGTATCTCCAGTAAAAGTGCCAGACACGCTATCTAAAGCAGGGGAGGAAAAGAGGTAGAGGAAAAGGAAGACCCATTTGTGGAGACTATTGAAGAATCCAAGGGCTCATGAAACAACACTTCCAGCTGTACTTGCAGTGAGCCAGCCGGTCCCAAACAGGCGAGCTGTTCTCCCTTACCGATGCATCATTGCTTGTTGGCGTCCGAGGCGAGAGTGGAGGAGGGGGGAACGGAAAATCCTTGCAATGTTCTATGCAGATTCCTTATGTGGTCACTGGGGGACGTGTCAGGTGGCCTCACACGGCGGTCCCAAAACCCCTTGAAGCAGCTGAAGGCACATGGTTTGAAGTCAGTCCTACCGTGGGTCTGAGGGAAGGACTCCTGCTCTCGTTTGGTCAGGATGGCCAAGGACAGAGGTCTGCATAGAGTTCTCATCGTTGGCTCATCATCGTGGACGAACGACAAAGGCCCGTCCCCTCAAAAGGAAGATCCAGGATCCTCTCATGCACATCCAAGGATAATTAAGTGGCATTAATCCATGCCGTCTGCATCATCTCCACCCCCCCATGCACAGGCCTCTGCTGGCTGTTTCAATGTGGGAAACCGAAGACCCCATGAGGTCCTGCGCAACTGCACGGGCCTCTGCCAGACCGGCTTTGATGGAGGCTCGTCTCTCCAGGGGGCGGTCAGGCAGGCACTCCCAGATCTCTCACCACAGCTTATTGTTCGCCACGGCTAGGAGGGCATCAGCGTTGGCCTGGTGCAAGTGCAGCCCAGCATTAAGGTAACATTCCACCAAAGACTCAAGGGCCTTCTCCTCCTCGGAAAGGCAACTGGAGGCGGTCCTTGCCAAAGACAAGGACGATGGCTTGGAATACAAGGAAGCTGCTGCCACAACTGAAGAGTGTGGCTGAAAGTAGGAGGACTGGTTCCCCATCCAACAGCCGAAACCAGCTGGCCAACTTCTTGTCCATCTGGGCGTTGGCCCTGGGTTTCTCCCAGACTTTTCTAGCCACTGACAGGACATCTTTATGGAGGGGAATGCCCAAACGGCTTGTGGCACAGCAGGCCAAAACCTCTGCCAACACCCCCGACTCCTGTGAAGCCTGCTCCGACTGGGGGAAGGAGAAGTTGGTGATACAAGAGGCATAAGGAGGATTGCAAGAACCGACGGCACCTGGACCGCAGGAGGAACGGACTGCAGAACTGACACCGCTGGAGGGACCGAAGAAGGACCCAAAGGAAGAGGCCTAGGTAGCATGACCTGAGGAATCACCTCCTTGATGATGCCCTTGAGGAGACCCGTCATCTGGGGTGAGTGCATGAGGAGGAAGGAGAGCTTGAAGAAGTGATCCTTGCATGCTGCCGGATCGTGGGGGCACAGGCCTCAGCCGCGCTGGGCCTCCTTTCCTGAGGCAGGGCACCCCAAGCTACGGAGCTGCTAGTCATTTTGGATTGTGCTTTTAACCGACTACAGGAATCAGAACCCGACGAGCTGGATAATCCCTCCGTGGACTATGCAGAAGAGCCCTGGGCCCCTCAGCCTGGGGGCCGGTGGCCTCACTGGCCTCGGGTCTGCCACAACCAGAATCTAACTTGCTAAACAAAGGAACTACCTTGTCTTGACGTGGGGTCCTGGCGACAAACTCTTTAAGAGGACCGGGAGGAGAAGAAGGGAAGATTTCCGTCCAGCGGGAAAGACGTTTCTTCTCATGACAGAGCACCGCAAGCGGCAAGAGTCCCAGAGGTGGTCGGGCCCCAGGCACTCAAGACAGAGCACATGCGGTCCAAGGCTGGGAATGAGCGACCGCAGGATGCGCATCTCGTGAAGCCTCTTGCAGCCGATATGCACTGAGGGAGGCAAGGCACCAAACGGAGGTGAATAAGATCAACGAACAGGGAGCACAGAGAAAGCTGAAAAAGTTCCTGCGCTTGGCTGCCAAGTCCGACACCTTCCGTGTGGAAAATGGGACTGGGTGAGGCGCTGGAGGGCAGGGTCTTGGGGCATTCACGGGGCCGAATCTCTGTTCGCTATACTAAATTTAAAGGGGAAGCACAATTTTCCACTGCCAAAGGTTCCGGTACCGTCCCCATGTTGGGGGGATGCCCAAAAAGGATGGAGAAAAAGGGATAGGACTTATGAGTAAGGTTGTACACAAAGGTGATATACTGCGGTTTAGCATATACTAAGTAGGGCAGTCAGATAGATGCTAAAGATAGGATGGTGTAACAAAGATGTACTTTTTCTATTATTTAAAAACATGCTCTCCATCTTTCCAAACTTGTGCTGACAGAGAAAAATACTATTAGGTGGAAACTGCATTTTCAATTCCAGACCATTGCTCACAAAGATCAAGTACAATTGCTTGAACAATTAATCATCTGTCCCAGCAGCCTTATCCAAAGAACAAAACCTATAAAAGGTGGGCAATCAGGGCCATGTATCAACCCAACCTTTAGATCTCTGCAAGAGGAAGTGACTTTGAAAGACATTTTGACAGGATTTGCAGTGCAACTCATAACAAATAAGCGGCAAGAGGTTCTAAAAGTGAATTCTGTACAGGGAGAATGTTAAGCTCATGCAACATCCAAGGTGTCCAAGGCCCCTTAAGCCAGAGCATTAGGAGGCCTCTGTAAGCTAAAGTTACTTTCCTGCAATCAAAGTTCTCAAACATGTGTATCTTCATGATAATTAAAAACAAAGAATCTCTCTGCACATCAGTGGGATCCAGGAACACATTCAATTAGAAATATTTTTCTGAAAAGGCAAGATGGCCGCCGACACCGAATAGACGTGTGCCGACGGCGCTCCGGAGCTCTTCTCCTGGTTTAGGCGGTTCCACCACCCCTTACAGGCAAAGGAGCACGCAAAAACAAAGAGCTGCTGCCTGTCTCTCCAGTGGGCAATCATGGCTGTTCCGGCGCCCAGGGGAATAAGAGAAACAGAGACTCGAGGCCCTGCAAACAGCAGCGACCCGTGGGGGAGGGGACACGGGACGGGCTAACCGCTGCCTGTCCGATCGAAGAAGGTGTGCTGAGGCAGAACCTCTCCCCCCAATCTCTTCCAACCCCTCCCCCCCCACGAGTAACAGAAGGAGAAGGCCAGCCCCCTGAGAGCGGGTTTGGAGCCAGCTGAGTGCCAGGCTCCCTCCACCGCCCCGCACTCAAACCGGTCCTCAGTGGCGCATACCCTGGCGCCGCCAGCTAGGAGAGGAAGGAGGATCGGTGGGCTACCTCAACGCTGGGTCCCCCGGCCACCATGGACGTACACAAAGCCAGGGATCCAGCACACTTAGAGGAGCGCATTGGACCGGGGCCCAGCCTTGGGAAGCCTGCAGCGCCTGCCGCCCCACCTGCAGAGAGCAGTGTTTGAAGCTCCGTTCAAGTCGGGGGTGAACGGACCCCCGAATAGAGGAAGCTGTCTAGTAGGGCAGAGGGCTCTCGGCCGGAACAGTGAAGGCATCGGCCCGCAGAGGGCCTGAGGTAAGGCGCAGAGTCCAGCGGCAGTGAGCGGGGGGGAGGGGGAGTGGCGAGGGGGGCGGTGTCCCGACGGCCCTGGACACTGGGAATATCTCGATCGGACCACCCCCCCCGCACCCCCCTGTTTGCCTGGCGGCCCTCACGCCCACTATTAGACCAGGCAGAGAGTCTGGCACCTCCTCCTCCTCCTTCCCTGGCTTGGAACGGGGGCACACGATCAGTGCGAGCAGGAGCATTAGCTGCCCTCCTGAGTCATATCTGGACCTCAGTTCAATATGGCAAACTGAATCGGGGAAGGAAACAAGCATCTAGGTGGGCCCCGGACTTGACCAGGCTCTACTTACCCAAAGATAAGCTCACCCAGCTCCCACGGCAGCAATTAAGACATTAAGGGCAGCGCACCCAAGTTAAGATGAGCGAAGAAACCTAAAAGGGCGGTACAAGCCTAATTAGCCTCTAAAGCTGTACTGGGGACACCAAGAAGTTGCTATCCAGGCCAGGTCCGACGGTACAGCCTGGGGGAAAGCACTGCAAGGGACAGAGGGGCTCCCCGACGGTCAAGACAGAGCCCAGAGACCATCCATACTGGTCTACATCTCATAGATATGGCGGCTAAGACCAAAAGCAAGGCAAACAAAGGAGGTGTGCCACATGCGGACACAGAAGGCACCCTGACATCTATGTTGGCCGAACAAAGACACGGTAGCCGAGCGCAGGGCCACGCAGGGGGGACCCCCGGGACAGGAGCACCTCTCGGAGAGCGCAGATGGGGCCGCTCAAATATCACGTCAAGACCTGCGAGGGGAGTTGCTCTCCCTTCAGACTTCATTGGGAAGACCATTCCAGGACCAATTTCAATTAATGAGATCAGATATTAACCAAGCAATGGCAGAAATCAAGCAGGAAGTAGGCCAGCTGGGCGAGAGAACGGACATAATCGAGAAAGGCCTACAAGAGGTGGCCAGGGAATCGATGGAGAATAGTGAGGCAATTGAGAGGCTGGATATAGCGACGCTAAACCTGGAGATCAGAATGGAAGACATGGAAAACCGATCTCGAAGTATCAATATTAGACTGAAGCTTTTGCCGGAGACGGTTCAGGATCGGGACCTGAAAGAGACTGTCCAGGGAATCTACGCAGAGCTACTGGGGCAATCTGCCCCCGACAAGATAGAGCTTGATAGGGCCCACAATAAGAACCCGAAAGCCAGACCGCGAGATGTGCTGGCTGCATTCACAAGATACGCCCAGAAAGAAGCAGTCCTCAGGGCAGCCAGACAAACAGAGCCGCTTGCATTTAATGGTCAGCGTATAGAATTATATCAAGACCTTGCTGCCAGCACCCTATTGAAACAGCGACAATGGAGCCCGTTAACCTCAAAACTCAAGGAAAAAGGAATCAAGTATAAGTGGACTTTCCCATTCGGGCTCTTGTTCGAGAGGGCTGGCTCGCAGAAGCGTATAACTACGATGCAGGAAGGAGCGGACTTACTGCAAATCGAATTGGACCAGGAGCCGGATCGAGATCGGAGAGTGGCAGGTCATGGCAGATCACCCGAGAGAAGAGGGGGGATGAGACTCAAACCGTGGGAATGGTCAGTTGTGGGTGAGAGGAATAGGAGGAAATCCGCGTTACGGAGGCCCCTTCTGGGAGAGATGGGGAGGTGGAGCCAGCGTTGGAAGGGAGATCCGAGGTCGAGGAGAACTGACCCGGGATGTGGACGATTACAAGAGGTGGTGGACAAAAAAGCTGTTTCATAGTTCTGAGGAGGAGAGGAGGCGTATCGGGCAAACATCATGGGATCGATAAGGGCAAGAAAGCCTGAGAAGGGAAAGCGGGAGACGGGAAGACCTGGTTTAAAGGCCTTCAGGGAAAGGGTGGGTGTGGGGTGAGGGGGGTGAGGCTTTCTTCAGGTACTGTCCAAGGGGTGAGACAGGTGTGGCAAATGTTCCCAGAAATTCGGTCTGGCGAGAACGAATTGAGGCAAAGAGTTGGGGGGACGCATTCAGCAGGAGCTGGAGAGGTACCATAGTTCAAATGGATAACCCATAACGTCAGGGGCCTCAACTCCCCGCTTAAAAGAAAGAAATTGGAGCAATTCACGAAACGGGGAAAACCAGACTTTATGGGGTTGCAGTAAACACATTTGCTCCGTAAGGATCAGAGCCAACTTAAGCTGAGGGGGTTCGACCAAATATTCCAGGCGTCGGGCCTCACGAAGGTGGGAGGGGTGGCGCTGGCCGTGAGAAGCTCGGTCAAGCTTCAGAGTGGAGGACACGCTTGGGGGCAAAGAGGGCAGATTCATAATGGTGATGGGTAAAATCGTGGAGGAGACATATGCAACAGGTTGTCATCTATGCACCTAATTCAGGGAGAGATCCCTTCCTCCGTAGAATTATAGGGAAAATAGGAGAGTGGGCAAGGGGACAGATAATTATAATGGGTGATCTAAACATAGCTTGGGATAAGGCCAAAGACGGATCGGGAGGGACCAGGTGCTCGGGTAGGGGGGGCAGTGGCCTCACCGGGATGGAGGGACAGAATGGCAGACATGGAACTGAGGGACGGCTGGAGGGAACTGAAAGGGTATGCAGAGGGCTACACCTTTCTCTCTGACGTTCACGGGACACAGTCCAGAATTGATTATATCTGGGTCTCAGCCGTCCCTGGTGGGAGATAGAGGTTGGCCATATGGGAATAGACCATAAAATATTATCAATGCAGCTGGAATTAGGGGGGAAGAGAAGGGGGGTTGTGGGGTTGGAAGTACCCGGAGCATTCGCTGAGGGATCCCATTATAAGGAAAGAGATGGAGGGCAAGATGAGAGAGTTGTTTGCCAATAATAGAAGGGGGGATACGGGAGAAGACACGAGGTGGGATGCCTTTAAAGCCACTATGAGGGGAGAACTGATAGCAGCCGAAGCACAAAGGGACAAACAGCTGCAGGCCCTGGAGACCCAGCTGGAGGCAGAGGTCGAGGGGGCAAGAAACAAAGTAACCGAGAACACCAACAGGCAAAACCAAAGAGAATATAGGCGGGCGGTAGGTCAACTTGGTATCTTACGCACAAAAAAAAGCGGAAGGGGCTCTACTACTGGTCAGGCAAAAATTCTATGTCAGAGGGAACAAAGCAGACGCCCTACTGGCGCGCCTGCTCCGTGGGAGCGACCACGAAAAACACAATCACGGCCTTCAACTCAGACTCGGGTGACAGGCTTACACGAACAGAAGACATCCAAGAAACCATGGCTCAATTTTATGAGAATCTATACACATTCCAAAACCCTAGCGCCCAGGCCCAGGAGGACTTCCTGGAAAAGATAAGTTTACAAACTATTGACGAGGATGCCCAGATGCATCTACAGCAAGAGTAAGAGGGGTGATTAGGAACTTTCCAGCAGGCAAAGCCCCCGGCCCAGATGGGTACTCGCCTTCTTTTTACAAGACCTTTGCCAGGGTGCTGGTGCCCCAATTGACTTACCTCTTCAACTCCTTTAAAGGCAGTGGGCAAATAACATCTTCCATGAAAGAGGCCAAGATCTCCCTCATCCTGAAACCGGGTAAGGATCCCCTAGAAAGATCCTCGTATAGGCCAATAGCGCTCATTAACGTGGACGCTAAGATTTACACTAAAATATTGGCCAGTAGGCTTGAGGAGCTTCTCCCAGACCTGATACACCAAGACCAGGTGGGATTTATAAAGGGAAGGCAGACAGCAGATAATATTAGGAGTCCTATCAATTTACCAAGTTTGTTCTATACTCGTATAATGAGCCACAGTTTTATTTCAACCTTTGTCCAGCAGTCAGACTGAGTCGTTTCATAGAGCTACTTAGGGTGAACTACTTGCCGGTTTTGGTATGTACTGGTGTAATTAACCAGGTACCACAGTCTGAACGATATTGCCTAATATGAAAGAACCAGTCAATAGCAGAATATGGGAGACATGTGCTAACTAACTGCCCTAAACTACGCATAACATGCTAGACCCAATATGGGAGCTATGTACATAATCTGCACTCCATTGCAGAATTGGCTTTCTGGTGGAGTAGTGTAAATTCACAGCATATGAACCGCCTGATTCCAATGTACAATGTTTGGTTGGTAGTAGAGAGCCGCCTGGGAATTTCCATCTGAAGCATTGGTGTTATGGCCATTTTTTCTTTTGTGGTCAATCCTTAATCCTCAAATTCTGATTTATTTTGTTGGCAAGTGTGAAGACTTATAATGAGACAGATCTATGGTTTTATGAAATTTAGATATCTAACTAAGTATGTTTTTATCATTATATCATGTTTTAGGGTGTATATTCCATGATTTTCATAATTTTAGCTTTATGTGTCTGAATAGTTTAGGTAACAAGTGTTAATGTGTGATAATTAGTGTCTATATATGAACATATTTATGTGTATTTCATTTTTTGTGTGTAAAGTTTATTTATAAACTAGATCACAATAAAATAAAATAAATAAGATAATATTGGTAGAGTGGCAAACCAAGTGGAAAAGGTGGAAAAAACCCACACCCCGGCAGCACTTCTATCTCTAGAAGCTGAAAAAGTGTTCGACCGGGTGTAGAGGTCCATTCTTCTTAAAACTAAGGAAAGGATGGGCTAGGGGGTACTTATCTTCAGATGGTTAAGGCAAATTATGAGGGTTCTCAGGCACAGGTGGTGGTTAATGGCACAACCTCGAAGTCATTCCAACTTCAGAGAGGTACAAAGCAGGGGTGTCCCTTATCGCCCCTGCTGTATGCAGTCTATCTAGAACCCCTGCTACAAGCTATCCAGGAATCGGAAGGAATGCAAGGAATCCCATTTGGGGGTAGACAGCATAGGGTGGCTTTCTTCGCGGACGACATGCTGCTTGCCCTAACTTACCCTTTAGAGTCGAGCAGACAATGTAGGCTATTACTAGAGGAATTTGGAAACGCGTTGGGGCTATGCATAAACATGAACAAGTCCGAATTGATGGACCTGTCCCTGGGGAGAGAGGGGAGGGAGGTACTAAAAAAAGTCAACGCCTTTCGCATGGCGTCCGGGGGGGGAGGGCGGAAGGGATTCCATACTTGGGGGTTAGAATTACCCAGAGTCTCTCAGGGTGTTACACGGCTAACTACCCCCCCTAACAACAATGATAACAGTAGCAATGGTGTAGAAGAGCACACCTCAGATAATTAGAACCTTATCAATAAATTTCGATTATTACACATAAATTACCTAATGTATTTAGGTGCTACCAGAGTGAGATTCTGGGCTACAGAATCAAGTATACAAGGAAAGGTTGTGGGATCACTTAAACATAAGTGACCTATGCTCTGTGCACACTTTTGGGCATCGTAGATGCAAAAGTAAATATTATAGTTGAACAAGTTACTTTCTTACTTGGTAACGTTCTTTCGATGGGATGGTCCGACGACGTATTCCATATCTATGACAGGTAATCACCACAGCTGTGCTGCTTCGGAAACTTCATCGAGGACCTCCTTCGACGTCCGACGTCATCCGATGTGATAAGTAGGACACACGACGCCCGTAGCCTCAGTTGTAGTTTTTTCCCCCAGAACGTGTGACATTAGTCAACTGCCAGTCAGACACAAAGCCTTGCGGAACGTAAGCTGCAATCGCAAAAGAAATTCTGCAGCGGGGAAGGCAGAGAGGGAGCGATATGGAATACATCGTCGGACCATCCCATCGAAAGAACGTTACTAGGTAAGAAAGTAACTTGTTCTTCGAGGGGATTGGGTCCTCCGACGTATTCCATATCTATGACAGACTCCCAAAGCAGTACCAGAGCAAGGAGGAGGGAAAGAATTTAGAATCAAAATTTAGAATTGCCAATCAAATAGCAGAGCAAAGGACCGCCTTGCCAAAGGCCAGATCCTGTCCTCGGATGGAATCGAGGGAATAGTGACGTACAAATGTATGTACAGAAGCCCAGGTGGCTGCATCACAGATGTTGCGAATAGGAACACCCCTCTGTAGGGCAGTAGATGCAGCCATACCCCTGGTAGAATGGGCCCGCAAGCCAGCCGGTGGGTCCTTACCGGCCAAGCGGTAACACTCCGAGATGGGCAAAACAATCCAGCGAGAAAGTCTGTTTCGTCACAGCCTGTCCCAAATGCTTTCCAGCGTAACCAATAAAGAGTTGATCGTCCACTCTGACCCGGGACATGCATGAAACATAAAAGCTTAAAGCTCTCCTAGGATCAAGCCTATGGAGCCTCTCCTCTTCCTTACCAGGATGCGGAGGAGGATAGAATGCCGGAAGAACAACCTTCTGGGCCAAATGAAATTCCGAAACCACCTTCGGAAGAAAAGAAGGACAAACTCTAAGGACAACCCTGTCCTTGTGAAATACAGTGAAGTGTGGCTTAACTGAAAGTGCCTGTAACTCACTCACTCTACGAGCAGAAGTACCCACAACCAAAAACACAGTTTTCAGAGTTAACAGCCTCAAAGGACAAGAATGCAAAGACTCAAACGGAGCACCCATAAGAAACTTAAGAACAAGGTTTAAATCCCAACCGGGCACCAGGAAAGGTGACGAAGGGAACACATTAGTGAATCCTTTCAGAAACTGTGAAATTAAAGGGATTTTAAAGTAGGAACACTCTTCAGACGAGCGCTTAAAGATGGACAGCGCCGCCAGGTAACCTTTAATGGTACCCACTTGCAAGCCCCTGTGGGCCAAAGAAAGTAAAAAGGAGAGAACCATGGGGATGTCACAAGCAAAAGGATCCACAGTCGGAACTCTGCACCAGTAGCAGAACTTACGGCAACGGTACAGAGACTTTGTTGTTGGCCGTCGGGCCGAGAGCAACACCTCCATCACGTCTTCAGGGAGGTCCCAATCCTTATACCTCAACCTTTCAGAAGCCAAGCATGAAGGTTGAGGGATCGGACCTCTGGATGGAGAACCTGACCCCCCTCCAGTGAGAGCAGATTGTCTCGGTAGGGAAATCGACGTGGAGGGCAGATGGACAAGTCGAGAAGGTCCGGGTACCACATCCGCCGAGCCCACGCCGGAGCAATGAGGATCATCCAGGAACCGAACTTCCGTAACCTCTGCAGCACTTGCGGGATGACGGGGACTGGAGTAAACGCGTACAGCAGCGGGAATGACCACTCCACCACGAACGCGTCTCCTAAGGCTCCTTTTGGAGGAAATTCCCGCAAGCAGAACCTCTCGCACTTCCGGTTGACACTGGAGGCGAAGAGATCCACTTGAGGGGTCCCCCAAAAGGTGAAGATCTCCAGGAGAATCTCCTGAGCCAACTCCCACTCGTGAGAGATCGTGCTCTGCCTGCTCAGAGCGTCCGCCGTCACGTTTTCGTCTCTGGCCAGATGAACTGCCGAGATCGAAACTTCCTGCTGGATGGCCCAGAACTCGAGCTGCATCGCCTCCCTGCACAGAGGAAGTGACCCTGCCCCCCCCTTTTTGTTGAGGTAGTGCACGGCCACTGTGTTGTCCGTCAGGATCAGGACATTCTTTCCTCGCACAGTCGGCAGAAAAGCCCTCAGGGCTAGCCTGACGGCCCTCAGCTCCAACAGATTGATATGGAGTCTGGACCCCGACGGAGCCCAACGACCGCTGTCAGCTCGTTGGCATGAGCTCCCCATCCCGTGAGGGATGCATCCGTCACGATCGTCACCTCCGGCCAGGGAAGCCAAAATGGAGCCCCCTTCATCAAGTTGCCTTCGACGGCCCACCACAGAAGGTCCCTGGCGACCGAGGGCGGCACCTGAACCGGGTCCGACATCCTGCCAAAGGACTGCGACTATTGCATCTTGAGTGCCCACTGCAAAGATCTCATCCGCAGGCGAGCCCCTAGCACCAGAAGAATGCAGGATGCCATGAGGCCGAGCAACCTCAAGAACTCGAACGCTGGGAGTGTCTGGGCATACTGAAACTTGTGCACCATCTGCTGAATGTGAAGAGCCCTCACCTGGGGAGGAAAACACTGCCCCGGGGAAGTGTCGAGCACTGCTCCGATGTACTGGAGCCGCTGTGTTGCCGTCAAATGGGACTTTTTTAAATTGAGGGAGAAGCCCAGCCTGTGAAGGGAGTGGCAGGTGACGGACAGATGATCCAGGACTTGCTCGGGAGAGCTCCCCCTGATCAACCAATCGTCCAGGTAGGGGTAGACGTGAATCCCCCCTTGCCTGAGATGCCCTGCCACCACCACCATGAGCTTGGTGAAAACCCTCGGGCGGAGGTCAAACCGAACGTCAGGACCGGAAACTGAAAGTGCGAGTCACCAACCGCAAACCTCAGGTACTTCTTGTGCTTGGGATGGATCGGCACATGGAAGTAAGCATCCTTGAGGTCGAGAGACACCAACCAGTCCTGAAGCTGAAGGGCCTGGAGGACTTGAGAGAGAGAGTAACCATCTTGAACTTGTCCTTCCTGAGGAGTTTGTTCAAACCGCGCAAGTCCATGATGGGTCTCAATACCCCTTCTTTCTTCGAAATCCAAAAATAAGGGGAATACCATCCCTTATTCCTCTCCGCTACAGGCACCAGTTCTATGGCGCCTTTCTCCAGCAGGGCTTGAATTTCCTGCGCAAGGAGCGGATCGGGACTCTGCAAAGAGAGGTTCCCCGGTGGATTGTCGTGAGGCCTCTGCCGAAAGGGAAGACAGTAGCCGTGGGTTATGATCTCCAGAACCCACACATCTGAAGTAATGGCACGCCACTCTACAAGATGCTGCGCCAGCCTTCCCCCAACCGGCGAACCATGGAACATTGCCTCATGACTGAGAGGTAGCGGCTGCGGCGTTACCCGAGGGCAAAGAGGTAACTGCCTGAGCGGCCTTGGCACCACGGGTACCCTGCCGTCCACCTCTGGTACCCCTGCGTTGGCCTCTTTGACTGCCAGCTCCTCTCGCTTTACTGAAGGACGAGTAATAGCGAAAGGAAAAGGCGGAGGTTGGCGAACTGCAGCGCCCAACGACTTCGCTGCAGCTTTGGAGGTCTGCAACCTCTCAAGGCGCTCGTCAGCCTTGCTGCCAAAAAGGTGTTCACCGTCAAAAGGCATGTTGATGAGCCGGGATTGCACATCAGGAGCAAACCCCGACTTCCGCAACCACGCAAACCTGCGTATCACGGTGCTCGCCGCCATGGACCTGCTGACGCATTCAGCCATGTCCAAACCCGACTGAACGGACTCACACATGGCATCCTTACCATCCTGGACCATAGCAAGGAAACCATCCCGTTCGTCCCCTTCGGGAATATGTTCAGCTGCTAACGCAACACAGTTCCACAGAGTGTGTGAAACAAGACAAGGCACAAATGGAGTTGGCCGCCTGAAGCGCCATACCACCAGAAGAAAACACTTTCTTCGCCCAGCCATCAAAACATTTGTCGTCCCATCAGGAGGGATGGTAGGGTACGACGCCTGCTTTGCTGGGCCGGTGGCCGCCTGCACCACCAAACTCTCCGGAGTGGGGTGCCTGGTCAAGTAGCAGGGGTCGCTACTGGTTGGACGGTATTTTTCGCGACAAGGACCTGCCCACCACTGGGAGACTCTCCAGAGCAGTCCAAGCCGCCGCCACCCTTCTCTGTAGAGCCATATGAAACGGCAGTACCGGGTCAGTTGGGGGACCAACATCAAGGATGTCCGTGAGATCATCCTGCACAAACTCCCCTGGGGGAGCAGACCATCCCAAGTACTCGGAAACCCTAGCCATAAGGTGCCGGTACGAGGAATCGGCATGAGAGCCAGGCTCAGGCCTACAAAACTCCACCTCCGGAGAGGTGTCCAGTCCACTGGCATCATGCAGTGACTGCCTCAAATCGTCAAACTGACTATTGCCCCGAGACCATTTCATCTGGAACCTGACTAGGAACCAGGCCACCAGAATCCTCATCCACCTCCGAAATATATTCCAGGTGGCGAAAAGAAGGCACCCGAGAGTGCTTGCTCTTAACCAGAGCCTTCCTAGGGGGTACCTCCGACACCCCGGCCTCGAAAGGCGTCGAGTGAATAGGCGCCGAGAGAACAGGCATCGGCGCCGAGAGGATCGGCGTCAACGTCAGATGCAGCGCTGCCAGCATCGACACAGTCCTCGAAGCCGGAGCTCCGAGCGTGTCCTTCGACGACCTGAGCGTCGACGGCTTCGATGACTTCCTCGGAGCCGGAGCGTCGAGAAAGCCTGTCGACGCCTCAGACGTCGATGTCTTCCTCGAAGACATCACAGGTGCACACAGTCTCGAACGCGTCGAGGACCGGGACCTGGAACGGGTACGTCGAGAACGAGTCCCCTTGTCCGAACGGGACCTCTCCCGTGACTCGTGCCGACCACTCTTGCAAGCGGTGTCTCTTGACCTCTCACGGCCGACCCCACTCGGGGGCGCGGACGGCTTAGTACCCTGCGACTCGAGAATCGCCAGCATTTTCATCCCAAAGGAAGCCCATTCCTCCGGCGTCGCACAGCTGGAGGGGTAAGCGACGTGCCGGGCAGAGTCCTCAGAAGAGGACCTGGAAGACGACCGCAGTTGGCGCTTCCGAGAATGCCTCAAAGAGGCCGAGGAGTGGCGAGACCGACTCCTAGAAGGAGACCCACGAGACTTCCGACGATGACGCGGAGTGTCACCTCTCGAATCATCCGTCGACTTCCGGGGCTTGGACACCCGACCTACCGACAACTTCTTCTTACGTTCACGTAAGGCTTTGGACGTGAGCGACTGGCAGTCGATACAGTCATCCGTGTCGTGGGTCTCCCCAAGGCACCAGAGGCAGGCGTCATGCGAGTCCGTCACCGACATCTTGGACCCACACTCCCCGCACTTCTTGAAGCCCGGACGCGGGGTCGAAGACGAAGTAGAAGACATCTTCACACGAAGGATTTTCTCACAAAAACGAACAGGTTCGAAGAACCGAGAAGAACAGAACTCTAAAGAGTCGAGGCGTTAACCGAGATTCACGAAGCAACACGTTCGCGGAAAAAACAGAACTGAGGCTACGGGCGTCGTGCATCCTACTTATCACATCGGATGACGTCGGAGGAGGTCCTCGACGACGGCGCATCAACGTCATCGACGCAGGAAAAAGTTTCCGAAGCAGCACAGCTGTGGTGATTACCTGTCATAGATATAGAATACGTCGGAGGACCCAATCCCCTCGAAATTAAGGGTTTTTCAACACTTTTAATGCAACGTTTTGAAGTCATTCATAATTCATGGCATAGTTTCGTACCAAAAAACACATTTTTTAACATTTTCAGTATTAATTCATACATAACAGTGTATCCAAATTAAACCATACAGTTGAAAACAGACTTTTTCATGTACATAATTTAAATAACGTTGTTTTCACATTTACATTTCTCATGGGTACATTTCCTATTGGTGTTTGAGAGAAACATAGTCCATGTGTTGAACTTATAATTGACTGATGAGTCAGTAGTCCTTTGTTTTTGAAGTTTCTCTAATGCACTACGCGTTTCGGTATATGGAACCCTTCATCAGGTGCGGATCTGTACCTTTTTACAACTATTTTTCAATTTCTGCAATTTAAAAAGAAAATTTGCAATTCAGTTCACTAATAATTAGATTCTTGCCATTAGTGTTTTTTTAAATAAATTTTCAGTTCTTAACCTAAAGTACCTCAAAGTTCTGAAGACTTTCGTTTCTTCAAAGAGAACGTAGTCATGTCCATGCCTCTGGCTAGCGATTGAGTTTGGCTCTACGGTTAGCGAATGACAATTTACATTTTTTTGTGTTGTTCCACTGAACGTCGCTTCGTTATTTTGGGGTTTTGGACTGGGAACAACTAACAACTAACAATACCACGGGAACGCTTGCAAACTCGGGCCAAGCGGAGTGCTCATCTCTGTCGGCTGAGCTGTGCTATGAAAAACATGACCGGGTGAAGAGGTATTACTGAGTGAACAAAACAACTCCAGACTAAAGGCGTGGACGACGAACAGACTGCAGAAAGCAAGGCGAATCACCCGGTCATCTGATGAAACAAGGTGAGCAGTACTTACGGAATGATATATAACCATTTTCAAAACCAGCTAACTCCTTCCCAAACTAATTAATCCACGGTTTTGTGACTGGGACACAGCGCTTTCATTTAGCGACTGTTCCCAGTCCAAAACCCCAACATAATGAAGCGACATTCATTGGAACAACACAAAAAAACGTAAATTGACATTCGCTTCACAGATCAACACCTCCCGGTGCTTGAAGCAAGAATAACCGTAGAGCCAAACTCAATCAGAGGCATGGACATGACTATGTTCTCTTTGAAGAAACGAAAGTCTTCAGAACTTTGAGGTACTTTAGGTTAAGAACTGAAAATTGATAAAAAAAACACTAATTGCAAGAATCTAATTATTAGTGAACTGAATTGCAAATTTTCTTTTTAAATTGCAGAAATTGAAAAATTGTTGTAAAAAGGTACAGATTCGCACCTGATGAAGGGTTCCATATACCCGAAACGCGTAGTGCATTAGAGAAACTTCAAAAACAAAGGACTACTGACTCATCAGCCAATTATAAGTTAAACACATGGACTATAAGTTTCTCTCAAACACCAATAGGAAATGTACCCATGAGAAATGTAAACGTGAAAACAACCTTATTTAAATTGTTATGTACATGAAAAAAAGTCTGTTTTCAACTGTATGGTTTAATTTGGTACACTTATGTATGAATTAATACTGAAAATGTTCAATAATTTATGTTTTTGGTACAAAACTATGCCATGAAATATTAATGACTTCAAAACGTTGCATTAAAAGTGTTGAAAAACCCTTAATAACTATAACATTTACTTTTGCATCTACGATGCCCAAAAGTGTGCACAGAGCATAGGTCACTTATGTGTAAGTGATCCCACAACCTTTCCTTAACTACCCCCCCCTCTCATGGAAAAAATTAAAAAGGATCTTAAATGGAGGAACCTACGAGTGTCCTGGCTCGGGAGGATGGCGGCAATAAAAATGGTCACCTTGCCGAGGTTACTCTACTTATTCCAGGCTATCCCCCAGGCTGTTCCGGATAGCTTCTTTAGGGCGCTCCAAGCCATTACAAATTTATATGGGAGGGGAAAGACAAGGGTAAGTAGGCAACAACCCATGGCCCTGTGGAATGAAGGGGGATTAGCCCTACCCAATTTCCGTCAATACTATGAGGCGACACAGTTAAGGGTGATCAGGGAATGGCTACGGGAGGGGGGAAGAAAAACATTGGGTCAAAATGGATAGGCCGGTAAAGCATGAATTGGGAGAGGTTCTGTGGTTACCTAAACAACATCGGCCAAGGCATATGTATGAGAGCTCCATCACAAAACTAGTTGCGGACAACTGGGACAGGCTAGTCAAACATAAGGGAATTACAACCTACCTGTCCCCCTTTACACCACTATTCAATAATAGAGAGTTCACCCCCGGGCTTGAGAGGGGGCATTTGGGATCTGGCGAGAAGGGGGGTGCCGGAGAATGCGATGTATGTTCATACGGGGTGAAATCAGCACCTTTTTAGACTGCAAAAGGGATTTTGCAGTAGGGGAGGGGGAGAGATTGAGATACTCCCAGCTACGCCACTCGCTCCTACACCCCACGAACAGGGAGGTGGCCATCAGATCTCCGACCACCTTTGAGAAATTCCCAATTACCAATGTTGGCTCGAAAGGCCTAATCTCCCAGCTTTACAGGATTCTGGACGAAGCAACTTTGAGGCAACAGTGGGCATATATGAAAAGATAGGAACGTATCCTGGGCAGGGAGATCGAGAGGAGGGAATGGTAGAAACTTTGGAGAAAAATCCCTAAACTAGCGAGAGCATCACAACTTAGGGAAATCTGGTACAAAAAACTGTTTGGTGGCACTACGCTCCGGTGCGCCTGCGCAGGATTTACCCAGAGACAACAGGACTATGCTGGAGGGGCTGCGGGCAAGAGGGCACAGCGGAACATGTTTGGTGGAGGTGCTCAGAAATAGTCCCATTCTGGACGGATATCACCCAAGCGCTCGAACAGGCATTGGGGTCAAGGGGAAGCATGCCCGCGGAATGGTCCTTGATGGGCTTGCGGCCAAAAGAAATGATAGGTGAACCTAAGGGTAGGGAAAGATGCGCACATTAGCTGGAATGACGCTTATTGCCCAGAGATGGAAGAGTTCAAGCATACCGACGTTCCAGGACTGGTTGCGCAAAGTGTGGGAGTTGGTCGCAATGGAATGGGCCACACATGCTATGAACAATGCAATACAGAACTTTGCGGGCGAGTCGGGCGAGGTTCTCACCTTTCTAAGAGTCGATTTTAGAATCGGATTGCACCCGCAACGCCTCAGGCTTCTGGAACTGGAATGACCCCAAAGAGACACTACGAGGTGAAAGGGAGCAACGGAAAAGCCAAGGCAGCACCGAGGAAGGGGAGGGGGGGTGGAATCTTGGGTATTGTTATGTTTGTTGAAAAAAATCAATAAAAAGTTTAAAAATATATATTTTTCTTTGAAGTTCAATGAACAAGCCAATATTTTACTGTTTACACCTCTTTTCTAACATACCCCAACTGCAATCTTTCTGCCAACACTACCCATATAATAGAACCTACAACCACACAATTGGAAAGTGCTGGCAGAAATAGCGCTGCTGGGTCATGGCTACATGTTCATCATTTCTTTTAGCTCTGTCCGTAGTGCCATCAGAAATAGGCCACCTCGAACATAGCATGTGGCCGTGATTCAGGTTCACTTTTTCTGGCAGCACTACCCAAAGACCATAGGCTATACCCGCACACTATGGCTAGTGCATACCCCAGAAACCGTTTTTCTACCCGCACTACCTTCAAATGCACAACCTACAATATCTGTTACACTCGTTTTAACATGGTGTTTTACGCATCAAGGGGTCAACCTGTGGCTTTACAGACGATGTGTCTACGAGCACACTTCCCGATTAACCTCTTTTGCCGAGGCCAAAGTACGCACATACACACGCAAATGCGCAGATACACACAAACACACACAGTTGTACCCATTCAATACACTCATCTGTTCATGTACATTAGAGTGCCATAAAGTCATGCTCATCAAACATTGTATGGGACCCAAGCAGTGACTGCCCCAAACGCTGTGCACATACAGGTTGTAAATTACTTCCTGGTAGGTGTTTTTTCTTGTAATGTTTTTTTCTTTTCACAGTGGGGTTTTTCTATTAATTGGGGGGGGGGCATTATCTTTCTTGCCACCACAACACTCCCCCCCGCACACCTCTTACCCCTCTACAGATCTACTTTTCCACCACAATGAAACCTACCACAAAGTAACAACTCTTAATTTGGGAAATTAAATAATGGTATACGCCACAAACATACTCGGCTATTATCCTCAAAACGCACTTCTACCAGTGCGTCAGACAAAACATGAACCAAAACATACCCTATGGGAAGATCTGGCAGAAATAATATGGCCAGGCCTGTAGTGCACTATTTCTTCCAGCACTAACCTTGAAGAATGGCCTATAAGCATAATACATGGGACTTTCATGCCAAAGGTGCAATGTTTCTAACAGTATAATTCAAAGAGCAAGACCTACAAACATTTCCTTTGGATAGTGCTGACCTAAAGAGCGTGCCCGGGAAAGGGCCAGGCAACACATACACTATTTTAGCTAGCACTACCAACAGAATATGACATATAACCGTACCCTATTACGCATGACCAGAACAAGCTTCCTGCCAGAATTCCCACAGTGCATAATGCACAAACATGAATCCAATACTCTATACCACCCACTTGAGTGCAATCTTTTGGCTCCCAAAGCGCGACTTGTGGCCATTACCCTACTTTACAAAGCCCAAACCACTGTGCGCGCACTCACTATCAGAAAATTAAATCCTTTGTATGCAGGATTACAAATCACTACTTTTGCCATGAGTCAGTGCCATGTATGCGGAAACACTGCACATTAACCCATACTCATTTAACACTCTTTACCATCTGTTCATTCACATCCTTGATACTACCATGGCCAACATGCTTAACCATTTACCTCCTTTTCAAAGTTCAAAACATAGCATGGGTGGGAAAAATGCCTTGTTATTAACTATTCATTTTGGGTAGGGATTGGTAACGGGGCAGAACAAGACAGGGCAGCGCTACGGCAAAGTTGGTCTTCCCAGTCTGCCATCCTGTCCTGGGGACCAAATTCCAGGGGTCAGGCTAGACCAGCAGTCCCCAAAAAGATACTAAAGAGATAGGGTGCAGCCCACAGTGGGCTGGGGATCCAGCCATTAGCCCTGCCCACATGGCACGGCATGTGGCACGGCATGGTCCGCACAAAAGGGAGTAGGCATTACAACATTATATTTTTCCCATTTCCAGCACTGTAGTCATTACCATGTCAGCTTTCCAGGTATACTACACTAAGCCGTTCCTCAAGCTAACTATGGGATTATTAGCTGCAAACAAGCTACTCAAGCGTCAACAAGAACTGCATCCATTTTAATGTAAATCTGCCAACAAAACTAAAAGAACAGAGGCCAGGATTTATTGAATCCCAACTAGAAGTTAGGACAAATAATCAGGCTAGTTCTTGTGATGTTATTGGGGTAGAAATACGAGGGTTGCATTGAACACTTACGGACAGCAAGTGCTAGTTTATGATCAGTACAGCCAAACGGGTTGAATTCCCTGAACAGCACTCCTGGAAAAGTTATATAGTGGGAGTAACCGTTCTAGAGATAATGGACCCATGTCTGCCTCGCGTTGCACACCTTGCACCAGGGAGACACCTGATAGCAAGAGGCAAGGGGGAAAACTGGGGTGCTTGCAGCAAGAAGAACAAAGATAGTAAGGTGGCCTCACCTGCAAAGTCCACTGCAAACCTCTTCCTGCTTTTCTTGCCAGCTACACAATGTTGCTCCCCAACGCTTTCAGCAGACCGTGTAAATTCTTTCACACATTTGGAAAAAACCATGGAGTGACCATTGTATGCGATTTGAATGATGTTTGATAAGGGCTTCAATAAACACATCAACATCACTGGAAAACCCCTATTGAGGCCCATTTAGCTACCAAATATGTTCATACATTGAAGGCAAAAATATCAACATCATCACGAAGCACAATTTTGCAGCTTGAATACATTTTAGAGGTAGTTCCACTCCACAGCTCTCCATCTAGTGATTGGTCAGGAGCATTGCAACTTTGTTTTAAATCAAAATAGAAAATTAGGGATACTATTACTTGAATGTCCCAATTGGAATCCTGAGTTAAGAATTGAGAGAAACCTGAAGGCACTCTCACAACTACTCCCCAGGGATCTGGTGTTCAAGTGACCAAGGAAGAGCCATTGCGTTTGAATCCCGACCCTCGGGGTGAACTAGTGAGGGAGGGTCGCCTGAGCGGAGGGTCCTTGGGGAGGTGGTGCCAGAGTGTGGGACATAGTATCCCACCTTTCCTGACATTTACTTACCTTACCCTCCCTCAACCTTTGGAGGATATTGTTGTCCATATCCTAATGTCCAGCCTTGAAATTACCCCAAGTACTGAGAAGAGGTAGATGCCTCAAAGAGTAATGTAGAGTATCTATAGAAAACACTACTATAGTACCGGGACCAAGAAGAGAGATCCAGAACACTGAAGGTCAGGCATGTCCCAGTAATTGCACAATTGAAATCAGGTAAACCAGGCAAGTGAATCACACCTGAAACCCCTTGATGGGGCCCAGGAAGGCCAGCACAACCCAGGAGAAGCCAAAGGAGAACAGGACGCCGAGACACTGAAGGACTGCCAGGCAAAGCAGAGTGTCATTGTGTGGCGAGGGAGCTGTGTCTGCTGGGAGTCCGAGAAGACAGGAGAAGGGAGCCGTGGAAGGTATTGGTCCCATCGCTGTGGCCAATAAATGCTCATTCCCCTGAATGGAAGTATCAATTCAGGGGCGTCTGAGGGTCAGGAAGTGAGAACCTGACCTCAAGTCCAAGAAATCATCTTAATGAGGAAATGGAGGAAAAGATCGCAGCGACCAGTGAGTTTCCGAGGAATGTAAGAAACCTGGTGCGCGTATGAAAGATTGAATTACATTGTATTGGAGTTGTCACATGCAATGGGCACATTCCAGAAAGCCTCTGATCAAAGAGGAAGAACAGACGGAAACTAATGAAATGTTTGAAAAGGATCTTTGTGGAAACACTATATCAGAGTGGTCACGTTTGAGCGATACAAGCTGAAAAGTCTGATTAGCCAAGCACATTGGGATAGTAACACAAAGTGGGAATACTGTGAATAAGAGAATGAAAGCTGGGGGTGAGCAGCCGAGGGGAGCCAGTGAAGTGTGAGCAAAATGCCAAACGGGCAAAAGTAAAGGTGAACAAATTAAAGTGAAGGCTAAGCCAACAAAGTACAGTGTGGAAAAGGGCGCCAAAGAAGTATCAAGAAAGGCAAATCAGTGTTCAATGAACTTATGAGTCTTTGTGAATCATCCTTGTAGCAAAAGCTGGAAAAGGGCAACTGGTCGAGTGACCTTTAATGTGTGGCCCATGGGGCCTGTGAACTGCGCCTAGGCCAGGAAGCCCCAACAAATCCAGGGGATGTGAGTAAGCAACCCAGAAACAAGATAAAGGTTAACAGTGCAATATTGTTTTGTGAACCAGTGTTGAAGCTTGGGGATGAGAACCATAAGCTGCTTCTGACCTTTATATACCGAAACCAAGTGCGCTTGAAACTTGGGGAAGAAAAAACCCAAGTCCTGAAGGAACATTTGAAACCTATAATTGTTGGAGCTGTATCCTAAACTTGCGAAGGGAGCCAGAGATTGCTCTAGACTATTTTCTAAAACTATTTGAGGTAGAATAACCCTACACTAAATTTCATAGGTTTTGACACAGACACTTTTGATATGGACTTACGGACATAGACTTTCCTTAGTTTGTTTAGGCAGGGTAATCCCCACCATAGCTATAAGACAAGTTAGGCATTACAGCCATCCTGATACTTAAAGATTCTATTGTTGAATTCACACTCTTGTCTGTGTCATCTCTTGATACCATACCGGTCTCACAGAATACACACTACGCACAAACACCCTCACACTTGAAACCTACATCTGTATTAATAACATACAATTATATAGTCTTGCACAGTTTACTATCTATTATTTTCACTTCAGATGTCACTGCAACTCTTTACCATCAAGTGTGTGTGAAGAGGTGGAAACTACACCACCTTTGCTCTGAGTGCCTCCCCCCCATTGTGCAGCCCACGAGTACAGTCGTCACTTATTGCAATCCTTGATATCACAGGAAACTTTAGTACAGTGCTTTTTTTACTCTGAAAGGTAGTTTCCCATGAGATTCTGTGATATCAGTGGTGTCATCCGTGATGCTATATAAGTAGCTTGATTCAGACATTCCCCACAAAGGCAACCAAAGTAGCTGCTGGGTATGTACTGTGGCCAGGCCCAGGGAGAATATATTTTATTTTTTATTTATTGGGTATTTGTAAGGCACACTTGACCCCTGTAGTGTGTCCATGGCTACTGGAAAGGGTGAGTGCCGCGGGCATAGTTCTAGGCTATGCCCTGGCCCCGCCCTGGCACCCAAATTAAACAGTGTAGGACACATTACACCGGACAGTGGGTTCACAGGTACATTACATCTCTGTAAGCATGCAGTACACAAACATCTATAGAATAGGTTTATCTTAGGTCTTAAAACAGAATGAGAGAATGTATTACTCTGACACGTATTATCCCAGGATACCCCATGTGATGTCACAGTGATGGCATACCAGATGTGACCAGGGTGCTCTAGAAGCCAGTGATGTCATTGAATGTCGTACGTGATGTTCTCTGCGTGCACATGAGGTGTGTAACGGGGAGCTCACAGTTACAGTTGTGTAGCTTCCAGCACTAGCCAAAATTGTACGTTTTTGTGGTATTAAACCATCACCTTAATGTCACTTCAGCTAAAGTTGTATCACTTAATTTCATAAGTTTTGATGCATTGAACTGATCCAACTGAACTGTCTTTTTTTACTCAAGTTAAAGGGTTTTTGTTTGTTTTCATATCATCACAGATTATATATTAATTAACCGTGTATTTCTGAGCTGCACACCAAGGACCACCACTCCTTTCCTGGCCAAACTTTTAGAAAAGCTGGCCATCTCCTAGCTTAATCTAAATACTGAACACAGTTGGTTGCCTCCATGACCACCAGTCTGGCTTCAGAGCTGCCAGAAGCATGGAAACTGCTCTACTGAACACCGGTGAAGACTTGCTCTCCAATCTTCTCAATCTATCCTCTGCTTTTGACACAGTTAACCATACCATGCCATCCTGCTCAATCGCCTCTGTAGCCTCTGGCCTGGTTGACCTATCTCACCGACCGACCCTCTCAGGTCCAGCAGGGGTCTTTCCTCTCTTCGATCTCTCTCTCTACGTGGTGTTTCCCAAGGGTCTAACCTCTCTCCCTGGGTCTTCAACCACTACCTGGCACCTCTTGCCCACCGCATTGCTACTTTCTGCTCCAATTTTCAATGTTATGCGGATGACACTCTGCTCTCTTTCAGGCTCCCCTCAGCCACCTCTGCTTCTTCTCTCATACCAGACTGCCTGGCCGCAATTAGGAATGGTGTGCCGCCAATGATCTCTGCCTTAATGCCAGTAAGACCGAGAGTCTACTCATTGGGACACCCGCTGCCTCCTTTCCTCTCGCTCTCTGGTCGCCCACTCTGGACCCTCTTCCTGCTCCTTCCTGTGAGACTAAGAGCCTTGGTGTCATCTTCAACTCCACCCTCTCCTCCTCTCCTCACATCTTTGACATCTTTAAGAAGTCAAAATATCAGCTGCATCTTCTCAGAGTTCTTCTTCCTTTTATCACTTTCCCCCAGCAGCTCACAGTCTTCAGCGCTCTGGTCCTCTCTAAACTGGACTATTGCAACAGCCACTTTCTAAATCGTCCTGCCTCTACTCTTCAACCATTATAGCTTATCCAGAACAGGACTGCAAGACTTGTCTTTGGCCTCAAGCGCACGGATCAAATATCTCCAGCTCTGAAATCTCTTCACTGGCTCCTGGTGGCTGCAAGGATCAACTTCAAGACCCTATGCATCGTCCATAAGGCTTTCTGGGGCCTGGTCCACTCTACCTCAAACTTTCTCATCAAAAACTGTTAGGGAGAATTCTCTCTTTAGGCTGAATTTCCTAACCTCGTGAGTCCTCCAGCAGCTTTGCTGGATTTCTGGAGGTTTTTTTTTCTCCAGCCAAGAGTGAGACTCTTTCTCCCACTCTTGGACATGATTTATGGTGTTCCTTTGACTGTTGTGTTTAATGGGCTATGGGGTCCTTTAGGCAAAAACCTGTGCAGTTCCCTTGGGGACCACTGCAAAAGATTTAGGACTACAGGTGTTAGCAGTAAACCCACTTGGTAGCAGTCTGTACCACCCAGATTTACCTGGTAGCTGTGGCTGAGCAGTCAGACTTCTCTCAAGAAGAGTTAGGCAGTATGCAAAGTATACACAATAGGCACTCAGGCACACCAATACAAGCAAACACTGACCAGAGCTTTGGTATCAAAGTATATAATTATTTATTTAAAAACACACTGTTTGAAACACTCCAGCACTCTTGTTGTAAAATATTCTAAACACAGTTACTATTGTAATATATACACCCTTTTTCCTTATCAGATAAGTCTCAGTAAAACATCACTTATTTTCATACAGAGGTGAGCGCTTAACTAGATGGCACCCCAATAAGTTTGTGAAAAAGGGAGGGAAAAAGACAGAATATGGAAAGGTACACCACTCTAAGGTTCAGGAACACTGTTAGCAAGGCAGAAGAGCAAAACTCACTGGTGAGCCAAAGTCCAAAGGCTGGGCCCACTCTTAGAGAGAGCAGAGCACAAATGCGCCCAAGATCACACAGTTACACTAGGCTTAGAAAGTCTTGCAGAGAGTTCAAAAAGAGTTTAGAGAGGCTCATGAAAGTTTAGCCAGGGTGTCCCAGGCCAACCCAGGTTCGAAAGCCGGAGGCTAAATCTACCCCGTACAGTCGGTGGCAAGGGAAGCCAGGCGGGACACGGTACCTTAAGTGGGAAGGATCCTCCAGCGGTGGCAGTTGTTCCTGGCAGTGGGTGAAAGTCGCGTTGTCGTCCGGGGGAAGAGAAGATCTCGACTTGGAGGAAAGATGAAGGTCGTTGCACTGCCAGGGAAGAAACCAGCCGCGGAGTTTTCCGGTTAAAGGTGGTACCTTTTTTCGCGGTCGAGGTAAAACGTAGTATCCCGGTTGCCGGGGTGCTTGGCACAGGCAAGGCGGCCATGAGGTACGTCGGGAAGGCGAAAAGACGGTGAAACTGGTTATCCCCACCAGTCAAAGGAAGAAGACTCTCTGGCGGGAGATCTCCTCTGTCGTTGGGAAAAGTGGTGAGACGGTCCAGCAGGGCTCCACCGGTCGTGTCGTCGTGGCAGGTCGGCTCAGCTTCTCCCTCGTCGGATTCTTAGGTCCTGTGGCGACTTCTGAAGTTCCAGTCCCCAAAGCCCTGCTTTTATGCAGAAAAACCCCATTCGCTCAGCCTAGCTGTCACTCAAACATGCTAAGTGGTGAGCCGGCCGGCTCACCACTTGGGCCAATGAGGACGGAGTGCGACATGAGTTGCTTAGGCAACTCAGTCCAGGGTGCCTAAATCCCCCTCCTAAGTACCCCAGACAGAGTGGCACCACTTTGGAGGGCTTCTGTGGAGAAGCCCGCCAAAAAGTGGAACAAAGGGCTTGACTTGGGTTGGAGTCACAGAAGAGAACACAAACACCATTTTAGAATCAAGTTTTGGCAAAAAATACCAACCGGAGAATTCATATTAATTAAATAAAACGGCGGTATGTTCGAGGCTACCGTAAATAATTCAATAAAGATAGTAGCCTAAAACAATGGGAAATCCCATAGGAAAATATTCGCGGTTGAATATAAAAAGTAGTATCCACTGCCACCTGCCAAAACTCGATCAGGGGGGACGGAGACGTGCCCCCTCGACTAACAGACCCTGGGGCAATTGAATTGCCCCAGCCAGTACGTCCACAATATGATGGTTTGTACTGGTTATGTTCAAAATTTAAGACTAGTAAAGTCAATGGTGACTTTACATGCCCTGGGAGACAGTCAGTCCCAGGGTATGGAGTCTATACTGGGGGGTCACTATGACACCCCTGTGTTACTGCACTGAGGGTGCTGTGTAACACACAACACACAAACACATGAAGCCCTATGGGGTGAAAGACCCCATAGCCCATTAAACACATCTAGATTCAAAGAAACACACTCAAATCATGCCCAAGAGTGAGGGTAAAAGAGTCTCACTCTTGGCAAGAGAAAAAAATAAACCCCAAAAATCCAGCAAAGCTGCTGGGGGACTCACTGGGTTAGGAAATTCAGCCTAAACAGAGAATTCTCCCTAACAGGGTCTCATGTGTTTTTACTATGTGTGTTACACAGCACCCTCCGTGCAGTAACACCGGGGTGTCATAGTGACACCCCACCATAGACTCCATACCCTGGGACTGACTACTGTCTCCCAGGGCATGTAAAGCCACCATTGGCTTTACTAGTCCCAAATTATTAACAGAAACCAGTACAAACCATCATATTGTGGACGTACTGGTCGGGCAATTCGATTTCCCCGGGGTCTGTTAGTCGAGGGGGCACGTCTCCATCCCCCCTGATCGAGTTTTGGCTGGTGGCAGTGGATACTACTTTTTATATTCGACCGCAAATATATTCCTATGGGATTTTCCCATTGTTCGAAGCTACCAACTTTAATTATTTAATTCTCATAGCCTCGAACATACCGCCGGTTTATTTAATTAATATTAATTCGCCGGTTGGTATTTTTTGCCAGGACTCTATTCTAAAATGGCATTTGTGTTCTCTTCTGTGACTCCAACCCAAGTCGAGCCCTTTGTTCCACTTTTTGGCGGGCTTCTCCACAGAAGCCTCCAAAAGTGGTGCCACTCTGTCTGGGTACCACAGGGGGTGTTGGAGGGGGGTTTAGGCACCCTGGACTGAGTTACCTTGGTAACTCAAGTCGCACTCTTGTGTGATTGGCCCAAGTGGTGAGCCGGCCGGCTCACCACTAAGCATGTTTGATTGACAGCTAGGATGAGTGAATGGGGGTATGCTGCATAAAAGCAGGGCTTTGGGGACTGTAACTTCAGAAGTCGCCACAGGACCTGAGAATCCGACGAGGGAGAAGCTGAGCCGACCTACCACGACAACACCACCGGTGGAGCCCTGCGGAACCGACTCACCACTTCCCGACGACAGAGAAGATCTCCCGGCTGGAGAGGCTTCTTCCCCTGACTGGTGGGCACAACCAGTTTACCTTCTCTTCGCACCCCAGACCGGCTAAGTGGTCGAATTGCCCGTGCCAAGCACCCCGGCAACCGGATAGCTCTTACCACTGGACCGCAAACTAAAGGACTGCTCCTTTTACCTGAGAAACTCTGCGGCTGGTTTCTTCCCTGGCAGTGCAACGGACTCCTGTCTTCCTCCCCGACGAGATCCTCTCTTCCCCCGGACGAAGCACCGACTTGCATCCGCTGCCAGGAACAACTGCCCCCGCTGGAGTATTCTCGCCACTTTAAGGTACCGTGTCCGCCAGGCCTCCCTTTCTAAAGATTGCTACAAGGTAATAATAGCCCCTTAACCTTCTGGACTGGGCTGGCCGCCTTGACCTAACTGGTCCCTTTCTTTGGTCCAACTCTTTTTGAACCTTTAAAAGACTATTGTGCACTGCAACCGTGTGACCTTGGACACATTTCGCTGTGATCCCCTTAAAGTGGATCCGGCCTACTGACTCTAAACTCACAGTGTTACTTTACCTTCCTCTCTTGTTGTGTTCGTGAAAAAGTGTTGGGATCTGTTTCAATTTATTCTCTGCTTTTCTCTCCCTTTTTAAACGAATTATTGGAGTGCCATCTACGTAAAGCGCTCACCACTGTCTGAAAATAAGGGGGACTTTACTTAAGACTTGTCTAATATTCTTTTAAGGGAGTGTATATCTTTTAGTGACCGTGTTTTTGGATTGCTTACTATCAGTGCCTGGGTGTTTTTCTAGATGTGGTTTTAAATAAATAATTATATCTCTTTTACACCAAGCTCTGGTCAGTGTTTACTTGCTCTATTGTGTTCTTTTGACCTATTGTGAATACTCTGTATACTGCCTAACTCTTCTTGAGGGAAGTCTGACTGCTCAGCCACAGCTACCAAGTGAATCTGTGTGGTACAGACTTCTACCAAGTGGGTTTACTGCCAAACACCTGTAGTCCTAAATCTTTTGCAGTGGTCCCAGAGGGAACTGCACAGGTTTCTGCCTAACAAAAACATCTTCTTTCTCAACCTCTCTGTTCATCCACCTTCAGCTCTGAGGGTCAGAAGCTTCTCCAAGTAGAGATTTGGGGGCAGATCTATTTCCCTGGCTGGGGCCTCCCTCTGCAACAGCCTCCCTGCCTCTCTCAAACTTCAGCAGAACCACCTCTGGTTCAGGAAGCAAGTAAAGACCTTCCTTTTCACTTCCGTTTTCTCTTCTGCTCCCCTGCTGATGCACCTGACTGCTACGCGCACTGGTCACCTAGTCACCTTCTGAACTCGGGCCCAGGCTCCTGCATAACCAGTTGCCCTCGCACTGCCTCCGTATTCACAACCACTTGAGGGTCTGTGTCTGCAACCCTACAGTCCCTTCTCTCTGCACTTATAAGCCACTCGCTGGGTGCACTTGTGAGTTAACTGCACTTCCCCCATCCCCTGCCCCCTGGCACTTCTCTCCTTCCCTCTTCCCCGCACTTGCGCGATCAGAGTGACAAAAGGCCTAGTGAGATTGTTATTTTGTCCTCCCTTTGTTTCCCCTTCCTTGTCGAGCCTAGAAACACTTATAATTTGGCATTTATAACGTGCCTATACACATCATATTCCCCGGTTGCTGGCTCATGGCCAACAGACCACTAATATGGCCAGGGTCACTTGTAATAAATTAGGGACTGGGATGAGAATGTGCATATTTGTTGTGGTTCAGTAAATATTTTGAAAAGAGATTTGTGTCTCCTCCTGCCTATACTAGGTTCTTGTGAGATTAACCCACAAGGTTTTTTGGCAGCATGCAAGATTTGATTCGCCGGATACCACGAGTGGACATCTGGCAAGAAACTGCCACTTCAAACTGCACAACTGTTGGCGCCTGAGATTCTGACAAAACAACATTTATACTTGCAAAAAGAAGAAAAAAATCCCCATTAAAAGTAACTCATTCCAAGCACCTCAAACCTCAACTGTGCCCAAATACTATTCTTTAACTCTCTCACATCCACCCTCAAGGCAATCTGATCCATAATTGTAAATACGTCCTAACCATTATGACGCACTTCAAAAAGTAAATCTAATTTGTGTGAGAAGGAATATGTTCCTGCAATAAGATTTCAAAAATTTCTTTTCTCACAAAAAGACAAAAACAAAGTGTTCCCTAACCCATCACAACCTCTCACTTATGCATTGCTCCTGTTTTGCCTCCCTACATCTACCCTGAAAGCAAACGTCCTCTTCACTTCCTCCGGATATCATTTTAAACACATTGCCATTTCCTATTGAAGCAAAAAATACTCACCAGAATGCCTTGCATTGGTAAACAAAAAAGAAAAGGGTTTAAAGCACCATGGGAAATGCATATTAAAGATTTTGGTAGTAAAGGCTCCACGCTCCCTGCCCAACGAAAAACCAATGCAAAATGAAAAAAAAACATGCCCCTTATTTTCATGCTTCAACATTTAAACCATAAAAAGTACTTTTTTATGCTTTATGACTTTTAAAACATTGAATGAATAATCAAACTTTCAAATTATAGGGGCCAGAAAACATCTTTGGAAATCACCATACAGACGTGTCAAAAGATATATATTGCATACCAGTAATAATCTTTCTCTGGCTTGTATGTTCCTAGAATCACGTGCTTTGCATAGGTCATCCAGTGGTTTGTGCAAAGTATTACATTGTCTTGTGTTTCGTAATTCAACCGTCAACAGGGGCATGCGTACCTGCAATACTATCCCGACTCTACGTGTGCGGGTACCCATAATCCTTCACGCATTGACATTCTCAGACTGTTTTCAGTCATGGTGTGTGACTCAAACATTAAGTGATTTTTTATGTCCTCCTTTTGCTCCAGTTTGCGGAGGATGGGTGGGTGGGTGCATGTTATCTATGGAAAGCATGCGATCCTAAGCAGATATAATGCACAGAAAGATGATTACTGGTAAATAATCTTTGCCTTCTGGGCCTGGTGAATCTGCTTAGATTCAGATGCTTTGCATAGATTGTCAAGCAGTAATCCCTAGAGGTGGTGGGCTAGAAGGAGAAGATGGAAATACATGTTTCAATATTGCTTAACCAACCCAAAGGTCTGTTTTTGTTTGTGTACCAGCACAATAGTGTTGTGCAACAGTGTGCACTGAACTCCATGTAGCTGCTTTGCAAGTGTCATCTAATAGACCATATGCAAGTTAAACTACGCCAGTAATTCTGGTAGAATGCACTCTAGGAGTAAACAGAATAGTTTTGTTTGCCAAAGAGTTGCACAATTGAATACATCTGACAAACCACCTTACAATGGTTGCTTTATTAACTTTATCTCCTTCACCAGCATGTTTCATCCCCCTAATTAAGCAATCATATCATATCATATACACATAACTGGATGTGGAACTGCACAGAGGATGGCCTCCCCAATAATTCAAAAGTTCTAATCTGTATTTCCTTATGCTGCTGGGTCCATATTCCTGGTATTCTGAAGTACAGAAGAGGAGCTCCCAACCTATTTGTGATGATTCGGAGGTTATAGTTGTGCAGGAGGGACTAAGAAAAGACGTTTGTGTCTGTCCCCCACGTTTCCATCTGTGCCTTTTACCACTATACACTGATCCATTCATGGAGGGGGTCTCATGTTCAGACGTGCATGTGGAACCAAGTAAATGCAGTAGGCCATCAGCCGCAAAACTCTTAAAACAATCTACACTGTAGGACATTGATGTCTTGTGGTGGTTGTTGCAAGAAGTGCATTTGTCATCTCCTGTGGGGGAAAGGGCATTGCCTGTTGGGGAGTTCGAATACTTCCCAAGATTTTTTTGGTTTGTGCTCCAAGCAGACTTAGCTTTTTCATCTTCAAACCCTAAACATTGCAATAGTTGCACTATGTTGTACGTGTTCATGGTGCACTGTCTGGGACCATTACCAGTATTCAGGCAATCGTCCTGGCAGGTATGAATATGTACTGCTCCTCTGTGTAAATGTCCTGCCACTATCGATAGCACATTTGTGAATTCTCTGGAGGTTGACATTATTACTGAATAGTAGTACATTGAACTGATCATGATGGGCACCCATCTTCATGAATTTTCAGTACTTCAGGTGCATGTAAATATGAAACTATCTATTGTGTCCATCGTTGTCAACTACTAGCACTATTGTAGAAGAGGGCAGATCTTAAGTCATTTGAAATGTTTTGTGATTTTAAAAATCTGTTCAGAGGCCTTAGATATAATATAGAAATGTCCTGTCTTTCTTTGACACAACAAAGAACATTGAATAAAAACCCTTGTTTTGTTCCATTACTAGCATTCCCTCTAAGGCACCTTTTTGTAAGTCTACCTCTGAGCAGAGCATTAGATGGAGGTGCATCTTATGTATGCTGTATGTGATCCAAACCTAATCCGCAAACATCAGAAAGAGAAAGACACGGTCACCACGGCTAGAAGTATTACATAGCAGAGAGCAATGCGATTTTTACTTAGACTGCCAAGGCTCTTAGTCTGTGTGAAGACCCCTCAATGCTCTACAGTATCTTGCATGCTTTAACTCCAAAAGGTATCTCATCTCCCCAATGTGTATTATGGGTTGGGCTGATTTGCAGTGAGGGTGACCTATTGAAATGGAGATATTAACCTGCAACGGAGCGTAAACCAAGCAAGAAGTAACACAAGTTTATTGGGCCCAAACAGCTAGGAAGCACAGTTCAGACAGTCCAGTGGAACTGTACTGAATGAATTGAGTGATCAAAGCCCCCCACTGAGGCTAAATATTTTATAACCAAATTACAGAATTATTATACAAGATATCGGTTACATTTTCAGGGCAGGTCAAAGGAGCCGATTGGTGGAACTACATCGGTACCATATAAGAATACAAGGATTGAAATTCAGGGGAGCTGCTCGCTATTTAGCTCCTGGTAAATATAAAAGTGCTGCTGGTAATCGTTTTGAAAGTCCAAGGCAGGAGCTGGTTTCAGCTCCTGCTGAATTAGCCTCCTGGGAACATGCATACATCAACCCTGTCAGCCTAACCACTGCGCCAAGACAAACGTTTCTACTACATAAAACAGAGCAAGTGAGCCTCCAGAACCCATTCCTTTAAAGATTCACACACCAAGAAAATATAAAAATGAAAGAAACAGCATGTGCACACGTGATAATTGCCTTTCTAGCATTTAAAATGTGTGTACAATTTCAAACTTTTTCCCTTCAGCTGTGCTTTTGAAAGAAAGTTAAGTCAATTTCACTCCTTTTCATATAGGAAAGCAGTGACAGAACAAATTTCTTGCAAAGCCTTTCTTTTAGAAGGCCTAACAGCATATTTTCTTGCAACACTTAAAGGCTGTAAAATTATATTATAAACAGCTACACAAGACCATCCTATTACTGCAGGAAACCCGACTGTTTTTCTTTGTTAACGTTTGAGCGGAATATAGCTCTAAATGGAGAATACAGATTTTAAAAAGCAGGTGTAGCTTGCAAATTTCTCCACATACACGTTGACTTACACATTAAACAGAGGTTACTGGTGAAGTCGTCTAACCTTTGTCATTTTGTTAAAAAAAAAAAAGTGTTCAATTCGGAAAAACATTACCTACTGCTGTAAAACACACTTTGCTGTAAAACACACTTTGCTGAAAATGTCCGGCTTCCATCTAATCTCTCCAAAATATGCATCAAGTCTCATACATGTCAATAGAAATCACAAGTCAGACCAGGATCTTGACGTTCGGGAAACACCTGTGCAACAGGTTGTCGGCTATAAAAAGAATCTACAATACAAGTATGCTGTATATGGCTCCTAAGAGAAAGCACATAATAAATTGGGCTAGATGCCTTTTCAAAATCACGGTTTACTAATGTTTTGGTGTCGTTTGATATTCTTAGTGGGTTAATGCACCAGATGCAGAGGTCTTAAATGTGTAAAATCTATCTCAGGTTGGAACCATAGCTGGCATAGCAATCATCCATCCTCCTAAGGTCTTTAAAATACGGTAGAAAAACCCCTGCAATACACTGCGGCATGAGTCATGTAGCGTATGTAGCAAACATCTTGGCATCTAGTATATTCGACAACTGCACCAGAAACCCATTTTTCAGTCTTAGAAGCAAAACCAGAGTTACTTTTAAAACCTTACCCATTCTCCTCACCTAAAAAGTGAAGGGATAGGGTGGGGTAGATATAGGGGGCAGTAGCAGGAGAGAGAACAAGGTGGTAGCAGAGAAAGAGGCAGTAGCAGAATGAAACGTGTCAGTGAGTGCATAGCAAAAGCAACAGATGTAGCAATAGAAAAAGGTGTTCTATTGACAGTCCTGGGAGTAGCGGCAGACATGAATAATGACAGTGCGAGGAAGCAATAGACACAAATAGTGAGGCTAGCATAAGAGTAAAAAAAGGGAAATAAATATGAAGCTGCATTGCACAAGATCATAATAAAAAAGATTTGGGTGCTTATCACAGATTGGAAATAAAAGAAAGTATAACCATTTTTCAGGCATTCCAGAGTGAATAAAAAGTGGCATCCTATACCTATAAATCTTTTTGTCTGAGAATCTTTTGATCTTCTGCAGAACTTTTTTTTCAACTAATGTTTTATGTGTACACTATCCTAAGAAAACCTTCGAGATTTTAACAGCCTCTGTGTCGGATGAATAACTCCTGGTCAGAGGGAAATCCTTCACACGCTGGAGCTACTTTCAGTTCCTGCTTCTTAAATCTGAATTTCGAACCCTGAGAATGTATATGTTAAGTGGCCCCGATTGGGTGGACAGTTTCTTGGACAAAAATCCCATTAACACCCCTCGTGAAGTCAAACCTTCCCACACCGCTCCTCAATTACGTGATTGTGCTGAAAAGGCAAAAACACTTGTTTGCCATTGGTTGGCAATGCCCCAAATATAAATGGATAAACTGCATACTGATTGGACATAAAATCTTGAGATGGTAAGGAGCAAGAAATTCGCACTGAGTCTGACCAATGATGTGCTGCGCGGACATGAGCGAGGACACTGTACATTATTGTTTCACCCTAGGGACACCAAAATATCTCCCTGCTGATTGACTCCGTCACTGGCCCCATAACCACTAGCCCAGTGCTCTGGCCAACATATCCCTTCTCTCACATTGCTTCCAGGTGCAGTCTGAAAAAACTCCAGCACACTGTGGCTGGATTTTACGTAATAACTGTATTTGTTTTCTATTTTACAGCCAATTCTCGCTGTGCACCCTGGTGCCTGGCTCAGTGGCCTCGAAAGTATCTCTTGGAGTGACTTTGATGGGGCTGTGTTCTCCTGGGAAACTTCAGCTGTGCAACATTTCTGCACACTTTCTGCTGAATGTTCAAGAAATACATACTGCTGTCACAAAAGCCTGTAGCCCTTTTATTATGAGCCGTCTGCAAGAAATGCTTTCCTAACATGTAAAAGACACAAAAATGTTCAGATATTGCTCAAAAGTGCCCCCACCACATTACCTTCTAAGGCCCCGCACATGCCCGCCTGGCGTGCACGCTACACAACTACCCATTACTACACCCAAATCACCCACTGTTTATTGCGGTACCCCGTAAGACTTCTCACGCTGCGCCTGCTTCTGTGTCCCCTCATGCAAGCAGCACCACGTTCAATGGCAACCCCATTCCTGATGTCACCTACCAAGTCACTCTGGACGTCACCGCGTTACTTACACAACAAGTACGTGCGTGCCCCCTCCCCCGGCAGCCTTGAGCCTGGACCTTTACAACAAGACACCTTTCAATCAATCTATCCCAGCCAGCAGCTCAGTGCTCTTTTCCTTTGGTATACATATTCCAGTTACCCTGCGTAGGCTCCCCCGTTGTGCCTCGTTCTTCTCCGGGGAGCAATCCAATATCAAACAGGCCTCTGTGTATGCCGAGCAATCTACCCAAAAAGCCTCAGTTATCTATATCCATGGGTGGCATTGTAAACCTTCCTGGGGGACCAAATTCAGGCATATCGATTTGTGTGTGTGCGTCGTACGCAGGGTGTTGTTCCTCTGGCCCAGTCAACATTAAGGGGCAACATGTATGTTCCCTCCGCCCACCCTTCCTTGTTTCCCTCACACATTTTTTATTTTATTAAGCACATAGTTTTTTTGTTTTTCATAAAATCCTCATCTTCCAAAGCCAAGAGATGGAATGACATTTTCAATATCAAGAGTCCGTAAAATTCATCAACACAAACCAACCCCCTCCAAAGCCCCCAAAAGTCCAAATTAATTTCGGTCTACCCACCTCCCAATCATCCTCCCCTCTAATTTATTCCCCATAGAACCATCTCTTGGCATAGAGGACTCTATCTTGTGCCCCTCCCAATTAAACTTAAGTTATTCTTTCAGGACTTCAGTTCCTTTCCTCAGCAAGACCCTGTCCGGGTTAATAGTTAGTTGGTCTTTCAGAGCTTGGGCTCCTGTAATACCAAAGATAACATCCGAGTACAAACCCAAAGCTCTGGTCGCCGAGCTATTAAAGCCCCCATAAAGGGTTTCCCACCATGCATCAGCGTTCAGACCACAGACTTTGTTCAATTTCTCAAGTAGCAGGACTGTTCGTTCTCTCCTTTCCCAATTTAGGGCACAATAGTATCAAGTGTCGCAGGGATTCCCCTTTCTGCTGGCAGAAACGGCATTTGTCCTCCTTTACAAGACCATATTTGAACAGCACTTCTTTAATTCTTAATATGTTTAAGCGGAATCTCAAAATCGGGTCTCAATACTTCGGGCAAGGACATTTTTCTGAGATACTCAGGGGTATTACTTGGCATACTAGTGAGTAGTTTGGACAGTGTGGAACAAGTTACTTACCTGTAACTGTTGTTCTTCAGCATGGGTCTGGCATGGATTCACATGCTCATTCCCCGTCGTCAGGCCGGGAATCCTCGGTAAAGAAAAAAAATCACTATCAGTTTCGTTTCTGATCTGTCTTTCTCAGTAGTAACCAATCACTGGTCGCTGGGTCATACTGCCCCCAGCCAATGACTGCCCTATCCCTAGGCCCCGCCTCTGGCAGCCATCCTCAGATTTGGTAGCACGTGAAGAGGCAGTATGACCAAGTGAAGAGCCGCAGAGGGGTAGGAGGGAGGGTTTGCATGTGAATCCATGCCAGACCCATGATGGAGAACAACAGTTGCAGGTAAGTAACTTGTTCCTTCTCCAGCATGGGGTCTGGCATGGATTCACATGCTCATGAATATAAGAATAAATAGCAGTACACACATGCACAACCACGGGAGGTGGCAAAGGCTCAACATTAAGCATTACATCAAAACTCAACATTAAGCATTTCTTACCTCCTCACCAGGCTCACCTTAGGAGAACAGGTTGCGCAGCACTGCTTGGCCGACCCTGGACTCCTCCCTGGAATCACGGTCGACGCAGTAGAATCTCGTGAAGGTGTGCGTCGACCTCCATGTAGCAACCCTGCAGATGTCCAGCAGGGGCACACCAGACAAGAACGGCGTGGTAGCAGTGATAGCTCTGGTCGAATGGGTTCTCGGACGGCCGGTTTGCCAACCGATGACAGTGCATGATGCAGCCGGAGAGCCATCTGGAAATGGAAGCCTTTGAGAGACCCTTCCCTTGGTTCACAGGTCCAAAGTTCACAAACAGCTGTGATGTCCTCCGAAAACTCTTCGTTCGGTCCACGTAGAACTTCAGCGCTCTAGCTACATCCAGCGAGTGCAAAGTCCTCTCGGCCGGCGACAAAGGAGGCGGGAAAAAAACTGGTAACACCAAGGGCTCGTTGAGATGGAAGTCTGACGGCACATTGGGCATGGAGGAGGGGTGCGTCCTCTGCACTACCCTCGTATCGTGAAAGGTCAGGTATGGAGGCTTGCAGGATAGCACCTGGATCTCTCCCACGCGTCGTGCGGAGGTGATGGCCACCAGGAAGGCTGTTTTTCACGACAGAAACTTCAACGGGCCGAATGCAACGGCTCGAATGGCGGACCCATGAGCCTGGTCAGCACCACGTTGAGCTCCCACGCTGGGGCTGGTGCCTTCACCGGCGGGACTGATCTAAACAGTCCTTTCATAAATTCCTTAACCAGGTGATGAGACCACAGGGATGACTGCCCTGTAGTCCTGGTGTATCGGGAAATCGCTGCCAGGTGTATCTTGATTGAAGCGTGAGATAGTTCAGCTTTGGCTAGCGACAGTAGGTACGGCAATACTTGAGGGGCCGTAATCCGCAGAGGGTTAATCTTCTGTGCCCGGCACCAGATAGAGAACCTCTTCCACTTATGTCCGTAGCACTTGAGAATTGAGGACGCCCTGGCCTTCGCAAGAACCTCTCTGCAGTCTGCCGGGATATCGTACCCTCCAAACTCTAATGCTGCAGGAGCCAGGCCTGCAAGTTCAGCGACTCTGGGTCGTGATGAAGAATGGCGCCTCCTTCTCTCGAGAGAAAATCTGCGTCCGCCGACAGCTTGATTGGTGGGGACGCTGACAAGTCCAGAAGGTCCGGGAACCAGATCTGTCTCGGCTACGCCGGTGCGACGAGGATCTTCCTGCACCGGGACTTGAGCTGGTTGACGAGTCGGAACGGCAACGGAAGGAACGCATATAGGAACAGGCCATCCCAGGGGAAAGAGAAAGCATCGCCCATGCTCCTCGGTTGGGGAAACCTGCTGGCGAACCTCTGGCACTTGGAGTACGTCGCCGTCACGAACAGGTCGATCTGGGGTTTGCCCCATCGCTGAAAGAGTCAGTCCACTTGGTCCTGGCGTAGGTCCCACTCGTGGCACGAGCGCAGCTCTCTGCTGATTGAGTCGGTGATGGTGTTTTTTTATCCCTGCCAGATGAAACGGCACCAGAAACATCCCTTGAGCAACGGCCCAATGCCACAGATCCTGGGCTTCCTTGGATAGGGCTGGGGACCTGGTTCCGCCCTGCTTCTGGATGTAAAACATTGTGGTGGTGTTGTCGGTGAGGATCCTCACAACCTTGCCCTTGAGGGATGGGAGAAAGGACCTGAGGGCCCAGAACACTGCCCGGAGCTCCAGGATGTTGATGTGGAGCGGCTTCTCCTCCGGGAGCCAAAGGCCTCTCGCGTGAAGATCTCAGGTGTGGCCCCCCACCCCTCCAGGGAGGCATCCGTCGTCACCGTCACCTGGTGGACGGGGGTCTGAAAATCTGTTCCTGCCGCCAGATGAGTGCGGGTGCCCCATCACCGGATTGCTCGACGGAAGGTCTTGTTGAGAGGGATCCTGTCTTCGAAGCTGCCCGTTGCTTGTATCCAGCGGGCGGCGAGGAACTCCTGTAGAGGGCGCATCCAAAGCCTGCACAGGCGCACGAGATATATGCAAGAGGACAGCATCCCGAGGAGGGACTTGATGGACCTCACCTTGGCCACGTCCGTGGCCAGCAGACGCTGCACCTTGCCCAGGATGGCCTTTGTCCTTTCCTACGACGGTGAGGCCAGACACACCACTGTGTCGAGCTTGGCTCCCAGAAACAGTGCGACTTGTGAGGGGACCAGGTGGGACTTGGGGAAGTTGATGGAGAACCCCAAGTCCGTGAGTAGCTGGAAGGTCTTCGCTGTGTGTCCCACGGCGAACTCCCTTGTCCTTGCGCGGATGAGCCAATCGTCCAGGTAGGGGTAGACGTGGATCCCCTGTAGGCTCAGCCGCGCTGCCACGGGAGCGAGACACTTGGTGAAAACCCTAGGTGCCGAACGGGAGGGCCTTGAACTGGTAGTGCCGCCCTTGGACCACGAACCTGAGGAACTTTCGGTGTCCTTTTAAAATGGGGATGTGAAAGTATGCATCCTCCAAATACGACGACGACAGGAAATCACCCTCCTACAGCTGTCCCAGCACGTGCTGGAGGGTGACCATCCATAACTTCTGTCCCTTGATGTACTTGTTCAGTCGTCGCAGGTCCAGGATGGGTCGCCATCCTTGTTAGGCAGAAACCTGTGCAGTTCCCTTAGGGACCACTGCAAAAGATTTAAGACTACAGGTATTAGCAGTAAACCCACTTGGGAGCAGTTTGTACCACCCAGATTTACCTGGTAGCTGTGGCTGAGCAGTCAGACTTCCCTCAAGAAGAGTTAGGCAGTATGCAAAGTATACTCAATAGAAACTTAGATACAATAATATAAGCAAACACTGACCAGAGCTTTGGTATCAAAGTATATAATTATTTATTTATAAACACACAGTGAAACACTCCAGCACTCTTATTGTAAAATATTCTAAACACAGTTACTATTATGATTATATACACCCCTTTTCCCCTTATTAGAAAATCACAGTAAACACCACTTCTTTTCATACAGAGGTGAGCGCTTAGCTAGATTACACTCTACTAAGGTTGTGGAAAAGGGAGGGGAAAAAGACAGAATATGCAGGATTACACCACTCTACGATTCAGGAACACTATTAACAAGGCAGAGAGCAAAAAGTCACTGGTGAGCCAAAGTCCAACGGCTGGGCCCACTCTTAGAGAGAGCAGAGCACAAATGCACCCAAGATCACACAGTTACCCTAGGCTCAGAAAGTCTTGCAGAGGGTTCAGAAAAGAGTTTAGAGAGGCTTTAGAAAAGTTTAGCCAGGTTGTCCCAGGCTAACCAAGGTTCGAAAGCCGGGGGCTAAATCTATCCCGTACAGTTGGTTGCAAGGGAAGCCGGGCGGGACACGGTACCTTAAGTGGGAAGGATCCTCCAGCGGTGGCAGTTGTTCCTGGTAGTGGTTGCAAGTTGCGGCGTCGTCCAGGGGAAGAGAAGATCTCGACGTGGAGGAAAGATGCAGGTCGTTGCACTACCAGGGCAGAAACCAGCCGCAGAGTTTTCCGGTAAAAGGTGGTACCTTTATCTCGCGGTCGTGGTAAAACGTGGTATCCCGTTGCCAGGGTGCTTAGCACGGGCAAGGCGGCCACGAGATACGTCGGGAAAGCGAAAAGACGGTGAAACTGGTTATCCCCACCAGTCAAAGGAAGAAGACTCTCCGGCGGGAGATCTCCTCTGTCGTTGGGAAAAGTGGTGAGACGGTCCAGCAGGGCTCCACCGGTCGTGGTGTCGTGGCAGGTCGGCTCAGCTTCTCCCTCGTCGGATTCTTGGGTCCTGTGGCGACTTCTGAAGTTCCAGTCCCCAAAGCCCTGCTTTTATGCAGCAAACCCCCATTCACTCAGCCTAGCTGTCACTCAAACATGCTAAGTGGTGAGCCGGCCGGCTCACCACTTGGGCCAATCAGGACGGAGTGCGACTTGAGTTGCCTCGGCAACTCAGTCCAGGGTGCCTAAATTCCCCTCCACCCCGCCTAAGTACCCCAGACATAGTGGCACCACTTTGGAGGGCTTCTGTGGAGAAGCCCACCAAAAAGTGGAACAAAGGGCTCGACTTGGGCTGGAGTCACAGAAGAGAACACAAACGCCATTTTAGAATCAAGTTTTGGCAAAAAATACCAACCGGCGAATTAATATTAATTAAATAAACCGGCGGTACGTTCGAGGCTACCGTAAATAATTAA
Source organism: Ambystoma mexicanum (assembly GCF_040938575.1). Lineage (NCBI taxonomy): Eukaryota > Metazoa > Chordata > Amphibia > Caudata > Ambystomatidae > Ambystoma > Ambystoma mexicanum. Next base: position 870,926,772 of record NC_090931.1, read on the forward strand.
ATAAAGATAGTAGCCTAAAACAATGGGAAATCCCATAGGAAAATATTTGCGGTTGAATATAAAAAGTAGTATCCACTGCCACCAGCCAAAACACGATCAGGGGGGACGGAAACGTGCCCCCTCGACTAACAGACCCTGGGGCAATCGAATTGCCCCAGCCAGTACGTCCACAATATGATGGTTTGTACTGGTTCTGTTCAGAATTTTAAGACTAGTAAAGTCAATGATGACTTTACATGCCCTGGGAGACAGTAGTCAGTCCCAGGGTATGGAGTCTATACTGGGGGGTCACTATGACACCCCTGTGTTACTGCACGGAGGGTGCTGTGTAACACACATCACAAAAACACATGAAACCCTATGGAGTAAAAGACCCCATAGCCCATTAGACACATCTAGATTCAAAGAAACACTCAAATCATGTCCAAGAGTGAGGGTAAAAGAGTCTCACTCTTGGCAGGAGAAAAAAATAAACCCCAAAAATCCAGCAAAGCTGCTGGGGGACTCACTAGGTTAGGAAATTCAGCCTAAACAGAGAATTCTCCCCAACAATCCTCCTATCTTCTTTTTCACGACAAAGTACCTTGAGTACACTCCGGAGCCCCGGAGCCTCTTCGGGACGAGCTCGATGGCACCTTTTTTGAGCATCGCCCTTACCTCCAATAGCAGTTGAGGGAGGTGATTTTCCTTCCTGGCCACGGATGGAAAGCAGGGGCACTTTTTTAGAAATTCGAGGGCGTGCCCCTGGGCCAGGGCGTCCAGCACCCAACGGTCGGTGGAGATGGACTCCCACACGCTGACGAACTTCCCCAGCCGGCCTCCCACCGGGGTGCTTCGGTGGTGGCCCGACACCACGGTTGTTTCAATCTTGCTTGGAGGACGCCTTGCTGCCTTGGCCTCTCTGGCGACGACGGCGGGGTCCACCCGACTTGCCTCGTCCTCTATAGGCTTCCTGCGACGAGGAGCGGGCCGCTTGGCGGTACGTAGAGGAGCCACCGCCAAATCCCTTGGAGGCACCCTGCTTGCCTCCGGTGCTCCGAAAGGACGGCCTTCGTTGCCGGAGGACGCCTAGGGCCTTAGCTGTCTCCGTGTCCGCCTTGATGGCTTGGAGGGACTCATCCACTGTTTTCCCAAACACATTGTTCCCGTCGAATGGCATGTCTAAAACCTTGGCTTGTACGTCCTGGCGGAAATCCGTTGCCTTGAGCCACCCTCGTCGTCTAAGGCAAACGCTGTTGCCTAGCTGGCGGAAACCGGTGTCGGCAATGTCCGTTGCCACCGTAATGGCGTGGTCCGACGCCACTTCACCTTCTTGCAAGATCTCCAGGGCCTCGGCCCTCTTGTCGTCTGGTAGGAAGTCCAACAGGGGCGCGATTTTGTACCATAACTCCCTGTCGTAGCGGGCCAAGATGGCAAGTGTGTTGGCCGCCTTAATCGTTGTTGTCGCCGACGAGATAACTCGTCGTCCCATTGCGTCCAGCTTCTTTCCTTCGCCGTCTGGCGGGGAAGTTGACGTTGAGGCTGATGCCCTCTCCGCTTTCTTCTTGGCCGCCGCTGAGACGACCGAGTCAGGGGTCGTTTGTGCCCCAAGGCAAAATAGGGCCGCGTCGGGGACCCGGTACTTCTTCTCGTACCGATCCCTCTTGGCAGGCGGCATAGAAGGGTTCTTGAGGAGGGTGAGACCCTCGTCCCAGATGTCATCCAGCAGAAGCAAGGTGAGGACTGTTTTCCTTTTGGCCTCACGCCGTTGGTAAAGGAAACGTTCCCTCTTCTTCGCTTCGGGGTAGAGCTGAAAAAGCTTGGATGCCCTGGCGATCATTGCATTGAAAGATCCGATCTCATTGGGCGGGGTGGCCCGGGCTGGGGGCGATGGCAGCTCCGTCCCGTCGTTGGTACCCGTTGTGGGCGTGTCTGTTCCTGTGTCATCCCCAGGGATGGGGGACGTGGGCCAAGGTTGAGTAGGCCGCGAGGGCTGAAAAGGCAGGGCTGGATGGATCAGTCTTCTCCAGTTTGGGGGGCTTCCCGCCGGGCCTGGCTCTGGCTCCTCCGTCGGGCCTGGCTCTGGCTCCTCCGTCGAGCCTGTTTCCGGTTCCTCCATCAGTGGTAAGGGCAATCTCGTCCTCATCTCCGAACATAAGGATTGTAATGCCAACAAAATGGCTGCCGAGTTGTCCTGCGGCTCCGGAAGCGACAGGTGACAAGGACCTTGGCCGGTGCCGCCGTCGCTCTCGTCGTCACCTTCGTCGGGATCCCTCCCGTGGGAACGGGCCTCTTTGACGCCCTTGTCGAGGCCCTCTAGGACTTCTACCAGCTCATGCTTGGATGCTGTGTCCGTGTCCACAATGGCCACCACCCCCCCTCTTTTTCCGCCGGGGTCTTCATGGGGGTCTTTTTGATGGGTCTGAAAGAGGCTTCCATCCTCGGAGGCAGGGAGACTCTGGGCCCGAGGTCGCCTCCACTGGTGTAGCCTCCAGAGGCTGCGCCAGGGCCTCCGCAACTTCCTCGATAGAGGCCCTGGCCAGGTCAAACGAGGCCTTTACCACCTTATGTGGGCCTGTGGCCTTCACCTTGGGGGGAGGGTCACCGCCTCACTCCCCCTCAGCCGGATCCTTCCAGCACGACCGGGGCCTCTCCAGAAGCTTCGCCGGGTTCTCGGCCTTCCTCTTCCCTGAGCCACAGCATTGGCTCGTGGTTGATGGCGCTGGAGGATGCGTCCTGCCTGGCAGCCGAGGAGCCCGATCGTTCGGCGCTCCCGGTGCCCGCGGACTAGCGGTGCTTTGCCTTCTGTTGGGCCCCTGTCGCCGGGGCGCCCTCACAGGACTTAGAAGACCGCTCGGACTTCTTCTTCTCACCTGACGGGCTCTTTCCTTCCAGCCAGTTGGAGAGACGAAGGTGTCAGTCCCTGATGGTCCGTTCCGACATATTCCTGCAAAACGCACAGTCCTTCTCCAGTGCGTTATGTCCTCATGAAGGCAGTAGACACATTTCGAGTGCTCGTCCTCCTTGAACACATTCTGCAGCTGGCATCCAGGGAAAACCCTGAACAGCTTTCCGGGCGTCTAGCTTCCTTTCTCCTGGGCCATGTTTGGGTAGGCCACAGAACCTCCTGGACTCCTCCAAGAAGCGTAACTCGACAAAATATTCACTCTTGAGGGGCATAGAAAAATCTGACACGGATCCCAGTTAATCGGATGTAGAGACGGTGGAGATTGAGGCTCTATTTGACCGAAAAATGAGAAATTCTCTTTGAAAAAAGCGCGAAAATGCAGCAAAAGCTCGAGAGCTAAACACGAGGACTCCCAACACTTGAGCGTGCTGTAAAAATCTGAGGATGGCTGCCAGAGGCGGGGCTTAGGGAGAGGGCAGTCATTGGCTGGGGGCAGTATGACCCAGAGACCAGCGATTGGTTACTACTGAGAAAGACAGATCAGAAATGAAACTGTTACTGATTTTTTCTTTACCGAGGATTCCCAGCCTGACTACGGGGAATGAGCATGTGAATCCATGTCACACCCCATGCTGGAGAAGTGGCGTTTTTACTCAGCACGCTTTGGATACAGCCCAATCTGCCGCCAGTAAAGCCTCTTGTGATGCTGGAAATGCATCGGAGGGACAGGGCCTCCGTATCCTTGTCCTTTACTGCTTTTTATCGTGTGTTGTCGTGTTTTCCGCGCAGGAGTTCATGTGGGACTCCTGGCGGTGCAGCTCTCTTTTGGTTTGGTGAACGGACCCGTGGGATACCCTTATGGCACACATGGGTCGGGGGTACAACCCTGTGCCCCTAGTGTATGTTTTTGGGCACCTGTGGGTGGTCCACAGAGCAGGGTAGGGGCTGGTGGCAGCTCCATGCTGAATGTGACAGGTGCGCGGAGTATCCTCCATTTTGGGATACCCCGGCCCTGCCATTGGGATCAGTTGATTCCCGATGGAATAAGAGATGGCCCCGGTGGCCTCTTGCTTTCTATTACCCATTATCTTGTTTTCCCAAAGTCCTGGGAAGCCCTGACTCTGTCCCTTCCCCCTGAATGGCTGTTGGGTGGAAATGCCATATATGGTGGTGTTGTGAAGGCCCGGCCAGACTAGCTGGAGCCTTCGCGGTGATGTATGTTGTGGGTACCTACTGTGGGTGGGACATGGGTGAATAGAGTGTGAGACGAATATGCATTCTGTGTTGATGGTGTCTAGTATCTGGTGGTTGACACAATGGCTGAGACAACCCAGCCCGAAACCGGTATGAATGCAGCTTGGAGTGCTGAATGGCTCGGTACTTGTCCCAATACACATAACTTGTTGCGAGTGTCTGGAGAGAAATGAATGGCCTGAATACCTCATGTGCCTGATTGGCTGCCTGCCTGCATAAATTCCCGTAGTCGTGATTGGATGCTCGAGTGTGACCCAGCGGAATGAATGGAAGATCAACAGTATATCTGGGGACGTCTCACTGCTAGGAATCGTGTTCAGAAGCTGAAGTCCACTACGAGTAACTGGAGTAACTGACGCTTGACCTTGAAACCCCCGCTGGACGAGAAGGAGTGCTGTGGCTCTCCCTCGCAATCTGAAGGGTGCTGTGTTTCCAAGAACTGACCCAGAGAGGACCTGGTAAGGCGCCCTCTTCCCGAGCTACTGTTGTCGGCCACCGTCGACGACTGCCGTCGCCGACCGGAGCCGCCGTGCTCCTGTTTGCCTAAGAACTTCAATTGATCATCGGACGCTCTCGCCGGCATCGTCATCCGCTTGTCTCCTGCTGGAGAAGGCCCGACCGTCGACGCGCCGAGGAGCATCCACCGGTGGGTTTCCCACCACCTAAAGACCACAGAGAGGCCGACTCCTCGACGCCCTTGCTGGGCCACAGTTCTTCATCAATCTCTTTGCGGTCCAGAACTATCGTCACCGAGGTGCCCCGCACACCTCTTCCTTGCAGGACGCCAACGCTCTGGCGTCAACGAGCACCGCTAGGAACGAAGCTGCCACTTCCCTGCCGTAGTTCACCGTCGGACGTTCGACGACCCGTGGCTCCCGCCTGAAAGGGAGGCACTCAAGAAGGATCGGTCGACGCATCGTCGGAGAACTCTACTCCACCAGGTACATTGGGGGGGGGGGGGGGGGTAAAACCTTAATAGGAAGAAGAAAGACTATTGAACATATGGACTGGGCTTATGCGATATATCTTATTTTACAGGTTGCCCAGGTGGGGGGGATCTCCACACAGAACTGTGCCTAAGGGTATGGGTCAGAATTCTGCCTATTGTTTCAACCATCTTTCATTCCTTCCTATCTCTATTGCTGGTTTACTCGTTTTTGATCTGTGTGACATTTTACCCGTACAGTTGATGCACTTTAATGAGATTTGATAACATTAGTGGTACCACTTTAGAATTGTATATATTTATCATTATTGACTTAGAGTACAAAGTGCGTTATTGTGATCGTGTACATACCTTTGAATATTAATTATATAAAGACTGTTTTCAGTAATACAGTGTGTGGACATTCCTTTGTGGGGGCTCGGGGACTACACTGTACTCAAGAACCAGCCTGCATCACCTCCTAAGAAGCTAGGCCTTGATTGCTCGACCACGTACCAATAATAGAGAATCTTGGCTGGGGTCCTCTGTGCCTCTCTTCTACCATATAGAGAGCGGAAGTACAGACGCCCCCTACCAGTCTTTACACCTCTTACCTTCTTTGGATTGTCAGGCAAGGTTTCAGCAGCCCTTCACTGATTTAAGGACCAAAAAGACATGCCCTCTTTGAGCTTAATGGTTATAATTATTGTATATTGTGGCGGACACTCAGGGCCTATTACCTTTCGAAAGGAATTTGAGAACTCCATTGAATTCGAACATGAAATGAGTAAAGGCCCAGCTCGTGCCTAACCACTCCCACTGGAACCGCATTTGGGAGCCCCAGGATTCGCTTCCAGTACTTACTTTCCGGTTTTTCCCAGAATACTTTCAGAAAGTTCAGACCTGCTTCTCCTGCGTATGTTAAAGCTGGAACAACCTTCTGGTTGTAGAAATTGATCAGGGGTTGCAGGGAAAATGTACTATATTTTTTTTTTCTATTGCCAGGAGTATCTCCTCGATCTGAGCTGATCATGATTCCCAGATATCGGGTCGAGACTGTTGTAGTTAGCCTGTCTGTCTCAATCGTCCAACAGAAAGATCTTTTTATCTCAGTTCTTGGGTTTTTTTATCATTAAAATTTCCGATTTACCTATGTTGATCTTTAGCCCGTTTCACTCTGCATAGGGCTGTAAGGCATCCAGCTTTATCTGGAGGCCCACCAGCGTGAGGTGTAACAGGACTAAGTCGTCCGCATATAATAAATGCCCCACTGCGGTTCCATTTATCTTAGCTGAGCATGATCTTTTTGGTTCCAGAATCTCCTTCATATCATTTATGAAGAAGTTGTAAGGAATTGCAGCCAATTGGCATCCTTGTTTCAGACCTCTACGATTTTCAATGACCTAAAATAGATTTCTCAGGTAGTCTAGCTGGATCTGCAGGGTGGTTCCTGTATGCAATTCTCTGATTGCATCCAGGATTGCTTCGGGACAGTCCGTTTTTCATTTTAGTCCATAAACTGTCCATTTGCACACAATCATAAGCCGCCTCTATATCAGTACAGGCCATATACATTTTCTCGTTTGTTTTCAAGATCTTTCTTTTTATGTAACCGATTAGAAGGAGGTTCAAGCCACAATCCACATTTACAATCCAGCTCATATTTGATCAAAGTTTTCTGTTTCCAAACCCCACTCTTTCAATCTTTTAAGGAGGATTCCAGTGAAAACGTTTCCCAAAACATCTAAGAGGGAAATTGTGTGGTAGTTCTTGGGACTGCTTCTGTCGCCTTCCTTATAAATTAGTATAACTACCGCCTTTTTCCATAATGCAAGATGTTAGGCAGAAACCTGTGCAGTTCCCTTAGGGAACACTGCAATTGATTTAGGACTACATGTGTTAGCAGTAAACCCGCTTGGTAGCAGTCTGCACCACCCAGATTTACCTGGTAGCTGTGGCTGAGCAGTCAGACTTCTCTCAAGAAGAGTTAGGCAGTATGCAAAGTATACACAATAGGCACTCAGACACACCAATACAAGCAAACACTGACCAGAGCTTTGGTATCAAAGTATATAATTATTTATTTAAAAACACACTGTTTGAAACACTCCAGCACTCTTGTTGTAAAATATTCTAAACACAGTTACTATTGTAATATATACACCCCTTTTTCCTTATCAGATAAGTCTCAGTAAAACACCACTTTTTTTCATACAAAGGTGAGCGCTTAACTAGATGGCACTCCAATAAGTTTGTGAGAAAGGGAGGGAAAAAGACAGAATATGGAAAGGTACACCACTATAAGGTTCAGGAACACTGTTAGCAAGGCAGAAGAGCAAAAGTCACTGGTGAGCCAAAGTCCAAAGGCTGGGCCCACTCTTAGAGCAGAGCACAAATGCGCCCAAGATCACACAGTTACACTAGGCTTAGAAAGTCTTGCAGAGAGTTCAAAAAGAGTTTAGAGAGGCTCAAGAAAGTTTAGCCAGGGTGTCCCAGGCCAACCCAGGTTCGAAAGCCGGGGGCTAAATCTACCCCGTACAGTCGGTGGCAAGGGAAGCCAGGCGGGACACGGTACCTTAAGTGGGAAGGATCCTCCAGCGGTGGCAGTTGTTCCTGGCAGTGGGTGCAAGTCGCGTCGTCGTCCAGGGGAAGAGAAGATCTCGACTTGGAGGAAAGATGAAGGTCGTTGCACTGCCAGGGAAGAAACCAGCCGCGGAGTTTTCCGGTTAAAGGTGGTACCTTTTTTCGCAGTCGTGGTAAAACGTGGTATCCCGGTTGCCGGGGTGCTTGGCACAGGCAAGGCGGCCACGAAGTACGTCGGGAAGGCGAAAAGACGGTGAAACTGGTTATCCCCACTAGTCAAAGGAAGAAGACTCTCTGGCATCTCCTCTGTCGTTGGGAAAAGTGGTGAGACGGTCCAGCAGGGCTCCACCGGTGGTGTCGTCGTGGCAGGTTGGCTCCGCTTCTCCCTCGTCGGATTCTTAGGTCCTGTGGCGACGTCTGAAGTTCCAGTCCCCAAAGCCCTGCTTTTATGCAGAAAACCCCCATTCACTCAGCCCAGCTGTCACTCAAACATGCTAAGTGGTGAGCCGGCCGGCTCACCACTTGGGCCAATCAGGACGGAGTGCGACTTGAGTTGCCTCAGCAACTCAGTCCAGGGTGCCCAAATCCCCCTCTACCCCTCCTAAATACCCCAGACAGAGTGGCACCACTTTGGAGGGCTTCTGTGGAGAAGCCTGCCAAAAAGTTAAACAAAGGGCTTGACTTGGGTTGTAGTCACAGAAGAGAACACAAACGCCATTTTAGAATCAGGTTTTGGCAAAAAATACCAACCGGAGAATTAATATTAATTAAATAAACCGGCGGTATGTTCGAGGCTACCGTAAATAATTAAATAAAGACAGTAGCCTAAAACAATGGGAAATCCCATAGGAAAATATTTGCGGTTGAATATAAAAAGTAGTATCCACTGCCACCAGCCAAAACTCGAATAGGGGGGACGGAGACGTGCCCCCTCGACTAACAGACCCCGGGGCAATTGAATTGCCCCAGCCAGTCTGTCCACAATATGATGGTTTGTACTGGTTCTGTTCAGAATTTAAGACTAGTAAAGTCAATGGTGACTTTACATGCCCTGGGAGACAGTAGTCAGTCCCAGGGTATGGAGTCTATACTGGGGGGTCACTTTGACACCCCTTTGTTACTGCAAGGAGGGTGCTGTGTAACACACATCACAAAAACACATGAAGCCATGTGGGGTAAAAGACCCCATAGCCCATTAAACACATCTAGATTCAAAGAAACACACTCAAATCATGCCCAAGAGTGAGGGTAAGAGAGTCTCACTCTTGGCAGGAGAAAAAAATAAACCCCAAAAATCCAGCAAAGCTGCTGGGGGACTCACTAGGTTAGGAAATTCAGCCTAAACAGAGAATTCTCCCTAACACTGGAATGTTCCCTTCCTGGGTTATTCTTCAAAACAGTTCTAAGCAGAAGTCCGTCCATATCTCAGGTGCTTAGTGTAAAATTAGACAGCTCGTCAGGGCCAGGGGCTCTTGATGAGCTGGCTTTAGCAAAGATATTTTTTATCTCCTCTCTTTCAATACTGATTGACCATGGTGTGTTACTTGATGACGACTCTTCCGTAGTAAGCACCTTGGGGCTTTTTTACCTGAAAAGTGCTTTGAAATGTTCCACCCAGTCTTCTTGGATAGGATTTAGTTGACACGCTCCCGAGTCTTTTCCATTGAGAAGGGTCCAGAGGGGACTTGTATTTTTAGTATTCATTGCGTGCAACATTTTTATGCCATCGTTTTGGTACAGAATCGGTCGTTGTGACTTAACCCAGTTCCCATATCTCTGCTTCAGCTCTTTCTTCTTGGCCATACTTGACATAAGCATGACCACCTTTAATGACCTCAAATCCTTTAGTAGCTGTTGTTTTTTGTCACCTACTTCTATATTGTAGAGACGATTTCTCTTTAGGACACCTTTTCCCATGCACCCATTGGTATTGCTGAACATCATCAAGCAAGAGTCGAACACCAGTCCCTTTTCTGGTCTAGCTTGCCAGTCTGCCAGCCGCTCAGATAGTGGTGGTAGTGATATCACATCAATCTTTAACCGATTCCGTCTGTTCTCCAGCAATACTTTCCATCCCCAACGACTCCTTCTCTTCGTTTTAGGGGATGCGGAAGAAGGCCAATATCAATGGCCAATGATCACTTAGTTCGGTAGACAGTACGTTTAGTGAATTCACTCTATGGTAAGTTAATAAGTCGACAAAAAAAGAATCCAACGTAGCACTATATCTTCCAGAGTACCATGTTTTAGCCCCATGCTGGTCTACCTTTAACTTGTCCATTCGCCATATACAAGTCTCTACACTCCATTTCATCCAGCCATTTCAGACTCCTGTGGGTTTTTTTCTGATGGGCTTCTAGCCTTTGTATTGTGAGGTGTGTCCTCAACTCGCGTATGTTCAAATCCCTGCATATGATTATTCTGGGGTTGTCCAACTCTGACCTTAAATCATCTATCCATTTTGTAACCAAGTCTAGGAATCGCTTCCGACCTGTTGCTTTCACATTCCAATATAGGTCAAAGATGATCAAGCCCCTTCTTTTGAGCTTTCACGCACATGTAATCTGATTACAATGATTTGTATCAAGGGATGATGCATGACTAACCACTTTCCCTGCGATATTATTTTTAACCAGGGTAAGGAGACCCGAAGTAGGTCTTCTGCTCTTTCCTATTACTACTTTATTCAGGAATCCTGTATATCCATCCAAGTAGGGAGTCTCTCTTAACCAGGATTCCTGAAGGCACGGGACATCTAGGGAAGTTAATCTTGGGTCTATGGATTGAAAAAGATGCAAACCATCTAGACTTCCAGGAACTTATCTTCATCTCCTTTTTTGGTTCCTGGCACCCGGTCTATTTTCTGTCTGGCGAAGCCAGTTTTCTGGCCAACCAGTACCAAGACACCTCTTGATATTCTGCGTTCCAATGTTTCCATATTCAAGGTTAACGGTATAGATCTTTCAGAATTTCTGCCATTTACAGTGATCTTTAGAGCTCTTGGACCTAGCAATTGTTTTGGTGAGCATCTAAAATGGTTTTGAGGACTCATCCTCTGACAGCTGTGGTCTTTGGTTCGGTCCTCTTGTTCATTTGTCTCATCCTTTTCACCTATTTCGACGGGCCCACGCCCTCCTTTAGATCGAATCCCAGGGCTATCATGTCATCTGTTGCACTTAACATCAGGGTTCTTACTGCATTAGAAGTCACATGCAGACAGACCCCGTCGTTCTCTTCATTAATGAAATCCACAATCTTAATGGCCTTAGGTTCAATTACTCTCAACTGGGGGACAGTGTGCAAGAGTGCCATTATATTAGCGTGATTAAATATCAGTCCATCATCGGCCCTTAATACTCTTTCCAGAAAAACTTAAAATATGCATTCCTCTCTTTCCGTTCTTTGTTTGGCTTCCCAACCTGCTTTTTTGAGCTCAAGGGCGATAGGTTCTTGCTTTTATTCTTTGTGTCCTTTTTTCCTAGAAAAAAGTGTCTAATTTGCATTGATTATTCCGCCAGTACTTCCATCATATTGGATTGCTTGGCGAATGCTCTTTCTTTTTGGTCAAGTTGTGCCCTTTTGTCTTTTAGGGTTCTGAATCCCACTGATTCCTTAGTCTTCACAGGATCAATCGGCTCTTCGTCCTCTTCATCCGTGTAGCAAATGATCACTTCTGAACCTTCATCAGAGTGTGCCTCATTTCCCTCATATGTGGACAGCTGCAACAGTGGATCTGCTTCCCAGTCAGACACTTCACAAACTACTTTTCGGTCCACTTCTAATATTTCCAGCTTTTTTCTCCAACTGCTGGTGCTATGGACCGAGCACCTCCACATGGAGGTTGCGCCGCAGCAGAGCGCTTCTACGACTGTTCTCATGTACTTAGTGAGGTTTCTGGGACTAATCTCTAGCAGGCCTTTGTTTTTCTGAACATTTTTGAGGGGGTTGCTGCTGATTTCACTTTTGCCTCTCACTCTTATCAGCGATTTATGCCCTCCTTGCCCTTCGTTTGTGAACTGGTTTGCACTCCCCATTTTTGACGGCCTTGTAGGTTTTTGGAAGCACGAATCAGATGTGTCCGTCAATTTAGGAATACTTCTTTTGCTTTCCTGACATCCGCGGAAGTTGATGCTCCATTACATTTCCCAGTAATTCCAATGGAAGATAATACGCCTTCCTTGTGTTTCCCAATGGGAGTATGGCATACTTATGTTACATTCTTGAATTGGGTCTGCTGGGTGTTGATGGGCTCTACGCACTTGGGATTTAAAGTATCCAACTTTACTTCTCCGTCTCGAATATCCACCTGCTTCACTAGCTCTGGAATTACTGGTACTACAACTTCTTTTGATTTCGCTCACCGCATGGGATTTAAGACATACAGTATCACTAACACATCAAAAAGGCTTTTTTATCCTCCCTTATTAATTTAATTTGCCTTTTTAAAGCGCTCACACAGCCCGGGGGCATCGAGGTGCATTTACAGAATATTTTTTTTGCTTTTTTGTTTTGTTGTCTTATTTGCATATTTATAACGTGCTTAGGTTTCTAAGCGCGGACGCAGGGATCGAACCTGTGTTGCTTCGAGTCGTCTTGCTTCCAAGGCAAGCATGTTGCCACTGAGCTATCCTCCACTTGCATCTTCTATAAGGTCAGTGTTTTGAAAAAAGCCCTCTCCGCTTCATTTTCTCCATCTTTTTTCTCGCGCTGCCTCCATATGGGATTCAATAAAAATTAACTTAGATTGCATCAGGGCCATGAGTGTGGACTGATCTCTATAGTTTTCATTCAAAGATTCATATAATTTGAGGAAGGGTGAGAGGGTAATTGACACAATTGAACCAAGAGTCGCCTGCAATTTCGCACATTGTTCTTCTAAATTGTAGTTGTACTCCTGGCACTGCTCAATGGACTGGGTGCGCCTCCCATCCGTCTTGTCACGGGGGGCTGTCATTTCTCTTGTTTTCCTTAGGTCTCCAGAGGCGGCCTCACACTCCAAGTTGCGTTCATCTTCTAAGGGCCCATCTAAATCACCCCTTGTCCTGATGGTGCTAGGTAACATCCTTTTCAACCTAGATGACTCTTCTTCAAATCACGGCAAGGGTTGGGACTCCTCCACCCTTCTCTCTTCACATTCGACACATCTTTTTTAGTGTTTTCTGTGGTGCCCATCCACAGAAGGTCTGGTCAGCATCCACTTGTCCAATCAGTCTTTTCACTCCTTTGGGGGCAGGGAGGGGTCGGGAGGTGGGGGCCGGGGGGCACCAGCCACCCAAACACTCTATTGGTAACGTATTGACCGGCTGCCTCCCTATCTCAGGGGGCTCTAAAGATGTTAAGTCTTTCGTCGCTACGCTGGCTACACTCCCCTGCTCCGAGAGGTCTGTATGGGCTGCATCCGCCTCCGTCTTGTTCTCTCCTAAATAAGGACTTGTTAGCAGTTTCCCTGTTATGCTTTTATTTTGTGTTCAAGAATTTCGGCTGCCATACCCTGCTATCAGGAGACAGTCAGCTTCTGGGCCATATCAAGACTCTGTTGCGCTTCCACTGGTGAAACAGATTTTTCAGGCTCTTTACCTGACAGCTCCATTCACAGTTTGTCCATGACCAATACAGGGGAGGGCTGTTCACGCGGTCGCCCCTTCTGAATTACACTGCACAGTAATTCAGCGTCCAAAATATCACGCCATGCATTTTCTTGAATATCTTTAAGGAGGAGTTCCTCCCTGCCCTCCCTTGTTGGGGCATTCCCCTGACTTTGGTGCAACGGTATATGATATGATCGGTTATTTATAACACGCTTAATACCCAGAGGTTTCTAAGCGTGGACCCAGGGATCAAACCTGTGCTGCCCCGTGTCGTCTTGCTTCCAAGGTGAGCACGTTGCCGCTGAGCTATCCTCCCGAAACGGTGGCACTTTTTCCTCTAAAATGCCATTCAGGGTCCTTCCTTCCACCATAGATTTACTTCGGCTTTTTATGATTGGTTCCTTTTGCCGGGCTTGGTCTCAGCCGCACATCCTGTACTTTCATGTGTGTTTTCAATGTTATTCTTTCTCTTATGTCCTGCTGAGCAAACCCCTCCCCCCCCCAAACTTTAAATTTACTGAACAGTGTCACAGTCTCTCTGGGACACGAGCCCTTCTCTATACCCTCCTTTGTTGCACTGTCCGTACATCTCACTACCCTACCCATCATATGTGCCGCTGATATGTGGGTTGGCCCACTTTGGTTCACTATATTGTCTTCCTTTGCTTTGTCAAACAAGTCCTGCGAGTCTACCAAGGGTGCATAATCCATCTCCTGTGATATTTCACTTGCGTTCAGACTGCTCCGGGAGGTGTGAACCTCCCTCGCTTTCCAAACACTGTTATCTCCCGTCTTGTTACAGTCAACATCAGGGGACAGTTCTGTATGGGCCAGATCTGGTCCCTCGTGTACGGCGGAGGCAGGGGATTTCAGGCCGGACTGTATTCTGACCCGTATGTCGGGAGAGGGGGTTTGGGATGGGGCGAGTTAGAAGAACAAGTTACTCTCTTACCTGGTAACGTTCTTTCAATGGGATGGTGCGACGACGTATTCCATATCTATGACAGTAATCACCACAGCTGTGCTGCTTTGGAAAATCTTTCGGCGTCAATGACGTCGATACGCTGTCCTCGAGGGCCTCCGTCGAGCCAACGTCACCGGATGTTATAAGTAGGAAGCATGACGCTCGTAGCCTCAGTTGTAGTTTTTTCCCAGAACGTGTGGCACCAATCTTCTGCCAGTATGACCACAGAAAGTCTTGCGGAAACGTAAGCTGCAATCGCATAAGAACTTCTGTAGCAGGGTAGGCAGGGTGGGAGCAATATGGAATACGTCGTCGGACCATCCCATCGAAAGAACGTTACCAGGTAAGAGAGTAACTTTTTCTTCGAGGGGATTGGGTCCTCCGACATATTCCATACTTATGAGAGACTCCCAAAGCAGTACCAACATAGGGAGGAGGGAAAAAGAATTAGAAATTTAGAATGCCCAATCTAATTGCAGAGTAAAGGACCGCCTTGCCAAAGGCCAGATACTGCCCATGGATAGAATCTAGGGAGTAGTGTTGTACAGAAGTATGGACCGAAGCCCAACTGGCAGCTTCACAGATGTTACGAATAGGAACACTCCTCTGCAGGGCAGTAGAGGCAGCCATACCCCTAGTAGAATTGGCCCGTAAGCCTACCGGAGGGTCCTTACCCGCCAAGCGGTAACATTCAGAAATTGCTAAGATAATCCATCTAGACAAAGTCTGCTTAGTAACAGCTTGTCCAAAACGCCTTCCAGCGTAACCTATAAAGAGCTGATCATCCACTCTGACCCGGGACATGCGTAAAATGTAGAAACTTAAAGCTCTCCTAAAATCCAACCTATGGAGACTCTCCTCTTCATTACCAGGATGCGGAGGAGGATAAAATGCCGGAAGAATGACCTTCTGGCTTAAATGAAATTCCGACACCACTTTCGGAAGAAAGGAAGGACTAACTCCAAGGACAACCCTGTCCTTATGAAACACAGTGAAGGGTGGCTTAACTGAAAGTGCCTGTAACTCACTCACTCTGCGAGCGGAAGTGACCGCAACTGAAAATACAGTTTTATGGGTTAACAGTCTCAAAGGACAAGAATGTAAAGGCTCAAATGGAGCACCCATTAGAAACTTGAGAACAAGGTTCAAATCCCAACCAGGCACCTGGAAAGGTGACGGAGGGAACACATTAGTGAGCCCTTTCAAAAATTGAGAAATTAAAGGGATTTTAAAATAAGAACACTCAGACATGCGCTTTAATATGGACAGCGCTGCCAGGTAACCTTTAACGGTACCCACTTGCAAGCCCTTGTCGGCTAAAGAAAGCAAAAAAGACAGAACCACAGGAATGTCACATGAAAAAGGATCCACGTTCTTAACCCTGCACCAGTTTCAGAACTTTCTCCAACGGCAATGGTACAGGGACTTTGTTGACGGTTGTCTGGCCGAAAGCAACACCTCCATCACGTCTTCAGGGAGGTCCCAATCCTTATACCTCAACCTTTCAGAAACCAAGCGTGAAGGTTGAGGGATCTGACCTCTGGATGGAGAACTTGACCCCCCCCCTCACGTGAGAGCAGATCGTCTCGGTAGGGAAGACGACGTGGAGGGCAGATGGACAAGTCGAGAAGGAACGGGTACCACGTCCTCTGGGCCCATGCCTAAGCAATGAGGATCATCCAGGAACTGAATCTCTGTAACCTCCACAACACTTGCGGGATGACGTGGACTGGAGGAAACGCGTACAGCAGTGGGAAGGACCACTACACCACGCACGCGTCTCCTAAGGCTCCTATTGGAGAAAATTCCCGCGAGCAGAACCTTTCACACTTCCGGTTCACAGTGGAGGCGAAGAGATCCACTTGAGGGGTCCCCCAAAGGGCGAAGATCTCTAGGAGAATCTTCTGAGCCAACTCCCACTCGTGAGAGATCGCACTCTGCCTGCTCAGAGCATCCGCCGTCTCGTTTTCGTCTCTGGCCAGATGAACTGCCGAGATCGAAATTCCCTGCTGGATGGCCCAGAACCAGAGCTGCATCGCCTCCCTGCACAGAGGAAGTGACCCTGCCCCCCCCTTTTTGTTGAGGTAGTGCATGGCCACCGTGTTGTCCATCAGAATCAGGACATTCTTTCCTCGCACAGTCGGCAGAAAAGCCTTCAGGTAGAGCCTGACTGCCCTCAGCTCCAACAGATTGATATGGAGTCTGGACTCTGATGGAGACCAACGACCGCTGACTGTCAACTCTTTGGCATGAGCTCCCCAACCCGTGAGGGATACAATCGTCACCTCCTGCCAGGGTAGCCAAAACGGAGCCCCCCTCATCAGAGTGCCTTCGTTGACCCACCAAAGAAGGTCCTGAGTGACCGAGCGCGGCACCTGAACGGGGTATGACATCCTGCCGGAGGACTGACCACTGCATCTTGAGAGCCCATTGCAGCAATCCCATCCGCAACCGGGCCTCTGGCACCAGAAGAATGCAGGATGCCATGAGGCCGAGCAACCTCAAGAACTCGAATGCCAGGAGACTCTGGGCACGTTGAAACCTGTGTACCATCTGATGAATGTGAAGAGCCCTCACCTGGGGAGGAAAACACTGCCCCAGGGATGTGTCGAGCACTGCTCCGATGTACTGAAGCTGCTGAGTTGGCGTCAAGTGGGACTTCTTTAAGTTGAGGGAGAAGCCCAGCTTGTGAAGGGAGTGGCAGGTGACGGACAGATGATCCAGGACTTGCTCGGGAGAGCGCGCCCCGATCAACCAATCGTCCAGGTAGGGGTAGACGTGAATACCCCCTTTCCTGAGATACGCTGCCACCACCACCATGAGCTTGGTGAAAACCCTTGGGGGGGAGGTCAATCCGAACGGCAGGACCCGAAACTGAAAGTGCGAGTCGCCAACCGTGAACCTCAGGTACTTCTTGTGCTTGGGATGGAGCGGCACATGAAAATAAGCATCCTTGAGGTCAAGAGACACCAACCAGTCCTGAAGTTGAAGGGCCTGGAGGACTTGAGAGAGAGTAACCATCTTGAACTTGTCCGTCCTGAGGAGCTTGTTCAAACCGCGCAAGTCCATGATGAGTCTCAATACCCGTCTTTCTTAGAAATCAAAAAAATAAGGGGAATACCATCCCTTGTTCCTCTCCGCTACAGGCACCAGTTCTATGGCACCTTTCTCCAGCAGGGACTGAATTTCCTGCGCAAGGAGCAGATCCGGAATCTTCAAAGATGTCGTGAGGCCTCTGCTGGAAAGGAAGACAGTAGCCGTGGGCCATGATCTCCAGAACCCACGCATCTGAAGTAATGGCATGCCATTCTACAAGATGCTGCGACAGCCTTCCCCCAACTGGCGAACCATGGGACATGGCCTCATTACTGAGCTGAAGAGGCTGCGGCATTGCCCGAGGGTAAAGGGGAAACTGCCTGAGCGGCCTTGGCAGTTTTCCACCTCTGGCACTCCTATGGCAGCCCCTTTGACTTGCAGCTCCTCTTGATCTACTAAAGGAAGAGTAATATTGAAAGGAACCTTCCCTCCATTGCTGTCCCCTAGGACGAAGAGGTGGAGGTTGGCTAACTGCAGCGCTCAACGACTTTGCTGCAGCTTTGGAGGTCTGCAACCTCTCAAGGCTCTAGTCAGCCTTGCTGCCAAAAAGATGTTCACCATCAAAGGGCATGTTGAGGAGGCGAGCTTGCACATCAGGAGCAAACCCTGACTTCCGCAACCACGCAAACCTGCGTATTACGGTGCACGCCACCATGGAACGGCTGACACAATCTGCCATGTCCAGACCCGACTGAACGGACTCACACATGGCATCCTTGCAATCCTGCACCATGGCAAGAAAACCATCCTGTTCCTCCCCTTCTGGAATATGATCAGCCGCTAATGAAATACAGTTCCACAGAGTGTGCGTGAAACGTGACAAGGCACACACAGAGTTGGCTGCAGCAAAGCCATACCCCCTGAAGAAAACACTTTCTTCGCCCAGCCATCAAAGCGCTTGTAGTCCCTATCAGGAGGGATGGTAGGGTATGACGCCTGCTTTGCTGGGGCCATAGCCGCCTGCACCACCAAACTCTCCGGAGTGGGGTGCGTGGTCAAGTAGCAGGGTTCGCTACTGGCTGGACGGTATTTTCACGGCAAAGACTTGCTCACTGCCGGGAGACTCTTCGGGGCAGTCCAAGCCCCCCTCCACCCTTCTTTGCAAGACCAAATGGAATGGCAGTACCTGGTCAGTTGGTGGACCTTGGTCAAGGATATCCATCAGGTCATCCTGCAGAAAATCCACTGGTGGCGCAGACCACCCCAAGTATTCCGTTACCCTTGACATAAGGCACCAGTAGGAGGACTGGGCATGGGTGCCAGGCTTAGGCCTACAGAACTCCACCTCCGGAGAGGTGTCCAGACCACTGGCGTCGTGCAATGACTGCCGCAGGTCTTCAATCTGGCTATGACCAGACAAAATCTCATCAGGTACCTCCTCAGGAACCATACCTTCCTCAGACCCTTCATCCACCTCGGAAATATAATCCAGAGGCTGGAATGAGGGCACAGAAAAGGGGACAAAGACATTTTTAGCCTTGGCCAGAGCCTTTCTAGGGGGGTTCCACCGTGCCACGGGGTACCTCAAACAAAACAGCCTCGAAAGGCGTTGATGGAATCGGCGTCGAGCCTGGTGTCGACTACTTTGACACAGTACTCTAAGTCGGAGCCCTGAGCGTGTCCTTCGACAGCCTGGGCGCCGCTGGTTTCCTCGGAGGCGGAGCCTCGAGAGAGTCCCTCGACGACCTCGGCCCTGCAGGCGTTGATGTTTTCTTCGAAGACTTCACAGGCTCCGACGGTCTCGAGGGCGTGAAGGACCGGGACCTGGAACGGGCATGTCTAGAGAGACCAACCTTGTCCAACCGGGACCTCCAAGGCACCCAGTGATCGCGACGACCACTCGAGCCCGAAGACGTGCGAGTGGTGTCTCTAGCACGGTCACGGGCCGGTGTCTTTCGACAGCACGGACGGACCGCAGCCCTGAGACTGAAAAATCGCCATCATCTCCTGCCGAAAGGAATCCCATTCGGCAGGAGTGGAATGCTTGTTGGGACAAGCAACCCGCCTCGGACGAGGAAGTCGACTGGTGACGGCGCTTCCGTGAGTGCCTTGAAGAGGCAGAGGAATGGCGGGACCTACTCTGGGACCGAGACCCCCAGACCGACGACAACGATGCAGAGAGTCGCCCCTCGAATCGTCAGTCGAAAGGCCGGTGGACTTCAACTTCCGGGGCTTGGCCACCTCACCTACAGAAAGCTTCTTCTTTCGTTCCCGCAAGGCCTTAGAAGTAAGCGACTGGCAGTCCACACAGTCATCCATGTCGTGGTCCCCACCGAGGCACCAGAGGAAAGCAGCGTGCGAATCGATCAAGGACATCTAGGACCCGCATTCCCAACACTTCTAAAAACACTGCCGCGGGGTGGAAGATGAGGACATCATAGATATTCACAAACCAACAGGTTCGAGGAACCGAATTAGAACAGAACTCAGAAGAGTCGAGGCGTGCAGAGATCTCCGAAGCGAACACGTTTACGGAAAAAACAGAACTGAGGATACGGGCGCCGTGCGTCCTACTTATAACATCCGGTGATGTCAGCTCGACGGAGGCCCTCGAGGACAGCGTATCGTCATCGATGCAAGACGCAGACACCGAAAGATTTTCCGAAGCAGCACAGCTGTGGCGATTACTGTCATAGATATGGAATACGTCAGAGGCCCCAATCCCCTCGAAACAGTACCTTTTTCCACAACTGGCAGATCCATTGGAGGCCCTCGTCAGTGCTGGACGCCAGAGTTTTCTTCGTCACATGTGCCTTCCAGCTGGGCTGTGCCAGCTTGGCTCCTGGTCCAACACATTGATTTAGGGTCCACAGAGGCACAGGGCTCCATGCACCTCGCTGCACCCTCTGCAAACACTCGTTCAACACTCGACAACACTCTGCATCGGGAGTGGAGTGTTTGTGGATTAAGCCCCTCTTACTTGCAGTAAAGCTGACTGCTCCAGCAAGGTAACACTGCTTCAGCACGGCAAAGTAGCAAAAACAGGAAATCCATCCAAAAAGTCAGCAGAAGGGACAACAGGATAGCAGGTTAGCAGACCACTGCTGACAACACTCCACCACACATTCTTAACCCTAATTAACATGCACTAAAGGTGATGAGTACCAACACGAGGATTGGGACAGTTATCTTAAAAAAAGTTTGCCAACCACATAGGGACCCAGGCGAATATGCTATTGAGCCAGTTGTCAGATGTTGGACTGGTTTCTTTTGTCATAGTCCCATGGAGAGTGTGCAGCTCTTTAACAGCCTCCGTCAAAATTACGTTGACTGCATCGTTTGCAGGCACACAAGTGGAGAAGTTGCTGCCGATCTTTTTGCAGACACCACCCTCCGGTGCTGTTAACAAATCTAAAAGTACCGGTTCTGAAACGCAACCAGTCTCATCGCCCCTTAGCTCCTCTCTCACAGCGTTTAACCACTTATCCGTTGAATTTACCAATTGTAATACTTCATATCTTGTTTTTGAACCCATTTACAGTTCGCCGCTGTCTGGACTCCTGTAAGCAGCAGTTATGCTTAGAAGGTAGAGACCTTATTAAAAAGGGGAAATTCTGGTGGAATAGCGGCCAGTCTGTCGGATGATTTCTGGGACGAGTAATTACTATCCCTGCAAATTCGGTTCAAGTTCAGAGATCGGGCAGATTGTGTATGCACCCCCTCCTCAAATCTTTATTAGTGTGTAAATCTTTATTCAACAGTGCAGGAGGATCGGTAAACAGAATGAGTTCTGAATGAGGCAACACCAAGGCAGGGCTGTGCAGAGTGGCAAGGGAGCAAGTGCCAACCTAATCTAGAGGAAGCCGAGTGTAAGCCTGGGTCCGGTATGCCCATCATCTGTCCATAATAACTGGAGTCCCGTTACTCAGCGACGGTACACTTATTTTGGTTTAACCAGTGTTGATGGATCTGAAACACAAAGAAAAGCGTGTATTCTCTCTCATGCGCAAAGATGTTTTTTTCTCATTTACCCAGGTCAGAGTGTAAACATGCTTGTTTTCCAAACTATGCGACAGCTATTGTTCATTTGTTTTGCTACATTTTCTTCCAACCCTACCAGTCCTTCACCCCTACATTGTAACATTCCCCCCCCCTGACATGCCACACCATGGAAAACCAGCACCATAATATGCATTAATGGTCTGGTATGGCAACACGAAATACTGTGCCCTGTGGCATTCTAACACTGAATTTGCAGTAAGATGTAAACAGTTGCTCACCCTTGCTCGCCCCCTGTCACATATTGTAAAATGACACGTGGTGTGGCCACTTGTTCACCATTTTTGTTATTTTCGTATAATTGTAGGTGTATAATTCCAACCCTTCATCTTTCCATTGGCCAGTAACCGAGTGTTCCTGAAACAAACCCCTTGTTTTACATAATGTCAAATATATCAAACACCCCGTCCTCTTCAACTGACACTTGAGGGAGAAAAAGCTAGGTTGTTCCTGTAAAGTGTGCAAGCAGAGCACGCACAACGTGTCTTTGGCCCGCTCTAAAACCACTAGTTTCATATCGTCATACCATATGTTGCGAGACGCAGTGCAATGCTGCCCCTAATGCCATCTTCGAGCAATTCAGAATTAAATACTTCTAGTTTATTGCATACTGCTTAATGAAAACTCGTACTAGGGCAACCTGTCCCCTTTCAACAAAAAACCAAACAAACATAGAAACAAAAACACTACAACATACCTTATACAATGTCCTTCCCACTCCTGCTCTTGCAACCTGCCACAACTCCTTCTGAACGCTCATTGGTCTTCTGTAGAAGCGGAAGGAAGAGAAAAATGTCATGGTTAGCTGGTGAATACTTCCTATTAGTCGCCCCCCCCCATCTTCGCATGCGAGGGGAGTCCCGCTCTTGTCCAGGCGTACATCTGGAAGATGAATCCATGGGCACCTTTCTGCTACGGTGGGGTGCAGTACGTCACGGTGTAGAGTCCGGTGAAGCATAGTTCCTTCCAAAATGTTATGAAGTCGTGTATTAGTATCTCATCACCCAGATAAAGAGAAGGATGTGATGCGAAAGTCAATGTTTCTTGTGCTGATGGAGTGTATGTGCTTGATGTCGGGTCAGCAGGTTTGCTATGAGAAACCTGAGGGTATCCTCACTCCTGTTAACCCTGGATCTTCTGCTCAGGTGGCCCGGGAAAGGCCATCACTTTTGGATCCCTATTTTGGGGCCGGATAATGATGGAGGATCACCTGAGTGGAGGTTCCTTGGGGTCTGGGAACAGGGTACCCAAAGGGGAGACATGGTATCC
Source organism: Ambystoma mexicanum (assembly GCF_040938575.1). Lineage (NCBI taxonomy): Eukaryota > Metazoa > Chordata > Amphibia > Caudata > Ambystomatidae > Ambystoma > Ambystoma mexicanum. The sequence continues at coordinate 870,949,337 of NC_090931.1, forward strand.
CCTTTTCTGAATACAAAACAACCATAACCTTCGTCCAGACATCTGTACAGCGGTTCCCATCAGTTTTCCTCATTCAACCTACTACAGTACTGGCACGAGTAAGAGGTGTTTAGGAATAGTGAACACAAGTAACCTATTTCACCACTCTAGTGCTCAGACGAGGAAGAGATCTACAGAACATTGAGACGGTCAGGCATGTCCTAATTGTAGTCAAGCAAGTCTAATTGAAGTCTCACACCTGCAACCAGTTGAGTGGTTGCAGGTGTATAAGAGCAGATGACACCAGCACCAAACAGACCAACTGGAAGGCCTGCGTGGGAGAGTCCAGAAGGCAGTCCAGTTTGTGACGAGACCGCCGTGGAGGGCCCAGGAGCGAAGCCAGGAATCCAGCAGATGACCCAAAGAACTTGTGGTGCCCGGGAGCAGGTGGGCCGCAAGCAAACCACAAGTCTGTGCAGCCTCAGTGGTCAGAGAAAAGCAGCCAGAGCTGCCACTGAAGGAAAGGAAAAAAGGTAGCTGCCAGCATACGGGGTAGCGGAGCGGACGGTGAGGACCGAAGAGCAGCAGGAGAGCGAGCGAAGGAAAGCCAGCGAGGGGAGCAGAAAGCAAGCAGCGCAGCTGCCCAGAGGGAACGCCAAGGTCCGGTGAGTGAAGGGAGAAAGTCACCCAAAGTGGGGTGCTCTGGGAGGCTGCGGGGTAATCAAGGCAAGCACTGAACAAATGAAACAAATGAAATGAACCCGAGGCCGCGGGTTGGGTGAAACAAACCACAAAGAAACTAGTGACCAATATTAAAAACCGCAATGAATGAAACCTTTATTGTATACCGCACTGAAAAAAACCTTTATGAGGAAAGTTAAAACAAGCAAACAATGCATATCAACTGCAACCATTATTTTGTGAAAGCCAAATAAGGGTAAATAAAGCAAGAGTGGATGACTGCGAGAGAGCATGACCGGAAGGTGGTAAAGGAGTGAAAAAACCACAAAGTGCACTCTTGTAAATGAATAAAGTGTGACAAGGTCAAGGACTGGCCCCAGTTGTGTGACAAAGCCAAGAGGCTGACAAGGAGAAGCCAAGTGAGTGGTAAAAGCAAAAGCAGAAGAACCAGGGTGGGTCAAAGAACCTAAGGTTCCTGGTTGCTTGACCTGTGATGGGTGGACTGTGTAGTCGGACAACTGCACCTAGACCACTGAAACCTCAATTGTGGAAGCCAAATACCTTCTTGAAGCACACCAAGAAAGAATAAGCTGAATGAATTGTTAAGCTTATACAGAAGGGTAGTTAAGTTAATATTGGAATTGTTTTCAACATTGAGAGACTGAGGCCAAGCAGAGATTGGCAAATTGAAGTCTTGGGGAAGGTAATCCGGAGGTTTGATGAATAGTAATGTCTTGAGGACGGAATCTGTGGAACTGTTTTGCCTTAAACTTGGGGAAGGGAACCCCAAGGATTTGTCGAACTGTTGTGAACTTAAGAACTGTAATTTAGAGACTTTTGTGGAACTTTCTTGAACTTGGGGAAGGGAAGCTGAAGAGGAAGCAAGGAGCTGGAAGAAGCTCAGAATTTTTGTTTGATCACCATTAAGTATCTTAATGACAGCCCTTTGCATAGTTTGTCTTTAGTTGAGCAAGCAAGGATACGTTTTGGACACAGACTTAAGTTGAACCTTTGGACTTACACTTTCCTTAGTTCTGTTCAGGTAGGGGAATCCCACCTTAGCATAGGGCAAGTTAGGCCTTCAACCATCTTGACATCAGAGTTAATAAATCGTTTTATTTTGAACTTTGAATATGTTGTCCATGTCTTGCTTCATGATGCCTTCACACTGCCTTGATGTGGCTGAACCGGCCGCGAGATGTATTTGAAAGATGTTGTGAGCTGACTTAAGTATACTTTAAATTCATCTCCCAAGGGTTGTGGTGTACTGATAGCATCCAAAATTGTATGTGCAGGAGTGAGAGGCGCATGCATTCTGCTGCCAGTGACAATTTTGTTTGGAGTCAAATGATGATCCGTGCCTGGGGAATTGCATTGTGCAAATAAAGCTAGCGGCAGACAATAGAGACAATTCTTGCCAAGTGTTGCTGGCATCTTAGCAAAGGGCTCTATAAGCATGCCATTGAGGTGCTCAATAAGTCCGTAGGCTTGGTGGTCATACACAGCACAGCTTGTGATTGATGCCCAGTAAGGTTACAGGCTAAAAAAAAAAAAAGAAGTCACGTCACATACCCCCCAGCTTGGGAATAATTTACGTACTGAAAATTTGGCGGCAGATTAAGCATCGTTGTGAGCACAAGGGCCAGCCTCAAGCCAAAGTGAAAAAGGAAATGTGACTACGATCATGCACCTTTCAGAGCTACATCGATCCGGCATATCAACATAGTCAATAGGCAGATGCTGGAAGGGCCCCTCCGGACATGGTAGTGTTGCCCGAACAGTTTTAGGTTTGTGCCCTACTGCAGATTTCTGTCACGTTACACAGTTTTTTTGGTTTGTTTAAACTTTTTGGCATTTCGTAGATAAAACAAATAGAAGAGGAATAAGGAGGAGGCAAAAAGTTTGCAGACCATAACATGATTTCCTATATCTAAATACATTCAGACAGTGACAAACCGGCTTCCCCCACCACTAACACCAATTGCAGAGACCCCATCTCCATGCACTCCACCAGCTCCCGTCCCGCTTCCTGCAACATGTTCCCATCACCCCCCCATAGCGACCGGTCACCTATTATCACTGTGCATGCACCCCCCCAGTGCCCACTCACCCAAGTACTTGGATTTAATTCTTGGTGGCAGCCAAAAGCCTACGGTGTTAATTCATCCAATGGGGGAAACATAGCATGTACCAAGAAATCCCAGGAGTTCACATCCTCACATACCTCTCCAGGCCCTCTCTGTGCAGCTCTATGCCAGGCCGCCGATTCCGCCATAGCCCACCTTTTCAAGTCCACCCTCCAGGCCTCAATGTTGGGTCTCTGTGGTGCCCTGCAGGACATAGCTTTGCGTCACTTGGCCAATATGCAAATGAGGTCTTTCATGATATGTCTCATGTCTGTCCCTCCCAGCATATAGACCAAACAAGAATGCGTTTGGGGGGCACTCATGTACCCCCATTCCTCCAGTCGCAACACAGGCCATCACACTCCACCAAAACCTGCACCAGGCATGACCAAAACATGTGGAAGAAGTCTGCGACGTCATGACCACATCTGGGGCAATTAGAGACTCCCACATCCCCAAACGTTGACAGCCTATGAGGTGTCAGATATGCCCCGTGCAACACATACAACTGAATGAGCTTAAATGTAGTGTTCCTGGTCACTAGTTTAGCATAGGCCAGTGCGCGCTGCCATTCTGCGTCCGTGAATGAAAGCCCAATATCCACCTCCCATCTCTCCTTCAGTGTATGCCCTCCTGTATCACGTGTAGACTGCAGAAGTTCATACAATCTTGAGACTGCATGCCTACCCTCAGCTATGTCATACAGCGAGCCTAGCACCCGGTCTTCTACAATGCCCGCTTTGAAACGTGCCCATTTCCTTTGAATATTTGTGACCAGGGTCTGAAACATCAAGAACTGTCCCTCATGAATGCCTGTGTATTCCTTCAGTGTTCTGGAGTCTACTGCTTTCCTCTCCTCCAGCAAGTCCCCTATCGTAGCCAAACCACGTGTCTCCCATCTTCTCCTGATCTGCGCCTCAGGATCCCGTCCTATCCCCGCAAAACAATTAGCAGGATGTTCGGACAGTATGGTTCCCTAGTCACCACCAGTTTCCACATTCGTCGCCACATTGTCAAAACCAGTTGCAGGAGCCGCAGTATCTCCATAATACCTAAATCAGGCACCGAAAGGACTTCCTTCAGAAAATATTTGCCTGTTGGATGCTGCAATAACCCCGTGTTCAGCGTGTTCTCGTCTGCCAGCCAATCAGACAAACTGACTGCCCAGCGAGATAGTACAACTCAGAATTGGGCAATCTCATCTCACCCTGATCATATTCCCTCTGCAAACCCCGCAAGGCTACCCTGCTTGGACCATTCCCCCTAAAAAGGTGCACACTTACGGGTCTGATCCACAAAGAACCTTTTTGGGAATATTGTATGGAATGTTAGTGAATGTAGACTAGGCAGGGTAAGACCACCATCTTTAACAGGGCCGCTCTGCCCATCAACAACAAAGGTAGGCACTGCCAAAAATCCAGTGATCTAAAAACGCCCTCCAAGGCCTTCTGTGTGTTCTGCTTAAGCTCTGTAACTCTGTCATGTTTGACGGTGACCCCCAAGTATCTAAAGAACTCCACCTGCCACTTCAGCCCCAACTCAGGCAAGCCATTCGGTGCCACCACCACAAGCAGAAACATGCAGGACTTCTCCTTGCTCCCTCAGATACCGGATATCTTGCCAAATTAGTCTATCACATCTAGTATGTCTAGTATGTGCAGTAGACTGCCTGCTGGAGATTGTACATAGACCAGCAAGTCATCTGCGTACATGGAGATGAGATGTTGAATCCCATGTCGTCGGGGCTGTATGCATCCCCGTACTCATGTCTGCTGAGGGAGAAGGGACCCGACGTGGTGTTGGAGGCTGAAATGGGGGCGACAGACAAAGCTTCCTCTTTTTTTTGCCAGAGGCTGATAAGGGAACTGGGATACTCCATGTGCCTGAGGCATCCTCATCTAGATCTCTGACACCAAGGTGTGCAGGGTTGACAGAATATTCAATGAAATGTCCCTTGGCTGCGAAGGCGGAATAGGAAAACTAGGCTCTGCGCCGTCGTCCTCTTCAACGTCCTTGTGGACCGTGTGCAAGGACTCGTGGCCTTCATCCGTGGACGAGACCTCCATGGCTTGGAATCACCCTCACCCCTCCCCCCCCTCCTGGGTCTTGAAACAGGCCTGAGCCGGTTTCCCTCCTTCTGGGGTGCCAGCAGACTTTGCCAAAGTCACTGCAGTGATGTCACACCTTGGGGGGTAGGGACACCTACTGAGATGCGGGGCTACCTTCGCAGGGTCAGCGCCCTTAGCTGTCGTGGGAGTAGCAGGCGCCAACTCCGCCGCCAACAAGGTTTTAGTCTGTGCCGGTTGGGCCTACTTGAGCTGTGCAGCCTTCTCATCCATCTGCGGCTTCTCTGACTTCTCATGAAGTTTAGCCGCGTAGAAGACTTCCTTTCAAGGAGGAGCTTGATTGCCGGTTGGTAATGGAGGCGGACAGTGATACCTATTGTGACTTATCCACCTTGGGACACGCTTCTGCGGCATATCCGGTGGATACAGACTTGCAGTTCTTGGTCTGATCTTGGGCCCCCGTCGCCGGAGCGCCCTCAAAGGTCTTAGAAGACCGCTCGGACGATGACTTCTCACCTGCTGCTGGGCTCTTCCCCTCCAGCCAGTTGGTGAGTCGAGTACGATGATGCTTCATTGTCCATTCAGACATATTCTTGCAAAACGCACAGTCCTTCTCCACGTGCGTTTTGTCGTAGTGAAGGCAGTAGAGGTACAGAGGGTGCTCATCTTCCTTGAAGACATTTTGTAATCCACATGCAGGGCAGCTCCTGAAAAGCTTGGATCCAGGTGTCACGTTTCCTTTGTCCCGGGCCATGTCCATGCGGGGTAGGCCTCAAAGATCTTCCGGAATCTTCAAAGAAGCGAAACTCGACAAAAATTTGCCCTTGAGGGGCGTAGAAAATTCCGAAACGGGTCCCCGTTGATCGGAAGTAGAATCGGTGGAGCTTGAGGCTCGATAATCAAATAAATTAGAGTAAACGCTTTGAAAAATCTCAAAACGCAGTAAAACCTTGAGCAATAGCACGAGGACTCCCAACACTTGAACCTGCAGTAAAAATCGGAAGATGGCTGACAGAGGAGGGGCTTAAGTAGACGGCAGTCTTTGGCTGGGGGCAGTATGACCCAGAGACCAGTGATTGGTTATTAGGAAAAAGACAGTTCAGAAACGAAACAAACTTATTTTTTTCTTTACCGAGGATTCCCAGCCTGACGACGTGGAATATTCATGAGCATGTGAACACATGCCAGACCCCATGCTGGAGAATTTAAATTATAGCAACCACAACACCATCTTGTGCCTGGCACAACTGAAAGGTGATCGGACCTTCGAGTGAGATCAATTCCAGGTGTTCCCGGACTTCTCGGGAGAAGGTGCAGGCGTCCAGGAATACCATTGTGGGTTCCAAGAGCAGGCTACGGGATAACATTGTGAAGGAGCAAGTGAGGGAGATGCTGACAAGAGGAAGGAGGGTGCAGCAGAGGATGGGGTAAAGGCAGAGCACCATGTCAACAAAAAGGTGGGAAGCTGGCTGAAGGAGGAGGGACAAAGGTGAGTGACTGATGGCTGGCGCAGGGAATCAGAAAGGATACAGAGGCTGATGGGTCCTTTTCTTTTGTTTTTGGAAGAAACAGAGAATTTCGCTTGGGTTTACTGAGGAGGGAAGTTGTGTCTGCCGTTGCGCCATTATAGTGACAGGCCCACGTTGGGGCCGAGAAGGCATTAAAAAGGAAACACGTTTTTGTTGCGCCACCGGAGCGCTGTCAAGGATCAGCCTGCATTCAGGGCTGAGGGACAGACACAAAACGTGGCAGTGAATTACGTTGCAGGGCACCAACAAGCTTTATACTGAGGGGGGAGAGTGGTGATTGACACTGGAGTGCTGAGGAGCCCACCCGCACCACTCTGTGACACTAAGACTGTATCAAGAAGGAGAAAAGAGGGACATTGGGAGTGGCTAGGTTGTTCTCCTCATTCCTCCTGCCTTTACCCCCAGAACTGGCAAGAGCTGATAAGAGAATCAGTAGGAGCCACGATTGTTCCAGTTGTGAAACCGCGTCCTAATCCAGGGGCCTCTATAACGCCATCCCTCCCTAGAGTATCGCTGTGTTTTGGTTAAATAATAGATTGAATGTTATAACCCAGCGAGAGACTGTCCTCCTTCCCACATCACAAGTATGACAAGTGGTGGCAAGCGGTGGGATAAGGAGGAAGACTGTTAGGCAGAATTATATGCAGTACCCTTTGGGAACACCCCACACAATTAAGACTACAAGTGACAGTACAAATTCACCTTTGGTACAAGCCTGTACTACACAGTTAAAGTGGTAGCAATGGCTGAGCAGCCAGACCTATCTCAAGAGTAAGTGAGCAGTATCAAATAGTTACACAAAGGACAGCAATTACTATGATTCAGGCAAACACTGACTCAAGGTTTTCAAGTAAAAGAATATGCATTTATTTCACTCTTTAGTTGTATAACATTTCACTATTCTAATCAGTTTAAAAAACACTCTTAATACACCAGACCACTTCCCTTAAATTTCAGACAAGTTAAGCTCAAAAAATGAAGTGGGAGCAAATGGCACTCCAGCAATTTAAAAGGGAAGGAAAGACAGACGTTAACAGAAATTGAATCACACCAAAGGGTAAGTACTCAGGGCAATCGAACAAGAGAGGCTACAATGATAAAATCAGATAGAAAAGACTTAGGGCCAAAGTCAATGGTTCAAAAGTCTTTTGCTCAAGATAATACAGTTCAGTGTTGTTTGCGGTAAAGTTCGTAGCACGGTTTCCGGACGAGGTTGGTTGGTAGAAAAGTTAGTTCGAAGAGAAGGACAAGCCCTCAGATTGGAGAAAGATTTCAAACACTTTCACAGCGGCTGAACAAAACGAACAACCGGATTTGCACAGTACCTTAAAACGAGAGGGAGCTGTAGCTGAGGCAGAAGTTCCTGGAAGTTCCTGCAGGCTCACGGTTCCTGAAGCGACTGTCGGACTGATCAGAAGTAGGAAGACTGGAGGGTCCTGCACTACCCAAGGAAGAAACCAGCAGCAGAGCAATGCAACAAATAAAAGGTGCGCTCGTTAAAACCCAAGCAGGGTCCGACCTTCCTGGCTATCCGGCCCACTGTTGCTCTGTACAGTGAATTCGACGAGAGGAGGGGTCCTGGCTTGCAGTTTGGCTGAACTGGTTGGTCCCACCAGCTCAAGGGAAGAAGTTTCATGGAGGATCGTCTCCGTCGTCGGATTCTGAAGATTCGGACCTGCAGCAGGGCTTCACCGGGCGGTTCAGTTGTGGTAGGAGTCCTCTTCCGTCAGTTCCTCGTAGGTTCTTTTGTTCCAGCGGCGATTCTGCTCTTCCAGTCCCAGAGATCTGCTTTTTAAGTTTTCCCCCATTCATACAGCCTGACTGACTGTCAATCACACAGCAGGGTGGTTGTCCTGGCAAGGACAGTCGGCCAGCCAATCAAACAGGAGTGCGACTTGGGTTACACCAAGGGAACCCATGGCAGGGGTCCTAAAACCTCTCCCTCACATCCTGCCTACCCAGACTCTCAGGCACCTAAAGGAGGGCTTCTGTGTGGAAGCCCGCGAAAAGGCGATGAACAAAGGGATCAAACCTGGTTTGGCGCGCAGAGTAAAACACGAGAAAGACATTTACAAAAAGAAATGGCGAATAAATCCAGCCGGAACCGTAATAAAATATATATGGTCAAGCGGGTTTATGTTTGAGGCTAATATAATAGCCTAAAACAATACCATGGTTATTTAAGATAACCGTGGTATAAAAAAATAGGGTAAATAACACTGCCACAGCCAAGTCTTAGTGTAAAGGGAGCGAAACAATGCCCCAAGAGACACAGACAAAAAGGGATAATAATTAACCCTTTCCAATAATCCATGGAAGATGGGGTGTACTGGGTCTGTGGTAAAAGTGACTTAAGTTAATGGAAACTTTATCTTTCCTGGGGGACAGTAGTCAGCCCCAGAAAATGGAGTCGGTTGGAAGTCTAAACGACAACCCTGTATCACTGCACTGAAGGTGCTGTGTAACAGACATGGAAGAATATGGTGCCATGGAGTAGGTGAGGCTCCAGTGCCCAAGATCACACAAAAAGTAAAAATACACATAGCAAAACACATGTAAGAGTGGGAAAAAAAGGCTCACACTCTTACCAGGTGAACAAATAAATCCTAGAAATCCTGCAAACTGCTGAGGTAAAGCAAATCAACCATTTATGAGAATTCTCCCTAACAGGGAGAATGGGAGCCGCCACAATTACGGTAGTACTGAGTATGCTTCTGTGCCTATAGAAGTATCAGGGAAGTGATAATAGCGGTAGAAGGCAAAGGTGAATCAGAATAGGATGTTCAGCAAGGAGAGCAGGGAGTATCAGCCCCACCTCCCGCTCAAGTAGCAGTGACAGAGCATACACCATGGGGTTTTGGGATACGCTGTGGTACTCGCATGGCCATAGTAAGTAGTAGGAGAGAAATGGGGAAGCACCAGTAAGGGCAGATATAACTCAATTTCCGTTGCTCCAGAAGGGTCAGGGAAAGACATATGCGCTGTGGTCAAACATGGACTTGAATAATTTGATCAAGGCGCTCCCTTTGATCACTGCAGGGGCGGGGAAGTGGATTTGTATGCATTAGAAAAAACACACTGCCAGTGTCATGTTGGCCATAGGGAATATGAAAGCTTATTCACTGCTCTAATGGGGGAATAGTCTGACGCGCTTTGAAGGAGAGCAGGTTATCCAGGAGTTCAGTTGGACAAAATACCCACAATAGAGCAGCTTTTAATAATTACAGGGTGCATGCATGGCGGCCTTGCAGATCATATATCCTGATATGCCGGATATAAATTCTATTCTAGCTAAAACAAAGTTGGATGATGATCCTGCCACCCATATATAGTTAATTCAGCAGATGTGGACGTCAGAGACGGGAGAAGCATGGGATAACAATGTGGAGATTCTTTACCACATGCTAAAGAAGGGACTTCGTAAGGAAGTCCAGCACAATCTAGATAAAGTAGTAGGGATGGATGTTTGGCACAATCCTGTGCAGTGCCCTTAGGGACCACTACACACGATTAAGACTACAGGTGGCAATACAAGTTTTACCTTTGGTTCAAGCCTGTACTACTAGGTTAAAGTGGTAGCAGTAGCGGAGCAGCCAGGCTTATCTCAAGAGTATATGAGCAGTAGCAGAGATTACACAAAGGGACCACAATTACTGTCACTCAAGCAAACACTGACTCAAGGTTTCAAGTAAAAAAATATAAGTACATTTATTTTTAAACCATTTGTCATCAACACGACACTTCTATTAATTCAAAAACCACACGTAAAATATACTACAACTAACCAATTCACTTTGTACAGTAATATTCGAGGTAATTACCCTGTGTTTCAATGGACCGGTGTTATGAAACAAAACACGTTACCGTGAATACAATTGCAATCACTTTTTGACAGTTCGGTCTACTAGATAAACGGGTATCCGCAGCAAGAAATGCTACCGGGGTAAAAACACACTTAGCACCCGAAGTACCCAGAGAGAGTTGGGGGCAAAAATCACAGGCAATATGTTGGTTAGGCAGACAGAATCGAAGAACACACAGACAGGAATTCAAGAGTCAAAGGGCCAGAGCCAAAGTCAAGTGACACCGGGTGCCTGTTATCGAGGATCACACAGTCGGACAGTTCGAGATTCAACGTTGCCAAGAGTACTTTGATATTGGCAATGTTCGGAAGCAAAAGTTATAAGAAGGAGGGAAAAGTAAGGACAAGCCTTAAAGTAGAGAAATAGGGATTTCACCCAAAATTCCTCAAACAGGGCACAGTACCTTTCTCAAAGAACAGAGCTGGTGCCACAGCAGTTGTTCCTGTTGGTTTCCCGCAGACCCACGCTTTACTGCAGCTTCAGCACAAAGAAGGACGATGAGGGGGTCCGCACCACACAGGGATGAGGCCGGCAGCAGCGACAATGAATATAAGGTGCGCTCCTTAAAACCAGGAGAGGTTCTTCAGGTGGCTATCCGGACCACTACAGCAGTGTGCAACGATTTCGAACACGAAGGCGACCACTGGCTGAAGATGATGAGCTGGTTATCCCCACCAGGCTCAAGGGAAGACGACTCTGGACTGGATCTCCTCTTAGTCGTTGAAGGGTAGATAGCTCAGGACTGCAGCAGGGCTTCACCGGTACGGGGTAGTTGAGCAGTCGACCTCTTAGCAGGACTTCACCGGTACGGGGTAGTTGCAGCAGTCGACCTCTCCTCCACTTCTCGTCAGTTCCTTGTAGTTCCAGTGGCGACTCTGACTTCCAGCCCAAGAGACCTGCCTTTTATGCGCAAAACCCCCATTCACACAGCCTGGCTGTCAATCTCCCAGCAGGGGGGTTGTCCAGCCCGGACAACCACCTTGCCCAATCATAACAAAGTGTGACTTGGGTTTCCTAGGATACCCTGTGCAGGGGGTGACTACACCCCTCCCTCGCATTCAGCCCACCTAGACACCCAGGCGCCCTGGGGAGGGCTTCTAGGTAGAAGCCCGCCAAAAGACAGTGACCAAAGAAGGCAAACCTAGTTTGCCACGCAAAGTAAAACACAAGAAGGAGTTTAACAAAAAGAAATGGAGAATAAACCGCACCAGAGCCAAACGAAAAAGGATTTGGTCAAGCGGGTTTAAGTTTGAGGCTAACACAGTAACTTACAATATTACCACGGTTATATCAGATAACCGCGGTAGTAATTTAGGGTAGATCCCACTGCCACCAGCCATGTCTAAATGTTAAAAGAGCGAAACAATGCTCTAGGAGGTACAGATAAGTTAAGAGTTAACCCTTCCAGCACTCATGTAAGATGGTGTGTACTGGATCTGTGGTTAAATTTGACTAAATAAAGTTAATGGTAACCTTAGCCTTTTCTGAGGGACGGTAGTAGCCTCAGAAATGGAGTCGGTGGGAGTCTAAATGACAACCCTGTGCAGTGGCACAGAAGTGCTGTGTGACACACACAAAGAAGGGGGCTACTGAAGTGGTGTACTCCAGAGCTCACAATCTTAAAAACAGGTAAAAGATACATAGCAAAATACAAGTAAGAGTGGGGGAAAAGCTCACACTCTTACCAAGTGGAAAGAAACAACTCCAGAGATCCAGCAAAGCTGCTGAGGGACTCACTAGGTAAGGGAAATTAGCCATAGAATGAGAATTCTCCCTACCAATGGAGGCCAAGAGTTGGCTGGAAATTCAGCACATATTGTGCAATTTTGTCAAAGGAAGCAAGAGAACGAAAAGGAAAGTATAGAACATGCAAAAAAGGAAGCGACCAAGCTAGCGAAAATCACATTGACAGGAGCAGTGATTACCAGCTCCACGGAGCAACATCAGGGACAATTGGAAACAACAGGGACAGTGAATCGGGTAGGACAAGGTTGGATGGACGGGTATGCTCCTGGTCCAAGGCAAATGAGAACGCTTCAGATGGGTAGGGGAGGATTTTCACGAGGAAGTGGGTCATTTGGCAAATTCGGAAGAATGGGGTCCTGGTTTCACGGGCCAATGGGGAATAACTATGGAGAGTTGCATGGGATTCAGTGTTGGTCGGGCGGTAGGATGGAACATATGTTAGGAGATTGTCGAGACAGGCCACAGTATTTTAACATTGGAGCTCAGCAAATGCAATTCCCGACCATGCCATATGCCCCAGGTTCTGAGCAATCGCAGCAGCCACAGGTTGAAAAGAACCCAGCGACCAGGGCTGCACAGACCTATGTGGTTCAACCGAAGATGCAGGCATCGGTACACACCTGGGAAAAATAAATCCTTTACCCAAAGGAACGTCATTCATTACACTGAAGCAAGTGTATTTGGAGGGAATCCTATCTTGCTACCTGGTGCAAATATGTACCAAGTGTAGGACAGCCCACAGGGATCTCTGATGTGTCCAGTCATGTCCGTTACCACTGGTCCAGAAGAGGAACCCCGGATAGGTATGCAGGTAGGTGATGAAATGTTTTCATTAATGGTCGATGCAGGGGTTACAAAATCTTGCATCAAGGTAGATGACTTCCCCTTGTCAGGTAAAACAATGCACACAGGGATTCTCTGGGGTTGCCATGGCGGCTCCTTACACTGAAGGTCTACATATTAAGGTAAGCACACAAAATGTATCTGCTCCTTTGTTGTATTGCACAGATACCATGGCAAATCTCTTGGGCAGAGATTTCATCAGTCAACTCCACAGGTTGATCGCTTTCATGGAGGAAACTATAGTATGCTCTATACCAGGGTTGTATCCAGTAAGAGAAGCAGAGTGTTTGCATGCATACTGTAGAGAGAGCATGATAAGGGGGGTGCCTGTACATTCAACTTTGTTTCTATATGGGGTAATGGTTTTGTCAAGTTGGGTCCCGGGAATCGGAGATCAGGCATGGCGGGTACAGATTAAATTTCTGTTTCCGCCTGTTGTGCCGCACCAGGCACCATTGTTACGATTCTCCTCGAAGCAGTAGTTATCAAGAATAGGGTGCTTCTCTCAGGCACCGATGAGGAAGGCCGAGAGTGGCGTAAAGTTTTGTGCATTGATTCTAACTTTCCGACAACCAATTGTTGGAAGACACAAAAAGGATGGTCTTTGACATTGGGTGCCTTACCAGATAGCGATAGAGCAAAGTAAAAGTACCACAGACCATGCTCATTGTTAGAAATAGATCACCAAAGTGGAAGGAGGATTTGGAAAATGTGCCAGATGCTTTATAGACCAGCAATGCCCATTGTGAGGGGCTGTTAAAGTGTCGGAGCTGTGCGGATAAAATTCAAACCTGGTGCAATATTACCACAGATCAGTACCCTATGTCTAGAGAGGCAGACGAGGGAATTTATGAGACCATTATGGCATTGTTGAAGCAAAGCATAATACAACCTTCTTTGCCACATGTAGAACGGCCATCTACCGTGTGAAGAAGGCGAAGGGGTCCAGTTGGAGGATGGTCCAGAATTTGCACACCCTCACTAATAGTAATTACCGGTGGTACCGAATCCTGCTACCATTCTCTTTAATATCCCTACTGGGTTGACCCACTTCACAGTGAATTATTTAAAGAATGCATTTTTCTATGTCCCCTTGCTGCACGATTCTCATTACCTCACAGTGTTAATGTATCGTGGTCAGAGATTTGAGCATGTGAGGTTGCCCCAGGGGCACTGTTAATCTCAGAGTGTTTTCAACAAAGTGGTTCAAATGGATTTGGGGAATTAACATGTGTCCAGTACAGTAATCACGGATGATTTGATAATCTGTAGCACTTCAGAAGACCAGTGTCCAGGAGATTCAATAAGCCTCACCCTGGTTATGGAAAAGGGGTATAAATAGGACAAAGAAAAATTCCAGTACTGCCAGACGGAGGTAGTATATTTGGGGCAAGTGATATTGCCCGGAAGAAGGAAGGTAATGCCAGATAGCCACCGACGCTCAGAATACACCTCAGTTAGTCACAGTGAAATAAATGCAGCAGTTTTGGGGGTTTTAACTATTGTAGATCTTGGATATTTCACTACTCTAGTTACGCGAGGCCCTTACTGCAGGGACTTAAGGAAGTGCAGAAGTTGAATGTCCAATAGAATAGTCTGAAGAAATTGTGACTTTCTTCTGGGAAATCAAGGCTGCGATCAGCAATGCTCCAGTCTTGGCAAACCCGAATTACCATTTTATGTATTTTCTCATTCGAACGGGCAGGTGATGACAGCAGTCCCTGCCCAGCAAACATCGCTAGGCCATAAACCTATAGCAGACTCTTAAACCCAGTAATGCAGTGACAGTTCCCTTGTGAGAAAGCTTTAGCGGCAGCTGCTTTTGTAATTCAAAAGTATGCAGTCTTTGCGATCTTGGAAAAATCCAAGTCGACTTTGACGACCCAAAGAGTGTTGGGGTATGAGGTTATTCTATCTAATGCATCTATACATCCCGTCCAATGTCACCTGGTTAATACTGAAAAATTTCTAGACGAGCCAGTGAAACCTGATGCATTGTCCACCATTGTCCAACATACGAGGGAGAGGAGGAAGAGAGGACAAGTGTTGAGGAGGATGCTTTGGAGGGACGGGAGGTACTTTTTGTTGATGGGTCCTCAACAGTCCATCAGGACACTGCTGAGAGGCATATGGGTGCAGCCGTTGTGGACCTTGTGGATGAGAAATACCAGGTGACACTGAAGAAACAGTTGCCTTCACATTACTCCATGCAAGCAGAGGAACTAGTGGCACTGAGAGGCGCTAGAAATGAGTAAAGGGAAGGAAGTCGCCATTTATTTAGACTCTGCATATGATACCTCCACTGTGCATTCAGGCTTATCAAGGTGGCAGAGAAGATCTGATGGGACCCCCGTCAAGATGCTGCACTGCTATCCAGATTAATCCAAGCGCCAATATTGTCCACAGAGGTATGTCTCCTAAAGTGCACTGCGCTAATTTATGGTACTAACTGAATAGCACTTGGAAATGATGCCGCAGACATAGCAGCGAAAGAGGCCGCATATTTGCCATTGCCACATCCCACGAAAATAGAAACTGTTTCACAGCAGGTACAGTTGCCAGCTCCATACACTGCAGTCCTGTTGCTTCAAATCATAGAAATGCAAGGAAAAGCACCTAAAGGGGAACAGGAGCTTTAGGCAAAAAGAGGATGTGCCCTCTCGCCCACTGAATTGCTGTGGAGACAGGAGCTGACCGGGAATGTAGTGATGCCTGTAGAACTGCTTCTTGTGGCTCTAGACCAACTACATTACCCATCGCACACCAACAACAAATTGCAGTAGAGCTCCAGGAGGAATGGTTTATACCAAACCCTCAGCAACAGTTTTAGAACACTGCATAGTTTGCAGAGAATAGTTATGTTGGAAAAGTCAACAGGTGTTGGCACAATAAGCAGTAGTTAGGATTGCATTGTCGCCGGTCTGTTCATTAAATACTATTCTGTTGTAAATGGCGATATTTGTGATAACAATGGGCTAGTGTGTGGTAGGCTACGTTAGGTCATTAAGTTGTACTGAGTTTAATGTGAATACCTGGTCCTCTGGTGTGGTCCACGGTAATATTTCCTCTCGAGGTTCAGATTTTTTCATATATAATAAAAATGTATGGCAAGTCCAAAACAGCACCAGGGTGAATTTAAGATGCGCAAGACCAGAACATTTTTGCCTAGAGTCTACACATTTTTATCTAGATGCGACTAAACCAACAGTTTACCCAGCGCACAAGATAGATCACCCTCTCTCTTGTCCCGTTAGCTCAGATTCAGATGCTGACAGTAAGAGATCCAATGCATCTAATAGTGTCGATACACAAGCACAGGGGAAACAAAGAAAGGGGAATTCTTTAGATCAAATTTCTCAATTCAAACAGGGCAATAAACGCAGCAACACAAGGCACCCAACATTTCCCGACCCATTGTACAAAATACTTCCAACACCAAGTACAGATTCAGAGGATGCAGAGTAAGAGTAAGAGGGAAGGGAGGGATGCAGAAACAGGGAACAGAGTTTGGAGGCCAACAACCAGGTCACAACACAAGGGTCAGATACCATTACGTAAGAACAGATCAGCGAGAACCTGATCAAACAGAGTTTTTAGTCAATACGAGGTACATGTACCGAGCAAGGGCCTGTCCTTCACACCTACCAATACTACATACAGACAACTAGATCTTTTCAAATATGTTAGAAATTGAAACATAAAAGGTTCTTTCACAGCAAAACCACGAGACAGAGGCTGACAACACTACAATCCAATCCCCCTGAGAACTCTTACCATGAAGGATATCGACCACACAAGACTACTTCTTTCCTGTAATAAAGACACAACTGTCAGACATGTAGATAACGCGACTTAGAAACTGAGTCAGATACAATTGCAGACTCCAAGCTGACTAGAAAAAAATCTAACTACAGTCCAGCAACATGCAACATCCTCTATCTAAATCTGCCTGCCTCTACTCTCCGCCCTCTGCAACTTATCGAGAACAGGACTGCGAGACTGGTCCTTGGCCTCAAGCCCAGGGATCGTATCTCTCCAGGACTGAAATCGGTGCACTGGCTCCCAGTGGCTGCGAGGATTAAGTTTAAAACACTCTGCATTGTACACAAGGCCTTCTGGGGTCTGGGGCCGCAATACCTTAAACTCTCTCTTCCTAAATATCTTCCTTCTCGTGCTCTTCGCTCATCCGCCTCCAACTCCCTCAGAGTCCGTCGCTTCTCCAAGAAACGAGTTGATGGCAAATCACTCTTCGGCAGGGGCCTCTCTCTGGAACAGCCTTCCTGCCTCTCTGAAACTTGAGGAGAACCAACTCCGGTTCCGGAAGCTCCTCAAGACCTTCCTCTTTGCTTCTGCTTTCTCTCCTCCTTTCCCCTGCTGAATTCCTGACCGAAACTGCACTGGTTTACCTGGCCACCCTTTCTGATCCATGGCCCAGGCCCAGCTAAATACCCACCTGCACTGCCTCCCTGGCAAACCTTGCACCTGGGGACCGCTGTACTGTATCCCTACAGTCCCCTGCCAGCACTTATGTCTGCACTTCCTTGCACTTGCCACCAGCTGGCCGTCTTATTTATTCAACTTTTCCCATGTACTGCACTTTCCACTCTCCCTTCCCCTTCCCCGCACTTTTCACTTTCCCCCCCCCTTCCTTGTGCGATCTGAATGACACCTGGCCTAGTAGGATCGTTGTCTGTTTTCCCTTTGCCCCCCCCCTTGCCTCGTCGCGCCTTGAAACACTTGTGTATAGGCGCGTTATAAATGCCATATCATCTCATCATAACATCACACGATGGAGCGATAGACACCATTTACAAGGCAATTGTGGCAGATTTACACCAGGCCATGGACAAACACTAACAAATGCACATATAAGATGGCAGATAACTTAACACCAAAAGAGAGGAAGTCGTTGACTGATCTTACTCAAAATCTGCAAGGACCTAGCCAATCCATCTGCAATCTCCACCTTGCCTCTTCATTCTCTGTACCTCTGTACTGCACTGGCCACCCATTTCACCTCTAAAACTCAGTCCATTCTCACCTCTCTCGCTTCTTCCCCTTCCTTCACTCCTCCCCCCCTGTCCCAGTTCCTCTCTTGGCCTCTCTTCCACCCATCACAACGGATGAGATCTCGTAGTCAGCTCTATGAAGGTCTCATCCAAACAGGTTTCACCCTGTTCTTCCAGAACCATCAAGGACAGCATCTCCTCCCTCACTTCGGCGTTTGCAGACTTCTGCAACCACTCCTTAACATCTGGCTCTTTCCATTCTTCCCTCAAGCACTCCTTTGTGCATCCACTCCTAAAAAGCCTTCAGCCAACCCCTTGTGTCTGGTCAACCCCCGCCCTATCTCTAATAAGCCCGTCCTTGGGAAACTCCTAGAGAAGTTGTCTTCCCCCCACCCAAACTGACCCAACACACTGAGCTTGTTGGTTGTGTACATGACAATCTGGATTCTGAGCATCCAGAGGCACGGAAACCGCTCTCCTGAACATCCATGAAGAATTGCTTGCAAATGTCGACTCCAACACTCCTGAGGTTCTCATTCTCCTTGACTGCTCTTCCACCTTTGACACGGTTAACCATTCTATCCTCATAGATGTCTCCAAGACACTCTTGGTACATCAGACATGGCACTGGATTGGTTGACCTCCTTCCTCACTGACCGCCATTCCCAGGTGTTTCTGGACTCCTCACTCTCTCTACATGTGGTGTTCCCAGGGATCTATCCTCTCACATTGGCTTTTCAATATCTACCTTGCACCTCTTGCTCACTTGATCTCTGCCTTCTCTCCTCATTTCCAGTGTTACACGGATGACACAACTTTTCAAGCTCCCCTCTTCCTCCTCCATCATCCCTGACTGCCCGTCTGCTGTTCAGTCTGGGAGCACCTTGAATGATCTCCATCTTAATGCCAGTAAGACTGAGATTCTTTCTATCGGGGCACCTGCTCCCCATTGGCCTTCTGCACTCTGGCCACCATCTATGGGCTCACCTCCCTCTCCTTCCACCGAGGCCAGAAACCTTTGGATCATCTTCGACTCCTAACTCCTTAACTCCTCATCTTGGACCTGGCCAAGAAGGCCCGCTTTCAACTTCACCACCTTAGAGCCAGTCTTCCTTTCCTCACCTTACCCCAGAAGCTCAATGTCACTAGAGCTCTGGTCCTTTCCAGGCTGGATTAGTGTAACAGCCTCTTCCTCAAACTGCCACTTTCTTCACTCTGTCCTTTTCAACTAATCCAGAATAGGGATGCAAGACTTATCCTTGGCCTCAAACCCTGGAACTGTTTCTCTCCAGCTCTAAAATCTTTCCCCTGGCTCCCGGTTGCTGCAAGGATAAAATTCAAGACCCTCTAGATCATCCACAGGGCTGTCAGGGGCCTGGGACCACGCTACCTTCAGCTCTTACTAAATACTCTCCTTCCAGACCCCTTTGATCCTCTGGCTCCAACTCTATGCTGATCAAACGTTTCTCCAAGCAGAGGGCTGGCCGCAGATCGCTCTCCTCAGCTGGCTCCCCACTATGGAACAGTCTCCTACTCTCTCTACGTCTTGAACTGGACCACCTCAACTTCCGCAAATAACTCAAAACCTTTCTCCTCTTCTTCCCTCTCCCCCTCCAGTGCCAGCCTTCCCCCTGTGTTGCTCGGATTAGCGGCCCTGTCCCTTAAGAGTCCAATTGGGTCCTAGCCTTCTGCCCAATCGCCTCCAGCACCACTCCCACTCCCCTGCACTGCCCTCTGAGCCTAAGCTCGCCTTTGGGTGGATTGTCTGCACCCTGAACGTACCTGTCGGGCATTTGACATCCCTCTTCATTTGGGACATCTCCGCCAATGCCCTTACCTGCTGCCCCCCCCCCTGAACAAGCACCTGTTGCACTTCCCTCCCCCCTCGGGGGACCCTAATAGCACTTAATCCCATCCAGCCCCCCCTTTTCTTTCTCACTGCACTTTCACGTTCTGAATGTCACAAGGCCCAGTAGGACCACTGTTTGCTTTATTATTTATTCATTGTCTTTTCCATTGTTTATTCCTTCCTTTTTACCTTGTGGTGCTTTAAAACACTGTCTTTTTATACAAAACCTTATAAATAACCAATACATACAAATAAATAAATTATACCATAACTATCAAAGAGGCCGATAAAGGTGGGAACATGGTCATCCTGAATCGCACTGACTACGTGAAAATGGGACTACCGAAAGTCCATAAACCTTAACACAAACTTCCACAAGCGAGCTCCATCCTTAGGGAATTGACTGGCTAACCAAAAACATGTCGATGCACATAGACCAGTACCTCCAACCGAAGGTGATTGAACTAGATACCTACGTAGGAGAGTGTAAACACATTCAGATACTTGATCAAATAAAATGGCTTTCACACTACCAACTAGCACGTTTTGATGTCAAGGCTTTATACACTTCGATTGACAATGAACATACAATTAAAGCTTTTGAATATAGTTCCACAAATGTGTCAGCCTCATACCATATGCATCTGGAATGCCTCAAGGAATTTCTAACTTGCTGTGAATCATAAAATGTTCACACTTAATGACACATTATTCAAATAAACCAAAGAGGATGCTATGGGGGATTGCTACGCATCATCGTTGGCCAATCTATTCATGTATCATTTTGAGAACACACACATACTTACCAACATTTTGACGTGCACATAATTGGGTGGCATTGTTACATTGATTTTTTGTAACATGGGATGGCCCCGAAAGGCAGTTTCAGGAATTCACCAAATTACATAAATCACAAAGCATTTGAACTAGAGATGCAAAGACAAATCGGCAATCAAGAAATTGATTTTTTTGGACTTGCACATCTACATTAAAGACGTTAAGAAACAGACCTGTACGTTCCACAAACCCACAGAAGACAATTCCACTTTGCATTTCAACAGCAGTCACCAAAAACATGCGATTACTAACATTCCAGTGCAGGAGATAATACCCATAAGTAAATGCAGTAAGACAGATGTCTTTGAAGTGGAACTAGATTTGGTTAAACAGATTTCGGAGAAGAGGCTGTGGTAATGCATGCATCTCAGCAAAAGAACAAAAGATATCAAGCAGAACAAGAGAGGAACCAACACCTGACAAAAAGGAAGCAACACCCAGAGTTTTCCAGAGAAACTAAGTGAGATTAATCACACAATACAGCAACAACAGCGCTAAGATTTTTCAAACTCTAAAAAAAGCACTGGCACATGATGATGGACGAACACCTGAAAGAATACATTGGAAATACGCCACTTATTACCTTTACCCAAGTCCCCACACTTACTATGCCCAAGTCACTGGCAGGGTCTAGAAGCAGGCGACAACTGGCTAACAGAGCAACATAACAAAACTAAAAGTTTTCACAGGTGTGGGTTTTGCTCATTCTGTATGTACACTTTGGATAAATCAACTGTCATACAGTTTATACCGACAAACTACTTAACTGCCGCAGAATCTATGTAGTATACCTGAATATTTGTGCCTGCGGTAAAATTTATGTTGGTAGCCTGATCAGGTAAGTTCACTTCAGGATAAGAAAACATCTCAACTCTATGAGCAAACAAGCCCTTCGATTTCCGCTTGTGCAACATTGAATGGATGTGCATGGCATGGAGGATAAGAAGAAACTCAGATTTTCGGCAAATGACCAGATAAAGTCGCCAGTACACGCTGGAGACAGAAAATTAATTGAGGAAAATGGAAGCCAAATACATTTGTAAATTCAGATCGAATTTACATGGTCTCAAAACGGACACCGAAATGCAATACTGCTTGTGATATAATGTGTGTTACGTCAACAGGGTAATCACAATAACCCCCCCTTGGAACCTAATAATGGCACTTGTACCTCTACAGTCTATTATTAGTGTCAACAATAGTCTGCACATTACAAATCGGCAATGTAGATTCAGACTACCAATAACTTAACTTGCAGATCAGGACAATATAAGCAGCAGAACACATGACCACAAATGTATTGACAGTAGCCAGGACAACATATTGAGATCTAATCTAAGCACTCAGTGGACACTACCTATAGAGATCTATAAAATATATATTTATTACAACAAAACTAGTACTAACAAAGAAATCAGGTGTTATTGAGAGAACAATAACATACAAAGAACAAGCTCAAACTGTTCAAGCTTAAGAAATACTAGTGTGCAATAAAGCATAGAATTAGGATAAGAAAGACATTTCAAGATGATTTCCCTATCTTAACTTAATCGAATATTGCACCGATCATGCAGGATCAAATGACCCAGTGAGTCACGTGAACGCTACCCACGATCACGTGACACACCAGCATATCGCTTTATATGTCGTAAGAGTGAGCCAGCAACGGAGACCAGTGCGACTATTGGTGGGGAACTGAATCCCGGAAACAAAAAAGGTACGCTGATAACTGCATAGCTCCTTTACACCAAGTTTGAGTGGGGCCCATAGACGTGGGCGCCCTCATCTTGACAAATCATTTTTTCTAGTTAGGCAACCTTTCAGGATACGACCGCTTATCTGGCAGATCCACTCTAGTACTTACCATTTAACACTTAAGTATTTTTTTACATGGTTAAATCAGGAGGCACTTCTTTCTTTAAGAAAACAGGTGTAGGATGCAATGGGGCAATCATGCATTGCGAACGCATTTGTAAAGACAAGTTTTGTAACACAAATAGTGGTTGTAATCTGACAGTTCATGTTATTTCAGGACTATGATATATGAAATGATGGAAGTCATTTATAATGAGCCTGTACACAAGTGTTTCTAGGCGCGACAAGACAAAGGAGGGAAGACAAAAAGAGGACAACACAACGATCTTACTAGGCCTTGTGTCATTCAGATTGCGCAAGTGCCGGGGGAGAAGTGTCAGGGGGGGAGGGGAAGCAGAGAGTGCAAAGGAATTCATAAGTGCTGCCAGAGAGGTGTCTCAAAAGTGCAGATAGTTGGGGGACTGTAGGGTTGCAGAAACATTCCTTAAGTGGTTGGGAGGCCCAGAGGCAGTGCAAGTGCAACTAGTCGTGCAGGAGCCAGGTCCCGTAGATTGAGTGGGAGGCCACGGAACCAGAATGTGCAGCAGACAAGGACATCAGCACAGGAGAGGGAGGTAGAGAGAATGCAGAAACGAAAATGTAAGATTTAGTTGCTTCCTAAATCTTAGGTGGTCCTGCTCAAATTTGAGGGAGGCAGGAAGGCTTATCCAGATGGAGGCCCCAGCTGAGGGCAGAGATCTACCCCCCAACTTTTTACCTGGAGAAGCGTCTTACCCTCAGAGAGTTAGAGGTGGATGAGTGGAGGGCTCAAGAAAGAAGAAGCTTAGGAAGAAAGTTGGATCTACTGTGGTCCCCGGTCCCAGAAAGTCTTGTGGACGATGCAGAGGATCTTGAACTTGATCCTTGCAGCCACAGGGAGCCAGTCGAGAGATTTCAGGGCTGGAGAGATAAGATCCCTAGGCTTCAGGCCAAGGACAAGTCTAGCACTCCTGTTTGATGAATTACTGCGCCAGGAGTGCGCTCTCAATTAAGACCATTTCTAGACCAAAAACCTATGGTGATTACTGTTTGATATGCAGACGATTAACAGAATTAAAAAAATGGTTAAAGTGTATGGCTAAGGGACCGGTTATTAGATAAGGTTGACAGTGCAGCAATAGGGCAACTGCTGATTGAGAGAACATGCAGCAAGATAATTTCCGATAACACCAAAAGTGGTCATAATGGGGTTGACTGACTATTGAATGATGATATGTTCCATCAGAAGGGTGCATATATTTAAAACACAATTATCTCTTTTAGAGCCAAAAATTCTTGCCACCTAAAACAGAACCGGTGCAGAACTAGAATAATGTGAAAAAATAACCATAGAAAACATGGACATCGTTTTGGAA
This sequence comes from Ambystoma mexicanum, assembly GCF_040938575.1. Classification (NCBI taxonomy): domain Eukaryota; kingdom Metazoa; phylum Chordata; class Amphibia; order Caudata; family Ambystomatidae; genus Ambystoma; species Ambystoma mexicanum. The sequence continues at coordinate 870,973,074 of NC_090931.1, forward strand.
CTGTAGGGTGAATATTACATCTAATCTCAAACCTCAATCACCAGTATTAAAAGTAAGAAAAGAGCACCCAAGAGTGACAATTGTGTTTTGTCACTAGGTTATTAAATAGGAGACTGGTACTGTTATTATAGCTGAAGAAATCTGAACATCCCGAGGAAATATTACATTGGCCCAAACTCGAGCACCAGATATTTACATTAAACCCAGCACAACTTATTGACTCAACGTAGCCTATCACATGCAAGGCCATGATATTCACCAATAGCGCCATTTACGACAGAATAGTATTTAATTAAGATACCAGCAAGAATGCGATACCAACTACTCACAAACTAATTCCCAATAATAACTTATTGTGCCAACAGCACTTGACGTTTCCAAACTATTTGCCATGCACATATTTCTTTATATTTATTGTTTTTTCATCATTTACTTTTGCATTAGTTTCTCATTATTTTTTCTAATACTGTGTTTTTCATTTGGGTTCACCAATACATGTTTGTGCCTTTATTATTCTTTCCTTTTTCAACTTTGATTTCTGGGTTCTTTTTTCACTTATTTGCAGGTATGACTACAAATTCCCTAAACCTGCCTGTTTCCCCTCTCTGTGACCTTGGAGGCTGTAATTCAATTAGCTAAATGGGAACAGTTTTGAACATATTTAACTCATGTTGACAATAAGGAAACTATGTAATTCATGGAATTTGCCTTAAGAAAGCCCAGCGGGTGCTTGGGAATTTGCCCATACTTTATATCAGTGAGATGCACTCATATAGCGAGGGATTTTGGTTTCTAAATATATAGTAAGGCATTCGGTTGTGCGGCTACCCTTAGCTAAGCAGCTCTCCAACACAGACACCTTTCACAACCAATCTTGAATCAGTGGCACTGGCAGATATACTATGACAACCACCCTGTCTCTTAGTTTGTAGGGAATGCAATCCTGGAAACATGATGTCACCAGGGGGAGTTTTGCCTAGTTCCTCTAGGCCATTTCGGGAGCTCCATATTGACTTTATCGGTATGCTTGTGAGATGTAACAATTACTGGTACCTTATAGTCATAGTTCGCCTGTTCTCCTGGTGGCTTGAAGTTGGTTCCTGCGTACACCCTGATGCCAAGTGTGCAGCAAGGTTTCTGGTGAGGGAGGTATTTCCGCGGTGGGGAATTTGTAAAGTCTTCAAGTCCTACAATGCAACCCACCTTTTTAATGCTTTGTCAGAAATCACTTCGCTCTTGGGAATCAAGCCCATCTTACGCAGAGTATAGCGCCAACAGGATTGTGGAACGCTTAGATGGGGTTCTTAAGTTCCGGTTGGCAAAAATGTGTAGTGATTTAAGTAAACCGTGGTTACACTGTCTGCCTTTGGTTTGGTTTTATTTTAGAAATCAGCCACGTAAAGAGCACCACCTAAGTCCTCATGAGATCATGACGGGACGTAAATTACACACACCGCTCTCACATGCATGCACAGCATCAGATACACCCAAGTCAGAAAAGGTCTTCGGTGAGGAGTTTAGGGAGTACCTTAGGCCTCAACCAAAAGTGTCAAAATGATATCTTAACAGGTATCTTCTTACCAACAGCCTACAGGAGGAAGCAGTAAAGAATCCGACAATTTGCACAAGCCACTATTGTTCCCAGGGGACTGGATTTTTATTCGTACCTTCATGCGACACTGGAATGAGCAGCGTTTGCATGGGCCGCACCATGTGATATTTGCAACTTCAAGTGCAGTGAGGGTGGAGGGCAGCAAAAGCTGGGTCCATATCAATGAGTTGCGAAGGGATACTGATGCCCCTCCACTGGCACAGGAGCAGGCTAAAAGTTGAGGAATTGCCATAGCATTTCGGTGCTGGACTGCCCATGTGGGCGGTGTTAGGCAGAACTATATGCAGTACCCTTTGGGAACACCACACACAATTAAGACTACAAGTGACAGTACAAATTCACCTTTTGTACAAGCCTGTACTACACAGTTAAAGTGGTAGCAATGGCTGAGTAGCCAGACTCCTCTCAAGAGTAAGTGAGCAGTATCAAAATGTTACACAAAGGACAGCAATTACTATGATTCAGGCAAACACTGACTCAAGTAAAAGAAGATACATTTCACTCTTCAGTTGTATAACATTTCACTATTCTAAGCAGTTTAAAAATCACACTCTTAATACACTGCACCACTTCCCTTAAATTCCAGACAAGTTAAGCTCACAAAGTGTAGTGGGAGCAAAATGGCACTCCAGCAATTTAAAAGAGAGGGAAAGACAGAAGTTAACAGAAATTAATTCATACCAACAGCTAAGTACTCAGGGCAATCGGACAAGAGAGACTACAATGATAAAATCAAATAGAAAAGGCTTAGGGCCAAAGTCAATGGTTCAAAAGTCTTTTGCTCAAGATAATACAGTTCAGTGTAGTTCGCGGTAAAGTTTGTGGCACGGTTTCCGGACGAGGTTGGTTCATAGAAAAGTTAGTTCAAAGAGAAGAGAAGGACAAGCCCTCGGATTGGAGAAAGATTTCAAACACTTTCACCACGGCTGAACGAAACGAACAACCGGATTTGCACAGTACCTTAAAACGGAGAGGGAGCTGTAGCTGAGGCAGAAGTTCCTGGTAGTTCCTGCAGGCTCACGGTTCCTGAAGCGACTGTCGGACTGATCAGAAGTAGGAAGACTGGAGGGTCCTGCACTACCCAGGGAAGAAACCAGCAGCAGAGCAAAGCAACAAATAAAAGGTGTGCTCCTTAAAGCCCAAGCATGGTCTGACCTTCCTGGCTATCCGGCCCACTGTAGCTCTGTACAGCAAATTCGACCAGAGGAGGGGTCCTGGCTTGCAGTTTGGGTGAACTGGTTGGTCCCACCAGCTCAAGGGAAGAAGTTTCTTGGAGGATCTTGTCTGTCGTCGGATTCTGAAGATTCGGACCGGCAGCAGGGCTTCACCGGGCGGTTCAGTTGTGGTCCGTCAGTTCCTCATGGGTTCTTTCGTGCCAGTGGTAACTCTGCTCTTCCAGTCCCAGAGACCTGCTTTTAATGCAGTTTTCCCCCATTCATACAGCCTGGCTGTCAATCACACAGCAGGGTGGCTGTCCTGGCAAGGACAGTCGCCCAGCCAATGAAACAGGAGTGTGACTTGCGTTACCAAGGGAACCCATGGCAGGGGTCCTAAAACCCCTCCCTCACATACTGCCTACCGAGACTCTCAGGTGCCTAAAGGAGGGATTCTGTGTGGAAGCCTGCGAAAAGGCGATGAACAAAGGGAACAAACCTGGTTTGGCGCGCAGAGTAAAACCAGAGAAAGACATTCACAAAAAGAAATGGCGAATAAACCCAGCTGTAACCGTAATAAAATATATATATGGTCAAGCGGGTTTATGTTTGAGGCTAATATAATAGCCTAAAACAATACCATGGTTATTTAAGGTAACACAGTATAAAAATTAGGGTAGATACCACTGCCACCAGCCAAGTCTTAGTGTAAAGGGAGCGAAACAATGATCCAAGAGACAGACAAAAAGGGATAGGAATTAGTCCTTTCCAATACTCCATGGAAGATGGCGTGTACTGGGTCTGTGGTAAAAGTGACTAAATAAAGTTAATAGCAACTTTATATTTTCTGGGGGGCAGTAGTCGGCCCCAGAAAATGGAGTCGGTGCGAAGTCTAAAAGACAACCCTGTGTCACTGCACTGAAGGTGCTGTGTAACACACATGGAAGAATATGGTGCCTTGGTGTAGGTGAGACTCCAGTGGCCAAGATCACGCAAAAAGTAGAAATACACATAGCAAAACACATGTAAGAGGGAAAAAAGGCTCACACTCTTACCAGGTGGGAAAAATAAATCCTAGAAATCCAGCAAAGCTGCTGAGGTACTCAGTAGGTAAGGGAAATCAACCATTTATGAAAATTCTCCCCAACCGGCGGGACAAAGACTGATATGCAAATGGACATTTCCCATCTGTGAAAGGTACAGTGAGCCAAAGGCGTGTGCTGCAAACTCATCTGAGAACAGTTTATCATGCCATGTTCCTTCTGGAGAGGAGTGCCTGCTACCTTTTTTGAAATAACAGTTAATGCCCTAAGGATTCACAGTTCATTCCAGTGGAAAGAAGGGTGCAAATGAAAAGCAAGAATTGAAATTGTTCAAGAAGAATACTTTGAATTTATAATTTATATTAGATGATTGTTTATATGTCTTTTGTCATGTTAAAAGATGGCAAACAGTATGGATGTGAATGATTTAAATGTATCTAGACTTGTAGAATTTGATGACATTATTGAGGCCACAAAGAAATGTTGATGCGGATTTCCTGAACAATCAGGACAATGGAAATTTGGACCCGATAGATGCACATGGTTTTGCAGCGAATAATGTACGGTACAGCGATATGAGGAGAGTTGGAAGAGCGAGGTCTGTAGGATTTTCCTACATCTGCTCTCTCATCCCCCATGCTACTGGTGTCTCTAGGTTGTTTGTCCCTGATGAAATAAGAGTCAGCAGACACACTGTGTCTAGTGCACATAGCTTTGTGCAGTTTAAAAAGCAATCAGTCACAGAATCTATTTTACTGGTTGACGAAGAATGTTCAGCTACAAACCGTAAAGAGCAGAAGAATGCCCCGTGTACACAGAGTCCACTTGAGTTTAAAAAGAGGCTACTATCACCAATAAATTATAAGTTACTCACCGTAGTGACCAAGGTACTCTTATAGTCGATAGTCCCCTTTCCTCCATACTGCATAGGCGTCCCTCCTAGGGACTGGAGACGGTACTTTTTTCACCAGAAAAAAATCTTCCCTTTTAAATTCAGAGGAGCGCGGGGCTGCGGCCCTGGTGTCATGCGCTTCCCTGACTCCGCCCACCAGCGCCACTCCTCAGTCCCCATTGACGCATCGACAATATTTACCATTGCCTAATGACACCAGTTTTATTAGGGGCTGGAGGGGTAGGGTGGTGGAACATATGGTGGAAATGGGACTATGGACTAAGAGTATGTTAGTCACTATGGTGAGTAACTTCTAATTACTCTTACGTCCCGTCCCCTTTTCTCCATACTGCATGGGCAAAGACAACTGAATGTAACCCCAGGGTGAATAGGTGAACCTCCTCCCACATCTGACCTGGAGAAAGCATCCAAACAGTAGTGCTTACAGAAAGCCAAGGGGGTGGGCCATGTGGCCACCTTGCTGATGACCTGCCACAGGACGTGCCTCTGGAATGCGACCGCTGTGGCCTTGGCTGTGACAGCGTGGGTGTGCACGTTAGCCGGAAGCGGCTTGTGCTGCCGCTTTTATGCCTCCTTAATGGCTGCGACCATCCACCTTGCTATGGAGGCCTTGGAGGCCTGATAACCTGGACTTGACCCGCCGAAGGTGACAAATAGAGCGTCCAACTTGCAGAAGTTCGTGCTTCGGTCAACATAGAATTTTAGCGCTCGGCTGACCTCTAAGCAATGCAGAACTCTCCAAGAATCGTCCTTGGCTTCTGCGAAGGAAGTCGGGAGTACCATTTCGTCGTTCAGGTGGAATGCAGAGATTACTTTAGGTGAGAACGTGGGGTGCTTTCGGAGGACCGCCATGTCCCTATGAAAGGTAGCGTATGGCTCAGAGGCCACTAGAGCTTGGATCGCGCTGACACGCCTCGCTGATGTCAGGCCTACCAAAAGGGCTGTCTTGATGGTGACCAGCCTAATGTCCACAGACGCCATTGGCTCAAAAGGTTTATGCGCCACAACGCCCAGCACTATATTGAGGTCGTACACAGGGTTGGGTTTCTTAATGGGTGGATAGAGCCTAGTGAGACCCGTCAGATGTCGTTTAACAACCAGAGAAAACGTCCTCTTCTGAGTTCCGGTAGGCTCCGATAGCCGCTAGATAAGTGCGGCAAATGTCTATCTGCACTCCTGGGCGTGCGAGGTGTGCTGAGAAAGAAAGCAAATCATCCAGGGAGCAAGTGAGAGGATCGACTTTCTTAGCTTCCGTCCAGTGTCAAAACCTAGTCCACTAGTTTTTGTACTGGCTCCTAGTGGCATAGCTACTAGTCCCCTGAATGAGGTCTAGATTAGCCTGCAAGAGGTGACCTGCTCAGGAATCACGCTGCAAGGGCTAACTTCTGCGGGCGGGGTGAATGACCGTGCCCCCTTGCTGCAATAGGAGATGAGCTGGGCCCAGAGGAAGGTGTATCGGAGGCTGGTCCGACAGGAAAAGCTTAGTAACTCTGAGAACCATGGCCTCGCAGGCCACCACTGAACCACCAGGATGATGCTGAGGTGACAGGACTCTTATCTTACAGATCACCTTTTCTACCAGTGGTGAGGGCGGGAAGGCATAGGCAACCATGCTGTTCCACTGTATCTGTAATGCATCGCCCAGAGAGCCTAGACACTGTCCTTGCCAGGATGTGACTGAGGGCATTTCCTGTTGAACCAGGTGGCAAAGAGGTCCACCTGTGGATGACCCCATCTCCTGAAAAGCACCTGAAGGACCTGATCGTTCAGCTGCCACTCGTAATTGTCCACCCCCAATCTGCTGAGCCTGTCCGCCTCCAGGTTCGACTCCACCAGGAGGTGTATCGCTGTCAGGTCAATGCCGTTCTCCAGGGCCCATTCCCAGATGCTGACCGCCAAGGTGCATAATGGAGGGGACCTCGATATGGACCTCCTGTTCCTGAAGTGACCAGACTCTGCGGACAATGTGGTTGTCCAGGGTCGCTCACCCGCTCTGCAAGGATGAATCCGTGGTGATGGTAACCTGCGGCGCTGGTTGTCGAAAAGGCCTGCCTACCCTCAGGTTGCAGTCCGTGCTCCGCCAGATTAGGTACTGTGAAGGAAGGAAGGAATGCTGATGAGTTCGGCCTGTGATCCTCGCTCCCGATCCCATGAGGCTGCGAAGTGCAGCTGTAATCTCCTCATTTAGAGTCTTGTGAAGGGCACTGTAACGCTCACCTGATTCCCGTAGAGGCGCCGGTCTTGACTGGGCGTATACCGTATCTTCAAAGGTGATGTGTAACACACGGCTGGCTCTTTGGGCTGGACCTCTGTGCACTGTATGTCTGGCTTGAAGGGTAAGATGTCTGCAGATAGAAAATGTGGGATTAATGAACTGGGTTATTGAATGTCTCTCTCTTCTTCCCTTTCTCTTCTCCTGTAGAACCCCAAAGGTTAACGCTCTCACCTTAGGTAAGTGAACGCCGTGCTCTCCATCTGCCTCGAGGCAGGGTGCTGTAACCAGTTTCTTCACTGGATAAGGGGAGCAGGCCTCTTGACTTCAGAGGACTGCTGTCCGTCGTTTACTGCACGAACGGTAAGTTTCGAGTAATTCTAATGTCTTTAAAGTCTTTAGTAATGATGTCTCTTGTTTTGCAGGGTTCCGGCGATGGCAGATGGCGGGCTGAAGTGAGTTGAAGATGGAGCCCGTGTGATGAATAGAAGCGCCTGGAAGCACGTAAGTAAGCGCTTGTTGCCTGCTTCACAATGCGCTCTAACTGTCTTTTTATTTTGCAGGTACAAGTTCGGGGCGGCTGCAGGGTGCCGGAATACCCACTGGGTTAGATGTGGAAAGGAGTAATGGCACGTGAGTATTAAAGTTCCCCAATGTCTTTAAACGCACCTTGTTTTGTCTTTCAGATGCGGGATGCAGCGCCGAAGGCCTCCGGAGCGTGCGAAGAGTTGGTAAGCCTTTATCTTTCAGATGCCGGAATGCAGCGCGAGGCGTTGGTGACAGCCGATGGACCAGGTAAGTGAAGAGCTGTCACTGAAGACCGTAATGCTAACCTGTTCTTTCTTGTCTTTATAGGTGTTGCTGAAGACTGGATTCAGAATGGTAAGCCTTTTTCCTTAGGCCCAGGATCAGATGCAGAAGACACGATGAGCGTTCTGCTGCTGAGGATGCAGAATAACGCAAAGCAAGATTCATCCATCGGGTGTGGTTTAAATAGCCTCCTGTAGTGCTTAGGTGTCTCCTTCCACAGCCACGCCTAAGAAAAGAGTTCCTGCTTTCCAGAAGAGTTCCAGTGTTCTGAATCTAGGGAGTGGCTCCTGCCCCACCCAACAGGAAAAGTAGCTCCAAACAGAAGAGGATCAGAGACTCAACTGGCAGGCAAGTAAGCAGCATGGTCTGCTGCAGGTAAGTCCACCCAAGCATTATGAGCCCGGCGCTTCCAGCGCAGGGACTGGGCATATTTATGAGCCTGGTGCCACTGGCGCCAGGACTGGGTCCAAAAGGTCCCAATTGGGACTGGTTGGCACTCGGAACCTGGGTTATGGATCTGCTTCCAAGGGAGTTGGGAAAACCCTGACCTTTTGGAAGCAGAGATCATGACAGTACCCCCCCTCAAGGCCCCTCCCAAACCGGGCTTCTCCGGGGGTTTTGGCTTGTCAGGAAATGTTCGGTGAAATCTTTTGATTAGGCGAGGAGCGTGGACATATTCAGCAGGTTCCCAGGATCTCTCTTGGGGGCCGTAGCCTTTCCAGTCAATTAGGTAGAATAGTTTAGATTTGGAGATCTTGGAGTCCAGAATGCTTTTGACTTCAAACTCGAGTTCTCCATCAACTAGGATAGGTTTTGGAGATTTGGTTAGTCGGGTTTGAGGTTGCACGGGTTTTAATAGAGAGACGTGGAAGACTGGATGTATCTTCATGTGCGGGGGCAAGTCCAACTTGACCGCTACTGGGTTTACTATGGTAGTGATGGAATAGGGACCAAGGTATCTTGGGTTGAATGTGCGTGGCCCTTTTAGAGGTAGATATTTGGTGGATAACCAGACTTGATCCCCTACTTGATATTGAGGGGCTTCCTTCCGATGTTGATCTGCTCCTTTCTTGTATTGTTCTTTAGCCCTTTGAAGGTGAGAAACAGCTTCCTTAAAGGTTTGGGTGATTGTAGAATGCAGGTAGTCTACTGCTGGTGTTTCAAGATCTTGGAGGGGATCCAACTCTGAGGTTCGAGGGTGACTGCCGTACAAAAGAAAAAACGGGGTTTTCCCAGTTCCCGAATGGACAGAGTTATTGTAGGCATATTCGCCTATCCAAAGGATGTCTTTCCAAGTTTTTTCAGTTTGTTGCAGCATGCAGCGTAAATACTGTTCCAGAGTTTGATTGGTCCTCTCGGTTTGTCCGTCGGTCTGAGGGTGGTGACTGGTCGATAGTCTCACATCAATTTGAGCCGACCGACAGCAACTTCGCCAAAAATGAGAAATAAATTGACTACCTCGATCCGAAATTAGAACTGAAGGAAAACCGTGCAGTCGGACGATGTTTTCGAGAAATTCTCGGGCCAGAGTTGCTGCTGTTGGCAAGCCTTTTAGCGGAATGAAATGCGCCATCTTGGAGAATAAGTCCACGATTACTAGAATCGTATTGTATCCGGAGCATGGAGGTAGATCGGTGATGAAGTCCATAGAAAGCGTATGCCAAGGGCGAGGTGGGATGTCAATAGGGCGTAAGAGGCCTGCTGGTCTTTCCTTTTGACTCTTGTTTTGGGCGCATACTCCACAGGACATTATAAAGTCTCTGATATCTTTTTTCCAAGACGGCCACCAGAAGTAGCGTTTGATCTTTTCTGAGGTCTTGGCTATACCGGGATGTCCTTCCATTAAAGAATCGTGATAACAAGAGATTACTTTTTTCTGTAAATCTGTACTGGGTAGGTATAATCGTTCTTGGAAATACAATAAGTTGTCCTTTACTGCAAAGTCCTTTCCCTGCAGATGCCAATTCTGTATGTCTGCTGGAGTTCCAAGTTGCCTGGCTTCATCCTTAACTTCCTCTATGGATTCTGTGGCGATTACACCCAGAATTCTTTGTTCGGGAATGATTGGTACAGGTTTAGGGTTGATCAAGTGTTCTTCCACTCCCATCCGAGAAAGGGCATCAGCTTTACAGTTTTTTGTACCAGGTCGATAGGTAATTATGAAGTCAAACTCGGCAAAGAATAATGCCCAACGGAGTTGTCTAGAGGATTGGGCTTTTGCGGTTTTCAAATATTGCAGGTTTCGGTGATCCGTAATCACAGTAACGGTGTGTCGGGCCCCCAGCAGATAATGCCGCCAAGCCTTAAAGGCAGACTTGATAGCCAGAAGTTCTTGTCAGTAATCGTGTAATTGATTTCAGGAGGCGAGAATTTGCGGGACCAAAATGCCACGGGATGCAACTGATTGGTTACCGGGTCCTTTTGTGATAGAACTGCCCCCATGGCAAGGCTTGAAGCATCAGTTTCCACGATGTAGGGGAGTTCGGGGCGAGGGTGTTTTAAGATTGGTGCAGAGATAAATTTAGTCTTCAAATCCTGGAAAGCTTGTTCCGCCTCGGTAGACCATTCAAAACGTTTGTTTTTCTTTAACAAGGCAGTGATGGGCTGGACTATTCGAGAGAATTCGGGGATAAACCTGCGGTAAAAGTTAGCGAAGCCTAACATGCTTTGCACACCTTTTACGGAGGATGGTGATGGCCATTTGAGAACTGCATCGACCTTCTTTGAATCCATACGCACTCCGCCAGGTGATATGAATCCCAAGAATTCAACTTCAGTCACGTTGAAAACACATTTTTCCAACTTAGCGAAAAGTTTGTGTTGAAGCAATCTTTCGAGGACCATTTTCACGTGTTTCCGATGTTCAGATTCCGATGAAGAATAAACGAGGATGTCGTCAATGTAAACAACAACACACACATCTATGAGCTCTCTGAGGACATCGTTCATAAAATATTGAAAGGCGGCCGGGGCATTACAAAGTCCGAAGGGCATGACCTGATATTCAAATAGCCCATACTTGGTGCGGAAGGCCGTCTTCCATTCATCGCCCTCTTTTACTCGTACCAAGTGGTAAGCTCCACCAAGATCCAGCTTTGTATATATGCATGCTTTTCTGACTTGGTCCAGGAGTTCAGGGATCAAAGGTAACGGATATCTATTCTTAACGGTGATCTGGTTCAGGGAGCGATAATCTATACAAGTTCTAAGGTCTCCTTCCTTTTTTGGAACGAAGAACAAAGCTGAAGAAGCAGGGGACTTGGAAGGACGAATAAACCCATTTGCCAGGTATTGATCCAGGTATTGTCGAAGGTGAAGATTCTCAGGCTCGGTGAGGGCATAAATTCTACTACAAGGAGGAGTAGATCCAGGTATCAGGTCGATCTGGCAGTCATAAGACCTATGAGGAGGTAGAGAGTTAGCCTGATCCTTCCCGAATACCTAGAATACCAAGATGTTTTCCGGAGGTAACTGGGGAGTCTCTGAAGAAATTGCTGCCAGTGCAACACCAGGTGGAGGGTGACAAGTAGAGACACATTCTGGAAACTGGACCGTTCTTGCTCGCCAATCGATCAGAGGATTGTGTTTCTCTAACCAAGGTATTCCTAGAATAATCTGAAACTGAGGGGCCTTGATCACATCGAACACGATCTTCTCATGGTGTCCATCTTGACTTACTAGCGTCACTTCTTGAGTGGTATGCGTTACTGGCCCGGAGGCTATCTCCGTACCATCCACCGTAGTAATGATGTCCTTTACAGCCTTGGGACAAAGAGTTAGATTCATCCTCAAAACCATTTCATGATCCACATAATTGCCGATGGCACCGCTGTCGACGTAAGCTTCAATTGCATGTAATCGATCCGGATTATCAGGGCTAATGAGGACCATAGGTATCACGAAATGCGAGGTCACGGAACTGGTTTTCACGCTCGGCAAGAGGACCTCTATTCTTGTCGGGCGAGGTCGTTTCCCTGCTCAGAGTTTGTAACTTTGGTAACTGCAGCTCCTACTGCCTTCTTGGCAGGTTTCACCGGACAGTCTCGAAGAAAGTGCCCTGAGTTTCCGCAATAGAGGCATAATTGCAACTGTTTTCTCCTTTCCCGCTCCTTTTGTGTTAGAGGACCTTTCAGACCCCCTTTTTGCATGGGTTCCCCGGAGTCTACTCCTTTGGAAGGAGTTGGCGGTTTGGAAAATACTCGAGCATCAAACTTGGAACGATCGGCCTTCCTGTTCTGCAGTCTGTGATCTATTTGAACGACTAAGTCTATATAGTCCGAACAATCTTGTGGGGGATTCACTACTTGGGCTAACACATCTTTGAGCTCTCCGCGTAGACCTCTATAAAACAGCGTAATCCTTTTGTCCTCAGGCCAGTGAGTTTCCACTATCAGTCTGTTGAAAGACGCAATATAAGCCAAAAGGTCTTGATTACCTTGTCGCAACGAAAGAAGCTCATTGTCCAAGGCCTGCCCCTGTGAATGTCTTGCGAACAGTTTTTCCATACTGAGCTGAAAAGCTTGAAAATCATGGAGGACCGGATCATCTTGATTTACTAGAGGGATCGACCAGTCTGCCGCATTGCCACTAAGGTACGAAAGCACGAAAGCTACTTTAGCTTGATCAGTTGGAAAGGCTGCTGGCCGGCATAAGAAATGCAACCGGCACTGATTGATAAATACTGCAAACCTCTTTGGGTCACCAGAAAATCGTTCGGGCGGAGCCAGAGGTACATTCCCAGGTAGGTTGATCTGCACTGGATTCATAGAGGATGTAGAAGGAAGATTTCCCCCAGATGCGGGTAACGGGGTCTGTCCGGCTTGTGACTGTAGCAATTGTCTAGCGAGATCATCTGTTCGCTCCTTGGAAATAATCAGTTCCCTTCTTAGAGCGTTCGTTTCCTGACGGGCTGCATGCACTTCTGCCCTTAGTTCCCCAAGTAACTGGGCTAGCTGGTCGGTATCCGAGGTTTCCATAGCGCCTGGACGGGAGTTTTGTGGTAGGCTTTGCGTTCTGTAACGCTCACCTGATTCCCATAGAGGCGCCGGTCTTGACTGGGCGTATACCGTATCTTCAAAGGTGATGTGTAACACACGGCTGGCTCTTTGGGCTGGACCTCTGTGCACTGTATGTCTGGCTTGAAGGGTAAGATGTCTGCAGATAGAAAATGTGGGATTAATGAACTGGGTTATTGAATGTCTCTCTCTTCTTCCCTTTCTCTTCTCCTGTAGAACCCCAAAGGTTAACGCTCTCACCTTAGGTAAGTGAACGCCGTGCTCTCCATCTGCCTCGAGGCAGGGTGCTGTAACCGGTTTCTTCACTGGATAAGGGGAGCAGGCCTCTTGACTTCAGAGGACTGCTGTCCGTCGTTTACTGCACGAACGGTAAGTTTCGAGTAATTCTAATGTCTTTAAAGTCTTTAGTAATGATGTCTCTTGTTTTGCAGGGTTCCGGCGATGGCGGATGGCGGGCTGAAGTGAGTTGAAGATGGAGCCCGTGTGATGAATAGAAGCGCCTGGAAGCACGTAAGTAGGCGCTTGTTGCCTGCTTCACGATGCGCTCTAACTGTCTTTTTATTTTGCAGGTACAAGTTCGGGGCGGCTGCAGGGTGCCGGAATACCCACTGGGTTAGATGTGGAAAGGAGTAATGGCACGTGAGTATTAAAGTTCCCCAATGTCTTTAAACGCACCTTGTTTTGTCTTTCAGATGCGGGATGCAGCGCCGAAGGCCTCCGGAGCGTGCGAAGAGTTGGTAAGCTTTTGTCTTTCAGATGCCGGAATGCAGTGTGAAGACCTCCGGAGCGCACGAAGAGTAGGTAAGCCTTTATCTTTCAGATGCCGGAATGCAGCGCGAGGCGTTGGTGACAGCCGATGGACCAGGTAAGTGAAGAGCTGTCACTGAAGACCGTAATGCTAACCTGTTCTTTCTTGTCTTTATAGGTGTTGCTGAAGACTGGATTCAGAATGGTAAGCCTTTTTCCTTAGGCCCAGGATCAGATGCAGAAGACACGATGAGCGTTCTGCTGCTGAGGATGCAGAATAACGCAAAGCAAGATTCATCCATCGGGTGTGGTTTAAATAGCCTCCTGTAGTGCTTAGGTGTCTCCTTCCACAGCCACGCCTAAGAAAAGAGTTCCTGCTTTCCAGAAGAGTTCCAGTGTTCTGAATCTAGGGAGTGGCTCCTGCCCCACCCAACAGGAAAAGTAGTTCCAAACAGAAGAGGATCAGAGACTCAACTGGCAGGCAAGTAAGCAGCATGGTCTGCTGCAGGTAAGTCCACCCAAGCATTATGAGCCCGGCGCTTCCAGCGCTGGGACTGGGCATATTTATGAGTCTGGTGCCACTGGCGCCAGGACTGGGTCCAAAAGGTCCCAATTGGGACTGGTTGGCACTCGGAACCTGGGTTATGGATCTGCTTCCAAGGGAGTTGGGAAAACCCTGACCTTTTGGAAGCAGAGATCATGACAGGCACTGCCAGAAGACATGCAGCCATAATATCCAGTATGGGTTGGTACCACCAAGCTGAAGTCACCCCTCTGCTGAGAAAGTGACTTGTGGCCTTCCTGTTGGCTGCAATCGTGTGCTCTGATGGAAAGACTCTCTCGGACCTCGTATACCAGATGAGGCCCAGGAACGTAGATCTTTGTCAGTTCCAGCAGAGACTTCTTGAGATAAATGGTAAATCCCAAGACGTGTAACATGTTCGTGAGGGTGGAGGAGGTGTGATGGACCGCCTTCGGGGATCTCGCCCCGACGAGCCAGTCATCTAGGTATGGATAGACATGGTGGCCTTGGGTCCTGAGAAGGGCTGCCACTGCTTTCATAACCCTGGTAAAGACCCTTTGGGCTGAATTGAGGCCAAAGGGTAGAACTTTGTACTGGAAATGGAAGCCCATGATCCTGAACCTCAGCAAGGACCTATGGGGCTGCCAAATGGGGACGTGTAAGTAAGCGTCCTTCAGATCCAGGGAGCACATCTAATCTCCCTTCCACAGTGTCTCCGCAATAAGCGCTGGGGTAACCACCTTGAATTTTTGAAGCGGGAGGGAAAGATTCAGGGTGGAAAGGTCCAACACAACTCTCAGGCCAGCCTGGTTCTTCTTGTGTATGGCGAAAATCCTGGCGTAGAAGCCCATACCCCGCTGGGACTTCTTCCACTGCCTGGCTCACTACGAGCGATCGGTTCTCCGCCAACAGAGTTGCTGTCCCAATCTGTGGAGGGGAGGAGAGAGGAGAGGGAGGATCCGGTAGGCGGTAGCCTGTGGAAACTACTGCTAGGATCCAGGGATCCGTGAAGCTCACGCGCCAATTTTGTGCGTGGAGAGCAAGCCTGGTTCTCTCATCCCTCCTGCCCCACCAGAGACACGTGGATCTGGAGAGGAATGTCATGCTTTCTTTCCGGTTGAGGGTGAGGAGGGGGACTGAAAGAAGCCCTTCTTCCCCGCCTTGTGCTGCTTGCGGCGGTGTTGGCTTGGAGAGCGGTCGTGCTGCCTGGGCCGTTGTTCTTGGAAAGACCGGAACCCGCCAAAGGCCCAACCCTTGTCAGAATGTTGGTGCATTTAACTGAAAGTCTTGGGTGTGGACTTTGTAAGGATGAATACTTGCAGTCTGAACTGTTCTTACCCAATCAATCATCTGTGGAGAAATGAAAGAGGTCACTACCCTCAAAAGAAGGCCCAATATGTGTTCCTGGACGTCCAGTTTGAACTTGGTAGGCCGGAGCCAGGCCAGCCTTCTCATGTCTGTGGCAATGCAGATGGGCACAGCCTGAGGTATCGATATGCAAGACTGTGGACTCCATGATGTCCTGAGCCACCATCTTTGTTTCAGCCAGCCCCACCTTGAAATCTGCATAACTGTGCACCCGAAGTTCCCGGAAGGTAGTCTGCTATTTCCTGCCAAAGCCTCTGGTTAACGGTTGCAAGCATGGCATCACTTTGACAAAGGTGCAGCAAGGTGTTGGAGTAGACCTTCTTTCCAAATGCCTCCAAGATCTTCTCCTCCTTGCCTAGCAGTGCCGAAGACGAGGTGGCCGATGAGGATTGCAGCTTGGAGTAAATGGAAGCCGAGGCAATCACCAAGGAGTGTGGGTCCGGGAGTGCGGAAAACAAGAGTGTATCCCCCTCCAAGTGCCTGTACTTGGCGTCAAGGTACCCGTTTGTGGGCTGCGCTGGGTGGGGTTTCTGCCATCCCTTTTTTACCAAGGCAACAACGTCCTTATGTATCGGAATCCCTGTGCTAGCCACAGATCATAGAGGTAGGACTTCTGCCAGGACACCCACCTCAGGTTGTTCAACCTCGGGTTGTGGAAGCCCCAAGTATTCAGCCAAACCTGCAAGTCGATCATGGAAGTCCCTGGCTGACGAGGGTGCGTCAATGTCCTCCTCATCAGTGTCAGACAGGTCTGGGACCGGTAGAGTCGTTCTGGGAGCCGTTCACAGATGTGTTGAGACCCGAGCAGGCGGTTGCTGTGGAGGCTATTGTGGCTACCTTAGCTGTAGGCGGCAGGGGGGCCGGAATTGAAGGTGCCGGCGTGGCAGCTGAGGCTGCGGCGTAGCTTGAGGCGCCAGAGCCATAGGCGGAATGACTATGGGTGCTGGCCGCGCAACTGGTGGAAGCATGTCCCTAATAACATCCCAAAGGATGCAGCTCATCAGCTGGGACCTCATCAGCGGGAGGAACTTCTAAAAAAAAAAAAAAAAAAAAACGGTCTTCACAGGATGGTGTGTGGTGTGATATTGACAGAATCATGGCTGGCTGCAGGGGCCTGTGCATACTGACGTGTGGCCATCGTGTCTTGCATGGCAGCTAACTTGCCGAGCTACATGCCATGTGTCTAAGTCGTGGTGCCTGGCTCGCTGGGAACGGCCTCCTCCATAACAGTGGATTTTGAGGCCTAACCTGCACCTCAGGACCAGACCTGGTAGGCATAGAGTCCTCGGCCGAAGCGCTGGTAGTACAGGCGCCACCTCAGATGGCCCCTCGGGTGAAAGCCCGGTAAAAGAACCTTGCGGTTTCTCAGCGGGAGGATTTAGCGAACCCTCTGCATGGTGGCCAGTAGCTGAATGAGCCTCGGTACCTGCGCTGGTGAGAGAACCTGAACGGTTCCTCCCACTCTGATGTTTCCTAGGAAAGGAATCAGCCCTGCGGGGTGCGATGGAAAAAAGTGGCCCTGCCTTGGGCCTTGACTTGTGCTTGAAAATGTTCTTCAAGTCCTCTGGAGGTGACTTCTCAAACAGTGTTACGCTCACCTGGTATCCACGGGGACGCCCTTATGCCCTGGTTGGCGGATTCACCCTGGACCCTTCTCGATTCCAGATGGTGCCTTCTATGGAGGTCAGGCCTGAAAACACAGGAGGACTGGACTTAGGAACAGATTTCGTTTCCTCCCCCTGCACCCTGGATTCGATCTGATGGTGTTACACTCACCTGGCTCCCACAGAGGCGTCGATCGGAACTGGACAGCTGCGGTCTCCACCAATGTGACGCGTAGGGCCGAGATGACAGACTGGACTGGCCCACCTAGCTTTGTTTGCTTGGCCCGTAGGAATATTCTTCTGCAAATGGAGAAAGGGCATTAACCACCCATGGAATTGAGCGTAAATCCCCCCACCCCTGCTGTTCTCCCCACAGATCACCTTTGATGTCCCCTCTTATAGTCTCATCTGATGGTTTGAAAAGATGAGCTCTCCATCCTGCATTGAGCGCAGGGGCGCGTTGATAACCAGTTGCTTCACTGGTTCGAAGGAATTGGCGAGTTCCAGAACAATATTGACTCAGAGATTCCCGACAAGACGCCGTAAGTATAAAGTTCGTAAGAGTTCAAATGCCTGACTTTCACTCTTGTCCGATTCCTTGCAGGTTGCAGCTTGACCCTAATGAAAAGTTCCTCGTGGCAACCGGTAGTATTCTGGTAAGGATTTGTATTTTCCAACACAGTTCGATAAAATAATGTTAATATGTAACCTGTTTTCTCCCTTATTCAGGCGCTGAGAGAAAGTATGAAGTCTCGGGGAATAATACCTCCGGCGGTAAAATAAGGTAAGTCTATTGTGGTGAGGAGGGTTCCCCTTGTTAGTCCCTTTGTTTCACCTTGCTGTCCTTTTGTTTCCCCTTAGGGGCCGGGGTTCGGCGAAGATGCAGTGGAAGCTGCGCCGACCCGTGAAGAGGAATAGTACCCCCGGTGGTAAAATCAGGTAAGTCTATGGGGGGGTAACTAATATTCCTCTGTGTATTCCCTTGGCTCACCTTGCTGTTCTTGTCTTCTCCTTAGGTGCCGGAGTGTGGCGGGAACATGCAGGAGGATGCGGTGGAATGTGAAGATGCTGCGAAGGCCGGTGAGTTCAGCGCGGCGCTGCAGCAGGCGAGGCGACGCGCATAAAATAATTTTTCTTCCAGCTCGAAGGCGCGATGGATCGGGAATTCAGGTAAGGATCAAAGGTATTGCTCTTGTTCTAACCTTTTCTCCTTCTTTCTCCCTTTTTCTAGGAGCTCCAAACTCGAGGCGGGCGTGGCAGGAGGCTGGATGCAGACTTGCAGGCATGGTGAGCGTTACGCTGCTGGATGCAGAATAACACAAAGCGTGTACTGCTCTTCGGACGTGGTTTAAATAGCCTCCAAAGTAGTCCCAGATAAGTATTCCTCCCCAGCCCCGCCCAAGTAAAAAAATAGTCCCTAAGTAAAGTAGTCCCTTCCAAGCCTCTTTTGGCTTGGATCTCTTGAAGCATGGTCTGCATCAGGTAAGTTTGCAGCATGGTCTGCATCAGATAAGTTTTAATCTATGAGCCTGGCGCCTATGGCGCCAGGACTGACTCTCCATATGAGCCTGGCGCCATAGGCGCCAGGACTGGACCCAAATAGCCCCTAGCAGGGGTTGTTGGGCTTGCTTAGGATAACTTGATGCCCGCTTCCGGGGTTGCTGGACTTGGTCTGGGTCCCCGGGGGTAGGCATCATGACAGATGGCCCACTCCTCACCTTGTTGTGATGTCTGGCATGCTCTCCATCCTGCCTTCTGTGCAGGGGCGTGTTGTTTCCTGTGGGTTTGAGCGACTGAGTTAACTTCACTGGTGCTAACCCATTCAAGTGTCTTTCAGGAGGCAAGTCTGTATAGCAGTCTTAAGAGGTCCTTGCTTTCCTTTCTTGCGATTAATGTCTTTGCCTTATTTTTTCCCCCTTAGGTGCACGGAGGTTCGGTGGATGCGCAGCTTGGATCGGGCTCCTACCAGGATGATCGACTACAGGAGCGTATGATGGATGGTAGGTCAAGCGGGAAGTGTGGCGCGGTAATGTCTTCTTTTGCTAACCTGCATTCTTTATTCCTTTTCAGGTCGCTAAGGTCTTTCTGGGCGTGTGAAGATTTCAGGAGCGGAGCCGGCCAAGAAATGCCCAGCCAGGCGATGTTCTCGTGATTACTGCCGTAAATGCAGTGAGTAAACTGTTTTAACTTTGTCCTTCTTGCTCTCTCCCTCCAGGTGCTTCGTTCCGGTGCATGCGTGGTGTCCCGATGGTGCTGCCAGCTGGATGGAAGACCGCGAGCAGCAGGAAGATGGATAATCAACGGATGGAAAGTTGCAGGTAAGCAGAGACTAACTATGTTCGTTTGTCTCCTCTGCAGGTCCGCTGTTCAAGGAACGCCGGATTCTGGTCTCTGGACACGATGAGCATCACACTGCTGGCTGCAGAATAACGCGAAGCACGTTCTGTAACTTGAGTGTGGTTTATACAGCCCTCCAGTAAAGTAGTCCAGGTAAAGTAGTCCGGGCTACCACACCCAAAGCACTGCACCGCACAGTCTGGTTCTAGGAACTCGGCTGTGTGGGTGCCTCCATGTTGGCTACAGGCCTCCAAATGAAAAAGTAGTCCCTTCAAGACAGTGTTCCAATCTGAAAATGAGCCTGGCGCCAGGAGAGTCCATGAGGATAGTGCAAGGCCCTTGTGACCATGCCAGTGGGGTTTTGGGTCACGGGTCGTGACAGCCAGCTCCCTCCACCTTGCTAAACTGTTCTTCAGAGATCGCAGTGTAAGTGTGTCGTACGTAGTACAGCCGTCCCGGCCGGGGTCGGGGCCAAGGCAGCGGAGGCACAGAGCGTGGGGGTTGGATGTGGGGCAAGAGCCCCTCGCAGGTTGGACACCTTCTGAAGCCCAAGGACGTCGACATGCGCTGGGGAGAAGGGTGGCGCCAGAGGACAGAGTACCTGAATAAAGATTAGAAGAAAAAGACAAAGAGACAGAATCCGGAGAAGAGCGCATGGAATTACAAAACCAAAGCCAGGAACGCTGGTAAAAGCGGTCCGTTCCCGTCAATGCGGAAAAGAGGACTGGGGAGTGGTGCCGGTGGGCAGAGACACGGGAGCGCATGCTCCCATGGTTGCACTGTTGCGTGCCTCTAAATTTAAAGGGGAAGATTTTTTTTGGGTGAAAAAGGTTCCATCTCCCGTCCCTAGGAGGGACGCCCATACAGTATGGAGGAAAGGGGGAGGGAAGAGTAATGATGGGAGCAAGGTGAAGAGTTGGAGAGATGAGGGGATTCTCAGAAGAAGGGGTGGCGCCTGCAAATCAATAATGTGGAAATGTGTGGCAAATTTAAAACATCCGACATGGCTCAAGGAGCCAGAAAAACCTGTTAACATACAAACACTCACCCATTTTTCTCTGTGTTTTAAGGGCAATGGCACAGTGCCTGTTGGTACAAATAGAAACTTCAGCCGCATGCCTGACATCACCGACCTGGCTGCAGGTACAGCTGCGATTCTCAATGTTTTGATTTTTTTTTGATTGATGTTTGTAATTATGGCCAATCCGCCTACAAGCAGTTGCGTCCAGCCTAGCGAGGTGTGTGCAGCTTAGCAATCATGAGATAGAGACAGCTCTGGCAGTTTAGAACACTGAAAAGATTATTTCACTAAATCTTTCAGTCTAATTAAAAACAATGTAATCATCAAAAAACATAATTCATTACAAACGAAAAACAGGGTTAACACACATGATTATCTAAAATACAAACACCAATTGTTAATCACTAGTCCTGTCATATAAAGTTTCCACAGAGGTGGTCTGGTTCACGATACATACAAATAATGTACGTTGGTTTCTTAAACTGGTTGTCTTCTGGTTCATAATAAAGAAGATCCAAAAGTCATACCAGCCAGAACGGTCTCATGATTGCTAAGCAGAACCCTACCAGGTAATAGAGACTACACTCAGTTATTTGCTGTATGAGTGCACCCCAGAATTCCTCCCCAATCTCTTGGAGGTGTGAGCAGCTACACTACGTTACATGTGCCTGTACTTGTTTTCCTGAGTAACACTTGATCTTTAACCGCCCGATGCTCAAAGCCACATCCGTGCCCCATATGACCCCTGTGCCCCTTGCGTCACCTGTATCATCACACATGGACGTATCAATGACTGTCTGATCAAGGAAAGGAGGGACCATTGTGAGGGATCAAGCGGTCAAACTCCCTTTCGGCAGCATCTTCAAACGCTTTGATGGACATCCCTGAACAGTATAGTTTGTTTAATCGTACAGAGACTTTCTTTTCTCCCACCTGGCATCCGAGCTGCAGCCAACATGACATGAGCTCCTGCTATTTGTTTATTCTTCCCAATCAGCTTTCAGTGCCATCAATGAAGAGCTGCAGGCCCTGAGGCTCATAGCCTTGCAGAAATGGTATATCCTCGACCTCCTAGCCGCTATGGAGGGAGAAGTCTGTCAGAAGATAGGGAGCATGTGCTGCATGTTTATGCCGTACAATGATTCAGAGAATGATTGCCTGACAGACTGTTGCCGCCTTTCACAAGCTCAGAGTGATCATGGAGAACGAGGCTGGAATCACAAATGACCCTTGGTTGGAGTCTCTATTTTCTTGGGTGCAATCTTGGATGTGCTTAGCTGTGAAAATCCTAATGCCATTTTTTTGCTTTTTCCTCATCTTTTGCTTTTGTCAAATGCTTTTATGATGCCGTTCTGCACAAGTACCAAAAGCAGCTACCATTTCATATGATCTGGGTACTAAGACTGAAGCGGTTTTGGGTCCTCCACCAATTTGCGATGATTGTGTGGAGCAGCTGTAGATTGGGGAAATGGTGGGGGAAGAGTTGGGGTTGTTCTGCGGAGGAGGATGCCCATATTGGGATCAATGTGAGATGATTTTAGGGCTTTTCCCTATGAGAAGATGGTTTTAAAGAACAATAATTTTGTTTATTAGTATTGACTAAAGGGGGAAAATTGGGGTGGTCAGGAAAGATCCCACTGAGAATAAGGGGTTAATGTTGCGCATGCCATATTTGTGACTGGGGGAGCGCAGAAGATGGCTCAATGTTGCAATGGTTTATGTATCCAGCGTAGTTAATGTGAATTGGATGTGTTAGCTTAAATGTTATTTTGTGTTCAAGTTAATACATATTACGATTTGCACGTATGCAAAAGAAGAACAATTTACTCTTACCTGGTAACGTTCTTTCAATGGGATGGTCTGACGACGTATTAAATAGCTATGACAGGTAATCACCCCAGCTGTGCTGCTTTGGAAAATTTTCAGCGTCTGCATCCTGCGTCGATGTTGATACACTCTCCTTGAGGGCCTCCGTCGAAACGACATCACCGGATGTTATAAGTAGGACGCACAACGCACGTAGCCTCAGTTGTAGTTTTTTCCCCAGAACGTGTGGCACCAATCTTCTGCCAGTATGACCACAGAAAGCCTTGCGGAAACGCAAGCTGCAATCGCATAAAAAATTCTGTAGCGGGGCAGGTAGGGAGGGAGCGATATGGAATACGTCGTCGGACCATCCCATCGAAAGAACGTTACCAGGTAAGAGAGTAACTTGTTCTTCGAGGGGATTGGGTCCTCCGACGTATTCGATATCTATGACAGACTCCCAAAGCAGTACCAACGTATGGAGGAGGGAAAAAGAATTTAGAATATAGAAATTTAGAATGCCCAATCAAATTGCAGAGTAAAGGACCGCCTTGCCAAAGGCAAGATCCTGCCCATGGATAGAATCCAGCGAGTAGTCTCTTACAAAAGTAAGAACCGAATCTCCTGAGCCAGCTCCCACTCGTGAGAGATAGCGCTTGCCTGCTCAGAGCGTCCGCCGTCTCGTTTTCGTCTCCGGCCAGATGAACTGCCGAGATCGAAATTTCCTGCTGGATGGCCCAGAACCAGAGCTGCATCGCCTCCCTGCACAGAGGAAGTAACCATGCCCCCCCCTTTTTGTTGAGGTAGTGCACGGCCACTGTGTTGTCCGTCAGAATCAGGACATTCTTCCCTAGCACAGTCGGCAGAAAAGCCTTCAGGGCAAGCCTGACGTCCCTCAGCTCAAACAGATTGATATGGAGCCTGGACTCCGACAGAGACAAACGACCGTTGACTGTTGGCATGAGCTCCCCATCCCATGAGGGATGTGTCCGTCACAATCATCACCTCCGGCCAGGGTAGCCAAAACAGAGCCCCCTTCATCAGATTCCCTTCGACGGCCCACCACAGAAGGTCCTGGGCGACCGAGGGCGGCCACTGAACGGGGTCCGACATCCTGCCAGAGGATTGTGACCACTGCATCTTGAGAGCCCATTGCAGAGATCTCATCCGCAACCTGGCTTCTGGCATCAGAAGAATGCAGGATGCCATGAGGCTGAGCAACCTCAAGAACTCGAACGCTGGGAGACTCAGGGCATGTTGAAACTTGTGCACCATCTGCTGAATGTGATGAGCCCTCACCTGGGGAGGGAAACACTGTCCCAGGGATGTGTCGAGCACCGATGTACTGGAGCCGCTGTGTTGGCGTCAAGT
Source organism: Ambystoma mexicanum (assembly GCF_040938575.1). NCBI lineage: Eukaryota > Metazoa > Chordata > Amphibia > Caudata > Ambystomatidae > Ambystoma > Ambystoma mexicanum. Next base: position 870,996,610 of record NC_090931.1, read on the forward strand.
GGGACTTCAAGTTGAGGGAGAAGCCCAGCTTGTGAAGGGAGTGGCAGGTGACGGACAGATGATCCAGGACTTGCTCGGGAGAGCGGGCCCTTATCAACCAATCGTCCAGGTAGGGGTAGACGTGAATCCCCCCTTTCCTGAGATACGCTGCCACTACCACCATGAGCTTGGTGAAAACCCTTGGGGCGGAGGTCAATCCGAACGGCAGGACCCGAAACTGAAAGTGCGAGTCGCCAACCACGAACCTCAGGTACTTCTTGTGCTTGGGATGGATCGGCACATGAAAGTAAGCGTCCTTGAGGTCGAGAGACACCAACCAGTCCTGAAGTTGAAGGGCCTGGAAGACTTGAGAAAGAGTAAACATCTTCAAATTGTCTTTTCTGAGGAGCTTGTTCAAAGCGCGCAAGTCCATGATGGGTCTCAATCCTCCGTCTTTCTTTGAAAACAAAAAATAAGGGGAATACCTTCCCTTGTTCCTTTCTTCTACAGGCCAGTGCCCTGCACTCGGAGACCAGATAGCCAGGCACCCGTACACCGGACTGCGATTTAAAGGAGCATACCTTTTATTTCGTTTGGCAGCACCGCGGCTGGTTTCATCCCTAAGCAGTGCAGTAACTCGAAACTTCCTCCACGACGAGAGTCACTCTTCCTCAGCTGGATCTCTCGAACTGCAGGAACTGCCAGGAACAACTGCCACCGCAGGAGCCTCTTCTACTTTTTAAAGGCCTCCCTTTTCGTTTGGTATCGCTAAAGGTGTTTTAAATCCTTTACCTACCTGCTGGGTTGGCCACCCCCATCATCGAACATTGTCTTTCACCTTCTGCATCCACCTTTTCGAATCCTTTAACAAAGACTTGACTGCAGCTACAAGAACATTTTGCTCCTGGGCTCTTTGCCCTGTACCACTGACTCTGGCACAGGCCTACTGACTCTGGCTGAATCCGTTATAACTGCCTTCTCTAGATTGCTTCTCAACCAGAACTGTGTTGGTGCACCCAACTCTTATAACCACCTTTTCCTTCCCACTTTTAAAACTTGTGAAGTGCCATTATTATAAATGGTAAAGTACTGCCTTGCCTAAACTTGTTCACAAACCTATTGGGAAGTGTTGCGAGGGTGCCTAAGAGTATATTCCTGTATAACTTGTTATTTCCCTCCCTTGTGAGAAATTGCTAGAGTGCCATTTGTGTTTGGTTTTCACTGTGCCGTTTTGCTCAGTTTTCACTCTTGCTCAAACTTGTCTACAATTTAACCAGGGAGTTGTGTATACTTTTCTTGACAGATTTTAACTTGATTTACTAACTGTGATTAATGTGTTGAACTAGAAGTGTATAGAATAAATATATACAAAGCTTTGGTCAGTGTTTCCTTGAACCCCTTGTGCCATAGTGTTGTAGCCCTATTGTGTAAACCCTGAATACTGCTCATCTCCCTCTTGAGATAAGTCTGACTGCTTAGCCACAGCTACCAACTAAATCTTTGTGGTACGGACTGATACCAAAGGGGATTTATTGCTCATACCTATAGTCTTAATCTTCTGTAGTGCTCCCTAAGGGAACTGCAAAGGATTCTGCCTCACAGTAATTGACACAATGTCTCCTTTTCTCCAACCCTGCAATGTTGATTGCATCCAATTTGAACACTATTGGCACGCACAGGTATGTTTACCATGTTATTTTTCTGTTTGTACATGAAGATTTGAATCATGATTGGAATGATTATTTCTTATATAAATATAAATGCAGCAAATAGTACAGCCCAGAAGATGGTGCTTAGTTGCACCAAAATGCATTGGCATATGTACATATAATACACTTTTTGTATTTTACTTTTGTCGCATTACTCGCCAAGTGGAAAATATTCACACAGGAATGTGCATTAAACAGTTCCTGGATTTTTTTTAATAAGTTCCATTGAATTAGGTTCTAATGAAGACAAAAGAATTTCCTTTATTAAGAAAGCACGAAAATGCTAAAAAAATACAGTAAATAAAAAATCAAATGAATTACTACAGCTCCTATTGCAGCCAACTGAGAGCGCCAGATCTAATGAGGTGGTCTCAGTTAATTTTATTGCAATAGGTTTTTATGGTCCTTACGTCATAGGAACATTCTTTTTCTGACAGCTCCAGGCTAAACCAGCCCACATCAACACTAAGTTTTGAAGTAATTTAAAGATTAAGAAAATTTGAAACACGAAAGTGGTGCCCACCCATGCCTTGCTTTATTGAATATACAATTCCGAACATGGTGTGCTCTTTTTATAAAGTGGTTCAACTCTGCAGTCAGGGGGTTGTGAGGTGAAATTTAAGTGACTAGGAAAAACTGGTTTTGCCAGTTTGGAGGCCGAAGGAGAGGTAATTATTAGCCACGACATTGAGCAGATGGTCAGCCAACAAACAGGCAAGGGTTTCGACGGCTTGGCAGTATCGCAAAGGAAGATGTAATCTTTTTAAGTGCATGGGAGTATTTTATTTAGTGTTCAGGGATATGCAGCCATTTGCTTTCCACCAACAATAAACTTGAGGTGAAGTGACGCTCAAGAGCAGAGTGACCGATACGCATGTGCTTCAATTAATTTTTCAGGATGTGCCATGCGTGCTGAATTGGTAGTCATTTATAGTGTCACAGAGATACCAGCAAGTCGGGGTGGGTGAGAGGTTATCGCCAGTTGAAAGGGAAACTGTTTATTCTGCCGCTTCTCTTGTTGTTTGAAGTGTTTGTACAAACCACGTGCAATTACATTTATGGTTAGGAGATCTCAGACCAGCTGTGACTTGTAATAGATTAGGTTTGTAAGTGAATGTGTAACTGTGATGTCACAACCTACCACAAACAAATTCTAAAAGAGGGTGTGTTGTACACATGATCTGAAGATGCTGGTTAAGATTATCGTGACCAATGAACAGGGGAATTGGAGAAAGATTGGATTTCTGTTGTGTACGTCTTTACCAATCACATGTGGGCGTGGGGGGTGGCTTGTAATAAAATATATGTGTTACAACTGTTGAAAAAATTTAAATGTGTCAGCTTGTGTGGCTCAGGGAGACTCTGGTTAGTTTGACTCTACAGCGTCATCTAGCCTCTCCCCGGATGATTATACAATAAACTTGCTGTACATACAAACATGTACTTTTTTCTTAAGATGTGGGCTGGCTTTGGGTTAAGATGCTTAGAGGCCCATCCCCACATTCTCTCATCATAGGCACTCTACATGCAATATATTTTTTTTAACTGGACATTCAGGTGGGTTCTCTAAAATCATAGGATGTCCTATTCATGGTACTAAGACATCAACAATTCTCTGATGCCTTCTTGTCTTCATAAACAATCTACATGGTATTCTCCCTCCCAATATCTTCTTTAGGTATTTTCATTCCCTAACCCCTTAAGTGCCAAGGACAAGCTATCTCCTCAGCATTACTTTTGCAGTGCCAAGGACGAGATAGCTTGTGCTTTTTGGCACTGCAGTTTGTGCATTCACTGCACAATCACACAAAACTGAAATCCAACCACGGGGCAATGTGAGGAGGAGGAGGGTCCCCCTCATGGCCCAGGGTGTTGGATTTCCTTCAGTTTCATGTCAGCATGCGTAATGAACGCTGATTTGAAACTGAAAGTAAATTCACTGTGGCAGCCATTTTCAGCTGCCGCAGTGAAAAGGGAAGGCTAGTTCCCTTCTCCCTCGATCTCCGGCATTATTGTGCCGTTGAGATCGAGGGAGGGTCGTTGGAAAGGGGAGACTCTCCCCTTTCCAACAACACCTTATTTGAAGCATTGCTGGGCATGGATTGGGGGCCGTTCGCTCGATCCGCGCCCAGCAATGCCACTAAACCACCACGGATGTTTGTGAAGTGGGTGGGTGAGAGGGCCGCTTACTATGTAAGCGCCCTTCTCCCCCTGGCCCCCAAAGCATGGGGCAGCATGTTTTGCCCACCCTGGGGACAGATGGGCACAGTAATGCAAGAACTGTTTTTTATTATTCTAAGGTTAGGGCCCAATGGTCAGTGATATGATATGGCATTTATAACGTGCCTATATAAAAGTGTTTCAGTGGGTTGGGTGGGACTGGGGCTGGATTGTTGGTGGTTTGGGCCGTCTAGGGAGGTATTTTGGTGGCCTGGGACACATTTGCAGGGTCAGGCCACAAATTTCCCCTCATGCCAGCATAACATTGGTGTTTCCCTGGGAGCGGCTGTTTCCCATGTGTGTTGACCGTTTGCAAGCCCAGGCTGCATCTCTGGCTGTGCTGCTTTACAGATGTCACCTCCGGGGAGGAATGGGGATCGTGCTGGGGCTCCCTGGAACTGCAGCTGGACTTGTAGACAGTTGACCCACATGGGAGACAAGGCGCCCAATGCCAGGGAAATCCACCGCCCCCAGAGCTCCAGGCTGGGCTTGGGGATGGTCGACCCATGTTAGGGAAAATTCTCTGTTTAGGCTGAATTTCCTAACCTAGTGAGTCCCCCAGCAGCTTTGCTGGATTTTTGGGGTTTATTTCTTTCTCCTGCCAAGAGTGAGACTCTTTTACCCTCACTCTTGGACATGATTTGAGTGTGTTTCTTTGAATCTAGAAGTGTTTTATGGGCTATGGGGTCTTTTACTCCATAGGGTTTTATGTGTTTTTGTGATGTTTGTTACACAGCACCCTCAGTGCAGTGACACAGGGGTGTCTTAGTGACCCCCCAGTATAGACTCCGTACCCTGGGACTGACTACTGTCTCCCAGGGCATGTAAAGTCAGCATTGACTTTACTAGTCTTAAATTCTGAACAGAATCAGTACAAACCATCATATTGTGGACGTACTGGCTGGGGCAATTCGATTGCCCCAGGGTCTGTTAGTCGTGGGGGCACGTCTCCGTCCCCCCTGATCGAGTTTTGGCTGGTGGCAGTGGATACTACTTTTTATATTCAATGGGATTTCCCATTGTTTTAGGCTATCTTTATTTAATTATTTATGGTAGCCTCGAACATACCGCTGGTTTATTTAATTAATATTAATTCTCCGGTTGGTATTTTTTTGCCAAAACTTGATTCTAAAATGGCGTTTGTGTTCTCTTCTGTGACTCCAACCCAAGTCGAGCCCTTTGTTCCACTTTTTGGCAGGCTTCTCCACAGAAGCCCTCCAAAGTGGTGTCACTCTGTCTGGGGTACTTAGGAGGGGTGGAGGGGAATTTAGGCACCCTGGACTGAGTTGCCTAGACAACTCAAGTCGCACTCCATCCTGATTGGCCCAAGTGGTGAGCCGGCCGGCTCACCACTTAGCATGTTTGAGTGACAGCTAGGCTGAGTGAATGGGGGTTTGCTGCATAAAAGCAGGGCTTTGGGGACTGGAACTTCAGAAGTCGCCACAGGACCCAAGAATCCGACGAGGGAGAAGCTGAGCCGACCTGCCACGACAACACCACCGGGGGAGCCCTGCTGGACCGCCTCACCACTTTTCCCAACGACAGAGGAGATCTCCCGCCTGAGAGTCTTCTTCCTTTGACTGGTGGGGATAACCAGTTTCACCGTCTTTTCGCTTTCCCGACGTACCTCGTGGCCGCCTTGCCCGTGCCAAGCACCCCGGCAACCGGGATACCACGTTTTACCACGACCGCGAAACCAAGGTACCACCTTTAACCGGAAAACTCTGCGGCTGGTTTCTTCCCTGGTAGTGCAACGACCTTCATCTTTCCTCCAAGTCGAGATCTTCTCTTCCCCTGGACGACGACGCAACTTGCACCCACTACCAGGAACAACTGCCACCGCTGGAGGATCCTTCCCACTTAAGGTACCGTGTCCCGCCTGGCTTCCCTTGCTACCGACTGTACGGGGTAGATTTAGCCCCCAGCTTTCGAACCTGGGTTAGCCTGGGACACCTTGGCTAAACTTTTCTAAGCCTCTCTAAACTCTTCTTGAACCCTCTGCAAGACTTTCTAAGCCTAGTGTAACTGTGTGATCTTAGGCGCATTTGTGCTCTACTCCCTCTAAGAGTGGGCCCAGCCTTTGGACTTTGGCTCACCAGTGACTTTTTGCTCTCTGCCTTGCTAACAGTGTTCCTGGATCATAGAGTGGTGTACCTCTTCATCTTCTGTCTTTTTCCCTCCCTTTCTCACAAACTTATTAGAGTGCAATCTAGTTAAGCGCTCACCTCTGTATGAAAATAAGTGGTGTTTTACTGTGATTTATCTAATAGGGAAAAAGGGGTGTATATATCATAATAGTAACTGTGTTTAGAATACTTTACAATAAGAGTGCTGGAGTGTTTCAACTGTGTGTTTTTTAATAAATAATTATATACTTTGATACCAAAGCTCTGGTCAGTGTTTGCTTGTATTATTGTATCTGAGTGCCTATTGAGTATACTTTGCATACTGCCTCACTCTTCTTGAGGGAAGTCTGACTGCTCAGCCACAGCTAGCAGGTAAATCTGGGTGGTACAGACTGCTACCAAGTGGGTTTACTGCCAACACCTGTAGTCTTAAATCTTTTGCAGTGTTCCCTAAGGGAACTGCACAGGTTTCTGCCTAACAACCCACATGGGTGACGGGTGCCCAAGGCCTGGGACATAACCCCCCGACCATCCTTGAGCTCTGGCTGGTTGCGTTACACCTTCTCCCTCTGGGTAAGGACGGGGAGCCTGCACAGGCTCCCTGAAACCGCCGCTGGACTTGTGGACAGTCAACCCATGAGGGACAGCCACCCAAGGCCAGGGACATCACCCCCGACCATCCTGGAATTCTGGCTAGGCAGCATGACAGAATTTCCCTCATGAACGGACAGGGACCCTGCCGGGGTTCCCTGGGACTGCTGACTTGTAGACGGTCGACACTTTCTTTTCAGCCGAGGTAGGTGCACTCACACGTGAGGTACTGTTTTCATGCGACACCTGTGGGAAGGTAGGACATGTGTTGTTGATGGCATGTTTCAGTAGTTTTCAGGTAGGAAATGTCAGAAAATTAAAAAATCTTTAGCCAAATTTTTGATTTTGCCAGAGCTTGTGGGTAATAAATTCTGGGGCGATTCGCACAAGTCAGACCTCTGGATTCCCACAGGTGTCTTTTCGGAAATGCATGGGGTTCCCAGTTTTCCTTGGTGGCTGCGACACCCGAGGCCCAAATCTGTAGGTTGTCCACAAGAGCAAAATCTGCTCTGACGAAAGACTTTGGGTTACCAGTGGTGTGGCCTTTTGCCTAAGCGTCCTGGTAGGTGTACCCACATATGTGAGGTACCGTTTTGTCGGGACACCTGTGGGAACGCGGGGTGGTAGTACATGTGTTGTTGGCAGAGTGTTATGATGGTTTGGCGGTGAGAAATGTCTGTAAATTGTGCATTTTTTTGCCAAATTCCAGACTTTACCGGGGCTTGTGGGTAAAAAATTCTGGGGCAATTTGCGCAATTCAGACCTCTGGATTCCCACAAGTGTCTTCTTTTCGGAAATGCATTGGCGGCACAGGGCCTCCAAATCCTTGTCCAGTAGTCCTTTTATCATGCGTGTTCTGTGTTATTTTCTGCACAGGAGTGCATGTGGGACTCCTGGCAGTGTAGCTCTTCCTCTTTTTGGTTGTGGTGAACAGACCCTTGGGATACCCATATGGCACCCCTAGTGTATGTTTTTGGGCATCTGTGTGTGGCCCAGAGAGCAGGGTATGGGCTGGTGGCAGCTCCATGCCAAATATGACAGGTGCTCTGAGTATCCTCCATTTTGGGATAACCTGGTCTTGCTTTTGGAATCAGTTGATTCCTGAAAGGCCTCTTGCTTTCTATTGCCCGTTACCTTGTTTTGCCCAAGTCTTAGGAAGCCCTGACTCTGTCCCTTCCCCTGACTGGCTGTTTGATGGAAGTTCCGTATATGGTATTGTGAGGAAGTCCAAGCCAAACTGGCTGGAGCCTTCCCAATGACTGTATGCTGTGGGTATGCATTTGGGGTGGGACATAGGTGAATGGAGTGTGTGACCAATATACATTTCATGTTATGGGTGTCTGGTTTCTGGTGTGAGGCACAAATACTGAGACCGCCCTGCCCGAATCTGGTATGAATGCAGTGTATAGTGTGTTGTGAGTGTCTGGAAGGAGAAGAATGGCCTGAATGCACTGTGAGCCTGATTGGGTGCCTGCCTGCGGCGTGCCCTGGTGAAAAATTGGCTGCCTGAGCCTGGCTCAGCAGTGTGAATGGGAGACAGAACAGTATATCTGGGGACCTCTCCCCGATTACAATCGTTCAGAAGCTGTAGTCGAAACTTGATGCTTACCTTCAAGCCCAGCTGGAAGTAGGCGGCTTTGCTGTGGCTTTTCTTTGATGCAATCCGAAAGCGGTCAGGTCTCCAAGAACTGATCCAAGAGAGGACCTGGTTAACAGACCTCTTCACGAGCTATGAGGGAACATTGTGCACCAGCTAACCTTCACCAAGGCTCCCTGGAAGTCAGTCATCGAAAGGTTTCAGGCTGGAGATGGGGACCACCGAGGAATCTGAAGCAAAGCGCCCGGACATTGAAGTCCATCGCCGACCATCAGCATTGACCGGAGCTGCAACGCTCCGTTGCCCAAGACATTTCAATCAAGGACTACCTTGCTGATCACCGTTGACTGCTTTGTGCCGCCGGAGAAAAGCAAGGTCGCCGACAAACCAATGAGAATCCGCCAGTGGGTTTTTCCCGCCACCGGAAGTCCTCAGAGACGCTGACAAAGATCCGAAAGCCAGACGTGGTTGAGTCCTGATCGCCAGCACCAAAAGCAGACGACCCAACGCCTTAGCTGGGTATACGTTCTTCATCGACTCTTTGCGGCAACGAACTATCAACGTCAAGGTCCATCGCAAGCCTCATCTTCGCAGGACGTCCACGACCGATCGTCGAGCACAGCAAGGACCAAAGCTGCTGCCTTAACAACATCATTCACCCTTTTCTTCGAGGGATTTTGACGATCCGTGGCTCCTGTCTTAAAGGAAGTTCACTCAAGAAGGATCTGTCATCGACCAGTCACCGAACTGTGCTAAACCAGGTACATTGGGGTAGTGGAACATTTATAGAAGGAAATCAGACTCTGCTAAGGAATATATGGACTGGGCTTGTTTAATATTCTTTACAGGGGATCCTCACACAGAACTGTCTCTAGTGCTAGGGACCAGTATTCTGCCAATTGTTTAACCACTTGGTTTCTTCCTGTGTCTATGGTTGATACCTTTTGCTATTGATTTATATGCCACTTGAAACTGTCAGCAGTTGGTGCATTTTAATGGAGTCAAAGAGTAATTGTGGTGCCACATAGAAATTGTACCTTTATCATTATAGTATTGTCTGAGCAAAAAGTGTGTTATGTATATGTATATAACTTGAACTGTGTTCTCAATTACATAGTGTGTGGACATTCCTTTGTGGGAGCTTAGGGACTACACTGTACTTAAGAACCAGCCTGCATCACCTCCTGAGAGCTTAAGCCTTGATTGCTTGTCCATTGCTACCCTATAGAGCAGCGGTATTCAAACTGTGGGGCGCGACCCCCCAGGGGTCTGCGGGTGCATCCCTGGGGGTCCTGAGAGCTCAGCATGAAATATAAAAAAATAAAATAAAAAATCTTTTTTTATTTATTTTTTTAGATTGTAACAAATGGTCAAGGGTGGCTCACATGGTCGGGCTGAAGCATGAAACTGTCTCAGGCAACAATGAAAAAGTGGCCCACAGTTGTAAATGGATATTCATTCCTTTCGTCACAGACTGGGCCTCATTACAACTATGGCGGTACGGTAACAACAGTGCCGGTAAGCTACCGGCACCGTTGCTACCGTACCGCCATAGTTGGGCTCGCGGTTACTGGCACAGCTACCGCAAGGGTTGTAATGAGGCCCACTGTTTGAATAGTACCCAAGGGTGTGCTTTGTGTTAAAATGTAATTAACTTGTGATTATATTCAGCAACAATGGTCAAAATTACTAACTGCATAGTTAAGTAACTCATCAAACTGGTCCACATTGGCCAAAAAGGTGGCCCATTTTGACTGGCCCACACTAGCATTTTACATTTCTGATCCAGGCATTGCTCTCTAGGCCAGTCCGAGCCTGGCGGCTCATCCATAATGGCGAGGGGGCGCTCACCTAGTGGCCCCTCACACATTATGGAGGAGCTAAGGAGCCAGCCCAGTGAAACAGTGAGCACTCCCTCAGCCGCTTTTTCCAGCTCCTGCACCTCCTCGCACATTCGGACAGAGCAGCCTGGAGCAGGGCGTTTCAGCACCAACTTGCAGGCCAATGCAGAAGGTATGTTTATGTTCATTGTTTTTATTTAAACATGTGTATGGATGTGTGTATGCTTATGGTATGAGTGAATGTATGGTGATGGATGGTTGTGTGAATGATAGAGTGATTGCTGTATGAATGTGCAGCGCCTTGCATTCACACATAATCGTGTTGATTGTGTTAAGCCCAGTGGGGCCCAGGGGACAGGGATGGTATCTTTTTACTGGATATCTATCAGATGTCCGGTAAAAAAATGTCATGCTTGCCCCCTGGGCCCCCAGCACCAATTGCAAACTGTTCGGCTATTTACCCATTTTTCTGTTAAAAGTATGCTCTACAATGCAACATTTTAACCCATTATTAAAAAAAATTCACAGGGGGAAACCCCCTCCCCCGAACCCTCCTTTATTGGTTCGGGCTCCCTCACTATGCCTCAGTCGCTATGGCATTTTTGGGGGAAATAGTTATGCCCCTCCACTTAAAAAAATCACCAGCCGCCACTGGCCCTCAGAATGTGTTGGGAACGGGATGTGGGGAACCCAGGGACTATGGTGGGAGCACAATGGGTGGGAACCACGGGATATTGGGGGGAGCAGAGTGGGGAGAGCTCACAGTGTGTGATGGGGTGGGGTGGGGAGAGACCAGGGACTGGGTAGGAGTGGGTTGAGGGAGCCCAGCGACACTGATGGGAGCAGGTGATGGCGCGCAATATATACTGTCCATTTGGCATTTCTGCGGGGTCCCGACCTGCCCAAATTTTGCTCAGGGGGGCCCCGGCCAAAAAAGTTTGAAGACCACTGCTATGGAGAATCTTGGCTGGGTTGCTCTGGGCTTCTACTCTGCCAAATAGAGCGCAGGAGTACAGAAAACCCCCCTCCAGTCTTTACAATGGGGTTCGCCGTTTTCCTTGGTGGCTGCGACACCCTAGGCCCAAATGGGTAGGTTGTTCACAAGAGCAAATTACCACAAAATGTGCTCCGACGAGAGACTTGGGATTACCAGTGGTTTAGCCTTTTCCCTATGCGCCCAGTAAGGTGCACCCACAAATGTGAGGTACCGTTTTCGTCGGGATGCCTGTGGGAATGCAGGAAGGTAGGATATGTGTTGGCTGCCTGTTTCGGTGGGTTGGGTTGTGGTATTTTCGGCACATTTCGAACATTGCAGAGGCTTGTGGGTAATACATTCTGGGGCGATTCGCGTAAATCAGACCTCTGTTTTCGTCGGCACACCTGTGGGAACGCGGGCAAGTGGGACATTTGTTGTGTTCTCTTTGTTTTCTTAACTTTTTCATACATACATTGCCGCACTGCCACACAACCCTTTGATTTCCCAAATGAGACCTACATTTAGTCTCGACTTTAGGCACTATACGCTTTTCTAACCTGCACAAGTCTCCCACCCTTCAAAAGGTCTGCCTGTGCTCTTTGAAAAAAATGCATGCTTACCATTCCTCACGACATTTGCCTTCCTTATTTACACATGCTAAATACGTCTGTTTAGGCTGCAAGAATAAAAATCTTGTGTACCATGGCTCAGTTTTTGGCTTGTGGTATTGCTTTTTTTGTGAAACATTATGAAAAATGTGTGATTTCCTAATGAAGAGTCGAGGAATGTAGTAGGGCATTGCATTCCTCAAAATTCACAGAAGACATTGCCTTACATGGCCAACCATTTCCACCACATACCTTTTCTGTCATTTTTCTAATTTTTCCTCAAACTACGGGAATTTCCCCTACATAGTTGTCTGAGCTGTGCAAATCACCCCTTCCTAAACTTGGAATGTTGTCTAATTTTCAGAAATGTATGCCTTTCTGTCTTCCCCATTCAGCTTTCCTACCATCCTCTTCCATTCCGTCCGCGCATGTCCTATTGGAAAAAAAGGCAAAATCGCCCACCTTTAACAAAACGGATGGTAACCATATAAAAATATGTTTGTTTCCACGCAACCTGTTCTTGAAAGCCTGGAAAATGGCGAATTCAGCACAGCAAACCATTTGTTCCTAGCTCTTACAAGGAACAAAAACCACAGGCTTCTTTGTACATCATTTTATTGGCAGTTAAGGGGTTAAACACTTTGAAGTAATCACTGTGGTTGCCATCTCTTTCTGTGTTTTGAATCTCTGTAGGAATTAACAGCACTGCATTACCTCCGTGTTTTTTAGCAAAGCTATGTTCATATATTACATATTTTATCCTTCATATTTTGATGGGGGCTTACCCCTATTAATATCCTTTTTCAGTAGGTCATTTTATTTAGTCTCCAAGTTCTCCTCACTCCTCCAAATTACCGTTTTTAGGATTTCTATTTTCATTTGTCTAGGTACAAGGTGTGTAAGATTCTATTATTACGCATATTGTGCTTAGCCTTAAATTTCCACCATTTTAAAATGTTAATTTTGTTTCTTAGGTTACCTACATTCCCTGGATTTCATACTTAGTAGGCGAGTGATGCTCTATTAATTTCCATTTGTAGAGGTCTCCATCTAATGAAGTATAAAAACATAAATCTATATGTGTCATCTTATTTAACTTATTACCAATGGATGTAAACTATCTATACTAGTTTGCTTACCCGTATAATCTACAGAGTCCCACGTGGTAATGTGATGTTAATGGGGGGAAAAGGGCTGCGCAACAGCGTTTCTTTTCTATATAGGCATTAAGGGTTTCTCAACTTTATTACACTACTTCCTGTGCTACTTGGACTACAAAAAGCTTGGCACTTATAGTTCTGTAACATGAATTTTTGTTTTTTCACAAATTGTTTCTCTGAGGCGGATAGTTTTATCTTAAATGTTACTATTTACTTATTGGTAGTTCCACACGATTTATATATATTTTTTTAGTGTCTTTACACCCAACATGTTATTTGTGGTTCCTAGAAGTTTAAATTAAATGAAGTTGTCATTTTTAACGTTATTTTGGTTTCTAGGTATAACAGATTGTAATTGTCAATGTTAGGTGACTGGAGATTATTACACAAAATGATAGGTCTCCCATACATGGCATATACTATTTCCTAGCTTGGTGGTACAGCTTTGTGTCACTTAGACTACAAAAAGCTTAGGCACTGTAGTATTTATTAACACAAATTCTGTTAGGTTTCCCCAAGGCAAAACGTTTCATCTAAAATAATACTATTCACTGGTTGATAACTCCTGATTTCCATTCTTTTATTCCTAGTTCCTCTACAGCTTACATGTTTATGATTCCTAATGATTTATGCTTAAATAGAAGCTTTAAGTTTTAACACGATCAAATGTTAGTTGCTAGATAACACTAGTTGGTGTTATTCCTCAATATTAGATGACATATTTACTCAAAAAGATCTGTCTCCCCATCAAAACCGGTGAGGGTACCCCTTTACTGTTCATATAAGGAATATTCATTTAAATATGTGTTAATATTGACACAACTCGACTCTTCTTTTAGTTCCAAATGTAAAAATTGTTCATGAAATATATGCTGGCTAACAACCGAGTTGTGATCGATTTAAAACATTTCCTGAGTACCTCCACTCAATATTATCATTTGTTCCATTCAAATCACTGCGTATTCCAAAAATAATGTTCTGTTCCAGAATAAGTTGTCTGTTCCGTTGCGTATCGACTCCTTGCATCTGCTGGAGTACCATCCATTGGAACAGTTCAGGTTTTTAGTTTGCCTCAATTAAAGGTTTTAACCTTTGAGCCTCAAGGAAACTTTTTTCCTGCAACTTTTATGTTCAATCATTCTACTTTTCACTATCTCATCTGTTTTCCACGTGGGCAATGTACCATGTAGATAACCATTTTCAAATTGCAGTTATTTAATCCATTTATTTTCTATTTCTTCTTTATCCCCTGATCTATTTCCACTGTTTTTATTGTTTGGGCACACAACACAATTGTTAAACGGATAATGGCTTTTAACTTCAAGCAACCGCCAGATTTGCGGCCAGATGAGATCTTTCGGATACAACCCTTTTATCTCAAACTTCTTTTAAATGCAAATAGAGGTTCTGCAAATTTAGATTTTCCACTGTTCAGGATCTTCCCATTTTTGTCTAGTCACATTTTTTATTTTATTTGATGGATTGTTGCAAGTGGTTGTGGTACTATCCGTTCGTTCATACGTGTTGAGTCTCTCTCTGTATGCTTTTATTTCAAGAGAGCTTGCCTATTGTTCGAGGCACGCTTGAACAGCAGAAACATTCGTTTTTCAGAATAGGGTCTTAAGACATGTTGGAAGCAACAAGTTACTTACCTGTAACTGTTGTTCTCCAGCATGGGTCTGGCATGGATTCACATGCTCATGAATATTCCCCGTCGTCAGGCTGGGAATCCTCGGTAAAGAAAAAACCAGTATCAGTTTCGTTTCTGATCTGTCTTTCGTAGTAATAACCAATCACTGGTCTCTGCGTCATACTGACCACAGCCAATGACTGCCCTATACCTAAGCCCCGCCTCTGGCAGCCATCTTCAGATTTGGAAGCACGTGAAGTGGCAGTATGACCAAGTGAAGAGCCGCAGAGGGGTAGGCGGGAGGGTTCGCATGTGAATCCATGCCAGACCCATGCTGGAGAACAACAGTTACAGGTAAGTAACTTGTTCCTTCTCCAGCATGGGGTCTGGCATGGATTCACATGCTCATGAATAAAGAATACATAGCAGTACACACATGCACAACCACGGGAGGTGGCAAAGGCTCAACATTAAGCATTACATCAAACTCAATATTAAGCATCTTACCTCCTCACCAGGCTCACCTCAGGCGAACAGGTTGCGCAGCACTGCTTGGCCGACCCTGGACTCCTCCCTGGAATCCCGATCGACGCAGTAGAATTTCGTGAAGGTGTGCGTCGACCTCCACGTAGCAGCCCTGCATATGTCCAGCAGGGGCACACCAGAAAGGAACGCCGTGGTAGCTGCGAACGCTCTGGTGGAATGGGCTCTCGGACGGCCAGGCAGCGGTCGGTTTGCCAACCGATGACAGTACATGATACAGCCGGAGAGCAATCTGGAAATGGAAGCCTTCGAGAGTGCCTTCCCTTGATTGACAGGTCCAAAATTCACAAAGAGTTGTGACGTCTTCCGAAAACACTTCGTGCGGTCCACGTAGAACTTCAGCGCTCTAGCCACATCCAGCGAGTGCAAAGTCCTCTCAGCCGGCGACGGAGGCGACGGGAAGAACACAGGCAACACCAAGGGTTCGTTGAGGTGGAAGTCTGACGGCACCTTGGGCATGAAGGAGGGGTGCGTTCTGAGCACTACCCTCGTGTCGTGAAAAGTCAAGTACGGGGCCTTGCAGGAAAGGGCCTGGATCTCTCCCACTCGTCGTGCGGAGGTGATGGCCACAAGAAACGCTGTTTTCCACGACAGAAACTTCAACGGGGCCGAGTGCAGAGGCTCGAACAGAGGTCCCATGAGCTTGGTCAGCACCACGTTGAGCTCCCACGCTGGGGCCGGAGCCTTCACCGGCGGGAACGATCTGAACAGTCCCTTCATGAACTCTTTCACCAGACGATGAGACCACAAGGACGTCCGCCCCGTGGTTCTGGTGTATCGGGAGATCGCAGCAAGATGAATCTTGATGGACGCGTGTGCCAGTCCAGATTTGGCCAGCGTCAGCAGGTACGGCAGTACTTGGGGAGCCGTAATCCGTAGAGGGTTAATCTTCTGTGCGTGGCACCAGACAGAGAACCTCTTCCATTTGTGTCCGTAGCATTCAAGAGTCGAGGACGCCCTGGCCTTTGCAAGAACCTCTCTGCAGTCGGCCGGTATGTCGTATCCTCCAAACTCTAGCGCTGCAGGAGCCAGGCCTGCAAGTTCAGCGATTTCGGGTCGTGGTGGAGGATGGCGCCTCCTTCCCTGGAGAGTAGATCCGCGTCCACCGGCAGCTTGATTGACGGGGACGCTGACAAGTCCAGAAGGTCCGGGAACCATATCTGCCTCGGCCACGCAGGTGCGACGAGTATCATCCTGCACCGTGACCTCTTGAGCTGGTTGATGAGCCGGATTAGCAGTGGCAATGGAGGGAACGCGTAAAGGAACAGGCCCTCCCAGGGGAACGAGAAAGCATCGCCCATGCTCCTCGCCTGGGGAAACCTTCTGGCGAACCTCCGGCACTTGGAGTTCGTCGCCGTCGCGAACAGGTCGATCTGGGGTGTTCCCCACCGTCGGAAGAGGCGATCCACTAGATCCTGCCGTAGCTCCCACTCGTGGCACGAGCGCAGCTCCCTGCTGAGTGAGTCGGCGATGGTGTTTTTTATCCCTGCCAGATGAAACGGCACCAGAAACATCCTTTGGGCGACGGCCCAATGCCACAGGTCCTGTGCCTCCTTGGACAGTGCTGGGGACCTGGTTCCACCCTGTTTCCTGATGTAAAACATGGTGGTGGTGTTGTCGGTGAAGATCCTCACCACCTTGCCCTTGAGGGACGGAAGGAAGGACCTGAGGGCCCAAAACACTGCACGGAGCTCTAGGACGTTGATATGTAGTGATTTCTCCGTCGGGAGCCAAATGCCTCTTGCGTGCAGATTTTCGGTGTGCGCTCCCCACCCTTCCAGGGAGGCATCCGTGGTCACTGTCTCCTGGTGGGCTGGGGTCTGGAAGTCCATGCCCGCCGTCAGATGCGCGCGGGTGCCCCACCACCGGATCGCTCGTCGGAAACTCTCGTCGAGTGTGATCCTTTCCTCGAAGCTGCCCGTCGTTTGGATCCAGCGCGCGTCCAGGAACTCCTGCAATGGGCGCATCCGGAGCCTGCACAGGGGAATGAGGTAGATGCAGGAAGACCTCATTCCGAGGAGGGACTTGATGGACCTCACCTTGGCCGCGTCGGCCACCAACATCCGTTGTACCTTGCCCAGGATGGCCCTGGTCCTCTCCTCCGACAGGGAGGCCAGAAGGGACACTGTGTCGAGCCTCGCTCCCAGAAACAGTGCATCTTGCGCGGGTACCAGGTGGGATTTGGCGTAGTTCACGGAGAATCCCAGGTCCGTGAGAAGCTGGACGGTCCTTGCCGTGTGGTCCACGGCGAGCTCCCTCGTCTTGGCTCGGATGAGCCAGTCGTCCAGGTAGGGGTAGACGTGGATCCCCTCTCGGCGCAGCTGCGCCGCCACCGGTGCAAGGCACTTGGTGAAAACCCTGGGTGCCGACCGTAGTCCGAAGGGGAGGGCTTTGAACTGGTAGTGACGCCCTTGGACCACAAACCTGAGAAATTTTCGGTGCCCCCTTAGGATGGGAATATGGAAGTAGGCATCCTCCAAATCCAACGACGACAGGAAGTCTCCTTCCTCCAGCTGACCCAGGACGTGCTGGAGGGTGACCATCCGGAACTTCTGAGCCTTGATGAACTTGTTCAGACGTCGCAGGTCTAGGATGGGGCGCCATCCTCCCGTCTTCTTCTTCACGAGGAAGTATCTCGAGTAAACTCTGGAGCCCCGAAGCCTCTTTGGAACGAGTTCGATGGCGCCCTTCCTGAGCATCGCCTTTACCTCCCGGAGAAGCTGCAGGACGTGAAGCTCTTTCCTGGCCACGGGGGGGACGCGCGGGCACCTTCTTTGAAACTTGAGCGCGTGGCCCCGGGCTAAGGCGTCCAACACCCAACGGTCGGTGGAGATGGACTACCACATGCTGACGAAGCTCGCCAGCCGGCCTCCCACCGGGGTGCTTCGGTGGGGGCCCGACCCCACGGTCGGTTCAATCCTGTTTCGACGAGGCTTTGCCGCCTTGACCTCCTTGGCGACGACGGCGGGGTCCGCCCGACTTGCCTCGTCCCCTATAGGCCTCCTGAGACGACGAGCAGGCCGCTTGACGGTAGGTGGAGAAACCGCCGCTGGAGCCTTTGGAGGCGCCCTTGCCTCCGCTGCTCCGAAAGGGCGGCCGTCGTCGTTGCAGAACCCCAAGGGCCCGGGCCGTCTCCGCTTTAATGGCCTGAAGGGAATCGTCCACTGTTTTCCCAAACAGGTTGTTCCCATCGAACGGCATGTCCAGGACTCTGGTCTGTACGTCTTGACGGAAGTCCGTAGACTTGAGCCATCCACGCCGCCTAAGGCACACGCCGTTGCCCAACTGGCGAAATCCCGTATCGGCGATGTCCATCGCAATAGTGATGGCGTGGTCCGACGCCACCTCACCTTCCTGTAGGATCTCCAGGGCGTCCGCCCTCTTGTCGTCCGGTAGGAAGTCCAGCAGGGGAGCCAGTTTGTACCATAGCTCCCTGTCGTAGCGGGCCACGATAGCCAAGACGTTGGCCGCCTTAATCGTCGTCGCTGCAGACGAGATGACCCTGCGTCCCATAGAGTCCAATTTCTTTCCCTCGCCGTCCGGCGGGGAAGTCAATGTGGAGGCCGCACCCCCCCCGCTTTCTTCCTGGCCGCCGCGGAGACGACTGAGTCCGGGATAGGCTGCGCCCGGAGGCACAGGGGGGCCGCGTCCGGGACCCGGTACTTCTTTTCGTACCGGTCTCTTCTAGCTGGCGTCGTGGAAGGGTTCTTGAGGAGGGCGAGGCCCTCATCCCAAATGTCGTCCAGTAGAGGCACCGCGAGGACCGTCTTCCTCTTGGCCTCGCGCCGTTGATAAAAGGAATCCTTCCTTTTTCTTCTCCTCAGGGCAGAGTTGGAAAAGTTCGGATGCCCTGGCGATCATGGAGTGGAACGATCCAATGTCGTCAGGCGGAGAAGCCCTGGTGGGAGGTGACGACGGAAGAACCTCGTCGTAGACCTAGTCGTCTGTACCCGCCATGGCCGTGTCAGTCCCCGTATCATCCCCTCGAGTCGTGGACGGGGAGGAGGGCTGGACGGGGCGCGACGGCTGAAAAGGAGGTGGAGGGTGAATCCTTCTTTTCTTGGGAGGAGGAACGCCAGAAGGTCCCGGTTCTGGGTCCCCCGGCGGGAGTGGTTCCTCCGCTGGCAACGGTAGTCTCGTCCTTATCTCCGAGCATAAGGACTGTATAGCCAACAAAATGGCCGCCGAGTTGTCTTGCGGCACTGGCAGAGGGGAATACGACGAGCGATCAGGGGCCCCGTCGGCGCCCTCGACGATGTCGTCGTCACCCGCGTCGGGATACATCCCGACGGGCCGGTCTTCTTCCACGCAGAGGCCGTGGCTTAAGACCTCGATCAGCTCTTCCTCCGAGGTTGAAGCCGAGTCTACGACGACACCCTGCCCCCCCTTTTTCTTCTCCGCCGGAGATTTCACGGGGGTCCTATCGATGGGCATAAAAGAGGACTCCCTCCGATTTGGCAGGGAGACTCTGAGCCCCGAGGTCGCCACCACTGGCGTAGCCTCCACAGTCTGAGCCAGGGCCGCCACGACAGTCTCGATACAGGCCTTGGCCGGATGGATTAAGGCCTTTACCACCTTAGGTGCGCTCACCGCCTTATCCTTGAGGGGTGGGGACACTGCCTCGCTCCCCCTCCGATGGGGCCTTCGAGCTCGACCGGGGCCTCTCCAGGAGCTTCGCCGGGTGCTCGGCCTTCCTCTTACCCGACCCAGAGCGTTGGCTCCTGGTTGATGGTACCGGGGAGGGTGCGCCCTGCCTGGCGCCCGTAGAGCCCGACCGTTCGGCGCTCCCGGTGCCAGCGGACTCACGGTGCTTGGCCTTGTGTTGGACCCCCGTCGCCGGGGCGTCCTCAAAGGTCTTAGAAGACCGCTCGGATTTCTTCCTCTTCTTCTCGCCGGACGGGCTCTTCCCTTCCAGCCAGTTGGCGAGACGTTGATGGCGGTCCTTCATGGTCCGCTCCGACATGTTGCCGCAAAACGCACAGTCCTTCTCCACGTGCGTCTTGTCCTCATGTAAGCAGTAGAGACAAAAGGAGTGTTCGTCCTCCTTGAAGACGTTCTGCAGCTGGCATCCAGGGCAGACCCTGAACAGCTTTCCGGGCGTCTAGCTTCCCTTCTCCTGGGCCATGTCCGGGACGGGCCTGAGAAAACTTCTGCAGTCCTCCAAAAGCGTAGCTCGACGAAATCTTCACCCTTGAGGGGCGCAGACGAATCCGACACGGGTCCCCGTTGATCGGATGGAGAGTCGGTGGAGCTTGGGGCTCTTTTGACCAAAAAAAACGAAGTTTTTGAGAAAAACGTGAAAAAATAGCACTAACGCTCGAGAGCAATAGCACGAGGATCCCAACACATGAACGTGCGGTAAAAATCTGAAGATGGCTGCCAGAGGCGGGGCTTAGGTAGAGGGCAGTCATTGGCTGTGGTCAGTATGACGCAGAGACCAGTGATTGGTTATTACTACGAAAGACAGATCAGAAACGAAACTGATACTAGTTTTTTCTTTACCGAGGATTCCCAGCCTGACGACGGGGAATATTCATGAGCATGTGAATCCATGCCAGACCCCATGCTGGAGAACTACAAATAAGATTCAAGAAGACCTTTAAGAATATAATGAAAAAAGGGGAGCAAGCATTGAAGAATTTGGCTATTAGAAATTCAGAAGAGAAAAAATGAAACTGTTAGCTTACCCGTTATTGTACGCAAGGTTTTATGAAGATCCTACCCCTAAGCAACAAGAGACCATACAATCTGGTATAATAAAAACCAAGGATAATGGTCGGGTCTCAGACCGGGCGGCAGACTACCTTATACAAACAACACTCTTCCAGTTTAACCCATGAGGGTCTCTTCAAGCAACCTCTTGCAAGCAGCCATCCTGGGGTTTTTGCTCCCAGTTTTGGGGTTTTCCTCCTATTTGGTCATGCACTCCTAAGGTTGCCTATTCAGTCCCCGTCATCTCATTTAGGCGGCAGAGAGGCTTCTTGGGGAGACAGGTCTTACCTCTTGCCGATTCCATCTCTCAGCGTTCTATAGGTAAGGTATGTTGCTGATAGATTTGAATTAATTAATATTGAGTGGGAGACTGTAAGGACACTTTCTAAAGAGACCATAAATCATTTCTTAGCCAGCATATGCTTCACAAATACAGAGTTAATTTGGAACTTAAATGTAAGGGTCAAGGATTGTGTTAATATGAACACATTTCAATAAATATTCCTCATATGAGCAGTCAAGGGGTACCCTTGCCGGATATGATAGGGAGACAGATCTTTGTGAGGAAAAATGTGGAAAGTCATCTAACAATGAGGAATAAGACCAAATAGTTATATCTAGCAACTAACATTTGATTGCGTTAAAAATCGCAACTTCTATTTAAGTATACATCATTAGGAATCAAAACAGCAGGCAAGGCACATATGCACCAGGAATAAAAACAAATCAGCCGGAATTATAAAGCAACAAATGGGCAGGTTACTTACCCATGGTAACGTTCTTTCGACTGGATGCTCCTGTAACGCTCACCTGATTCCCGCAGAGGCGCCGGTCTTGACTGGGTGAATGCCGTATCTTCAAAGGTGATGTGTAACACACAGTTGGCTCTTTGGGCTGGACCTCTGTGCACTGTATGTCTGACTCGAAGAGTAAGATGTCTGCAGATAGAAAATATGGGATTAATGAACTGGGGTTATTGGGTGCCTCTCTCCTCTTCCCTTTCTCTTCTCCTGTAGAACCCCAAAGGTTAACGCCCTCACCTTAGGTAAGTGAACGCCGAGCTCTCCATCTGCCTCGGGCAGGGTGCCGTAACCAGTTTCTTCACTGGATAAGGGTGCAGGCTTCTTGACCTCAGAGGACTGCTGTCCGTCGTTAACTGCACGAACGGTAAGTTCTGGGCACTTCAAATGTCTTAAAAGTCTTTTGTAATGATATCTCTTGTTTTGCAGGGTTCCGGCGATGGCGGATGGCGGGCTGATGAGAGTTGAGGATCGAACCCGCGTGAGGAATAGAAGCGCCTGGAAGCACGTAAGTAAGCGCTTGTAGCCTGCTTCACGATGCGCACTAACTGTCCCTTTTATCTTGCAGGTACAAGTTCGGAGCTTTAGAGAAGCTGAAGGGTGCTGGAATACCCACTGGATTCGGCGTGGGAAGGAGTAATGGCACGTGAGTAATAAAGTTGCCCAATGTCTTTAAACGCACCTTCTTTTGTCTTTCAGATGCGGGATGCAGCGCCGAAGGCCTCCGGAGCGTGCAAAGAGCTGGTAAGCTTTTGTCTTTCAGATGCCGGAATGCAGTGCGAAGACCTCCGGAGCATGCGAAGAGTAGGTAAGCCTTTGTCTTTCAGATGCCGGAATGCAGCACGAGGCGTTGGTGACAGCCGATGGACCAGGTAAGAGATGCGCTGCCACTGAAGACCGTAGTGCTAACCTGTTCTTTCTTTGTCTTTACAGGTGCTGCTGAAGACTGGATTCCAGGATGGTAAGCCTTTGTTCCCTTAGGCCCAGGATCAGAAGCAGAAGACACGATGAGCGTTCTGCTGCAGAGAATGCAGAACAACACAAAGCAAGATTCATCCATCGGGTGTGGTTTAAATAGCCTCCTGTAGTGCTTAGGTGTCTCCTTCCACAGCCACGCCTAGGTAAGAAAAGAGTTCCTGCTTTCCAGAAGAGTTCCAGTGTTCTGAGCCTAGGGAGTGGCTCCTGCCCCACCCAACAGGAAAAGTAGTCCCAAACAGAAGAGGATCAGGGGTTCAACTGGCAGGTAAGTAAGCAGCATGGTCTGCTGCAGGTAAGTCCACCCAAGCATTATGAGCCCGGCGCTTCCAGCGCTGGGACTGGGCATCTTTATGAGCCTGGTGCCACTGGCGCCAGGACAGGGTCCAAAAGGTCCCAATTGGGACTGGCTGGCACTCGGAACCGGGGTTATGGGTCTGCTTCCAAGGGAGTCGGGCAAGTCCTGATCTTTTGGAAGCAGAGATCATGACAGCTCCTCCCACGTATTCCTCATCTTATGATATTTCCATAACCTGCTTCGAAAATGTTTTCCAGCAGAGGGTGGTGCGCGTGAATGCCCGTCGACTCGATGTCCCTGGGAGGCCTCTGTCTCAATGTCGACATCATCGATCGTATAAAGAGAGTGCAGCAACCGTTGGCTTCAGCTTTGTTTCTAAGGCGTGTATAGGATTATCATACACCCAACAGTTAATCCTCCTGAAAGAGCGAAGACTGCAATCACATGGAAAATTCTAGTGCGGGGCAGGCTGGGAGGGGCAATGAGGAAAACGTGGGAGAAACATCCAGTCGAAAGAACATTACCATGGGTAAGTAACTTGTTGATCGAATGGATTGTGTACTACTACGTATTCCTTATTTTATGAGAAACTCCCAAAGCAGTCAATGTATTCATGGAGGAGGGAGTCTGAATGTTCAGACTCATGTAATTTAGGAGTTCCTTTATAGGTCTGTGTGAACAGAATGTTCCAATGCCTTTCCAAATAAAGCTTATCGGCTTAAGGAAGAGTCCAGTTTATAGTGTTTGTTCCGAAATTGTCATACCCAACTTGTAGACAAACCTACAGAAAGTTGTTCATCGTGTCTTATTTTCGACATCCTGGAGATGTAAAATGTCAGTGCACGCCTTGGATCAAGCCTGCATAACCTCTCCTCTTCCTTTCCAGGATGAGGAGGATAAAATGAAGGTAACATTTTCCGAGTGAAATTTATTCCAACGGCACAAAGACTTTGTTAGCAAAATCTCCATTACGTCTTCCGGGAGGTCCCAATCCTTGTATCTTAAACTCTCAGACCATGCGTGAAGGTTGAGCGTCTTGGCCTCTGGAAAGAGATCTCTCTCTGACCACAGTGTGATGCCCTCTGTACCAAGGGCCACTAGCCAATTTACCACCCTGTATGCGCAAGGCAGTGCTAACTTCATGTCCACCGGGGGGTGGGGAGGGGCAGGGAGAGAGAAAGAGAAAGAGAGAGAGACCGAGAGAGACAGAGATCCTCTCTTTGTGGAAGACTTATTGGAGGGCAGATGAACATGTCCTCAAGGTCCAGGTACCACATCCTCATGGTCCAATCCAGAGCAATTTGGATCATGGATTTCCTGACTGTCAACCGTCTGATGACTTGAGGAATGACGGGTACCGGAGGAAACGCGTACAGGAGTGGAAACTCCCAGTCCACCACAAACACGCCTCCTAGAGTTCCTCTTAGGGGAAATTCCCTGGAGCAGTAGTGCTTGCACTTCCGGTTGACACCAGTGGCGAACAGATTTACTTTGCGGGGGGTGGGGGGTTCGACAATGGGTGAAGATCTCTTGAAGTACTTCCTGAGCTAACTTCTACTCGTGGGAGACTGTGCCTTGCTTGCTCAGAGCATCAGCACCCATATACTGCACTCCTACTAGGTGCACTGCCGATGGGGAGATTCCTTACTGAATTGTCCAGAACCAGACCTACATTGCCTCTATGCAGAGTGATAGTGACGCTACACATACCTGCTCTTGCTGAGGTAGTACATGGCCACTTTGTTGTCTGTCATTATCAGGGAATGCTTTTTCCGCACAGAGGGCAGAAAGGCCTTCAGCGCTAGTCTGATTGCCCTCACCTTCAAATGGTTGAATTGTAGTTTGGACTCCAAAGGAGGCCAACGAAAGCCGATTGTCAGATTTTTGGTATGGGCTCCCCACCCTGTGAGTGAGGCGTCCGTTACTACCTTTAAATCCGGCCATGGCTGCCAAAAAGGTTCGGGCATCCTGCCTGAGAATTGAGACCATTAAGTCCTGAGAGCCCACTGGAGGGTTCTCATTCTCAGGCGCGCCTCTTGCACCAGAAAAATGCAGGATGCCATGAGGCCGAGCAGCCTCAGAAAGTCGAAGGCCAGGAGACGCTGGGCACTTTGGAATTTGGTGACCATCTGCAGAATGTCTTGAGCCCTCGCTTCCGGTGGCTAGGCTTTTCCCCAGGGATGCACCCAGCACTGCTCCAATGAATTGGAGCTTTTGAGATGGTATCACGTGGGACTTCTTGAAGTTGAGGGAGAAACCCAGTCTGTGAAGGGAGTGACAGGTGGAGCTGAGGTGTTCCAGGACTTGTTCTGGGGAAACTGGCCCTGATCTGTCAATCGTCCAGGTATGGATAGACGTGAATCCCCCTCTTCTGAGACTCACTAC
Source organism: Ambystoma mexicanum (assembly GCF_040938575.1). Lineage (NCBI taxonomy): Eukaryota > Metazoa > Chordata > Amphibia > Caudata > Ambystomatidae > Ambystoma > Ambystoma mexicanum. The sequence continues at coordinate 871,021,760 of NC_090931.1, forward strand.
CACCACTGCCATCAATTTGGTGAAAACCCTTGGGGCGGAGGTCAGCCCAAATGGCAGAATAGGAAACGAATAATGACATTATTCGCTACTAAGAACACGAGCAGTAGTGATTGGCTTAAGCGCGTGACAGGCTTCTATAAATGTGGCACATGTAGCATGTGCATACACGCACACCCAGATTGCCGGGAGTATACTTGGGGATCCACCATTAAAATCAAGGACTTTATTAACTGTCGAACAGAACATGTGGTATATGCTATCATATGTGTTTTTACAAAACTATATCTGGGCAGTAGCATCAGACAGCTCCGAACAAGAATCAGGGAACATAAGGCAAGCTTAAAACAAACAAGATCACCAACTCCTGCTAGCTACTCAATGGCAGGAATGCCAGCAAATGGAAGATATGAGAGAATTGAAATTCATTGGTCTAATGAAAACACAGCTAGACAAAAGGGGCAGGGATGTAAAACAAACTGCTAAAGATAGAGGCATGTATATGCTACCTGCGGTGTGTTAAAGAGGGGCTCAATACGGAGCACAAGGAACAAGTTATTTACCTGTAACTGTTGTTCTCCAGCATGGGTCTGGCATGGATTCACATGCTCGTGATAATTCCCCGTCGTCAGGCTGGGAATCCTCGGTAAAGAAAAAATCAATATCAGTTTCGTTTCTGATCTGTCTTTCTTAGTAGTAATCAATCACTGGTCTCTGGGACATACTGCCCCCAGCCAATGACTGCCCTCTCCCTAAGCCCCGTCTCTGGCAGCCATCCTCAGATTTGGTAGCACGTGAAGTGGCAGTATGACCAAGTGAAGAGCCGCAGAGGGTAGGAGGGAGGGTTGCATTTGAATCCATGCCAGACCCATGCTGGAGAACAACTGTTACAGGTAAGTAACTTGTTCCTTCTCCAGCATGGGGTCTGGCATGGATTCACATGCTCCTGAATACAAGAATACATAGCAGTACACACATGCACAACCACGGGAGGTGGCAAGGCTCAACATTAAGCATTACATAAACTCAACATTAAGGAACTCTTACCTCCTCACCAGGCACACCTTCAGGCGAACAGGTTGCGCAGTACTGCTTGGCCGACTCTGGACTCCTCCCTGGAATCCCGGTCGACGCAGTAGAATCTCGTGAAGGTGTGAGTCGACCTCCACGTAGCAGCCCTGCAGATATCTAGCAGGGGCACACAATACAGGAACGCTGTGGTAGCAGCGATCGCTCTGGTCAAATGGGCTATCGGACGGCCGGGCAACGGTCGGTTTGCCAACCGATGACAGTGCAAGATGCAGCCGGAGAGCCATCTGGAAGAACAAGTTACTTCTTACCTGGTAACGTTCTTTCGACGCGATGTTGCTCCGACGTATTCCTTATCGTTGATAATACGTTTCCAGCTTGCTGGCCTCGGAAATTTTTTCTGCAGAGGGCGCTGCGCGTCGACGCCCGCCAAGTTGATGTCCCTCGACGGCCACCGTATCGGCGCCGACGTCACCATGCCCATAAATAGCGACGCGCTGCATCCGTTGCTCAGTTCCGTTTTGTAGCATAAGAAAAGACATGCCTGAATCGGTTAGTAACCTTGAAGGAGCGAAAGCTGCAACCACAAGGGAAGTTATCACTGCGGACATGGATGGGTGGGGTGATAAGGAATACGTCGGAGGAACATCCCGTCGAAAGAACGTTACCAGGTAAGAAGTAACTTGTTCTTCGAAGGGATTGTGTCCTCCGACGTATTCCTCATCTTTGATAGACTCCCATAGCAGTGGTATGTAATTGGAGGAAGAAGTTATAGTGTTATGTATCCCTTTAGGGATGGACCGATTGTAATACGGCCTTGCCAAATCTGGTCTCTTGAGCAGTGGAGGAATCCAGATTGTAAAATTTTGTGAATGTATGTGCGGACGACCATGTGGCAGCCGCACATATGTCTCGGACCGGTACCCCTCTTTGGAGGGCTGAAGAGGCTGGGATACCCATTGGTTGAATGAGCCCTATGATTTTGGGGTGGCTCTTTCCCTGCCAGTCTGTAACATTCCAGGATGGCCAAAATAATCCACCTGGAGATGGTTTGTTTTGTTATGGGTAGTCCCAACTTGTGACCCGAGTATCCTACAAACAGCTGGTCTGCTTGCCTGATCCTAGCCATTCTGCTGATGTAAAAGCTGAGAGCTCGCCTAGGGTCCACCCTGTGTAGTCTTTCCTCCTCTTTCCCCGGATGGGGAGGAGGGTAGAATGAAGGCAAGGTAATTTTCTGTGTAATATGGAATTCAGAAACCACCTTTGGGAGGAAATTAGGCTTCACCTGTAGGACAACCTTGTCCTTGTGGAAGATTGTATGTGGGGGTTTACAGGAGAGAGCTTGTAGCTCACTCACCCTCCTAGCAGATGTTAGTGCTACCAATAGGACAGTTTTAAGCGTGAGAAATCTCAATGCGCAAGAGTGAAGAGGTTTGAATGGAGTGCCCATTAAGAAGTTTAAGACTAAATTTAAGTCCCATAATGGAACCTGGAATGGTTTTGGAGGGTAAACATTAGTTAGACCCTTGAGAAATTGTACCACTAGAGGAATTTTGAAATACGATGGTTCCTCCGCAGTGCGCTTGAAGATAGAAAGCGCTGCAAGATAGCCTTTTACAGTGCCAACTTGAAGGCCTGAGTTTGCCAAGTAGAGTAGAAACGATAACACCGTTGGTGTAGCACATATAAAAGGGTCGATATTCTCTTCCCTACACCAGCTGCAAAACTTGTTCCAACGGCAGCGGTATACAGACTTTGTTGCTGGTCTTCTGGCCGAAAGCAACACCTCCATGACGTCATCAGGGAGATCCCAATCCTTGTAGCTCAACCTTTCAGAAGCGAAGCGTGAAGGTTGAGGGTTCTAGTGTCTGGATGGAGAACCTGACCTCCCTTCTGTGAAATAAGATTCTCTTTGAGTGGAAGACGGATTGGAGGGCAGTTGGACATATCTAGAAGGTCCGGGTACCACGTTCTCCTGGCCCAATCCGGGGCAATTAGGATCATGGTTTTCCGGAATCTTCTCAACCTCTTGATCATTTGAGGAATAACAGGGACTGGTGGGAACGCGTAAAGGAGAGGAAACTCCCAGTCCACTACGAACGCATCTCCTAGAGCTCCCCTCGGGGGAAATTCCCTTGAGCAAAACAGATCGCACTTCCTGTTGGTGCTTGTGGCGAACAGATGGCTGTTTGGGGAACCTGAGGGGTTCCCCAAAGGGCGAAGATCTCTTGAAGACTTCCTGAGCTAGCTCCCACTTGTGGGAGACTGTGCTCTGCCTGCTCAGAGCGTCCGCTGTCAAGTTCTGCTCTCCGGCTAGGTGGACTGCCGATAGAGAGATTCCTTCCCGAATTGCCCAAAACAATAGCTGCATTGCCTCTCTGCACAGTGGCAGTGATCCTACGCCTCCTCTTTTGTTGAGGTAGTGCATGGCCATCGTGTTGTCCGTCATTATCAGGACATTTCTCCCCTGTACTGATGGTAGGAAAGCTTTCAGCGCTAGTCTGATCGCTCTCAGCTCTAATAGGTTGATGTGTAGTCTCAACTCCGATGGAGACCAACGACCGCTGATGGTCAAGTCGTTGGCATGGGCTCCCCACCCTGTGAGCGAGGCGTCTGTGACTACTGTTATCTCCGGCCATGGTTGCCAAAACAGCTCTCCTTTCAAGATGTTCTCTTGATAGGCCCACCATTGAAGGTCGCGGGCTACCTTGTGTAACGCTCATCTGATTCCCGTAGAGGCGCCGGTCTTGACTGGGCGTATACCGTATCTTCAAAGGTGATGTGTAACACACGGCTGGCTCTTTGGGCTGGACCTCTGTGCACTGTATGTCTGACTCGAAGGGTAAGATGTCTGCAGATAGAAAATATGGGATTAAGGAACTGGGTTATTGAATGTCTCTCTCTTCTTCCCTTTCTCTTCTCCTGTAGAACCCCAAAGGTTAACGCTCTCACCTTAGGTAAGTGAACGCCGTGCTCTCCATCTGCCTCGGGGCAGGGTGCTGTAACCAGTTTCTTCACTGGATAAGGGGAGCAGGCCTCTTGACTTCAGAGGACTGCTGTCCGTCGTTTACTGCACGAACGGTAAGTTTCGAGTAATTCTAATGTCTTTAAAGTCTTTAGTAATGATGTTTCTTGTTTTGCAGGGTTCCGGCGATGGCGGATGACGGGCTGAAGTGAGTTGAAGATGGAGCCCGTGTGATGAATAGAAGCGCCTGGAAGCACGTAAGTAAGCGCTTGTTGCCCGCTTCACGATGCGCTCTGTCTTTTTATTTTGCAGGTACAAGTTCGGAGCGGCTGCAGGGTGCCGGAATACCCACTGGGTTAGATGTGGAAAGGAGTAATGGCACGTGAGTATTAAAGTTCCCCAATGTCTTTAAACGCACCTTGTTTTGTCTTTCAGATGTGGGATGCAGCGCCGAAGGCCTCCGGAGCGTGCGAAGAGTTGGTAAGCTTTTGTCTTTCAGATGCCGGAATGCAGTGTGAAGACCTCCGGAGCGCACGAAGAGTAGGTAAGCCTTTGTCTTTCAGATGCCGGAATGCAGCGCGAGGCGTTGGTGACAGCCGATGGACCAGGTAAGTGAAGAGCTTTCACTGAAGACCGTAATGCTAACCTGTTCTTTCTTGTCTTTATAGGTGTTGCTGAAGACTGGATTTTCTTGTCTTTATAGGTGTTGCTGAAGACTGGATTCAGGATGGTAAGCCTTTTTCCTTAGGCCCAGGATCAGATGCAGAAGACACGATGAGCGTTCTGCTGCAGAGGATGCAGAATAACGCAAAGCAAGATTCATCCATCGGGTGTGGTTTAAATAGCCTCCTGTAGTGCTTAGGTGTCTCCTTCCACAGCCACGCCTAGGTAAGAAAAGAGTTCCTGCTTTCCAGAAGAGTTCCAGTGTTCTGAATCTAGGGAGTGGCTCCTGCCCCACCCAACAGGAAAAGTAGTTCCAAACAGAAGAGGATCAGAGGCTCAACTGGCAGGCAAGTAAGCAGCATGGTCTGCTGCAGGTAAGTCCACCCAAGCATTATGAGCCCGGCGCTTCCAGCGCTGGGACTGGGCATATTTATGAGCCTGGTGCCACTGGCGCCAGGACCGGGTCCAAAAGGTCCCAATTGGGACTGGTTGGCACTCGGAACCTGGGTTATGGATCTGCTTCCAAGGGAGTTGGGAAAACCCTGACCTTTTGGAAGCAGAGATCATGACAGTACCCCTCCTCAAGGCCCCTCCCAAACCGGGCTTTTCCGGGGGTTTTGGCTTGTCAGGAAATGTTCGTTGAAATCTTTTGATTAGGCGAGGAGCGTGGACATATTCAGCAGGTTCCCAGGATCTCTCTTGGGGCCGTAGCCTTTCCAGTCAATTAGGTAAAATAGTTTAGATTTGGAGATCTTGGAGTCCAGAATGCTTTTGACTTCAAACTCGAGTTCTCCATCAACTAGGATAGGTTTTGGAGATTTAGTTAGTCGGGTTTGAGGTTGCACGGGTTTTAATAGAGAGACGTGGAAGACCGGATGTATCTTCATGTGCGGGGGCAAGTCCAACTTGACCGCTACTGGGTTTACTATGGTAGTGATGGAATAGGGACCAAGGTATCTTGGGTTGAATGTGCGTGGCCCTTTTAGAGGTAGATATTTGGTGGATAACCAGACTTGATCCCCTACTTGATATTGAGGGGCTTCCTTCCGATGTTGATCTGCTCCTTTCTTGTATTGTTCTTTAGCCCTTTGAAGGTGAGAAACAGCTTCCTTAAAGGCTTGGGTGATTGTAGAATGCAGGTAGTCTACTGCTGGTGTTTCAAGATCTTGGAGGGGATCCAACTCCGAGGTTCGAGGGTGACTGCCGTACAAAAGAAAAAACGGGGTTTTCCCAGTTCCCGAATGGACAGAGTTATTGTAGGCATATTCGGCTATCCAAAGGATGTCTTTCCAAGTTTTTTCAGTTTGTTGCAGCATGCAGCGTAAATACTGTTCCAGAGTTTGATTGGTCCTCTCGGTTTGTCCGTCGGTCTGAGGGTGGTGACTGGTCGATAGTCTCACATCAATTTGAGCCGACCGACAGCAACTTCGCCAAAAATGAGAAATAAATTGACTACCTCGATCCGAAATTAGAACTGAAGGAAAACCGTGCAGTCGGACGATGTTTTCGAGAAATTCTCGGGCCAGAGTTGCTGCTGTTGGCAAGCCTTTGAGCGGAATGAAATGCGCCATCTTGGAGAATAAGTCCACGATTACTAGAATCGTATTGTATCCGGAGCATGGAGGTAGATCGGTGATGAAGTCCATAGAAAGCGTATGCCAAGGGCGAGGTGGGATGTCAATAGGGCGTAAGAGGCCTGCTGGTCTTTCCTTTTGACTCTTGTTTTGGGCGCATACTCCACAGGACATTATAAAGTCTACGATATCTTTTTTCCAAGACGGCCACCAGAAGTAGCGCTTGATCTTTTCTGAGGTCTTGGCCATACCGGGATGTCCTTCCATTAAAGAATCGTGATAACAAGAGATTACTTTTTTCTGTAAATCTGTGCTGGGTAGGTATAATCGTTCTTGGAAATACAATAAGTTGTCCTTTACTGCAAAGTCCTTTCCCTGCAGATGCCAATTCTGTATGTCTGCTGGAGTTACAAGTTGCCTGGCTTTATCCTTAACTTCCTCTATGGATTCTGTGGCGATTACACCCATAATTCTTTGATCGGGAATGATTGGTACAGGTTTAGGGTTGATCAAGTGTTCTTCCACTCCCATCCGAGAAAGGGCATCAGCTTTACCGTTCTTTGTACCAGGTCGATAGGTAATTATGAAGTCAAACTCGGCAAAGAATAATCCCCAACGGAGTTGTCTAGAGGATTGGGCTTTTGCGGTTTTCAAATATTGCAGGTTTCGGTGATCCGTAATCACAGTAACGATGTGTCAAGCCCCCAGCAGATAATGCCGCCAAGCCTTAAAGGCAGACTTGATAGCCAGAAGTTCCTTGTCAGTAATCGTGTAATTGATTTCAGGAGGCGAGAATTTGCGGGACCAAAATGCCACGGGATGCAACTGATTGGTTACCGGGTCCTTTTGTGATAGAACTGCCCCCATGGCAAGGCTTGAAGCATCAGTTTCCACGATGTAGGGGAGTTCGGGGCGAGGGTGTTTTAAGATTGGTGCAGAGATAAATTTAGTCTTCAAATCCTGGAAAGCTTGTTCCGCCTCGGTAGACCATTCAAAACGTTTGTTTTTCTTTAACAAGGCAGTGATGGGCTGGACTATTCGAGAGAATTCGGGGATAAACCTGCGGTAAAAGTTAGCGAAGCCTAACATGCTTTGCACACCTTTTACGGAGGATGGTGATGGCCATTTGAGAACTGCATCGACCTTCTTTGAATCCATACGCACTGCGCCAGGTGATAATATGAATCCCAAGAATTCAACTTCAGTCACGTTGAAAACACATTTTTCCAATTTAGCGAAAAGTTTGTGTTGACGCAATCTTTCGAGGACCATTTTCACGTGTTTCCGATGTTCAGATTCCGATGAAGAATAAACGACGATGTCGTCAATGTAAACAACAACACACACATCTATGAGCTCTCTGAGGACATCGTTCATAAAATATTGAAAGGCGGCTGGGGCATTACAAAGTCCGAAGGGCATGACCTGATATTCAAATAGCCCATACTTGGTGCGGAAGGCCGTCTTCCATTCATCGCCCTCTTTTACTCGTACCAAGTGGTAAGCTCCTCTAAGATCCAGCTTTGTATATATGCATGCTTTTCTGACTTGGTCCAGGAGTTCAGGGATCAAAGGTAATGGATATCTATTCTTAACAGTGATCTGGTTCAGGGAGCGATAATCTATACAAGTTCTAAGGTCTCCTTCCTTTTTTGGAACGAAGAACAAAGCTGAAGAAGCAGGGGACTTGGAAGGACGAATAAACCCATTTGCCAGGTATTGATCCAGGTATTGTCGAAGGTGAAGGTTCTCAGGCTCGGTGAGGGCATAAATTCTACTACAAGGAGGAGTAGATCCAGGTATCAGGTCTATCTGGCAGTCATAAGACCTATGAGGAGGTAGAGAGTTAGCCTGATCCTTCCGGAAAACATCTTGGTATTCTAGGTATTCGGGAGGTAACTGGGGAGTCTCTGAAGAAATTGCTGCCAGTGCAACACCAGGTGGAGGGTGACAAGTAGAGACACATTCTGGAAACTGGACCGTTCTTGCTCGCCAATCGATCAGAGGATTGTGTTTCTCTAACCAAGGTATTCCTAGAATAATCTGAAACTGAGGGGCCTTGATCACATCGAACACGATCTTCTCATGGTGTCCATCTTGACTTACTAGCGTCACCTCTTGAGTGGTATGCGTTACTGGCCCGGAGGCTATCTCCGTACCATCCACCGTAGTAATGACGTCCTTTACAGCCTTGGGACAAAGAGTTAGATTCATCCTCAAAACCATTTCATGATCCACATAATTGCCGATGGCACCGCTGTCGACGTAAGCTTCAATTGCATGTAATCGATCCGGATTATCAGGGCTAATGAGGACCATAGGTATCACGAAATGCGAGGTCACGGAACTGGTTTTCACGCTCGGCAAGAGGACCTTTATTCTTGTCGGGCGAGGTTGTTTCCCTGCTCAGAGTTTGTAACTTTGGTAACTGCAGCTCCTACTGCCTTCTTGGCAGGTTTCACCGGACAGTCTCGAAGAAAGTGCCCTGAGTTTCCGCAATAGAGGCATAATTGCAACTGTTTTCTCCTTTCCCGCTCCTTTTGTGTTAGAGGACCTTTCAGACCCCCTATTTGCATGGGTTCCCCGGAGTCTACTCCTTTGGAAGGAGTGGGCGGTTTGGAAAATACTCGAGCATCAAACTTGGAACGATCGGCCTTCCTGTTCTGCAGTCTGTGATCTATTTGAACGACTAAGTCTATATAGTCCGAACAATCTTGTGGGGGATTCACTACTTGGGCTAACACATCTTTGAGCTCTCCACGTAGACCTCTATAAAACAGCGTAATCCTTTTGTCCTCAGGCCATTGAGTTTCCACTATCAGTCTGTTGAAAGATGCAATATAAGCCAAAAGGTCTTGATTACCTTGTTGCAACGAAAGAAGCTCATTGTCCAAGGCCTGCCCCTGTGAATGTCTTGCGAACAGTTTTTCCATACTGAGCTGAAAAGCTTGAAAATCATGGAGGACCGGATCATCTTGATTTACTAGAGGGATCGACCAGTCTGCCGCATTGCCACTAAGGTACGAAAGCACGAAAGCTACTTTAGCTTGATCAGTTGGAAAGGCTGCTGGCCGGCATAAGAAATGCAACCGGCACTGATTGATAAATACTGCAAACCTCTTTGGGTCACCAGAAAATCGTTCGGGCGGAGCCAGAGGTACATTCCCAGGTAGGTTGATCTGCACTGGATTCATAGAGGATGTAGAAGGAAGATTTCCCCCAGATGCGGGTAACGGGGTCTGTCCGGCTTGTGACTGTAGCAATTGTCTAGCGAGATCATCTGTTCGCTCCTTGGAAATAATCAGTTCCCTTCTTAGAGCGTTCGTTTCCTGACGGGCTGCATGCACTTCTGCCCTTACTTCCCCGAGTAACTGGGCTAGCTGGTCGGTATCCGAGGTTTCCATAGCGCCTGGACGGGAGTTTTGTGGTAGGCTTTGCGTTCTGTAACGCTCACCTGATTCCCGTAGAGGCGCCGGTCTTGACTGGGCGTATACCGTATCTTCAAAGGTGATGTGTAACACACGGCTGGCTCTTTGGGCTGGACCTCTGTGCACTGTATGTCTGACTCGAAGGGCAAGATGTCTGCAGATAGAAAATATGGGATTAAGGAACTGGGTTATTGAATGTCTCTCTTCTTCCCTTTCTCTTCTCCTGTAGAACCCCAAAGGTTAACGCTCTCACCTTAGGTAAGTGAACGCCGTGCTCTCCATCTGCCTCGGGGCAGGGTGCTGTAACCAGTTTCTTCACTGGATAAGGGGGGCAGGCCTCTTGACTTCAGAGGACTGCTGTCCGTCGTTTACTGCACGAACGGTAAGTTTCGAGTAATTCTAATGTCTTTAAAGTCTTTAGTAATTATGTTTCTTGTTTTGCAGGGTTCCGGCGATGGCGGATGACGGGCTGAAGTGAGATGAAGATGGAGCCCGTGTGATGAATAGAAGCGACTGGAAGCACGTAAGTAAGCGCTTGTTGCCCGCTTCACGATGCGCTCCAACTGTCTTTTTATTTTGCAGGTACAAGTTCGGAGCGGCTGCAGGGTGCCGGAATACCCACTGGGTTAGATGTGGAAAGGAGTAATGGCACGTGAGTATTAAAGTTCCCCAATGTCTTTAAACGCACCTTGTTTTGTCTTTCAGATGTGGGATGCAGCGCCGAAGGCCTCCGGAGCGTGCGAAGAGTTGGTAAGCTTTTGTCTTTCAGATGCCGGAATGCAGTGTGAAGACCTCCGGAGCGCACGAAGAGTAGGTAAGCCTTTGTCTTTCAGATGCCGGAATGCAGCGCGAGGCGTTGGTGACAGCCGATGGACCAGGTAAGTGAAGAACTGTCACTGAAGACCGTAATGCTAACCTGTTCTTTCTTGTCTTTATAGGTGTTGCTGAAGACTGGATTTTCTTGTCTTTATAGGTGTTGCTGAAGACTGGATTCAGGATGGTAAGCCTTTTTCCTTAGGCCCAGGATCAGATGCAGAAGACACGATGAGCGTTCTGCTGCAGAGGATGCAGAATAACGCAAAGCAAGATTCATCCATCGGGTGTGGTTTAAATAGCCTCCTGTAGTGCTTAGGTGTCTCCTTCCACAGCCACGCCTAGGTAAGAAAAGAGTTCCTGCTTTCCAGAAGAGTTCCAGTGTTCTGAATCTAGGGAGTGGCTCCTGCCCCACCCAACAGGAAAAGTAGTTCCAAACAGAAGAGGATCAGAGGCTCAACTGGCAGGCAAGTAAGCAGCATGGTCTGCTGCAGGTAAGTCCACCCAAGCATTATGAGCCCGGCGCTTCCAGCGCTGGGACTGGGCATATTTATGAGCCTGGTACCACTGGCGCCAGGACTGGGTCCAAAAGGTCCCAATTGGGACTGGTTGGCACTCGGAACCTGGGTTATAGATCTGCTTCCAAGGGAGTTGGGAAAACCCTGACCTTTTGGAAGCAGAGATCATGACACCTTGTCCGGAATCCGGAGGAGATCTGTCATTCTCCCTGAGAATTGTGACCACTGACTTCTCAGTGCCCACTGAAGAGATCTCATTCTCAGGCGAGCCTCTGGCACAAGGAAGATGCAGGATGCCATGAGGCCTAGCAACCTCAAAAAGTCGAAGGCTGGAAGACGTTGGGCATTTTGAAACTTGGTGACCATCTGTAGAATATCTTGAGCCCTCACCTCTGGTGGCGAGGCTTTTCCCAGGGAAGTGCCCAGGACCGCTCCAATGAAGTGGAATCTCTGTGATGGTATCATCTGTGACTTCTTTAAATTGAGGGAGAAGCCCAGTCTGTGAAGGAAGAGGCAGACATAATCTAGCTGGGTCTGGGCCTGTTCCGAAGATACAGCCCTGATCAGCCAATCGTCCAGGTAGGGATAGACGTGGATCCTTTCCCTCCTTAGACTCACCGCCACTACCGACATCAGCTTGGTGAAGACCCTTGGGGTGGAGGTCAGCCCAAATGGCAGAACTCGAAATTGATAATGAGAGTCGCCAATTGCAAACCTCAGGTATTTCCTGTGTTTGAGATGGATTGGCACATGGAAATAAGCATCCTGAAGGTCCAGAGATACCAGCCAGTCCTGGAGCTGGAGGGCCTGAAGGATCTGAGAGAGAGTTACCATCTTGAACTTGTCCTTCCTGAGGAACTTGTTCAATTCTCTTAAGTCCAGGATGTGCCTCAGTCCTCCGTCCTTCTTTGGTATGAGAAAGTAGGGGGGAGTACCAGCCCTTGTTCCTGTCCGCTACAGGTACCGGTTCTATGGCACCTTTCTCTAGCAGGTCTATCATTTCCTGCAAGAGGGGCTGATCTGGAACTTTTAGAGAGCTGTTCCCCAGTGGATGACTCTGAGGAATGTGTAGAAAGGGTAGGCAGTAACCTTGGGCAACTGTCTCCAATGCCCAAGCATACAGGTGTATTGTGTGGGAAGGCCTCAGAGTGGTTTGGGGCGGCTGATGCAGATGCCGAGGGTAAAGAGGCACCTGCTGCTGCTGCGGTCTTGGTACTTTTGACCCGTCCACCTCGGGTGGATCTCCGTTGGCCTCTTTGAGCTGGCTGTCCTCTGCCTTTCCCGAATGCGGAATAATAGCGAAAGGACTTTCCTCTCCCAGAGGTTCCTGAGGGGCGAAAAGGAGTTTGGCGGATAGCAACTCCTAAGGATTTTGCTGCTGCTTTAGAAGTCTAACTTTTCCAGACTGTCATCAGCCTTTTTCCCGAATAATGAAGAGCCGTCAAAGGGCATATTCAAAAGTATGGCCTGTACATCAAGGGCAAAGCCCGACTTTCGCAACCACCCATGCCTGCGGATTGTTGTACTTGCCGCCATGGCCCTGCTGATACTGTCAGCGGAATCGATGCCAGTTTGAAGAGATTCGCACATGGCATCTTTGCCATCTTTAATGATGTTAAGGAAGGCTTCCTTTTCCTCTCCTTCGGGTATGCAGTCAGCCGCTGTTGAAGCACACTCCCATAGTGTGTGACTGAACCTGGCGAGCGTACAGGTGGCGTTGATGGACTTCAACGCCATACTACAGGCAGAGAAGACTTTCTTTGCCATAGAGTCGTACCTCTTGTCATCCCTATCCTGTGGGACAGTAGGGTAAGCAGTCCTACTGCTGGATGAAGTTGCCGCTTGAACCACCAGGCTGTCTGGGGTTGGGTGTTTTGACAGGTATTCAGGGTCAGCAGCCGCTACCCTATACTTTGTTGACAATCTTTTATTGACTGCAGGGATAACTTCGGGAGTTTCCCAATTAGATGCAATTTTTCTTTGTAGGGCTGCATGGAAGGGGACCACCGGGTCCTCCTGTGGCCCTTTTTCCAATATATCTGTTAGATCATCCTGTTGGAAAACAGGCAAAGGCGCAGACCAACCCATAAACTCAATTATTCTTGCCATCAGGGTTCTATATGGTGTTTCGGCATGTTCCCCTGGGTCTGGCTTTTCCAAATTCCACTTCTGGGGAAGTGTCCAACCCACTTGCCTCATGAAGTGACTCCTGAAGTTCCTTAAGCCTTCTTTGCTCAGAGGTGAAATCCTCTGCAGTAGGCAGTGTGGTTCTCTGTAATCCAAATGTTTCCTGGTCAGAATCTTCCCCTGCTTCATAAATTGAAGACCAGGGTATTCTGACCTCTGAAATTGAGTAAAACCCATTTCTAGGGCCGAAGGAGCCAAACTCGTCGTTATTGGACGAGAAAATGTTGATGTCGTCGACGCCGATGTAACAGGCTTCGAAGGCGCCGAAAACGGCGTAGAAAAAACTGGAAGGGGTCTCGAAGAACAAGAGAGGATCGGGATCCTACTCGAGGGCATCGACGACGGTCTCGGCGTCGGGCCGGTGGCCCTTGAAATCACCGTTGGCTGTGGGGTTGCCTTGGTCCTCTCTTTCATCGGCGTCAACGATGGCGTCGAGTCGATCGACCGATGCGTCGAGGAACCCTTCGACAACGGCGTCGATCCGTGCGTCGAAGGAATCCTCGACGACGAAGACGGTGCCTTCTTACCCGATGGCTCATGGCGCTCTCGGGTGGAATGTTTCGCCGGATCTCGACGAATGGTGGGAGCTGCTTCAAGATCTAGAATGGGAATGTTTGACGGCGAGGAGACGAATGCCTCGACTCAGCCGACGAAACCTTCGAGGAGGATTTGGCTGACTTACCTCTCTCGAGCTTCCCCTTTCGCTCCTTCAAGGCTTTCGCCGTCATGGACATGCAGTCCTCACACTCCGAACAATGGTGCTCGGACCCCAAGCTCCATAAACAGACCCTGTGTGGATCCGTTATTGACATTTGTTTACCGACATTTCTTGAAGCCGGATCGTGGCGTCGTCGGTTCTGATGAAGAAGCCATTGAGAACGATAAGGAATATTCGAGTCGAAATAGATAGTTAACCTGACTGAACTGAGCAACGACGTTCGAGGCCCCACGAAGCGCGGAAAAACGGAACTGAACAACGGACGCAGCGCGTGGCTATTTATGGGCATGGTGACGTCGGCGCGATACGGTGGCCGTCGAGGGACATCGACTCGGCGGACGTCGACGCACAGTGCCCTCTGCAGAAAAAATTTCCGAGGCCAGCAAGCTGGAAACCTATTATCAAAGATAAGAAATACGTCGGAGGACACAATCCCTTCGAAATGGAAGCGTTCGAGAGAGCCTTCCCTTGGTTCACAGGTCCAAAGTTCACAAACAGCTGTGATGTTTTCCGAAAACTCTTTGTTCGATCCACATAGAACTTAAGCGCTCTAGTCACATCCAGCGAGTGCAAAGTCCTCTCGACCGCCGACGAAGGCGATGGGAAAAAAACAGGTAACACCAAGGGCTCGTTGAGGTGGAAGTCCGATGGCACCTTGGGCATGAAGGAGGGGTGCGTCCTCAGCACCACCCGCGTATCATGAAAAGTCAGGTATGGAGGTTTACAGGAAAGGGCTTGGATCTCTCCCACTCGTCGAGCGGAGATGATGGCCACAAGAAATGCTGTTTTCCACGACAGGAACTTCAACGGTGCCGAGTGCAGAGGCTCGAATGGCACCCCCATGAGACTGGTCAGCACCACGTTGAGCTCCCATGCCGGTGCCGGAGCCTTCACCGGCGGGAATGAACCGAACAGTCCCTTCATAAACTCCTTCACCAGGTGATGAGACCACAGAGATGATCATCCCGTAGTTCTGGTGTAGCGGGAGATTGCCGCCAGATGTATTTTGATGGAGGCATGAGCCAGCCCCGCCTTGGCCAGCGACAGTAAGTACGGCAGCAATTGAGGGGCCGTAATCCGCAGAGTGTTAATCTTCTGTGCACTGCACCAGAGAACCTCTTCCATTTGTGTCCGTAGCACCTGAGAGTTGAAGACGTCCTGGCCTTTGCAATACCTCCTTGCAGTTCGCGGGGATATCATACCCTCCAAACTCTAGTGCTACAGGAGCCAGGCCTGCAAGTTCAGCGACCTCGGGTCGTTATGGAGGATGGCACCTCCTTCTCTGGAGAGAAGATCTGCGTCTGTCGGTGGCTTGATCGGGGGGCGGGGGGGTGGACGCTGACAAAACCAGAAGGTCCAGGAACCAGATCTGTCTCAGCCACGCCGGTGCGGCGAGTATCATCCTGCACCGGGGGGTCTTGAGTTGGTTGACAAGTCGCAGTAGCAACGGCAACGGAGGGAACGCATACAGGAACAGGCCGTCCCAGGGGAAGGAGAAAGCGTCGCCCATGCTCCTCTGCTGGGGAAACCTGCTTGCGAACCTCTGGCACTTGGAGTTCATCGCCGTCGCGAACAGGTACAGCGGGGGTTTGCCCCATCGTGGGAAGAGCCGATCCACTTGGTCTTGACGCAATTCCCACTTGTGGCATGAGCGCAGCTCCTGCTCAGCGAGTCGGCAATGGTGTTCTTTATCCCTGCAAGGTGGAAAGGCACTAGAAACATCCCATGGGCCACTGCCCAATGCCACAGCTCCTGGGCCTCCCTGGACAGGGCCAGGGACCTGGTTCCTCCTTGCTTCCGTATGTAGAACATCGTGGTGGTGTTGTCGGTGAAGATCCTCACCACCTTGCCCTTGAGGGAAGGGAGAAAAGACTTCAGGGCCCAGAACACTGCTCGGAGCTCCAGGATACTGATGTGGAGTGACCTCTCCTCGGGGAGCCAAAGGCCTCTCACATGTAGATCTCCGGTGTGCGCTCCCCATACTTCCAGGGAAGCATCTGTCGTCACCGTCTCCTGATGTGCTGGGGTCTGAAAGTCTGTGCCCGCCACGAGATGCGCATGGGCGCCCCACCACCGGATAGCTTGGCGGAAGATCTCGTTGAGCGGGATCTTGTCTTCGAAGCTGCCCGCTGATTGTATCCAATGGGCGTCACGGAACTCCTGTAGAGGGCACATCCGTTGCCTGCAAAGGCGCACCAGGAAAATGCAAGAGGACATCATGCCGAGGAGGGACTTGATGGATCTCACTCTGGCCACGTCCGTGGCCAGCAGATTCTGCACCTTGCCCAGGGTGGCTTTCGTCCTTTCCTCCGACGGAGAAGCCAGTCACGCCACTGTATCCAGCTTGGCTCCCAGAAACAGTGCGACTTGCGACGGAACTAGGTGGGCTTTTGGGAAGTTGGAGAATCCAAGATCCTGGAGCAGTTGGACGGTTCTCGCTGTGTGCTCGACGGCGAGCTCCCTTGTCCTTGCCCGGATGACCCAATTGTCCAGATAAGGGTAAACATGGATCCCCTGCAGGCGCAGCCGCAGCACCACTGATGCTAGGCATTTGGTAAAAACCCTGGGCACAGACTTCAATCCGAAGGGCAGGGCCTTGAACTGGTAGTGCCGGCCCTGGACTACGAATCTGAGAACATTTCGGTGTCCTTTCAGAATGGAGATGTGGAAGTAAGCGACCTCCAGGTCCAACGACGATAGGAAGTCACATGTCCCCAACTGTCCCAGCACGTGACCATCCGAAACTTCTGGGCCTTGATGTATTTCTTTAACCGACGCAGGTCCAGGATGTGGCGCCAACCGCCTGTCTTCTTTCTTACGAGGAAGTATCTTGAGTATACTCCGGAGCCCCAGAGTCTCTTTGGGACGAGCTTGATGGCACCTTTCTTGAGCATGGTCCATACTTCTAGTAGCAGCTGAGGGACGCGATTTTCCTTCCTGGCCACGGGAGAAATGTGGGGGTACTTCTTTAGAAATTCGAGAGTGTGCCCTTGGGTCAGGGCATCCAGCACCCAACGGTTGGTGGAGATGGACTCCCACACGCGGACAGAGCTCGCCAGCCGGCCTCCCACCGGGGTGCTTCTGTGGGGGCCCGACACTACGGCTGGTTCAATCCTGCTTGGAGGTGGCCTTGCCACCTTGGCCTCCCTGGTGACGGGATCCTCCTGACTTTCCACGCTCTCTGTAGGCTTCTTACGACGAGGAACGGGCTGCCTGGCGGTACATCGCGATGCCTCTGCCGATCCTTTGGAGGCACCTTGCTTGCCTCCGGAGTTCCGAAAGGGCGGTCGTCGTTGCTACAAAACTCCCAAGGCCCGTGCCGTCTGCCGGCTTTGATGGCCTGAAGAGATTCATCTACTGTTTTCCCAAACAGGCTGTTCCCGTCGAAGGGCACGTCCAAAACTCTGGTTTGCACGTCCTGGTGGAAATCAGTTGCCTTGAGCCATCCCCGCCGAAGGAAAACACTGTTGCCCAACTGGCGGAAACCAGTGTCGGCGATGTCCGTGGCTACTGTTATGGCGTGATCCGACGCCACATCTCCTTCCTGCAGAATTTCCAGGGCCTCAGTCCTCTTGTCATCTGGTAGGAAGTCCAGCAGGGGGGCAATCTTGTACCAAAGCTCCCTGTCGTAGCGGGCCATGATCGCTCGGGCGTTGGCCGCCTTGATAGTCGTCGCCGCCGAGATGACTCGTCGCCCCATGACATCCAGTTTCTTTCCCTCGCCGTCTGGGGGGGGGGGGGGAGGTGGAAGTCGAAGCCGTCGCCCCAGCCCCCTTCCTCTTGGCCGCCGCAGAGATGACCGAATCCGGGGTCGGCTGGGCCCTAAGGCATAGGGGGGCGGAATCCAAGACTCAGTACTTCTTCTCGTACCGATCCCTCTTGGCAGGCGCCGTGGACGGGTTCTTTAGGACTGCAAGTCCCTCGTTCCAGATATCATTGAGCAACGGTACCGCAAGGACCGTCTTTCTCTTGGCATCCCGCCATTGGTAGAGGAAACCTTCCTTCTGTTCCTCGGGGCATAGCTGGAAGAGCTCGGATGCCCTGGCAACCAGGGCGTTGAAGGAGCCAATTTCGTCGGACGGAGAAGCCCGAGCGGGTGGTGATTGAAGGTCTATCCCGTCGTCACCCGTCCCCATCGTCGAATCCGTCGCCAAGTCATCTCTGGGCTCCGGAGAGGGAGATGAAGGCTCTACAGGCCGAAGAGCTGGAAGGGTGGGGCAGGATGAATTCTCCGCTTGCTTGGAGGGCTTCCTGACGGGCCCGGTTCCGTCGGCTCGCCCATCGGGGTTAGAGGCAACCTAGTCCTTATCTCTATGCAAAAGGTTTGGATTGCCATCAAAATGCCTGCTGAGCTGTCCTGTGGCTTGGGTATTGGCTGCGGCGGACGCGAAGGCTGCTCCTCCACTGGGGCCTCGTCGCCACCGTCGCTCTCTTCCTGAGGGTCACTCCCCCGTGATCGAACCTTTTCAAACCTCTTGTTGAGGTCTTTCAGGACTTCAACCAACTTCCTCAGAGGCTGTATCCGTGTCCATAATGGGCATCCGTCCCCCCCTCTTTTTCCAACTGGGCTTTGATGGGGGTCTTGTCGATGGGTTGGAAAGAGGATTCCCTCCGCGGAGGCAGGGAAACTGTGGGCCCTCGAGATCGCCTCCACTGGGGTAGCCTCCTCAGGTTTTGCCAGGGTTGCCACGACTCCCTCGATAGAGGCCTTGGGCGCGGTTGAGGCCTTCACCTTTGGGGGAGGGTCACCGCCTCGCTCCCCCTCGGCTGGTTAATTCGAGATCGACCGGGGCCTCTCCAGAAGCTTACCCGGGTTCTCGGATTGCCTCTTCCCCGAGCCAGAGCGTTGGCTCGCGGATGATGGCGTTGGTGAAAGTGTGCCCTGCCTGGCAACCAAAGAGCCCGACCCTTCGGTGCTCCCGGTGCCCGCGGACTCGCGGTGTTTTGCCTTTTGTTGGACCCCTGTCACCGGGGCGCCCTCACAGGACTTAGAAGACCACTCAGACTTCTCCTCACCTGCTGGGCCCTTCTCCAGCCAGCTTGCGAGTCGGGACCGGCGGTCCCTCATGGTCCGTTCCGACAGGTTCTTGCAAAACGCACAGTCCTTTTCCACGTGCATTTTGTTCTCATGAAGGCAGTAGACACATCTTGAATGCTCATCCTCCTTGAAAACATTCTGTAATCCGCATCCAGGGTAGTTCCTGAACAGCTTGGATCCGGGCGTCGAGCTTCCCTTGTCCTGGGCCATGTCCACGAGGTAGGCCTCAGATCTTCTGGAATCCTCCGAGAAGAGAAAATTCGACTAAAACTTCGCCGACGAGGGGCGTAGAAAATTCCAAAACGGGTCCTCGTTGATCAGAAGTAGAAACGGTGGAGCTTGAGGCTCGATTGACCGAAAAAATGAGACTAAACTCTTTGAAAAAACACAACACACAGTAAAAGCTCGAAAGCTAAAGCATGAGGACTCCCAACACTTGAACATGCTGTAAAAATCTGAGGATGGCTGCCAGAGGCGGGGCTTAGGGAGAGGGCAGTCATTGGCTGGGGGCAGTATGACCCAGAGACCAATGATTGGTTACTACCAAGAAAGACAGATCAGAAACTAAACTGATACTGATTTTTTCTTTACCGAGGATTCCCAGCCTGACGACGGGGAATATTCATGAGCATGTGAATCCATGCCAGACCCCATGCTGGAGAAGTATAGGATCCTCCTGGGGTCCTTTATCTAGGATGTCAGTAAGATCATCCTGTTCATATATTGGTGTGGGTCTTTTCCACACCATATATTCCACCTTTGTGCACATTGTCTGTAAAACCCTTCAGCATGGTTAATAGGGTCAGGTCTCCCAAACTCTGGGGACGTATGTAGTCTGCTTGCCTTTTGCAAGCACTCCTGTACATTTTGAAACGTTGATTCCTCTGAGATAAAGGGTTTCAGGGACCCCATGTGATACATATGGAAGACCAGAAGGTTGGGAATCAGAGGAATGTTCTGCTTCCTCATAAATCGAAGAAAGTTGAGCATACACTTTCTGTAATCCTCGTTGGCGTTCATGGTGGCGCAGAAATCTCCATCGACATCGAGGGCTTCAACGCTTACGGCGTAGAGGACTTGTCTGCAGCCTTTGGCATCGAGGACTTGTCATGGTCAGTCGAGGAAACTTTCAGAGCTGATGACCACTTCTTGAGGAGATTATTTTTTGCCTCCCTGGCCCGGGGTCGCATAGGTTTTGCCCTTATTTCTGTCAAATTTTTCAACCTGGACATGGCTTTCATATGTCTTCGGGTGGTCATGACCGCATTCTCAAGTACTTGCATCATTTTAACTCTGAACTTCTCCCACTCAGCCAAGAGGCCGATTTCATCTGGCATTTAACCCGTTCTGGGGAGGAACACGAAGATGGCGACCTATGGTGCCTTTTCTTCGAACGTCACGAAGATGACGAGTGGTGAGTACCACTGAGTGATCTAGATCTTTTTGTCTTCTTTAGACGAAGAGAAATATTTCTTGATTCGTCTGAAGACTGTCTTTTTGCTGGTGTCATTGAAGTGGATGTTTGTAAAATACTGGAGGTGGGGTCTGTACTTACGCTCTCTATATGGTAGAGGAGAGGCACAGTGGACCCCAGCCAAGATTCTCTATTATTGGTAAAC
Organism: Ambystoma mexicanum; assembly: GCF_040938575.1. Lineage (NCBI taxonomy): Eukaryota > Metazoa > Chordata > Amphibia > Caudata > Ambystomatidae > Ambystoma > Ambystoma mexicanum. The sequence goes on from NC_090931.1 coordinate 871,042,309, forward strand.
GTGGTCAAGCAATCAAGGCCTAGCTTCTCAGGAGGTGATGCAGGCTGGTTCTTAAGTACAGTGTAGTCCCCAAGCCCCCACAAAGGTATGTCCACACACTATTACTGAAAACAGTCTTTATATAATTAATATTCAAAGGTATGTACACTATCACAAGAACTCACTTTGTACTCAGAAGTCAACAATGGCAAATATATACAATTCTAAAGTGGTACCACCAATATTATTAGACCTCTTTAAAGTGCATCAACTATACTGTTAACATGTCACAGATCCATAAAAAGGAAACCAGCAATAGAGAGAGGAGGGAAAGCAAGATGGTTGAAACAATAGGCAGAATACTGAGTGAGTTACCTAAACACAGTTGTGTGTAGATTTCCCCCCCCCCACCTGGGCAACCTGTAAAATAAAGATATAGCACAAGCCCAGTCCATATATTGCTCAATAGTCTCATTTCCTCCTATAATGTTTTTACCCCCCGAAATGTACCTGGTGGAGCAGAGTTCTTCGAAGAAGCGTCAATGGATCCTTCTTGAGTGACCCCCTTTCAAGCAGGATCATCAAGAGGCGTCGAAAAAAGTGAACTTGCCATCGATGAGAAGTTTGAGGGTGCCGAGACCATGGCGTCGATCCAGGCGTTGCTCGTCGGCGACGTCCTGCGAGGATGAGGTGCGCGGGGCACCTCAGCGTTTGATAGTTCTGGACCGCAAAGAGTTTCAGAAGAACTGTGGCCCAGCAAGGGCGTTGAGTCGTCGAAGCCTTTGTGGTCTTCAGGTGGCGGGAAACCCATCGGCGGATTCTCCTCGGCGGCCTTGACTCTCTCTGGCAGGATAAAGCGGTCGTTGGTGCGGACAAGGGAGTCCTTCGATTCAAATGTTCTTCGGCAAAGGAGTGGGTGGCTGCGGTAGGCGGCGGCACGGCGTCAAGCGGTCCCCTCTTCTGGGGCAACAACTTCGACGGGCCTCCAGCGGTTACACAAACCTGCGAACCCTGGTCGACGGCGGCGAAGTCTGGGTGATGCACTTCGATCTCCTCGGCGGACCCGTCTCCGGTCGGCAGCCTTTCAAGGGTCTGACTTCCAGGGAGCTTCGGCGAAGGTCAGCGGTGCTTGATGGTCCCTCAGAGCACGGGAAGACGGCGCCTTACCAGGTCCTCTCTCGGATCATTCTTCGACGGATTCGGCAACTTTCAGATCGGGTCGAAGCAAATGCAACAGCAAGTCTTCTTCTTACAGCTGGGAGTCGAGGATCAGCAGTTCCAGTTACTCTTTAAGTGTAGACACAGCTTCTGAACAATTTCCAGTGGTGAGAGGTCCCCAGATAAACTATCCTGTCTCTCATCCACACTGCTGGGTCACACTCAGCAGCCAATCATACAGAAGGGCATTCATGCCAGTTTCGGGCAGGGCTGTCTCAGTCTTTGTCTCTCATCCCAGAAATCAGACAGCCACAACAAGAAGTGCATATTCGTCACACACTCCATTCACCCAGGTCCCACCCACAGGGTGTACCCACAACATACAGTCACTGGGAAGGCTCCAGTCAGTCTGGACAGGGCTTCACAACAACACCATATATGGAACTTCCACCCAACAGCCAGTCAGGGGGAAAAGACAGATTCAGGGCTTCCCAGGACTTTGGGAAAACAGGGTAACAGGCAATAGAAAGCAAGAGGCCACAGGGGCCATCTTGTTTTCCATCAGGAATCAACTGATTCCAATGGCAGGGCCTGGGTATCCCAAAATGGAGGATAATCAGAGCACCTGTCAAATTCAGCGTGGAGCTGCCACCAGCCCATACCCTGCTCAGTGGGCCACCCAGAGGTGCCCAAAAACATACACTAGGGGCACAGGGTTGTACCCCCGCCCATGGGTGCCATAAGGGTGTCCCATGGGTCTGTACACCAAACCAAAAACAGGAAGAGCTGAACTGCCAGGAGTCCCACATGGACTCCTGGGCAGAAAAAATATACAGAACACAAATGAAAAAGGACTACAGGACAAGAACAGGGAGGCCCTGTCCCTCCAATGCATTTCCAGCATAACAATGTTGAACTACCTGTCGCTAATTTTTCTCTTTGCTCTTTCAGGGCTTTCGCTGTCATCTATAGGCAGTCCTTACATTCGAAGGTAGCATAAGAGGAAATAAGGCACCACAGACACAGCCGATGCGGGCCCGTAAGGCAAATCTTTGCCCCACAATCCTGGCACTTCTTAAACCCGATCTGAGTCGAAGACCCCGATGATGCCATTTTTTAAAGAAGATTCGCAATAGGGAACCGAAGCGGACCGTATCCGAAGCAATAGCTTTTGCTGAAAATGGGAACTGAAGCCAACAGTCGCTGCGCACGCTTTATACCACCAATGACATTGACATCAAGTCGAAGGCCTCTGAGGGACATCGAGTCCACAGGCATCAACGCGCAGCACCCTCTGCTGGAAAAGAAATTCCAAAACAGCTGAAGCTGGATATGGCAATACAAGATGAGGAATATGTGGGAGGACACAATCCATTCAAAAGTAGCGTTTATGATGACATTCACATGCTGTGCATATAGTCTGACATCTAGTGGTAATCGAGGAGTATTGCATCTTTTTTTCTAAGATTGAAAGGGACATCGACATGGGTGTGACTAACACTATCTCTAACGTGACGTGTAGTGTACCCAAAATCCCTAACGCATCAGGTCCCACCAGTTGTTTTTTTCTGCTGCGAGGGATCCTTGTAGTTTGCGTGAGCGAGTACAGAAGACAGAAGGTGTAAGAAGTCTATGTTCCTTCTACACCAAGTGGGGAGGAAGGGTGGACGCATGTGAATCTAAGCAGATACAATCATCAGAAATACGATTCCAGTGAGTAATGTGCGTCTTGTGATGCCTGTAGATCTGCTTAGAATCACATGCTGTGCATAGAGTAGCAAGCAGTACCCAGAGATGGTGGTGGGATGTATGAAGGAACAGTGGCAAAGAGATGTCTTAGCACGGCTTGTCCCACCTGAGAATCAGACCTAGGCAGTAGTGTTGTGTAAAAGTGTGCACAGAACTCCAGGTTGCTGCTTTGTAAATGGAGTCTAGAGGGACATTTGCAATGAATGCTATGGTAGCCCCTGTGCCGCAAGTCCAGTCGGCTCTAGGTGTGAAGGGTAGATTTCGCAAGAGTGTAACAGTGTGACGCAGTTTACGATCCACTTGGAAATAGCTGACTTAGATACAGGGTTCCCTTCTCTAACAGCTGCCAATGAAACGAAGAACTGCTTTTCTTTCCTTAGTGGCTTTGTCTTTGCCAGATAGTAAATTGCCGCTCTCCTCACATCTAGTGCGTGGAGGCTCCTTTCTGCCACGTTAGTGGGGTTTTGGAAAAAGATGGCCAGTTCTATGGACTGGTTTACATGGAACTTTGAGATAAATTTGGGCGCGTGCACAAAACCACCATGTCCTTGTGAATTGTGACAAAGTGGTCCTGAACTGAAAGGGCCTGCAGTTCACCAACACTCCTTATAGAGGTGATAGCCACTAGGCAGGCAGTCTTGTAGGCGAGTGCCTAAAGTCTAGCCTTGTGCAATGGTTCAATTAGTTTGGTAAGGACCACATTCAGGTCCCAGCCGGGAGCTGGGTTGGAGAGTGGGGATAAAGTCTCTTTACCCCCTCCATAAAGCCTTTAATCACAGGAATCTTCCACCATGAAACCTTGCTCTGGGACGTGGTGTACGCCGAAATAGCAGCTAAGTGGACCTTTAGAGAACTGAAAACTAGTCCTGAATATAACAGGTGAGTTAGGTGAAGGACAATGTCTTTAGGAGAGCAATCAATAGGATTGATGCCCTTGGTATTACACAAGGTAAAGAGCTTCCACTTACTGGAGTAGCAATGTCTAGTGGTAGGTTTCCGTGCCTCCCCGAGTAGATCCATACATCTCTGGGGGAGTTGAAGGTGCCCAAACTCTGACTTCAGGAGCCAGGCTGCTAAGTACAGTGTTTGGGGGCAGGGGTGAAGTGTCATTCCCTGATCTTGGAATAGCATGTTGTAACGGCATGACAGTTTCCTAGGGGGTGAGACTGACATCGTCGTGAGATGGGAGAACCAAGGCTGGCGGGCCCACGTGACTGGTTCCCACTGGATTCTGTGCTATTTCCTTTTGAGAAGGGGAATCAGGGAGGAGGAGAGGGGGAGCATCTGGGGTGAGGGGAGGCAGCAGTGGCGGTGGTGGAGGGCATAGGCAAATCTCCCAGACCATGTTATCCAGAGACCGTTCCCCCTCGGAGCGGTTCTGTGGGCATCTGGGAGGCGTAGCCTGGGCATTGGGAGTTTTCCAGTGTGGCGAACAAGTCGATCTCTGGAAAGCCACATTCTGCAAAGACATTGTGTAAAATGTCCTCTTGTATCCGCCACTCGTGCTCTACAGGTAGGGGGAAATCTCTGCTCAGTATGTCTGCCAGAAAATTGAGTTACCCTGGAACATGGTGAAGGGAGGAACATATTGTGTTCGAGTGCCCACTTCCAAATGTTCTGAGACAGTCTGGATAGCCCTAGAGTGAGTGCCCCCTTGTTTGTTCAAGTAGGACATGGTTGTGGTACTGTCCGTGTGGACTAGAACAGTCTTCCCCTGGAGTTGTGTCTGGACAGCCTTCAGGGCACTGAACACTGCTAGCAGTTCCAACAGGTTGATGTGATGGGATGCTACTGCTGGAGACAAGCTGTGCGCTGTCTCTTGAAGGAGGCGACCCCCAACAGAGATGTGTCTGTGGCTAGAGTGGCCTCTACTGTGGGGGTGGTGAAGGATTTTCCCTGCAGAAGGTTCTCCCATTACCAAAACTGCAGAAACTGAATGAGGGCTGTCGAGACAACCACTAGATCGTCCCACTGGCCGCTGGCCTGACATCATTGGCTCGAGAGCCACTCTTGCAAGGGGCGCATGCAAAGATGAGCGCGAGGAACTATGAAGAAGCAGGAAGGCATCCTCCCCAGCAGCGGCATGGCCTTGTGTACGGTCACCTGGTGTCTGGCTACATAGTGAGGGATCTGGAACAGCATTATTTTGGACCCTCTTGTTGGAGGGGAAGACGAATCTGTCTTCTGTTCGAATTGGAGCCACCAGAAACTGTTTGGCTTGGCTGGGTGTCAGGCTGGATTTATTTTCCTCGACAGAGAATACTAGGTTGAAGAGGAGATCTACTATCTTCTGGGTATTTGTCCGGCATGTTCTGTACGAATCCCCTGTTACGAGCAATTCGAGGTAGGAATAGACTGGGATGGACTGCCTGCACATGTGAACTGCCACTAACGCCAGTACCTTTGTGAACACCCTTGCAGCTGAGGCATTGCCAAAGGGGAGAACCTTGAACTGATAGTGGGTGTCCTCTATCATGAAGCTTGTTAGGCAGAATCCTATGCAGTTCCCTTAGGGCGCACTACAGAAGATTAAGACTACAAGTATATGCAATAAATCCCCTTTGGTATCAGTATGTACCACAAAGATTTAGTTGGTAGCTGTGGCTAAGCCGTCAGACTTATCTCAAGAGGGAGATGAGCAGTATTCAGGGTTTACACAATAGGACTACAATACAATGGAACAAGGAAACACTGACCAAAGCTTTGTATCAAAAAGAATATATATATTTATTTTACACACTCTGATGTTCACACACAAATCACTATTACCAAAGTAAGTTAAAACAGTCAGGAAAAGTATACACAACTCCCTATTTAAATTGTAGACAAGGTTGAGCAAGAGTGAAAACTGAGCAAAACGGCACAGTGTAAACTAAGCAGAAATGGCACTCTAACAATTTCTTCAGAGGGAGAGAAAGAACATGTTATACAGGTTTAGCCTCTTAACACACCAGCAATACTTCCCAATTGGATTGTGAACAAGTTAAGCAAGGCAGCACTTTAGCATCAATAGAATTTTGGTGAAAACTGAGCAAAATGGCACTTCAGCAATATTTAAAGGGGAAGGAAAGGTGGTTATAAGAGTTTTAGGTGCACCAACACATTTCTTGAGGAGAAACAATCTAGAGAAGGCAGTTGTAACAGATTTAGCCAGAGTCAATTGGCCTGTGCCAGAGTCAGTGGTACAAGGCAAAATGCCTAGGTTCATAATGTTCTAGTAGCGGCAGTCAAGTCTTTGTTAAACGATTGAAAAGGCGGTTGCAGGATGTAGAAAGATAATGTCAGACGAAAAGGAGGGCAGCCCAGAAGGTAAGTAAAGGATTTAAAACACCTTTAGCAATACCCAACGAAACGGGAGGCCTCGCGGAACAATGTACCTTGAAAGTGGAAGAGGCTCCTGTGGTGGCGGCAGTTCGGGAGATCCAGCAGAGGAAGAGAGGCTCTCGTCGTGGAGGAAGGTTCGAGTTACTGCACTGCCCAGGGATGAAACAAGCCGTGGTGCTGTCAAAACAGAATAAAAGGTACTCTCCTTTAAATCGCGGTCGTGGTGGACAGGTGCCTGGCTATCCGGTCTCCTAATGCTTGGCACTGGCGATTCGACCAAGGCAGGTCCTGGAAGGCGATTGGCGAACTGGTTGACCCCACCAGCTCAAGGGAAGAAGACTCTTGCAGGTGAAGATCTTCTCAAGTCGTTGGAAAAAAGTGGTGAGTATCTGCAGCAGGGCTTCACTGGTGGTTCAGTCGTTGCAGATGTCTTTGGCTTCTCTCCTCTTCGGCTTCTTAGTTCCAGTGGCAACGTCTTGTCCTCAGTCCTCAGGACCCTGCTTTTATGCAGGAAGACCCCTATTCATACAGCCTAGCTGTCGCTCTCACAGTGGGGTGGCTATCCTGGCGGGATAACCCCCCAGCCTATCAGGGCAGAGTGCGACTTGGGTTGCCTAGGTAACCCTGTCCAGGGTGCCTATTCCCCCTCCCACACATCCTGTCTACCCCAGACTCAGTGGTGCCGAAAGGAGGACGTCTGTGCAGAAGCCCGCCAAAAGGACGAACAAAGGATCCCCGACCTGGGTTAGGATTTCAGAGAAAGACATGAGAAAGAAATATTATTAAAGTTCTGGCAATAAAAACCTACCGAAGTAAAGTTAATATTAAAATAAACCGGTGGTATGTTAGAGGCTATCAATAAAAGTGGTAGCCTCAAACAATGGGGAAAACCCCCATAGGGAAATATTTGCGGTCAAACATTTACGGTAGTAACCACTGCCACCAGCCAGAAACTTTGGAGAGAGGGACTGTACGGTACCCCCTCGAAAATGAACACCAGGAAAAAACTACTAACCCGACCCAGTGCTTCCATAGTAAAATGGGTTGTACTGGTTTTGTTCATAACTATTGACTAGTAAAGACAATGGTAACTTTACATGCCCTGGCAGACAGTAGTCAGTCCCAGGGTATGGAGTCTGTTTGGGGGTCGCTACGACACCCTTGGGTTACTGCACGGAGGGTGCTGTGTAATACACATGTAAAAAGATGATGCCTATGAGGGTGAGAAAAACCTCAAAGCCCATAAGCACAAACATAGGTTGAAACATATATCAAAATACAGCTAAGAGTGGGAAAGAGTCTCACTCTTAGTAGGAGTAAAAAAACAAACCTCTGAAATCCAGCAAAGCTGCTGGGGGACTCTATATGTAAGGGAAATTAGCCCTAGAAGAGAATTCTCCCTAACAAAGCTGATGTACTTTCTGTATGCTGGCAACAGTGAAATATGAAAGTATGCATCTTTCATGTCCAACGTGGCCATGCAATCCCCCTGCAGTGGGATTACCTCCTGAAGAGTTGTCATCCTGAACTTTCGAGATTTGACAAACTTGTTTGAGGATGCAGTTCTAAAATAGGGAGCATGGTGAGATCCGTTTTTGGGTACACTGAATAAATACCCTTGTTTACTTGGAGAAGGGGGGACGACTTTGATGGCGCCCTTTTCCAGCAGGATCCGCAGGTGCTCTGACGACAGGCGTCTGCTTCATTGTGGGTGGTAGTGAGGTGGTCGGAGGAACTCTATACAGTAGCCGTAGGCGACAGTCTTTAGTACCTACTGATCTGATGTGCTCCCCTCCAAGGCGTGGATAAACGGTGACAGGCGACCCCCCGACCAACGTGGGAAGGGACCCGTACCAGCAAGACACTTGGAGGTGTAGGCCGGTGAGCCCCTAGGAACAGAATTTCTACCTCTGCCCTTGCCCATACGAGAGCCTCTTTGTCGATCCTGGAAATTGCCAGACGAGCAGTATCCAGAGGACCAGGGGGCACCCGCCGAGCCATACTGACCTTGGGGCGAGCGGCAGAAGGATTGTCCATGAAAGGACCAGCAGGTGTTAGTGCTGCTACGCTGGTGAAAAGGTTTAGCCGAAATCTGGCTAAGTGACTTTAATGTCTCGTGCTCCTTTTTTGCCGTTTCCAGGGCGTCGTCGACCACCTTCCGGAATAGGCTGGATTCCTCCACAGACTTGTTAATTAAGGAGGCTTGTGTTTCTGGTTTGAATCCAGAGTTCTTCAATCAGCCATGCCGCTTGAGTAGGGTTCCCTGGGCAAGGGTGCGCCCTGCGGTTTCGGTCGAGTCCAGAGTGTTCTTCAGGATATTCTGGGTAACTTGTCTGCCTTCAGCGACGACTACCAGGAGGCATGATCGGGTAAGCTCTGGAACGTCCTGAAGGCCATCTTGTACTAGGCATCACTGAACATCACTGTAGTTTCCAAGGAGCGTGGGGTTAGCAATCCTCGTGGAGTAAGCTGCAGAGGCGGTGACACGCTTTCCAAGAGCGTACAGTTTTTTACAATCCTTGTCTGGAGGTATTCTGCCGATAACAGTGGCACCCCTGCCCGCTTGCGAGTGGTTTTACGACCAATGAGTCCGGTGTGGCGTGGCTGCTAATGTAGAATAAATCTGAGGGGGCTGGGCAAAACAGTAAGCCAGGCGTCTTTTAATGGAATTTAATAAGGGAATGGCTTGGCTAACGGGAGCGTTTTCCTTGAGGATCTCCTCCACAAAGTGCAAGTCAGGGGCGGCTTTGTGCGTAGCAATCTTAAAATGGTTGGCTGCTCATATAAGAGGGAGTTAAACAGCATTTGGTCATCAACTGTCGACGAATCTCTCTTCAGAAGTAGTGGGGGGGGGATCCAGACATATGACGTCTGGGTCAGTGTTATGTGCGTGCCACGAGCCCGGGCCATCGCCTGATCCCAGTCTGGGTCTTGGTGGACGGAGTCTTGGTCATAAAGGTCAAAACATCTGTAAGAAACATCCGGACCGGGATCGTCCCCAAAGATACTTCTCCAAGAGGCCTTATGGGTTGTGTGCTTAGGTACACGTGGTGTGTGGGTGCCCTTGTCACCGGGGTGTGACTTTCCCACAGCAGTAACGACGGCCTGCCTATCGGGGACGGGCACATGGGCGCACATGGGCGCGCATAGGCTCCACGGAAAGGTCAATGGCTTCTGAATCGGAGCCATGGCTGCCAACAGATTCCTTGTCTGAAGCGCATGCAGGGGAAAGGTTTTCGGCCTGCATAGCGTAGGCCACCCACCGTAGTAGTCCTGTCTTTCAGCGTCTTGGGCCGAAACTCTGCGTTACAGAATTTGCCTCTGGGGTACCCTTCACTTCCCCAAAGGAAATTCTGTAACGGAGCCCAGCCAGCACTCCAGGATGGTCTGACGTTAGGTCCCTAGTTTTGGGCGGCTGTCCCTCATGTGGGTTGACCGTCCACAAGCCCAGCAGCAGTTCCAGGGAGCCCCTGCAGAGTCCCCGTCCTTTCCCAGAGAGAAGAGCTGTAACGCAGGCCAGCCAGAATTACAGGATGGTCGAAGGTGATGTCCCCGGCCTTGGGCACCTGTCTCCCATGTGGTTCGATCATCCCATAGTCCTGCAGCAGTTGCAGGGAGCCCCGGCAGGGTCCCCATTCTTCCCCAGAAGGAAAAGCTGTAATGCAGCCCAGCCAGTGCTCCAGGCTGGGCTTGGGGATGGTCAACCCACATGGGAGACAGGTGCCCAAGGCCTGGGACATCACCCCCGACCATCCTTGAGATCTGGCTGTGTTGCGTTAAGCCTTCTCCCTCTAGGAAAGGACCGAGAGCATGCCGAGGCCCTCTGAAACCGCTGCTGAACTTGTGGACTGTCAACCCACATGAGGGACAAGCACCCAAAGCCAGGGACATCACCCCTGACCATCCTGGAGCTCTGGCTGGGTTGCGTTACACCTAATCCCACAGGGAACAGATGGGGACCCTGCCGGGGCTACCTGGCACTGCCGTTGGACTTTTGGACGCTCGACACTTTCTTTTCCGCCCAGGTAGGTGCAACCACACATGCGAGGTACTGTTTTCATCGGGACACCTGTGGGAATGCGGGAAGATAGGACACGTGCTGTTGGATGCCTGTTTCGGTGGTTTGCAGATGGGAAATGGCTGAAACATTGTTTTTTTCCCCCCTAAATTTTAGGCCTTTGTCTGGGCTTGTGGGTAATAAATTCTAAGGCGAAATGCATGGGGTTCCCCGTTTTCCTTGGTGGCTGCGACACCCCAGGCCCAAATCTGTAGGTTGTCCACAAGAGCAAATTCCTGCAAAATCTGCTCTCTCAAAACGCTTGGGGTTACCAGTGGTTTATCCTTTTCCCTTTGGGTCCAGGTACGTGCACCCACACACGAGGTACTGTTTTCGTCGGGACGCATGTGGGAACGCGGTAAGGTAAAACATGTGTTGGCGGCTGCGTGTTTCGGTGGTTTCCAGGTGGGAAATGTCTGAAACATTGCTTTCTTCCCCCCCTAAATTTTCACCCTTTACCGGGTCTTGTGGGTAATAAATTCTAGGGCGATTCGCACAAGTCAGACCTCTGTGGATTCCCACGAGTGGCTTTCAGAAATGCATGGGGTTCCCCGTTTTCCTTGGTGGCTGCAACACCCCAAGCCCAAATCTATGAGTTGTCCACAAAGCCAAATCCAGTCTTCCCCAGGGCATTTGATGTAGCAGTGGTTTGGCCATCTCCCTTTGCGTCCAGGTAGGTGCACCCACACATGTGAGGTATTGTTTTTGTCGGGACACCTGTGGGAATGTGGGAAGGTAGGACATTTGTTTTCTCTTGGTTTTCATACATTTGCTACTGCACTTTTTCACACAACCCTTGAAACCTGCACAAGTCCCCTACCCTACAAAAGGTCTGCGTGTGCTCTTTCAAAAAATGCATGCTTGCCATTCCTCACCACATTTGTTTTCCTTATTTATACATGCTAAGTGCGTCTGTTCAGGCCGTCAGCATACAAATCCTATCTACCATGGCTCTGTTTTTGGCTTGTGGGATTGCTTGTTTTGTGAAACATTACGAAAAATGTGTTATTTCCCAACTAGAAGAGTCAGGGGAATGTAGCAGTGCATTGCTTTTCTCAATAGTCACATAAGCCATTACCTTACAGGTCCAACCATGTCCAGCACATACCTTGTTTTCCTGTAATTTTTCCAATTTTTCCCCAAACTATGGGAATTGTACCTACACAGTTGTTGCCTGACCTGCGCAAATGACCCCCTCCTAAACTTGGAATTGTGTCTAATTTTCTGAAATGTATGCCTTTCTGTCTTCCCATTCAGCTTTCCTACCTTCCTTTTCCATTCCGTCCATGCATGTCCTATTGCGGGGGGGGTGGGGAGGGAGGTTTCAACTCAATCTAGTTTTGAAAGTCTAGACAATAGCGAATTCATAACCGCAAACAATTTGTTCCAAGCTCTAACAAGGAAAAACCACAGGCTTCTTTCTTTGTACATCATTTTATTGGCATTTTCTGAAAAAACAACATTTGCTCCCTTTTTGGTTATTTTCTCTCACCCGCATACAGCAAACTAGGATTCCTTGGTGGGGTCATGATGGCCTACATGTGGGAAGAAAAGGGGCCAAATGTTGCCGATATATCACATGTAACAAAAAGTTACTAGGGATTGAATGGCGACATTCCGAAATCACCAAAAAGGGGCTTGACACTGGGAGGGAAAAACATTGGCAGTTGAGGGGTTAACAGTTTCTAGGTTTTTTGTTGTCCAAGTAACACAGGAAGTAGTATCAAGTTGAGAAACAGTTAATATCCATACAAGGGGAACGCTGTAGTGTGGCGTTTTCCCTTATTAACATCACATTACCACGGAGGACGGGACTCTGTAGATTACACATGTAAGCAAACTAGTATATATTGTTTACTTCCATTAGAAATAAGTTAAATAAGATAACACAAATAGAATGATGTTATTTTATACTTCATTAGATGGAAACTAATACAAATAGAAGTTAACAGAGAATCACTCACTAGGATACGAAAAGTGAGCGAAAGGAACTAAACTGTATACCATTATATATTTTTTTTAAACAGCCAGAAAGTTTAGGCTAATGCTTAATAGAAAGTTACACACCGTTTCCTAGATAAACGAAAATGAAAATGCTCATTGGGAGGAGAGAGGAGAACACAGACTAAATAAAATGACCTACTAACAACAGATGTTACTTAGGAGTAAGTCCCAATCGAAAACCTGAAGGATAAAATATGTAAAATATTTAAGATATGAAAATGGCTTTGCTAAAAAACACAGCGATCATGCATTGCTGTTAATTCCTTCAGAAAGGAAGACACAGAAAGAGAAGGCAACCCCAAAGATTCCTTCCAAATGTTTTAAGCAATGAAATGAAAATACCCAAAGAAGTGATTGCAGGAAAGAATACAGTGGATACTATTTATGAAGACAAGATGGCATCAGAGAATTGTTGATGTATTAATTTTTTTTTTTATTATTTGTTTATAGAAAAGCTACAGTTTGAACACAAAATTTCAAACTTTTGTTTCTAGAACAAGGAAAAAGAAAGGGACCTGTGCAGCTACTCCAAAGAATTAAACATCTGCGTTCAAGATCATATCAAGGTAATTCATGGTAGCACATATGAGTTTTATGTTGTTTCCGGAAATGATTTTAGCCCACCAGCCCTCCATGTGTTCATCTATAGGGGCAAATTTTCCGAGATGTAGTGAACGTTGCTTGACAGTCTGACAGCATTCAATTAGCAGATGTTTAGATGTTTCGATCGACTGGCCACAAAAGCGGCAGAGGTTATCATGTAGAGAATTATCTTTTCTTTGCCAAAGAATTTCTTTGGTTTTTAGAGTATTTACTCGAAACTTTAGAAATTGCTCTCGATGGTGACGGGACGGACAATTCAATAGGTAGCGCGCTGGTTCATTTAGTTTCCTATGATCGACGCCCATCAATTTTATTGATTTCAGCTTTTGTCTTGCTTTGTTGTTGATAATCCAAGCCCAGTTATCAAATTTCTTTTTGGCATGCTGCGGGCGAGTTAGAAAAATCGTAGTTAGTTATGTCTGCCGCCGATAGAAAAGCCCATATTTGTGGAACCATATGTTAAGTAAGCTTTGGTTGTTTGTGGACTGATCGTTGGCAAAGATTTTGTATGCCGGTGCCGGTGATTTTAAGGCGATATTGCGCATTGTGGCAATCGAGTTCCAAACCACTCATGTACAATGAATTTATAGCTAATTCATGTCTCAGTAAGGTTGTCGATGTTGAAAGCCTCAAGACTTTGCGCCAGAAGCGACCTTCTAATATATGCCAAGTTTGTTCTCTTATGTTCCAGCCAGCCTCGGCCCCAAAGATCATCGTTGGGACCACTTTTTGTTGATAAAATTTGAGGACAGGTTCTATTGAGAACTTTCCGTAGTTTGTTAATTTTTGCACCTTGCAGAGCTAGCTTCGTCATTTTTGATGTTAGTTCGTCGACCCATTGCTGTTCGCAGATGGAATTATAAAATTGTATCCCCAAGTATCTTATTGAATCGACGGAAGCAATACTGGAGTCAGCGATTTTCCACTTAAATGCTTTGTCTTTTTTGCTTCTTACATTTCCAATTGAAACTATTTTTGTTTTTGAGGTGTTTATTGATAATTAATTCCGGACCATGTACAATTGTAGACCTGTTAGCAGACGCAGATCATCTGCATATATGATGCAATTGATCGGTGTTTGATTTATCTTGGGTGAGAAGCAGGGAACTTGTGCAAGGTCGTATGGTAAATCAGCCAGAAATAATTTGAATAGCTCTGCAGCTAAAGGGCACCCTTGTTTGACGCCTTTATGGGTTAAGATGGTGTTGGATAGCTCACCGCTGTTGTTTAATCGGACTTTGATTGATGTGTGGTCGTGAAGGGCGATTATTGGCTCTAGAATGGATGCCGGACAGCGCCATTTTGACAGTTTTGCCCATAATCGACTACGGTTCACACCATCAAAGGCCTGTTTCATATCGATGAATGCAAATTGTATCTTTCCGTTATTCTTTAATGTTTCCAATTTTAGAATCGTCAGAATTAGTAGATTTACATCCACTCCGACACCCTTTGTGAATCCAGTTTGTCATATGTTGTTTATCTGTGAGTCTTCAGCCCATTTTGCAAGTTTTATACGCAGATTGGACCCAAAAGTTTCCAATCGTATCTAGCAGGGCAATTGGGCGATAGTTGTTTGGATCGTCCCAACTGCCCCGCTTATGAATTGGTACCACTATTGCAGTCTTCCATGATTCAGGCAATTTTTTGTCAGGCTGATTTTCGTGAACAGTTTTCCAATAAAGTCAGCCCATTCACTTGGATGTTTTTTTAAAGCCACATTTGAAATCAGATCTGGACCGGCTGCACGTGAGATCTTTAAGGCGTTAATAGCACGGACGATTTCATCGTGCTCCATCTGTACATCCCACTGGGTGGTACCGGTCGTTATCGAGACCTCAGATTCAGGTTTTTGAAAAACCAAGGAAAAATGCGAGTCCCATACGTCACCTGGTATGGTGTTTATTAAGGTTGGAGTACATTTAGAAAGGTCCATGTTCAGAATCTTCCAGATGTCACATGTATTCTTAGTCACGATAAGGCGTAACGTGCTCAGCGCGATCTTGCTCGATGACAGTAGCATGAGACTTTGCCCAATTACGATAGATTATGCGTCTTGATTTTATCGCCTTATGAGCTTCCATTGTTGTTAAACATTTTCATTTTCTCAATTCTCTCAGGTCTTTCCGCAGGACCTTTTTAGCATCATGTAGCACCTTGCTGTATGTGTGTCTGTGGGACTGCCCGAGTTGCATTGAGGTTTTTCCTGGAATGGTGAATTCTGTCAGCAATGGGATATATTCAGGGCTTTAGTAGCTGGATTATTCATTAACTTCATCTCAAGGCGTTGAATCCGATTGCCGCTTAGTCAAAGTCGGTTACCGCTTGAATTTGTTTCCAAAGTGACCTTAATAGGACTCGTTGGTAGATTCCATTCAATCATGAAATGAAGTTGCAGGAGACTGATCACTATATTTCATATTCTTTATTTGTAGGTCAACTATCTTGGTTTCAAGATTGTTGGAGATCCATATATAGTCGAGAATACTGTGTTAGATCACGATGCAATGTTGGCTTGGCGTGAACGTCTCCTTTTGTTGCTCCATTTAACATGGATAGGTCGCGCAAGCCTATGGCGGTCAGCCATCTTTGCCCTCTTTCATCGATCAGATCGATCGGCAGCCGCTGATACCGCCTCAAGGAATGATCAAACTGGAACCAAGTGCAGTTTAGGTCGCCACAACAAATAACTGATAAGTTGTTATAAACTAACATTGCATCATCAATTAGCTTTAAGATTGCAGTTATAATGGCGTCTGTACTGATCTT
Organism: Ambystoma mexicanum; assembly: GCF_040938575.1. Classification (NCBI taxonomy): domain Eukaryota; kingdom Metazoa; phylum Chordata; class Amphibia; order Caudata; family Ambystomatidae; genus Ambystoma; species Ambystoma mexicanum. The sequence continues at coordinate 871,057,952 of NC_090931.1, forward strand.
TGCCGGGTTCCAGTAAGTATTTATGATCAATAAGTGCTTCTTTGCTCCCAGAGTGTTTTCCATTGTGTGCATGATGGTACCTTGCACGTATGGATTAGGATTTGTTGACACAGGAAATGACCAAGTTTGTGTGATTCTCACCACTGTTATGAGGCCTGAGCTTGGACAACCTTTGGCGTTTTTAACTGCGGCATTTAATAAGGTGGTGAAACCATCACCAATGGGTGGGTTGCAAAGCCATGTTTCCCCGCAGGCATATAATAAACACGCTTTCCAAAGATGTTTCGAAGTCGTTAAATAAGTGTTTGTAACTGCGTGTATTCCAGGATATGAATAATAGTGGATGTTCGATGTAGGTTAGTCATGGCTAATGCTGGTTCCTAGTCTGGTTTTGGATAGATTTTCTAACTGAAGCATGTTTTTTCGAAGATGGATCAAATCGTGGAATCATGGTAGCACCCATGGACTGCCGTAACTCAGCCAAATCGACGGGTTTCATTCGGGACTTGCTTCCTACATTTGATCTGTCGGGTTGAGTTAATTCCTCCTGATCTGGTTCAGGCAGGATTTCAAAACCAAAGAACAGTAGCTCCTCACTACATTTAAGAGTGTGCTACATACGCTTGCTGAATTAATATGTAAGAGCACCTGATCCGAAGATTTTCCTGTGGCATATTCGACAATCCGTATGTCATCTGAATTAATTGTTCGCAGCAATGGCACACATTTGAACAATTTCATGATGTTTGCTCAATTAAGATTTACTTCGGCGTCATCACTTTGGATGTTTTGTAGGCGTAGTTTGCGACATCCGCGTGAATTTTTGATGGAATTGTTCTTGTGTACTCTTGTTTTGAAGTGAACCCGTTGTTTCCGTTGATTTTGTGTGAATTTCGGGTTTAACTGCGGTTCACTTGCAGGGTCTTGAAGGGTCCTTGCTGAGCCTACATTACTGATTTGCTGACGCTCAGCCACTGGTTTCATTGCTTTTGCGGGCCTGTGGTTTGGGTTTTGAGTAAAGTCCTGTGCTGATACCACTGGATTGCAGTTTGGGTGCTAGCGGCATCTTGGTCGTCCTGGATCGAATATGTGGACAGGTCGCATAAGTTTGTTGGAGTGGATGCACTTGTGGTACAGCTTGAATCAGAATCAGATATTATTCTTCGTCATTTTACGGATGGTTTGAATTTGTCTTGAGTCAAGGGAGCAGAGGTGATCTTGTTTAATTCCGGTTGTGGTTTGATCTTTTTGTGACCAGCATCTCGTTTGAATAGGCTTAGTTTCGGGGGCGTGGATATATTCCTTATGAATGCCTTGGTCTTCGAAGTGCCAGCCAATTTAGAGTTCTTTGTTGCGTTTCCGCTTGCTTTTTTTCCGACTGTTTTGATTGCATCCTTAAGCAGAGTGATTGAGGTTGTTTTGGCTGTTCCAGTAAACATGCCAAAAGAAGAGCATTGTAATGCGGTCGGAGATGTTTGTGATGGCAAGTCGACCTGTGGGGATTCTGTAATGGGGACATTGGATCTTTCATCATAGGTATGACTTCTAAATGCACCAGTGCATTTTGCCTTTTCAGTATTGGAATCAGAGTCCAGCAGAGTGTGCGTTAGGCTTACGCCTTCAGCCATGATGGGATCATTGGTGTTATGTCGATGGTCCACAACATCGATACGTGATCCACTATCAGAGACCATTGCCACAAAAGTCTGTTTTGAGGTAATTCGGGCAGATTGTGTGTTAGAAATTGTTGTGTCAATTTGCCTAGTACGAGGATCAACGCAATCACTGGTCTCAGAATGTTGGCACTTGTTCGTTGTCCTGAGAGCTTCAATTAGGCTATCGACTAGTTTCTCCTGTTGGCAGCTATTTCGCATGGCTAGGTCGTGTTGCCTGCGTTGCCAAGCTGCAGTATGTTTGGCCTCTGCCTGAATTTTATCTTGCAAGTGCTTGTTGGACCTTTCAAATTGATCCATTTTCTGGGTCAAGTTCAGTAGCATTGCGCCTTGGTCCTGGATCCGTTCACTTAGGGCGTTGTATAATTTTACAAAAGGTATCATCGCCAGAGAGGAAGCTGCTAGAACGTTATTATGGATTTGCATCGCCGCGGCTGAGGAAATGCTGGCCTTTGCTGGTATTTGGCCGTTGTTATCAGCACCACTTGTCGAAAGGCATGAAGAGTCCTTGTTTTGATCATGTGTTTCTATTGTAAGGTCGATTTTCCTTGACGACTCGAGACCTTTGGTATTTTTGCTTTTTCGCATAGGTGCCATCGGAGTGCTTGTATTTGGCTTGGCAAGTTCGAAGTTTAAAGGCGGCAAGCTACCTTTGAAAGGGTTTGTTGACGCCATGTTCGTATTTTTGGCATTTACTAGTTCCAAGCATGGTGACGCAAGTGGACCCTGTTGCATCAGAGCTACATGTTGCTGCAGAGAGTTTTGCTGACCATCCTGAGCAGAGGGAGTCATCGGTCTGTGGATGGGGTCACGGGCTTGAGAGCTTCTATTCACATGAATGGGGGAATTGACCAAAGGCAAGTGTACAGAGCTTATGGCTGGCTGCGTACCTCCACCGTAGTTGTTTTCGTGAGGCATGTCAACGTGTTTACCAAAGATTGTTGTATTGTCTCAGGACAATACTAGCGGTTTGGGGATATGACTTGCTGCTTTGTCAGAACAAGTTCTGCTAGCCATCGCGTGATAGCGTATGACCTTTCCACCATGAGGTGCCAGCCCTTCATGGGTAGCGTGAAATTGAGTCCGATGCAGATTCTTTGTGGAGACATTTCAGGAGTCACGCAAAAGATCAAGTGGATTTCCCATCCGACCGATTAACACCTTTGAGTTGATGTTGAGGGCAATCTGGCTGCCCATGTGCTTTGCGATTTCGAGCTCCGCTAACAGACAATCTTTTTGACCACCAGCTGGAAGATGGTCCTGCACATGGGGCACGGGAGACACATTCCCATTGTGCTCGGTGCCGTTAAGGCATGTCTGCCTTGTAGCTTTTATTAGTTCAAGGTCGTTGGTAGCAGAGCCAACATATGATGCCGCCATCAGGTCGGCATCCGTAATCTCGAATGGAGAATAAAACATCTCAGAGATTACAGGACTGGAGGTCTTCTCCCGTGACTCGCACATTGATTGCGAGATTGGTTCTAGATTGTTTAGTGATAACAGAGCAATTTTCAGAGGTGCAGTCGTGGGTCGTACAACAGCATGAACCGGCTCCGATACAGTCAAGGAGCCAGGTTCAACGCTGCAGTTTGAGTCAATTGGAGAAACATTGTTAGGTACGGTACCCGCGGGGTCCACTGAATCAGCAGGGCCGTGACAGACAATAGAAGTAGGCGAGCCACTTGTGGTCATGGCCTCAATCGGACCAATACGAGGGTTACAGACAGCTCCGTTGCCCATCAAAACGGGCACATTAGGCTCATTTGACATTTCCGCCATGTCTGGCAGCTCACTTGCAGAATCAGATGTCGGCAAGGTAACAGTATGTTTGCTTACCTTGCCTTCAGGAGTTGTAGCCTTGTTCAGGGCGGTCCATGGATTCAGCATGCAGCGCTGCTGCAAGGTTTTATGGCGGTTCTGGAGCCCTGATTTCTTGGTCGTAGCGTCAGCCATGGGTCTGATGCGCACACACGATGAGATCACGATCAGACTGAATAAGCAACACAAACGCAGAGCTCCAGCCGCAGAACACGTTGTGCAGGTCCTCAGTCAAAATATCACAATGCGAATGGAGCACACTGAACTGGAGATGTAATTCGAATGTCCTTTGACCCAACCAAAGTCAAACAGCGGCACAACAGCGCAGTAGGCAACACAAAGCACAGCCCTTAACTCCGCGCTGGGTTTCACGCCGCAAGGGTACTGAACCGTGTCTTTTGTTTCCGGGTCCGGGTCCCGAAAGCAGGGGGGCATGGCTTGGCCTCCGAGTTCCAAGAAGTCTTTAAAGGCAAAGGCACCTATTACCTTGGAGCAACAAACAGCAGACAGGTGGGAGATCCAACAGCAGTTTTGTTTAGGATAATCTTCTCGAAAATAGCTGTAACCAGAGCCACAGCGGCTCAACAGCGCAGTAGGCAACACAAAGCACAGCCCTTAACTCCGCGCTTTGATGTATTAATGGCATGAATAGGACGGTCTATTAAGTTAAGAGAACCCAAATGAAGGTCCAAGCAGTAAGGAGAAACGTATTCCATGTAGACTGCAATGATGCCAAGAGAACCTAGATTAATGTCCAAGTAGTAGAAAAAAGTCTATTTTATGTAGGCTGGCTGCAAACTCAAGACAACACCAGAGACAAGTGTATGCATTAGTAACTTAAATAGGATTTCCTTTGATGTTTAAGAGAACACCTGATGAATGTCTAAGCATTAGAAGCAAGGTAAGACAAACATGCACATCTAGGGTGATCCGAATAGGATATTACTTGCCTGTAAAGACAAAGTACATCAGGCATATGAAAAGTATGGAATATGAAAGGTCTTTGGGGCGGTTAAGAATAGAGAAAGATATCAAGCATTTAACAATTATGGAATGAGGGTTATTATAGACTGTACTAGTTATTGTGCATTGATGTTGTGATGAATTCCAAGACGTCCTCACTCCTCCGCATGGGGGATCCCCTTCCCATGAGGCCAGGGAGGTAAGGCTGCTACTAGATAGTTCCCCTGGGGGTTATATTCAGCGAGAGGATCTCATGAGGAGAGGCTCCCCCTCTGGGGACAAGTGAGAACATCTCAGGATAACGCAGTATGCCGAACCCCCATCACCTCTACCCAACTCATTTACACCGCCTCATCCCATACCTCCCACCTCTATGTTACACTCTTCCATCTATGTCTGTGAGGCTGATAGCTACCCATAGACTGAGACGAGGAAGAGTAAGGATGGCCTGACAAGAGCTTCCTTAGAAAGGACTGAGATGAGGAGGAGGCGGGGGGGCGCGATGAAGGTTCATAGGGAGAACTTGAACGGGCGTGTTAGTTGTTGCCCATTCATGATAAAAAGAAAGGAACAATTTACCTGGTCGTCAGATACGCCAGGACGTACCGCAAGCGAATAGGATGTCCCGCTTAGGAAGCAGGCAAAGCTTATGGCTGGAACGCAAGAGGGAGAATCCAGGCAACCTACCTAGTTTGCCATGCCTGGACAGACTGGAAAGCAAAGAGGACAGGGAACGGGCAAGAGAAGCCACTGGACAACATGGGTGCATGAGACGCGCAGCCCGCTCCAGAAGAAACGTTGCAGAGTCGCTGCGAGCTCCAGAACGGCAGAGAAAATCCAGCAGCCACTCAGAAGGTACAGGGGAACAGGACCAACCCCGTAACCAGGGTCTGGGACCCAGAAACAATACGGAGAACCTGAAACAAGTAATAACTATCCCGCCAGGTATTCCGAGTAAAAATGGAACAAGATATAGTGAAGAAAGCCAGGTCTGGGACCTGTAACCCAAGGAGGAGGAAATCCTCATTGATCATCTTCTTGGTGGCAGTGCCTGGCAGGGTAGTGAACCAGGTCTGCCCAGAACTAGTCACTAAAGAAACTTGGGTCTGGGACCGATGACAACCAGATTGTGAAAAAGGCCAGGGGTAGGGAGTCAATGACCCTGCCATTGCGAACTGCCTTGTTGAATCTGAGAACGTCCAGAGGAAGGGAGAAGCCCCCCTCCCCACTCCCTGGCATTACGAAATTTGATAAAGACCATGAAAAGGGCCAGGGGAAAGAAGACATTTCCCCTACTGTTTTGAACAGCAAAACAAGTCAAGGAAAGGGAGTCATTCCTCCGGGTGTTATGGAACAGTGAACCCAAGATACAAGGAGAAGCAAGTCATTCTCCAGGTAACCTTAAGCTATGGGAAGGGAGTCATTCCCCCTGGAGCTTTGACAGTGGGATTTCAAGATATCAGCAGAAGGGAGTCATTTTCCAGATACCCAAAAGGGAATAACTTTCAGACAGATACCAAGTGTAAAAAGGAGGGCAGAGTGCCTGCCAAAGAACATTGCGTAAACGTTGTCTTGTGTTGGAAGACAATTTTGATGCAGGAAAGGAAGTCATTCAACTACGAAGTCAAAGTCGAGAAGCAAAGATTTCCCTCAGTCCAGAAGAAGGAACAAGTTACTTACCTGTAACTGTTGTTCTCCAGCATGGGTCTGGCATGCTCATGAATATTCCCCGTCAGGCTGGGAATCCTTGGTAAAGAAAAAATCAGTATCAGTTTAGTTTCTGATCTGTCCTTCTTAGTAGTAACCAATCACTGGTCTCTGGGTCATACTACCCCCAGCCAATGACTGCCCTCTCCCTAAGACCCGCCCCTGGAAGCCATCTTCAGATTTGGTAGCACATAAAGTGGCAGTATGACCAAGTGAAGAGCCGCAGAGGGGAAGGAGGGAGGGTTTGCATGTGAATCCATGCCAGACCCATGCTGGAGAACAACAGTTACAGGTAAGTAACTTGTTCCTTCTCCAGCATGTGGGGTCTGGCATGGATTCACATGCTCATGAATATAAGAATACATAGAGTACACACATGCACAACCACGGGAGGTGGCAAGGCTCAACATTAAGCATCTCTTACCTCCTCACCAGGCTCACCTTAAGCGAACAGGTTGCGCAGCAATGCCTGGCCGACTCTGGACTCCTCTCTGGAATCCCGGTCGACGCAGTAGAATCTCGTGAAGGTGTGCGTCGACCTCCACGTAGCAGCCCTGCAGATGTCCAGCAAGGGCACACCAGACAAGAACGCTGTGGTAGCAGCAATCACTCTGGTCGAATGGGCTCTCGGACGGCCGGGCAACGGTCGGTTTGCCAACCGATGACAGTGCATGATGCAGCCGGAGAGCCATCTGGAAATGGAAGCCTTCGAGAGAGCCTTCCCTTGGTTCACAGGTCCAAAGTTCACAAACAGCTGTGATGTCTTCCGAAAACTCTTCGTTCGGTCCACGTAGAACTTCAGCGCTCTAGCTACATCCAGCGAGTGCAAAGTCCTCTCGGCCGGCGACGAAGGCGACGGAAAAAAGACTGGTAACACCAAGGGCTCGCTGAGATGGAAGTCCGACGGCACCATGGGCATGAAGGAGGGGTGCGTCCTCAGCACTACCCTTGTCTTGTGGAAAGTCAAGTATGGAGGCTTGCAGGATAGGGCCTGAATCTCTCCCACGCGTCGTGCGGAGGTGATGGCCACGAGGAACGCTGTCTTCCACGACAGGAACTTCAACAGGGCCGAATGAAACGGCTCGAATGGCGGGCCCATGAGCCTGGACAGCACCACGTTGAGCTCCCACGCCGGGGCTGGAGCCTTCCGATCGTTCCCGCCGGTGAATAGTCCTTTCATAAACTCCTTCACCAGGCAATGAGACCACAGGGAAGACCGTCCTACAGTTCTGGTGTATCGGGAAATCGCAGCCAGATGAATCTTGAAGGAAGCGTGAGCTAGCCCAGCCTTGGCCAGCGACAGGAAGTACGGCAGCACTTGAGGGGCCGTAATCCGTAGAGGGTTAATCTTCTGTGCACGGCACCAGACAGAGAAGCTCTTCCACTTGTGTCCATAGCACTTGAGAGTTGAGGATGACCTGGCCTTTGCGAGAACCTCTCTGCAGTCTGCCGGGATATATTACCCTCCAAACTCTAGTGCTGCAGGAGCCAGGCCTGCAAGTTCAGCGACTCCGGGTCGTGATGAAGGATGGCGCCTCCTTCTCTGGAGAGAAGATCCGCGTCCGTCGGCAGTTTGACTGGTGGGGACGACGACAAGTCCAGAAGGTCTGGGAACCAGATTTGCCTCGGCCACGCCAGTGCGACGAGGATCATCCTGCACCGGGACCTCTTGAGTTGGTTGACGAGTCGCAGTAGCAACGGCAACGGGGGGGAACGCATACAGGAACAGGCCGTCCCAGGAGAACGAGAAAGCATCGCCCATGCTCCTCGGCTGGGGAAACCTGCTGGCGAACCTCTGGCACTTGGAATTCGTTGCCGTCGCAAACAGGTCGATCTGGGGTTTGCCCCATCGTTGGAAGAGCCGATTCACTTGATCCTGGCGTAACTCCCACTCGTGGCACGCGCGCAGCTCCCTGCTGAGTGAGTCGGCGATGGTGTTCTTTATACCTGCCAGATGGAAGGGAACCAGAAAAATCCCCTGGGCGACGGCCCAGTGCCACAGATCCTGGGCCTCCTTGGATACGGCTGGGGATCTGGTGCCTCCCTGCTTCCGGATGCAGAACATCGTGGTGGTGTTGTCGGTGAAGACCCTCACGACCTTGCCCTTGAGGGACGGGAGGAACGACTTGAGCGCCCAGAACACGGCTCGGAGCTCCAGGATGTTGATGTGGAGAGACCTCTCCTCCGGGAGCCAAAGGCCTCTTGCGTGGAGATAGCCGGTGTGCGCACCCCACCCCTCCAGGGAGGCGTCCGTCGTCACCGTCTCCTGATGTGCTAGGGTCTGAAAGTCTGTGCCCGCCATGAGGTAAGCACGGGTGCCCCACCACCGAATCGCTCGACAGAAAGCCTCGTCGAGTGGAATCCTGTCTTCGAAGCTGCTCGCCGCTTGCATCCAGCGGGTGTCGAGGAACTCCTGTAGTGGACGCATCCGTAGCCTGCACAGGCGCACTAGGTAGATGCATGAGGACATCATTCCGAGGGAGGACTTGATGGACCTCACCCTGGCGACGTCCGTGGCTAGCAGGCGCTGCACCTTGCCCAAGATGGCCTTCGTCGTTTCCTCCGACGGGGACGCCAATCGCTCCACTTTATCGAGCTTCGCTCCCAGAAACAGTGCCACCTGCAACGGAACCAAATGGGATTTTGGGTAGTTGATGGAGAATCCCAGCTCCGTGAGGAGGTGGACGATCCTCGCTGAATGCTCGACGACGAGTTCTCTTGTCCTTGCCCTGATGAGCCAATCGTCCAGGTAGGGGTAGATGTGGAACCCCTGAAGGTGCAGCCGCGCCGCCCTTGGTGCAAGGCATTTGGTGAACATCCTGGGTGCCAACTTTAATCCGAATGGCAGAGCTCTGAATTGGTAGTGTCGTCCCTGGACTACGAATCTGAGGAACTTTCGGTGTCCTTTTCGAATGGGGATGTGGAAGTAAGCATCCTCCAAATCCAACGACGACAGGAAGTCGCCCTCCTCCAACTGTCCCAACACGTGCTGGAGGGTGACCATCCTGAACTTCCGTGCCTTGATGTATTTTTTCAACCAACGTAGGTCCAGGATGGGGAAGAGGAGCCACCGCCGGATCCCTTGGAGGCCCCCTGTCTGCCCCGGCACTCCGAAAGGGCAGTTGTTGCTGAAGGACTCCCAGAGCTCGGGCCATCTCCGTGTTGGCCTTGATGGTCTGCAGCGAATCATCCACCGTTTTCCCAAACAGGTTGTTGCCGTTGAACGGCATGTCCAACACCCTGGTCTGCACGTCCTGACGGAAGTCTGTCGCCTTGAGCCAAACTCGTCGTCGAAGGCAAACACCGTTGCCCAACTGGCAAAAACCGGTGTCAGCAATGTCCGTTGCCACCGTTATGGCGTGGTCCGACACCACCTCACCTTCCTGCAGAATCTCTAGGGCCTCCGCCCTCTTGTCTGGTAGGAAGTCCAGCAGGGGGGGCTATCTTATTCCATAACTCCCTATCGTAACGGGCCACAATTGCTAAGGCGTTTGCCGCCTTAATTGTCGTCGCCGCCGACGAGATGACCCATCGCCCCATGGCGTCCAATTTCTTTCCCTCGCCGTCAGGTGGGGAAGGGAATAGTTTCTTACCTGTAACTCCATTTCTCCAGCATTGGTATCTTTCATGGATTCACATGCTTAGAATATTCCCCGTCATCAGACTGGGACCCCTCGGTACACATATATAGCCTTTTTCAAAGGAAAACTTTCGACACTTTTGTGTCCTATCTATGTCCTTCTAGGACCCGCCTACGCATGCTCCGCAGACCGTGCTAGTATAAGAGGCCCGCCCCCGCGGCTCCCCTTCAGATTTCGGCCCCTCCAAAGTAGGAAGGGTTCAATTTATCACATACATTATATACGGGGAGGTTGGCGGGCGCATGTGAATCCATGAAAGATACCAATGCTGGAGAAATGGAGTTACAGGTAAGAAACTATTCCCTTCTCCAGCATTGGATCTTTCATGGATTCACATGCTTAGAATAGATTGTATAGCAGTAACACTTGAGACGGCGGTGAGAATGTAATGTAACAATATATATCCTCACCCTATTACACAATGCATATCTCCCGTAGGGATAAGTTAAGTCATATAACATTGCCCACCTAAAGTATATCGCCCTTAAGAGGGTAGATAACCAAATCCCCACAGGGAAGAGCTTACCTTACTGAAACAAATGGCGCAGGACAGCTATTCCCATCTGCACCTCGTCTGCATGCTGCCTGGCAAGGCAGTAGTGGCGGGTAAACGTGTGGGTCACCGACCATGCCGCCGCTTGGCATATGTCCATCAGCGGAATCCCAGCCCATAACGCTGTTGAGGAGGACATCAACCTTGTAGAATGAGCTCTAGGATGTCCTTGCAGTGGCCTTCCGGCCTTAGAGTGACAAAAAGCAATCGTCGACGAGACCCTTCTAGCCAGACCCTGTTTAGAGATTGCTTGTCCTCTCGTCGACGGGCCATATGCGACGAACAGTTGCCGAGTAGCCCTGATGTCTTGTGTACGATGTAGGTAAAATTTCAGGGCCCTCTTAACGTCCAGGGTATGAAGAGTTTTTTCTGCTGCCGATGATGGAGTGGCAAAGAAAGTAGGCAGAACCACAGATGAATGTTTGCGCTATACCGTCGGAACCTTCGGGACGAACATAGGGTTAGTTGCCATGACTACCTTGTCCTTAAAGAATCTTAGGTAGGGCGGGTCCACGACCAGCGCTTGTAGTTCCGAGATACGTCTGGCTGATGTGATAGCTATCAGGAATGCCAACTTCCACGAAATTAATTTTATGTCGGACGTGGCCATAGGCTCGAAAGGCGGTTTCATCAAGCCTGCCAACAATGTGTTGAGGCTCCACGTCGGGGGTAAACGTTTCACCGGGGGAAAGGCTCGAAATAAACCCCGCATGAAGTGTTTTACCAGTCTGTCACTGAATAGAGGAGACGACTGCCTCTTCCTTGTGAACCTCGAGATGGCTGCCAGGTGTACCTTTATCGACGAGGGGGACAATCCCTCTTCTGCCAAGAGGAGCAGGTAAGGTAGAACTTGTTCCGGCGTCACCAACAATGGTTGTAGGCCCCGTTGTCCTCTACACCATTCACAGAATCTCCGCCACTTATAGGAGTAAGATTTGTTAGTAGAAGGGGCTCTAGCCGCCTGTAGAATTTTTTGTCAATCCTCTGAAATGTCTAAGGCGCCGAACTCCGAGAAGTCAGGAGCCAGGACGTAAGGTTGAGACTATCCGGGTCGTGATGCCACACCGTGCCTCTGTCCCGGGAGAGAAGGTACGGGACTTTCGGAAACGCTATGGGATGTTCCAGCGATAGATGGAGGAGGTCTGAGAACCACGGTTGCCTCGGCCAGTATGGTGTCACTAGAATCACCCAGCAATTGTATCTGCGTATCCACTGTATTGTTTTCCGTATGAGGGGAAACAGGGGGAAAGCATAGAGGAACATGTCCGTCCATGGGAAGGAGAACGCCTCCCCCACCGATCCCTCTTGGGGCCATCTGCTTGCAAATTGCTCGCATTTCTTGTTGTCTTTGGTCGCGAAGGCGTCCAGAGGGGGATGACCCCATTTCTCAAACACTTTCCTCAAGTGACCCGTGTCCACTTCCCACTCGTGTATCTGGGTCATGCTTCTGCTGAGGGAGTCGGCTTGGCCGTTCCTCACTCCTGGAAGGTGATGAGCCACGAGGGAAATTTCGTGTTTCGATGCCCAATGCCATGTTTTCTGGGCTTCTATGGAAAGAGTCCTCGATCGTGTCCCTCCTTGTTTCCTCAGATAAAACATGGCTGTTGTATTGTCGGTCAGTATTCGCACTCGCAAACTCTTGATGTGTGGTAGGAACGCCTTCAAAGCCCATCGTACCGCTCTGAGTTCCAGTACGTTTATGTGTAGGAGTGACTCCGTTGGAGACCAGCGACCTTGCATTTGGAGAGCACCCATGTGCGCTCCCCATCCCGTTAGGGACGCATCCGTAACTATGGTGCTCTGAAACTCCGGCTCCTGTAGGGGCACACCGTTGCTCAGATTGTGGGAACTCTGCCACCACTGGAGGGTCCGACGTCGCTTGTCGTCGTCGACGGTTATCCTGTCCGACCACGATCCCTGAGCCTGTGTCCATCGGTCCGCGAGGAATTCTTGGACTGGCCTCATGACTAGTCGACAGTTTCTCACCAGATGGATGCAGGATGCCATGGCCCCCAGGAACGAAACATACTTTCTCACTGAGATCCTGGTGTTCCGCCGTAGCCGGGCCGCTTGTTGAATGAGTCTTGAGGTCCTGTCGAGGGAAAGGTTTCACCAGCCCTAACTGAGTCTCGAACTGTGCCCCTAAGAATACCAGCGTTCTCGATGGACGCAGAGAGGATTTCTCGAAATTTATGGCGAATCCTAGTCGTTGTAGAAGCTGCCTGGTGGCTTGCAGACTTATGTTGGTTGACGCTGGGGAGGATCCCCTTACCAGCCAGTCGTCGAGGTATGGGTATACATGGTGGCTTTGTTTCCTTAGCCAGGCAGCCACTGGAGCCAGGCATTTTGTGAACGTTCTGGGGGAGGTCTTGAGCCCGAAAGGAAGAACCTTGAATTGGTAGTGAGTTCGCCCTATTACAAAACGTAGGAATTTCCTGTGTTTCCGACACATTGGAATATGGAAATACGCGTCCTGTAAATCCAGAGACGCCAGGAAATCTCCCTTTTGAACTGCGCGGATCACTTCCTGCAGAGTGAGCATCTTGAATTTTAGGCTCTTTAAGGACTTGTTGAGATCGCTTAAGTCTAGAATGGGACGCCATTTGCCGTTTGGCTTTTTTACGACGAAGTATCTTGAGTAGACTCCTTGACTTCTCTGTGATGTTGGAACTAATTCTATCACGCCCTTCACTAACATGAGTGTAACCTCTTGTTGCAGTACCTTCATATGGGACTGAGCGGTGAATGCAGGTGGAATTTGAATTGCAGAGAGTGTCCTTTCTTATGGTGTCTAACACCCATTGGTCCGTCGTTATCCTTTCCCATTCGTCGACATATACTGAAACTCTTCCCCCCAGAACGGTGCGTGGTATGTCACTGCTGATCTTTATTTTGCTTGTCTCTCGACGACGATGGGTATGATGGTCGTTTTCTGGAAGACTGGAAGTTTCGTCGACGGTTAGCCGATTGTGAGGCACGACGGTATCCCTGGGAGGGGTAAGCTGATCTGGCAAAGGATCTGTCTCCCGAAGAGAATCTCGAATTACCTGAAGCCCCTTTAAAGGGACGAAAAGACTTGTAACTTCTGCCACTCTGGAGGGCACCCAATGAACGTGCCGTGTCCGAATCTTCTTTCATCCCTTTTAGGGCCTCGTCCACCTTCTCGCCGAAAAGAAGGTCTCCCTCAAAGGGCATATCTAAGACCTTGTATTGCACCTCTGGCCTGAAGTAGGTACACTTAAGCCATGACTGTCGACGCAATACCACCCCATTGTTGACCTGCTTGAAGCCTGACTCAGCGAGATCCACCGCAATGTTTATTGCGTGATTTGAGGCTTCCTCACCCTCTCGGACCAGTAGCATCGCCACCTTCCTCTGTTCCTCTGGAAGATGATCAAGCAACGGAGCTAATCTGTGCCACATCTCCCTATCGTATCTGGCCACAATTGCCAGGGAGTTTGCGGCCTTTACCGTGGTCGCTGCCACGGAGAGCACTTTCTTGCCAAAGGCATCTTGGCGTCTCGCCTCGTTCTCAGGAGTCGTCGTGCACTTGTGCTGTGCCTTTGCCTTCCTCGCTGCTGCCGCCGACACCACAGAGTCCGGTGTTGGTTGGGAGGATAAACACTTGGGGGTAGACTCTGGAGCCTTAAACTTTTTTTCTAGGCGTCCTTTCACTGCTGGTTCTGAGAATGGATGTCTCATTGTCTGCAACCCCTCTTTCCATACATGGTCCAGTATTGGTATCGAGAACACCGACCTCCTTCTCTTGCCCATGTGGTCGAACAAAAAACAATCCTGTTTCTGTTCTTCTTGGGACAGACCAAATTCTTTGCATGCCTTCTCCATCATAGAATGGAATGACGCGATGTCGTCCGGAGGGGACGGGTGAGCTGGGCTTCTGGGGTTTTCCAACTCCTCCTCTGACTCCCAGGTAGGATCCCTGGTGGGGGAAAGTGAGATATCCGACATGGCCCCCCTGTCGGACTCCGAATATGGCAGCTCACCTTCCTCCTGTGCCAGTGTTGAGATTGGCGTGCGTGGGTGCGTCGGTTGACGGGACGGGCCCGGCTCGTCGACGAGTGACTGTGGCAGGCTTGCCTGGGGTAGTCGCTGGTCCAACGACTGCAACAAGGACTGAAGCGTGGACAGAATATCCAACGACAAAACCGATTGAGGATTGAGGAGAGGGGCAGATACCGGTGTAACGGAGGCCCTCGTCGACGACTTGTCAGCCGCTCGTAGCCCTAGGTCTGCTGGGCCAGCAACTCTCTCGTTCTCGTCCTCCGAGGACAGCAACATAGCTTGTTCTTGTAGCAAAGGCTCCGGGGGGGGGGGTCGGGTCAAAGACTTCAGGCCTCCAGGCCTCCTGTAGGATCCCCCGTCGACGAGGGCCTCGTCGACGGGACGGTGGATGCCCCCTGTGCAAGTGGTAGGGAGGCGGTCGATGACTGGACCGTCGTCGACGAGGACTTCGCAGGTGGTTTTGGCGGTCCCGCCTTCTCCACACTGTGCCCGCTTTTACTCGACTCGTGGTCGATCTGTGATGATCGCCAGAGGAGGATTTCCTTACCCTTCGCATGCTTTTTTGATGAGGATGATTTCTTTGCCGAGGAGTCTCTAGTGGAGTGACTTCCAGACGACTCTTTTTCCGACGGTCTAGATTTCTTCGCCGGCGGTTCCGACAAGGCCGCCCGGCGCGATGTTTTCGCCGACTGTGTGGAGCCCACCTCCGAGGGGGGGTATGCCCCCGCTCCATCATTCAGCCATGCCACCAGGCGTCGGTTCCGGTCTTTGAGGGTTTTTTGAGAAAACCCTTTGCATATGTCGCAGGTATCCGCTGAATGGTGAGGGTGGAGGCAATATATGCAGTCCATATGTCCGTCCCCCTCGTAAACCTTTTTTAAGCCGCATGTCGCGCATGGACGGAACAGCGCTTTACCTGACACAGAGGACATTATTACTCGAAATCCAATGACGCAACCTAGTACAAAACAGTAGGACAACACGAGGAGATCCCACTACTTTGGAGACGGTTGAAATCTGAAGGGGAGCCGCGGCGGCGGGCCTCTTATACTAGCACGGCCTGCGGAGCATGCGTAGGCGGGTCCTAGAAGGACGTAGATAGGACACAAAAGTGTCGAAAGTTTTCCTTTGAAATAGTCTATATATGTGTACCGAGGGGTCCAAGTCTGACGACGGGGAATATTCTAAGCATGTGAATCCATGAAAGATCCAATGCTGGAGAAGTAGAGGTTGAAGCCATCGCCCCTGCTGCTTTCTTCTTGACCACTGCTGAGACGACGTCGACTGTGCCCGAAGGCACAAGGGGGCCGCGTCCGGGACCCGGTACTTCTTCTCGTACCGATCCCTTCTAGCCGGCGTCGTGGATGGGTTCTTGAGGAGGGAGAGGCCTTCATCCCAAATATCGTCCAGTAGAGGTACGGAGAGGACCGTCTTCCTCTTGGCCTCGCGCCGTTGATAAAGGAAACGTTCCTTCTTCTCCTCTTCCGAGCACAGCTGGAAAAGCTCGGATGCCCTGGCGATCATGGAGTGAAACGATCCAATCTCGTCGGGCGGGGAAGCCCGGGTGGGAGGTGACGACCGCAGATCCTCGTCGTTGTAAATCTCGTCGTCCGTACCCGTCGCGGCCGTGTCAGTCCCCGTATCATCCCCATGAGTCGTGGACAGGGAGGAGGGCTGAACAGGGCGCGATGGCTGAAAAGGAGGTGGAGGATGAATCCTTCTCTTAGGGGGAGGGCTCCCAGAAGGGCCTGGCTCCGGGTCCCCCGTCGGGAGCGGTTCCTCCGCTGGTGTTAACGGCAGTCTCGTCCTCATCTCCGAGCATAAGGACTGTATAGCCAACAAAATGGCCACCGAGTTATCTTGCGGCACTGGTTGAGGGGATTCCGACGGGCGGTCAGGGGCCCCGTCGGCACCCTCGACGTTATCGTCGTCTCCCACGTCGGGGTCCCCGACGGGCTGGTCTTCTTCCAAGCCAACGCCGTGGCTTAAGACTTCGATCAGCTCTTCCTCAGAGGTTGAGGCCGAATCCACGACGACCTCCTGCCCCCCCTTTTTCTTCTCCGTCGGAGGTTTCACGGGGGTCCTGTCGATGGGCATTAAAGAGGACTCCCTCCGCGGTGGCAGGGAGACTGAGCCCCGAGGTCGCCACCACTGGTGTAGCCTCCACAGGCTGAGCCAGGGCCGCCGCGACTGTCTCGATAGAGGCCTTGGCCGGATGGATTAAGGCTTTCACCATCCTAGGTGCGCTCACCGCCTTCTCCTTGGGGGGAGGGTCACTGCCTCGTTCTCCCTCCGATGGGGCCTTCGAGCTCGACCGGGGCCTCTCCAGGAGCTTCGCCGGGTGCTCGGCCTTCCTCTTACCCGAACCAGAGCGTTGGCTCGTGGTTGATGGTGCCGGGGAGGGTGCGCCCTGCCTGACGCCCGTAGAGCCCGACCGTTCGGCGCTCCCGGTGCCAGCGGACTCGCGGTGCTTGGCCTTGTGTTGGACCCCCGTCGCTGGGGCGTCCTCAAAGGTCTTAGAAGACCGCTCGAATTTCTTCTTCTTCTCGCCTGACGGGCTCTTCCCTTCCAGCCAGTTGGCAAGACGTTGATGGCGGTCCTTCATGGTCCGCTCCGACATATTGCCGCAAAACGCACAGTCCTTCTCCACGTGCGTCTTGTCCTCATGTAGGCAGTACAGACAAAAGGAGTGTTCGTCCTCCTTAAAGACATTCTGAAGCTGGCATCCAGGGCAGACCCTGAATAGCTTTCCGGGCGTCGAGCTTCCCTTCTCCTGGGCCATGTCCGATGGGCCTGAAACTTCTGGAGTCCTCCAAAAGCGTGGCTCGACGAAATCTTCACCCTTGAGGGGCGTAGACGAATCCGACACGGGTCCCCGTTGATCGGATGAAGAAACGGTGGAGCTTGAGGCTCTTTTGACCGAAAAATCAACGTTTTTGAGAGAAAAAACGTGAAAAAATAGCACTAACGCTCGAGAGCAATAGCACGAGGATCCCAACACTTGAACGTGCGGTAAAAATCTGAAGATGGCTGCCAGAGGCGGGGCTTAGGTACAGGGCAGTCATTGGCTGTGGTCAGTATGACGCAGAGATCAGTGATTGGTTTCTACTACGAAAGACAGATCAGAAACGAAACTGATACTGGTTTTTTCTTTACCGAGGATTCCCAGCCTGACGGGGAATATTCATGAGCATGTGAATCCATGCCAGACCCCATGCTGGAGAAAGAGCCAATTTCGTCGGGCGGGGAAGCCCAAGGGGGTGGTGATGGAAGGTCCATCCCGTCGTCACCACCGTCATCGGTCCCAGTCGTCGTATCCGTCGCCGTGTCATCCCTGGGATCCGGTGAGGGGGATGAAGGCTCCACGGGCCGTGAGGGCATGAAGGGTGGGGGTGAACTCTCCTCCGCTTGTTTGGAGGGCTTTACGACGGGCCCGGTCTGGATCGTCCGCCGGGGTTCGTGGCAATCTCATCCTCATCTCCGTGCATAAGGTCTGGATCACCATCAAAATGGCCGCCGAGTTGTCCTGAGGCTTGGGCAATGGCTGCGATGGGAGGGGTGGCTGCTCCTTCACTGGGGCCTCATCAGTGCAACGGTCACTGTCTTTGATCACTTCTTCGGGGTCTCCCCCATGGGATCGTACCTTCTCGAACCTCTCGTTGAGGTCCTTCACGGCTTCCACCAGCTTCTGCTCAGAGGCTGAATCCGTGTCCGTAACGGCCACCGCCCCCCCCTCTTTCTGCCGGGGTCTTCACGGGGGTCTTATCGATGGGTTGGAAAGAGGATTCCCTCCGCGGTGGCAGGGAAACTCTGGGCCCCGAGGGCCGCTGCGTCTCCCTCGATAGAGGCCTTTGCCGGGTGAATCAAAGCGAATTGAGCGTTGGCTCGTGGTTGATGGTGCCAGAGAAGGTGCGCCCTGCCTGGCAGCCGAAGAGCCCGACCTCTCGGTGCTCCCGGTGCCCGCGGACTCGCGGTGCTTAGCCTTTGGTTGCGCCCCCATCGCCGGGGCGCCCTCACAGGACTTAGAAGACCGCTCTGACCTTGTCTTCTCACCTGCTGGACCCTTCTCCAGCCAGCTGGCGAGGCGGGAACGATGATCCTTCATGGTCCGTTCTGATAGGTTCTTGCAGAACGCACAGTCCTTCTCCACGTGCGTCTTGTCCTCATGAAGGCAGTAGAGACATCTTGAATGCTCATCCTCCTTGAAAACATTCTGTAATCCGCATCCAGGGCAGTTCCTGAACAGCTTGGATCTGGGCGTCGAGCTTCCCTTGTCATGGGCCATGTCCATGGAAGGCCTCAGATCTTCTGGAATCCTCCAAGAAGCGTATCTCGACGAAAACGTCACCCTTGAGGGGTGTAGAAAGTTCCGAAACGGGTCCCCGTTGATCGGAAGTAGAAACGGTGGAGCTTGAGGCTCAATTGACCGAAAAAAATGAGAAATCTCTTTGAAAAAAGGCAAAACGCAGTAAAAGCTCGAGGGCTACAGCACGAGGACTCCCAACACTTGAACGTGCGGTAAAAATCTGAAGATGGCTGCCAGGGGCGGGGCTTAGGGATAGGGCAGTCATTGGCTGGGGGCAGTATGACCCAGAGACCAGTGATTGGTTACTAAGAAGGACAGATCAGAAACGAAACTGATACAGAATTTTTCTTTACCGAGGATTCCCAGCCTGACGATGGGGAATATTCATGAGCATGTGAATCCATGCCAGACCCCATGCTGGAGAAGGGAGTCATTCTTCTGGAACAAGAAGCTCTACTTTAATTCTCTCCCTTACACTTTTAACTGAGGATAGAGTCTTGCCACATAACGGTGGACTTTCATTTACTTGGACATTCTGACGGACCCGTTTGTACTTTAGTACAAGCAGGGAAACCCCTCAGAGATAGGGATAGTTAGGGGTTTCCTTTTATTTTGTACCAAAATAAAACTGTATAGCAATCACTACGTCACCTGTGTGTCAGTCTCCACCTTCAGCGCCCTTACAATATGAATTTAATAGATCTAGGGAATATTCCCACAGAAGCACTTTAAGCATACTCACGGCACTTTGAGCACTAGCACTTTAGCTAGCTAGTAGTTACATTATAGGAAATATGTAACAGTTTTTAATATTGAAATAAAATAAAAATTCTTATGATTTAAAAAGTATGTGTGAAAGTATATAATATGAGAAGGAATGAGCACATAGCGGAAAAACCTGCATCAATTGTTTTCAAAGAATGTTTTCAGAAACCAGTGAATGATGCGTGAGAGAGTCTGGTAGCCCACCTAAGAGATTGAGAACTATCTACGAACTAAAATACACCAAGCAGCAGCACCACTGCATATTGCACAACACTACACGCACCCCACAATGCTGCATCTACCATGTACTCCTTGCTGTAGGGTTAATCTCGTTAGCATACCATCTGGGGTCCATGTGGCAACTCTAGCTCTGCATCCTCCAACGCACCTAGCATGTGACAGCACATGGACATTTGGCACCAAATCAGCAAGCATCAAACCATCAGGGTTCACACCTTCCCTCTCGCTCAGCTCTCACCAACTGCCAACCCCCTTTCCCACCAGCAAAACAAAGTTGTAATAGTTAGCCAAAATGGCAGCGGGCACGCTAGACGTTCTAGTTACAATACATCACATTATGTTAAAGCCAATCTTGCTGGATTTTCAGATGCTTGCTTAGTTATGCAGGAACAAGGGAAACCAGCGAAATGAGACCCGGAAGAAAAAAATGAATATGGAAAAGAGTGGGTGCTCACACAGTAACTCATGGCAGCATGTGAAAACCGGCTTGAGCGTTGTTATAGTGCATTTGTATAGTGGCTTATGTATCATTGGTATGATCTCAAAGCGCTGTGGGTTGAACGCCCTTGGGGACCGTGATCCCTATCAGTTGAGAGAGTAGTGTAGCATATAGTCCTTGGGTGAACTTGGTATGCGAGCAGCCAGAGTGGTTTGTGCGGATTGGCTGCATTCTAATGCAAAGTGTGGTGCAGTGGATGTGATAGATCAGTGTAATGTGTGCAATAAGGAGGGTGGTCTCCGAGAATGCATACTGGCTGCCGTGGGGCAAATGTAAGAGATTGTAAACTGCAAAGCTGATTTTTTCGTGGGGTATAGCTGCGTTCTACCAGGCTGTTGATGTGATTTATGAGCGATGTAGGTATGTGTGTAGCTAGGCCGAATTGATCGAGGGGTGTAGCTGCGTTCTATTTGTTGATGCAGTGGAAAGTGAGCATGTTGGTAGGAATGAGTGTGTGGTTATCGGTGGGTGGTTTCCTTACTTGGGATGCTTTTGGAGCACAGTGCGCCGGCCGTACCAGTCCTGGTGGTTCGTGGTGGAGAGAGAAGCAAACTGGTCACTGATGGTATGTGGTTTTATCGCGGTCGTGCAGTCATTTTACAGACGCTCTGTAGTGGGACTCAGAGGGCCCATTTTCCGGGTCCCTGGAACAATTTTATGCTGGCTTCCTGGGAGCTTCTTGAGTTATTGCACGATTCCCCGAGGGTTTAGCCAAGCATAGTTGCTTCTGCGCCTCTGGTGCAGGCTTCTAGGTTCTTATCTATATGTGGACAGGGGTTGCCTCTATTGATCAAATAACACCAGCTATGCTTTGGCGGTTGAACTAGGTGCGTGCGGCTGCAGCAGCCTTTGGTCTATAGGCAGACTTCCACTCTCTGGTTGTTCTTGCATTTCTGGGGTGAGGTGATTCATTAATTGGCCAGTCTTCCGTGGCTCTGCTTGTGTTTCAGGTTGGTGCGGATTCTCACAGGACTTTGTTCATTGAGGGGTGGGTTTATGGCCTTAGGCGGACCCCTTCATGGATTTGGGAAAAGCCATGTTTTAACCACTTTACGAAAGGCTGGGTAGTCCTGGTTGTGTCGAATATGGGGAGGTAGTGAATTCCATAGAGTTGGTGTCAGGGTAGAGTAGACTGACCCTCCAAGTCTGGCTGAGTTGTTGATTTTAGGGTGGGCGTTAGAGTGTAGTCTTCTCTTGGAGGCATGTCTGGCCAGCCTTGTGCACTGCTCGGTGTGTGATGCACAGGATTTTGAAAGTGGCCTTTCGTCCAATCGGTTGTCAGTGGAGTCTGCGGAGGGCAGGAGAGATGTGGTCCCTTCGACCCAGTGCAAAGAGGAGTTTAGCAGCAGCATTTTTCACCCTGGAGTTTGTTAAATGGTGTCAAAGGCAGCTGAGAGATCAAGGAGAACCAGAGCGGCGCATCCTTCAGAGTCTGCCGTGACTTTGAGGTCGTTCCAGATCGAGATCAATGTGGTTTCTGTTCCATGGCGAGGTCGGAAGCCAGACTGAGCGGGGACTAGTAGGTTATTGGATTCAGCGAAAAGGTTGAGTTGAGAGTAGGCAGAGCGATCAATGATTTTTGTAAGGAATCTGGTGTTGGAAATGGGCCTGTTATTGGATGGCTGGAGGGGGTCGAGACCTGCCTTTTTGAGACCTGCCTTTTTCAAAAGGGGTCTGAGAAGGAGCCAGAAGTGAAGGAGTCTTGAGTATGCACCTGACCTGTTCTCCTGCACAGGTAGAGGAGAATATTTCTTTGAGGAGAGATGCGAGGCAAGGGTCAAGGGGGGGGGAGGGAGGACACAATAGTTTGAGGAATTCCTCGCACAAGATCGACTTGAAGGAGTAGAAAGTGAGCGCTGGTGGAGGTGGGATCTTGAGCGGCGGGTGTTGGGTAGGGGGGTGAGGTTGGAGAGTTTGACATTAAGGGTGGACGTCCTGTCCAGTGCTGTTTTGTAGAAGTGATGGGACAGTGAGTTGCAGGGTGCTTGCATGGGCATGGTAGGGGCAGAGGTTCAAGTGGGATTCACAAATTCCGAGGAGATCTTTACTACTGCTGCAGCAGTTCAGGACAGGGATTTGCTAAGGGGGGGGGGGGGGGAGGGGGTTTTGATGCTCGCCATTTGCGCTCGACGGAGCGGTTATGGGTTTTGAGTTTTCAGGTGGGGCGTCAACCATTTGGGGATTGGTCCTTTGCGGGTGTAAGCGGGTGAGAGGGATGAGTGAGTCATTGAACCCAGAGTCAAACGATTCGATAGGTAGAGGTTGGTCTGTGGCTGGGAGTGAGCATAGCAAGGCTTCAGCCAGGTCGGCAGTACCTTGACCATGTTCCAGCGTTTGTGGTCGTGTGGTGGGATCGGGTGGACCATGGGTTGTGGGGTCGGTGTGCGGAGAGAGGAAGGTAGTGCTGAGTGGTCTGTCCAGATAAGGGGTTTGGGGCTGGACACCGAGATCAGGTCAGAAGTGCTGAATATTATGACAACATGGAGGGAATCAAGGCAACTGGTTTTTCGGATTCCTCATAACAAATTTAAATACAAAGATAATTTTTAAAATGAATCAACATTCTGGTAAAAAGAATTCCTACAAGCGAAGATCAAGTAGTCCATTCAGTTTTCGTAAAATGACACTTTCACTTACTTGTTAAAATGTGGCTGCAAATGGGCAGTATTATCCATGTGTTTATGAGAAGGTATCTTTTTAGCTAAAAAAACAAAAAAGAAACAGTGTAGCTATTCTTTAGGAAACATTTTATAGCTTACGCAGATTCATCCTCAGTTTGGAGACCGCTTAAGAGCCTTGAAGGTGCTACATAACTAACTAGCATAACATTATGTCCCTACATCCCATTTTTCTGTATGCTCTTGTAATCTTTCACACACTTCCCTTCCCCTCAGCATGTGGCAAATCGACAATTCAGCATCCTCAGTACAAGTGTACCTACACATTTTTTTTCCTAAAGACAGGACATAGCATGAATTGAAAAGGAGAACTGTGTCTGTTGGTTAGTTGTGAGAAAATTATGGATTTGGGATGTGTATACCAGTTTGTGGGGGGCAACCGGAGAAGGGAGAGCATTTAAACATCAGTCCGCTTTTTTTTCCCCTCCAAATAAACAGAAGTCTAGATGCTCCCCATAGTTCTCATCAGAAATCACTACAAGTGAAAAATGTATTGGACATCTTTTTAATTAACTAAAAATACTTGTGATATGGGTTCCATCAGATCTACAGACAAATCTCACAAAGAAACGAACAAAGGAAGGCCTTCTGGATTGACAGACTAGACACTGTCTCTCCAGCGTCTCAATGAAGAACGTGATCTACATTGCTTCTTGTGATGACCTATAACGAGGAAAGTGAGCGAGGTCAAGGGGTATCTGGCTGTTTAACGAAAGGTGCACTCACTCCTATGGGGGTACACGATGACTCCTAACATAGATGTATCAGGACGCTTTTCAGTACCACAGTTGGATTTTAATGAAACTGTAGTGAGTGTTAATAGATACACTTGACTGAGGTTTAACACAAGATACAACAGTATTTACACATATATGGTTTAGTAACCAAGTAGTACAAAGCAAATGCAAAATATTTGCGGTGTTTTTATCAAAGCTTGCACATCCACTGAGGGGTCCTTGGGAAGGAGACCAGTGGATTTAGTGAGGTGATAGCATGGAGCAATCAGCAAATATACATCTGAACAATGTAGAGTTGAACCAAGACAACAGAGGACAATACAACAGTCAACAAGACAGTGTTTCGGCCAGTAAATGAGCTGAATTAAGCTCTGGTGGCGTGGCCTTCATCAGGACAGGATATTCCAAAGCGTGGAGTATCTTGTGGGGTCTGTAGAGATAAACAGACCGGAAGTATTTAGGAGTGGGCACAAACGTAGGTATCTAGCACAGGTATAGGTTAAGTTTAAGAAGGACCGGTGCTTACCGGAACTTGGGTGTGCTGTAACTTCAGCGTGTGGCAGTGTCAGAGGTACACTGGAGGATTTTTTAGGTCCTAGAAATTGCCATTCCTGTGGGAGTGGGGATGACAGAGGGGCTGTGATTAGCCAAAAGGAGTGGGAATACACCTAGCGATAAAAACCGGTAAGAGCCAAGCTTACCTTGGGGGAGCCTATCGACGTCCATGATGAGGTGGGGGAGGCTGGCGTGGCGAGTACGCAAGGAAACCGCAAGCTGAAAGGCTGCGGAGACAAAGGAACAACAAGGGGCTTAGGGAAGCGTTCCTTGAAACGAAAAACACTGTGCGAAAAGCATGCTATCGGTGTGACGGGGGTGGGCATGACTAGAAGATGTGAAAATGCCCGCATCTAAGAACAAGTGTGCAGGTTGTTCTGCACAGTGAAATCCACTTGCATTTGCTTTGTACTACTTGGTTACTAAACCATATATGTGTAAATACTGTTTCTTGTGTTAACCCTCAGTCAAGTGTATCTATTAACACTCACTACAGTTTCATTAAAATCCAACTGTGGTACTGAAAAGCGTCCCGATACATCTATGTTAGGAGTCATCGTGTACCCCCATAGGAGTGAGTGCACCTTTCGTTAAACAGCCAGGTACCCCTTGACCTCGCTCACTTTCCTCGTTATACGTAATAACCCACCTGGGCAGAGCGAGGCATTAACCAGGTGCCCTTTTTTGATAAATATTCTTGTGATGACCGCCAAGCATTGACCATGTACACAGCGTGCAATATGTAGGAGTATGCTTTACCACTATGATGAACATGAATGATTAGTTAACTTAAAATACTCTAGCACAGATTACCTGGTTTAACAGTTAGCAATATCATGCATAACATGGCAATTTAATATTTACAATGAACACGTATCCAGACCAACATGGGTTGACACGTATCCAAGTTGCAAATTCCCTTGCAGTACCAACAGGTGTACTATTATCAGTTGCAAGGTTTCTCCACTGTAGAAATCAATTCTAGTGGAGCATATTACCACCAGCATATACCTATATGAATGGATAAGTGTCTTAAAATCAACATCACTATGCACCATTAGGAGTTACGTCAATACTAATCTCAATTTTGCCCACTACAGCCTCTTGTAACTTACATTGACCTCCTTTCTTTTGTATTCATCTAGACATGACATTTAGATCATTATCTAGGCACTAATCCCACGCATTATAATGTTACCATAATATAGCACAATTGCTTATAATCACAGATAGAGATATCAGCCCTTCAGCAACATAGTACCTCCATGTAACTCCTGTATCGAGGGACGACAGTGATAACCTAACTTAGGTTCTTAGGTTTTCAAAATAAATCTTCTTACAATTACAGACATATCCTCCAATCATCCCGATGATTTTTGCCACGTATACAACAGGTCTACTCTGGACAACTCTTTAATGAGAGTTACCCATTTTTTATCAATACCAGCAATATTGACATCAGTTCAATATTCCGCAGCTAGCCAGTTGACTATATTTACATATATGTACGATAGCCGTCTTGCTATTTTACTACTTTGGCTGTCCGGGTGCTCATATGATAATTAAGGTGATACGCACTAGATGCCACGTCGTGCTGATTGTGAGCCATTCTTATATACACCGAGAGCTATCCTATGGCCAATATTTCCACTCATATCTCGCATTACCATGTGTATATTTGCTTACATACAAACACATAAATATGCATTATGTGTTTGGCATCCATGCTAACTGTATACATAATACTGGCTCGCAGCTCAGAGAAGCATTACGCACACATAACTACACAGCATTACTACATTTCCCATGACACCGCACGAACACGCTTTTACGCAATTGGGGTCGGATGTGATGACGCATAGGTAGATAAGCTTCTGGAGGGCCTCGGCGGCCTGGTGTCCCTGGCAACCAGTGTTGCTGCAGACGCGGAGATGCCCTTAGACCTCCTGCCTTCAACACCATTGACAAGCGGCACGAAGAATAATAACAAAGTGACGTAATCACATATCACGTAGACACACCGTGCAAGATGGCCTAATTGAAATACAGTAACTGAAACAAGATTTCCGTGTTAGGATGTAGACTTAAGCCTTCCATCAACAGACCACGGCAAGCCATAAACTTCAGACTTTGATGCAGACATGCCTACATAAGGTAAGCGCTTTTTTTGAAACACCACTACAATGTGCATACCTCTACTGTGTCAAACTACAGTAAATGTCAATAACGGTTTAGCTCCGAGCACCCTTTAAGCCTGGCATTTTTTTACTTTTAGCATACACTGCAGGAATAAGGAGATTATGTTCTCAGCCATATCTTCGACTTAGACGGGTCCCTCAAATCTATGTACTTGAAAGAATGTCTGGATAAAGACCAAGGTAATAGCCTCATATGACATACTGGAAGTCTGGTGTATGTACTATTGACATAACTGTGGTAATTCTGCACACAGGTCACTGCTATAGTCTGCAACTCTTTTTTGCTTCTTGTACAAAGTCCATTTCCAAGGACTTCTGATCAAGCGGTGCAAATATTGCTTCAAGGGAAGTGAATATTACAAAATTCAAGTTATGATCACTACTTGACAGGTATGTTGCAATAGCCACAATGTTATTTTCGTTCCTTTTTTTAAAAATAACAATATAGAAAGCAAGAGGAGACGGGGTAATTATAACTTCATGTTTGTTACTATGTTTTAGAGCCCTCTCTGAAGGAGGACCTAAAGTCCGAAATGCATCGTCCTGGGCTTCTGCTGATGAATCTTTGAATAAAAACCAATTTGATAATGTAAAGGTTTGGACAATCTGAAGATGATTGAAGCCTTAAGAGGTTCAGTGAAAGGATATAAACTATCATTGATGTTGTATGTACGCCGGAAGGTTGGCGATTTCATTCTTCTGCCTGTCACCATTCATACAGCCCGACTCCACGTGACTCACACACGCCGAAAGACCGTTTGCTACGGCAATAAAGGATTGGAACGCTGCTCCACGTGCGTTCTACATTCCAAGCGCCTCACAGAGCAGGTGCTACGTGTATTTTCCTGCACCAGCACCTCCATCTGCCCAAACTATCCAAACACTCCGCTCTGAACAGCGGTGTCACGCCGTGGACGGGTGGACACCCCACAACATTCGACTCACACACTGGAGCATGCAGGAAGGGCGTCCCTACACGCACGGCACAGCCCTACACACGCCGACTACTCAGGAAGGCCTACGCTGGCCGGCACCAGCATTTGCTTAACCAAAGGCCTGCCCAAGCCTCACACGAGCTCCTCAGCGTTTGGGGCAACCCAAGCACCCTCTAACGCCGATCAGGGGCACATGGAGGACACTCACAAATAAGGAGCTTCTAACCCACGGGCTACAACCCAGAGCAAAATCCCAGACCAGGAACACAGCTAGCCCTGCTGAGACGTGACTTCCCCCAGGGTTCACTCGCCCAGCACTCCAGGTACCAGTTTCCACGCACCCGTGACCCCATATACATCAAGCCGCTTCCTCTCCATCACAAGGCTACAACCCTAACTCGCCGCCCCGTGTACACAGGGCAAAGTCGATCATGTTGCGGATGCCACTACCTTTCTCCATGACTCTGCAAGCGGACAAAGGGCCTGATGGACCTAGTGGATGGAGGACTTTCACCACTTAGTTAGGGCGTCGGGTGAGGGGGACTCGCCCCACCTGCGGGATGTATTCATCAACCTGATCGGCAGCTAAATAAAAACCATTGTCAAGACTATTCCGGCAGCTGATCAACCAGACTTCAATTCTCTGATCACCGCCCTAAACAGGAAACTTGTAATCGAACCAAACCCAGATAACGAGAGATACATGCTCAATCAATGCACGCAGAGAGCGGAAGAGCCAGTCGACAAATCCATCACTCGTCTGAGGGACAAAGGGGCCCCTGTCAATTAAATGCGTTCTCCCTAGATGAAGCTATACGACTGCGAGTCTTCGAGGGCTGCCCGTCACCCACTTTCAAGAAGCAATTGCTCAAAAAGGCCCTCTCAATAGATGAAGTCGGTGAACTCGCGAGAATCTTCGACAGTGTCATCGTCCAAGCCACCTCCATGACAGGCACCCCTGCGTCAAAGCACGGCAGCTTTGACATCATCGCGGCAGTACAATCGGTGTGACGCAACGCCCATGTGAGAGAGGATGTGCACCCTCCAGGACGACCAACCAGCCTGGACCCAGAGCACAGAGGGAATGTTACAGGTGCGGCATGGCGTTCCCACACTCAGGGTCCTGCTCAGCCTCAACTCAGAGCTTCGCCAACTGTGGAAGAGGACGACATTTTCAATCCGTATGCAGAGAAGGAAGGCCATGCCCTACCCCGAGGTCACAGCTGCCCAACAGAATGTTTAACCAGCCACCACAACCCCAATACTACCAAAGCAGACTATACCAACCCAACCAATGTTGCTACGTCAGGTCTGTCGAGGATCAACACGTGGCAGATTACCCCCAAGGATTACGGCTACTATGACCAGCGCTCCCGCGTGGTCGATGAATATGATGAGCCCCCTCGTGAATATCAAGAGTATGACGCAAGTCAAGCCATATCATACCAGAACGTCGCCAACTATGACCAACCGCTGCATGATGAGTGCGTCAATCTCATTCAAGACGACAGAGGCGAAAGAAGCCCCGAGAATCCTAGTCAAAATGGGTAATAACCTCTTACATACTCTAGTGGACTCTGGTGCGACTCAATATCATGGGGGGAGCAAGAATACCTGAAAATTCCAGACAAGCCTCCCCTGGAGAAGACATATTCAAGGATATTCCAATGGGGGGCGACTTCACCCTTGCATGCCATTGGACACTTCAAACGCCAACTCCGCCACAAAGGCTTGAAGGTGGACACAACCATCCAAGCCATCAGGAGCCCAACGAAGGGCAGGTGTATCCTTAGCTACCACATGGCATCGTGCTCATTGACATCCATTTCTGCGAAGGAGACATACATTCGTCGGGGGAGAGTTTGAGATGGGAAGGTACAGTCTGTGCAATTGACACGATTGCTCTCCATGACCTCATCACCAAGGAGGTAGTCCTGGCCAAGTTTCCCCAACTGTGTGATGGCATCATCGAGCCGGCCACAGGCCCTACGCTGTGGGTGTCTCCTTTGGTCATCATGCCGAAGCACAGTGATCGACTACGCCTGTGCGTAGACATGAGGATGGCGAATGCTCCAATCCAAACAAAACGCAACCCGGAGCCATGTATAGAGGACACGACTGTGCAACTCAACAAGTCAGTGATGTTTTCAGACCTTGATCTCATTCAGGGATATCATCAACTGCAACTCCACCCTATATCAAGAGGCATTACGACGTTCGCTACACAGAAAGGCCTTTTTGGCTAACGACGTCTGAACTTAGGCATCTCGTCGGCTGCCAAAATTGTCCAGGAGTTTATCCGACAGATGATCAGGCGCATCAATGGCACGCTGAACTACAGCGACAACATTCTTGTATTTGGCATGTCCCGGGAGGCTCACAAGGCTGCGCTGCTAGCCACCTGCGCAGCCGTACAAAACGCTGGTCTGACACTCAACATCGACAAATGTCGTTTCAGCAAGTGTAAGCTGAAGTTCTTCGGCCACATCTTCTCCACCGCGGGCATGACTCCTGACCCGGAGAAAGTCAGTACTAGCACCAACTTGAAGGAGCCACTCCAAGTGGCTGACGTTGGATCCTTCCTGGGCATGGCTGGATACTGTGCCTGATATATATTGCGCATTATGCATCAATCACAGAGCCCATACAGAAGCTGCTACAAAAAGAGACGCCTTTCATCTTCATATTGTCTCATGCCCGTCAGTCGACCTTTGAATCCATCAAGCGAGCCCTGGCAGAAGCCCACTGTCTTGCATATTTTGGCTGAAATCACCGTAGATGCCAGCCCAGCTGGCCTGGGAGCATCCTGGCGCAAACAAGAGGCGTGGACATACATCCCAGGCATATCGTTGCTTATGCGAGCAGAGCCCAGTCTGCTCCTGAATCCACGTACTCGCAAGCCGAGAAGGAGAGCCTGGCAGCCGTCTGGGCCTGTCAGCATTTCCATAACTTCATTATCGGGAAGAAATTTACGCTGATCACAGATCTGCAAGCACTGCTGTACCTGTTTGGGAACCCGCGCACAAAGATGCCCCCCAGGATCGAGGGATCAGGCTACAGGAGTACAACTATGACATTGTCCACAGGCCCGGGGGTGACCTGAATCCGGCTGACTACCTATCTCGCCACCCTGAGGATACCCCCGACCACTCGGGCAGGAGATGTCAAATACATTGATTATGTTGCCGCCAGCTCACTGCCCCCGGCAATGTCCCTTGAGGAAGTTGCAGCTGCGTCGGCTGCTGACCCTACGTTGGCGCTGGCCAAGACTCTCACAAACAACAATAAATGGAAGGACTACCAACGAGCGATGCTAAGCCAGCCAGAGGTATTCAGAGAGGAGCTTGAAAGACTGGCAAGGATTCACACTGAGCTGGCCGTCAAAGACTACGCTGTCCTACTGAGAGGCTACCGAATAATCATCCCTGAGGCACTCAGAGTTGATGTGATCAAGACGGCTCATGAAGGACATTGGAGGCCAAAAACACGAAGAGGCAACTGCAATGCCATGCCATGCCATGTCTGGTTTCTTTTCCTAGACTCACTTGTCGATACCTGGGTGAAGAACTGTTTTGCTTGCCGGTGCACAGTGTGAGCAGAGGCCCAGATACCGCTACAACCGACGCACATCCCGGATCGACCCTAGGAGAGAGTCACCGTTGATTTTTATGGACCTATGGAGTCAGGAGAATACCTCCTGTTGCTGATAGATGAATATTTTCGTATCCCCATCGTCGAGAGTAGCCACCACGGCGTACTCCCACGTAGAATTGACTTTCGACAAGGTCCTGAGAGAGTGGGGTATTCCCAGAGTAATCAAGTCGGACAACAGGCTGCCTTTTAACAGCCAGGAATTTGCAACATTCGCAAAACATCAGGTGTTCAAGCACCAGAAGATAACTCCCAGGTGGCCACAGGCCAATGGAATGGCAGAGCGGTTCATGGCCTCGATCAAAAAGACGATGCAAAGAGCCAGGAAAGAGGGAACCAGTCCCCACCAAGCTTTGTGTAGACTCCTGCCTGACTATCGTAACACGCCACATGAGGCCACCAATAAGGCCCCAGCAGAGCTCATGATGCGGTACGACGTGCACACTCAAATTGTGAGGAACTCTAATGTCATAGGGGAAGAAGATGCAGAAGTCATCCAAAAAAATACTGATCAGAAAGAGAACCAAACTAGAGTCAGATCTGAGGCGAGGAGCAGTGCCCAAAGACCTTCAGATTGGAGACTAAGTCCTTATCCAACAACCAAGCACCAGGAAGACAGACTTGCGGTATGCCCCGGAGCTGATGAACGTGGTGGCGGTTAAGGGAACAATGGTGACGGCCCAGAACGAAGAGAGAGAGGTCACAAAGAACAGCTCTCTATTCAAGCGCTTTGTCAGGAGAGAAAACTGAACCGCTCCCTCCGAAGCCAAATCCGAAGGTAGCACGAGATGACCTATGGGTCCCTCCAAGCGAGACCTGCCATTGACGACAGGTGGCAGCTAAGACGATGGAGCACGACTCGTCCGGTGACGAAAGTGAAAGGCCTCAGCAAGTGATCTGGAGGCCTACCCGTTGGGTTTAACCCGGAAGTGTGAACATCTATGTTAACCCGGAAGTGTGAACATCTGTCCGGGAGTGGTGTTAACTGCCTCTGCCCCTTGTAAGAAAGGCATTCAAGTTAAAGGGGAGTGGCTGGTGACGCAAGGGGAAAAGGAAGAGTGTGGATGGAACCGTTAGTTCCACGTTGAGTTGAATAAAGTTCGATGTCCATCCAGAGCTGCTGTCTAGCATACTTATTTTCCAAGGCCCACAAACTCAAGGGAGTAGTTTCTTACCCGTAACTCCATTTCTCCAGCATTGGTATCCTTCATGGATTCACATGCTGTGAATTCCCAGTCAGGCTGGGAATCCCTGGTTACGTTGATTTACTCATTTTCCTATGGAAAAACTTACCTTGAGTGTCCCATCGACGTCGTTGTGGGTGCCTTTGGTCCCCACCAATAGGACGTTGAGTACATAGATCCGCACCAACAGCTTCCCCTCAGATTTTAACCACTCCAGCTGGAGGATACTTCCCACCCCCTGTAGAGGATGTTTGCCTGGAGGGCGCAGGCTAGAGGGCGCATGTGAATCCAAGAAAGATCCCAGCGCTGGAGAAAGTACAAGAAAATACCCCGGAAGCTGTGAGTTTACCTTACTGGAACAGCCTTTGAAGGACTGCTCGTCCCGTCTGCACGTCTTCAGCATGCTGCTGTTGTAAACAGTAGGGCCTGGTAAATGTGTGAGGCACTGCCCATTGCCGCCTGGCAAATGTCTTTGATGGACACTCCGGACCAGGGAGCCGAAGAGGAAGCCATGGCCCTTGTAGACAGCACTCTAGCCACAATTTGCAGAGGCCTGTTGGCCTTTGTGTGGCAGACGGAAATCGCTGAGGATATCCACCTTGCAATGCCTTGTTTTGAAATGGATTTTCCCTTGTTTGATGGGCCAAAGGCGACAAAAGGCTGTTTGGTCAAGATAATATTTTGATGCCTATTTCACGTCCAGAGAGTGCAGGGCTCTCTCCCCAGGGGAAATGGAGATTTGAAAGAATGCAGGGCAAGTTGTGGTTGCATTCTTGTGAAACAATGATAGCACTTTTAGGATGAAGTGAGGACTGGTGGAAAGTATCGCTTTCGGAGATAAGGAGGATCTACTATTAAAGCTTGTAGTTCTGAAACTCGTCTAGAGGATGTAATGGCTATTAAGAATGCCACTTTCTAGGTCACAAACGTGATGTGTGCTGTGGATAGAGGTTTGAAAGGAGTTTTCATAAGACCGGAAGGACAAGCTCCATGCCAGTGGAATCCGTTTCTTTGGAGGAAAGGTATGAAAAAGCCCCTTTAAGAAGTGTTTGAGTAGCCTGTCGCTGTAGAGAGGAGGTGATCCTCTTTTCCTTGTGAAACTAGAAATTGCTGCCAAGTGCCTCTTTATAGAGGGGATCGCTAGACCTTTTGCCAAAATGAGATGTTAGGAAAGAACCTGTTGGTGTTTTATTGCCAGTGGTTGAAGGTTTGGCTACTGTGCACACCATGTACAGAACCTTTTCCATTTGTGGTTGTAGGAAATGTTAGTGGACAGGTCCCTAGCCGCCGCTAGAATACACTGGCAGTCTTGAAGGATGCCATGCTGTTAATTTTAGGGAACCCAGGTCATGATGTAGAAGCAACCTGCTGTTCCGCGGCAGGAGATTGGCGTGAGATCCTAGATGAACTGGATCATCCGTAGCCAGTTGAAGGAGGTCAGAGAACCAGGTCTGTGTAAAGACTGGAGGAGGGGTGTCTACTCCTGCTCTCTATATTGCAGAGCAGAGGCACAGAGGACCCCAGCCAAGATTCGCTATAGGGTAGCTATGGACGAGCAATCAAGTCTTAACCTCTCAGGAGGTGATGCAGGCTGATTCTTAAGTATAGTGTAGTCCCCAAGCACCCACAAAGGAAAGTCTGTTAAGTTAAAACACTGCTCTTTATAAATTTAAGTTCCCTTTATGTACAATATCACAATAAAACACTTTGTGCTCCGACAATTCTAAAATGGTAAATATATACAGTTCTAGGTAGCACCACTATTACTCCGATTCCATTAAAATGCATCAACTGTACTCAGTTCAAATAACATACAAATCAATACAGCAACACTATATCAACCATAGATTTAGTAGGAAAACAAGTTGGTTAGACAATTGGCAGAATACTCGGACCCTAAAACTAGGCACAGTTATGTATGAGGATCCCCCCCCCACCTGGGCAACCTGTAAATGAAACTGCACTAAGAGCCCAGACCAGATATGGTCTATTAGAGTCTTATCTCCTATAAAAGTTCTAGTGACCCAAAGTACCTGGTTTCGTAGAGTTATTTTCGGTGAGTCGTCGACAGGCCATTCTTGAGCCCACTCCCTTTAAGGCAGGAGCCGCGGGTCGCCGAGATTCGGTGAAGAAAGAGGTGAACATTGTCGTAGAGGGAGCACCTTCGATCTTCGTGGTGCTCGTTGACGAAAGCTCGTGAACATTCTGTGAAGAAGAGGCATGCAGAGCACCTCGACGTCGAATGTTCGTTGCCGGAAAGAATCAATGAAGAACTTTGGCCCAGGAAGGGCGTCGGGTCGTCGGCGAACGGGACGTGAACCACGGCTGGCTTCAGTAGTTTTGTCGGCGTCTGAGATCTTTGGGTGGCGGGAAACCCACTGGCGGTTTCTCCTCTGTCGTCGGGGGCCTTGACTTTCTCTGGCAGGACGAAAGCTGTCGACGAGGATGAGCAAGGGTGTACTTGGATCAAATGTTCTTCGGCAAAGGGAGCACTGCGGCTCTGGTCGAGGACGGCTGTCCGGTATTTCTCTTCGTTCTCCTCAGCGGTCCCCTTCTCCGGTCAGCAGCCTTTCGTAGGTCTGTCTACCAGGGAGCTATGGCAAAGATCAGCTGGTGCACGATGGTCCCTCGAACCTCGGAAAGAGGTCTCCTAGCCAGGTCCTCTCTTGGATCAGTTCTTGAAGGCACATCAGCTTTCAGAATGCAACGAAGGGAACCTTCTTCTGGCTCAGCTTCAAGAGTAAGCATCAACTTCAGCTTCTGAACGATTTCTAGCAGTGAGAGGCCCCCAGATATAATATTGATCGACCCATTCACTCTGCTGGGTCACACTCAGGCAACCACTCACTCAGAAGGGCAGTCAGGCAAGCAAATCAGGTGCATGGTGCATTCAGGCCATTCTTCTCCATCCAAGCACTCTGCCATTCAGCACTACACACTGCAATCATACCAGTTTCAAATAGGGCTGTCTCAGTCATTGTGTCAAACACCAGATACTAGACACCCATAACACAGAATGTATATTCGTCACACACTCCATTCACCCATGTCCCACCCCACGGGCGTACCCACAACAAACAGTCATTGGGAAGGCTCCAGCCGATCTGGCCTGGACTTCCCCACAAAATTATATATGGAACTTCCACTCAAAAGCCAGTTAGGGGGAAGGGACAGAGTCAGGGCTTCCCGGGACTTCAGGAACAGTAAGGTAACAGGTGATAGAAAGCAAGAGGCCACGGTCAGACAAGATTACCACCACTCACTCTCTCAAAAACCCTAAAATGGTGGACATGCCCCTACAACATAGCAAAGGGGATGCCCCTTGTGGAGCTCAACTACCATCTCACGATTGTGACCGATGCATCCCTGGCGATATGGGGAGCTCACCTAGATGAACATCAAGTCAAAGGCCTGTGGAGCCCCGAAGAATACGTCCTCCACATAAATGTGCTGGAGCTGCAGGCAGTATATTGGGCCCCAAAATCTTTCCTCCCGCTAATCAAGAATTTGGTGGTACGAGTCCTCACAGACAACACAACCAC
The DNA here is from genome assembly GCF_040938575.1 of Ambystoma mexicanum. NCBI lineage: Eukaryota > Metazoa > Chordata > Amphibia > Caudata > Ambystomatidae > Ambystoma > Ambystoma mexicanum. The sequence goes on from NC_090931.1 coordinate 871,093,620, forward strand.
AAGGTTTTATTTGCGGTAAAAAAGCAGAGAGCGGTCAAACGCCCTGTTCCAAGGAGCGCAGACCATTTGGCACTGGGTCATTCACATCAACATTCTGCTTCAAGTCTGCCACCTCCCGGGAATACAAAACAAATAAGCGGACACCCTCAACAGGGATTTGTCGCAGTCCCATGAATGGCAACTACACAATGACCAAATATCCCAAATCTTCTCGACATGGAGTCGTCCTCCCCTGGACCTCTTCGCCACTCAGAGCAACAAGCAGTGGATGAAATTCACAAGCAGGACCCCTCATCCCGACTCTCGGGGACGCATTCTTGTTCCCATAGACCGGCATAAACGCATTTGTGTTCCAGCTGTTCCCTCTGTTAGGCAGAATCCAGTGCAGTTCCCTTAGGGAGCACTACAGAAGATTAAGACTACAGGTATATGCAAGAAATCCCCTTTGGTATCAGTCTGTAACACAAACATTTAGTTGGTAGCTGTGGCTAAGCAGTGAGACTTATCTCAAGAGGGAGATGAGCAGTATTCAGGGTTTACACATTAGGGTCTCAGTACTATGGAACAAGGAAACACGGACCAAATCTTTGTATCAAAAAGAATATATATATTTATTTTACACACTCTGATGTTCACACACAAATCACTATTACTAAAGCAAGTTAAATTAGTCCAGAAAGATATACCACACTCCCTATTTGAATTGTAGACAAGTTTGAGCAAGAGTGAAAACTGAGCAAAACGGCACAGTGAAAACCAAGCAGAAATGGCACTCTAGCAATTTCTCAAAAGGGAGGGAAAGGACACGTTATACAGGTTTAGACTCTTTAACACACCAGCAACACTTCCCAAGTAGATTGTGAACAGACAAGGCAGTACTTCAGCATATGCAATAATGAGGTGAAAACCGAGTAAAATGGCACTTCACAAGTTTAAAAAAGGGGAAGAAAAAGGGTGGTGATAAGAGTTAGGTGCACCAACACATTTCTAGGTGAGAAGCAATCTAGAGAAGGCAGCTGTAACAGATTTAGCCAGAGTCAAAAGGCTTGTGCCAGTGTCAATGGTACAAGGTGATGTGCCCAGGATCAAACTGTTCAAGTAGCTGCAGTCAGGTCTTTGTTTAACGATTCGAAAAGGCGGTTGCAGAAGGTGAAAGACAATGTTAGATGATAGGGGCGGCCAACCCAGTAGGTAAGTAAAGGATTTAAAACACCTTTAGCGATACCCAACGAAACGGGAGGCCTGGCGGAACAATGTACCTTTAAAGTAGAAGAGGCTCCGGCGGTGGCGGTAGTTGCTGGCAGTTGCTGCAGTTTGGGAAATCCAGCAGAGGAAGAGAGGCTCTCATCGTGGAGGAAGGTTCGAGTTACTGCACTGCCCAGGGATGAAACCAGCCGCGTTGCTGCCAAAACAAATAAAAGGTACGCTCCTTTAAAACGCGGTCCTGGTGGACGGGTGCCTGGTTATCCGGTCTCCGAGTGCAGGGCACTGGCGATATGACCAAGGCAGGTCCTGGAAGGCGATTGACGAACTGGTTGGCCCCACCAGCTCAAGGGAAGAAGACTCTTGCAGAGTAAGATCTTCTCAAGTCGTGGGAAAAAAGTGGTGAGGATCTGCAGCAGGGCTTCACCAGTGGTTCAGTCGTTGCAGATGTCTTCAGCTTCTCTCCTCTTCGATTTCTTAGATCCAGTGGCGACTTCTTGTCCTCCAGTCCTCAGGACCCTGCTTTTATGCAGCAAGACCACCATTCATACAGCCTAGCTGTCACTCACACAGTGGGGAGGCTCTCCTTGCGGGAGAATGCCCCCCCCCCCCAACCTATCAGGGCAGAGTGCGACTTGAGTTGCGTAGGCAACCCTGCCCAGGGTGCCTATTCCCCCTCCCACATATCCTGTCTACCCCAGACCCAGTGGCGCCGAAGGAAGGGCTTCTGTGCAGAAGCCAGCCAAAAGGACGAACAAAGGATCCCCGACCTGGGTTAGGATTATAGAGAAAGACACAAGAAAGAAATATTAAAGTTGTGGCAATAAAATCCTACCGGAGTAAAGTTATTAACATAAACCGGCGGTATGTTAGAGGCTGTCAGTAAAAGTGGTAGCCTTGAACAATGGGAAAATGCCATAGGGAAATATTCGCGGTCGAATATTTACGGTAGCAACCACAGCCACCAGCAGAAACTTTTGAGAGAGGGACTGTACGGTACCCCCTCGAAAATGAACACTAGGGAAAAACTATTAACTCTTTCCAGTACTTCCATAGTAAGATGGGTTGTACTGGCTTAGTTCATAATTGACTAGTAAAGTCAATGGGGACTTAACATGCCTTGGGAGACAGTAGTCAGTCCCAGGGTATGGAGTCTATGTTTGGGGGTCGCTATGACACCTCTGTGGTACAGCACGGAGGGTGCTGTGTAACACACATGTTAGAAAGATGATTCCAATGAGGGTGAGAAAAACCCCATAGACCATAAGCACACAAGATAGCCTAAAACACACACACTAGCAAACTGTCTAAGAGTGGGAAAAAAAGGGTCTCGCTCATAGCAGGAGAAAAAAATAAACCCTTCAAATCCAGCAAAGTTGCTGGGGGACTCTACTGGTAAGGGAAATTAGCCTTAGAAGAGAATTCTCCCTAAAACCCTCTCATCAGGAAAACAATCCAGATGACAGGCAAATATCACTGCAAAATAATCCTGGTTGCGCCGTACTGGCCCTGACAAACGGATGCTGGAAATACATCGGAGGGACAAGGCCTTCGAGTCCTTTATTGCTTTTTCATGTATGTTCTGTCTTGTTTTCTGCGCAGGAGTTCATGTGTGGTGCGGCTCTTCCTCTTTCTGGTTTGGTGTACAGACCCTTGGGATACCCTTATGGCACCCATGGGTGGGGGTACAACCCTGTGCCCCTAGTTTATGTTTTTGGTCACCTTTGTGTGGCTCACAGAGCCATGTATGGGCTGGTGGAAGCTCCATGCTTAATTTTACAGGTGCTCCGAGAATCCTCCCTTGTGAGATACCCAGACCCTGCCATTGGAATCATTGGAATCAGTTGATTCCTGATAGGAGACAAGATGGCCCCTGTGGTTCTTGTTTTCCATCGCCCATTACCTTGTTCCCAAAGTCCTGGGAAGCCCGGACTCTGTCCATTCCCCCTGACTGGCTGTTGGGGTGAAATTCCATATATGGCATTGTGGGGAACTCCAGGCCAGACTGGGGTATGCCTATGGGGTGGGACCTGGGTGAATGGAGTGGGTGACGAATACTCATTTCATGTTATGTTGTCTAGTGTTAGGCAGAATTATATCGTCGTGCGGAAGTGATGGCCACAAGGAACGCTGTTTTCCACAACATAAATTTCAATGGTGCCGAGTGCAGAGGCTCGAATGGCAGCGCCATGAGCCTGGTCAGCACCACGTTGAGCTCCCACGCCGGGGACGGAGTCTTCACCGGCGGGAACGATCGGACAGTCCCTTCATAAATTCCTTCACCAGGCGATGTGACCACAGGGATGACCGTCCCGTAGTTCTGGTGTAGCGGGAAATTGCTGCAAGATGGATCTTAATGGAGGCGTGAGCTAGCCCCGCCTTGGCCAGCGACAGCAGGTACGGCAGCACTTGAGGGGCCGTAATTCGCAGAGGGTTAATCTTCTGTGCATGGCACCAGACAGAAAACCTCTTCCACTTGTTTCCGTAGCACTTTAGAGTTGAGGATGCCCTGGACTTTGCAAGCACCTCCTTGCAGTCCACCAGGATATCGTACCCTCCAACCTCTAGTGATGCAGGAGCCAGGCCTGCAAGTTCAGCGACTCCAGGTCGTGATGGAGGATGGCGCCTCCTTCTCTGGAGAGAAGATCTGCGTCCGTCCACAGCCTGATTGGGGGTGTGGGGGGCGCTGACAAGTCCAGAAGGTCCAGGTACCAGATCTGTCTCAGCCACACCGGTATGATGAGGATCATCCTGCAATGGGACCTCTCGAGTTGGTTGAGGAGTCTGAGCAAAAACTGCAACGGAGGGAACGCATAAAGGAACAGGCCATCCCAGGGGAACGAGAAAGCATTGCCCATGCTCCTCGGCTGGGGAAACCTGTTGGCGAACCTCTGGCACTTGGAGTTCGTGGGTTTGCCCCATCGCTGGAAAAGTCGATTCACTTGATCCTGACGCAGCTCCCACTCGTGGCACAAGCGCAGCTCCCTGCTGAGTGAGTCGGCGATGACGTTCTTTGTTCCTGCTAGATGGAAGGGCACCAGAAAAATCCCCTGGGCGACGTCCCAGTGCCACAGATCCTGGGCCTCCTTGGACAGGGCTGTGGATGTGGTGTCTCCCTGTTTCCGGATGTAGAACATCGTGGTGGTGTTGTTGGTGAAGATACTCACCACCTTGCCCAGAACACTGCTCGGACCTCCAGGATGTTGATGTGGCGTGACCTCTGCTCTGGGAGCCAAAGGCCTCTCGCGTGCAGATCTCCGGTGTGCGCTCCCCATCCCTCCAGGGAGGCGTCCGTCACGGTCTCCGGATGTGCCAGGGTCTGAAAGTCCTTGCCTGCCGCGAGATGCGCGCGGGTGCCCCACCATTGAATCGCTTGGCAGAAAACCTCGTTGAGCTGGATCCTGTCTTCGAAGCTGCCCGTCGCTTGCATCCAACGGACGTCGAGGAACTCTTGTAGAGGGCGCATCCGTAGCCTGCACAGGTGCACCAGGTAGATGCATGAGGACATCATTCCGAGCAGGGACTTGATGGATCTCAACCTGGCCACGCCCGTGGCTAGCAGGCACTGCACCTTGCCCAAGATGGCTTTCGTCGTCCTCTCCGAGGGCGAGGCCAATCGCGCCACTGTATCGAGCTTGGCTCCCAGAAACAGTGCGACCTGTGACGGGAACAGGTGGGATTTCGAGTAGTTGGAGAATCCCAGATTCGTGAGAGGTTGGACCGTCTCTGTTGGGTGTTCGACGGCGAGTTCTCTTGTCCTTGCACGGATGAGCCAATCGTCCAGGTAGGGGTAGACGTGGATCCCCCGCAGATGCGCTGCCACTGGTGCGAGGCACTTGGTAACACCCTGGGTGCCGACTTCAGCCCGAATGGAAGGGCCTTGAATTGGTAGTGCCGCCATTGGACTATGAATCTGAGAAACTTTCGATGTCCTTTTATAATGGGGATGTGGAAGTAAGCATCCTCCAAGTCCAGCGACGATAGGAAGTCGCCCTCCTCCAGCTGTCCCAGCACGTGCTGGAGGGTGACCATCCTGAACTTTTGTGCCTTGATGCATTTGTTCAACCGACGTAGGTCCAGGATGGGGCGCCAACCGCCTGTCTTCTTTCTGGCGAGGAATTATCTTGAGTATACTCCTGCGCCCCGGAGCCTCGTCGGGACGAGCTCGATGGCGCCCTTCTTGAGCATCGCCCTTACTTCTAACAGTAGGTGAGGGATCTGATTTTCCTTCCTGGCCACGGGAGGAATGCGGGGGCACTTCCTTTGAAATACGAGTGTGCCCGTGGGCCAGGGCATCCAGCACCCAACGGTCAGATGGAGATGGACTCCCACACGCTGACGAACTTAGTCAGCCGGCCTCCCACTGGGGTGCACCGCTGGGGGCCGACGCTACGGCCGGTTCAGTCCTGCTTGGCGGCGGCCTTGCCGCCTTGGCCTCCTTGGCGACGACGACGAGATCCTCCTGACTTCCTGCGTCCTCTGTAGGCCTCCTGCGACGAGGAGCGGGTCGCCTGGCGGTACGGCAAGGAGACGCCGCTAGATCCCTTGGAGGCACCCTGTCTGCCTCCGGCATTCCGAAAGGGCGGCCGTTTGCCGCAACACTCCCAAGGCCGAAGCCGTCTCCGTGTCCGTCTTGATGGCCTGAAGTGACTCATCCACTGTTTTTCCAAAGAGGTTGTTCCCGTCAAAGGGCATGTCCAAAACTTGCACATCCTGGCAGAAATCAGTTGCCTTGAGCCATCCCCACCGTCGAAGGCAAACACTGTTGCCCAACTGGCAGAATCGGGTGTCAGCAATATCCGTGGCCACCGTTATGGCGTGGTCCGACTTCACCTCACCTTCCTGCAAGATCTCCAGGGCCTCCGACCTCTTGTCGTCCGGTAGGAAGTCCAGCAGGGGAGCAATCTTGTACAACAGCTCCCTGTCGTAGTGGGCCACAATCGCTAGGGTGTTGGCCGCCTTAATTGTCGTCGCCGCAGACGAGATGTCTCGTCGTCCCATGGCGTCCAGCTTCTTTCCCTCGCAGTCAGGTGGGGAGGTCGAAGTTGAGGATGACGCCCCCGAATCCGGGGTCGGCTGTTCCCTAAGTCACAAAGGGGTGGAATCGGGGACCCAGTACTACTACTCGCACCGATCCCTCTTGGCAGGCATCATGGACGGGTTCTTCAGGAGAGCAAGTCCCTCCTCCCGGATATCGTCAATCAACGGACCCACAAGGACAGTCTTCCTCTTGGCCTGGCGCCGCTGATAGAGGAAACCTTCCTTCTGTTCCTCAGGGCAGAGCTGAAAAAGCTTGGATGCCCTGACAATCAGGGCGTGGAAGGAGCCAATTTCGTCTCACGGGGAGGCCCGAGTGAGTGGTGATGGAAGGCCCATCCCGTCACCACCTTCGTCATCCGTCCCCATGTCATCCCTAGGATCAGGGGATGGTGATGAAGGATGAGGGGGCCGCGAGGGCTGGAAAGGCAGGGGTGGTGGGGGATGAACTCGCCTCCACTTGTTTGGAGGGCTTCCCGACAGGCCTGGTTCTGTTGGGTCATCAGTTGGGGGGAGGGGCAATCTCGTCCGCATCTCCGTGCATAAGGTTTGGATTGCCATCAAAATGTCCTGAGGCTCGGGCACTGGCTGCGACGGGCGCAATGGTTGTTCCTCCTCCACTGGAGTCTCGTCGGCGCCACCGTCGCCCTCTTCGTCCGCCTCCTCGGGGATCCCCCCGTGGGACTGGACCTCCTCGAACCTCTTGTTGAGGCCCTTCACGACTTCAACCAGCTCCTCCTCAGAGGCTGCATGTGTGTCCGTGACGGCCACCGGCCCTCCCCGCTCTTTTTCCCCAGGGGTCTGATCGATGGGCTGAAAAGAGGATTCCCTCCGTGGCGGCAGAGAAACTCTGAGCCCCAAGGTCGCCTCCACTGGGTTAGCCTATACAGGCTTCGCCAGGACCGACGCAACTCCCTCAATAGAGGCCTTCACTGGGTGAATCAAGGCCTTTACCACATTGGGCGTGCTTAAGGCCTTCGCCTTGGGGAGGGGTCACCGCCTCGCTCCCCCTCGGCTGATCCCTTTGAGATCGACTGGGGCCTCTCCAGAAGCTTAGCCGGGTTCTCCGATTTTCTCATCCCCGAGCCAGAGAGTTGGCTCGTGGTTGATGGTGTCGGTGAAAGTGCGCCCTGCCTGGCAGCAAAGGAGCCCGACCCTTCGGCGCTCCCGGTGCCTGCGAACTCACAGTGCTTTGCCTTCTGTTGGGCCCCTGTCGCCGGGGCGCCCTCACAGGACTTAGAAGACCGCTCGGACTTCTTATCACCTGCTGGGCCCTTCTCCAGGCAGCTGGCGAGGCGGGTCCCTCAGTCCATTCCGACAGGTTCCTGCAAAACACACAGTCCTTTTCAACATGCGTCTCGTCTTCATGAAGGCAGTAGAGACATCTCAAATGCTCATCCTCCTTGAAAACATTCTGTAATCCGCATACAGGGCAGTTCCTGAACAGCTTGGATCTGGGTGTCGAGCTTCCCTTGTCCTGGGCCATGTCCACGAGGTAGGCCTCAGATCATGTGGAATCCTCCAAGAAGCGCAACTCGACGAGAACTTCGCGCTTGAGGGGCGTAGAAAATTCCGAAACGGGTCCCCGTTGGTCGGAAGTAGAAACGGTGGAGCTTGAGGCTCGATTGGCGAAAAAATGAGATTAAACTCTTTGAAAAAACACAAACGCAGTAAAAGCTCGAGAGCTATAGCACAAGGACTCCCAACACTTGAACGTGCGGTAAAAATCTGAGGATGGCTGCCAGGGGCGGGGCTTCGGGAAAGGGCAGTCATTGGCTGGCGGCAGTATGACCCAGAGACCTGTGATTGGTTACTACTAAGAAAGAGATCAGAAACGAAACTGATACTGATCTTTTCTTTACTGAGGATTCCCAGCCTGACGACGGAGAATATTCATGAGCATGTGAATCCATGCCAGACCCCATACTGGAGAAGTTAAGCTCACAAAATGAAGTGGGAGCAAAATGGCACTCCAGCAATTTAAAAAGGGAGAGAAAGACAAAGTTAACAGAAATTGAATCACACCAACAGGCAAGTACTCAGGGCAATTGAACAAGAGAGACTACAATGATAGAATCAGGTAGAAAAGGCTTAGCGCCAAAGTCAATGGGTCAAATGTCTTTTGCTCAAGATCACACAGTTCAGGGTAGTTTGCGGTAAAGTTCGTGCCAGAGATTCCGGACGAGGTTGGTTGGTAGAAAAGTTAGTTCAAAGAGAAGGACAATCCCTTGGTTTGGAGAAAGATTTCAACCACTTTCACCGCGGTTGAACGAAACGAGCAACCGGATTTGCACAGTACCTTAAAACGGAGAGGGAGCTGTAGCTGAGGCGGATGTTCCAGGTAGTTCCTGCAGGCTCACGGCTCCTGAAGCGACTGTCGGACTGACAAGAAGTAGAAAGACTGGAGGGTCCTTCACTACCCAGGGAAGAAAGCAGCAGCAGAGCAAAGCAACAAATAAAAGGTGCGCTCCTTAAAACCCTAGCAGGGTCCGACCTTCCTGTAGCTCTGTACAGTGAATTCCACCAGAGGAGGGGTCCTGGCTTGCAGTTTGGGCGAACTGGTTGGTCCCGACAGCTCAAGGGAAGAAGATTCCTGGAGGATCTTCTCTGTCGTCGGATTCTGAAGAATCGGACCAGCAGCAGGGCTTCACCGGGCGGTTCAGTCGTTGTAGGGGTCCTCTTCCATCAGCTTCTCGTTGGTTCTTTCGTTCCAGTGGTGACTCTGCCTTTACAGTCCCAGAGACCTGCTTTTATGTAGTTTTCCCCCATTCATACAGCCTGCCTGTCAATCACACAGCAGGGTGGCTGTCCTGGGAAGGACAGTCACCCAGCCAATCAAACAGGAGTGCGACTTGAGTTACCAAGGGAACTCATGGCATGGGTCCTAAAAGCCCTCCCTCACATCCTGACTACACAGACTTTCAGATGCCTTAAGGAGGGTTTATGTGCAGAAGCCCGCGAAAAGACTGAACAAAGGGCCCAGACCTGGTTTGGCGAACAAGAGTAAAACACGAGAAAGACATTTACAAAAAAAAATGGCGAATAAACCCAGCCGGAACTGTAATAAAATATATATGGTCAAGCGGGTTTATGTTTGAGGCTAATATAATAGCCTAAAACAATACCATGATTATATAAGATAACCGCGGAATAAAAAATAGGGTAGATATCACTGCCATCAGCCAAGTCTTAGTGTAAAGGGAGTGAAACAATGCTCCAAGAGAAAAAGGGATAAGAATGAACCCTTTCCAATACTCCATGTAAGATGGGGTGTACTGGGTCTGTGGTTTATGTGACTAATATAAAGTTAATGGCAACTTTATCTTTTCTGGGGGACAGCAGTCAGCCCCAGAAAATGGAGTCAGTGGGAAGTCTCAAAGACAACCCTGTGTCGCTGCACTGAGGGTGCTGTGTAACACACATGAAAAAAGTGAGGCTATGGAGTAGGTAAGGCTCCATTGCCCAAGATCACACAAAAAGTAGAAATACACACAGCAAAACACATGTAAGAGTGGGAAAAAAGCCTCACACACTTACCAGGTGAAAAAAATAAACTCTAGAAATCCAGCAAAGCTGCTGAGGGACTCATTAGGTAAGGGAAATTAGCCATTTATGAGAATTCTCCCTAACATCTAGAATCTGGTGTGTGGCACAATGACTAAGACAGCCCTGCCCGAAACTGGTATGAATGCAGTGCTGAGTGTTGAATGGCTGGGTGCTTGTCAAAATCCACATTCCGTGTTGTGAGTGTCTGGATGGAGAAAAATGGCCTGACTGCACTGTGAGCCTGATCGGCTGCCTGCCTCAATGCCCTTCTGAATGATTGGTTGCCCGAACGTGACCCAGCCGAGTGAATGGGAGATCAACAGTATATCTGGGGACCTCTCACTGATGGAAATTGTTCAGCAGCTGAAGTTGATACTTTATGCTTAACCTTGAAGCCCACTGGATGAAGAATTGCTGCTGCTGTCATTCGCCAATCTGAAAGCTGCTGTGTCTTCAAGGAACTGATCCAAGAGAGGACCTGGCTAGGAGACCTCTTCCCGAGCTACGAGGGACCATCGTGCACCAGCTGATCTTTGCCGAAGCTCCCTGGACGTCAAACCATTGAAAGGCTGCCGACCGGAGAAGGGGACCACCGCGGAATCACGAAGTGTTAGGCAGAAACCTGTGCAGTTCCCTTAGGGACCACTGCAAAAAGTTTAAGTCTACAGGAGTAAGCAGTAAACCCAATTGGTAGCAGTCTGTACCACCCAGATTTACCTGGTAGCTGTGGCTGAGCAGTCAGACCTCTCAAGAAGAGTTAGGCAGTATATAGAGTATACACAATAGGGCTAAAAATACAGTAGAACAAGCAAACACTGACCAGAGCTTTGGTATTACAAGTATATAATTATTTATTTAAAAGCACACTTATGAAAATACACTGGCACTAATATATCAAGCAAGTTCAAACGCAGTCACTATAAGTATATACACCTCCCTAATTAATTATTCGACGAGTCTAGGTTAAGACACCACTTATTTGGCAAAACAGAGGTGAGCGTGTAACCGTAGATGGCACTCCAATAATTTGTTTAAAAAGGGAGAGAAAAGGCAGAGTATGGAAATAACACAGAACCAACACTTTTAAGAAACCCACAAGTCAAGAAAGGCAGGGCTACTGTAGAGCCAAAAGTTCATAGGCCAGGCCCACTCTTGGAGAGAGCAAGGCGGAATGTGCCCAAGATCACACAGTGGAAATGCACTCAAAGTCTTTGCAGAAAAGTAAAAAAGAGGTTAGATCAGTTCAGAAAGGCAAAGTTAGCAGGTCTGAGGTCAATCCAGTTAGAAAGTCGAGGATTTACGGGACACCTTGGACAATCTGTTGCAAGGGAGACCAGGTGGGACACAGTACCTGAAATGGTGAGAAAGATCCAGCCGTGGCAGTTGTTCCTGGCAGCGGGTGCAAGCTGGAGGTCGTTGCACTGCCAGGGAAGAAACCAGCCGCGTATGCCTCCCCTACGACATCGGTGGCGGTGAATGGGGGATACTCACGTTGGTTCCCCCTTGAAAGAGGTACGAGACAAGGCTGTCCACTGTCGGCGATATTGTTCGTCATGTCCCTTGAACCGCTGGCGCAGAAACTAAGAAATGACGGTAGAGTCAAGGGCATCACGGTGGGAGAAAGAGAGTACAAACTGGGGCTATATGCGGATGACATCTTGCTTCATTTGACCGACCCCTTGGCCTCAATCCCAGCTGCGCTTGAAATAATTGAGGAATACGGCGCGCTGGCCGGCCTAAAAATCAATACGGAGAAATCAGTCCTCCTCCCGATTGATAAGAGTAGAGATTCTGAGATCGCACGCTTTGCCCCGTTGGGAGTCCAAGTCAGCCTCACTACCCTCCGTTACTTGGGCGTTAATGTTACCCGTGACTTCGATTCCCTATATGGTGCTAACTTCCCCCCACTGCTACTTGCCTTACAGAAAGATAGCCAACGGTGGTCTAAACTCACAATCTCCTGGATGGGTCGTTTAAATGCCATAAAGATGGTCTTTCTCCCCAAGATATTATATTTGTTCCAGATGCTCCCCGTTAGGTTGCCCCCGGAATATTTCGTAGATGTGCGAAAAATGTTTTTGTCCTTCTTGTGGCAGGGCCAAAGACCCAGAATCCCAAGACCCTTACTCCAGCTCCGCAAAGACAACGCGGGAGTAGGCCTCCCGGACATGGAAACATACTACAGGGCGGCGCAACTTAGAGTCCTTGTCCCACACTTTAGGCAACGCTCGGAACCCCAGTGGATAGCCTTAGATAATTACCACCTTCGTCCCTTTATTGTGCCTGAATGGTTATGGGTCCCCAGATCCCAGTTACGTGAAAGTGTTAGATCTCACCCTATCCTAGGTACATTATGGGCTATTTGGAGACCAGGCAAGAAAATGGTTGGAGTCACGACGTGGCCATCCCCCCTGGGTCACCTTTGGTCTCCAGGGATCCGTGACGCCATACCGGAACCGGGAAGCTACGAAACATGGTACCAGGCGGGGCTGGAAAGAGCAGGCCAATTATGGCGTGGGGGAACCTTCGTAACTATACAAGAGCTCCAGGAAGCGCTTGGCATAGGAGCACTCTCGGTCTTCCTCTATCTGAGACTCAAAGGGGTGATGACAAGGCCTGTATGGAAAGACCAGCTGCAGAGGGACCTTACCCCTTTTGAGGCGATCCTTGATCGATGTACAGGCTCCAGTGGTCTGATCAGTGCTATGTATTCGGCCATGATCGAGACTGACATCTCCCCTTCTTTGGTGCTCAAGGGCAGATGGGAGGCGGATATGGGCAGACAGATCTCCGAAAAGCTGTGGCTACACATCTGCAGACGCACTGCGAAGTCCTCAATATCCTGCCAATACAAATTGCATGCTATAAAACTTTTGTATAGATGGCAGTATGACCCGATCAGGCTCGCCAAAATGTACCAAGGTGTTAGTCCATACTGTTGGAGGGGTTGTGGGGAGCGGGCTGGCTACTGGCATATGTGGTGGGGGTGTACCATGGTCCAGACTTACTGGTCGGAGGTTCTTAGCTGGATCAGGGACCTGGATGATGAAGAGAGGGTGAAGCAACCAATGTTTGTCCTCTTCGGTCTGATCGAAACAGGAGACGACGTTGTAAAAGCGCCTAGGATGGTACAGGGCCTCCTGATGGCTGCGCGAGCTTGCCTCACCATGGTTTGGAAGCGGCCCAAGCTCCCTAGTAAAACCGAATGGCTTGGGGTGGCACAGAATCTCTACAGAATGGACTGCCTGACCGCCACGTTACGCGGAGATCGTACTAATGTTGAAAGTGCCTGGTCTGAGTTTAGAGCCAAGCATGCCCCGTAAAGACAAAGTGTGCAATACATTGTTGTGATTTGTGCCAATAATAGTAACAAATGAAGATTTTTGTTGTGGCGGCTCTCTGAGTTGCGTTATGTGTAATGGTCGGTCATCATACTCATATTCGAAGTTCTCTGGTGTTGTCTCGCTGTGCAAGGAGGTTTCCCAACCATTTATTTGGAGATATTAGAGAAGGGGGGGGAGGGGGGAGGGGGAGGGGTGCGACTGGGCGTTGTTGTTCTTGTTCACTATACTGTTCACTTTTCAGGAAATACTGTACAGGATTTATGTTGATGATACTTCTCTCTTGTGCTCTTTCTACTTATACACTGAAATTTCTTCATCTCAATGTAAGTGAATGTTCAACTTGTATAAACTCAATAAACTTTGAATTTAAAAAAAAAAAAAAAAAGGTACGACCCTTTTATTCGCGGTTGTGGTGAAGCGTTGCTATTCTGCCACCGGGGTGCTTGGCACGGGCGATTCGACCACGAGACGTCCAGGAAGGCGAAAAAGGCGAACTGGTTGGTCCCACCAGCTCTAAGGGAAGAAGACTCTCCTGGAAGAAGATCTCCTCTGTCGTCGGGGAAGTGGTGAGTTCGTACAGCAGGGCTCCACTGGTGGGGTCGTCATTGTCGATGGCTGAGCTTCTCCCCTCTTCGGATTCTTTAGGTCCTGTGGCGACTTCTGAAGTTCCAGTCCCCAAAGCCCTGCTTTTATCCAGAAAAACCCCCATTCAACAGCCTAGCTGTCACTCAAACATGCTAAGGGGTGAGCCGGCCGGCTCACCACTGGGCCAATCACACAAGAGTGCGAATTGAGTTGCCAAGGCAACTCAGTCTAGGGTGCCTAATCCCCCTACCACACATCCTGTAGACCCCAGACAGAGTGGCACCATTTGGAGGGCTTCTGTGGAGAAGCCTGCCAAAAAGTGGAACGAAGGGCTCGACTTGGGTTAGAGTTTCAGAGGCAAACACAAACGCCATTTTAAAACAGAGTCCTGGCAAAAAGACCCAACCGGGGAATAAATATTAAATAAATAACCCAGCAGTATCTTTAAAACATTGACTCAAGGTTTCAGGTAGAAAAATATAAGTACATTTCTTGTTAAACCATTCGTTATAAACACAACACTTCTATTAAACTTAAACAAAAACCACACGTCAAATATACTACAACTAACCAATTCACTTTGTACAGTATGTTTCAAGGCAAGTATCCTGTGTTTGAATGAACCAGTTATGGTCATTACCGGGAATACGATTGCGATCACTTTTTGACAGTTTGGTCTACTAAATAAACGTGTTTCCGTGACATGAAATGCTACTGGGGCAAAAACACTTAGCACCTGAGATACCCAGAGGGACTTGGAGGCAAAAATCACAGGAAATATTTTGGTTAGGCAGACAGAATCGAGAAACACTCAAGAGACAGGAGTTCAAAAGTCAAAGGGCCGGAGCCAGGGTCAAGTGGCAACGGGGGCCTGTTGCCGAAGATCACACAGTAAGACAGTTCACGATTCAACGTAGCCAAAAGTACTTCGATATTGTCAATGTTCAGAAGCAAAAGTTATAAGGAGGGAAGACAAGGGCAAGCCTTGAAGATGAAGAAAAAGGGATTCCCCCAGTTTCCTCAAGCAGAACACAGTACCTTCTTCCAATGGTGCAGCTGGTGCCCTGGCAGTTGTTCCTGATGGTTTCCTGCAGACCCATGATTCCTGGAGCTTCGTCGTGAAGGACGACATCTGAAGGGGGTCTGCACCACACAGGGATGAAGACGGCAGCAGCGAAAAAGAATAAAAAGGTGCGCTCCTTAAAAACAGGAGAGGCTCTTCAGGTGGCTAATCAGACCACTACAGCAGCATGCAGCGATTTCGACCACGAAGGCAACCTTTGGCTGAAGAAGATGAGCCGAGTTTCTTGTTCTGTAGAAGACTAGGTCTTCGTGGACGACTTGGATCTGTGTTTGTCAGCGGAGAAGACCTTCGACAAGTCGGACGTGGGCTTTGTCGACGGGTGTGAGCCTTTATCCCTCGGTTTTTTCCGAAGGCGTCTTCATCAACGGGATCTTGGACAAGTGTTTAGACCCAGTATGGGACACCTCACTGTTAGCTGGTGTTTTTTTAAACAAGAGAGGAGTGTTTGGCCTTATCGTGGCTCATGGATGATTTTGGCTCACATGTTTTATGTTTTTTCGCCAACGGTTCTTCAGATTTGGATCTCTGAGGTGATGGCGACCTCTTGTCAGAGGGAGTGGTAGCTTTCCCACTCCTTGATGAACCCACTTCCGGCGCTGGGTATGCTCCTTCATTAAGCCAACACATTAGGAGATGGTCTCTGTCCTTAAGGGATTTTTTGTGAAAAACCCTGGGCGATTTCACATTCCTCAGCGTAATGGTTTGGGTAGAGGCAGTAACGCCCGTCTTCGTACACATTGTTTAGGCCGCAAGTGTCACAGGGCCTGAATAAGGACTTTTTCGGTCCAGAGGTCTCCATAGACGTGAACGTATATGTAGCAGTCGGTTGCTCCGGATGGAGAAAAATGAAGAAATATTAATTCTTTTGGAGGAACGTGATTTTCTCTCAGGAGAGAATAACATGAGGAATCCCACTAGCTCGAACAACGGTTGAATCAGAGGAGAAGCTGCTGGGGCGGAGCTACACACTCAACGTCCTATTGGTGGGCACCAAAATAACCCACAACGTTGTCGATGGGACACTCAAAGTGTCACATTTCTCCATGGGAAAATTACTAAATCAAAGTAATCTGGGATTTCCAGATTGACAGGGACTATTCACAGCATGTGAATCCATGAAAGATCCAATGCTGGAGAACTTTAGTTATTTGCCTACTATATGACCATTACTTATAAACATCAATAAAAATATTTTCAAAAAAAGGAAAGGGTTGGATAAAGGCCTCTGTGTCCCCATCCTAAAGAGAGTTTCCCTACCTAAGAAACTAATACTAAACCATCTGTCTCGTCAAAATTATACACTCTCCTTGTGTCCAAAACATGAATCTGTCCTCACACTAAATTGAACAACCGCCAGTAATGAAAGAGTCTCTGATAGAAGTTTGGTGAAAAGTGTTCAAACAGCAAATAAATAGAACAAAATAATCCTTGAATCCAAAGCAGGGGGAGGGCTTACCTTCCCCTGGATATCTCTGCTAGGATGGCAAAAGTGCACCTTACAAATAATGGTTCCTTAAAGATGGAAAAGTGACTCTTTCAAGCAACCAATTCTCGATGATGGCAAAGTGTCATTCAAACATCCACTTCTTAAGGACGGCCTAAGTGTCTTTTCCAAACAATATTTTAAGGATGTTGAAAGTGGTTCTAAAAGATGAGAAGGTGTCTCTTTTACAACAATCACTTCTTACGGAGTATCACCTGGTATAATCTCCTGCCAGGATGCATTTAGTAAGTTCGTCAGATTCCCGGTATACACTCGTGCCAGTTATCTGTTCACAAGGTCTGTAACCTTTGAGTGATTTAGATGGATTACCTGATGGACTCCCATGCCAGGAATTCCCTTCTGGGGTCTGCAGATCCTCAGATATTCTTCTCCCCAAAATGCTTACAGCCTGATGTCCCTTTTCAGCAGGGTTTCTTTTCAATGTTCCCACTGTATATACTTTCTTGGATTAAGGCATTACTTGTCCCAACATTGACATTTCATATATGGAGACTTTCAAGTTTGACCCTTTCACTTCAATAGTATTCATCTGCTTCTGGCAAGATTTGCTTCAGCTTCCCCATATTGCTATCTCTTGTTCAAGTTTTGTCTTTATATTTCTTCATTAGCTTGTGGCAATACTGGCTACAATCTTCCCCATATTGATATCTCAAATGAGGATTTGGGTAAATTTCGTCTGTTTTCAGTTTACTCAATATTCAAAATAAGTTCTTAATGTTTCACATGCAGGTCGGCACTCACCGGTGTCTGGCAATGCCTCCGACCCGTGGTACCCGTGGTACTTTTCTGAAATGAAGCTTTCTGCTTGTGATGGTGTTTCCTGCTGTACATACCTCTCTGCTCTTCTGACTATGCACTTGTCTGCCGGTAAGCCTGCTACTCAACACTCGACTGCGCTGCCGGTAGCTTGTTAGCTGCTGCCAGTTCACCAGCAGTCCCTCTTAAGGTGCCTACAACTTACTCTGTGGGCCAGCACCTCTCCAGTGGGTAGCTTCGGAACACCTCCTCCCACCAGCACGGCCGTTTACGTGCCTCTGCATTCTCCTGTGGCACTGCTCCCATCTGCCTCGCTTCGGTTTCTCGCTCTGGTAAATGCAGACACCATTTTTAAAGGTCTGCATAGGCGGTCCTCCTCGTAACAACTAGTCTGTGTATTCAGTTTAGTGTTTATGATCCATATTAAATCCTTCTTTCTCTTCCTCGTCTCAGTGCTTAAGTTGTTATGGTAGTTGTAGTCCGTAAGACTTAAAGGACTTTGAATTGATTGTTTGGGATTTTTGGTTAGCACAAAACCAGAGACAGGAGATGTGTGTGTTATGTACATATGAGGTGGAAATTGTATTTTGTCCAGAATGTCTGGGAGCAAGGGATGGGAATGGTTTCTTACCTGTAACTCCATTTCTCCAGCATTGGTATCTTTCATGGATTCACATGCTTAGAATATTCCCCGTCGTCAGACTGGGACCCCTCGGTACACATATATAGCCTTTTCCAATCGGAAAACTTCCGACACTTTTGTGTCCTATCTACGTCCTTTTAGGACCCGTCTACGCATGCTCCGTAGGCCGTCCCCGTATAAGAGGCCCGCCCCCGCGGATCCCCTTCAGATTTCGGCCCCTCCAAAGTAGGAAGGGTTAAATTTATCAATTAAATACATTACATTCCGGGGAGGTTGGCGGGCGCATGTGAATCCATGAAAGATACCAATGCTGGAGAAATGGAGTTACAGGTAAGAAACTATTCCCTTCTCCAGCATTGGATCTTTCATGGATTCACATGCTTAGAATAGATTGTATAGCAGTAACACTTGAGACGGCGGTGAGAATGTAGTGTAATATACCCTCAACATACTACACAATGCATATGTACAGTAGGAATAAGTTACCGCATAAAACCTTACCCACCTAAAATAAACTGTCATTAAAAAAGGTAGACAACAGATTCTCCACAGCGTGGAGCTTACCTTACTGAAACAGATGGCGCAGGACAGCTCTTCCCATCTGCACCTCGTCCGCATGCTGCCTGGCAAGGCAGTAGTGGCGGGTAAACGTGTGGGGCACTGACCATGCCGCAGCTTGGCATATGTCCGTCAACGGAATTCCTGCCCATAAAGCTGTTGTGGAGGACATCGATCTTGTAGAATGGGCTCTAGGATGTCCTTGCAGTGGCCTTCCGGCCTTAGAGTGACAAAACGCAATCCTCGATGAGACCCATCGAGCCAATCCTTGTTTAGAGATTGCTTTTCCTCTCGTCGACGGACCATATGCGACGAACAGTTGTCTAGTAGACCTGAATTCCTGTGTACGATGTAGGTAAAATTTCAGAGCCCTCTTAACGTCCAGGGTATGAAGAGCTTTTTCTGCTGCCGATGATGGTGTGGCGAAGAAATTAGGGAGAACAATGGATGAGTGTTTGTGATACACTGTCGGAACTTTTGGGACGAACATAGGTTTAGTTGCCAGGACTACTTTGTCCTTAAAGAATCTTAGGTATGGCGGGTCTACGACCAGCGCTTGCAGTTCCGAGATTCTTCTAGCTGATGTGATAGCAATCAAGAATGCCAACTTCCACGAAATGAATTTTATGTCGGGCGTGGCCATAGGCTCAAAAGGCGGTTTCATTAAGCCTGCCAACACTGTGTTGAGACTCCAAGTCGGGGGGAAACGTTTTTCCGGGGGAAAAGCTCGAAATAAACCCCTCATGAAGTGTTTTACAAGTCTGTCGCTAAATAGAGGAGACGACTGCCTTTTCCTTGTGAACCTCGAGATGGCCGCCAGGTGCACCTTTATCGATGTGAAGGATAATCCCCTCTCCGCCAAGAGGAGCAGGTAAGGTAGAACTTGTTCCGGCGTCACCGACAACGGTTGTAGGCCCTGTTGTCCCCTACACCATTCACAGAACCTCCGCCACTTATAGGAGTAGGATTTGTTTGTAGAAGGGGCTCTAGCCGCCTGCAGAATTTTTTGACAATCCTCCGAAACGTCTAAAGCACCGAACTCCGAAAAGTCAGGAGCCAGGCTGTAAGGTTGAGACTGTCCGGGTCGTGATGCCACACTGTGCCATTGTCCCGGGATAGTAGGTTTGGGGCTTTCGGAAACCCTATGAGATGTTCCAGCGACAGGTGAAGCAGGTCGGAGAACCACGGTTGCCTTGGCCAGTATGGTGTCACTAGAATTAACCGGCAATTGTATCTGCGTATCCACTGTATTGTCCTCCGTATGAGGGGGAACGGGGGAAAGCATAGAGGAACATGTCCGTCCATGGGAAGGAGAACGCCTCCCCCACCGATCCCTCTTGGGGCCATCTGCTTGCAAATTGCTCGCATTTCTTGTTGTCTTTGGTCGCGAAGGCGTCCAGAGGGGGATGACCCCATTTCTCAAACACTTTCCTCAAGTGACCCGTGTCCACTTCCCACTCGTGTATCTGGGTCATGCTTCTGCTGAGGGAGTCGGCTTGGCCGTTCCTCACTCCTGGAAGGTGATGAGCCACGAGGGAAATTTCGTGTTTCGATGCCCAATGCCATGTTTTCTGGGCTTCTATGGAAAGAGTCCTCGATCGTGTCCCTCCTTGTTTCCTCAGATAAAACATGGCTGTTGTATTGTCGGTCAGTATTCGCACTCGCAAACTCTTGATGTGTGGTAGGAACGCCTTCAAAGCCCATCGTACTGCTCTGAGTTCTAACACGTTTAAGTGTAGGAGTGACTCCGTTGGAGACCAGCGACCCTGCGTTTGGAGAGCACCCATGTGAGCTCACCATCCGGTTAGGGACGCATCCGTGACTATGGTTCGCTGAAACTCCGGCTCCTGTAGGGGTACGCCGTTGTTCAGATTGTGGAAACTCTGCCACCACTGAAGGGTCCGAAGCAGCTTGCCGTCGTCAATGGTTATCTTGTCTGACCACGATCCTTGAGCCTGCGACCATCGGTCCGCGAGGAATTCCTGGACTGGCCTCATGAATAGGCGACAGTTTTCTACCAGATGGATGCAGGATGCCATGGCCCCTAGGAGCGAAACGTATTTTCTCACTGAGATCTTGGTGTTTCGCCGTAGTCGGCATGCTTGTTGATTGAGTCTTGAGGTTCTGTCGAGAGAAGGTTTCACTAGCCCTAACTGGGTCTCGAACTGTGCCCCCAGGAATACCAGCGATCTCGATGGCTGCAGAGAGGATTTTTCGAAGTTTATGGCGAATCCCAGCTGTTGTAGAAGCTGCATGGTGGCTTGTAAACTTGTGTTGGTCGACGCTGGGGAGGATCCCCTTACCAGCCAGTCGTCGAGGTATGGGTATACATGGTGGCCTTGCTTCCTTAGCCAGGCCGCTACTGGGGACAGGCATTTTGTGAACGTTCTGGGGGAGGTCTTGAGCCCAAAAGGAAGAACCGTGAATTGGTAGTGAGTCCGCCCTATTACAAATCTTAGGAATTTCCTGTGTTTCCGACACATTGGAATATGGAAATATGCGTCCTGTAAATCCAGGGACGCTAGAAAATCCCCCTCTTGAACGGTGCGGATCACTTCCTGCAGAGTGAGCATCTTGAATTTTAGGCTCTTCAAAGATTTGTTGAGATCGCGTAAGTCTAAAATGGGACGCCATTTGCAGTTCAGCTTTTTTATGACAAAATATCTTGAGTAGACTCCTTGACCTCTCTGTGATGTTGGAACTAATTCTATCACGCCCTTTGCTAACATGAGTGTTAGCTCTTGTTGCAGTATCTTCAGATGGGAATGAGCGGTGAACGCAAGTGGAATTTGGGGAGGGCTGTGTTTGAATTGTAGAGAGTGTCTGTTTCTTATAGTATCCAGCACCCATTGATCCGTCGTTATTCGTTCCCATTCGT
Source organism: Ambystoma mexicanum (assembly GCF_040938575.1). Taxonomy (NCBI): domain Eukaryota; kingdom Metazoa; phylum Chordata; class Amphibia; order Caudata; family Ambystomatidae; genus Ambystoma; species Ambystoma mexicanum. Next base: position 871,114,758 of record NC_090931.1, read on the forward strand.
CGACATATGCTGAAACTCTTCCCCCCAGAACGGTGTGTTGTATGTCACTGCTGATTTTTATTTTGCTTGTCTCTCGACGACGACGGATATGATGGTCTTTTTCTGGAAGTCTGGAAGTTCCGGCGACGGTTTGCCGTTTGGGAGGCACGTCTGTATCCCTGGGAGGGGTAAGCTGATCTGCCAAAGGATCTGTCCCCAGATGCAGAGAATCTTGAATTACCTGAAGCCCCTCTAAAGGGACGAAAAGACTTGTAGTTTCTGCCACTCTGGAGGGCACCCAATGAACGTGCCGTGTCCGAGTCCTCTTTCATTCCCTTTAGGGCTTCGTCCACCTTCTCACCGAAAAGAAGGTCTCCCTCAAAGGGCATATCTAAAACTTTGTATTGTACTTCTGGCCTGAAGTAGGTACACTTAAGCCATGACTGTCGACGTAATACGACCCCATTATTGACTTGCTTGAAGCCTGACTCAGCGAGGTCCACCGTGATGTTTATTGCGTGATTTGAGGCTTCCTCACCTTCTCGGACGAGTAACATCGCTGCCTTCCTATGCTCTTCCGGAAGATGATGAAGCAACGGAGCTAGCCTGTGCCACATCTCCCTATCGTATCTGGCAACAATTGCCAGAGAGTTTGCGGCCTTTACTGTGGTCGCTCCCACGGATAGTACTTTCTTGCCAAAGGCATCTTGGCGTCTCGCTTCGTTCTCAGGAGTCGTCGTGCACTTGTGCTGGGCCTTCGCCTTCCTCGCCGCTGCCGCCGACACCACCGAGTCTGGCGTTGGTTGGGAGGATAAACACTTGGGGGTAGACTCTGGAGCCTTAAAACTTTTTTTCCAGGCGTCCTTTCACTGCCGGCTCTGAAAACGGTTGACGCATTGTCTGCAACCCCTCCTTCCATACATGGTCTAGTATCGGTATCGAGAACACAGAACTCCTTCTCTTACCCATGTGGTCGAACAAAAAACAGTACTTTTTCTGTTCTTCCTGGGACAAACCAAATTCTTTGCATGCCTTCTCCATCATAGAATGGAATGACGCAATGTCGTCCGGAGGGGACGGGTGAGCTGGGCTTCTAGGGGTTTCCAACTCCACCTCTGACTCCCAGGTTGGATCCCTGGAGGGGGATGATGAGATATCCGACATGGCTCCCCTGTCAGACTCCGAATCTGGCAGCTCACCGTCCTCTTGTGCCAGTGCTGAGATTGGCGTGCGTCGGTGCGTCGGTTGACGGGACGGGCCCGGCTCGTCGACGGGTGACTGTGGCAGGTTTGCCTGAGGTAGTCTCTGGTCCAACGACTGTAACAACGATTGAAGCGTGGACAGAATTTCCAACGACAAAACAGATTGAGGATTGAGAAGAGGGGCAGATACCGGTATAACGGATCCCCTCGTCGACGACTTGTCAGCCACTCGTAGCCCTAGGTCTGCTGTGCCAGCTATTCTCTCATTCTCGTCCTCCGAGGACAGCAACACAGCCTGTTCTTGTAGTAAAGTATCCGGGGGGATCGGATCAAAACCTTCAGGCCTCCAGGCCTCCTGTAGAACCCCTGTCGACGAGGACATCGTCGACGTCGTCGTCGGTGGGACGGTGGATGCCACCTGCGTAAGTGGCAGGGTGGAGGCCGATGACTGGGCCGCCGTCGACGACTGATTTAGCAGGTGGTTTTGGCGGTCCCGCCTTTTCCACACTTGGCTTGCTTTTACTCGACTCTCGACTCGTGGTCGATCTATGATGATCGCCCGAGGAGGATTTCCTTTCCTTTGATGAAGATGATTTCTTTGACGAGGAGTCTCTAGTTGAGTGACTTCCAGACGACTCTTTTTCCGTCGGTCGAGATTTCTTCACCGGTGGTTCCGACGAGGTAGCGCGGCGTGATGTTTTCGCCGATTGTGTGGAGCCTGCCTCCGAAGGGGGGTATGCCCCCGCTCCATCATTCAGCCATGCCACCAGTCGTCGACTGCGGTCTTTGAGGGTTTTTTGAGAAAACCCTTTGCATATGTCGCAGTTATACGCCGAATGATGAGGGTGGAGGCAATATATACAATCCATATGTCCGTCTCCCTTGTAAACTTTTTTCAAGCCGCACGTCGCGCAAGGGCAGAACAGCGCTTTTCCTGACACGGAGGACATTTTCTGTACTCAAATTCCAGTAACGCAACCTTGTACAAATTAGTAAGACAACGCGAGGAGATCCCACTACTTTGGAGACGGTTGAAATCTGAAGGGGAACCGCGGGGACGGGCCTCTTATACGGGGACGGCCTACGGAGCATGCGTAGGCGGGTCCTAAAAGGACGTAGATAGGACACAAAAGTGTCGGAAGTTTTCCGATTGGAAAAGGCTATATATGTGTACCGAGGGGTCCCAGTCTGACGACGGGGAATATTCTAAGCATGTGAATACATGAAAGATCCAATGCTGGAGAATTTAGGTTTTTGCAACTGGAGGGATTTATACAATGACAACATGCTATCAAGAACTTAGGAATTATAGGGTCTTTATTTAGGGGGGAAGAATACCACATCTCTCCTGATGGGGTCACCACATGTTCCCGACAGCCATCTACTCCCATGTGATCCTTCCTCATAATACCCCTCCCAGGGTCAGGATCTGGTAGCGACTGCTGTCCACTAGCCACATGGGAAGAGATCTCAGGCTGGAGGATCAGTGATTATTCCATAGGAGTCATCACAGATGGTATCATTAGTTGGCCATTTATTGTCTCCAGAATGAGGTAGGGGGTCCACCCCAGTGGGATCCCGCTTGCGTTGTCCCTAGGGAGAGTATTGCATAACAGGCTCACCTTCCCAGTCCCACAGCGGGTGGCTTCCCCTTGGGAAAAAGGGACTAATTGCCAAGATTTGTCACAGTGGTGAAGCACATTTAAGCAGTTTAAAGGACAAGACTAATTGAAACTTACAGGCCGCATGTGGCCTATATAGTGAAGCATGGCAAGAAATGCAGATGGCTACCGTGTTCAGCCCTACCATATACCCTTAAGGGTCTTGCTGGCCATATTTAAATCCCTATGGGGAGAGAGGAGGATATATATCTTGTGATGTATGTGGGAGAACCCATGGATATGTTGGGGTAAATATGCATGACAGATTAAATTTTGGGAAACAAAAGGTAAGGTGTATATTGCAGAGAAGGGTGATAGTTTGCTGGCGTTGAGGCCCCAGGGCAGGCTAAGTATTTGAACTCAAACCAGGACAGGAAGTAAAAGTGCAGGTAGTGGCCCCCATGGAAGAGGGATTTCAACGTGAAATACAAAGATGTCCCAATGTCTTTAGTGAAAGTATAGACAAAATGAGTTGGCACAATAGAGTGCAAATACAGAGCAAGTAATTATAAGTTACTCACCGTAATGACTAACTTCCTCTTAGTGCATAATCCCCTTTCCTCCATAGTGCATGGAGGCGTTCCTTCTCTGGACGCGAGACAGCCTTTTTCACCAAAAAAACATCTTGCGTTTTAAATTTAGAGGTGCGCGGGGGTGCAGCCCCAGGAGCATGTGCTCAGTGACTCTGCCCACCGGCGCCACTCCTCAGTCCCCATTGACACGTCGACAATATTTACCATTGCCTAATGACAAGTTTTATTAGGGTGGGGGGGGGGGGTATGGAGGAAAGGGCGCTATGGACTAAGAGTACATTAGTCTCTATGATGAGTAACTTCTAATTACCCTTACGTCCCGTCCCCTTTCGTCCAGACTGCATGGGCGTTTACAACTGAATGTAGCCCCCAGGGTGTAGAGGTGATCCTCCTTAAGAAAACAAGTTCCTTAATACTGCCTGCCCGAAAGCCGCGTCCGACCTGGAGGCAGCACCCAAACAGTAGTGCTTTCTGATGGCCGTGGGGATGGCCCACGTGGCCGCCCTGCTGATGACCTGCCACGGGGTGGTCAGTCAAAATGTCGAAAAATAAATGTAGAAAAAAAATGTCCAGTTCCCTCTTTTTTAATTATATATTTATTTTGGGGTCCGGGAATAAAAAAAAAATGGGTAAAACAAAAAAAGAGGGGGTGTCGGGGGGACCCCCTCATTTCGAATAAAAACATCATAAAATTCAACATTTTTTTTTCTACATTTATTTTTTGACATTTTGACTTTCTACATTTTGACTTTCTACATTAGGACTATCAACCCTGCCACGGGACGCGTCTCTGGAATACGACCGCCGTGACTTTGGCTCAGATAGCATGGGCGTGCATAGTGTTAGGAAAGATTTCCATTTCATGTGTAATTTTCCCTCCAGTTGCGTACCCCCCCCAACCTTCGGAGGATGGCGCCGTGCGTAAGGTAGCCTGTCCCACAAAGTCCTCGTCTCCGGAGGAGTGGCCGGCTTTTAAAGAACAAATGATGGCGATTTTCCAGTCGCAAGGCACGGTTCCTGTCACGCCTTCTCACGAAGCCGGCAGAGAACACTTTTGAACCGGGCTCGCACGCCTTCGGGCTCGCGCTGCGACTCGCACCGGGAGCCCTTGAGGTCCCGTGCGGACAAGAGCAGTCGCAAGAGACGTGTGTCCAGGTCTCGGTCCTCATCCCCAGTGAGACCGTTGCGGCCTGTGGAGGTATCGACGCCGGCGTCGACTCGGTTCTGCTGCACTCCTCTGGGCTTTTCTTATGGGGAAACTGACATGCCCTCAAAACAGTCAGTACTGGGAGACTTAAGTCCTTTCCAATGTTGCAACTATGCTGCAACATGTAACACGTGTACAGTGTACCTGCTAGTACAGTGCACTTGGGTCTATTAGTCATTTCCAAAGGCCCTAGATACTCGAAGGATATTTTTTTTAGGAGAAGTGCAGATGAACCTTGGTCAGGATCGGTGGCACCAGAGTTTGTATATTTTTAATCCTTTCCTGCCAGGTAAACTGTGATTACTGCGTTTGGCGCAAATGGGTGGCGATGCTCCAAAATGGCCATGCCACGAGGTTCTTTGTCCTGTCCTTTGGCCATCTTGCCCCCTCACCTTCCCCAGGTCGAGCGAACACGGGTCAGTCCCTATTTGGGCATGCATTTTCCCACGAAGTGCCAAGCTTTCGCAGGCTTCTGCACGTTTTGTGTGTGCGCCCCCAGGATGTAGCCTGGAACGTCTGGTTCCAATACACATCCTGGGTGCCAGAGATACTGGAGTGCTGTGAATGCCTGGAACCACTGTGGTCCATGATTGGTCCACGTATGGTATGCCTGCATGTAAACAAATCTCCCATTGGGACCTCTTCGTTTTGGCGCAAAGGAGATTCTGGATAAGAGAAGGTCCCAAACACCCATACCAGTTCGATCTCTGGAATTCTCACTAAACGAAGGATAGGATCCAAGTATCCTGAAACTAAGAAGCTGAATCGAGGAACAGCTAGTGACCCGCTGGAAGGTTTGGAACCCTGAGCCCGCTGTCGTCCCGTGGAAACCTCTGCATCTGGTCGTCCTAGAAGGTCTGCAAATACGCTTCGCCCCATTGGAATAGTGGGACCAACTATTCTCTGCACCTTCATCAAACCCTGCAAGTAACCCTTCTTGGAAGTGTCCCTGGGCCAACCAGTGGGCTTACAAGCTTACGCAGACTCTTTGCATCGATACCGCCGCCGTTTCGAGGAGGCCTGTGTTCACAGCACCCTCACACTGAATTTCGTACACTTAGCGTTCCCAGGTCTGAAGTGAAGCGAGTGCGTCAGAACCGGAGTATACGCGGATTCCGTGTCGCCCAGCCGTAGTGACAAACTTTGCAGGTACGCTGCATTTGTGCCCCTCTTAACCCTGAAGCCTGCTGCAGTGAAACTAGCCTGATCCATCCACCAGGAACTGAGAAATCGCAACTGTCCGGTTTGGGAATCAACACTATCGTCGCCGCTGTCAGCCGCAGAGCCGTCAAATTGCCGCCCTTGAACCTGCAACCGAAGTGGACTACTGCCGAAGTTTGGTCCAGAGTGCACCGGGGGTCGGTGAGTAATCGCAACCCTAACCGGTGGCCCCTAGCGCCTCCATCCACTTTTACTGGGGGCCCTCTCCTTTCCAATGCTAGTGCAAACTATTCTCAACTGTTGGAATCGACTATGCCCTCAAGTGGAGACCCTCCTCGAATAGTGGGAACCTATTCTTCATCGCTTCACCCACCTTCCTTACCTGCTACAGACCTTCGAAGATACCCTGTTTTGCCCATTTGAACTACCGCGTGCTCTAGCATTGCATGTATATTTGAGCATTAGGCTTCACTCTTCTTAGGGATTGGACTGCCTCTTAGGAGTGTGTTGGATGTAGAAGGTGCTAAAGACTATTTGCATTGCCTGTTCCCGCCCCCGCCCCTCTTTTAGGTTGTGGAACCATTTTGTGCATTAACCCTTTAGACCCCATCGGTCTTGTATATGGAACAAGTTACTTACCTGTTACTGTTGTTCTCCAGCATGGGTCTGGCATGGTCGTCAGGCTGGGAATCCTCTGTAAAGAAAAAATCAGTATCAGTTTCGTTTCTGATCTGCCTTTCTAAGTAGTAAACAATCAATCACTACAATCAATCACTGCCCCCAGCCAATGACTGCCCTCTCCCTAAGCCCTGCCCCTGGCAGCCATCCTCAGATTTGGTAGCATGTAAAGTGTCAGTATGACCAAGTGAAGAGCCGCAGAGGGGTAGGAGGGAGGGTTCGCATGTGAATCCATGCCAGACCCATGCTGGAGAACAACAGTTACAGGTAAGTAACTTGTTCCTTCTCCAGCATGGGGTCTGGCATGGATTCACATGCTCATGAATATAAGAATACATAGCAGTACACACATGCACAACCACGGGAGGTGGCAAAGTCTCAACATTAAGCATTACATCAAAACTCAACATTAAGCATCTCTTACCTCTTCACCAGGCTCACCTTAAGCGAACAGGTTGTGCAGCACTGCCTGGCCGACTCTGGACTCCTCGCTGTAATCCCGGTCGACGCAGCAGAATCTCGTGAAGGTGTGCGTCGACCTCCACGTACCAGCCCTGCAATGTCCAGCAGGGGCACCCCAGACAAGAACGCCGTGGGAACAGCGATCGGTCGCAACAGTCAGTTTGCCACCGTTTACAGTGCATGATGCACCCCGAGAGTCATCTAGAAATGGAAGCCTTCGAGAGCGCCTTCCCTTGATTCACAGGTCCAAAGTTTACAAACAGCTGTGAAGTCTTCCGGAAACTCTTAGTTCGGTCCACGTAGAGCTTCAGCTACATCCAGCGACTGCAGAGTCCTCTCGGCCGGCGATGAAGACGATGGGAAAAAGACTGGTAACACCAAGGGCTTGTTGAGATGGAAGTCCGACGGCACCTTGGGCATGAAGGAGGGGTGCGTCCTCAGCACTACCCTCATCTCGTGGAAAGTCAAGTATGGAGGCTTGCAGGATAGGGCCTGAATCTCTCCCACGCGTCGTGCAGAGGTGATGGCCACAAGGAACGCTGTCTTCCACGACAGGAACTTCAACAGAGCCGAATGCAAAGGCTCGAATGGCGGGCCCATGAGCCTGGTCAGCAGCACGTTGAGCTCCCACGCCGGGGCTGGCGCCTTCACCAGTGGGAATGATCGAAACAGTCCTTTCATAAATTCCTACACCAGGCGATGAGACCACAGGGATGACCGTCCTGTACTTCTGGTGTATCTGGAAATCGCTGCCAGATGTATCTTGATGGAAGCATGAGATAGTCCAGCTTTGGCTAGCGACAATAAGTATGGTAGTACGCGTGGGGCTGTAATCCCGAGAGGGTTAATCTTCTGTGCACGGCACCAGACAGAGAACCTCTTCCACTTGTGTCAGTAACACTTGAGAGTTGAGGACGCCCGGGCCTTTGCAAGGACCTCTCTGCAGTTAGCCGGGTTATCGTACCCTCCAAACTCTAGTGCTGCAGGAGCCAGGCCTGCAAGTTCAGCGACTGCGGGTCGTGATAAAGAATGGCGGCTCCTTCTCTGGAGAGAAGATCTGCATCCGTCGGCAGTTAGACTGGTGGGACGCTGACAAGTCCAGAAGGTCCAGGAACCATATCTGTCTCGGCCACCTCGGTGAAACGAGGATCATCTTGCACCGGGACATCTTGAGTTGGTTGATGAGCCTGAGCAGCAATGGCAACTGAGGGAACACAAAGGAACAGGCAGTCCCAAGGGAACGAGAAAGCATCGCCCATGCTCCTCAGCTGGGGGAACCTGCTGGCGAACCTCTGGCACTTGGAGTTCGTCGCCGTCACGGACAGGTCGACTTGGGGTTTGCCCCATCGCCGGAAGAGTTGATCCACTTGATCCTGGCGTAGTTCCCACTCGTGGCACGAGCGCAGCTCCCTGCTGAGTGAGTCGGCGGTGGTGTTTTTTTATCCCTGCTAGATGAAGTTACCAGAAACATCCCCTAGGCAACGGCCCAGTGCCACAGGTCCTGGGCTTCCTTGGAAGGGCTGGGGATCTGGTTACCCCCTGTTTCCTGATGTAGAACATCGTGGTGGTGTTGTCGGAGAAGATCCTCACCACCTTGCCCTTGAGGGACGGGAGGAAAGACTTTAGAGCCCAGAACACCGCTTGGAGCTCGAGTATGTTGATGTGGAGCGGCCTCTCGTCTGGGAGCCACAGGCCTCTCGCGTGAAGATCTCTGGTGTGTGCTCCCCACCCCTCCAGGGAGGCATCCGTCGTCACCGTCACCTGATATGCTGGGGTCTGAAAGTCCATGCCTGCCGCGAGATGCGCGCGGGTGCCCCACCATCGAATAGCCTGGCGGAAGACTTCGTTGAGCGAGATCTTGTCCTCGAAGCTGCCACTCGCTTGCATCCAACGGGCGTCGAGGAACTCGTGCAAAGGACGCATCCGAAGTCTGCACAGGCGCACCAGATAGATGCAGGAGGACATCATCCCGAGCAGGGATTTGATGGACCTCACTCTGGCCACGTCTGTGGCCAGTAGACGCTGTACCTTGACCAGGATGGCCTGCGTTCTTTCCTCCGACGGCGAGGCCAATCGCGCCACTGTATCGAGCTTGGCTCCCAGAAACAGTGCAACCTGCGACGGGACCAGGTGGGATTTGGGGAAGTTGATGGAGAATCCCAGGTCCGTGAGCAGCTGGACGGTCTTCGACCGTGTGTTCGGCGGCGAGATCCCTCGTTATTGCACGGATGAGCCAATCGTCCAGGTAGGGGTAAACGTGAATCCCCTGTAGGCGCAGCCGTGCCGCCACCGGTGCTAGGCACTTGCTGAACACCCTGGGAGCCGACTTCAATCCGAATGGGAGGGCCTTGAACCGGTAGTGCCGCCCTTGGACCACGAAACTGAGGAACTTTCAGTGTCCTTTTAGGATGGGGATATGAAAGTACGCATCCTCCAAATCAAACGACGATAGGAAGTCGCCTTCCTCCAGCTGTCCCAGCACATGCTGGTGGGTGACCATCCGCAATTTCTGTGCCTTGATGTACTTGTTTAGTCGGCGCAGGTCCAGGATGGGACGCCATCCGCCTGTCTTCTTTCTGACGAGGAAGTATCTTGAGTATGGGACGAGCTCGATAGCACCTTTTTTGAGCATCGCCTTTACTTCCAACAGCAGTTGAGGGATGTGGTTTTCCTTCCTGGCCACGGGTGGAAGGCTGGGACACTTCTTTAGGAATTCGAGTGCGTCTCCCTGGGCCAGGGCATCGAGCACCCAATGGTCGGTGGAGATGGACTTCCACACGCCGACGAACCATGTCAGCCGGCCTCCCACCGGGGTACTTCGGTGGGAGCCCAACACCACGGCCGGTTCAGTCTTGCTTGGCAGCCGCCTTGCTGCCTTGGCCTCCTTGGCGACGACAGCGAGATCCTCCTGACTTGCCTCGTCCCCTGTAGGCTTCTTGCGATGAGGAGCGGGCCGTTTGGCGGTACGTCGAGGAGCCGCCGCTGAATCCCTTGGAAGTACCTTGCTTGCCTCCGGAGTTCCGAAAGGGGGGACGTTGTTGTTGTAGAACTCCCAAGGCCCGAGCCGTCTCCGTGTCGGTCTTGATGGCCTGAAGGGACTCATCCACTGTCTTCCCAAACAGGTTGTTCCCGTCAAAGGGCATGTCCAAAACCTTGGCCTGTACATCCTGGCGGAAATCTGTCACTTTGAGCCAGCCCCGCCGTCGAAGGCAAACACTGTTGCCCAATTAGCGGAAACCAGTGTCGGCAATGTCCGTGGCCACTGTTATGGCGTGGTCAGATGCCACCTCACCCTCCTGCAGGATTGCCACGGCCTCTGCCCTCTTATCGTCCGGGAGGAAGTCCAACAGGGGGGCGATCTTGTACCACAACTCCCTGTCATAGCGGGCCACAATCGCTGGGTCGTTGGCCGCTTTAATTGTAGTTGCCGCCGACGAGATGACTCGACGTCCCATGGCATCCAGCTTCTTTCCCTCGCCGTCTGGCGGGGAAGTATAGGTCAAGGCCGATGCCCCCCCCCGCTTTCTTCTTGGCCGCTGCTGAAACAACCGAATCCGGGGTCGGTTGCGCTCTAAGGCACAAAGGGGTGGCGTCGGGGACCCGGTACTACTACTCGTACCGGTCCCACTTGGTAGGTGTCGTGGATGGGTTCTTGAGGAGGGCAAGTCCGTCGTCCCAGGTGTCATCCAACAACGGCACCGCGAGGACCGTCTTCCGCTTGGCCTCACGCCGTTGGTAAAGGAAGCCTTCGTTCTTCTCTTCGGGGCAGAGCTGAAAAAGCTTGGATGCCCTGGCGATCATGGCGTGAAACGAGCCAATTTCGTCGGGTGGCGACGCCCGATGAATCGGCGATGGGAGACCAGTCCCGTCATCTGTTCCTGTGTCCTCCCTCGGGGTCGGGGAAGGAGTCAAAGGCTGAGAGGGCCGTGGGGGCTGAGAAGGCGGGGTTGGATGGAACCTTCTCCTCTTGTTAGGAGGGCTTCCCGACGGACCCGGCTCTGTCGGGTCGTCCGTCGGAGGCAAGGGCAATCTGGTCAACATCTCCATGCAGAAGGCTTGGATTGCTGTCAAAATGGACGCCAAGTTGTCTTGTGGCTCGGGCTGCGACAGGCGCGACGGTTGCTCCTCATCCGCAGGAGCCTCGTCGTCACCCTCGCTCTCATCGTCCCCCTCGTCGGGATCCCTCCCGTGGGAACCGGGCCTCCTCCAAATTCTTGTCGAGTCCCTCTACGACTTCGACCAGTTCCTCCTCGGAAGTCGTGTCCGTAACGGCCACCGTCCCCCCCTTCCTTTTCCACCGGGGTCTACACGGGGGTCTTCTCGATGGGCTTGAAAGAGGATACCCTCCGCGGGGGCAGGAAACTCTGGGCCCGGAGGTCGATTCCACCGGGGCAGCCTCCACAGGCTTCCCCAGGGCCGTAGCGATTCCCTCAATAGAGGACTGGGCACGGTGAATGAAGACCTTCACCACCTTGGGCACGCTTGAGGCCTTCAGCTTAGGGAGAGGGTCACCGCCTCGCACCCCTTCGGCCGGTTCCTTTGAGATCGACCGGGGCCTCTCCAGAAGCTTAGCCGGGTTCTCAGATTTTCTCTTCCCTGAGCCAGAGCGTTAGCTCGCGGTTGATGGCGTCGGTGAAGGTGCGCCCTACCTGGCAGCTGAGGAGCCCGATCGTTCGGCGATCCCGGTGCCCGCGGACTCGCAATGTTTTGCCTTCTGTTGGGCCCCCGTCGCCGGGGCGCCCTCACAGGACTTAGAAGACCGCTCAGATTTCTTCTTCTCACCTGCTCGGCTCTTGCTTTCCAACCAGTTTGTGAGAAGAGTCCGACGGTCCCTCATGGTCTGTTCCGACATGTTCATGCAAAACGCACAGTCCCTTTCCACGTGCGATTTGTCTTCATGAAGGCAGTATAGGCACTTCGAGTACTCATCCTCCTTAAACAGGTTCTGTAACTTGCATCCAGGGTAGTTCCTGAACAGCTTGCCCGGTGTCGAGCTTCCTTTCTCCTGGGCCATGTCCACGAGGTAGGCCTCAGAAACTTCTGGAATCCTCCAAGAAGCATAGCTCGACGAAAACTTCACCCGTGAGGGGAATAGAAGATTCAGAAATGGGTCCCCGTTGATCGGAAGTAGAAGCGGTGGAGCTTGAGGCTCTTTTTAACTGAGAAATGAGATAAATCTCTTTGAAAAAGCACGAAACGTAGAAAAAGCTCGAGAGCTATAGCACGAGGACTCCCAACACTTGAACGTGGGGTAAAAATATGATGATGGCTGCCAGGGGCGGGGCTTAGGGAGAGGGCAGTCATTGGCTGGAGGCAGTATGACCCAGAGACCAGTGATTGGCTACTACTAAGAAAGGCAGATCAGAAACGAAACTGATACTGATTTTTTTCTTTACCGAGGATTCCCAGCCCGACGACGGGGAATATTCATGAGCATGTGAATCCATGCCAGACCGCATGCTGGAGAAATGTATTTAGATAGGTTTGTGTTGGCTTAATAAGTATTACTAATAAGTATTACTGCGATTTGATTTGTGTGTTCAAACTGAAAGGTCTTGAAATAAATGTATTTGTATTTTTAATATCTCTACACCTAAATGAGAGTGATTTGTAAGTGTCCTTTACTCTGCGTGCTCATTGAGGTCTTTCAGTCACCCTCGCCCCCCCTGAGACCTAGTCTTGACCGCCGCCAAGCTACCTTGATTGGTCTGGCTAGTCCAGAAGGTTTAACCTGTTCCAAGAAACTAAGAGGTTAATATATGGCTAACCGTGGGATGCGTGTGCGGTATTGGGGCAGTCTGAAGAGACTACAGCAAGGGGTTAAGGTGCTCACAGCGTTTGCATCCAAAACATCGAGTGTGGGGAGTTAGACTCACGCCCCATCCTTTTTTGTGAGGGGGCCGACACACAGCGGACTGTGGTGCTGCAGCTGCTGCCCGATTTGGACTCTCAGTGGGTCTGGAGCCCAACGAATTTTGCTCCAACCACCCACTTTGAGGCAAGGTATCTGCATATCAGTGATACCGGTACAGCTTTCGGAGTCAGAAAGCGGTTTGAGAAACAGGGAAGTCCGCAAACTAACATTCTCCTGCATATGCTACAGAGGAAAGGGGCCTGAATAAGACCTGAACACGGGACCATTGAACACTCAGAGAGGGAAGGAACAAGTTACTTACCTGTAACTGTTCTCCAGCATTGGTCTGGCATGGATTCACATGCTCATGAATATTCCCTTTCGTCAGGCTGGGAATCCTCGGTAAAGAAAAAAATCAGTTTCAGTTTCGTTTCTGAACTTTCTTTCTACCAATAACCAATCACTGGTCTCTGCTTCATACTGCCCCCAGCCAATGATTACCCTCTACCTAAGCCCCTCTGGCAGACATCTTCAGATTTGGTAGCACATAAAGTGGCATTAGGACCAAGAGAAGTGCCGCAAAGGGGTAGGTGTGAGGGTTCGTATGTGAATCCATGCCAGACCCATGCTGGAGAACAACAGTTACAGGTGAGTAACTTGTTCCTTCTCCAGCATGGGGTCTGGCATGGATTCACATGCTCATGAATACAAGAATACATAGCAGTACACACATGCACAACCACTGCAGGTGGCAAGGCTCAACATTAAGCATTTGAACAACTCAACATTAAGCACCTCTTACCTCCTCACCAGGCTCACCTTCAAGCGAACAGGTTGCGCAGCACTGCCGGCCGACCCTGGACTCCTCCCTGGAATACCGGTCGACGCAGTAGAATTTTGTGAAGGTATGCTTCGACCTGTATGCTCTACAGATGTCCAGCAGGGGCACACCAGACAGGAACACCGTAGTTGCAGCAATCGCTCTGGTTGAATGGGCTCTCGGACAGCCAGGCAACGGTCGGTTTGCCAACCGGTGACAATGGGTGATGCAACCGGAGAGCCACCTGGAAATGGAAGCTTTGGAGAGGGCCTTCCCTTGGTTAACAGGGCCAAAGTTCACGAATGGTTGTGACGTCTTCCGAAAACTCTTCGTGCGGTCCACATAAAACTTCAGCGCTGTAGCCACATCCTGCGAGTGCCAAGTTCTCTCAGCCGGCGACTAAGGCATCGGGAAGAACACAGGTAACAGCAACGGCTCGTTTAGATGGAAGTCCGATGGCACCTTACGCATGCAGGAGGGGTGTGTCCATAGCACTACCCTCATCTCCTGAAATGTTAAGTACAGAGAGGGCCAGATCTCTCCCACTCGTCGTGCAGAAGCAATGGCCACAGGAAACAATGTTTTCCACGACATGAATTTCAATGGTGCCGAATGCATAGGCTCGAATAGTGGACCATGAGCCTAGTCAGCACCACATTGAGCTCCCACGCCGGGGCCAGAGCCTTCACCGGCAGGAACGAACAGAAAAGTCCTTTGATGAACTCCTTGACCAGGCGGTGTGACCACAACGACAACTGTCCCAGAGTTCTGGTGTATCTGGAGATAGCCGCCAGATGAACCTTGATGGAAGCATGCTCCAGCCCTGCTTTGGCCAGGGATAGCAAATACGGCTGCACCTGCAGAGCTGTAATCAGTAGAGGGTCGATCTTCTGTGCACGGCACCAGACGGCAAACCTCTTCCACTTATGTCCGTAGCATTTCAGTGTAGACGTAGCCCTGGCCTTGGCAAGCACAGTCTACTGATGTGTGGGTGATTGGAGTGGAGCGAGTTACGGAGGTGTCGCCGTTTGTATTCCCTAGGAAAGGGGGTTTCACGCTTCTATCCACGCCTCGTGAAAGATCACTGATGGATACACACTAGGAATTTAAGACAATCCGTTTTAGAACTATGTGTGGCTCTAGGTGGCAATTGGCAGTCTTAGCCTTTTGAAGATCTCAACTCTGCACCATGGGTGCTTGTTCAACATATATATTGTTTCCAGTGGAGGATTGATTTCCGCTGTCCTGTTCACCATCCCTCAAGTTGGAACTTGGGGACCGACTACTGGCCCATATACGTTGAGAATATGGCTGTGTGATTTCTCCATGCCCTACGTCCTGAAGACGGTCTTTGACCGAAACACGTGTCAACGCTTTTTGGTGTGAATCATCTGGTCTAATAGAATACTGGATGCACAACGACACCTGATACTATGGACTGGGTCACTGATGAATGTGAAAATTGGTGTAGCAACATTATCAATGCTTACTGGTTTAGAAATCACTTTGGGGTTCTATAGATGAAAGTCTGAATGAGTTGTGTATGTGGTTGTGATTGAAGGAATGAACTGGTCGTTTTTTATTGAATTTTATGATTGTTTTTTGTTACGAGTTTATTGATTAAAATTTGATATGTTTTGAATTAATTTAGTGTCATCTCCATCTACTGGTCCACTTTCCGTTTGATTACTTGGCAAGCACCTCCTTGCAGTCCACCAGGATATCGTATCCCCCAAACTCTAGCGCTGCAGGAGCTAGGCCTGCAAGTTCAGCTACCCTGGGTCATAGTGCAGGATTGCGCCTCCTTCTCTGGCGAGAAGATCTGCGGCCACCAGAAGCTTGACTGGAGGAGACGCCGACAAGTCCAGAAGGTCCGGGTACCATATCTGTCTCGGCCACGCCAGTGCGACGAGGATCATCTTGCACTGGGACTGTCTGAGTTGATTGACAAGTCGCAGAAGCAACAGCAACGGAGGGAACGCATACAGAAACAGGCCATCACAGGGGAATGATAATGCATCTCCCATGCTCCCCAGCTGGGGAAACCTGCTGGTGAACCTCCGGCACTAGGTGTTCGTCGCAAACAGATCGAGGTGGGGATTGCCCCATCGTCGGAACAGAAGATCCACTTGGTCCTGCCGAAGCTCCCACTCGTGGCAAGAGAGCAACTCCCTGCTGAGTGAGTCGGCGATGGTGTTCTTCACTCCTGCCAGATGAAAGGGGACGAGAAACATCACCAGGGCAACGGCCCAGTGCTATAGGTCCTGCGTCTCTCTGGAGAGCGCTGGGGATCTGGTGCCCCCCTGCTTCCGGATGTAGAACATTGTGGTGGTGTTGTCCGTCAAGACCCGAATCACCTTGCCCTTGAGGGATGGAAGGAAACACTTGAGGGCCCTAAACACTGCCCGTAGCTCCAGTACGTTGATATGCAACGACTTCTCTGGCAGCCACAGGCCTATTATGTGGAGACTTCCGGTGTGCGTGCCCCATCCTTCCAGGGAGGTATCAGTCGTGACCGTCTCCTGATGAGGTGGGGTCTGGAAGTCTGCGCCCGCTGAAAAATGCACGCGGACTCCCCACCACCGAGAGTGATCTTGTCGTTGAAGCTTCCAGATACCTGAATCCAACGGGCATCGAGGAACTCTTGCAGTGGGCGCATCCGTAGCCTGCACAGCCAAATGAGGTATATGCATGATGACATCATGCCGAGGAAGGACTTGATGGACCTCACCCTTGCGATCTTCAGGGTCAACAGCCGTTGTAACATGCCGAGGATGGTCGCTATCCTCTTCTCCGACGGAGACGCCAGACACAACACTGTTGAGCCGCGACCCCAGAAACAGCGAATCTTGCGATGGCACCAAGCAGGACTTTGCATAGTTCACTGAGAACACCCCTCGATTTCGCTCGGATGAGCCAGTCGTCCAGGTAGAGGTATACGTGGATCCCTCGTAGACGCAGCTACGCCGCCACCGGAGCCAGGCACTTGGTGAAAACCTTTGGCGCCGACTTCAATCCGAACGGAAGGGCCTTGAACTGGTAATGTTGGCCTTGAGCCACAAAGCGCAGAAACTTGCGGTGTCCCTTGTGAATGGGGATGTGAAAATAGGCATCCTCCAAGTCCAGCGGCTACAGGAAATCACCCTTTTCCAGCTGTCCTAGCAAGTGCTGAAGAGTGACCATCCGAAAATTCTGGGATCTGATGTACTTGGGACCGTAAACACTTGGGTGCAGAGTCCGGTACACTGTACTTCTTTTCGTGCCGGTCCCTCTTAGACGGGGTCGAGGACGGGTTCTTCATAAGGGACAGCCCCTCGTCCCAAATGTCGTCCAAAAGAGGGATCGACAGCACAGTCTTCCTCTTTGCCTCGCGGCGTTGGTACAGGAAACCCTACTTTTCCTCAGGGGTCAGCTGAAACCGGTCCGAGGCCCTAGAGATTATGGCATGGAACGAGCCTATGTTGTCGTGCAGTGAGGCTCTGGGTGGCTGAGACGGGAGGTCTCCTACCCCGCCATCGTCGCCATGTCCGTGTCCCCCCTCGGAGGACGGGCGAGGCGGGCAACGGGTGAAAAGGTGGTGGAGGCTGAACTCTTTTGTTGTTAGGGGGTGCACTTGATGGCCCCGGTGCCGCAGGATCTTCCGGTGCTGCAAGATCCTCTGTCGGCGGAATGGGCATCCTTGTCCGAATCTCCAAACACAAGGTGTGGCGTGCCTGGAGAATGTCCACCAAAATGTCCACTGGGGGTTGAGGTGGCGGAAGTGGGAGCAACAGAGACAACAGTGTAGTGTTCTCCAACTCTTCCATGGCCTGCTCCTCCTCGGTCCTGTCGCCACTCTCGACGTCTCCCTCGTCGGGATCCTTCCCGTAGGACTTGGCCTCGACAAACTTCTTGTCCAAAATGGTCTGGAGTAGAAAGCTCCTCCTCAAAAGGAGATGTCTGTGCCCTGCAGGACTACCGTGCCCCCCCCTTCTTTTCGACCACGGAAGACGGTTTCGAGGAGATTATGGGCATCGCCTTCTCCGGCGTCTTCTCAATAGGCAGAAATGACGATGCCCTCCTGGCAGGCAAGGAAACTCTCGCCTTAGGGGCTGTACCCTGTGAACCCTCGTCAGCCGTCTTCGATAGGGTCGCCACCACTCCTTCATTGGAAGGCTTCGCCTGGTGAATCTGGGCCTGTGCGACCTTTGTCGAGCTTGAGGCCTTCACCTTGGGGGGATGGTCAGCGCCCCTCTCCCCTTTGGCTTTCTCCACCTGGCCTGTCTGGGGCTTCTCCATAAGCTTGCCCAGGTGGTCAGACGTCCTCTTCTTCGCCGAACTGGAGCATTGGCTCGTGGTTGAGGGTGCAGGAGATGCAGAACTCGCCCTGGCCGCCACGGGGCAGTCGCAACGGTGCTACCGGTTCACATGGACTTGCGGTACTTAGCCTTATGTTTGGCCCTCGTCGCCAGAGCGCCCTCAAAGGTCTTAGAGGACCTCTCAGATTTCTTCTTGTGGCTGGGGGAGGCCTGCTGCCGGGACTCACCCGTAACAGGGGCCTTGGCCTGTAGGTGAGGTGCTTGCGACGATCCTTCATGTTGCGGGGGACCAACTCCTTGCAAAACGCAGTCTTCCTCCACGTGCGTTTGGTCCGAATGCAGGCAATAGAAGTACAGGGAATGCCCATCGTCCAAGTAGGTGGTTCGTAGGCCACATCCTGTGCAAATCCTGAACAGAGGCGTCGAGTCTTCCTTCTCCTCTGCCATGTAAACGCAGAGTAGGCCTCGAAGAATCTTCTGGAAGCTGAACTCTATGTAATTCAGCCCTTGAGAGATTGGAAAATCCAAAAACGGGTCCCCGTTAATCGGATGATGGGTCGATGGGGTTTGAGGCCCGGTTGACCGAAAAATAGAGTAAAACTCTGGGGGGGGGGGGGCCCAAAAAGCAGTAAAAAGCCTGAGAGCTAATCACAAGGACTCCCACCACTCAAACGTGTGGTAAAAATCTAAAGATGCCTGCCAGAAGAGGAGCTTAGGTAGAGGGCAGTCATTGGCTGGGGGCAGTATGACCCAGAGACCAGTGATTGGTTGTTAGGAGAATGACAGTTCAGAAGTGAAACTGAAACTGATTTTTCTTTACCGAGGATTCCCAGCCTGACGGCGGGGAATATTCATGAGCATGTGAATCCATGCCAGACCCCATGCTGGAGAACATATGCTGCCCATAGTTGGATGCACTTTTTTATTTTATTTTTGTAGAGCTTTTGCTTTAAACGTCCAAGCTGGACAGGAGATTCCAGCATGATCTCAAGGCAGGCATGGATTACTATAAGTTTTGTGCACCGAGCAAAGGATACCTTTTTATTAGGGGGTAGGGAGTTTTTGCCACAGTAGAATTCGTCAAAGTAAATCGTCCATTTTTTTTTCACCTGATTTTACTCAAATATATATGTGTGGTGGGGTAGGGGGTAGAGGGGTTTAGGACAATAATTATTGCAGGGGGTTTAAGGGGAGGGGGGGCTGCATCTATTTGCAGCAAGACCTTCCTGTACAAAATTCAATTCAATCTACAACGGTGAAAAAGATTCGACCAGGTCCCATAGAACCTTTTATTACACTGTAGGCAAAACTTAAATGGTGGTCTCTACAAGTACGGAATTTGCCAGCACGCCGTGCTGCGTTTTGTAGAGACATGGTTGTATCCGTTTTTTGGTCCACTAGTTGGGTATTGTTCTGCAGTCTTCACGGTGCAACTGATGCGCCATATCTGTTTTGTGCACATATGACACTAAAAATTATTTCTGATTGGACTCCTGCGACCAGACCAATGGCCGAAAAATACAACCTGAGTGCGTAGGCAGCAAGGGTCGCCTACACACACACAGGATAGGAATAGAGGGACAAGAACGGCCCTGTAAAATTTTACTTTTACTTTAAAAGTAAGCCACTTGTAATAGTGCAGATCAACCACTAGGCTGCGGAATATGTAAAGCAGGCACGTCTAAACAGATGACCAAGTATGAACGTTGAATAGGTGTGAAAGTTGAAAAAAACTTGGAATTAACTAAGTTATGTGGTTTCTCTTTTTATTCACTATATTCGAGTCATTTACCCTTTGAACTAAAACATTTATGGACAATAGACCATACCACATCATGTCAGACCATGAGAATGTGTTGAATATTGCGGATCAGCATAGTCACTATATTTTATCGTAATGTCCCCATGCTCCATGGGAATACTACTAATGTAGATAAAGAGGCCAACATTAAGCTTTTAGTCTGAACAGAACATTTGCAATGCTAAGGAAAAACACAGTTCGTGTACTTCAGACTACCCATTTTGCATCTGCATATCCAGTGTTGTATAAAACCAGAAAAATGCTCAGAAAGAAATAATTTAAAAAATAGCAAAACAACAAGATGCTAAGCAATGTCACCAACAAAAGACCTGTGGTGCCAAAAAGTTGAAGAAAAACCTATACCAGGTAGGAGAGCTGAATCTAAAAAACTTTAAAACAGAAGCATAAAATAGGATCTCTGCTTGGCATCAACAAAAAATTAACTGCTACAACAGGCGCGATATAGATGCATGTTAGACACTCCCTGTCTTGTTCTATGGCCCATGTAACAAAATATTCATAATGGTACTCAAGATGATGAGCAGGAGCATGAAAAGAATGTGCATTTCTTTCGAGATTTTTGTCTAGTTTCGTTTACCTTTCAAGTATACAAAATTATTGATAATTTCCACAGATGGATTCTTCTTCAGGTATTCCACTAGGCTTCCAGCTTCTGTAAAATTGAAGAAAAAGCTGGTGACTTCAAGAAGAAAGGGTGTTCCCTCCACAAACAGTTATCTCACCTGCAATAATGAATCCTTGGTATGCAGATGTTTCGCATTTTAATACAACCTGGAAAAATGTTAGTAGTAAACAATGCAGAATCACTGACAAGTGCCTGGCTAACAACTCTTTCATACTTTTCAGTTCCAGCAAAGAACTGCATTTTAGCAAGACATTTTGGTTAGTGCCAATGATGTCACCTGGCACTGGTTCTTCTAATTGCTCTAGAACAGAAGTCAAAGTGCATTAATGTGGCAGTTGGGGATATTACGTTATCAGGCTTTTATCATGTGCCAAAGCACCACCGTAGTGGTCACAGTGCACCTAGCGAGTCTGGAAGTTGGAGTACTGTGCCCCTGCCATAGTGTGGGTGCACCATAGATCAAGATTGCTTAATGTAAGGTATATTCCAACATGTTTGATATCAAGGGACTGTGTGAAGCAATCTCAAAGAGCAATAGGCAGTTAATAAGTAATGTTTGGCTGCATGATTGGCTTGAGATGTGTTCCAGGAGGACCAGTTAAATCTTGATGGCTTTTTGACTTTTACCATTACATTTTTCCATGGTGCAAATTGTGGAAAAGTAAGTCAAGCACTGCCAAGCCTGCAAGCCAGGTGTGTGCCTGTCAAGAATAGACTGTGTAAAAGGTAAATGTAGTTGTAGAGCAAAGGGGTAGGATGGGCTACTAGAAATCTGTTGACCTTACAGGATATGTTGCAAGCGTGGCACTCGTAAGCGTGAACAACTCTCATAATAGAGATGTTCCAAACTTTAAAGTATTTGTAATTTTGTATTTATAAGTGTAGTATAGACACAGAGGCAAGACTTATGCCGATTTTCATTATTTACTGCTTGTTAGTGTCATGATGCCCGCTCCCGGGGACCCGGTTCAAGCCCTGCGTCCCCGAAAGCGGACATCCAGTCCCCAAGGAAGGACCCAGCAACCCCATATAGGGGCCCTTTGGACAGTGTCCTGGCGCCATAGGCGCCAGGCTCGTTATGGAAGTGCTCGTTATGGTGCACTTACCTGATGCAGACCATGCTGCAGGATCCCGGCCTCCTTGAGGCCTGAAAGGAACTACTTTACCTGTGGGACTAATTTACCATCCGGGCATGGTCAGGGAAGGATACATACCTGGAACTTCTTCCAAGGCTATTTAAACCCCACCCGACCAGCCACACGTGCTTCGCGTTGTTCTGCATCTAGCAGCTGGACGCTCACCGTGTCTGCTCCTGCATCCTGACTTCTGCCACGCCTGCCAGCATCCTGGATCACCTGCAAAGGAAGAGAAGAAGAGAACAGAAGAAGGAAAAGTCCTTACCTGCTAAATCCGCATCCCGGAGACATCTCCCCGACAATCCTAAAAAGGAAGACTTTTATTTAAAAGCTCATCGTGTCGATCGCTGCAGCGCCGCATTCCACTCACCTTTACAGGGCGCCTCCATGTTCAGCAGCGATCATCCGGATTCGCAGTCACGCCCCAGCGCCTAGGGAGAAAAAGACCAGAACAAAAGGTGAGAGAGAGAAGGGAATAAGGAAAGCTAAATCTCCATGTTAAGACTTACCTGTTGATTCATTCCCTCTTCATTTCGGGTCCGCGCCGCATCCAGGCATTTCTGGACCCCGGCCCCAAAGGGGAAAAAGAGACATTAGCGTTAATGAGCGAATGAAAAGACATTACCAAAAAAACGCTCATTAAAGACTTACCTGATTTCTACAAGGATTTCACCTCTCATCTCGGGTCGGTGCCTGTTCCCCGGCATTCCGTACCCCGGCCCCTATGGGTAAAAAGACACTACCATTAGTACATTAATGCATGGACACAAGGGGAACCTCTTATCAAAAAACTTACCTGGAAGCCAAGCAAGTTTGGTTCTCACCAACCCGAAAATCCAGTGAAGTAACTGGATACCAACGCGCCCCTGCATCAGAAGCAGGATGGAGAGCTCGTCCTTCCAGACCCTAAGGTGAGACGCTACGAGGAATCACAGAAGGGTTTCGAGGAGGGTGAGAGGGGAAAGTGGGAGGCTGATTGCATTACCCCGCAGACAGTTAATCCCCTATTTTCGCCTACAGAAGGATACTTCTGCGAGCCAGACAAGCCAGATTTGGGGGCCCGGTCCAGTCCGTCTTCCGAACCCTGCGCATCACCTTAGAAGAGGTCACAGCAGCACGAACCAGGCCAGCGCCTCCGTGGGAGTCAGGTGAGCGTTACAGTTAGGCAGAATCCAGGGCAGTTCCCTTAGGGAGCACTACCCCAGATCAGGACTACAGGTGAGAGCAGTAAATCCCCTTTGGTATCAGTCTGTACCACAAATATTTAGTTGGTAGCTGTGGCTGAGCAGTCAGACTTATCTCAAGAGGGAGATGAGCAGTATTCAGGGTTGACAATAGGTAGTACAGTACTATGGAGCAAGGAAAAACTGACCAAAGTTTTGTATTAAAAAGAGAATGACAATGCATTACTTACCGTAAAAGCATTTCTGATGGTTGTATCTGCTTAGATTCACATGCTGTGCATAGGTCCGACATCCAGTGGTCACTGCGGAGTATTGCATTTTGTTTTTCGTAGTCGAAAAGGGGACGTCGACAAGGCGTGTCTGTCACACTATCCCTATAGTGACGTGCGTTGTACCCACAATCCCTCACGCGTCGAGGTCCCTCTGTTTGTATTTTTCTGCCCTGAGGGAGCCTTATAGACGTGAGTGAGTACAGAAAAGAGAGATATAAAGGAAGTCTATGTTCCTTCCATCCGAGCGGGGAGGAAGGGTGGGCGCATGTGAATCTAAGCAGATACAACCATCAGAAATGCTTTTACGGTAAGTAATGCATTGTCTTCTGATGTTTGTTAATCTGCTTAGAATCACATGCTGTGCATAGACTAGCGAGCAGTACCCGGAGTTGGCGGTGGGTTATGAGAAGGAACAGTAGAGAAAAGATGTCTTAATACTGCCTGTCCCACCTGGGAGTCAGATCTAGAGTGTGCATCTAGACAGTAGTGTTTTGTAAAGGTGTGCACAGAACTCCAGGTAGCCGCTTTGCAGATGGACTCAAGGGGAACATTTGCAATGAATGCTATGGAAGCCCCAGTGCCTCGAGTGGAATGTGCTCTTGGCTTGAAGGGTAGTTCTCTCTTAGCAAGAGTGTAACAGAGAGTGATGCATTGAACAATCCATCTAGATATAGTGGATTTTGAGACCGCATCTCCTTCTCTTCCTGCTGCCACCGAGACAAAGAACTGATTAGTCTTTCTCAGTGGTCTGGTTCTTTCCATGTAGAACATGACAGCTCTGCGTACATCTAGTGTATGCAGACTTTTTTCTCCCGAGCTGGAAGGGTTTTGAAAGAACGTTGGTAGTTCTATAGTTTGGTTTACATGAAATTTCGAGATGAATTTAGGTGCAAACCTTGGGTGTGTGCGTAGAACCACTTTATTTTTGTGAACTGTTACGAAGGGGTCTAGTACAGAAAGAGCCTGTAGTTCACTTACTCTCCTAATGGAGGTGATAGCTATTAGGAAAGCAGTCTTAAGGGTGATATCTTTAAGAGTTGCCTTGTGCATGGGTTCGAAGGGAGGGCCCATGAGTCTGGAAAGTACCACATTTAAGTCCCATCCGGGAGCTGGGTTAGCTATCGGAGGGTGTATCCTCTTTACCCCCTCCATGAAGGCTTTGATAACTGGTATCTTCCACCACGACACTTTAAGTTGGGAAGTGGTGTATGCAGAAAGTGCCGCTAGGTGGACTTTAATGGAATTGAACACTAAACCTGAATCCAGTAAATGGGTCAAGTATAGAATAATGTCAGTAGGAGAGCAGTCAACTGGGTTGATGCTAGTACCTCTACACCAGATAACGAATCTTTTCCATTTGCTAGAATAGCAGTGTCGAGTATTAGGTTTTCTGGCTTCCCTGAGGATGTCCATACATCTCTGTGGGAGTTGTAAATGTCCAAATTCTATGATCTCAGGAGCCAGGCTGCTAAGTTCATGGTCTGAGGGCATGGATGCAGTGTCCTGCCCTTGTCTTGTGACAGCATGTTGTACGGGCAGGGAAGTTTCACTGGGGGAGATAGGGACATCTCCATCAAGTGAGCGAACCAAGGTTGCCGTGCCCACATTGGGGCCACTAGTATCATGGTAACCTGCTCCTGGTGCATCTTGTGCACCACTTTGTTGAGAAGGGGAGTCGGGGGAAAGGCGTAAACAAATTTCCCTGACCATTGAATCGACAGACCGTTCCCCTTGGACTGGTTCTGGGGTACCTGGAGGCATAACTTTGGCATTGTGAGTTCTCCAGGGTTGCGAACAGGTCTATTTCCGGGAATCCCCATTGCGTGAAGATGTCTAAGACGATGTCTTCGTGCAATTGCCATTCGTACTCTTCGGGCAGGGGGAAGTCTCTGCTGAGTTTGTCTGCTAGCAGATTGAGTTCCCCTGGTACATGTTGTGCTAGTAGGAACATGTTGTGTTTGAGAGCCCACTTCCATATATTCTGGGACAGCTTGGACAGTCCTGGAGAGTGAGTTCCCCCTTGCTTGTTGAGGTAGTAGTTCCAGCAGGTTTATATGCTTGGATGCTAAACTCGGAGTCTACACTCCGTGTGCCGTTTGATGGGATAGGTGAGCCCCCCATCCTGTAAGGGATGCGTCTGTGGTTAGAGTGGCTTCCACTGCGGGTGTGGCAAAAGTTTTCCCTAATAACAGGTTTTCTTTTGTCCACCACCGTAGCGAGAGAACCAAGGCCTGCGAGACCACCACTAGATTGTCCCATTGTCCGCTGGCCTGACACCACTGGCTGTAGAGCCACTCTTGCATTGGGCGCATGCGCAGGCGCGCGTGAGGTACCAAATAAATACATGACGCCATCATCCCTAGCAAGCGCATTGCTTTGCGTACCGTCACCTCTCGGCCTGCTACATAATGGGGAATTTGAAACAGCATGTTTTGGACCCTCTCGTTGGAGGGGAATACGAGGCCGTCCCTTGTTCGAATTAGAGCCCCTAGGAATTGTTTGGTTTGGCTGGGGTCTAAGCTGGACTTCTTTTCGTTGATGGAGAAGCCCAGTTGGGACAAAAGGTCTACGGTCTTTTGGGTATTGGAGAAGCATGTTTCGTAAGAATCCCCTGTTATGAGCCAGTCGTCGAGGTAAGGGTATACCGGGATGGATAATCTGCGCAGGTGGGCCGCTGCCACTGCCAGTACTTTCGTGAATACCCTTGGTGCAGATGCTATCCCGAAGGGTAGTACTCTGAACTGGTAGTGTTTGTCCTCTATTTTGAACCTGAGGTATTTTCTGTGCGATGTCAACATTAAAATATGAAAGTATGCATCTTTCATGTCCAGTGTTGTCATGTAATCCCCTTGTGATAACAGTGGGATTACCTCCTGTAAGGTCACCATACGAAACTTTTGGGGTTTGACAAATATGTTCGCTGGGCGCAGATCTAATACAGGGCGCATGGTTAAGTCCTTTTTGGGTACAAGGAAGTACACTGAATAAATACCTTCTGTTACCTGTGATAGGGGGACGGGCTCTATAGCTTCTTTCTTCAGTAGTTCTTCCACCTCTTGAAGAAGAATGGAGAGGTGTTGCGGTGTCATGCGCCGGTTCCGTGGGGGTTTGTACTTCGGGGAACTGTTGAACTCGATGCAGTATCCGTGGGCTATGGTGGATAATACCCAACGGTCTGACGCGATTCCCTCCCATGCTGAAAGGAACGATGTTAGCCGGCCCCCGACCGGTGATGCATGGGAGGGGACCCGAATTTTCGGGTCATTTGCTGGTATTGGGCGTGGAACCTCTGGGGCTGGAGCCACGACCTCTTCCTTTGCCACGGCGTTGGCCTCTTTGACTGAACTGGGTGTTACCCTGGTTGGTGGGCCAGTTGGAGCCAGAGTAATATTGTTGTTGTTGGTTCTGCTGCTGTCTTTGGCCACGAAAGGAGCGTTTATTACCATAGCCTCGCCTGTTAGGGGGCCTAGAAATTTGATCAAGAGTCTTGATGGTATCAAACTCTTTTTTAGCATGTTCTAGGGCCTCATCTACTGCTTTCCCAAACAGATGCGTCTGTTCAATGGGTTTATTTATGAGGGAGGCTTGGGTTTCGGGCTTAAAACCTGAATTGCGTAGCCAAACGTGGCGCTTGAGAAGTATTCCCTGCACTAGGGAGCGGCCAGCCGTCTCAGCGGCATCTAGGGAGTTTTTAACGATGCCCTGGTTTACCAGTGTGCCCTCTGATATTATAGCTAGCAGGCGAGAACGCAGAGGTTCAGGTGCTTCCTCTGCTTCGCTGCGCAGCTTGTTCCACTGTGCATCTGCGTAGCTAGCTAAAAGTGAGTTGTTATTAGCAATTCTAGTAGAGAAGGCGGCGGAGGTCGTGATTCTCTTCCCCAGTGCGTAGAGTTTTTTGCCTTCTTTGTCTGGAGGTGCTTCACTAGTGGATAGTGGCACCCCTGCTCTTTTTCTTGTGTTGGTAACCACAAGGGAGTCCGGAATAGAGTGTCCTCTGATGTATAAAGGGTCAGAGGATGAAGGGCTGAAGAGCTTTTCTATTCTAGGGTTGACCCCTCTTACTAAAGCTGGGTTAGTAAGGGAAGGAGAAATTCTTCTTTTAATAGAAGCCAGGAGTGGAATAGATTGGCTAACAGGGGCTTTTTCTTTGATGACTTTTTCTACAAAGTCAATGTCTGGAAGAGTTTCCCCTGTATCAATCTCAAAATGCGCTGCTGCCTTGCGCAATAGTGCATTGAGGGAAGGTTGGTCATCTATGGGAGAGGAGTTCCCATGTGAATCCTTGAGAGGAGAAGGGAGAAAGGCATCAGGGTCTGACTGTACTGATGGGGATTGCCAAGGCTGCACTGACGGTGAATTCCAGGGCTGCGAGGTAGCTGTATCCTCTTCAAACCCTGTAGGAGTGGTGTAAGGATCTTCTTCGAACCCCTCTTCCTCAAGTTCTACCTCTTCTTCTCCACCCAAACACTCCTCATCTTCTTGGAGGTATTGCTCCTCCTCAGTGAGGTCAACCAGCCTAGGAATCTTGACTCTAGGGTCATCCTGTGGCCATTCTCTTTGTCTTTTGTGAGTGGGTGGGTCTTGGTTTCCTAGAAACCTTTCCATTTTCTCCATGCAAGAATGGAGTCTTTCAAGGGTCTCATGGGGTACCCCTGAATAGTCTAGAGGGGGGAAATTAGTGTTTTCGCCTTCGAATCGTTTCGAACGCTCCCACAATGTCGACGAGAGGTTCCCGTCTCCTTCTGAAAAGCCTTCAGGTAGTTCGGAAGCGTCCTTTGGAGAAAGGGGCAGTTCCTGGCTACTTTTGTGTTTTTTCGACGCGGTATTCGACGTTTGTTTCGTCGTCCGCGTACGTTCGTCTTCGGCGACAATTCTCGCTAGGCTCTCGGCCACGATTTTGTCCGTCGAGGGCTTTGGTGTCGACGTTGTGTGCGTTGCGCGTTGTACCTCGACGGTCGCTCTATGGAGCGTTGCGTCGGATGTTTTTGGGGTAGCGCCCGTGTTAGATGGAAGCCCAATCGCTGGTCGCGGCTGCGTTTGCGGGTGGGGCTTGTGACCTTTACGGTCTGCGGTAGACGCCGGAGTGCCCTGCGTCCCCTTCGGCGCTGATGGATCCTTCGTTCTCGACGAAGAAGAGCCGTGGGTAGTGTGTTTAGCCTTATGGGGTTTGTGTGCGTCCTTGTCGCCGGGGTGTTCATCCCCATAAGCAGGGCGTGAGCCGAGCCCGTCGGGGCCGGGGACGGACGACGAGGAGCGTGAGCGCTCCTTCTGGGGGTTCATGACTTCCGTAACGGACGTCGAGTTATCGCACTCCTCGTCACTTTCAGTAACAGCGGCAGCGGGTGAGGAAACTGACTTCGACATCGCGTAGTCCGCCCACCTCTTAACCCTACGTTCTTTAAGAGTCCTGGGTTTTAAGAGCTTGCAGGCTGCGCAGCTGTTCTCTATGTGATCGAGGGGTAAGCAACGATTACAGAGCTTGTGCTTATCTTTCCAAGTATATTTGCCCCTGCAGCGTGGGCAAAACTTAAATGGTGTCCTCTCCATAGCTGAGGCAATAATAGCTGGCGATAACAACCCCAAGGGAAAGAAAAGGGAGAAAGAAAGACATTCTCAAAGAGAAGAGACAAAGTTCTAACCCCCACTCTCCCTACTGTAAGTTGGCCGTCGAGGCCAGGCCACGTGTTCGGCAGCGCCGAAGGATCTCCTCCGCTCTTCCTCTCCGTCGAAAATAGTTCGGCGGAGAAACAGCTTCACAGCTAACGTCGAGGGGGAGGGATCGTTACCAGTATATTAAGTTATGACAAAAGGACCGAGGTCCGTGGTAAGTATAGCAATGTCTCTCTAGGAGCTCCGCGAAAGGCGACCAGAAACTGGGCGGAAAAAAACAATCTGAGGGACCTCGACGCGTGAGGGATTGTGGGTACAACGCACGTCACTATAGGGATAGTGTTACAGACACGCCTTGTCGACGTCCCCTTTTCGACTACGAAAAACAAAATGCAATACTCCGCAGTGACCACTGGATGTCGGACCTATGCACAGCATGTGATTCTAA
Organism: Ambystoma mexicanum; assembly: GCF_040938575.1. Lineage (NCBI taxonomy): Eukaryota > Metazoa > Chordata > Amphibia > Caudata > Ambystomatidae > Ambystoma > Ambystoma mexicanum. Next base: position 871,143,710 of record NC_090931.1, read on the forward strand.
GCAGATTAACAAACATCAGAAATATATTTATTTTATACACTTCTAAGTCAACATATAGATCACAGTTAAAGTAAGTTAAGTTTAGTCAAAAGAAAAGCATATACAAGTCCCTATTCAATTGTAGACACGTTTGCGGTAGAGTGAAAACTGAGCAAAACGGCACAGTGAAAACCAACTACAAATGGCACCAACAATTCAATGAAAGGGAGGGAAAGTACAAGTTAAGTCGAAATATCTTCAGACACCTCCTAGCAACACTTCCCTGAAGTTTTGTGAACAAGTAATGCACAGTAACACTTTAACCAAAAGATAAGTGAATGAAAACTGAGCAAAATGGCACTCCACGGGTTAAAACAGTAGGAAGGAAGAGGGGTTTAGAAGATTTTGGTGCATCAACACATTTCTCAATGAAAACTAATCTAGTGAGAGCAGATCTAACAAATCAGCCAGTCACTAGGCCTGAGCCAGAGTCAGTGGTACAGGACCAAGAGCTTAGGAGCAAAAATGTTCTTGTAGCTGCAGTCAAGTATTTAGTAGAAAACATTTGAAGAGGTAGATGCAAGGCGAAAGACGATGTTAAGAGAAAGGGCGGCCGACCCCACAAGTAGTTAAAGGATTTAAAACACCTTTAGGGCTACCACGGAGAAGGGACGGCCTGGCGGAACAATGTACCTTAAACGTGGAGCAGTGGCTCCTGCGGTCGCGGTTGTTCCTCGTAGTTCCTGCAGGTCGAGGGGTCCAACAGGGGAAGAGAGGCTTTCGTCGTGGAGGAAGGTTCGAGTCGCGGCACTACCCAGGGATGAAACCAGCCGCGGTGGTGCCAAACGAAGTTTAAAAGGTACGCTCCTTTTAATCACGGTTCCGGGTCGATAGCTGCCTGGTTATCCGGTCTCCAAGTGCGGGGCACTGTCGAGTCGACCAAGGCAGGTCCGATGATGCGATGGGTGAACTGGTTGACCCCACCAGCTCAAGGGAAGGAGGCACTTTCGCAGAAGATCTCCTCTCGTCGTGTGGAATAAAAGTGGTGAGACGATCCGGCCGTGCTTCACCGGTGGTGTAGATGCTGAAGATGTCTCTGGCTTCTCTTCCCTTCGGTTCTGTAGTTCCAGTGGCAACGTCTTGCTCTTCCAGTCCTCAGGACCCTGCTTTTATGCAGAAAGAGACCCATTCGTACAGCCTAGCTTTCACTCACACAGTGGAGTGGTCTTCTTGGCGGGAGACCCTCCAGCCTATCAGGTTAGAGTGCGACCTGAGTTGCTGTGGCAACTCTGCCAGGGGTTCTGCTCCCCCTCTCAAACAACAGACCCACCCCAGGCTCAGTGGCACGGAAAGGGGGGCTTCTCGGCAGAAGCCCGCCAAAAGGACGAACAAAGGATCCCCGACCTGGGCTAGGAAAATGGAGTAAGACTCGAGAAAGAAGTTTTATCAAAGTTCTGGCAAATAAAACCTACCGGACTAAAGTTAATAATAAAATAAACCGGCGGTATGTTAGAGGATGTCAGTAAAAGTGGTAGCCTCGAACAATGGGAAATTCCCATAGAGAAATATTTGCGGTCGAATATACAAAGGTAGTAACCACTGCCACCAGCCAGAAACTTTGTAGAGGGGGACTTTAAGGTACCCTCTCGAAAAACAACATAGGGGAAAAACTATTAAACCCCTTCCAGTACTTCCATATTAAGATGGGGTGTACTGGTTAAGTTCATAAAAATCGACTAGTAAAGTCAATGGGGACTTTACATGCCCTGGGAGACAGTAGTCGGTCCCAGGTTATGGAGTCTATGTTTTGGGGTCGCTACGATACCCCTGGGCCACTGCACGGAGGGTGCTGTTTGACATATGTGCATAGAGATGGTTCCTATTGGTGGGAGAAAAGATCCCATAGGCATTAAACACAAAAATAGCCTAGAACACACATAGCAAAGATGCCCAAGAGTGGGAAAAAGAGTCTCACTCTTAGCAGGTAAAAAGAAATAAACCCTTTGAATCCAGCAAAGCTGCTGGGGGACTCTATAGGTAAGGGAAATTCGCCATGAAATGAGAATTCTCCCTAACACTGCTCAAGCAGCAATATTTCAAAGAGAAAAAATGGCTCAAAAACAGTATTAAAACATTTTACAAAAGGACCAGGAAAATGTTTTAATGGGAACAACATCCTCAATCACATGATCCAATAGTCCACTCAACTCTGTGCCCGATAAAAGAACGTCACTCCTTACTCTTCCCCTTTCTTGCAGCAAAGACACATTCAGCAGTTAAAACCAATGACAACTGAAGCAATTCCTTAAGACAACACATCTTCCGGCTAGGTCTTAGAGAAGTAAGACACCACAAAGGTTTTCCCGCAATTTCTGCAATAAAAAGCAGAATGTCAGATAAAGAGGGAGGGTGGGAATAGAGTAAAATGCAACATCCGATACAACCCCAAAGCTGTCCACCTTTATGCGCGAATGGTGGGAATAATGCTCACCTACATGGCTTTAATAGAAGCAAGACTTTCCTACACAAATACGTTTGGAAAATATATATTTTATTTCAAGACCGGATGAGAGCCTTATGCTTGTTCATAGTTTCTTGACCACTTACGTTGTTGGCTAGTCGATGGAGTTGTGATGATAACTTTTAAAAACTGAGTCCTTTGACGAGTCTGCTATCCTTATAATATCCTGTAAATGTCTGTCAACCTGAAAAGCTTTGGAGGCAGCAGAGTGCAACTGGCAGTCGAGCAAGATTCCCGGTTTCTAAGTAATATCTGCGTGAGCGCAAAATAAATTAATGATGCTACATTTTTACTGCATGACCCTACAGAAACTACAGCACGAAGTGTGTACTGGAGGCTATTGTAGATCGAGCGATAGGAAGTCTCATTGGCAGAGCCCTTCAGAAGTCGGGAAACAAATATTACATTAAGGCTCGGGAAAGGGGAACCATAGAAGCAGTCAGAGATTCTCAGCAAACGGTGAGGCTTCGATGGGCTGCATGGGGGGTAGAGAAAAAAACCCGAGCTATGGTAAACGATTCTTGAGGTGGGACTGAATTTCTGAACAAAGCACACCAGCTCTTTCCAGTCTATAAGAGATAGAAGAAATCACCATGCGCTGACACACTGTAAAGCATATAAAACATAGACGCAGTGACTAATACCTGGATGGACTGTGATAGACGAGACTCAATTTGGGCCAGTTATTAGATGTGAAGAGTTCCTAAGAGAGGCAATAATTCGCCACACGTGGTTGGAGAGGTGAGCAACCCACAGCCATTACACACAGGGGAGCACGAACGGCCATTGGGCAGACAAGGAAAAGGGAGGTGTGCACTAGCAAGTGACAGCAGTGAAGGGGAGGAGTAGATATTCTTGCCTCTTCAGGCTTAACCCTTCATAGCACTGAAGGCCCCAGTTTCTGCCTGATTGTTCTGTATACACAGCAGCTGAAATAAGTGCAGGCGTGGGCAAACAGGATAAACGGCAAAAAAACAGGATAAACGGCAAAAAAACAGGAATTTCACGTTTGAACAATGGAGGAAGCTGGAATTTCTAAAGTGAAAGCGCAGGAAAATGAGGAGATCGCTTTACATTGAAGAAAGGTGAGAGAAATGTTCATTGAGCTTAAAGCTATTTTGGGGGAATTGGTGGGAAACTTGATGTGCTGGCTTCTAAAGTTCAAGACTCAAGAAGGCTGGATGAAGCAGAGTAGACAATTTCCAATATAAAAGGTACCACAATTGCTACTTCTGCAACAATGAAAAGAATGGAAGGGGTCCTGAAGGGAATTCAACCCAAACTTTACGACTGAAAAAGTTGGCCCAGGCGCAATAATATCAGAGTCCCGAGCCTGCCAAAGTTGTCTCAGACTTTAAATATGGAAACCATTTGTGGAAAACAGAACGTTACAAGACTAAGCCACCCTGAGTTTTCAAAGATGTTTAAAGATCCCTTAAGCCACGCTCTATTCCAGAAGCTGGCCCAAGACCTATTATTGCAAGGTTACTGAATTATTGCGATGGCAATGCAACCTCTAGGCTTGTTTCACAGACTGACTCAAGAACATACCAAATCTCAAAGAAGGAACGAGGGTTTTTATTATAATTTATGCAAAAGGGCTCAGTAATGGCCGTACCTCCCACTCTGGTCTCCAATGGGCTTTTCCATCCCTAATCCACGTTTGCGGGTGGGGCTTGTGACCTTTACGGTCTGCGGTAGACGCCGGAGTGCCCTGCGTCCCCTTCGGCGCTGATGGATCCTTCGTTCTCGACGAAGAAGAGCCGTGGGTAGTGTGTTTAGCCTTATGGGGTTTGTGTGCGTCCTTGTCGCCGGGGTGTTCATCCCCATAAGCAGGGCGTGAGCCGAGCCCGTCGGGGCCGGGGACGGACGACGAGGAGCGTGAGCGCTCCTTCTGGGGGTTCATGACTTCCGTAACGGACGTCGAGTTATCGCACTCCTCGTCACTTTCAGTAACAGCGGCAGCGGGTGAGGAAACTGACTTCGACATCGCGTAGTCCGCCCACCTCTTAACCCTACGTTCTTTAAGAGTCCTGGGTTTTAAGAGCTTGCAGGCTGCGCAGCTGTTCTCTATGTGATCGAGGGGTAAGCAACGATTACAGAGCTTGTGCTTATCTTTCCAAGTATATTTGCCCCTGCAGCGTGGGCAAAACTTAAATGGTGTCCTCTCCATAGCTGAGGCAATAATAGCACATAATAATAATAATAATAATAATAATAATAATAATAATAATAATAATAATAATAATAATAGGGGCACAAGGTAGATGCATGAGGACATCATCCCGAGGAGGGACTTGATGGACCTCACCCTGGCCACATCCATGGCCAACTGGCGCTGCACCTTGCCCAAAATGGCCTTCGTCCTTTCTTCCGACGGAGATGCCAATTGCTTCACTGTATTGAGCTTCGCTCCCAGAAACAGTGCCACCTGCGACGGAACCAGGTGGGATTTGGGGTAGTTGATGGCGAATCCCAGTTCCGTGAGCAGGCGGACGGTCCTCGCTGTGTCTTCGACGGCGAGTTCTCTTGACCTTGCACGGATTAGCCAATCGTCCAGGTAGGGGTAGACGTGGATCCCTTGCAAGCGCAGCCGCGCCGCCACTGGTGCGAGGCACTTGGTGAACACCCTGGGTGCCGACTTTAATCCGAACGGCAGGGCTCTGAATTGGTAGTGACACCCCTGGACTACGAATCTGAGGAACTCTGTGTCCTTTTAGAATGGGGATGTGGAAGTAAGCATCCTCCAGGTCCAACGACGATAGGAAGTCACCCTCCTCCAGCTGTCCCAGCATGTGCTGGAGGGTGACCATCCTGAATTTCTGTGCCTTGATGTCCTTGTTTAACCGGCGCAGGTCCAGGATGGGGCGCCAACCGATGGTCTTCTTTCTGACGAGGAAGTACCTTGAGTATACTCCGGAGCCCCGGAGCCTCTTGGGGACGAGCTCGATGGCACCCTTCTTGAGCACCACCCTTACCACCAACAGAAGTTGAGGGACGGGATTCTCCTTCCTGGCCACGGGAGGAATGCGAGGACACTTCTTTTGAAATTCTAGCAAGTGTCCGCGGGCCAGGGTGTCCAGCACCCAACGGTCGGTGGAGATTGACTCCCACACGCTGACTAACTTAGTCAGCCGGCCTCCCACCGGGGTGCTTCGGTGGGGGCCTGATACTATGGCCGTTTCAGTCATGCTTGGAAGAGGCCTTGCCTCCTTGAAGACGGCGGCGAGACCCTCCTTGCTTGCCGCGACCTCTGTAGGCCTCCTGGGACGAGGAGAGGGCCGCCTGGCGGTACATAGACGAGCTACCGCCGGAGCTCCAAAAGGGCTGCCGTTGCTGAAGGACTCCTAGGGCTCGGGCTATCTCGAGGGACTCATCCACCGTCTTCCCAAACAGGTTGTTGCCGTCGAACGGCATATCCAACACTCTGGTCTGGACGTCCTGGCGAAAGTCTGTCGCCTTGAGCCATCCTTGTCGTCGAAGGCAAACCCCGTTGCCCAGCTGGCGAAATCCGGTATCGGCAATGTCTTTTGCCACTGTTATGGTGTGATCCGACGCCACCTCACCTTCCTGCAGAATCTGTAGGGCCCTCTTGTCGTCCGGTAGGAAGTCCAGCAGGGGAGCTATCTTGAACCAAAGCTCCCTGTTGTAACGGGCCACAATCGCTAAGGCATTGACGGCCTTAATCGTCGTCGCCGCCGACGACGAGATGACTCGTCGACCCATGGAGTCCAACTTCTTGCACTTGCTGTCCGGCGGGGAAGTGGAAGTTGAAGCCGCCGCTTTCTTCTTGGCCGCTGCCGAGACGACCGAGTCCGGCGTAGGCTGGGCCCTGAGGCACAAGGGGGCGGCGTCAGGGACCCGGTACTTTTTCTCGTACCTGTCCCTTTTGGTGGGTGTTGTGGAAGGGTTCTTCAGGATAGCCAGTCCTTCGTCCCAGATGTCGTCGAGCAACGGTACCGTGAGGACCGTCTTTCTCTTGGCCTCCCGCCGTTGGTAAAGAAAGCCTTCCTTTTTCTGTTCCTCAGGGCAGAGCTGGAAGAGCTCGGATGCCTTGGCTATAATGGCGTGGAAAGAGCCAATTTCGTCGGGCGGAGAGGGGGGGGTGATGAAGGAATGTCCGTTGCATCATCGCCACCTTCGTCATCCGTCCCCGTCGCTGTATCCATCGCCGTATCATCCCGAGGGTCCGGCGAGGGGGATGAGGGGTCCACAGGCCTTGTGGGCATGAAGGGCGGTGCGGGGTGGACTCTTCTCCGCTTGTTCGGAGGGCTTCCCGACATTCCTGGTTCTGGATCCTCCATCGGGGTCCGTGGTAAACTCGTCCTCATCTCAGAACATAAGGATTGGATCGCCAACAAAATGGCCGCGGAGCTATCCTGGGGCTCGGGCAATGGCTGCGACGGGCGAGATGGCTGCTCCACTGGGCCCTCGTCGTCGCCATCTTCGATCACATCAGCAGGATCCTTCCCCTGGGATCGAACCTTCTCGAACCTCTTGTTGAGGCCTTTCACGGTTTCCACCAGATCCTCCTCGGAGTCTGAATCCGAGTCTGTAATGGCCACCGGCCCCCCACTCTTTTTCCACCGGGGTCTTCACGGGGGTCTTAACGATGGGCTGGAAAGAGGATTCCCTCCGCGGTGGCAGGGAAACTCTGGGCCCCGAGGCCGCCTCCACTGGCGTAGTCTCTGCCGGCTTCACCAGGGCCACTGCGACAACTTCGATAGAGGCCTTTGCCGGTTGGATCAAGGCCCTCACCACCTTAGGTGCGTCCTGGGCCTTTGCTTTGGGGGGAGGGTCATCGCCTCGCTCCCCCTCGGCTCCCTTCGAGATTGACTGGGGCCTCTCCAGAAGCTTACCCGAGTTCTCGGACTTCCTCTTCCATGAACCAGAGCGCTGGCTCGTGGTTGATTGTGCCGGGGAAGTCGCGCCCTGCTTGGCAGCCGAAGAGCCCGACCTTTCGGTGCTCCCGGTGCCCACAGACTCGCGGTGCTTGGCCGTCTGTTGGGCCCCTGTCGCCAAGGCACCCTCACAGGACTTAGAAGACCGCTCAGACTTTTTCTTCGCCTTCTCACCTGCTGTGCCATTCTCGAGCCAGGCGGCGAGGCGGGAACGACGATCTTGCTTGGACCGGTCCGACAGGTTCTTGCAGACGAACAGTCCTTCTCCACGTGAGTCTTGTCCTCATGAAGGCAGTAGAGAGATCTCGAATGCTCGTCCTCGTTGAAAACATTTTGCAATCCACATCCCGGGCAGCTCCTGAACAGCTTGGATCCGGGAGTCGAGCTTCCCTTGTCCTGGGCCATGTCTGTTGAGGTAGGCCTCAGATCTTCCGGAATCCTCCAAGAAGCGTAACTTCGACGAGGGGCGTAGAAGAATTACGAAACGGGTCCCCGTTATCGGAAGTCGAAACGGTGGAGTTTGAGGCTCGATTAAACTGAAAAAAAGAGAAAATCTCCTGAAAAAGCGTGAAAACGCAGTAAAAGCTCGAGAGCTAAAGCATCCAGGAGTCGAGCTTCCATGCCATGGGTCTGGCATGGATTCACATGCTCATGAATATTCCCCGTCGTCAGGCTGGGAATCCTCGGTAAAGAAAAAATCAGTATCAGTTTTGTTTCTGATCTGTCTTTCGTAGTAGTAACCAATCACTGATCTCTGCGTCATACTGACCACAGCCAATGACTGCCCTCTACCTAAGCCCCGCCTCCGGCAGCCATCTTCAGATTTGGTAGCACGTGAAGTGGCAGTATGACCAAGTGAAGAGCCGCAGAGGGGTAGGCTGGAGGGTTCGCATGTGAATCCATGCCAGACCCATGCTGGAGAACAGTTACAGGTAAGTAACGTGTTCCTTCTCCAGCATGGGGTCTGGCATGGATTCACATGCTCATGAATAAAGAATACATAGCAGTAAACACATGCACGACCACGGGAGGTGGCAAAGGCTCAACATTAAGCATTACATCAAACTCAACATTAAGCAATTCTTACCTCCTCACCAGGCTCACCTTAGGCGGACAGGTTGCGCAGCACTGCTTGGCCGACCCTGGACTCCTCCCTGGAATCCCGATCGACGCAGTAGAATTTCGTGAAGGTGTGCGTCGACCTCCACGTAGCAGCCCTGCAGATGTCCAGCAAGGGCACACCAGATAGGAACGCCGTGGTAGCTGCGATCGCTCTGGTGGAATGGGCTCTCGGATGGCCAGGCAGCGGTCGGTTTGCCAACCGAGGACAGTACATGATACAGCCGGAGAGCCATCCTGAAATGGAGGCCTTCGAGAGGGCCTTCCCCTGATTGACAGGTCCAAAGTTCACAAAAACTTGTGACGTCTTCCGAAAACACTTCGTGCGGTCCACGTAGAACTTCAGCGCTCTAGCCACATTCAGCGAGTGCAAAGTCCTTTCATCCGGCGACGAAGGCGACGGGAAGAAAACAGGCAACACCAAGGGTTCGTTGAAGTGGAAGTCCGACGGTACCTTGGGCATGAAGGAGGGGTGCGTCCTGAGCACTACCCTCGTGTCGTGAAAAGTTAAGTACGGGGGCTTGCAGGAAAGGGCCTGGATCTCTCCCACCCGTCGTGCGGAGGTGATGGCCACAAGAAACGCTGTTTTCCACGACAAGAACTTCAACGGAGCCGAGTGCAGAGGCTCGAACGGAGGTCCCATGAGCTTGGTCAGCACCACGTTGAGCTCCCACGCCGGGGCCGGAGCCTTAACCGGCGGGAACGATCTGAACAGTCCCTTCATGAATTCTTTCACCAGACGATGAGACCACAAAGACGTCCGCCCCGTGGTTCTGGTGTATCGGGAGATCGCAGCAAGAAAATCTTGATGGACGCGTGCGCCAGTCCAGCCTTGGCCAGCGTCAGTAGGTACGGCAGTATTTGGGGAGCCGTAATCCGTAGAGGGTTAATCTTCTGTGCGTGGCACCAGACAGAGAAACTCTTCCATTTGTGTCCATAGCATTTAAGAGTTGAGGACGCCCTGGCCTTTGCAAGAACCTCTCTGCAGTCGGCCGGTATGTCGTAACCTCCAAACTCTAACGCTGCAGGAGCCAGGCCTGCAAGTTCAGCGACTTCGGGTCGTGATGGAGGATGGCGCCTCCTTCCCTGGAGAGAAGATCCACGTCCACTGGCAGCGTGATTGACGGGGACGCTGACAAGTCCAGAAGGTCCAGGAACCATATCTGTCTCGGCCACGCAGGTGCGACGAGGATCATCCTGCACCGTGACCTCTTGAGCTGGTTGATGAGCCGGATCAGCAACAGCAATGGAGGGAAAGCGTATAGAAACAGGCCCTCCCAGGGGAACGAGAAAGCATCGCCCATGCTCCTCGGCTGGGGAAACCTGCTGGCGAACCTCCGGCACTTGGAGTTCGTCGTCGTCGCAAACAGATCGATCTGGGGTGTGCCCCACCGTCGGAAGAGGCGGTCCACTAGATCCTGTCGTAGTTCCCACTCGTGGCACGAGCGCAGCTCTCTGCTGAGCGAGTCGGCGATGGTGTTTTTTATCCCTGCCAGATGAAACGGCACCAGAAACATCCCTTGGGCGACGGCCCAATGCCACAGATCCTGCGCCTCCTTGGACAGGGCTGGGGATCTGGTACCGCCCTGCTTCCTGATGTAGAACATGGTGGTGGTGTTGTCGGTGAAGATCCTAACCACCTTGCCCTTGAGGGACGGAAGAAAGGACCTGAGGGCCCAAAACACTGCACGGAGCTCCAGGACGTTGATATGGAGGGACTTCTCCGTCGGAAGACAAAGGCCTCTCGCGTGCAGATTTTCGGTGTGCGCTCCCCACCCTTCCAGGGAGGCATCCGTGGTCACTGTCTCCTGGTGGCCGGGGGTCTGGAAGTCCATGCCCGCCGTCAGATGCGCGCGGGTGCCTCACCACCGGATCGCTCGTCGGAAACTCTCGTTGAGTGTGATCCTCTCCTCGAAGCTGCCCGTCGTCTGGATCCAGCGCGTGTCCAGGAACTCCTGCAACGGGCGCATCCAGAACCTGCACAGGCGGATGAGATCAATGCAAGAAGACATCATTCCGAGGAGAGACTTGATGGACCTCACCCTGGCCGCGTCCGCAACCAGCATCCGCTGCACCTTGCCCAAGATGGCCCTCGTCCTTTCCTCCGACGGAGAGGCCAGAAGCAACACTGCATCGAGCTTCGCTCCCAGAAACAGTGCGTCTTGCGCGGGCACCAGGTGGGACTTGGCGTAGTTTATGGAGAATCCCAGGTCCGTGAGTAGTTGGACGGTCCTTGCCGTGTGCTCCACGGCAAGCTCCTTCGTCTTTGCTTGGATGAGCCAGTCGTCCAGGTAGGGGTAGACGTGGATCCCCTCTCGGCGTAGCTGTGCCGCCACCGGTGCGAGGCACTTGGTGAACACCCTGGGTGCCAACCTCAATCCGAAGGGAAGGGCTCTGAACTGGTAGTGACGCCCTTGGACCACGAACCTGAAAAACTTTCGGTGTCCCTTTAGGATGGGAATATGGAAGTAGGCATCATCCAAATCCAACGACGACAGGAAATCGCCCTCCTCCAGTTGACCCAGGACGTGTTGGAGGGTGACCATCCAGAACTTCTGTGCCTTGATGAATTTGTTCAGTCGTCGTAGGTCCAGGATGGGACGCCATCCTCCCGTCTTCTTCTTCACGAGGAAGTATCTTGAGTAAACTCCGGAGCCCCGAAGCCTCTTTGGGATGAGCTCGATGGCGCCCTTCTTGAGCATCACCTTTACCTCCAAGAGAAGTTGAGGGACGTGATGTTCTCTCCTTGCCACAGGGGGGACGCGCGGGCACCTCTTTAGAAACTCGAGCGCGTGACCCTGAGCCAGGGCGTCCAGCACCCAACGGTCGGTGGAGATGGACTCCCACGCGCTGACAAAGCTCGCCAGCCGGCCTCCCACCGGGGTGCTTCGGTGGGGGCCCGACCCCACGGCCGGTTCAGTCCTGCTTCGACGAGGCTTTGCCGCCTTGTCCTCCTTGGCGGCGGCGGCGGGGTCCGCCTGACTTGCCTCGTCCCCTGTAAGCTTCCTGGGACGACGAACGGGCCGCTTGACGGTAGGTGGAAAATCCGCTGCTGGAACCTTTGGAGGCACCCTGTTTGCCTCCGCCGCTCCGAAAGGGCGGCCGCCGTTGTTGGAGAACCCCAAGAGCCCGGGCCGTCTCCGTGTCCGCCTTGATGGCTTGAAGGGAATCGTCCACTGTTTTCCCAAACAGGTTGTTTCCGTCGAACAGCATGTCCAAGACTCTGGTCTGCACGTCCTGACGGAAGTCAGTAGCCTTGAGCCATCCACGCCTCCTAAGGCACACGCCGTTGCCCAACTGGCGAAATCCAGTGTCAGCGATGTCCGTCGCAATCGTAATGGCGTGGTCCGACGCCACCTCTCCTTCCTGCAGCATCTCTAGGGCTTCCGCCCTCTTGTCGTCTGGTAGGAAGTCCAGCAGGGGGGCCAGTTTGTACCACAACTCCCTGTCGTAGCGGGCTACGATAGCCACGGTGTTGGCCGCCTTAATCGTCGTCCCATCGTGTCTAATTTCTTTCCCTCGCCGTCCGGCGGGGAGGTTGACGTAGAGGCCGCGCCCCCCCCCCCCCCGCTTTCTTCCTGGCCGCCGCGGAGACGACCGAGTCCGGGGTCGGCATTGCCCGAAGGCACAAGGGGGCCGCGTCCGGTACTTCTTCTCATACCGATCCCTTCTAGCCGGCGTCGTGGATGGGTTCTTGAGGAGGGCGAGGCCCTCATCCCAAATATCGTCTAGTAGAGGTACAGCGAGGACAGTCTTCCTCTTGGTCTCGTGCCGTTGATAAAGGAAACCTTCCTTCTTCTCTTCCGGGCAGAGCTGGAAAAGCTCGGATGCCCTGGCGATCATGGAGTGAAACGATCCAATCTCGTCGGGCGGGGAAGCCTGGGTGGGAGGTGACGACGGGAGATCCTCGTCGTAAACCTTGTCGTCTGTACCCGTCACGGCCGTGTCAGTCCCCGTATCATCCTCACGTGTCGTGGACGGGGAGGAGGGCTGAGCAGGGCGCAATGGCTGAAAAGGAGGTGGAGGATGAATCCTTCTTCTCTTAGGGGGAGGGCTCCCAGAAGGGCCTGGCTCCGGGTCCCCCGTCGGGAGCGGTTCCTCCGTTGGTGGTAACGGCAGTCTCGTCCTTATCTCCGAGCATAAGGACTGTATAGCCAACAAAATGGCCGCCGAGTTGTCTTGCGGCACTGGTCGAGGGAGTTCCGACGGGCGATCAGGGGCCCCGTCGGCACCCTCGACGCCCTCGTCGTCTTCCACGTCAGGGTCCCTCCCGACAGGATGGCCTTCTTCCACGCCAGAGCCGTGGCCTAAGACTTCGATCAGCTCCTCCTCAGAGGTTGAGGCCAAGTCCACAACGACCTCCTGCCCCTCCTTTTTCTTCTCCGTCGGAGGTTTCACGGGGGTCCTGTCGATGGGCATGAAAGAGGACTCCCTCCGCGGTGGCAGGGAGATTCTGGGCCCCGGGGTCGCCACCACTGGTGTAGCCTCCACAGGCTGAGCCAGGGCCGCCGCGACTGTCTCGATAGAGGCCTTGGCCGGATGGATCAAGGCTTTCACCACCTTAGGTGCGCTCACCGCCTTCTCCTTGGGGGGGGGGGGAGGGCACCACCTCGCTCCCCCTCCGATGGGGCCTTAGGGCACGACCAGGGTCTCTCCAGGAGTTTTGCCGGGTGCTCGGCCTTCCTCTTACCCGAGCCAGAGCGTTGGCTCGTGGTTGATGGCGCCGGGGAGGATGCGCCTTGCCTGGCGCCCGTAGAGCCCGACCGTTCGGCACTCCCGGTGCCAGCGGACTCGCGGTGCTTGGCCTTCTGTTGGACCCCCGTCGCCGGGGCGCACTCAAAGGTCTTAGAAGACTGCTCGGACTTCTTCTTCTTCTCACCTGACGGGCTCTTTCTTTCCAGCCAGTTGGCGAGACATTGATGGCGGTCCTTCATGGTCCGCTCCGACATATTGCCGCAAAACGCACAGTCCTTCTCCACGTGCGTCTTGTCCTCATACAGGCAGTAAAGGCAAAGGGAGTGTTCGTCCTCCTTAAAGACATTCTGAAGCTGGCATCCAGGACAGACCCTGAACAGCTTTCCGGGCGTCGAGCTTCCCTTCTCCTGGGCCATGCTCGAGAAGGGCCTGAGAAACTTCTGGAATCCTCCAAAAGCGTGCTCGACGAAATCTTCACCCTTGAGGGGCGTAGACGAATCCGACACGGGTCCCCGTTGATCGGATGAAGAAACGGTGGAGCTTGAGGCTCTTTTGACCGAAAAAAGAGGAATTTTTTGAGAAAAAACGCGAAAAAAGCACTAACACTCGAGAGCAATAGCACGAGGATCCCAAAACTTGAATGTGCGGTAAAAATCTGAAGATGGCTGCCAGAGGCGGGGCTTAGGTAGAGGGCAGTCATTGGCTGTGGTCAGTATGACGCAGAGATCAGTGATTGGTTACTACTACGAAAGACAGATCAGAAACGAAACTGATACTGATTTTTTCTTTACCGAGGATTCCCAGCCTGACGACGGGGAATATTCATGAGCATGTGAATCCATGCCAGACCCCATGCTGAAGAAATGGAGGTACGCGGCGAGCGTTCCATCTGAACTCAGACGAACGACACGAAGCGCGAGCCTCCTGATGGGCGGGGCTTAAATAGCCGGCACATGAAAACAACTAGACCCGCTAGCTAACTAAGAGGCACCACCTAGCAACCATTAAGGAAACTCCAACCATTAACAAGGGGGTATTAGAATCAATAACCAGCTAGGACAACATGAATTCCATATGAACCTGTATCTCTTAGGACTAGTATGGGAAACCTAACCTGTGGTCACGACAGAAATCCTAACCCAGGTCGGGGATGCTTTGTTCGTCCTTTTGGCGGGCTTCTGCACAGAAGCCCTCCTTTCGGCGCCACTGAGTCTGGGGTAGACAGGATGTGGGAGGGGGCATAGGCACCTTGGACAGGTTTACCAGGGCAACCCAATTCGAACTCTGCCCTGATAGGCTGGGGGGGTTATCTCACCAGGATTACCACCCCACTGTGTGAGTGACAGCTAAGCTGTATGAATGGGGGGTTTTCTGCATAAAAGCAGGGCTCTGAGGACTGGAGGACAAGACGTCGCCACTGGAACTAAGAAACCCGAAGAGGAGAGAAGCTGAAGACATCTGCAACGACTGAACCACCGGCGAAGCCCTGCTGCAGATCCTCACCACTTTTCTCCAACGACTCGAGAAGATCTTCACCTGCAAGAGTCTTCTTCCCTTGAGCTGGTGGGGCCAACCAGTTCGCCAATCTCCTTCCAGGACCTGCCTTGGTCGAATCACCAGTGCCAAGCATTAGGAGAACAGATAGCCAGCAACCGTCAACCACGAACGCGATTTAAAGGAGCATACCTTTTATTCGTCTTGGCATCACCGCGGCTGGTTTAATCCCTGGGCATCCTCTTGAGAGAAGTCAGACTGCTCAGCCACAACTACCAACTAAATCTTTGTGGTACAGAATGATACCAAAGGGGATTTATTGCATATACCTGTAGTCTTAATCTTCTATAGTGCTCCCTAAGGGAACTGCATAGGATTCTGCCTAACAAATACGCCCTGTGAGATTGTGTGGTCTCTTTAGACCTTCACAGATCCTTGTAGAGGCATGTAAGAAATCCCACAAATCCTATTACTTGCAGCAGGAAGGAACAAGTTACTTACCTGTAACTATGGTTCTCCAGCATAAGTCTGGCATGGATTCACATGCTCATGAATATTGCCCGTCGTCAGGCTGTGAATCCTCGATAAAGAAAATAAATCAGTTTCATTTCTGAACTGTCTTTACCCTAACAACCAATCACGAGCTCTGGGTCATACTGCCCCCAGCTAATGACTGCCCTCTACCTAAGCCCCTCCTCTGGCAGCCATCTTCAGATTTGGTAGCACATAAAGTGGCAGTAAGACCAAAAGAAGAGCTGCAGAGGGGTAGGCGGGAGGGTTCGCATGTGGATCTACGCCAGACCCATGCTAGAGAGCAACAGTTACAGGTACGTAACTTGCTCCTTCTCCAGCATGGGGTCAGGCATGGATTCACATGCTCATGAATAAAGAATACATGACAGTACACACATGCACAACCACGGGAGGTGGCAAAGGCTCAACAAAAGCATCTTACCTCCTCACGAGGCTCACCTTCAAGCGAACAGGATGCGCAGCACTGCTTGGCCGACTCTGGACTCCTCCCTGGAATCCCGGTCGACGCAGTAGAATCTCGTGAAGGTGTGAGTCGACCTCCACGTAGCAGCCCTGCAGATGTCCAGCAGAGGCACACCAGACAGGAACGCCGTAGTTGCAGCGATCGCTCTGGTCGAATGGGTTCTCGGTCGGCAAGGCAACTGTCGGTTTGACAACAAGTGACAATGGCTGATGCAGCCGGAGAGCCACCTAGAAATGGAAGCCTTGGAGAGATCCTTCCCTTGGTTCACAGGGCCAAAGTTTGCGAAAAGTTGTGACGCCTTCCGGCAACTCTTTGTGCGGTCCACTTAAAACTTCAGCCCTCTAGCCGCATCCAGTGAGTGCAAAATCTTCTCGGACGCCGACGAAAGCGTCGAAAAGAACACAAGCAACACCAAAGGCTTGTTTAGATGAAAGTTCGACGGCACCTTGGGCATGAAGGAGGGGTGCGTCTGCAGCACCACCCTTGTGTCGTGAAATGTCAAATAAGGTGGCTTACTGAGGGCCTGAATCTCACCACTCGTCGTGCAGATGTGATGGCCCTGAGAAACACGGTCTTCCACGACAAAAACTTCAGTGGAACTGTCTGCATAGGTTGGAATAGAGGGCCCATGAGCTTAGTCAGCACCACAGTTCCCATGCCAGGGCTGGAGCCTTCACCGGTGGTAACGAACGGAACTGTCCTTTAATAAACTCTTTAACCAAACAGTGTGACCATAACGACAACCGTCCCGGAGATCTGGTGTAGCAGGAGATAGCCAACAGATAAACTTTAATGGAAGCATGGCCAGTCCTGCTTTATACAACGACAGCAAATACGGCAGCACCCAAAGAGCCGTGACCCGCAGTGTGTCAATCATCTGTGCACGGCACCAAACGGCGAACCTCTTCCATTTAGGACCGTAGCATTTAAGAGTAGATGATACCCTGGCCTTGGCAGGCACCTCCTTGCAATTCGCTGGGAAGTTGTAACCCCCGAACTGTAATGCTGCAGGAGCCAGGCCTTCGGGTTCAGCGATCGTGGTGCAGAATTGCGCATCCTTCTCTGGCTATAAGATCCACGACCACCGGAATCTTGACTGGAGGGGATGCCGACATGTCGAGAAGGTCCGGGTACCAGATCTGCCTCGGCCACGTCGGGCAACGAGGATCATCCTGCACCGGGACCGTCTGTTGATTGACTAGTAGAAGAAGCAACGGCAACGGAGGGAACGCATACAGAAACAGGCCGTCCCAGGGGTATGGGAATGCGTCCTCCATGCTTCCCGACTGGGGAAACCTGCTGGCGAACCTCCGACACTTGGTGTTCGTCACTGTTGCAAATAGATCGATCTGGGGATTAACCCATCTGCGTAACAGGTGGTCCACTTGGTCCTGCTGAAGCTCCCACTTGTGGCAAGAGCACAGCTCCCTGCTGAGCGAGTCAGCGACAGTGTTCTTCACTCCTGCCAGATGAAAAGGGATGAGGAACATCCCCTGGGCGACGGCAGAGTACCACAGGGCCTGCAATTCTTTGGAGAGCGCCAGGGATCTGTTGCTCCCCTGCTACCCGACGTAAAACATGGTGGTGGCATTGTCCGTGAAGGCCCGCACCACCTTGCCCTTGAGGGATGGAAGGAAAGACTTGAGGGCCCAAAACACTTCAAATGTCTTCTCCGGGAGCCACAGGCCTCTTACGTGAAGACTTCCGGTGTGAGCTCCCCATCCTTCCAGTGAGGCGTCAGTCATGACCATCTCCTGGTGTGGTGGGGTCTGGAAATCCGCGCCTCCAGACAGATGTGCGCAAACTCCCCATCACCGTAACGCTCGACGGAAACTCTTGTCGAGTGTGATCTTGTCCTCTAAGCTTCCCGACCCTTGTAGCCAACAGGCGTCAAGGAATTCCTGTAGCAGACGCATCCGTTGCCTGCACAGCCGAATGAGGTATATCCATGACAACATCATGCCGAGCAGAGACTTGTGGACCTAACCCTTGCCATCTTCAGGGCCAATAGCCGTTGTACCTTGCCTAAGATACCCACTTCCCTCTCCTCCAATTGAGACGCCATGCACGACACTGTTGAGACAGGATCCCAGAAACAGGGCGTCCTGCGACGGAATCAAGCAGGACTTTGCATAGTTCACCGAGAACCCCAGTTCGGTCAGCAGGCGCACGGTCTTCACCGCGTGGTCGACGGCAATCCTTCGAGCTGGACCGGATGAGCCAGTTGTCCAGATAAGGGTAGACGTGAATGGACCGTAGTCGCAGCTGCGCCGCCACCGGCGCCAGGCACTTGGTGAAGACCCTTGGCGCAGACTTCAATCCAAAGGGAAGGACCTTTAATTGGTAGTGCTTCCCTTGCATCATAAAACGCAGGAACTTGCGGTGCCCCCTTGTGAATGAGGATGTGGAAGTATGAATCCTCCAAGTCCAACGACGACAGGAAGTGCCCCTCTTCCAGCTGTCCGATCACGTGCTGAAGAGTAACCATCCAGAATTTTTGGGACTTGATGCATTTGTTCAGTCGACGAAGGTCGAGAATCGGCCTCCAGCCCCCAGTCTTCTTTCTGACGTGAAAGTACCTAGAGTACACTCGGAAGCCTCTTCAGGACAAGCTCTATCGCGTCTTTCCTTAGCATGGTTCGCATCTCCAGCAACAGCTGAGGGACGTGCTTTTTCCTGCCAGGCAACTGGTGGTATTCTGCTTGGACATCAAAGGGCCTGCTTGGGGGACCCTGGCGACGAAGACGCCTGTAAAGAAATGCCAGAGGGGGGTAGTCTGTACCCAAGCACCCACAAAGGAATGTCTGCACACTATCGGTTAAAACACACTCTTTATATAATATTCAAGGTCATGTACACTATCACAATAACTCACTTTGTACTCCGAAATCAACAACAGTAAATATATACAGTTCTAAAGTGGTACCACAAACGTTATCAGATCTCATTAAAGTGCATGCGGTCAGAATGACACACAGATCAAATAAAGAGGAAACCAGCAGTAGAGAGAGGAAGGAAAGCAAGATGGTTGAACAATTGGCAGAATACTGGTCACTACCGTTAAACACAGTTCTGTGTGGAGATCCCCCCTCGCCCCCCACACGGGCAACCTGTAGAATAAAGATACAAGCCCAGTCCATATATTGTTCTCAACAGCCTTCCCAATAGTTCTGCAACCCCAAAGTACCTAGCGTTGTAGCGTTCCTCGTCGGGGAATTGGCGGCCCTTCTTGAGTGCCCTCCCTTTAAGGCGGGAGTCACAGGTCGCTCGAACGTCCGTGGGAGAACAGGTCGAGCTACGACGGTGAGGTGGCAGCTTCGTTCCTAGCGGTGCTTGTTGACGGGGAAGCGTAAACGTCCTGCAAGGAAGAGCCGTGCGGGCCGCCTCGGTGTCGATAGTTCTGGACCGCAAAGAGTTGGAAGAACTGTGGCCCAGCAAGGGCGTCGAGTCGTCGGCGTCTCTGTGGTCTTTCGGTGGCGGGAAACCCACCAGTGGATGCTCCTCGGCGAGTCAACGGTCATGATTTCTCCAGCAGGATACATCGGCGACGATGCGGACGAGAGCGTCCTTGGATCAAATGAAGTTCTTAGGCAAACGGGAGCATGGCTGATCCGGTCGGCGACGGCAGTCATCGACAGTGGCGGACAACAGCCCCGGGCGCTTCGTCTTGGAGTTCCGCAGCAGTCTCCGTATCGGGTCGGCAGCCTGTGGAAGGTCCGTCTACCAGGGAGCCTTGGCAAAGATCAGCTGGTGCACGATGGTCCCTCATAGCTCGGGAAGAGGGCGCCTCACCAGGTCCTCTCTGGGTCAGTCCTTGGAGGCACAACAGCTTTCATATTGTGAAGGAGAGCAACAGCAATTCTTCTCGTCCAGCAGGGCTTCAAGGTCAAGCTTCAGTTACTCCAGTTACTCGTAGCTTCTGAACACGATTCCTAGCAGTGAGAGGTCCCCAGATATACTGTTGATCTCCCATTCATTCCGCTGGGTCGAACTCAAGCATTCAATCACGAGTAAGGACATTCATGCAGGCAGGCAGCCAATCAGGCACACAGTGCATTCAGGCCATTCACTTCTCTCCAGACACTCACAACAAGTTATGTGTATTGGGACAAGTACTGAGCCATTCCACACTGCATTCATACCGGTTTCGGGCAGGGCTGTCTCAGGCATTGTGTCAACTGCCAGATACTAGACACCCACAACATAGAATGCGTATTCGTCACACACTCCATTCACCCAGGTCCCACCCACAGGCGTACTACCCACAACATACAGTCGTTGAGAAGGCTCCAGCCAGTTTGGTCGGCACTTCCCCCACACTACCATATATGGAAATTCAACCCAACAGCCAGTCAGGGGGAAGGGACAGAGGCAGGGCTTCCCGGGACTTCGCGAAGATCAAGGTAACAGGCGATGGAAGGCAAGGGGCCATGGGGGCCATTTTGTCTCCATCTGGAATCTACCGATTCCAATGACAGGGCCTGGGCATCGCAAAATGGAGGACGCTCCGGGCACCAGACATTTCAGCACGGAGCTGCCACCAGCCCGTACCCTGCTCTGTGGGTCACACACAGGTGCCCAAAAACATACACTAGGGGCACAGGGTTGCACCCCTACCCATGGGTGCCATAAGGGTATCACATGGGTCTGTTCCCCAAACCAAAAGAGAGCTGCACCGCCACTAGTCCCACCTGAATTGTGCAGAAAACACGGCAGAACACTCGACAAAAAAACGTAAATGACAAGGATACGGAGGCCCTGTCCCTCCGATGCATTTCCAGCATCACAACGTCGCCCTCCAAAGTCCTTTGAACGGCCCCTGTTGGTATCCTGGGCCAAAGAGCATGAGGGTTGGCGGTAAGAAGAAGAACCCCCTCCGAATCCTTTGGAGGATCCTTGGGACTTGCTGCCTGAGGTCCGAAAGGACAGCTTCCGCTGCTGAAGAGCAAAGCACGCGCCATCTGTATGGTTTGAAGAGACTCATCGACAGCCTTCACAAACAAATTGTCCCTGTCGAAGGGCATGTCCAGCACCTTCGACTGAACGTCTTGCCGAAAGTTGGTGGAATTGAGCCAGCCACGACGACGAAGGCAAACGCTGTTGCCCATTTGACGGAATCCCGCATCTGCAATGTTCGTGGCCACCGTGATGGCGTGGTCCGACGACACCTCGCCTTCCTGCAGAATTTCCAGTGCCTGGTCGTACCGAGCCACGATGGCGAGGGCGTGAGCGGCCTTGATGGTAGAATAGATGACCCGCTGTCCCATGGCATTTAACTTCTTGCCCTTGCTGTCCGGTGGGGTGGCGGCCGCCGAGCCAGAACCATCCGAGGGCTTCTTCCTGACTGCCGGACACACTACAGAAACCCGGGAAGGCTGGGCCCGTAAGCAGTTGGACGCAGAGTCAGGCACCCTGTACTTCGAGGCAATCCCTCTTCGCTGGAGCTGTGGAAGGGTTCTTCATGAGAGACAAACCCTTGTCCCAAATGTCATCCAGGAGTGGGACCGAGAGGATGGTCTTCCGATTCCCCTCTCTGCGCTCTGGAGATAGATTGGAACAAGACAATCTTGTCCGGCGGCGAAGATCTGGGCGGCGGCGATGGTAGGGCCCCTAACCCGCCGTTGTTGTCTGTGCCCGTCATTGCTGTGTCCGGATCCGCCTCATCCCCCGCGAGGGGGAAAAGGGGGCGAAGAGTGGCAAGGAGGTGGAGGGTGTACCCTCTTCTTCTTGGCCAGGGGTACACCGTGGGGGGGGGGCGTTGCTGGCACAGCCGGCGCAATAGTCATCCTCGTCTGGATCTCTGATACCAACGTATGCAGTGCCGAAAGGATGTTGGCTGAGCGTTCTCTAGGAGGTACCAGAGGTGGGGGTGGCAGCTGAGGTGCAGGCAGAATAGGCCGTTGGGGCACCGGCTGGGAGCCCAGACCATCGTAGCTGTCCGATTGCCATCATCACCTTCATCGGCACCTTAGTTGGCGCGCTCGTCGTAGGGCCTGCTTCCTATGTTTCCCTCCCCCTGGATGGTTTGCAGACCGGTGAGCTCCCCCTCAGAGGAGATATCTGTACCCTGGACGGTCACCGCACCCCTCCCCATCATTTGTATCCAGCGATGAAGGTCTCGGGGAGATGACGGGCATCCTCTTCTCCGGGGGTCTTCTCTTTGGGCCAGAATGCAGCCTCCCTCCGGGGAGAAAGGGACGCTCTGGTCTTAGGGGTCGCATCCTGTGGGACCGTCTCGGTGGCCTTTGCTAGATACGGCGCCACCCCCTTGAGGAAGGCTGGGCCATCACTGGGTGCACCAGTGCCTTCACGGTCAGGGCTGGAACCTTTTCCTGCTTGGCCATCTCCTTAGGGGGAGGGTCCGAGCCCCGCTCTCCCTTGGACTTCTCTGGTAGCACAGACTTGGGCCTCTCCTTGAGTTTGCCCGGATGGTCCGATTTCCTCTTGGCCAGATCCAGAGAGTTTTGGTGACGGAGGCTGGAGACGTCAAAGGCGCCCTGGCCGCCGAGGAGCCCATCGCAACGGCGCTCCCGGTGACAGTGGACTTGCTGTGCTTAGCCTTCTGTTGGACCCCCGCGGGAGGGTCGCCCTCAAAGGACTTAGAAGCCCGCTCAGCCTTCTTGGAACTGGGAGAAGCATGCTGCTGGGACCCACCCAGAGCAGAGGCCTTGACCTGTAGCCAGTCGTTCAGCCGCCTGTGCAGGTCCTTCATCCTCCTGTGCATCAGGTACAGGCAGTAAAGGCATTCGGAATGCTTGTTGTCCGAAAAAACATTCTGCGAGCCGCAGCTGATCTTGAACAGGGGAGTGGAATCCTCCTCCTCCGACATGGTCCACGCGGTGTAGGCCCGAAAGAATCTTCTGGGAGCATCCACGAATAAACAACGAAATTCGCCATTGAGGGGCGCTGAAGAATCCGACGACTTCCCTTTAATCGGATAGGTTGATCGATGGAGCACAAAGCCCGATTGACTGAAAAATACTCTTCCAAAAAGCGAACGCTCGAGGGCTAAACACAAGGACTCCCAACACTTGAACGTGCGGTAAAAATCTGAAGATGGCTGCCAGAGAAGGGGTTTAGGTAGAGGGCAGTCATTGGCTGGGGGCAGTATGACCCAGAGCTCAGTGATTGGTTGTTAGGAGAAAGACAGTTCAGAAATGAAACAAAATGATTTTTTTCTTTACCGAGGATTCCCTGCCCGACTGGGAATATTCATGAGCATGTGAATCCATGCCAGACCCCATGCTGGAGAAAGTCATACACAACTAATTCAGCGCAACATGTTCACAATTTCTGCTATAACATGCAATAAGATGTGCAGGGAGCATTGTTAGTGCAACTGTTTTAAAACAACTTGTTTCAGCATCAGAGGCAAACAGCTTCCTAGGAAAGAGGATAAAGTGTTTTCCTCTCAATCACAGAGGGGCATGGATCCATTGTCAAATTAAACCAAGCCCCGAGAGAAAAACATGGCAAAATTTCACCTTAGAGTTTAAAAAGTTACACAATTTGGTGATGTGTACACCCAGAATACATGTCCAGGGGTACTTTATTACTATAGTTTTCAAATTACGCTTGTTTAAATCAAACCGACAAAATATGTGGAAGTTAAGGGAGCATAGTCTCTACTTTTTCCGTTCATCTCATCTTCTCTTCCCATTCTCCTTCTAGCTCTAATCTCTTCTGCTCTTCCCGACTCCTTGTTCCGCTATCCCTTTCTAGCTTGTCTACTCTCCTTCCTCACACTTTTCACCATGAACCGACACTCTTGATCTTCAGTCCTTTCAACTCCTGATCACTTCTCAAGTTCCGCCACTACTTGCCCGCTTCTCCCCCTCCCTTCCTTCCGCCCTCCCTCCTTCCCTCCCTCCATCCATCCATCCATCCATCCATCCATCCATCCATCCGCTGCCTGCGTATTTATAGCATAATAAGGAAGGGGTCCAGCAAAGCTATCTCATTGATAACATCTATGAATATCTGGGTGGTTACTTCTGTGTTCACTATTTAAAGGAGTGCATCTTTAATTCAGAATGCTTGCACTTTAACTTGCTCTTCCAGGGTTCTGCCAGAAGGGGCTAATTCAGAAGAACGCATTTAATGGAGTACATCTTTAATTCAGATGCCTGCTCTGTTTGATTATCTTCCAGTACTTTATCAGAAGACAGATTATGGTGCTGGGGCAGCAAAGCAGTGGAAAGCATCAGGCTAGATTGCTGGGGAAGCCGTTTGAATCTGACTGAATGATCACCATGCAAAGATGCATGTTAATTGGTGGCATGGGCTATGACGCATGCATTTTATTGGACATTTCCTAGCTCATTGTTGTTTATGTGGCACCTGTTCTTGCGGTAGTAGATTTTGGTAGCTGTTGGTGTCAAACTAACCAAGCACTTCTAGACTATAAGAGGAAGCTTATAATCGTGGCAATTTCAAACGCTGTGGCTCATCAGGACACGCAAATATAAAATAGGCAATTTTATTTTTTAGGAAGCCATTTATTTTACCATGCAGTTTATATTTATTGTTAACAGTGACCTTACATATATTCAGAATAGATTAAAGACCAAAAAAGTTCGACATCAGTAAATGTTGTAAAACATTCATTTTACTTTGAGTTAAGAGGGAATCGTGGGTGTTAGGCAGAATCCTGTGCAGTGCCCTTAGGGACCACTACACACAATTAAGACTACAGGTGGCAATACAAGTTTTACCTTTGGTACAAGACTGTACTACTATGTCAGAGTGGTAGCAGTGGTGGAGCAGCCATGCTTATCTCAAGAGTATATGAGCAGTAGCAGAGATTACACAAAGGGACCACAATTACTGTGACTTAAGCAAACACATACTCAAGGTTTCAGGTAAAAATATAAGTACATTTATTTTTAGACCATTCATTATAAACACAACACTTCTATTAAACTCAAATAAAAACCACATGTTAAATATACTATAACTAACCAATTCACTTTGTACAGTAAGTCTCAAGGTAAGTACCCTGTGTTGAATGAACCAGTGTTACGAACAAAACAGGTTACCGTGAATACGATTGCTATCACTTTTTGACAGTTCGGTCTACTAAATAAACGCGTATCCGTGACATGAAATGCTACCGGGGGAAAAACACACTTAGCACCTGAGATACACAGAGGGAGTTGGAGGCAAAAATCACAGGCAATATTTTGGTTAGGCAGGCAGAATAAAAAAACACTCAGCGACAGGAGTTCAAAAGTCAAAGGGCCAGAGCCAGGGTCGAAAGACACCGGGGCCTGTTGCCGAAGATCACACAATCACAGTTCAAGATTCAACGTAGCCTAAAGTACTTCAATATTGTCAATGTTCGGAAGCAAAAGGGCAAGCCTTGAAAATGAAGAAAAGGGATTCACCCAGTTTCCGCAAGCAGAACACAGTTCCTTGTTCCAATGGTGCAGCTGGTGCCCTGGCAGCAGTTCCTGTTTGTTTCCAGCTGACCCACAATTCCAGGAGCTTAGTTGTGAAGGACGTCTGAAGGGGGTCTGCACCACAGCCGGCAGCAGCGACGAGGAATAAAAGGTGTGCTCCTTAAAAACAGGGACGGGGTAGTTGCAGCAGCCGTCGTTCTCTCCGCTTCTCTTCGGTTCCTTGTAGTTCCAGTGGTGACTGACTTCTAGACCAAGAGACCTACCTTTTATGCGGAAAACCCCCATTCACACAGCCTGGCTGTCAATCACCCAGCAGGAGGGTTGTCCAGCCCGGACAACTACCCTGGCCAATCATGACAAAGTGCGACTTGGGTTTCCTAGGATACCCTGTGCAGGGGGGTGACTACACCCCTCCCTCACATTCAGCCCACCTAGACACCCAGGTGCCTAGAGCAGGGCTTCTTGGCAGAAGCCCACCAAAAGACAGTGAACAAAGAAGGCGAACCTAGTTTGTCGCGCAAAGTAAAACACAAGAAGGACTTTAACAAAAAGAAATGGCGAATAAACCCAACCAGAGCCAAAAGAAAGACGATTTGGTCAAGCGGGTTTATGGTCGAGGCTAATATAATAGCCAAGAACAGTACCACGTTTATCTAATATAATCACGGTAGAAAAGGTAGGGTAGATACGACTGCCACCAGCCAAGTCTAAATGTTAAACAAGCGAAACAATGCTCTAGGAGGTACAGATAAAAAGGGGTACGAGCTAACCCTTTCCAGTAATCCATGGAAGATGGGGTGTACTGGATCTGTGGTAGATTGACTAAGTAAAGTTAATGGTAACTTTACCCTTTTCTGGGGGACAGTAGTCGCCTCAGAAATGGAGTCGAGGGAAGTCTCAAAGACAACGCTGTGTCACGGCACTGAAGGTGCTGTGTGACACACAAAAAGAAGAGGGCTACTGAAGTGGTGTACTTCAGAGTCCACAATCACAAAAACAGGTGGAAGCACATAGCACAACACAGGTAAGAGAGGGGGTGGGGGGGAGCTCTCACTCTTACCAAGTGGAGAAAAAAATAAACTCCAGAAGTCCAGCAAAGCTGCTGGGGGACTCACTAGGTGAGGGAAATTAGCCATAGCTGAGAATTCTCCCTAACAGTGGGACAAGTGATAGTTCCATGAGAGAGGCAAAGGTCACTTCAGCCTATGCTGCACTACATAAATAATCAATTATATTTGAATTACAAATAAGTCATGCTGCAGTATACTAAATTGTGCGTCAGGCTTTTTGCTTACTGTACACCCAACAGAGTACTTGGGCTACAAAGTTATTTGAACCATTGTAGTCCAGTAACCAAATTGCATAAATAAAAAGTAATGGGTTAGTCCCTTGCCTTATCCTCTTATCCATTCCTCCAGCAGACTCTCAAACTTCAAGTGGGACACAGTTGGAGGTGCAAGGAATTATTATAGTCACACATGCGCCTTGTGGTATGGTTAGGGCAGAGATGAACTGATTTTGCTTTAAGTCTGAATGTACCACATAAATCGTATACAGTGAGCCAGACTGTCCATAGGGATGAGCCTGTGGGTAGAGGCATCAGGGGCGGATCTGTGTGAAATTACCGAATGCAAAAGTCTGACTACCAAAAGTCCGACTTATTTTTTCTTTTCATTTTTCCGCAAATATATATGTGGGGGAGACCCCCCCAAAGCCCCCACCAACCTTACCCCTATACATTTTTATTAACTTTATCCCCCCCCACATATATGTTTGCAAAAAATGGGGGTCAGACTTTTGCATTCGGTAAGGAACAAGTTACTTACCTGTAACTATTGTTCTCCAGCATAGGTCTGGCATGGATTCACAGGCTCATGACTATTCCCAGTCGTCACGCTGGGAATCCTCGGTAAGGAAAAAAAATATGTTTCAGTTTCGTTTCTGAACGGTCTTTCTACTAGTAACCAATCACTGGTCTCTGGGTCATACTGCCCCAGCCAATGACTGCCCTCTACCTAAGCCCCTCCTCTGGCAGGCATCTTCAGATTTGGTAGCACGTAAAGTGGCAGCAGGACCAAGAGAAGAGCCGCAGAGGGGTAGGAGGGAGGGTTTCGCATGTGAATCCATGCCAGACCCATGCTGGAGAACGACAGTTACAGGTTAGTAACTTGTTCCTTCTCCAGCACGGGGTCTGGCATGGATTCACATGCTCATGAATACAAGAATAGATATCAGTACACACATGCACAACCACAGGAGGTGGCAAGGCTCAACAATAAGCATCTCTTACCTCCTCACCAGGCTTACCTTCAAGCGAACAGGTTGCGCAGCACTGCCTGGCCGACTCTGGACTCCTTCTTGGAATCCTGGTCGACGCAGTAGAATTTCATGAAGGTGTGTGTCGACCTCCACGTAGCGGCCCTGCATTTGTCCAGCAGGGGCACACCAGACAGGAAAGCCGTGGTAGCAGCGATCGCTCTGGTTGATTGGGCTCTCGGCCGACCGGGCAATGGTCGGTTTGCCAACCAGTGACAGTGCATGATGCAGCCGGAGAGCCATCTGGAAATGGAAGCTTGTTAGGCAGAATTATATGCAGTTCCCTTTGGGACCACTACACACAATTAGGACTACAAGTGACAGTACAATTTCACCTTTGGTACAAGCCTGTACTACACAGTTATAGTGGTAGCGTTAGCGGAGCAGCCAGACTTATCTCAAGAGTAAGTGAGCAGTACAAATAATTACACAAACAGCAATTACTATGATTCAGGCAAACACTGACTCAAGGTTTCTAATTAAACGAATATATGGGATACATTACTCACCGTAATCGTATTTCTGATGCTTGTATCGGCTTAGATTCACATGCTGTGCATAGGCCGACATCTAGTGGAAGCTGCGGAGTATTACAGTTTGTTTTTCGAAACTCGAAAAGGGCGTCGACACAGGGCGTGCCAGTAATACTATCCCTAGCGTGACGTCCACTGTACCCATGATCCCTCACGCGTCTAGGACCCTCAGATTGTATTTTTTCTGACATGAGGTAGCATGAGGAGTAGCGCGAGTACAGATAATCCAAGCAGATAGATAGAAAGGTAAGACTACAAGCATCCATGCGCCTTCTCTCAGAGGGGAGGAAGGGTGGGTCTCATGTGAATCTAAGCAGATACAAGCATCAGAAATACGATTACGGTGAGTAATGTTTCCCTTCTGAGGCTTGTAGTCATCCTTTAGGATGGGGAAGCGCCTGCGTGGGTCCGCCCGCGCATCTGATAATTAAGAAGAAGGAATCTGCTTAGATCACATGCTGTGCATAAATTAGCGAGCAGTACCTGAAGAAGGATGTGAGAAGGGTCATGAGCAAATAAATGTCTTAAAACCGCTTGTCCCACTTGTGTATCTGCCTTGGAATGAGTGTCAATGCAGCAGTGCCGAGTAAAAGTGGGAATAGAGCTCCAAGTAGCTGCTTTGGAAATGGTGTCAAGGGGTACATTTGCAATGAAAGCCAGAGTGGCCCCAATGCCTCTTGTAGAGTGGGCCGTAGGCGTGAAAGGCAGAGTTTTTTTCAGGAAGTGAGTAACACAGCTCGATACAGTTAATAATCCACTTAGAGATGGCACCTTTAGAGAAGCGATCCCCCTCTCTGCCTGTAGCTACGGAGACAAACGGCTGATCTGTTGTCCTTAGCGGTCTGGTCTTGTTTACATAGTAGACAACCGCCCTTCGCACATCCAGTGTGTGTAGTTTCACCTCAGCCGAGCTTTGTGGGTCTTCAAAGAAAGCCGGAAGCTCGATGGACTGGTTCATGTGGAATTCTGAAATAAACTTAGGTGAAAATCTAGGGTGTGTCCGTGAACCAGTTTATCTCTATGGACCGTAAAGAAGGGATCTTGCACTGACAGAGCCTGAATTTCATGACTGTTCTTATAGATGTAAATGCTACTAAGAAGGCCGTTTTGTACGTCAGGTGTTTGAGACTGCTTTTGTGCATGGGCTCGAATGGGGGGCCCATGAGCTTAGATAGCACCACGTTAAGGTCCCATCCTGGTGGTGGGTTTGAAATAGGAGGGTGAAGTCTCTTTACTCCTTCCATGAAGGCTTTAACTACTGGTACTTTCCACCACAACACCTTGTTATGGGAAGTGGTGTATGCTGACAGGGCTGCCAGGTGTACCTTCAGTGAGTTAAAAACAAGTCCTGCGTCCAGCAGGTGGAGCATGTATGTAACAATAGTGGAAGGAGTGCAATCAACAGGGTTGATTTGTTTATTCTGGCACCAGATACCGAATCTCTTCCATTTGTCAAAGTAGCAGTGCCTCGTGTTAGGTTTCCTAGATTCCTTTAGGATGTCCATACACCTCTGTGGTAAATTGAGATGTCCGAACTCTATGACCTCAGGAGCCATGCTGCCAGGTTCATTGAGTTGGGTTGAGGATGCACAGTTTGACTTTGGTGCTGGGACAGTAGGTTGTACCAGCCCGAACGTTTGATGGGTTCGCACACCGCCAATCTGCATAAGTGTGGGAACCACGGTTGTCTTGGCCACATGGGAGCAACTAGGACGAGCGTCATCGATTCTCTGTTCATCTTGTTGACCACCTTCCTGATTAGAGGAGTTGGTGTAAAAGCGAACGCAAACATCACTGACCAGTTCATCGACAGGGCGTTCCCCTGGGAGTCTGGTTGGGGGAACCTGGATGCAAATCTTTTTGTTTAGGTAGAACATGGCTGTAGTGCTGTCCGTCCAGATTTGCATTGACAGATTTAACAGGTAGGGCTCGAACGCTTGAAGTGCTCGGAATACTGCCAGAAGCTCTAACAGGTTGATGTGATTCTTGGCCACTGAGTGCGACCAGAGACCCTGAGCTGTGTGGTGGAGATGGTGAGCTCCCCACCCCGTCAGGCATGCATCGGTTGTGACTACCGCCTGTATCTCAGGATCGTAAAAGGGTTTCCCCCTGGACAGATTCTCTCTTGTCCACCAGTGAAGGCTTTGTACAAGTGTTGGCGAAACAACCACTAGATCGTCCCACTGACCACTTGCATGAGACCACTGTTTCGCCAACCATTCTTGCATGGGACGCATGCGCAGGCGCGCGTGGGGGACCAGGTAAATGCATGACGCCATCATGCCCAGCAAACGCATTGCTTTGCGTACCGTTAACTGGCGACCGGACTGATATTGCGGAATTTGCAGCAGTATATTCCGAATTCTTTCCTCGGAAGGAAAGGTCAACCCATCTTGAGTGTCTAGGATAGCTCCTAGCAACTGTTTGGATGTGCTTGGCACGAGACTTGACTTTTTCTCGTTTATTGAGAAACCCAATTCGAAGAGGAGGTCGATAGTCCTTTGAATGTTTGTTCTGCAAATTACTGGGGTCTCCCAAGTGATGAGCCAGTCGTCCAGGTAAGGGTACACTGGGATTGCCTCCCTGCGTAGGTGTGCTGCGGCCACCGCCAGTACCTTGGTGAATACCCTTGGAGCCGAAGCTATCCCGAAGGGCAGTACCTTGAACTGGTAGTGCCGACTGTCCACCTTGTAGCGCAAGTACTTTCTGTGCGCTGGGAACATGGAAATATGAAAATAAGCATCTTTCATGTCCAATGTTGCCATGTAATCCCCCTTTTTTAGGAGGGGGATTACCTCTTGGAGAGTAGTCATGTGAAACGTTTGGGGCTTGACATACTTGTTTGCAGGCCGTAAATCCAATACTGGGCGCATTGTCAAATCTTTCTTTGGCACAAGGAAGTAAGTTGAATAAATACCCTTGTTTACCTGGTGTCCCGCGACGAGTTCTATCACGTCCTTTGCTAGCAGATTGACGATCTCCTCGAGGAGGATGTTCTGGTGGTCCAAAGAATGGCCCTCATTACGACCCTGGCGGAAAGTGACTGACCGGACCGCCACAGCGTAAATAGCGTTTCCGCCATTGCACGATGGAGCAAAGTGCTGCCCATTCCGACCCATCGGGCACGAGCACCACGCCATGGCGGAAGTGCAAAGTCCGCGATGGCGGAAATGACCCCAAAACGGCCCACACCGCCGCCGTACGGCGCCCTAGGTGCAATACCGCCACCCATCATAGCGGACACCGCAGTGAGCGCCAACCGTAAAGTACGGCGACCGTAAATATACGGAAACGGAAGTAAAAACATGGGCCCGGAACGGGAAACAACACCCCGTACACCTATAAAACCACAAAATACACACAACCACTAAAAACACCACCCTGAGACACATCCCAACCCGTCATCCACCCTAGTGAAACCAAGAAAAATGGGAAAAGTAGCGAAGAAAGCGTGCGACCGCAAGCGGCAGGTCCACTTCTCCCGTGAGGAACTCACCGTGCTAACAGAGACCCTCCAGGAGAATGCCGCCGCCGTCTTCTCCACGCAAATGACCAGGACGGCACTTGCGAACAAGAAGGCCATATGGGCCCTGGTGGCACAGCGGGTAAGTGCGGTGGGGACCGCACCCCGCAACCCACAGCAATGCAGGAAGCGGTGGGACGACCTGCGGATACGCGTCCGTAGCATACTTTCTGCCAACCGCAACATTGCCACAGCCACCGGGGGAGGGTCGGAATCACCCATCAAGCTGACCCCCTGGGAAGAAATCTGTGCCTCCACCATTGGAATGGAGAGCATAGAGGGAGTCGGAGGGATGGAGAAAGGAGTGCAGACATCCGGAGAATCAGGTAGGTGGCCCAAATAAAACAATGCCAAAACCACAATGTACAATCATGTGAAGTACCACGTGCCCACATAGTGCAACAGAAACACATGGCCAGGAGAACGTCCACACACATTGGCCTGATAGCGCACTTTAAAACCACAATAAGGAACAAGTTACTTACCTGTAACTGTTGTTCTCCAGCATGGGTCTGGCATGGATTCACATGCTCATGAATATTCCCCGTCGTCAGGCTGGGAATCCTCGGTAAAGAAAAAACCAGTATCAGTTTCGTTTCTGATCTGTCTTTCGTAGTAATAACCAATCACTGGTCTCTGCGTCATACTGACCACAGCCAATGACTGCCCTCTACCTAAGCACCGCCTCTGGCAGCCATCTTCAGATTTGGAAGCACGTGAAGTGGCAGTATGACCAAGTGAAGAGCCGCAGAGGGGTAGGCGGGAGGGTTCGCATGTGAATCCATGCCAGACCCATGCTGGAGAACAACAGTTACAGGTAAGTAACTTGTTCCTTCTCCAGCATGGGGTCTGGCATGGATTCACATGCTCATGAATAAAGAATACATAGCAGTACACACATGCACAACCACGGGAGGTGGCAAAGGCTCAACATTAAGCATCACATCAACTCAACATTAAGCATCTTACCTCCTCACCAGGCTCACCTCAGGCGAACAGGTTGCGCAGCACTGCTTGGCCGACCCTGGACTCCTCCCTGGAATCCCGGTCGACGCAGTAGAATTTCGTGAAGGTGTGCGTCGACCTCCACGTAGCAGCCCTGCATATGTCCAGCAGGGGCACACCAGATAGGAACGCCGTGGTAGCTGCGATCGCTCTGGTGGAATGGGCTCTCGGACGGCCAGGCAGCGGTCGGTTTGCCAACCGGTGACAGTACATGATACAGCCGGAGAGCCATCTGGAGATGGAAGCCTTCGAGAGAGCCTTCCCCTGATTGACAGGTCCAAAGTTCACAAAGAGTTGTGACGTCTTCCGAAAACCTTTCGTGCGGTCCACGTAGAACTTCAGCGCTCTAGCTACATCCAGCGAGTGCAAAGTCCTCTCAGCCGGCGACGAAGGCGACGGGAAGAACACAGGTAACACCAAGGGTTCGTTGAGATGAAAGTCCGACGGTACCTTGGGCATGAAGGAGGGGTGCGTCCTGAGCACTACCCTCGTGTCGTGGAAAGTCAAGTACGGGGCCTTGCAGGAAAGGGCCTGGATCTCTCCCACTCGTCGTGCGGAGGTGATGGCCACGAGAAAAGCTGTTTTCCACGATAGAAACTTCAACGGGGCCGAGTGCAGAGGCTCGAACGGAGGTCCCATGAGTTTGGTCAGCACCACGTTGAGCTCCCACGCCGGGGCCGGAGCCTTCACCGGCGGGAACGATCTGAACAGTCCCTTCATGAACTCTTTCACCAGACGATGAGACCACAAGGACGTCCGGCCCGTGGTTCTGGTGTATCGGGAGATCGCAGCAAGATGAATCTTGATGGACGCGTGTGCCAGACCAGCTTTGGCCAGCGTCAGCAGGTACGGCAGCACTTGGGGAGCCATAATCCGTAGAGGGTTAATCTTCTGTGCGTGGCACCAGACAGAAAACCTCTTCCATTTGTGTCCGTAGCATTTAAGAGTCGAGGACGCCCTGGCCTTTGCAAGAACCTCTCTGCAATCGGCCGGTATGTCGTATCCTCCAAACTCTAGCGCTGCAGGAGCCAGGCCTGCAAGTTCAGCGACTTCGGGTCGTGGTGGAGGATGGCACCTCCTTCCCTGGAGAGTAGATCCGCGTCCGCCGGCAGCTTGATTGGCGGGGACGCCGACAAGTCCAGAAGGTCCGGGAACCATATCTGCCTCGGCCACGCAGGTGCGACGAGGATCATCCTGCACCGTGACCTCTTGAGCTGGTTGACGAGCCGGATTAGCAGAGGCAAGGGAGGGAACGCGTAGAGGAACAGGCCCTCCCAGGGGAACGAGAAAGCATCGCCCATGCTCCTCGTCTGGGGAAACCTGCTGGCGAACCTCCGGCACTTGGTGTTCGTCGCCGTCGCGAACAGGTCGATCTGGGGTGTGCCCCACCGTCGGAAGAGGCGATCCACCAGATCCTGCCGTAGTTCCCACTCGTGGCACGAGCGCAGCTCCCTGCTGAGTGAGTCGGCGATGGTGTTTTTTATCCCTGCCAGATGAAACGGCACCAGAAGAATCCCTTGGGCGACGGCCCAATGCCACAGGTCCTGCGCCTCCTTGGACAGCGCTGGGGACCTGGTTCCGCCCTGTTTCCTGATGTAAAACATGGTGGTGGTGTTGTCGGTGAAGATCCTCACCACCTTGCCCTTGAGGGACGGAAGGAAGGACCTGAGGGCCCAAAACACTGCACGGAGCTCCAGGACGTTGATATGCAGGGACTTCTCCGTCGGGAGCCAGAGTCCCCTTGCGTGCAGATTTTCGGTGTGCGCTCCCCACCCTTCTAGGGAGGCATCCGTGGTCACAGTCACCTGGTGGGCTGGGGTCTGGAAGTCCATGCCCGCCGTCAGATGCGCGCGGGTGCCCCACCACCGTATCGCTCGTCGGAAACTCTCGTCGAGCTTGATCCTTTCCTCGAAGCTGCCCGTCGTCTGGATCCAGCGTGCGTCCAGGAACTCTTGCAACGGGCGCATCCGGAGCCTGCACATGGGAATGAGGTAGATGCAGGAAGACATCATCCCGAGGAGGGACTTGACGGACCTCACCTTGGCCGCGTCGGCCACAAACATCCGTTGCACCTTGCCCAGGATGGTCCTGGTCCTCTCCTCCGACGGGGAGGCCAGAAGGGACACTGTGTCGAGCCTCGCTCCCAGAAACAGTGCGACTTGCGCGGGCACCAGGTGGGATTTGGCGTAGTTCACGGAGAATCCCAGGTCCGTGAGGAGTTGGACGGTCCTTGCCGTGTGGACCACGGCGAGCTCCCTCGTCTTGGCGCGGATGAGCCAGTCGTCCAGGTAGGGGTAGACGTGAATCCCCTCGCGGCGCAGCTGCGCCGCCACCGGTGCGAGGCACTTGGTGAAAACCCTGGGTGCCGACCGCAGTCCGAAGGGAAGGGCTTTGAACTGGTAATGACGCCCTTGGACCACGAATCTGAGGAATTTTCGGTGCCCCTTTAGGATGGGAATGTGGAAGTAGGCATCCTCCAAATCCAACGACGATAGGAAGTCTCCTTCCTCCAGCTGACCCAGGACGTGCTGGAGGGTGACCATCCGGAACTTCTGCGCCTTGATGAACTTGTTCAGGCGTCGCAGGTCCAGGATGGGGCGCCATCCTCCCGTCTTCTTCTTCACGAGGAAGTAACGCGAGTAGACTCCGGAGCCCCGAAGCCTCTTTGGGACGAGTTCGATGGCGCCCTTTCTGAGCATCGCCTTTACCTCCAGGAGAAGTTGAGGGACGTGAAGTTCTTTCCTGGCCACGGGGGGGACGCGCGGGCACCTTCTTTGAAACTCGAGCGCGTGGCCCCGGGCCAGGGCGTCCAGCACCCAACGGTCGGTGGAGATGGACTCCCACACGCTGACGAAGCCCGCCAGCCGGCCTCCCACCGGGGTGCTTCGGTGGGGGCCCGACCCCACGGCCGGTTCAATCCTGCTTGGACGCGGCCTTGCCGCCTTGGCCTCCTTGGCGACGACGGCGGGGTCCGCCAGACTTGCCTCGTCCTCTGTAGGCCTCTTGCGACGACGAGCGGGCCGCTTGACGGTAGGAAGCGAAACCGCCGCCGGAACCTTTGGAGGCGCCCTTGCCTCCGCCGCTCCGAAAGGGCGTCCGCCGTTGCTGCAGTACTCCAAGGGCCCGGGCCGTCTCAGTATCCGCCTTGATGGCCTGAAGGGAATCGTCCACTGTCTTCCCAAACAGGTTGTTCCCGTCGAAGGGCATGTCCAGGACCCTGGTCTGGACGTCCTGCCGAAAGTCCGTAGCCTTGAGCCATCCGCGACGTCGAAGGCAAACGCCGTTGCCCATCTGGCGGAACCCAGTGTCGGCGATGTCCGTCGCCACGGTGATGGCGTGGTCCGAGGCCACCTCACCTTCCTGCAGGATCTCAAGGGCCTCCGCCCTCTTGTCGTCCGGCAGAAAATCCAGCAGGGGAGCTATCTTGTACCAGAGTTCCCTGTCGTAGCGGGCCACGATAGCCAAGGCGTTGGCCGCTTTAATCGTCGTCGCCGCCGACGAGATGACTCTGCGTCCCATGGCATCCAATTTCTTTCCCTCGCCGTCCGGCGGGGAAGTCGACGTGGAGGCCGCACCCCCCCCCGCTTTCTTCCTGGCTGCCGCGGAGACGACGGAGTCCGGGGTAGGCTGCGCCCGGAGGCATAGGGGGGCCGAGTCCGGGACCCGGTACTTTTTCTCGTACCGGTCTCTTTTCGCTGGCGTCGTGGAAGGGTTCTTGAGGAGGGAAAGGCCCTCATCCCAAATGTCGTCCAACAGAGGCACTGCGAGGACCGTCTTCCTCTTGGTCTCGCGCCGTTGGTAAAGGAAGCCTTCCTTTTTCTTCTCCTCAGGGCAGAGTTGGAAAAGCTCGGATGCCCTGGCGATCATTGAGTGGAACGATCCAATCTCGTCGGGCGGAGAAGCCCTGGTGGGAGGCGACGACGGAAAATCCTCGTCGTATGCCTCGTCGTCCGTACCAGTCGCTGCCGTGTCAGTCCCCGTATCATCCCCTCGGGTGGACGGGGAGGAGGGCTGGACGGGGCGCGACGGTTGAAAAGGAGGCGGTGGATGAATCCTTCTTTTCTTGGTAGGGGGAACACCAGAAGGTCCCGGTTCTGGATCCCCCGACGGGAGAGGTTCCTCCGTCGGTAACGGTAGTCTCGTCCTTATCTCGGAGCATAAGGACTGTATAGCCAACAAAATGGCCGCTGAGTTGTCTTGCGGCGCTGGCAGAGGGGAATCCGACGGGCGAGCAGGGGCCCCGTCGGTATCCTCGACGTCGTCACCTGCGTCGGGGCCCATTCCGACGGGCTGGTCTTGTTCCACGCCTAGGCCGTGGCTTAAGACCTCGATCAGTTCCTCTTCTGAGGTTGAGGCCGAATCTACGACGACGCCCTGCCCCCCCTTCTTCCCCACGGAGGGTTTCACGGGGGTCCTATCGATGGGCACGAAAGAAGACTCCCTCCGAGGAGGCAGGGAGATTCTGAGCCCCGAGGCCG
The DNA here is from genome assembly GCF_040938575.1 of Ambystoma mexicanum. Lineage (NCBI taxonomy): Eukaryota > Metazoa > Chordata > Amphibia > Caudata > Ambystomatidae > Ambystoma > Ambystoma mexicanum. The sequence continues at coordinate 871,180,672 of NC_090931.1, forward strand.
CCACCACTGGTGCAGCCTCCACAGGCTGGGCCAGGGCCGCCGCGACCGTTTCGATAGAGGGCTTGGTTGAATGGATCAAGGCCTTCACCACCTTAGGTGCGCTCACCGCCTTATCCTTGAGGGAGGGGGCACTGCCACGCTCCTCCTCTGCCTTAGAGCTCGACCGGGGTCTCTCCAGGAGCTTCGCCGGGTGCTCGGCCTTCCTCTTACCCGACCCAGAGCGTTGGCTCGTGGTTGATGGTGCCGGGGAGGGTGCGCCCTGCCTGGCGCCCGTAGAGCCCGACCGTTCGGCGCTCCCGGTGCCAGCGGACTCGCGGTGCTTGGCCTTATGTTGGGCCCCCGTCGCCGGGGCGCCCTCAAAGGTCTTAGAAGACCGCTCAGATTTCTTCTTCTTCTCGCCAGACGGGCTCTTACCCTCCAGCCAGCTGGCGAGACGTTGATGGCGGTCCTTCATGGTCCGTTCCGACATGTTGCCGCAAAACGCACAGTCCTTCTCCACGTGCGTCTTGTCCCCATGAAGGCAGTAAAGGCAGAAAGAGTGTTCGTCCTCCTTGAAGACGTTCTGCAGCTGGCATCCAGGGCAGGCCCTGAACAGCTTTCCGGGCGTCGAGCTTCCCTTCTCCTGGGCCATCTCCGAGACCGGGCCTGAGAAGCTTCTGGAGTCCTCCGAAGTGTAGCTCGACGAAATCTTCACCCTTGAGGGGCACAGATGAATCCGACACGGGTCCCCGTTGATCGGATGTAGGATCGGTGGAGCTTGAGGCTCTTTTGACCGAAAGAATCGAAGTTTTTGTGAAAAAGCGCGAAAAAATAGCACTAACGCTCGAGAGCAATAGCACGAGGATCCCAACACATGAACGTGCGGTAAAAATCTGAAGATGGCTGCCAGAGGCGGTGCTTAGGTAGAGGGCAGTCATTGGCTGTGGTCAGTATGACGCAGAGACCAGTGATTGGTTATTACTACGAAAGACAGATCAGAAACGAAACTGATACTGGTTTTTTCTTTACCGAGGATTCCCAGCCTGACGACGGGGAATATTCATGAGCATGTGAATCCATGCCAGACCCCATGCTGGAGAAATACATAAATAATTAAAAACCCCAATAACACCCACTACACGTGCAGCAGGCACACCCTAACTGCAGGCTGCCAAACAACTGCACCCTCACTCCACACACAAATGAAAGCACCTCCAAGGCCCCGACCCAAATCACCCTCAGGTACCACCCCAATGCATGTGATACATTGCCATTCCAATTCCCACAGACCCATCAATAACGCTCGCCCTCCTTTACTCCACCACAGGGTCCGATCCAAACGACGAGCTCCAGGACACCCCTACCAGCACACCTGCAAAGAGGGCCAAGACCGACGGCCAAAGACCCTCCACCTCAGCTGCACGCATCAAGACACGGCAGCAGCACATATCAAGTGGCAGCACACAGGAGGGAACATCAACAGGCACCCCAGCAGCCAGCATGCCCACAACAGCACCACCACAGGTCCCCCCAATGGATGCCACAGAAGGTACTGCCTCTGGTGGCAGCAGCACCATAGGTGACACCCCATTAATGGCAGCATGCTCCGACACAGAAGACGGGGATGTCGAAGTCAGATCCATCCATGACCTGTCCCAATCCCCCTGTCTGTTCCATCCCGTACACCATGAGGATACCACGCAGGGGCACCCACAAGACGACGACTGACCATCCCCCACAAGCCCTGTGGCAGGGCAACATGAGGCGAACAGCCCCTCTGTGACACCACCGCAAATGGCCATGGCCCAGCAGAGGCAACAGTCCCTCGACCAGTTAATCGTGCAACAGCAGCAACTGGCCACGCTCCTCAAGGACCATGCCGATGGATGTGGGGGCACTAAGGCAGACATAGAAACATCAACTGAGACACTTAGGGCACAAATCGAGAGTAGCACCGAGAGCCTGAGAGTCCAAATGGAGAGTAGCACCGAGAGCCTGAGAGTCCAAATGGAGAGAAGCACCGAGAGCCTGAGGGGGGAACTGCATGCGACGTCCAAAGACGTATGTGCCGAACTTGCCGCAGTGCGCCGTGTGCTCACTGAGCTCTCACAAACCCTTAGGGACATGCATGGACGTGAGCAGGCAGAGACATCATCCGTTGCAAGTTCCGTCCAGGGCAGCCCCCAACGTAGATCTGGGAGGAACCTGCGCTCCACAGGCAGGGGTGCCCCTGATACCCGCAGAGGGGGCTTGCAATAGCGACTGCCCACTGACAATGAGCATCTTTGGACACTGGTGTTCGGGGGGGAGGTAGGAGGCTGGAGGGGGTGTGTTGGGCTCACTTGGGTGGCGGGTCGATAGGGTGTTCAACATGATATCACATATGCCATAAACAATGCACGATCAAACAATGAGATGTGTGGACAATGATCTTTGTGTACTAGGCCATCATAGGCGTACAGTCCTTTTTGTGCATGTACCAGACACACACAGTGCCACGAGTCCCGTGTCCATGTATCAGCCACCAGGCGTGAGTGCTAGAAGCATGCATCTATGAGATGCTGACGAATTTCACGGCCCTCCTGTGCCTCGCAGACTCCTTGAGGTGCTGCCACATCCCCACCCTCATCATGACCATCTTCAGGTGCTTGCAGTTCTGCGTCAGGGGGCATGGGCACATTTCTACGTACGCACATGTTGTGGAGCATGACACATGCCATCACCATCTTTGCAACCTTCTCATGGCGGTACAGGAGTGCCCCGCCAGACCTGCTGAGGCACCGGAAACGGGTCTTCAGTAGGCCGAATGCCTGTTCAATGACTACACGGGTACGTGAGTGGGCATGGTTGTAGTCCTCCTCATGCTGGTCCCGTGGGTTCCAGACTGGTGTGAGGAGCCATCTCTTCAGTGGATATCCGGCATCACCTGTATGTGGACGATAAACGAATTATGTGGAATGCCATTGCTACGTACGCACCCCCCCCCCTTCCTGCCAGGTCATTGCCGCATCACATACCCCACATCATCATGCATGAAATGAGACTCACCGAGTAGCCAGGATCTGTTCCCTGCGTGTCGCTCCATGTAGCGTGGTATTGTAGAGTTCCTCAAGACCATAGAATCATGGGTTGATCCAGGGAATCGGGCACAACAATGTGTCCTGTTGGAGTCACACACCATTTGTACATTCAGTGAATGAAATTGTTTTCGGTTGCGGTACTGGGCCTCCATGGCATGTGGGACAACCAATTCCACATGGGTGCAGTCGATGGCACCAATGCAACCCGGTATGCCGGCAAGTGCATGGAATCCCACTTTTGTGTTGGTAATTTCCTGCTCCGAGCGTGGTAGAGAGATGTAGTCGTCTGCGTGCTGCAGGAGGGCATCGAGCACTTGCAATAGTGTCCGTGAGAACAGTGGCTGAGAAATGCCATGCAACTGTCCGACTGTGTGCTGGTACGTGCCTGTGGCCAGGAAGTGGAGTACAGACACCACCTTCAGTAGGGGTGGGATGGCGGTTGGGCTATCTATCATGCTGACAAGGTCAGCCTGTGTCATGTCCACAATGGCGGCTATGGTGTCCTGGTCCAAACGGAAGAGGGTGTGGATCTGCTCATCAGTGAGGTTGAACGGATGTGCTCGGAGGCGTGGGATTGCGGGCTGCCTGCGTGGTGGTAGTGGCTGTGCTGGCGGCCCTTGCTGGCCATGCCTTGCCCTCCTCCTCCTCCTGCGTCTCCTCCGTGCGGCCGGTTGTAGTTGGTGTTCGTCTTCTTCTTGGAGTTGGAGTACTTGCAGTGCTATCAGGTCCCCCAGGGCCAACATCGCGAGTCCGGCCGGTAGCATTTCGGAGTGGTTGTGGGAGGAGACTGGGCGTGCAATTTATGTGTTTTCAGGCTGTATGGCCTCCACCTGTGGTGATTCATTCCACCTGTGCAAGCTGCTCTCCCCTTTGGGCGAGCACGTCCCGCACACAACGCTGCAATTCGAGGAATGGCATCTTGCTATTACAATCATGTATTAGTACCCGATGGCCGTGTAACATTGGTTGATATGTTCATTCGGCTATGGTCCCATTGTTTCACATGCATTCTTTGCAGTCGCGAACAGACTTGTGAAGGGTCAGTGGAACGTAGTACTCGAGTAACGGTGGGCCCTCATGCATCACTGTACCGAGTTGCACCGACGGGCGGGGCGTCCCATTTGTGGGTGAAGGCAGTTGCCATTTTCACACACAGCCGCACTAGATGGATTAATTTGTGAATTCAAGCGGCCACAGATGCCTTTTCGACGTGATGTTGCAAATGAGGAATTCGAAGGGCGGCGCTTTCGGTCTTCAGCTAGCGGCGAGGAGATGCCCACAGGTCTGACTGCAAATATAACGTTCTATTGTTCAGTGTCCTTGGGACAGGGGCCATGGCGAGGATGCAATGATTGATATGAATAGTTTGGGATGCGCAATAGCGAAGTGGATGATGAGGCCGGACGTTCCCAAATACATGTTACTTCACAACACTGGAATTACGGGCTGGGGCACAGTGGATTTTGCAGGCTGCATAACGCACAGACTCAATGGAATTCTCACATGTTATGTGAGTATGGAAACAGGCGTTATCATTACGGGATGAGGGAATGATGAATGGATGCATGGGCAGATGATTTGATACGGTGTTTGCCATGTACAGGGCTTCTTGGAATCTGTCCGCCTCCCCTGCGCTATGTGATGCAGGGCTGCCATAGTGGGACCATCGTCTATCTGGCCTTGTTGAGCCCTCCCTGTCTCGACGCGCCTTCAGACACTTGTGTCCACGCACGTTGCCAATCCCATCTGATGGATTCTGTTTTCACAGACGCATGCACAGGTACACTCGTTTGTGATGGTGTTTCCACCTCGATATGGATAGTTATGAGTCGCAAGTGGTTTTGGGGTGGTGATGATCCTTTGGAGTGGGCTAGCATGCATATGGCTGTGGATCTAGTGTGATCATTGAAGTGAGTTGTTCGAATGTAGTTCTGATGGCCATTCTTTTCTTTTTCTTTTCTTTTGGTTGACAGGTATCTCCTCCCCTTTTGCCACTGCCATCTGTATGCCACTCCTGCAGATGGCTTTTACTCCCGACACCTGCTGCTTCGTGTTAATCAGTGGAGCAGCATTACGATCTTATGGGACGATCGCCAATGGGCCACATGCCCTTACGCAGTACTAGTGGCTCGGAGCAACATTTCGGCCTTTCAGCTGGACTAGTGCCTCCCTATTGGGACGGCCCTGCGGTTCTAGGCGCTTCCATGTTGCCTTTTCGTACGGAATGTAGCCCCTGTGTACCATGAGGGAACAGGGCGTCACACAGGAAGTAGCTGGTCATTTCTTGCGGATGCAGCCCACAATGGTGAAATGTGTTTTGGAGTTCATGGCCTAATGGCTGTATGGGCTTGGTGAATCTGTTGTGCATTAAATTTCTATTCTGATATGGGCCGTGTAGCGTTCTTCTTTGCAAGTGATGTGGCATATTCCTATTTGGGGAGCGATGTATTGTGAGGAGATCTGCATTGGGTTCCAGCTTCGGAGTATAGTTGCGTGGTACTGTGCTGGGCGCGTTTGCCTACGAAGCCCAGTGAGGTCAGGGGTGAGGGCTGCCAATATGACTGTTTGGATGATGTCATGCTCAGGGGCGGGGGGTAGGTTTTGTGTAACAGATGCCGGTCAGCCAGGTGGATTGGTGGAATGATGTGATTATCGGAATTATGCTGCCTGTGTTTGCGTGCGTTTCTTGGTGGGAGACTGAGGTCATGTCCATTGGTATAGCTTCTGTATTCGTGCCATCTGTGCCCTGCAGCTCCCATTGGCCCCTCTTGTGATTCTTTTGTTCGTTGGCATGCATGGGTGACTTGTACATTTCACTGGTTGCATTGTGACTTCGTTGCACCTACGGGGAGTTGTACTATGTGGCCAGGGAGCGGTGTACAGGCACTCAGTGGGGCCGTTTACGGTTGATTCGCGATGCCGTACTTCTCACCATGGCGGAATGGTACTTTCCGCCGTGCTTGATGGCGTTAGGTACATGTCCGCTAGGGTCGGAATTCGCGTACCCTTGCGCCATGGTGCTAATTACGGTTTGGCATGGCGCGCGCGCGCGTACTTGGTGCAGTTAGCGTTGGCGTTCACTACGGTGTCGCTAATGGCATCGTACTTTACGGTGACGGGTCATAGTCGCACCGAGCGCTATTCGATGGCGGTATTGCATTTCCGCCATCGTTTTTCGCTTTCCGCCAGGGTCGTAATGAGGGCCAATGTATTCTTTGTCGTGGAGGATGGTTTCGGGGACGCTCTAACAGTTCTATGCAGTACCCAGTGGATACTGTGGACAGCACCCATCTGTCTGATGTGATCCCTTCCCAAGCTTGGGTGAAATTTGAAATGCGTCCCCTACTGGGGTTGCGTGAGAAGGGACCCTGAACTGAGCGTCACTGTTTTGGTGGAGGCGTGCCACCTCCTCTATTGGGGCTGCCTCTACCTTTCCCACGTCCTCTTTTATTAGCCCTGCAGTAACCCTGGGTAGACTGTTGGTTATTATTGCTCCACGGTGTACCCTGCCCCTGGGAATAGTTAGATCCTCTCTGGGAATTTTGGCCACGCGGGGGACGAAAATTGCCATTCCCTCTCTGATTAGGGGGTTTATTGGTTAGTTGGCCTAGGGATTTGAGTGTTTCATACTCGTCCTTGGCATTTTTCAGCGCGTCCTCGACTGCCTTACCAAACAGATCTGGCTCCACCGGTTTATCCAATAATGACGCTTGGGTTTCAGCCTTGAATCCAGACTGCCATAACCAAGCATGTCTCTTGGTAACAGTTCCTTCTGCTATCAATCTGCTGGCGTTATCCGCGGCATCAAAGGTTGCCTTTAGACTGCAACCAGACACGGCTCCGCCGAAACTCGTGCCAACTGGCTCTTAAGGGTTCTGGGGCGGAGTCTATGAGTGCCGCGACTTCTTCCCATTGATGGCAGTTGTAGCTGGCCAACAGGGTGGTGGAGTTGGTAATCCTTGCCTGGTAGGCAGAAGTGGAGGCTACTTTCCTGCCCAACCCATACAGTATCTTGCTCTCCTTGTCGGGAGGAGCTTCGGACGATGACAAGGGTGTTCCAGCATCTTACAGGTGTTTGTAACAACTAGGGAGTCCGGCTTCAGATGCCCCCTTATATACAGTGGGTCTGATTGGGATGCCCTGAAAAGTTTCTCAATCCTGGGGTTAATTGCTCTGGTGAGGTTAGGATTTACGAGTGAAGGGTCTATTCCACTCTGAATAGACTTCAGGATAGGGATGGCCTGAGCAACAGGCCTCTTTTCTCCCACTAACTCTTCGGCGAAGTCCCTCTCCTCTTGAGCACCCTGGGTGTCAATGTGTAAATGTTCAGCTGCTCGAGACAGCACTTCATTCAGGAGAGGTTGGTTGTCGACAGGGGAGTCGGTAACCGGGGGTTCCTTCTCTACTGGGGAATCTACTCTGTAGGTTTCCGGGTCGTCGTCATCCTCTTCTTGGTCTTCATCATCCCCATAGCAGCCCGTACCAGTTTGTTCTTCCAACATGCCCAAATCTGGATCCTCACAAAAGGATGTCTCTCCTTGATACTGAGAGTAGGGCTGTGCATAGAAGGGGTCCGAAGACCGTGTTGGTGTTTCAAACCGGGACTTTTTACTTGGAGGTATAGAATCCTTAGAGCCTGAGGGTGCTGACCCGTCGGGAGTATAAGAGAGAAAGGGTTCAGGGTTTTTTGCGTAAACATCTGCCAATGATGACATCCTTGACATGACCCTGTCTATGTCATCACTAGACCATTCTCTAGAACTGGGGATGACCCTTTCTGGAAGTTTCTCTGACTTATCCGGACTAGACTTGGTGGTCTGAGTAGGGGTTTTTGTGATAGCAGAAGACTTGGACTTGTCTGTCTGTTTCTGAGGAGTGGAGTGTCTTAAAGGTGTGGAAGTAGGCAGAGGCTGCTTCCTTTGTTGTTTTTCCCCCTCTCTGTGAGTGGAAGAGTGTTTTCCCTGTTTATTCGCCCCTACGGAGCCTTCGACGCCTGGCGTCGAGGTTCGGGGGTAGTGTCCCTATCCTTCGAGTGTGGAGGTAGGGGTTCGGGAGCTGCCGTAACGCGGTCTGCATGCGCCGACTCCTGGAGTGCGTTCTGGGGATGGAAGTCGGCTTTGTCCTCCGACGATCGAACTTCTGTTACCTTGGGGAACGAGGCACTCTTGGCAACAGTGGATGATTGCCTGAAGTCATGCGGCGATCGTGATCGAGAACGCCCAGAGGACGCCGATTCGGACCGTTCTCTATGTGCCTATTTCCGAGAACTCGCTGTGCGCGTCGAGTCCCGGTTGGACTTCATGTGTTTTGTGGAAGTGCTGTGGGAAGCGCTTGTGTCGCCGGGGGGGGTCTTCCCCATAGCCGCCCTGCCTGACGACCTTCCGAGGTCGGGGACTTGCGCTCGGCTGTCTTTCGACGCCATAATGCCCTCGCCGTCCGAAAGCACGGCGTCGCTGCCATCGCTGAAGGTGCCCTCCACTGCCATGGCCTCTTGACGCCTGGCGTGGTGGGCCCAACGCTTGATCGAATGGTCCTTATGTGTTTTGGGTTTAAACCTACTACACGCACTGCAGTTCGCCTCGGGGTGGTCCCTCGGCAAGCAGAGATTGCACGTGGCGTGCCTGTCGACCCAAGGGTATTTGCGGTTGCACTTGGGGCAGAATTGGAAAGGGGTACCCTGCATACGTACCTTGTGGCAGCGGGCTTGTAAGTGTAGGAATATATAAGAATGTACCTATATACCAAAAGAGTGTAGAGTATGTCCACCCCCCACTCTCCCTACTTGCAGTGCCGAGGCCAGCGGCCTTCCAAGGCCCGGGCCGAGGCCAGAGGCCTTCCTAGGCCCAAATCCTTCGTGCAGCTGTCGACGGTCGAATTCTTCTCCGGGCCAGCGTCGAGTGTGGAAGTTCGGTGACTCGACGTTGGGATGGAGAAATGGGTAAATTTAACAATATTTAGCAGAAGTATGGCTAAGGCCAAGGAACTCCGCGAAATGCTTCCGACCAGAATGGCGGAAAAAACAACCTGAGGGTCCTAGACGCATGAAGGATCATGGGTACAGTGGACGTCACACTAGGGATAGTATTACTGGCATGCCCTGTGTCGACGCCCTTTCCGAGTTTCGAAAAACAAACTAATACTCCGCAGCTTCCACTAGATGTCGGCCTATGCACAGCATGTGATCTAAGCAGATTCCACAAGCCTCAGAAATGTATTTACTCAACAGTTGTATAACATTTCACTATTCTAAGCAAGGCCAAAATCACAATCATAAATACACCACACCACTTTCCTTAAATTCCAGACAAGTTGAGCCCACAAAATGAAGTGGGAGCAAAATGGCACTCCAGCAATTTAAAAAGGGAGGGAAAGACAAAGTTTTTCAGAAATTAGGTAAAACCAACAGGTAAGTATTCTGAGCGGTTCAACAAGAGAGACTACAGTGAGGAGATCAGCTAAAAAAGGCTTAGGGCCAAAGTCAATAGGTCAAAAGTCTTTTGCTCAAGATCACACAATTCAGGGTAGTTCGCGGTAAAGTTCGTGGCACAGATTCCGGACTAGGTTGGTTGGTAGAAAAGTTAGTTCAAAGAGAAGAGAAGGACAAGCCCTCGGATTGGAGAAAGATTTCAAACACTTGCACCACGGCTGAGCGAAACGCACAAACGGATTTGCACAGTACCTTAAAACGGAGAGAGGGCTGTAGCTGAGGCAGACATTCCTGGTAGTTCCTGCAGACTCACGGTTCCTGAAGTGACTGTCGGACTGATCAGAAGTAGGAAGACTGGAGGGCCCTGCACTACCCAAGGAAGAAACCAACAGCAGCGCCAACCGAGGAATAAAAGGTGCGCTCCTCAAAACCCAAGCAGGGTCCGACCTTCCTGGCTATCCGGCCCACTGTAGCTCTGTACAGCGAATTCAACCAGAGGAGGGGTCCTGGCTTGTAGTTTGGGCGAACTGGTTGGTCCCACCAGCTCAAGGGAAGAGGTTTCCTGGAGGATCTTCTCTGTCATCGGATTTGGAGATTCGGACCTGAAGCAAGGCTTCACCGGGCGGTTCAGTCGTCGTAGCGGACCTCTTCTTCCAGTTCCTCATTGGTTTTTTCGTTCCAGTGGCGACTCTGCCCTTCCAGTCTCGGAGACCTGCTTTTTATGCAGTTTTCCCCCATTCATACAGCCGGGACGTCAATCACACAGCAGGATGGCTGGCCTGGCAAGGCCAGTCCCCTCAGCCAATCAGACAAAAGTGCGACTTGGGTTTCCCAAGGGAACCCACAGCAGGGGTCCGAAGATCCATCCCTCACATCCTGCCTACCTACCTACACTATCAGGTGCTTTAAGGAGGGCTTCTGTGCAGAAGCTCGTGAAAAGTCAGCGAACAAAGGAATCATCCTCGGTTTGGCGCCCAGAGAAAAACACGAGAACAACGTTAACAAAAAGAAATGGCGACTAAACCCAGCCAGAGCCAAAATAAAACATATCGTCAAGCGGGTTTTATGTTCGAGGCTAATATAATAGCCTAAAACATTACCACGTTATGTAAGATAACCGCGGTAGAAAAGTTAGGGAAGATACCACTGCCACAAGCCAAGTCTTAATGTTAAGGGAGCAAAACACGGCTCCAAAACACACAGACAAAAAGGGATAAGCGTTAACCCTTTCCAAAACTCCATGTAAGATGGGGTGTACTGGGTCTGTGGTTTAAAGTGACTATATAAAGTTAATGGCAAATTTACCTGTTTCTGGGGGACAGTAGTCGGCCCCAGAACAATTGAGTCAGTGGGAAGTCTCAAAGACAACCCTGTGTCACTGCATTGAAGGTGCAGGTGATATATCGGGATATAACACACACAAAAAGTGGTGCACATGGAGTAGGTGAGGCTCCAGTGCCCAAGATCACACAGAAAGTAGAAGTACAAATAGCAAAACATGTAAGAGTGGGGAAAAAATAGGCTCACACTCTTACCAGGTGAAAAAATAAATCCTAGAAACCCAGCAAAGCTGCTGGGGGACTCTTTAGGTAAGGGAAATCAACAATTTATGAGAATTCTCCCTAAAAAAGCCTTCGAGGGGGCCTTCCCTTGGTTCACAGGTCCAAAGTTCACAAACAGCTGTGATGTCTTCCGGTCCACGTAGAACTTCAGCGCTCTAGCCACATCCAGCCTGTGCAAAGTCCTCTCAGCCAGCAACGAAGGTGACGGGAAGAAAACAGCTAACACCAAGGGCTTGTTGAGATGGAAGTCCGACGGCACCTTGGGCTTGAAGGAGGGGTGCGTCCTCAGCACCACCCACGTCTTGTGGAAAGTCAGGTACAGAGGTTCACAAGATAGGGCCTGGATCTCTCCCACTCATCGTGCAGAGGTGATGGACACAAGAAACGCTGTCTTCCACGATAGAAACTTCAGCGGTGCCGAATGTAGGTGCTCGAATGGGGGACCACGTTGAGCTCCCATGCCAGGGACGGAGCCTTCACCGGCAGAAACTAGTGGAACAGTACTTTCATGAACTCCTTCACCAGGCGATGGGACCACAGCGACGACCTCCCCGTAGTTCTGGTGTAACAGGAGATAGCCGTCAGATGGATTTTGATGGAGGCATGAGCCAGCCCCGCCTTGGCCAGCGACAATAAGTACAGCAGCACTTGAGGGGCTGTAATCCGCAGAGGGTTAATCTTCTGTGCAAGGCACTAGACAGAGAACCTCTTCCATTTGTGTCCATAGCACTTGAGGAGGATGCCCTGGCCTTTCAAAGCACCTCCTTGCAGTCCGCCGGGATATCGTACCCTCCGAACTCTAGTGTTGCATGAGCCAGGCCTGCAGGTTCAGCGATCCCAGGTTGTGATGGAGGATGGCAAATCCTTCCCTTGCGAGAAGACCCGCATCCGTCGGTAGTTTGACCAGGGGTGGGGGGGGCGCTGACATGTCCAGAGGGTCCGGGAACCCGATCTGCCTCGGCCACACCGGTGCAACGAGGATCTTCCTGCACCGGGACCGTCTGAGTTGACTGATGAGTCGTAGCAGCAACGGTGGGAACGCATACAGGAACAGGCCATCCCAGGGGAATGAGAAGGCATCGCCCATGCTCCCCGGCTGGGGAAACCTGCTGGTGAACCTCTGGCACTTGGCGTTCGTCGCTGTCGCGAATAGGTCGATCTGGGGATTGCCCCATCGTCTGAATAGGAGATCTACTTGATCCTGCCGAAGCTCCCACTCGTGGCACGAGCGCAGCTCCCTGCTGAGTAAGTCAGCGATGGTGTTCTTTATTCCTGTCAGATGGAAGGGTACCAGGAAAATCCCTTGGGCAACGGCTCAGTGCCACAGATCCTGCGCTTCCTTGGATACGGCTGGGGATCTGGTGCCCCCTTGCTTCCTGATGCAGAACATCATGGTGGTGTTGTCAGTGAAGACCATTACCACCTTGCCCTTGAGGGATGGAAGGAACGACCTGAGGGCCCAGAACACGGCTCGGAGCTCCAGGACGTTGATTTGTAGTGACCTCTTCTGCGGAGTCCAAGGCCTCTTGCATGGAGATCTCTGGTGTGCGCTCCCCATCCTTCCAGGGAGGCATCCGTCGTCACAGTTTCCTGATGTGCCAGGGTCTGGAAGTCCATGCCCACCGCTAGATGCGCACGGGTGCCCCACCACCGGATCGCTTGGCGGAAAGTCTTGCTGAGTGCGATCCTGTCTTCGAAGCTGCCCGCCGCTTGTATCTAACAGCAGTCGAGAAACTCCTGTAGTGGTCGCATCCGCAGCCTGCACAGGCGCACGAGGTAGATGCACGACATCATGCTGAGCAGAGACTTGATGGACCTCACCCTGGCCACTTCCATGGTCAACAGCCGTTGTACCTTGCCCAGGATGGCTTTCGTACTCTCCTCCGATGGAGAAGCCAAACGTGCCACTGTGTCGAGTCTGGCTCCCAGGAACAGGGCATTCTGCGACGGTACCAGGTGAGACTTCGTGAAGTTGATCGAGAATCCAAGTTCCGTAAGCAAGTGGACAGTCTTCGCTGTGTGATCGACGCCGAGTTCTCTTGACTTTGCTCGGATGAGCCAATCGTCCAGACAGGGGTATACGTGGATCCCCTGCAGGCGCAGCCGCACCGACACCGGTGCCAGGCACTTGGTGAAGACCCTTGGTGCAGACTTCAACCCGAAGTGCAGGGCCTTGAACTGATAGTGTCGCCCTTGGACCACGAATCGCAGGAACTTTCAGTGTCCTTTGAGTATGGGGATGTGGAAGTAAGCGTCCTCCAAGTCCAGCAACGACAGGAAATCACCTTTCAGCATGTGCTGGGACAGCTGGAGGAGGGCGACCATCCGGAACTTCTGGGACTTGATGCATTTGTTGAAGCGGTGAAGATCCAGGATGGGTCGCCAACCGCCGGTCTTCTTTCGGAACGAGGAAGTACGACGAGTATATTCCGGAGCCCCGGAGCCTCTTTGGGACGAGTTCTATGGCTCCCTTTCTTAACATTGCTCGTACCTCCAGAAGTAGCTGTGGCATGTGGTTTTCCTTCCTGCCACGGGTGGTAGACAGGGACACCTTCTTTGGCATTCCAGAGTGTGCCGTGGGCCAGGGCATCTAGCACCCAACGGTCGGTGGAGATCGACTCCCACACGCTGACTAAATTCACCAGCCGGCCTCCCACCGGGGTGCATGGGTGGGGGGGCCTGACATCACGGCCGTTTCAGTCTTGCTTCATCGCGGCCTTGCCACCTTGGCAACTACGACAGGATCCTCTGGGCTTGCCGCGTCCTTTATAGGCTTCCTGCGACGAGGAGCGGGCCGCTTGGCGGTACGACACAGAACCGCCTCCGAATCCTTTGGGGGCACTTTGCGACTCGCCTCCGGTGGTCCGAAAGGGCGGGTGTCATTGCTGGAGAGAACCCAAGGCTCGGGCCGTCTCGGTGTCAGCCTTGATGGCCTGCAGTGAATCGTCCACTGCTTTGCCAAACAGGTTGTTCACGTCGAAGGGCATGTGAAGTACCCTGGTCTGCACGTCCTGATGGAAATCGGTGGTCTTGAGCCAACCACTGTGATGGCGTGGTCCGAAGCCACGTCGCCTTCCTGTAGGATTTCCAGGGCCTCCGACCTCTTGTCATCTGGAAGGAAGTCCAGGAGAGGAGCGATCTTGAACCACAGCTCCCTGTCGTAGCGTGCCACGATCACGAGAGCGTTGGCTGCTTTAATAGTCGCCGCCTCCGACAAGATGAACCGTCGTCCCATGGCGTCCAGCTTCTTCCCCTCGCCGTCCGGTGGGGAAGTGGAAGTTGATGCCGCCGTCCCCGCTGATTTCTTCTTGGCTAATGCAGAGACAACTGAATCCGGGGACGGTTGTGCTCTGAGGCACACAAGGGCGGAGTCCGGGACCCAGTACTTCTTCTCGTACCAATCCCTCTTAGCAGGAGCCATGGACTGGTTCTTCAGTAGAGCCAGTCCCTCGTCCCAAATGTCATCCAGTAATGGGACTGAGAGGACAGTCTTCCTCTTTGCCTCCCGTCGTTGGTAGAGGAAACCCTCCTTCTGTTCCTGGGGGCAGAGCTGGAAGAGCTCCGATGCCCTGGCGATCATGGCGTGGAAGGAGCCAATTTCATCGGGGGGGGGGGGCCGGGCAGGGGGTGATGGGAGGTCCGTCCGGTCGTCACCACCGTCGTCGTCGTCTGTCCCCCGTCGTCAGCGTCTCCGTTCCCATCTCATCCCTCGGTGGAGGGGGTGGAGGCTGGAAGGGAGGAGGAGGATGGGTTCGCCTCCGCTTGTTCAGTGGGCTCCCCGACGGTCCAGGTACCGCTAGGTCATCCGCTGGGGTAAGGGCAACCTTGTCCTCATCTCCGTACACAGGGTCTGAATAGCCATCAAGATTGCTTCTGAATTGTCCTGTGGTAAAGGCAACGGCTGCAACGGGCCAGACGGCTGGGGCGTGGGGTCCTCCATGGCCCGGTCTTCGTCGTCGGCCCCTCCGTTGCTCTCTTCGTCAGCCTCGTTGGGATCCTTCCCATCCGTAGGCCCTGGTCTCCTCGAACTTCTTGTCCAGGATCCTTTGGACGCTAGCCAGTTCATCCTCAGAGGTGGTATCCGTGTCTGTTACGGCTACCGTGCCCCCCCCCCTTTCTCCACCCGGGATTTCACGGGGGTCTTATCGATAGGCTGAAAATAGGATTCTCTCCGGGGTGGCAGGGAAACTCTAGGCCCGGAAGTTGTCTCCACTGGGGAAACCTCCATAGTCTTTGCCAGGGCAACCATGACTCATTCAATAGAGGCCTTTGCCGGGTGTATCAGGGCCTGCACCATTTTGGGAGCGCCTGAGGCCTTAACGTTAGGGGGAGGGTTGCTGCCTCGCCCGGGTGTCTCCATCGGGATCGACCGGGGCTTCTCCCGAAGCTTACCCGGGTTCTCCGACTTCTTCACCTAGCCAGAGCGTTGGCTCATGGTTGATGGCGCCGGGGAGATCGCGCCCTGCCTGGGAGCCAAGAAGCCCGAACCATCGGCGCTCCTGGTGCCCGCGGACTCACAGTGCTTTGCCTTTTGTTGGGCCCCCGTCGCCAGAGCGGCCTCAAAGGTCGTAGAAGACCACTCTGACTTCTTCTCACCTGCTGCTTGGCTCTTCCCCTCCAGCCAGTTGGTGAGTCGGGTACGATGATCCTTCATTGTCCGGTCGGACATGTTCTGACAGAAAGCACAGTCCGTCTCCACGTGCGATTTGTCGTCGTGAAGGCAGTAGAGGTACCCGGAGTTCTCATCTTCCTTGAAGACATTCTGCAATCCACATCCAGGGCAACTCCTGAACAGCTTGGATCCTGGTATCGCGTTTCCCTTGTCCTGGGCCATGACCACGCGGTGGTGGCCTCAAAGATCTTCCGGAATCCTCCAAGAAGTAGAAAAATTCCAAAACAGGTCCCCGTTGATCGGAAGCAGAATCGGAGGAGCTCGAAGCTCGATTGACCGAAAATATAAGAGTAAACTCTTCGAAAAAACACAAAACGCAGTAAAAGCTTGAGACCTATAGCACGAGGACTCCCAACACTTAAACGTGCGGTAAAAATCTGACGATGGCTGCCAGAGGAGGGGCTTAGGTAGAGGGCAGTCATTGGCTGGGGGCAGTATGACCCAGAGACCAGTGATTGGTTACTAGTAGAAAGACAGTTCAGAAACGAAACAAACAGATTTTTTCTTTACCAAGGATTCCCAGCCTGACGACAGGGAATATTCATGAGCATGTGAATCCATGACAGACCCCATGCTGGAGAATATCGTACAATACCTCATGGGCAAATTTTGAGTAATAAAATAAAACATGAGTTTTGAGGAGCATTTTTATTTATTATTCCATCTTTAAAGGTAACCTGTGTGAAACATTGTCTTGTAATGGCATTACCACTTTTACCTATTTGTATAGTGGGGACTGCAATCATGTTTTTAAAAAGAGGTAAAACTGCAGGTGTAAGCCAACAGAAAAAAGACATGGGAGAGGAAGAGGTTTTGACCAGGGAATATTTTGTGCACCACTGGGTTAGGTGAAACGCCATTCGATTCTGCCACAGGAATGCAGGATATGGCGAGTTGCGTTTCTTCTTTGTTCTCGGTCAGTGTTCTTTACATTAAAGATACATTGATGGGTTAAACAGCACTTAATTATTAATAAATGTTCTTATGTATTTTCCTTTACACGTTTTTTTAATATCAAATACACAATTTGAATAATTGTTCGGGGAGATAGGCCAAACTGCCAGTCTTCCCCTGTCTTGGGTCAACTTTCCACTCTTCCAACTAGTTCACATGATCGATTTGTGTCTTCTGGTGTTTATCTGGTTGGGCCACTACATAATTCAAGGGACTTTCTCTCCCAAGAATTTTATAGGAACCGTACCATTTAGAGATCAATTTGTTCTCTGAGGTGGGAAGGAAAACTCAGACAGATTCCCCAACGGAGAAAGATCGGCTACTACTTGCCCGTCATGTAGGAATGTTTGATGTTCTTGTGCCTTGCCTAAAAGATGTTTTACAATTTCCCCAAGATAAGACATATGGGATTTTAACTTCTGGGCTGCCTAGGAAATTCGTAGGATGGCCTCTGATCCCTCTTCGCAGGTCTTCTTTAGCATATCCAATATGCCTCTAGATTGTCGTACGTATAATAACTCAAACGGGAATACCCCAGAGACGCCCAAGATGTTTTCCTAACCGCAAAGAGGACCAAGGCAATCATGACATCCCAATTTCTACCATCAGCCTCTACCAGCTTGTGGAGGATTTAAAAAAAAGATTTGGTTAAAGCTTTCCACAAGGCCATCTAAGGACGACACACAGAGGTATGTGGGGTTTAAATGTGCAGCATTTTCTTTACATCCTGCATGATTTTCAACATACAAGTGGTACCTTGAATCGGGAGGATTTCTTTGGGAATCCGACTTGCGAAAGAAAGTGAAGTAGATGTTTCAGAATTTGTTGACTAGTATTATTCCTAAGAGGAAAAGCATTGTGATACAGAGTAGCTTAAGTCAACAATCATGAGCATGAATTGTTAGGCAGAATCCTGTGCAGTTCCCTTAGGGAGCACTACAAAAGATTAAGACTACAGGTATATGCAATAAATCCCTTTTGGGATCAGTCAGTAACACAAAGATTTAGTTGGTAGCTGTGGCTAAGCAGTCAGACTTATCTCAAGATGGAGATGAGCAGTATTCGGGGTTTACACTATAGGACTACAATCATATGGAACAAGGAAACACTGACCAAAGCTTTGTATCAAAAAGAATATATATATATATATATATTTATTTTACACACTCTGATGTTCACACACAAATCACTATCATTAAAGTAAGTTAAAACAGTCAGGAATAGTATACACAACTCACTATTTAAATTGAAGACAAGTATGAGCAAGAGTGAAAACCGAGCATAACGACACAGAAATGGCACTCTAACAATTTCTTTAGAGGGAGGGAAAGAACAAGTTATACAGATTTAACCTCTTAAACACACCAGCAACACTTCCCAATTTGGATTGTGAACAAGTTAAGCAAGGCAGCACTTTAGCATCAACAGTACTTGGGTGAAAACCGAGAAAAATGGTACTTCAGCAATATGAAAAGGGGAAAGAAAGGTGGTTATAAGAGTTTTAGGTGCACCAACACATTTCTTGAAGAGAAACAATCTAGAGAAGGCAGTTGTAAAAGATTTAGCCAGAGTCAAGAGGCTTGTGCCAGCGTCAGTGGTACAAGGCAAAGGGCCTAGGTTAAAAATGTTCTAGTAGCTGCAGTCAAGTCTTTGTTAAAACGATTGAAAAGACGGTTGCAGGACGTAGAAAGATAATGTTAGACGAAAAGGCGCCCAGCCCAGAAGGTGAGTAAAGGATTTAAAACACCTTTAGCAATACCCAACGAAACGGGAGGCCTGGCAGAACAATGAACCTTGAAAGTGGAGGAGGCTCCGGCGATGGCGGTAGTTCCTGGCAGTTCCTTACGTTCAGGAGATCCAGCAGAGGAAGAGAGGCTCTCGTAATGGAGGAAGGTTCGTGTTACTGCACTGCTCAGGGATGAAACCAGCCGCGGTGCTGCCAAAACGGAATAAAAAGGTATGCTCCTTTAAATCGCGGTCGTGGTGGACGGGTGCCTTGCTATCCGGTCTCCAATTGCTTGGCACTGGCGATTCGACTAAGGCAGGTCCTGGAAGGCGATTGGCGAATTGGTTGACCCCATCAGCTCAAGGGAAGAAGACTCTTGCAGGTAAAGATCTTCGAGACGTTGGAGAAAAGTGGTGAGGATCTGCAGCAGGGCTTCACCGGTGGTTAAGTCGTTGCAGATGTCTTTGGCTTCTCTCCTCTTCGGCTTCTTAGTTCCAGTGGGGATGTCTTGTCCTCCAGTCCTCAGGACCCTGCTTTTATGCAGCAAGACCCCCATTCATACAGCCTAGCTGTCACTCACTTTAACGCTTACCTTAGATACTCTGCGGGGACAGACTCCTGAGGTGAACTTAAACTCTTCTTGGTTAGCGTTGCTTCCTCACTTCTCTGATACCTTTCCGAACTGTCCTCTGAATTTAGAAAAAATGACAAGGAATTCTGATTGTAGAATGGTGAAACTACTGTAAGGGAATTACTTTTATCACTCTCAGTCACTTTCTTTACCTTTTACTCTTTTATGGTGGGCTCTCCATCTTGCTTCTGCGCAGGGGCGCTTGTTCTGTAGAGTGGGATTTGTAATGAATGACTAGCAAAAGGGTTGAGGAAATGGAACTTATCCCACGTAATTAAAATGAAGGTGGGCAGAAATTAGAAGCCAAGAACTCCCCTGGAGCCTAAAATACCCAGCATCCTAACCATAGACTGCTGACACTAAATGGAATAGTGGTCAAATGAAGGCACTAGGATTTCACCATGCACAGGAAAACAGATCTGTGTGCAAGTGCTCTCAAACTCCAATGAAGCCCTAGTTAGAAAACCCTTGGCATTGTAATAGGAGAATGGACTTCTAGAACCTTATGAACTTCCCTAAGTTCCTAAACACACAGAGCCCAACTATGTAAACAATCAAAGGAAGTCATCTAATATCCATATCTGAAAACCCTCATACACTGTTCAGAGCGCTCAAGTTGGATTCAGGAGTTTTCAGGGAAATTCAGTATCAACAACTCGCACAGCACATAAAGGAATTTCAAGGAAAAGTGCACGCTTGAAACATCTCTACAAACACACGCGGCACCACAGTAAATGCAAGAAATGTGCGCACTTTTAAACTTTACAATAAACAACGCGGCACATCAGAAAATGCTATGAATATGTGCGCGTGTTTAAACTTCACTAGAAACACACGCGGCACCTCATAAAAGCAAGGAAAAAATATGTGCGCGTTTAATCTCACTATTTACACACGTGGCACATCATAAAAGAAAAAGAATGTGCGTGCGTTAGAACTTCAATGCTAATACTTGCGGTGAGATGAAACAGGAGGCAGTGTTGACAAGGCATGAACTCCCCACAAATGTAGCAAGTGTTCTCACAGGAATGGTGACAGGAAATAACGAAGGAATCTCAGGACCTAAATGGGATAAAACTGTGTACTGCAAACTATAAATAAGCTATGAAAAGAAGGGAGCGGCAAGACAGTGAATTCTGAGAGAAATGTTTTCATGGAATTTTCAGTCAGCAGGCTGAACCGCGGTAAGCGTCCACTGCTACTGCAGAACGATGCGAAGCACGGAAGCACAAGGGGGAGGGGCTTAAATACCGAACCAACCAAGACAACTAGAACCACACTGATTTCTTCAGGGAACAACCAGGCGGCCATGTTGGACGATGAGGAAGGAACAAGTTACTTACCTGTAACTGTTGTTCTCCAGCATGGGTCTGGCATGGATTCACATGCTCATGAATATTCCCCGTCGTCAGGCTGGGAATCCTCGGTAAAGAAAAAACCAGTATCAGTTTCGTTTCTGATCTGTCTTTCGTAGTAATATCCAATCACTGGTCTCTGCGTCATACTGACCACAGCCAATGACTGCCCTCTACCTAAGCACCGCCTCTGGCAGCCATCTTCAGATTTGGAAGCACGTGAAGTGGCAGTATGACCAAGTGAAGAGCCGCAGAGGGGTAGGCGGGAGGGTTCGCATGTGAATCCATGCCAGACCCATGCTGGAGAACAACAGTTACAGGTAAGTAACTTGTTCCTTCTCCAGCATGGGGTCTGGCATGGATTCACATGCTCATGAATAAAGAATACATAGCAGTACACACATGCACAACCACGGGAGGTGGCAAAGGCTCAACATTAAGCAGTACATCAAACTCAACATTAAGCATCTTACCTCCTCACCAGGCTCACCTCAGGCGAACAGGTTGCGCAGCACTGCTTGGCCGACCCTGGACTCCTCCCTGGAATCCCGATCGACGCAGTAGAATTTCGTGAAGGTGTGCGTCGACCTCCACGTAGCAGCCCTGCATATGTCCAGCAGGGGCACACCAGAAAGGAACGCCGTGGTAGCTGCGATCGCTCTGGTGGAATGGGCTCTCGGACGGCCAGGCAGCGGTCGGTTTGCCAACCGATGACAGTACATGATACAGCCGGAGAGCCATCTGGAAATGGAAGCCTTCGAGAGAGCCTTCCCCTGATTGACAGGTCCAAAGTTCACAAAGAGTTGTGACGTCTTCCGAAAACACTTCGTGCGGTCCACGTAGAACTTCAGCGCTCTAGCCACATCCAGCGAGTGCAAAGTCCTCTCAGCCGGCGACGAAGGCGACGGGAAGAACACAGGCAACACCAAGGGTTCGTTGAGATGGAAGTCCGACGGTACCTTGGGCATGAAGGAGGGGTGCGTCCTGAGCACTACCCTCGTGTCGTGAAAAGTCAAGTACGGGGCCTTGCATGAAAGGGCCTGGATCTCTCCCACCCGTCGTGCGGAGGTGATGGCCACAAGAAACGCTGCTTTCCACGACAGAAACTTCAACGGGGCCGAGTGCAGAGGCTCGAACGGAGGTCCCATGAGATTGGTCAGCACCACGTTGAGCTCCCACGCCGGGGCCGGAGCCTTCACCGGCAGGAACGATCTGAACAGTCCCTTCATGAACTCTTTCACCAGACGATGAGACCACAAGGACGTCCGGCCCGTGGTTCTGGTGTATCGGGAGATCGCAGCAAGATGAATCTTGATGGACGCGTGTGCCAGTCCAGCTTTGGCCAGCGTCAGCAGGTACGGCAGTACCTGGGGAGCCGTAATCCGTAGAGGGTTAATCTTCTGTGCGTGGCACCAGACAGAGAACCTCTTCCATTTGTGTCCGTAGCATTTAAGAGTCGAGGACGCCCTGGCCTTTGCAAGAACCTCTCTGCAGTCGGCCGGTATGTCGTATCCTCCAAACTCTAGCGCTGCAGGAGCCAGGCCTGCAAGTTCAGCGATTTCGGGTCGTGGTGGAGGATGGCGCCTCCTTCCCTGGAGAGAAGATCCGCGTCCACCGGCAGCTTGATTGGCGGGGCCGCTGACAAGTCCAGAAGGTCCGGGAACCATATCTGCCTCGGCCACGCAGGTGCGACGAGGATCATCCTGCACCGTGACCTCTTGAGCTGGTTGACGAGCCGGATTAGCAGTGGCAAAGGAGGGAACGCGTAGAGGAACAGGCCCTCCCAGGGGAACGAGAAGGCATCGCCCATGCTCCTCGCCTGGGGAAACCTGCTGGCGAACCTCCGACACTTGGAGTTCGTCGCCGTCGCGAACAGGTCGATCTGGGGTGTGCCCCACCGTCGGAAGAGGCGATCCACTAGATCCTGCCGTAGTTCCCACTCGTGGCACGAGCGCAGCTCCCTGCTGAGTGAGTCGGCGATGGTGTTTTTTATCCCTGCCAGATGAAACGGCACCAGAAACATCCTTTGGGCGACGGCCCAATGCCACAGGTCCTGCGCCTCCTTGGACAGTGCTGGGGACCTGGTTCCGCCCTGTTTCCTGATGTAAAACATGGTGGTGGTGTTGTCGGTGAAGATCCTCACCACCTTGCCCTTGAGGGACGGAAGGAAGGACCTGAGGGCCCAGAACACTGCACGGAGCTCCAGGACGTTGCTATGGAGGGACTTCTCCGTCGGGAGCCAAAGGCCTCTCGCGTGCAGATTTTCGGTGTGCGCTCCCCACCCTTCCAGGGAGGCATCGGTGGTCACTGTCTCCTGGTGGTCTGGGGTCTGGAAGTCCATGCCCGCCGTCAGATGCGTGCGGTTGCCCCACCACCGGACCGCTCGGCGGAAACTCTCGTCGAGTCTATTCCTCTCCTCGAAGCTGCCCGTCGTTTGGATCCAGCGCGCGTCCAGGAACTCCTGCAACGGGCGCATCCGGAGCCTGCACATGGGAATGAGGTAGATGCAGGAAGACATCATTCCGAGGAGGGACTTGATGGACCTCACCTTGGCCGCGTCGGAAACCAACATCCGCTGTACCTTGCCCAGGATGGACCTGGTCCTTTCCTCCGACGGGGAGGCCAGAAGAGACACTGTGTCGAGCTTCGCTCCCAGAAACAGTGCGTTTTGCGCGGGTACCAGGTGAGACTTGGCGTAGTTCACGGAGAATCCCAGGTCCGTGAGAAGTCGGACGGTCCTTGCCGTGTGATCCAGGGCGAGCTCCCTCGTCTTGGCTCGGATGAGCCAGTCGTCCAGGTAGGGGTAGACGTGGATCCCCTCGCGGCGCAGCTGCGCCGCCACCGGTGCAAGGCACTTGGTGAATAACCTGGGGGCCGACCGTAGCCCGAAGGGGAGGGCTTTGAACTGGTAGTGACGCCCTTGGACCACAAACCTGAGGAATTTTCGGTGCCCCTTTAGGATGGGAATATGGAAGTAGGCATCCTCCAAATCCAACGACGACAGGAAGTCTCCTTCCTCCAGCTGACCCAGGACGTGCTGGAGGGTGACCATCCGGAACTTTTGCGCCTTGATGAACTTGTTCAGACGTCGCAGGTCCAGGATGGGGCGCCATCCCCCCGTCTTCTTCTTCACGAGGAAGTATCTCGAGTAAACTCCGGAGCCCCGAAGTCTCTTTGGGACGAGTTCGATGGCGCCCTTCCTCAGCATCGCCTTTACCTCCAGGAGAAGTTGAGGGACGTGAAGTTCTTTCCTGGCCACGGGGGGGACGCGCGGACACCTTCTTTGAAATTCGAGCGCGTGGCCCCGGGCCAAGGCGTCCAGCACCCAACCGTCGGTGGAGATGGACTCCCACATGCTGACGAATCTCGCCAGCCGGCCTCCCACCGGGGTGCTTCGGTGGGGGCCCGACCCCACGGTCGGTTCAATCCTGCTTCGACGAGGCTTTGCCGCCTTGACCTCCTTGGCGACGACGGCGGGGTCCGCCAGACTTGCCTCGTCCTCTGTAGGCCTCCTGAGCCGACGAGCGGGCCGCTTGACGGTAGGTGGAGAAACCGCCGCCTGAACTTTTGGAGGCGCCCTTGCCTCCGCTGCTCCGAAAGGGCGTCCGTCGTTGTTGCAGAACTCCAAGGGCCCGGGCCGTCTCGGTGTCCGCTTTAATGGCCTGAAGGGAATCGTCCACTGTTTTCCCAAACAGGTTGTTCCCATCGAAGGGCATGTCCAGGACTCTGGTCTGAACGTCTTGACGGAAGTCCGTAGCCTTGAGCCATCCACGCCGCCTAAGGCAAACGCCGTTGCCCAACTGGCGGAACCCAGTGTCGGCGATGTCCGTCGCAACGGTAATGGCGTGGTCCGAAGCCACCTCACCTTCCTGCAGGATCTCCAGGGCCTCTGCCCTCTTGTCGTCCGGCAAGAAGTCCAGTAGGGGAGCCAGTTTGTACCAGAGCTCCCTGTCGTAGCGGGCCACGATAGCCAAGGCGTTGGCCGCTTTAATCGTCGTCGCCGCAGACGAGATGACTCTGCGTCCCATAGCGTCCAATTTCTTTCCCTCGCCGTCCGGTGGGGAAGTCGATGTGGAGGCCGCACCCCCCCCGCTTTT
Organism: Ambystoma mexicanum; assembly: GCF_040938575.1. NCBI lineage: Eukaryota > Metazoa > Chordata > Amphibia > Caudata > Ambystomatidae > Ambystoma > Ambystoma mexicanum. Next base: position 871,205,155 of record NC_090931.1, read on the forward strand.
TTCCTGGCCGCCGCGGAGACGACGGAGTCCGGGGTAGGCTGCGCCCGGAGGCACAGGGGGGCCGTGTCCGGGACCCGGTACTTCTTCTCGTACCGGTCTCTTCTAGCTGGCGTCGTGGAAGGGTTCTTGAGGAGGGTGAGGCCCTCATCCCAAATGTCGTCCAATAGAGGCACTGAGAGGACCGTCTTCCTCTTGGCCTCCCGCCGCTGATAAAGGAAACCTTCCTTCTTCTTCTCCTCAGGGCAGAGTTGGAAAAGCTCGGATGCCCTGGTGATCATGGAGTGGAACGATCCAATCTCGTTGGGCGGAGAAGCCCTGGTGGGAGGCGACGACGGTACATCCTCGTCGTATACCTCGTCGTCCGTACCCGTCGCTGCCGTGTCAGTCCCCGTATCATCCCCTCGGGTGGACGGGGAGGAGGGCTGGAAGGGGCGCGACGGCTGAAAAGGAGGCGGAGGGTGGATCCTTCTTTTCTTGGTAGGGGGAACACCAGAAGGTCCCGGTTCTGGGTCCCCCGACGGGAGAGGTTCCGTCGGCAACGGTAGTCTCGTCCTTATCTCCGAGCAGAAGGACTGTATAGCCAACAAAATGGCCGCCGAGTTGTCTCGCGGCGCTGGCAGAGGGGAATCCGACGGGCGATCAGGGGCCCCGTCGGTACCCTTGATGATGTCGTCGTCACCTGCGTCGGGATCCATCCCGACGGGCCGGTCTTCTTCCACGCCGAGGCCGTGGCTTAAGACTTCGACCAGCTCCTCCTCCGAGGTTGAGGCCGAATCTACGACGACGCCCTGCCCCCCCTTTTTCTTCCCCACGGGGGATTTCACGGGGGCCCTATCGATGGGCACAAAAGAGGACTCCCTCCGAGGTGGCAGGGAGACTCTGAGCCCCGAGGTCGCCACCACTGGTGTATCCCCCACAGGCTGAGCCAGGGCCGCCGCGACAGTTTCGATAGAGGGCTTGGCCGGATGGATTAAGGCCTTCACCACCTTAGGTGCGCTTACCGCCTTATCCTTGAGGGGGGGGACACTGCCTCGCTCCCCCTCCGATGGGGCCTTCGAGCTCGACCGGGGCCTCTCCAGGAGCTTCGCCGGGTGCTCGGCCTTCCTCTTACCCGACCCAGAGCGTTGGCTCGTGGTTGATGGTGCCGGGGAGGGTGCGCCCTGCCTGGCGCCCGTAGAGCCCGACCGTTCGGCGCTCCCGGTGCCAGCGGACTCGCGGTGCTTTGCCTTGTGTTGGACCCCCGTCGCCGGGGCGTCCTCAAAGGTCTTAGAAGACCGCTCGGATTTCTTCTTCTTCTTCTCGCCTGACGGGCTCTTCCCTTCCAGCCAGTTGGCGAGACGTTGATGGCGGTCCTTCATGGTCCGCTCCGACATGTTGCCGCAAAACGCACAGTCCTTCTCCACGTGCGTCTTGTCCTCATGTAAGCAGTAGAGACAAAAGGAGTGTTCGTCCTCCTTAAAGACGTTCTGCAGCTGGCATCCAGGGAAGACCCTGAACAGCTTTCCGGGCGTCGAGCATCCCTTCTCCTGGGCCATGTCCGGGCCTGAGAAACTTCTGGAGTCCTCCAAAAGAGTAGCTCGACGAAATCTTCACCCTTGAGGGGCGCAGACGAATCCGACACGGGTCCCCGTTGATCGGATGGAGAGTCGGTGGAGCTTGAGGCTCTTTTGACCGAAAAAACGAAGTTTTTGAGAAAAAACGTGAAAAAATAGCACTAACGCTCGAGAGCAATAGCACGAGGATCCCAACACATGAACGTGCGGTAAAAATCTGAAGATGGCTGCCAGAGGCGGTGCTTAGGTAGAGGGCAGTCATTGGCTGTGGTCAGTATGACGCAGAGACCAGTGATTGGATATTACTACGAAAGACAGATCAGAAACAAAACTGATACTGGTTTTTTCTTTACCGAGGATTCCCAGCCTGACGACGGGGAATATTCATGAGCATGTGAATCCATGCCAGACCCCATGCTGGAGAAGTGTTTAACTCTGGATAGGATAGCTTTAAAATGGTTCTTCCTACCCAGGAATGATATGCCACAGTACAAGACACTTTGGAATTTAATTTAGGGGGACACCCAGTGATCATGACACTCACACAGTGGGGTAGCTATCCTGGCGGGATAACCCCCCAGCCTATCAGGGCAGAGTGTGACTTGGGTTGCCTAGGTAACCCTGTCCAGGGTGCCTATTCCCCCTCCTACACATCCTGTCTACCCTATACTAGTTGCACCGAAAGGAGGGCTTCTGTGCAGAAGCCCTCCAAAAGGACAAAGGATCCTCGACCTGGGTTAGGATTTCAGAGAAAGACACGAGAAAGAAATATTATTAAAGTTCTGGCAATAAAAACCTACCTGAGTAAAGTTAATAAAAAAAAAAAACGGCAGTATGTAAGAAGCTGTCAGTAAAAGTGGTAGCCTCGAACAATGGGAAAATCCCATAGGAAAATGTGTGGTCAAATATTTACGGTAGTCAACACTACCACCAGCCAGAAACTTTGAAGAGAGGGACTGTATGGTCCCCCTCCAAAATGAACACTAGGGAAACACTATTAAACCTTTCCAGTACTTCCATAGTAAGAAGGGTTGTACTGGCTTAGTTCATAATTATTGACTAGTAAAGTCAATGGGGACTTTACATGCCCTGGGAGACAGTAGTCAGTCCCAAGGTATGCAGCCTATGTTTGGGGGTCGCTACGACACCCACGCGGTACGGCCCGCAGGGTGCTACCACACATGTTAAAAAGATGATTCCTAGGAGTGTGAAAAAAAACCCATAGGCCATAAGCACACAAGATAGCCTAAAACATGCACTAGTCCTCTGTCTAAGAGACTGAAAAAAGGGTCTCACGCTTAGCAGGAGAAAAAAAATAAACCCTTAAAATCCAGCAAAGCTGCTGGGGGACTCTATAGGTAAGGGACATTAGCCTTAGAAGAGAATTCTCCCTAACATGAATTTATTTCCCAACTTAGATGTTTCTAGCGGACCCACTATGCCCATTGCTATTTGAGACAAAGGCACTTTGATGATGGGAAGGGGTTGTAATGGGGCCTGGGGAACTGCAGTGGCTGCAGTCTTTTGGCAATTCTCGCAGGTAGAGACTTTTATACACATCTGCAAACACTCAGGGCAAGTAAAAACGTTGATTTACCTGGCTTTGGGTTTTCCCTATTCCCTGATGGGTGACAGATGTGACTGGGCCAGCTCCAACATTATCCTCCGATTAATGCAGGGAATCACCAATTGTGTTGGGTGAAGACCAACTTCCCCCAACATCCCCTCTACAAATTAACCCTTTCTTCATAAAGAAGGGACCAGCCTGACTACGCCCTTGTTCTTCCGATGTTACCCCCGGAAAGGCCTAATTTAGGGCTTTGTCGTTTCTTTGGGCGAAGGCAAGATCAGGTAATATGTCGCAGTCCTCGGCCTCTCTTACAGCCCAATCCTTTCCAACAAGGTTGGCTTCCCAAATCCCAGCGACCCTCTTTCTGCATCTGCTAAGGTGTCTGCCTTTTGAAGTACAAGGGTGAGGTCTTTATCAGGGATCCCTTGTGCTACGGGTTCACCCTCTTTGTTAGACAGAATCCTGTGCAGTTCCCTTAGGGAGCACATCAGAAGATTAAGACTACAGGTATGAGCAATAAATCCCCTTTGGTATCAGTCTGTAACACAAATATTTAGTTGGTAGCCGTGGCTAAGCAGTCAGACTTATCTCAAGAGGGAGATGAGCAGTATTCAGGGTTTACACAATAGAACTACAGTGCTATGGTACAAGGAAACACTGACCAAAGCTTTGTATTAAAAAGAATATATATTTATTTTTTACACTTCTGGTTCAACACATTAATCACACTTAATAAAGCAAGTTAAAATCAGTCAAGAAAAGTATGCTCAACTCCCTAGTTAAATTGTAGACAAGTTTGAGCAAAAGTGAAAACTGAGCAAAACGGCACAGTGAAAACCAAACACAAATGGCACTCTAGCAATTTCTCACAAGGGAGGGAAAGGACAAGTTATACAGGAATATCTTCTTAGACACCTTAGCAACACTTCCCAATAGGTTTGTGAACAAGTTTAGACAAGGCAGTACTTAAGCATAGAGAATACTTAAATGAAAACTGAGCAAAATGGCACTTCACAAGTTTAAAAGTGGGAAGGAAAAGGTGGTTATAAGAAGCAGGTGCACCAACACAGTTCTAGTTGAGAAGCAATCTAGAGAAGGCAGTTCTAACAAATGTAGCCAGTCAATAGACTTGTGACAGTCAATGGTACAGGGCGAGGGCCCAGGAGCAAAATGTTCTTGTAGCTGCAGTCAAGTCTTTGGTTAACGATTCGAAAAGGTGGGTGCAGAAGGCGAAAGACAATGTTAGAAAATAGGGGCGGCCAACCCAACAGGTAGGTAAAGGATTTAAAACACCTTCAGCGCTACCACACGAAAAGGGAGGCCTGGCGGAACAAAGTACCTTAAAATGAAGAAATTCTCCTACGGTGGCGGTTGTTCCTGCAGTTCGGGTGGTCCAGCAGAGGGAGAGACTCTCGTCGTGGAGGAAGGTTCGAGTGACTGCACTACCCAGGGATGAGACCAGCCGCGGTGCTGCCCAACAAATAAAAGGTACGCTCCTTTAAATCGCGGTCCGGGTGGATGGCTGCCTGGCTATCCGCCTCCAAGTGCTGGGCACTGGTGATTCGACCAAGGCAGGTCCAAGAAGGCGATTGGAAAACTGGTCGGCCCTACCAGCTCAAGGGAAGCAAGCTCTTTGAGATGAAGATCTCCTCTCGTTGTGTGGAGAAAAGTGGCGAGACCCTACAGCAAGGCTTCACCGGTGGTTCAGTTGTTGCAGCTGTCTTTGGCTTCTCTCCTCTTCGGTTCCGTAGTTACAGTGGCAACGTCTTGCTCTTCCAGTCCTATGGACCCTACTTTTATGCAAAAACATACCCATTCATACAGCCTAGCTATCACTCACACAGTGGAGTGGTCATCTTGGTGGGAGACCCTCCGGCCTATCAGGTTAGAGTGCGACATGAGTTTCTGCGGCAACCCTGTCCAGGGGTCCTACTCCCCCTCCCACACAATGGACCCACCCCAGACTCAGTGGCGCCGAAAGGAGGGCTTCTTGGCAGAAGCCCGCCAAAAGAACGAACAAAGGATCCCCGACCTTGCTAAGGAGTTTAGAGAAAGACACGAGAAAGAATTTATATTAAAGTTCTGGCAAATAAAACCTACCGGAGTAAAGTTAATATAAGAATAAACAGGCAGTATGTTAGAAGCTGTCAGAAAAAGTGGTAGCCTCGAACAATGGGAAAATCCCATAGGGAAATATTTGCAGTCGAATATTTACAGTGGTAACCACTGCCACCAGCCAGAAACTTGAGAGAGGGACTGTATGGTACCCTCTCGAAAATGAACACCAGGGAAAAACTATTAACCCTTCCCAGTATCTCCATAGTAAGATGGGTTGTACTGGTTTAGTTCATAAAAATTGACTAGTAAAGTCAATTGGGAACTTTACATGCCCTGGGAGACAATAGTCAGTCCCGGGGTATAGAGGCTATGTTTGGGGGTCGCTAGACACCCCTGTGTCACTGCACTGAGGGTGCTGTGTAATACATGTGTAAAAAGATGTTTTTTATGAGGGTGTAAACCCCATAGATATTAAACACAAAAAATAGCCGAGAAAACACATAGCAAATATGCCTAAGAGTGGGAAAAAGAGTCACACTTAGCAGGAGAAAAAAAACAAAGCCTTCAAATCCAGCAAAGTTGCTGGGGGACTCTATAGGTAAGGGAAATTAGCCATAGAATGAGAATTCTCCCTAACCCTCTTCAACCAGATAAGATGTAGTCCAGGGGTTATGGATGATCACCTTCACCTCTCCCATATAATCACAATCTATTACACCAGCTGCAACTTCCAAGGCATGTTGCAAGGCTAGTCAGAACTTAGTTGCAAGTTTGATGCATGTTCCCGGCGGAGGAGAAAGACTCAGTCAGTATTAAGCTCATTTACTTCGGCAGAATGGAAATGTTCTCTACACCATACACTATAAATGTCATAAAATTCAAGCCAATGCACTGGGGAGTTGTCAGAGTAGGGGATTTGGCCTTTTCTATCAACTTTGTAAATAGCAAGGTTCCCCCCAGCTTATATCAGCTGGCCTGCATTCCACATCTGGCAATATGTATGGCGAACCATAAGAAGGCGTCATACTAAGTACGGACATGTTCAAGGGTTTTTATTCAAAATAAAAAGCCTATATAACCCTACTGCTATGAGGGAAGTTCCCAGCCTAACAAACTAAAACCAACGGTGCAGGTCAAAGTCCCAAAAAAACAGTCCTTAGACCAAACCCCAATACCTAACCGAGCCTACCACTTAGGAAAACGTAACAAAAAAGGAGGCCAAAGCAATAGAGTTTGAACTTGGCTTCTGCCTGGCCCAACACTTGGATCCCTTTTCCAAGAAGAATGTCTTAAAAGTTTGTCAAGTTCGGGATTGCTTTCCAAAATAAAAGTTAAACTATTTCTTGTAGTACAGTCCTCAGACTCTCTGCAAGATCGTAATGCCAATTTTCAAGTCTACATGAATATTCCATATGGTTCCTTTTTCTCCGAAAAGACAAGGCTTTCTGAACACAGTTCCACCATGTCTCCCTTGGTGCTTGACAGTATCCTTGTCTTGTTTTTAACCACTGGAACCCTTCAGGTTCTCACTCCTCAGAGTTCTATTCACTATGCTTCGTGTTTCCAGGACTCCCCAAAGTCCTCTGGCACTCTGTCAGGCTTGCTTTAGCAGGGCCTCAGTAGGGTGTCTGCCGTAAAGGTCTTCGAAGATCCCGTAACGCTTGTGGCTTCTCCACCATTGTGTCTCTCTTGATTTTCTAGGGTTCTCAAAAACCCCGTCCCTCTAATAAGCATTTGTTAGTAGGGCGTCGCTAAGGCATCTGCCCGTACGAGTTTGCCGGGCTCCCATGACCCATGTGGCTTTCCCAGACTCATCATTGTTCGCCCCTCTCAACCGCACTACCTCTTCGGGAGTGTTCAATTCCCTTCTGGTGCTCAGCAGCTAATGCACTTCTCATGTGGAGATCAGGGATCCAACTTCTGTATTGCGGTCTGGTCTCAGCGTCGGTTAAGAGGTCCGAGGCCCACCACGACTTCCATGTGGTCGCACCACCAGGCGTGACGGTCGCTTTACCATCTTAGTCTCTCTCCCGACCTTGGCTTCTCAGTCGGTCAGGGCACCAGCCCTTCTGGCTCTGCTCCTCCAGGACGTCTTCCCATCAGAGGCTCACTTAGGCGTAGGATTCGCTCTCTCTCCCCATTCAAGATTCCTCTTTTTATGCAAGTCATCACAAATAAAAGCGGTGTGTCGATGTTCTTTGACTGTGGAGTTCAAGCGAGCTCCTGCATTACCTGAACTAGGGGCGTCACAGTATTAGTTATATGACGGTATGAGAACCTTCTTGCCAAATTACGTTATAGCATGGTTATCGCGGTATAGCAGGTGGAGTTAACTAATTTTAACAAATATTTTCTAAAAGGTCATAAATTGACAGATTTATCACAAACAAAACCAGGCACCAGGGCCAGAATTGGGCTTTTCAACATACTTTCCACTGAAATGCTTTGCGGGCCAAAAGGTGTTCAGTAATCACGGATGTTACCCTTTGGTATGGCAGCAGGGAATACCGACATATGAGTGAATTTCGCAGTGTGACTTATTATTTGTAAATTCAAAGATAGAACCAGGGAATTATTATTGATTGATATTTTATTTCTATCGCGCTCGTACACAAGTGTTTCAGAGCGTGACAAGGCAAGGGAGGGGAACAGGGGAGACCAAAACAGCGATCTTACTAGGCCCAGTGACATTGAGAACGCGCAAGTGCATGGGAGAGGGGGGGAGGGGAAAGTGCATGGAAGGGGGGAGAGGTGGAAAGTGCGAAGCAGAGGAGAAACAGATAAATAACAATAAATAATAAAGGCAACAAACAGTGGTAATGCAGCCAGCAATTTGCAAGTGCTAGGTTTAAGGCAGCAGACAGGGTAGGTCTGATAAGTGCAGGAAGAAAAAGGGAGGGCTGTATTGGTACAGATACAGACCCCAGTGCAAGGGGTGGGCCCAAAAGACAGAGGGTGGCCATGTGCACGGTGCCAAGAGAGAACACATCAGGAGAGGAGAGGGGGAGCGAAGGCAGAAGAAAAGAGGACGGTCTTGAGATGCTTCCGGAACCAGAGATGGTTCTCCTCAAGTTTTAGAGTGGCAGGGAGGCTGTTCCAGAGGGAGGCCCCAGCCGAAGACAGATCTACCCCCAGCTCGTTTCTTAGAAAAACGACTGACCCTGAGTGAGTTGGAGGTAGAGGAGCGAAGAGCTCGAGAGGGGAGTTATTTGCGGAGGGATAGCTGAAGGTATTTTGGACCCAGTCCCCAGAAAGCCTTGTGGACAATGCAGAGGGTTTTGAATTTAATCCTTGCATCCACTGGGAGCCATATAAATATAAATATATGCATAGAAACCCCAAAGCCGCCACCCCAAAGTAAACCCTTTCCCTTCATGGCACTTTATCTATTCTTCCTATTGCTAACATATTGATTTTGTGTCAGGCATGTGTGGTTTATGGAATGGCATTAAAAACTGCTCCAACTGAAACTACTTGGAAGACAGCACATCAACAGTGCAAGACCAAAATTGTGCAGCACTTGCTTACTGCAGCCTTTCCAAATCAGATTGAAAAGCACACTTAACGGTATGAACGTTATAACTGTACAAACAATGTGACGGTTATTATTGTTCAATTAAGTGGTTCATGGTATCTTTAATGGTATACCGTTATACCCTTATATCCCTAACCTGAACCCAAAGAGATTGAAGAAATTTCACTATTTTGAGAGGCGAAAACAGGGTTAACAGTCTTTACGAATACCATGTGGACAGACCATGTACTCTGGACCAGGAGTTCCTTGTAGTAATCAGAGTCCTTGTTCCAGAGGGGAGTCCCTCCCAGTGAGGTTCCACTTGCCCAGACCCCTAGTGAGGGTCTTGCTGAGCGGACTCACCTCCCTAGTCTCAAAGGGGAAACTCCCCTCTGGGAAGAAGGGATGAATAGCCCAGATTTGTCAAACACCCCAAAGAAACCCTTTGGGCTTGCTGCATGCTAGCTGAGAAGCACATAACATTTATCATTGTTCAATTGTCAATTGGATCATAAAATTCACATAACCGTTCAATATGACTGGAGGGCTTGCAGCAGTGGTTGGGGATCCCATTACATCAAAGGATCTCCATAAGAACATAGGTCAGACTCTCTGGTCACTCCCTAGATTGGGAAAGCCAGTTCAGGAGATGTGCGGATTAGATCACCTGGTTTACCTGCACATGTAATACATTTCACCTTTTATTCATCCATACACCATGCAGTATTGAGAATAGACTATTTTTCCCATCAGGATCCACTCACATATCCACAAGCGGTCACATACATCCCGGAACTCCTCCCATGTGCGGGAAACTATTCCTCCAACGGTGAGGAGTGGGGGTAGGGCATGGTCATTTAAAAGCAGAGGGCATGACTGAGTGTTTGTGAACAAGCTTTCCAAGAAAATATCGCAATTCTTTGATAATAATGCAACAACTGTGACCTCTAAGGCGATATTATGGGAGACGTTTAAGGTTTTAATTCAGAGGATTTGCATTTGCAGGAACATGGAGTGTTAAGTGACATACAGAACTCAATTAGTAAGGGAGGGGGGGCGGCCGAGGGAGCACATTAGCTTTGTCAGTGTGGAGAGAAAAGGATACAGGTTGGAGAGAAAACTATTAGGTATTTATGTACAAACGTAGCGACCACCGGTGGGGTAATGATAAAGAAGAACTTTGACGTGGCAATAGTCTAGAAAAGAGTAGCCTTACATTTTGAAGCTCTTTGTAAATAGTGGAGTAAAAGCTTCAGATATTAATTCCCAGAATATCTTAACCCCTTAAGTGCCAAGGGCAAAGTATCTCATCCTTGGGATTACATCTCTGTTGCCAAGGACGAGGTAGCTCGTCCTTGGCACTTAAGGTGTTAATGAAGGAGAAAACGTTAGAAGGCATTGAATGGCAAAATACTGAAATCACCAAAAAAAAAAAAAAACTTGGCACTGGGGGGGAAACCCATGGCAGTTAAAAAGGTTAAAAGAGGTATGTAAATTGCCGAGGAAAAATTCCTCCATGATTGGTATTAGGGTCTCATACATCTGTGGGATTTTATCCTGTCAGTCTATGCTCCCACAGATTACTATCCCTTTATTAACTGTCAAGGGAGTAGTTTCTTACCTGTAACCCCATTTCTCCAGCGTTGATATCTTTCATGGATTCACATGCTGTGAATATTCCCAGTCAGGCTGGGAAATCTCGGTCACTTTAACTTAGCGTTTTCATATGGAAAACTTTGACCCTTTAGTGTCCCATCAAGTCCTTTTTGGGTGCTTTAGTCCCCACAAATAGGATGTAGGGTATAAATAGCCCCGCCCACGCAGCTTCCCTTCAGATTTTAACCTCCAACGTAGCTGGAACCCGAACAAGGTTTGCCAGCAGGCGCATGTGAATGGAGAAATTGAGTTACAGGTAAGAAACTACTCCCTTCTCCAGCATTGGATCTTTCATGGATTCACATGCTTTGAATAGATTACATAGCAGTACCAACATGCATGGTGGAGTGTCAAGGCAAACCAGTACAGAAACAGAATCACATACTTGAGACAGTAAACCCATCAAGTGACAAAGCTCAAAATAAACACCCCGAAGCTGCGGGGCTTACCTTGTTGGAACAGGCGTTGCAGGATCACACGTTCCACCTGCACATCACCATGCTGCTACCCCAGACATAATGCCGGGTAAAGGTATGCGGCACCGCCCAGGAGTCCGCCTGCAAATGTCCACTAGCGGAATCCCCGACCATGATGCCGCCGACAAAGCCGTGGACCTCGTCGAGTGCGCATTAGGCATCCTTCGCAAAGGCTTCCCAGCTTTAGCGTGGCATAATGAGATAGTAGAGGACATCCAAAGAGAAAGTCCTTGTTTGGAAATAGCTTGTCCCTTGTTGGATGGCCCAAAAGCCACAAACAGCTGTCTTGATTTTCTGAAATCATGAGTTCGATTGAAATAAACCTTCAACGCCCTCTTAACGTCGAGAGAATGCAGAGCCCAATCTGCAGGCGTAGATGCTGAAGCAAAAAACGCGGGCAAAACAGTAAAAGAGAGTTTGTGAAATGCCATTGGCACTTTGGGGATAAAGTGCGGGTTGGTGGCCAAAATAACCTTGTCCTTCAGGAATCTCAAGTAAGGCGGGTCGATGACCAATGCCTGCAACTCAGATATCCTTCAGGCCGAAGTAATTGCCACCAGAAAAGCCACCTTCCATGACAGAAACTTCAAGGAAGTCGTTGACACCGACTCAAAAGGCGGTCTCATCAGATCCGAAAGCTCCACATTAAGGCTCCATACCGGCGCAAACTTCTTCACTGGAGGAAAAGTTCGAAACAACCACTTCAAGAAATGCTTTACTAGCCGATCACTAAACAAGAGAACCCACATGACGCCTCTGAGTAAATCAAGATATTGCAGCCGAATGGACTTTGAGGACAATGCCAGGCCCCCTTCCGCCAACTGCAACAGGTACGGGAGAACCTGCTCTGGGGAAATGTTCAAAGGGTCAACCCCCGGCTGGGCCTTACACCACACACAAAACCGCTTCCATTTACATGCATATGAGATATTCGTGGATGGTGCTCGTGCCGCCTCCAAAATCTGGCGACTGCCATGGGAAAGTTCCAGAAGGCCAAACTCGGAGTAGTCAAGAGCCAAGCAGTCAGGCTGAGAGACCCCGGATCGTGGTGCCACAAAGTGCCCCCGTCCTGAGACAGAAGACCCGGCATCGCCCCCAACCGAATCGGCTCTACCATTGACAAGTAAAGGAGATCGGAGAACCACTGTTCCCTGGGCCAGAACAGAGCCACCAGAATCACACGGCATTGGTATCTCCGAATCCAGTGGAGTGTCCGCCTAATGAGCGGAAACAGGGGAAATGCATACGCAAACTGGCCCGTCCACAGGAACGAGAACGCATCCTCCAGAGACTCGGGATGAGCCCACCTGCTGGTGAACTCCCGGCACTGTTTGTTTTCCACCTTCGCTAAAAGATCGAGTGGGGGAGGGCCCCACTTCTGGAAGATCATGGACACCTGCTGCTCCTTCAGCTGCCACTCGTGCAGCAGGCCGACGTCCCTGCTGAGCAAGTCTGCTTGCACAATCAACACCCCCGGCAGATGAGCCACAATGCCAATGTCGTGAAGCAGAGCCCAATGCCAAAGGTCCTGCTCTTCCTTCGACAGGACCCTGGAATGAGTGCCCCCTTGTTTCCTGAGATAAAACATTGTGGTGTTATTGTCTGTCAATACCCTCTCCACCGAACCGCGTTTGCGCTGCAGAAATGACTTGAGGGCCCAGTGTACTGCTCTAAATTCGAGCACATTGATGAGGAATCGAGACTCCTCATGAGACCACAGGCCTTCAACCTGCGACTCGCCAAGAGGCGCCCCCATCCCGTCTGAGAGGCATCTGCCACAATCGTAATTTGGAACTCCCGCTCCAGCAACGGCATGCCCCGAAACGGATTCGCCCAAGCACGTCCACCAGCGAAGAGCGTCCACCGGGGTGCCGTTGATCACCAACTTGTCGGAGCAAGATCCGCGACTCTGTTCCCACCGGTCAGCGAGGAACTCTTGCACCGTGACGAGACGACAGTTTGGCCCCCAGCAGTGACATGTAGGTCATGACCGACACCCTTGTGCCCATCTTCCACGGGCAGTTGCCTTAGCAACGCCCTGCAGAAGCTTCAGGACCTGCTCGCCGGAGGGCTTCACTAGCCCCATGCGAGTCAGAAACTCCGCCCCCAGAAACACCAATTCCTTGGAAGGCTTCAGAAATGATTTCTTGAAGTTGATGGCGAATCCCAGTCGTTGCAACAGCTGCATGGTAGCTCTGAGACTGTCCTGCACCTCCCCTGGCGACAAACCACTCACCAGCCAGTCGTCCAGGTACGGGTATACGTGATGACCCACCCGTCTGAGAAATGCAGCCACTGGTGGCAAACACTCTGAACGTCCTGGGGGACGACTTCAAACCAAACGGAAGTACCCGAAACTGGTAATGGTCCTCTCCTACAACAAACCGCAGAAACTTGTGGTGCCGTCGACGCATGGGAATGTGAAAGTATGTGTCCTGTAAATCCAACGATGCCAGAAATTCATCCGGCTGGACCGACTGGATGACCTCCTGAAGAGTGAGCATCTTTAACTTCAGGCGTTGCAGAGTCTTGTTCAACGCGCGAAGATCCAGAATGGGCCGCCACTTGCCGTTGGGCTTCTTCACCACAAAGAAGCGGGAATAAACCCCTTGGCCTCTTCTCTGCCACCGGCACCGGTTCTATAGCCCCTTTCTCCAGCATAAGAACTACCTCCTGCCGCAGAATGTGAAGATGCGGTTGTAAGCCATACACCGGTGGAATGGACACTGGGGGACACTTTAACTGCAACGAGTGGTCTAGACGCACCGTGTCCAACACCCAACGATCCGATGTTATTTTTCTCCACTCGTCCACGTGCATTGCTACCCTGTCCCGCAGTAGATGGTCCTGAAGGCAGTCGTGGTTTAGCTTGCCTCCCTTTCAAGGTGGAGGACTGCAAACCCCTTTTCCTCTGAGCCAGAAAATCCTGACACTTCTGCGCAGACTGCACCAAAGGCTGATACCCCTGGGAGGAGACTTTTGATCGACCGTAACCCCGGTCCCTGGTGGAAGTAAACCGGGCATTACCCGAAGCAACCCGGAACGGGCAAAAGGAGCGAAAAGAGCACCCACTCTGCAAAGCCCCTAAGGACTTAGCAGTCTCTGTGTTCTCCTTAATCTCCTTGAGAGCTTCATCGCTTTTTTCCCCAAACAAATGCTCCCCCTCACAGGGTATGTCGATAACTTTATACTGCACCTCCGGTCGAAAGTCAGGGCACTTTAGCCAGGCCTGGCGACGAAGCACTACCCCATTGTTAATTTGCCTAAAGCCCGACTCCGCCAGGTCTACGCCAATATTTATACTGTGATTGGAAGCCTCTTCCCCTTCACACACCAACAGCATAGCGTCCTTGCGGTGCTGCTCCGGCAGATGTTCCAAAATAGGCGCCAGCCTATGTCACATCTCGCGCTCATAGCGTGCCATGATCGCCAAGGAATTTGCCGCTCTCACCATCGTCGCCCCAACAGTCAAAACCTTCTTCCCGAAGGCATCCTGTCTCGTTGCCTCACTGTCCGGAGGCGTAGCACACTTGTGCTGACTTCGGGCCTTACGGCTGGCGGCCGCCGACGCCACTGACTCAGGAGTAGGCTGAGACACTAAGCACACAGGGTAGATTTTGGGGCCTTGAACTTTCTCAAGCCGACCTTGGAAAGCCGGCTCTGAAAACGGATGGCGCATAGTGCGCAGGCCCTCCTGCCAGACATGGTCAAGAATAGGCACGGAGAAGACAGCCTTCCTTCTCTTGCGCATGTGATCGAACAGGAAGCAATCCTTCTGCTCTTCCTCTGGTGCCAACCCAAACTCCACACACGCCTTAGACATTATGGCGTGGAATGCCCCAATATCATTGGGGGGGAAAGGCTGCGCCAGACTCCGAGGCTGTTCCACCTCCCCGTCCGTATCCCACGCATCGTCCCTCGTCGGCGAAGACGAACCAGTAGACGCAGTGTCCCGCGGAACAGTATCGGTTTCCGATTCTGGCAGTTCGCCCTCAGGATATGATCATGGACGTCTTCTCTCACCGACAACGGTACGGGCAACCCAGCCAGAGGAGAGTTTCTTGGAGGCACACCAGGAACCTCCATCACCGGCCCCAACGGACTCACATTCAGAGGAGGCAACCTTGCATCGAGCTGGCCCAACAACGATTGCAGCGTGGATAGAACTTGGAGCGACAGCATAGACTGTGGGTTAACCAGTGGATAACTAGCGGACCAGCTCCAACTCCATCCAACGCTCAAGGCCCAACACTTTGTAGTCCCAAAGCCGACGGGACCAGCACAGGCTCTTGGTCGTAGTCCACCTCCAAAGACACTGAAAAAGCCGCTGCATCATGATGCAGAATGTTGTCAGGCACAAGCGAGTTGAAGGCGGAAGCCTGCCACGCCCCACTTGTTGGTAACAATCTGTCAGTTTCCACTCTCGTGGACGAGAACAGCATGGGTCCCTTGTCAACCACTGCTGTCCCTGGAGCCGACAACACCACCGTTGATGTGGTCGTCGTCGGAACCGCCACCTGCGGCGTACACTTCACCAGAAGTGCTTGGCAGCGCTGGACCGGTGTTCGATATGGATATTGATATTTTATTTCTATCGCGCTCGTACACAAGTGTTTCAGAGCGCAACAAGGCAAGGGAAGGGAACAGGGGAGAACAAAACAGCGATCTTACTAGGCCCAGTGACATTGAGAACGCGCAAGTGCATGGGAGAGGAGGAGGCCAAAAGTGCATGGAAGGGGGGAGAAGTGGAAAGTGCGAAGCAGAGGAGAAACAGATAAATAATAAATAAATAATAAAGGCAACAAACAGTTTTAGTGCAGCCAGCAATTTGCAAGTGTTAGGCAGAAACCTGTGTAATTCCCTTAGGGACCACTGCAAAAGATTTAGGACTACAGGTGGTTGGCAGTAAACCCAATTAGTAGCAGTCTGTACCACCCAGATTTACCTGGTAGCTGTGGCTGAGCAGTCAGACTTCTCTCAAGATGAGTTAGGCAGCATGCAGAGTATACACAATAGGTACAGAGAGAGTAGTCCAAGCAAACACTGACCAGAGCTTTGGTGTAAAAGTATATAATTATTTATTTAAAGACACACTTGTAAATTACACTAGCACAAAAAGAGGTAAGTAAATTCAACGCACAGTCACTATTACTAGATGTACATCCCTTATTCCTTATTAGACAAGTCTTAGTAAACACCACTTATTTCCAGACAGAGGTGAGCGCTTAACTAAAGATGGCACTCCAATAAGTTAAGAAAAAGGGAGGTAAAAGGCAGAAATTAGGAAAAGCACACAACACAATACTTTAGAAGCAAGGCAGGAAAGTCAAGTCTACTTGTGAGCAAAATGTTCAGAGGCCAGGCTCCCTCTTAGAGAGAACAGAGCACCAATGCGCCCAAGATAACACAGTTTAAAAGTCTTGAAAAGTCTTGCAGGGAGTTCAGAAAAGAATTAAGTCAGCTCAGAAAAGTTCAGTTAGCCAGCCTAGGGCCAACCCAAGTGGTAAGTGGAGGCTTTAAGAGTCACCCCAGACAGACCGTTGCGAGGAAGGCCAGGCGGACACAGTACCTTCAAAGTGGAGAGGATCCTCCAGCGGGGGCAGTTGTTCCTGGCAGCAGGTGCAAGTCACTGCGTCGTCCAGAGGAAGAGATGGTCTCGACGTGGAGGAAAGCTGAAGGTCGTTGCGCTGCCAGGGAAGAAACCAGCCGCAGAGTTCTCTGGTTAAAAGGTATGACCCTTTTAATCGCAGTAGTGGAAAAACCGTGGTATCCCGGTTGCCGGGGTGCTTGGCACAGGCAAGGCGGACACGAGAGGATCCAGGAAGGCGAAAAGATGGGCAAACTGGTTATCCCCACCAGTCAAAGGAAGACTCCTCTCCGGGCTGGAGATCTCCTCTGTCGTCGGGAAAAGTGGTGAGAAGGTTCAGCAGGGCTCCACCGGTGGTGTCGTCGTTGCAGGTCTGCTCAGCTTCTCCCTCTTCAGATTCTTTAGGTCCTGTGGCGACTTCTGAAGTTCCAGTCCCCAAAGCCCTGCTTTTATGCAGCAAACCCCCATTCATTCAGCCTAGCTGTCAATCAAACATGCTAAGTGGTGAGCCGGGCGGCTCACCACTTGGGCCAATCACACAAGAGTGTGACATGAGTTGCCAAGGCAACTCAGTCCAGGGTGCCTAAACCCCCTCCCACACCCCATGTGGTACCCAGACAGAGTGGCACCACTTTTGAAGGCTTCTGTGGAGAAGCCCGCCAAAAGGTGGAACAAAGGGCCCGACTTGGGTTGGAGTCACAGAAGCGAACACAAGCGCCATTTTGGAACAGAGTTTCAGCAAAAAATATCAACCGGTGATTTTATATTAATTTAATAAACCGGCGGTATGTTCGAGGCTATATTAAAAAGTGGTAGCCTCGAACAATGAGAAAATCCCATCGGAAAATATTTGCGGTCGAATATAAAAAGTAGTATCCACTGCCACCAGCCAAAACTCGATCAGGGGGGACGGAGACGTGCCCCCTCGAACAACAGACCCTGCGGCAATCGGACTGCCCCGACCAGTACATCCCTAAATTCCTTATCTGAATCGCTAAACCCAACAGCCCTAGTGAACGTATTCAACTCAACCATGGCCACAGCCTTGGACACTATCGCCCCGTTGAAAATGAGAAAAAGCAAGCCCAGAGCACACTTAAATACTTGGTTTACCCCTCACCTCAAATCCCTAAGAATTGAAAAACGCAAATGCGAATCCGCCTGGCGACTAACTCCATCAGAGACTAACAAAATAGCTCTCATCAGTGCCTCTAAGATCTACAAAAATGAAATAAGGAAGGCCAAAAAAGAAAACTTCAACAACAGAATATCACAGGCTAAGTCTGGAACCAAAGAACTATTTCTTATACTAAAGGAACTGGAAAACCCTATCCCAGCTCCAGACAACTGCGATAAAACTAAAACGTGGTGCTCCAACATCCAAAAAGCTCTAAACAACAAAATTGCCACACTCCAAACCAAAATTGAGAAAAAGAAACAAACTATACCCACCTCAACCAATCCAAGCGGTAAACCACCCACCTCCACCAAGCCAGAACACAAATTCAACTTCACCAAAGTAACAATCCTGGAGATTGAAAAAATAATACTCTCGCTCAAACCAACTAACTGTCGAGGCGACATATGCCCAGCCCAACCGATAAAAGACGCGTCCAGAGACCTTTCCCCATTCATCCCCAAACTTATGAATGCTTCCTTTGCATCAGGCACTATACCAGACAATCTTAATCAATCATGGGTCCTCCCCCTCCTTAAAAAGCATACCCTGGACCCCGCCATCCCGACTAACTACAGGCCAATCACCACGGTACCATTTCTGCTAAAAATCCTAGACAGAGTGGCCTACCTACAAATCCAAAAATATCTGGAGATGCACCAACTATTAGGTACCAGACAGTCAGGCTTCAGGCCTCAACATGGCACCGAAACTGCACTTATCGATCTCAAAACCCAGGTCGATGAGCTGAGAGATCTTGGAAAAACTGCCCTACTCCTCTTGCTGGACCTCTCAGTGGCATTTGACCTCGTGGATCATGATGTGCTTTGGACCCACCTGGAAACCGCGGCCCACTTCTCCACACATGCCATTGCAGGGATCAGGTCGTTCCTAAGCGGCAGAACCATGAGGGTTTTCTCCACCTCCGCAGCGGCTGACCCAGTACCCATCACATGTGGCGTCCCCCAGGGATCCTGTGTCTCTCCGACAATGTATAACATCTTCACGAAGCCCCTGTTCGATGATCTGGACCTTCTTGGTGTCACCTACACAAACTATGCAGATGACACTCAGATTCTCATCCCACTTTCGGGGGATTATGAACAGGATTTGGCCTTGGTGAACAGAATATACCTCATCACTCAGGCATGGATGGCCCGTCATGGTCTATGCCTGAATGATGACAAAAAGGAACTCATCATACTGGGGAACACACAAAATATCAAAAAACTGAACGATAACTACTCATCATTTGTCATAGATGGCAACACCATTAAAGTAGCGAAATAAGTAAAAACACTAGGTTTTTACCTCGACTCTTGCCTCTCCCTAACAAAACAGGTGAATGCGATGGCCTCTAGCACCGCTTACACCTGTAAGCTGATTAGAGCAGCTAAACCATATCTATCCTCCGCCAGCTGCCTCACCCTATCAAGAGCCCTGGTATTATCCAAATTGGACTACTGCAATACACTATACATAGGGTCCAATAAACACACACTGAAAAAAATCCAAACCCTGCAGAACAACGCCCTTCGAGCCGCCCTAGGAATCCCAAGAAGAGAGCACATCTCAGACGTCAGAAGACAATCTAATTGGCTATCCACAGCTGACAAAATTAAACTCAAAACAGCATCACTGACTTTCAAAAGTATTAATGACCTAGCCCGTAAATACCTAACAGAAAGATTCAAAAGAAGAACTTCTAGCAGACCTACCAGACAAGCATACACCAACTAGCCGTGCCCCCATTTAAACTGAGCACATCCGGAGGCACCAGCTTCCCTGTCAAAGCGGCCCAGCTATGGAACTCCCTCCCATCATCCTTAAGATCTGTCCAATCCTATCCACACTTCAGACTCAATTGCATTAAATGGCTCAAAGAAAATGACCTATAACCTACTAGACTAGGACTAATCACGTCTGACCCACCTGTTAATCCGCAGCCGAACGCATACCGCGTTCATCACCCGCTTAACCCACCTTGCTCCTGACACTCAATGCTTACTGTGTACACATCCCTGTGCACACTCACCTGCGCATGTAACCATGCATACTGTCATCACTTACTAATGATACACCATGTAACCTCCTGAAATGTTTAACTGTAACACGTACATTGTCATCATTTACTGCTAATGCACCTTGTAACCCTCCTGAAATGTGTAACTGTAACATGTAAGCTTAAAGTATTCTTGAACATGCGCCCGGATACCCTCGGGTCTGGCGCGCGCTACAAATAAATAAACAAACATGATGGTTTGTACTGGTTTCTGTTCATAATTTGGGACTAGTAAAGCCAATGGTGACTTTACATGCCCTGGGAGACAGTAGTCAGTCCCAGGGTATGGAGTCTATGTTTGGGGGTCACTACAACACCCCTGGGTAACTGCACTGAGGGTGCTGTATAACCCACATACCAAAAACACATGAAGCCCTATGGGGTAAAGGAACCCATAACCCATTCAGTCAAAGGAACACCTCGAATCATGTCTAAGAGTGGGAGTAAGAGAGTCTCACTCTTAGCAGGAGAGAAAAAAATAAACCCCAAAAATCCAGCAAAGCTGCTGGGGGACTCACTAGGTTTGGGAAATTAGCCTTAACAGAGAATTCTCCCTAACAGCAAGTGCTAGGTTTAAGGCAGCAGACAAGATAGGTCTGATAAGTGCAAGAAGAAAAAAGTGGGGGGGCTGTATGGGTACAGATACAGACCCCAGTGCAAGGGGTGGCCCGGAGGCAGTGCGGGAGGGTGGCAGGGTGAGGAGGTACCTGGGCCCGGAGGACAGAGGGTGGCCAGGTACACTGTGCCAAGAGAGAACCGATCAGCAGGGGAGAGGGGGAGCGAAGGCAGAAGAAACGAGGAAGGCCTTGAGGTGCTTCCGGAACCGGAGATGGTTCTCCTCAAGTTTTAGAGTGGCAGGGAGGCTGTTGCAGAGGGAGACCCCAGCCGAAGACAGATCTACCCCCAGCTCGTTTCTTTGAAAAACGCCTGAGCCTGAGGTAGTTGGAGGTAGAGGAGCGAAGAGCTCGAGAGGGGAGGTATTTGCAGAGGGATAGCTGAAAGTATTTTGGACCCAGGCCCGAGAAAAAATTGTGGACAATGCAGAGGGTTTTGAATTTAATCCTTGCATCCACTGGGAGCCAATGGAGAGATTTCAGAGCTGGAGAGATACAATACCAGGGCTTGAGGCCAAGGAGAAGTCTCGCAGTCCTGTTCTGGATTAGTTGCAGAGGGCAGAGAGCAGAGGCAGGTATATTTAGAAAGAGGCTGTTACAATAGTCCAAGCTAGAGAGAACCAGAGCTTGGGATACCATGAGCTTCTAGGGGAAGGAGAGGAAAGGCAGAGTACCTCTGAGGAGATGCGGTCAGAAATTTGACTTTTTACGAGACCCCAGGGATGTGGGCAGAGAAGGAAAGGGTGGACCCCGAGTTTCTTAGCCTCGCAGGTGGGAGTAGGAGGGCGGCCAAGGGAGGCCAGCCAGAGAGTGAGGGGAAAGGATGGTGAAGGTGTGCCGATGAGGAGGATCTCTGTCTTGCTGGCATTCAGACAAAGATCATTGGCGGCACACCAATCTTGAATGGCAGTTAGGCAATCAGAGATGAGAGAGGGAGAGGAGGAGGCAGAGAGCAGCCTGAAAATGAGTCAATGAGTTTAGATGACTCCCTGCTGGAGGATGACCTGTGATGAACCCCGGAAGACGTGTGCATCGATGATTCCTTTGGCTTCGACAAGCCCTTCACCTGCGCCGTCAACGTTTCGGGCCTACTACCAGACCCCCGGGAATGGTCCGACCGACCAAGCTTAGACGAAGATGCACCCTTCGACAGCTGCTTACTCAAAGAAGATCTACTGCTCTTCCCCACACCGGCACAGTAGGATGATGTTTCTTAGCCGGCGGCTCGGCCCGACGCCGCACGGCGATGCTCCACAGACTGCCCTGGCCGATCCAGGGCTAGGCTCCGGACCAACCCCACCTCCAAGGCCGGGTATGTGCCCTCATTGAGCCAACAGACGAGCCGCCGATTGCGGTCCTTTAGAGTCTTCTGCGAGAACTCCCGACAAATCTTAACTGTCTGCCGAGTGATGGGGATAAAGGCAGTAGAGGCAATCCATATGGCCGTCACCTTCATACACCTTCAACGCACAAATCGCACAGGGACGGAAAAGAGACTTCTTCGGAGCCCCAGAAGCCATCTCAATACTCGAGTAGCAAACGCACATGAAAAAAAACGCAAGAACACAAGGTGATCCCAAACAGTTTGGAGACAATTGAAATCTGAAGGGAAGCCGCGGGGGTGGGGCTATTTATACCCTACGTCCTATTGGTGGGGACTAAAGCACCCAAAAATGACAGTGATAGGACACTAAAGTATCAAAGTTTTCCATACGAAAACGCTAGGTTAAAGTGACCGAGGTTTCCCAGCCTGACGACGGGGAATATTCACAGCATGTGAATCCATTAAAGATCCAATGCTGCAGAAGGAGCTATTACTTGTGGAGGTTTGAGGTAAACTCTAATTTTCCTCCCTAAAAAATACAGACCAATTAATGGATCGTGGTAGCTCTCCAAACACTCTAAGACTTTAAATTCTTGCAAAATACACCCACGGTCTGCTGTTAAAATATAATCCGTATGTGAGGCACATTTCTGTGTTATGCATGTAACGTTGGCAATGCAATTTTGAGGGAAATCTCCCATTACAGTCTCTTAATCCCTTTTCCAGCAGCAACTGTATTAATGTATGTGCATTAGATTATTGAGGATTACCATCTACACAGGCTGCGCTCGATACCTATACAGAAACCACTGGATGTGGTAAATTTGCACAAAAAAGGATGGGGAAGTGGTCACAAATATGTTCAGTTGGTTTTTTATTCAGAGGAAAACTTGTACATTCACAGAAAAAGTGACACACATCCAATGTGTTGGTTCTATCAAAATTTGAACACAGTATACAGCTGTGTATACACCGTTGAGTTTAAACAATTGTAAGAGAAAGGGTTTATACTTGAGACATAGTATATTGCCATGTAATGTCTAAACACATTGTTGAAGCAGGCTATATGCCAGGTAGCGATAAACAACCTGAATTACTACAATTGCGAAAAAATGCTTTATGCAAACGAAGTGCCCTTAATACTAAAGAAATGCCAACACGTGTTTCAACCAAAAAGGCCATCATCAGGGCATACAAATACATATGCAGCTTGATAATTAGTCCAAAGACAACTAAAGTAAGGGGTAGTGGGTCAAAGCAAAAAAGAGAAAGAAGAAACAGGAGAGAAGAAAAAATGAAAACATAACGTTAGGATAATGCATGCAGTTAGTTCCTCTATTTATTAGTAAAGCCCCTGTAGCAAGTGCAATAAAACCACAACACGCTCACCCCACAATACTGAAAGGAATGGTGATGGTTAGATTTGCTATGCAGTCCATAAGAATTCAACCCTAACTTTAGACATCCAACCCTAAGCTGACTCCGGCATTGTGCCTTACAATTTCAAAGTTTCCAGCAGTTTCGTGAGCAAGGGAAAAGTTAGGAGAGGGCCTTGTGGATGGGAGAAAGGTTCCAAAAGTCAGTTAAGGATCTATTCTAGTAAATAAAACTGCCCCCAGCTTTCGGGTGGCTTTCAGCAACAGGTTTTGCCAACGCCAAACAAAAGGGTAAAACTTTCAAAAGTATTCAAAACCTTTACAAGCCCAGGAGTAGGATATAGAAGCTGGTTCAACCTGTTCCGGTCGGTGAATGAAACTCACACCGATTCAGCACTCCTCTAGGCAGTCGACAAGACACAGGGAAACCTGTTTTGATGAGTGTCTCCTATTTTGGGTACATTGAAGCTGGAACGCTGGAATTTCACAGGTGGGACTCTTGTAGCCTAATATGGGGGTCCCCAACGTGCCGAGCCGAAACGCAGTACTACAACAACTCTAACGCGGTAGCATAAACTGGAGTTTGTCAGTCCACAGGGTGGTCGCAGGAATGTTTCCGAAGACTCCAGATGGAATGGCACCGACCAGACATCGGGAATGGTTGGTCCCACTAGTCCGGTTGAAGCTCCACCAAAGGACTTCTAAAGATCACCAGCCAGACAGGGCTCAACCGGGACTGCAGCAAAAGTTGGTCTCCAGGCTTTCTTAGCAGGGAAAGTTACTAAAAAGAGAAACCTTTGCTAACAACCATCACAAGACTAGATAATATGGCATAAATTACAAAAAATCTCATTTGGATATTTGAACCCAAAGGGAGTAAAGACCTTGCCTCCATGGCCAATATACCCTGATTTAAGGAGCAGTTGTTTATCGTTAATTCAATCATGTTGTACAAATTACCTTTTCATTTCTGGTGTCGCTGTACTTACACTAGGTCTTCATGATTTATCGATTTACATCCTTTGGTGAATCGCCCACAGTGGCAATATTTGTTTATCAGGGACGTGCTGTCCTCTGATGGGGCTATTTCCAAATTAGGCACCCTGTTCGTATAAATTGAGCATGTCATCCTTCTAGACACATTAGTAACCTGTCATTCATAGCTAGATTGTAGGCCAATGTTGATACTCATATTTGACCTTTATTTTATTTATTGGTCACCTATTAGGCTCTTGTACAATTAGAAAAACTGTTTCAAAGCGCCCACAGGGCAAACAGGGTGGGGACAGGGAAGGTAAACAATGAATTACAGCAAGGATAAATAACTGCATTAATAGTACAAACAAATATTGAGAATAGAGGGAAGGGGAGACAAACCTAATATGCCTTGTGAGTGATCAGAACGTGCAAGTGCAAAGGTGAAGATGGGTGAGGGATAGGTGCTTTGATGCTCATGGAGAAGTGCTCAGGGTAAGTACTGGGAGGAGAAGAACGTAAGTGCAACCATCAATGAGTAGTTAAGCCAAATAAGTGCAGTACAAGGAAAGACAGCGGCTGAGATGAGAGATGTGGGGAGGTCAATGTTATGGAGAAATCTAATTTATGGCTAATTTCCCTTACCTAGTGAGCCCCTCAGGTTTCTGGGGTATATTTTTTCCACCTGGTAAGAGTGTGAGCCTTTTTCCCCACTCATACAGTGCATTTTTGTGTGTGTTGTACTTTTTGTGCTCATGAGCTATGGAGTGTCACCAACTCCCTAGGCATCATCTTTTTACTTGTGTGTCACACACCACCTTTATCGCAGTGACACAGGGATGTCTTTTCGACTTCCCTTGTGAACTCCATTTCTGGGGATGACTACTGTCCCCCAGAAACAAATAAAGTTGCCATTAACATTATATAGCACTTTTTAACGACAGACCCAGTACACCCCAACTTACATGGAGTATTGGAAAGTGTTAACTCTTACCCCTTTTTGTCTGTGCCTCTTGGAGCCTTGTTTCGCTCCCTTAACATTAAGACTTGGCTGTGGCAGTGGTATCTACCCTAACTTTTCTACCGCGCTTATCTTATATAACGTGGTCATGTTTCAGGCTATTATAATAGCCTCGAACATAAAACCCGCTTCACCATATATGCTTTATTTTGGCTCTGGTCGGGTTTAGTCGCCATTTCTTTTTGTTCATGTCTTTCTTGTTGTTTGCTTTTCGCGCCAAGCCAGGTTTCGTTTCCTTGTTCGTTGTCCTTTGGTGGGCTTTTGCAAAGAAGCCCTCCTTTGGCATCTGGGTGTCTAGGTGGGCTGAATGTGAGGGAGGGGTGTAGTCACCCCCTGCACAGGGTATCCTTGGAGAGCCAAGTCGCACTTTGTGTTCATTGGCTGAGGTGGTTGTCCGAGCTGGACAACCCCCCCTGCTGTGTGATTGACAGCCAGGCTGTGTGAATGGGGGATTTTGGCATAAAAGGCAGGACTCTTGAGTCACCACTGAAACTACAAGAACCGAAGAGAAGCGGAGAGGAAGACAGCTGCTGCAACTCCTGGATGTCCGGTGAAGCCCTGCTGCAGTCCTGCGCTATCTTACCCTTCAACGACAGAGAATATCCAGTCCGGAGACTTCTTCCCTTGAGCCTGGTGGGATCAACCAGCTCACCTTCTACAGCCAGAGAATCCTCTACTGGGTCGAAATCAATGCACAGATCTGTAGTGGTCAGGATAGCCATCAGAAGAGCCCTCTCCTGTTTTTAAGGAGCGCACCTTATATTCATCGTTGCTTTGCTGCTGCTGGCCTTATCCCTGGGTAGTGCATATCGCTCCAGACGTCGTCCTTCTTGTCCCCACGACTGAAGCTTCAGGAACCGTGAGTCTGCAGGAACTACCAGGAACAACTGCCGCAGCACCAGCTTCCTTCAGCCGAATAAGGTACGGTGTCTATTTGGTCGTTCTCTTCGTCCGACCTTGAGGAATTGGTATGAACCCTTTTCCTTGCCGAAGGCTTGTCCTTCCTTTCTTTCGTTTTATAACTTTTGCCTACCTTTGACAAAATCCAGTACTCCTGGCTACATGAATCTTGAACTGTTCTCACCATGTGATCCTCGACAACAGAGCCCCTGATACATTTGACACTGGCACAGGCCTATTGACTTTTATCTGCCTCTTAGAACACGTTCTCTGATTCTATTACCTTGACAAAAGTACTGTCTACGATTTTTATCCACTTTTACCTTGTTTTTATTCTATGTGCTAAGTTTGTTCGACTACGGTTACATTTCTTTCCGCGGGTACGCTTTTCTTTCATAAAACTGAACTGTCATTACTGTCAACAAGGGATCGCGTATTAACCCCCGGTAACATCTTTGTTTCACAACACCGGTCTGTCAAATGCTAATGCACTTACCTTGAATTGACCTGAACAAGAAGAATTGGTTGGTGTGTAGTATATTTACAGTGCGGTTTTATTTAATAGAAGTGAAGTGTTTTGTGAACAGATGGTTTAAAAATAAATGTACATATATTTTTTAACCAGAAACCTTGAGTCAGGGTTTGCTTGAGTCTCAGTAATTGTAGTCCGTTGTGTAATCCCCATTACTGCTCACTTGACCTACTGCAAGAAAAACACCTTAAGAATAATTATGCAAGACATACAAGGACATTGAGGAGTGATCGTGAATATTACTGAACAACAACTTTTGGGGAAACATATGGTTGGGTGACCTGTGATGGGTGTATTGTGTGGCTTGGCAACTGTGCCTAGATCAGTAAGTTTCCTAAACAAGGACATTGTCAATATCAAGAGTCAAATAACCGACAAGGCATGTGGTTGCTGGTTGCATGACCTTTAGTGGGTGGACCGTGTGGTCTGACAACTGTGCCTAGACCAGAAACCACTAAATATTGGCAAAGCAGCAAATAAGCGTGTGTCCTTGGTGAAGCTAACCACAATACAGGTCAAGCGGGTCGTGTATTCGCTTGTAAACTTGTGAACAGAGGAAACAAGTCGACGGCTCAGTATCAGTCTTGGGGAAGGGAACCATGAGAACCAAACAACTGGAGAGTGTTTATTTTGGGGAAGGCAGTCCCAAGATCACAGTATGGTACGAATATGGTTATAATTGAACTTGGGGAAGGGAAACTCAAGACCCTTTTTTGATGCAAACTGATAACTGAACCTACAGAAGGTAACTTCAGAACGTCATCAAAGTCATCAAACCTCTTTGAAACCAAGTTACATTGGAACTATATTGAAGTTAAACACTTCAATTTGGTTGAGAACATGTCCCCACTAGATTTTGCTGTAGTTGTGAGGACAAACATAGGTTTGGACACAAACAGACTTTTGATTTGGACTGGTAGACACAGACTTACCAAAGATTTGTTTAGGCAGGGAGCATCCCATCATAGCATAGAGTTAGTTAGGCGCTACACCATCCTGATCATTAATAAAAGTTTTGCTAGAAATCTATATCTTGTCTGTGTCATCTCATACCATGCCATGCCTGTCTCACAGTACCCAAGAAATAATATACACAGCACATAAATATGGAAATTAATAATTTACAGTTAAACGTACGATGTCTAGTCTTTGCGACAAAATGAACATTAATCCAGCATATCATTAATCATAAAGCATACATCAGAAATGCCAACTTTAGTCGCATAAATATGTGAAACAATGCTTACATTATATACTGATTTTCCATTGTCTCTATGTAAGAGTGAGCAACCGTCTCGAACGACAGATCTCAGTAATAAAAACGTAAAGTTCTTAGGTTCAGTTTCATTAGAGTGAATCATCAATTCATTGTGGATATTCCAAACATGTAGTCCTTTGAATTGTTAGTACGGGCGATTCAAGGACAAATAACAAAGACCATTTATTGTGTGTTCTCGGTTTGCCAAAGGAAGGTTTGCTTTTCGGTAACAAATGCCACAAAAATGCGCAATATTATTTTCTACTTTCAATTGCAAGCTGTGCAGTGAATCTAATTAAATATTTTAACTATTCCACAAACACAATATTTACTTAGATTTTAACAGTCTCAAGGCACCCTTGTCCCACCCTGCTTTTTGACACTTCAACACATGCGGCTAGGAGAGGTGCGAGACACGGACACTACACGTTGCTGTGTGCTAATGCCACAACCATTCATGTGCCCTGGGCACGTATGTATGGTTTGTTATAGATGCCCATAAGGGAGGTCACCCTGCAGCAATGTGTGGTTGGGGAGCAAATCCGTCTGCCCATACGGTACAGATCGGGACAGGTGGTGATTGAATTACTATCGAGAGCTTTTACGAACACGTGCCAGTCTTTCTTCAATGTAAAGGTAAGCATGTATCACGCTTGTGCACATCCAAGCCATCTCCTCACGTAAAAAAAATAAATAAACTATTGAAGTTTGGGCACATGCAGTAATCCCATGCAGGTAAAACAGGCAGCGGTTTGCAGCGGCCGCACAACCGACAGGGCTGATAAAATGGCGGACGAGTTCTGATGCTTCCGAGTGTCGGAATGAGGGCAATCCGCTGGATGTAGAGGACCACCCAATGCAGCCTGTTACGCCCGCTGATGGCCGCACCACAAAAGGCAACGTTAGTCTCAACCACACGCCTGGAAGGAACCGACCAGCACAGCGGCAAACACCACAGGGGAGACAACACCTACGCAGCCAGAATAACTCTGCAGCCGCACCTGATCTGCTCAACTCAATTAAGTAGGCCCCAGAGAGACCACAAAGCTTCATTAGTTGTATCCACGGAGCACCTTGCAGACTGCACCATATCCAAAATTACCAGCATTACCCTCCAGACTTCACCAGCGGCACGTCGGCAGTGGGAGGTCCGACAATGCAGGTAGGATCTGGCGCAGCACACAAGTGGTGACGCCCATATTCCCCAACCACATCTACAGGGGTGAAGCACCCCCTCCAAGCAAAACGGGTGCATCACGGGGTGCGCCGGGCCCCCCTGCCTGGAGACTACCTCAGTGACACCCTCAGCATCAGCAAAATAGCCCTCTACAGCAACATTGATTTCCCCCCAAAACCCCCCCTGGAGTTCCGGGCGGGAGGGACGAAGTAAAACGAAGTGTCAGGGTCACACGGGCAGGGGGAACAGGGGGGCTGGGAAAAAAGAAACTGGGGGTGGGGAGGACTACACCCCCTGATCCTCCATCACCCCCAACCATCCCAGAGAAGCCACAGAGATGGGCTATGGGCACCTGTAGTCACCCAAGCACAGCCCCCTGCAACATACAAAAGCTCTACCCCGAGAGCGCGCCAGTGAAAGGGAAGAGTACATAAGGCACTTCAAAACCAATAACAGCAGAGTAACCGATCACCAAGCAGGGACCACTGAGCAGCATAATAACCATACTCATTCCCCCGAGGTCTACCAGCAAACACCTGCCTCACAGTAGCATATCCGGGAAGAGGGGGCAACAGGAGCAGAATTTGCCAGGAAAGCAAATCCAGGCAAACAAGGTGCAATTCCCACACAAGAAGGAAGCTGTAGCATTTACACAATCAAAAGCAGCGGCAACACACAGCGCCAGGACACTACGCTGAGAGGTCATGCTCGAGTGGCCCTCTATACACCTCACCAACTAAGAGCAAATCCCAACCAGAAAGCCAACCCTGCCACACCTGAGGGTGGGGGTGGGGGGAATGGCAAAAACCCTAAAAATCGAATGTACATCTCCACTCTGCTCGCAACTCCCAATACGGAAAAAGCTGAGAGAGAAGAGCGGACTCACTGACCCAAGAAGGTGACCCAGAATCCACTAATTCTCCCCCTGCACAAGCAGTAACCAAGACCTATTAGCAGCTATGACTAAAGAATACCAAAAGGGCACAGAAGTAGTAACGAGGAAGATCACAGCCCTGGACAAGCGCATAGATGCGATGGAAAGCAGAACCGCAGAGATTGAGACCACACTATGCGACCAAACCTTCGAAATTGGGGAAGGGGCAGACAGAATCATGGCACTGGAAGCTACGTGCGAATCTCTCGAACTCAAACGAAGACTCAGCTGCAACAACATCTGCCTGCGGGGCATCCCAAACTCAGTCACAGATGCGTGAAGTTACCTAGATCCGCAGGACCTATTCCGTTTAATCCTGACTCTACCCGACAGCGCCCCAATTGAACCCAACAGAGTTCACAGAACCAGGCCAAAAATGGAGTCTCCACACCCCCGGATGTACTGACGCTAGTATACTTCTACAGGGTCAAGGCAGAGATCATGCAGGAAGCGAGAATGTCCACACTAATCCAATTCAGTGACGCATCCATTATGCTGTACCAAGAACTAGCATCAACCACGCTCTCGAAGAGGAAAGCCCTAAAACCACTAACAGAATGGCTGCGGGAAAAGAAAGTGTTCCATCGATGGGGCTTCCCTACTGCAGTGACCTTCACCCTGGAGGACAAGATATGGCAAATCCGCACCATGAAAGAAGCGGAAAGACTCCTGAATCCCG
Source organism: Ambystoma mexicanum (assembly GCF_040938575.1). Lineage (NCBI taxonomy): Eukaryota > Metazoa > Chordata > Amphibia > Caudata > Ambystomatidae > Ambystoma > Ambystoma mexicanum. The sequence continues at coordinate 871,235,598 of NC_090931.1, forward strand.
ACAAAGAGAACAAAGACAAGGAAAAGAGAACAGCACATGATGAAACCAAGCTAAGAGACGCCACAAAACAATGGATCTGAGGGGACTGCAGAAGCAGGATTAAGGGCCGATCCAAAAAAGCAAGAAAGGCGACCAGGACTGACTCAGAGGAACTCCCCAAAGTATGATCGCGACAACGCTGAGGCTGCAAGGCTAATTCCTCAAAAGATACTAAAGCCTCCTCCCACGAATAGGCGGCCAACCGCCATGCAAGAATGGGACTATCCCCCCACCCGAAACATCACCACCAAACGGCGAGGCCAAAGACACGATCAGAGGCAGAGACAACCACAAAAGATATCTGCGATGGCCACTTAATGGAGCACAAACTAAACTAACAGCAAGTAAAATGTTTTACCCACGTTCGCAAGAAGCCCAGTTGGCCTCTAATAAAGTCGGTATGCGAGCTTGAGCCAGTTGCCCCGGAGGTTGAGGGCTGGGTTCAACAACTCGCTTTTCTAGGGCACAGAGGTATGGGGGAAAGTTTGGGAAAGGCAGATTCGAGGGAAGGGACAGGCAGGAAAGGCTGAAGCATACAATACCTTAATCAGCGCGGCAACAGAGGAATCAACGGGGCAACCTTGGGCACACTTCGGGGCACGCAGAGGCAATAGGGGGACAGCGAAGGATAAACACCGAGCACAGATATGGCAGCTGACTGTAGCAAAGAATTACGCATGGTTACATGGAATGTGCAGGGCCTTACTTTCCCAGGGAAAAGAAAGTCAGTGGAGCGCAGATTAGCCCAGCTCTCCGCCGACAGTCTGCATGAAGCAAACTCACCTCCTGGAGGTGGACGAGAGGCGGGTCCACTTCCACCGATACACGGGCGCTATTTCGCTATAGAAGGTGAGAAAAAGAGGTGTAGCCTTTTAATTAGCCGGGAGTTCCCCCTTGCACAAGTGACAATAATACACGAACCAATGGGCAGATGCATAATGATAAAGGGACTCCTGATTGAGCAGCCACTAACTGTGGCTTCTATTTACTGCCCGAACAACGCACAAGACCGTTTCCTCCGCAATGGTCTCCCATCCATAATCAATTCACGGAAGGCCACCCACTCATAGGAAGCGAGGAACAAGTTACTTACCTGTAACTGTTGTTCTCCAGCATGGGTCTGGCATGGATTCACATGCTCATGAATATTCCCCGTCGTCAGACTGGGAATCCTCTGTAAAGAAAAAACCAGTATCAGTTTCGTTTCTGATCTGTCTTTCGTAGTAATAACCAATCACTGGTCTCTGCGTCATACTGACCACAGCCAATGACTGCCCTCTACCTAAGCACCGCCTCTGGCAGCCATCTTCAGATTTGGAAGCACGTGAAGTGGCAGTATGACCAAGTGAAGAGCCGCAGAGGGGTAGGCGGGAGGGTTCGCATGTGAATCCATGCCAGACCCATGCTGGAGAACAACAGTTACAGGTAAGTAACTTGTTCCTTCTCCAGCATGGGGTCTGGCATGGATTCACATGCTCATGAATAAAGAATACATAGCAGTACACACATGCACAACCACGGGAGGTGGCAAAGGCTCAACATTAAGCATTACATCAAACTCAACATTAAGCATCTTACCTCCTCACCAGGCTCACCTCAGGCAAACAGGTTGCGCAGCACTGCTTGGCCGACCCTGGACTCCTCCCTGGAATCCCGATCGACGCAGTAGAATACCGTGAAGGTGTGCGTCGACCTCCACGTAGCAGCCCTGCATATGTCCAGCAGGGGCACACCAGAAAGGAACGCCGTGGTAGCTGCGATCGCTCTGGTGGAATGGGCTCTCGGACGGCCAGGCAGCGGTCGGTTTGCCAACCGATGACAGTACATGATACAGCCGGAGAGCCATCTGGAAATGGAAGCCTTCGAGAGAGCCTTCCCCTGATTGACAGGTCCAAAATTCACAAAGAGTTGCGACGTCTTCCGAAAACACTTCGTGCGGTCCACGTAGAACTTCAGCGCTCTAGCCACATCCAGCGAGTGCAAAGTCCTCTCAGCCGGCGACGAAGGCGACGGGAAGAACACAGGCAACACCAAGGGTTCGTTGAGATGGAAGTCCGACGGTACCTTGGGCATGAAGGAGGGGTGCGTCCTGAGCACTACCCTGGTGTCGTGAAAAGTCAAGTACGGGGCCTTGCAGGAAAGGGCCTGGATCTCTCCCACCCGTCGTGCGGAGGTGATGGCCACAAGAAACGCTGTTTTCCACGACAGAAACTTCAACGGGGCCGAGTGCAGAGGCTCGAACGGAGGTCCCATGAGCTTGGTCAGCACCACGTTGAGCTCCCACGCCGGGGCCGGCGCCTTCACCGGCGGGAACGATCTGAACAGTCCCTTCATGAACTCTTTCACCAGACGATGAGACCACAAGGACGTCCGGCCCGTGGTTCTGGTGTATCGGGAGATCGCAGCAAGATGAATCTTGATGGACGCGTGTGCCAGTCCAGCTTTGGCCAGCGTCAGCAGGTACGGCAGTACTTGGGGAGCCGTAATCCGTAGAGGGTTAATCTTCTGTGCGTGGCACCAGACAGAGAACCTCTTCCATTTGTGTCAGTAGCATTTAAGAGTCGAGGACGCCCTGGCCTTTGCAAGAACCTCTCTGCAGTCGGCCGGTATGTCGTATCCTCCAAACTCTAGCGCCGCAGGAGCCAGGCCTGCAAGTTCAGCGATTTCAAGTCGTGGTGGAGGATGGCGCCTCCTTCCCTGGAGAGTAGATCCGCGTCCACCGGCAGCTTGATTGGCGGGGACGCTGACAAGTCCAGAAGGTCCGGGAACCATATCTGCCTCGGCCACGCAGGTGCGACGAGGATCATCCTGCACCGCGACCTCTTGAGCTGGTTGACGAGCCGGATCAGCAGTGGCAAAGGAGGGAACGCGTAGAGGAACAGGCCCTCCCAGGGGAACGAGAAGGCATCGCCCATGCTCCTCGCCTGGGGAAACCTGCTGGCAAACCTCCGGCACTTGGAGTTCGTCGCCGCGAACAGGTCGATCTGGGGTGTGCCCCACCGTCGGAAGAGGCGATCCACTAGATCCTGCCGTAGTTCCCACTCGTGGCACGAGCGCAGCTCCCTGCTGAGTGAGTCGGCGATGGTGTTTTTTATCCCTGCCAGATGAAACGGCACCAGAAACATCCTTTGGGCGACGGCCCAATGCCACAGGTCCTGCGCCTCCTTGGACAGCGCTGGAGACCTGGTTCCGCCCTGTTTCCTGATGTAAAACATGGTGGTGGTGTTGTCGGTGAAGATCCTCACCACCTTGCCCTTGAAGGACGGAAGGAAGGACCTGAGGGCCCAGAACACTGCACGGAGCTCCAGGACGTTGATATGGAGGGACTTCTCCGTCGGGAGCCAAAGGCCTCTCGCGTGCAGATTTTCGGTGTGCGCTCCCCACCCTTCCAGGGAGGCATCCGTGGTCACTGTCTCCTGGTGGGCTGGGGTCTGGAAGTCCATGCCCGCCGTCAGATGTGCGCGGTTGCCCCACCACCGGACCGCTCGGCGGAAACTCTCGAGTGTGATCCTCTCCTCGAAGCCGCCCGTCGTTTGGATCCAGCGCGCGTCCAGGAACTCCTGCAACGGGCGCATCCGGAGCCTGCACATGGGAATGAGGTAGATGCAAGAAGACATCATTCCGAGGAGGGACTTGATGGACCTCACCTTGGCCGCGTCGGAAACCAACATCCGCTGTACCTTGCCCAGAATTGACCTGGTCCTTTCCTCCGACGGGGAGGCCAGAAGGGACACTGTGTCGAGCTTCGCTCCCAGAAACAGTGCGTTTTGCGTGGGTACCAGGTGGGACTTGGCGTAGTTCACAGAGAATCCCAGGTCCGTGAGAAGTTGGACGGTCCTTGCCGTGTGCTCCACGGCGAGCTCCCTCGTCTTGGCTCGCATGAGCCAGTCGTCCAGGTAGGGGTAGACGTGGACACCCCTCGCGGCGCAGCTGCGCCGCCACCGGTGCAAGGCACTTGGTGAATACCCTGGGTGCCGACCGTAGTCCGAAGGGGAGGGCTTTGAACTGGTAGTGACGCCCTTGGACCACAAACCTGAGGAATTTTCGGTGCCCCTTTAGGATGGGAATATGGAAGTAGGCATCCTCCAAATCCAACGACGACAGGAAGTCTCCTTCCTCCAGCTGCCCCAGGACGTGCTGGAGGGTGACCATCCGGAACTTCTGCGCCTTGATGAACTTGTTCAGACGTCGCAGGTCTAGGATGGGGCGCCATCCTCCCGTCTTCTTCTTCACGAGGAAGTATCTCGAGTAAACTCCGGAGCCTCTTTGGGACGAGTTCGATGACGCCCTTCCTGAGCATCGCCTTTACCTCCAGGAGAAGCTGAAGGACGTGAAGCTCTTTCCTGGCCACGGGGGGGACGCGCGGGCACCTTCTTTGAAACTCGAGCACGTGGCCCCGGGCTAAGGCGTCCAGCACCCAACGGTCGGGGGAGATGGACTCCCACACGCTGACGAAGCTCGCCAGCCGGCCTCCCACCGGGGTGCTTCGGTGGGGGCCCGACCCCACGGCCGGTTCAATCCTGTTTCGACGAGGCTTTGCCGCCTTGACCTCCTTGGCGACGACGGCGGGGTCCGCCAGACTTGCCTCGTCCTCTGTAGGCCTCCTGAGACGACGAGCGGGCCGCTTGACGGTAGGTGGAGAAACCGCCGCCGGAACCTTTGGAGGCGCCCTTGCCTCCGCTGCTCCGAAAGGGCGTCCGTCGTTGCTGCAGAACCCCAAGGGCCCGGGCCGTCTCAGTGTCCGCTTTAATGGCCTGAAGGGAATCGTCCACTGTTTTCCCAAACAGGTTGTTCCCATCGAACGGCATGTCCAGGACTCTGGTCTGTACGTCTAGACGGAAGTCCGTAGCCTTGAGCCATCCACGCCGCCTAAGGCAAACGCTGTTGCCCAACTGGCGAAACCCAGTGTGGGCGATGTCCGTCGCAATAGTGATGGCGTGGTCCGACGCCACCTCGCCTTCCTGTAGGATCTCCAGGGCATCTGCCCTCTTGTCGTCCGGTAGGAAGTCCAGCAGGGGAGCCAGTTTGTACCATAGCTCCCTGTCGTAGCGGGCCACGATAGCCAAGGCGTTGGCCGCTTTAATCGTCGTCGCTGCAGACGAGATGACCCTGCGTCCCATAGCGTCCAATTTCTTTCCCTCGCCGTCCGGTGGGGAAGTCGATGTGGAGGCCGCACCCCCCCCCCCCGCTTTCTTCCTGGCCGCCGCGGAGACGACAGAGTCCGGGGTAGGCTGCGCCCGGAGGCACAGGGGGGCCGCATCCGGGACCCGGTACTTCTTCTCGTACCGGTCTCTTCTAGCTGGCGTCGTGGAAGGGTTCTTGAGGAGGGCGAGGCCCTCATCCCAAATGTCGTCCAGTAGAGGCACCGCGAGGACCGTCTTCCTCTTGGCCGCGCGCCGTTGATAAAGGAATCCTTCCTTTTTCTTCTCCTCAGGGCAGAGTTGGAAAAGCTCGGATGCCCTGGCGATCATGGAGTGGAACGATCCAATCTCGTCAGGCGGAGAAGCCCTGGTGGGAGGTGACGACGGTAGATCCTCGTCTTATACCTCGTCGTCCGTACCCGTCGCTGCCATGTCAGTCCCCGTATCATCCCTTCGGGTGGACGGGGAGGAGGGCTGGACGGGGCGCGACGGCTGAAAAGGAGGTGGAGGGTGAATCCTTCTTTTCTTGGGCGGGGGAGCACCAGAAGGTCCCGGTTCCGGATCCCCTGACGGGAAAGGTTCCTCCGTCGGCAACGGTAGTCTCGTCCTTATCTCTGAACATAAGGACTGTATAGCCAACAAAATGGCCGCCGAGTTGTCTTGCGGCACTGGCAGAGGGGAATCCGACGGGCGATCAGGGGCCCCGTCGGCACCCTTGACGATGTCGTCGTCACCTGCGTTGGGATCCATCCCGACGGGCCGGTCTTCTTCCACGCCAAGGCCGTGGCTTAAGACCTCAATCAGCTCTTCCTCTGAGGTTGAGGCCTAATCTACGACGACGCCCTGCCCCCCCTTTTTCTTCCCCGCCGGGGGTTTCACGGGGGTGCTATCGATGGGCACAAAAGAGGACTCCCTCCGAGGTGGCAGGGAGACTCTGAGCCCCGAGGTCGCCACCACTGGTGTAGCCTCCACAGGCTGAGCCAGGGCCGCCGCAACAGTATCGATAGAGGGCTTGGCCGGATGGATTAAGGCCTTCACCACCTTAGGTGCGCTCACCGCCTTATCCTTGAGGGGGGGACACTGCCTCGCTCCCCCTCAGATGGGGCCTTCGAGCTCGACCGGGGCCTCTCCAGGAGCTTCGCCGGGTGCTCGCCCTTCCTCTTACCCGACCCAGAGCGTTGGCTCGTGGCTGAAGGTGCCGGGGAGGGTGCGCCCTGCCTGGCGCCCGTAGAGCCCGACCGTTCGGCGCTCCCGGTGCCAGCGGACTCGCGGTGCTTGGCCTTGTGTTGGACCCCCGTCGCCGGGGCGTCCTCAAAGGTCTTAGAAGACCGCTCGGATTTCTTCCTCTTCTTCTCGCCTGACGGGCTCTTCCCTTCCAGCCAGTTGGCGAGACGTTGATGGCGGTCCTTCATGGTCCGCTCCGACATGTTGCCACAAAACGCACAGTCCTTCTCCACGTGCGTCTTGTCCTCATGTAAGCAGTAGAGACAAAAGGAGTGTTCGTCCTCCTTAAAGACGTTCTGCAGCTGGCATCCAGGGCAGATCCTGAACAGCTTTCGGGGCGTCGAGCTTCCCTTCTCCTGGGCCATGTCCGGGCCTGAGAAACTTCTGGAGTCCTCCAAAAGCGTAGCTCGACGAAATCTTCACCCTTGAGGGGCGCAGACGAATCCGACCTGGATCCCCGTTGATCGGATGGAGAGTCGGTGGAGCTTGAGGCTCTTTTGACCGAAAAAACGAAGTTTTTTGAGAAAAAACGTGAAAAAATAGCACTAACGCTCGAGAGCAATAGCACGAGGATCCCAACACATGAACGTGCGGTAAAAATCTGAAGATGGCTGCCAGAGGCGGTGCTTAGGTAGAGGGCAGTCATTGGCTGTGGTCAGTATGACGCAGAGACCAGTGATTGGTTATTACTACGAAAGACAGATCAGAAACGAAACTGATACTGTTTTTTTCTTTACCGAGGATTCCCAGCCTGACGACGGGGAATATTCATGAGCATGTGAATCCATGCCAGACCCCATGCTGGAGAACTTCAACTTAGTCCCAGACCCACACAGCGATAAAACGCTGCAACCGACAAGGGAAGATTTTTCCCGGGCAATGGGGTTCGCTGAATTCATGAGGAAAACGGGGGCGGTAGATACCTGGAGACTCGCCAACAAAGATGTCCGCGACTACAGTTTTTAACTCACTCATTAACAAGGCACTCTCCAGAATAGACCTAACTGTGATGTCCAGCATGCTCTTCCCCTGTATCGAAAAGGTCCAAATCCAACCTAGAGCATTGTCAGATCCCGCCCCAGTAATGGCTAGTGTGAGAGTGCAGGGTCTCCCAGACCCCACCAAACGCTCAAAAGCACTGGAAACTGCAAGACTCCATACTACAAGACAAAGCAATCAGGAGTGAAGTAGAGGAAACACTCACCTGTTATTTCAGGAAACACACGGGTAGTGGGGTGGTCTGAAGCAACGTCTGGGACGCAATGAAACCAGTGGTATGAGGGCGACTGATCATTGCGTTGCAGCACAAAGAATGAGGGAGCAACTACAACAAACCAGATTGAGACGAGGGCAGCATAGCTGGAAAAAAGCTTCAAAAAACACCAATCCACTAAAACAGGGAGAGCGCTGAAAAAAGCAAAATCAACTCTGAAAATGCGCTTAGCAGATAAATCAGCACGAGCACAAGCGTACACCAAACAATTCTATTAAATGAATAGCAACAAAGCAAACCGGCTGCTAGTGTACAAACTAAAAAAGCTACACACCCGAAATAACATCCAAAACTCAAAAACCCAGCTGGGCGGACCTGGTACGTGGAGGGACACAAGGTGGAGGTAATGACAAGCCACCACAGAGAAATCATGTTGGGACACCCAACCGAGAAAATAGCACAAACCCACTACGTGGAAGCCACCCAAAAAAGGGATCCCCATCCCAATTAGACGCCCTTGCATCCCAATCACAATCGAGGAGATAATTCAAGCAATAAAAGACCAGAACAACGCAGCCCCGTGCCCAGATGGGCTCACAGCCCGATTATATAAAACATTTGCCCACATCTTGGCCCCCCCCAACTCGCAACAATGTTCAACTCTTTCCTAATGACACGCAGCATCACTCCCTCTATGGAAGAAGCTTTAACAGTGCTAATACCAAAGGGCCCAGACCTATTTACCTCATATCGGCCTATAACACTAATGAACAATGACGATAAGATCTTCTCGAAGATCCTGGCAATTCGAATGGCAAAGATCCTCCCCGAACTAATCCACCCAGACCAAACAGTGTTTATCCCGGGACGCAGCACAAAGGACAACATCAGACACACCCTAAACCTGATAGAAAGCGCAACCAGAACAGGGACAGATTTAGCGGTTATCTGACTCGACGCACATAAGGCGTTTGATCTACTAGACTGGGTGTATATAAGCAAAGCACTAATCCACTTTAGGTTTGGCCCGAGATTTAGGAAATGGACCCTAGCCACTATCAACACCCCACCACCTACCTGAGAATAAACGGTATCAGATCACCCAAAATGAATATCTCCAGAGGCACGCACCAGGGATGCTCCCCATCGCCATTAGTATTTGCACTTTCTATGGAACCAATTGCGACTAGAATACGCGAAAATTCACACACACAGGGCTTAAAAGTGGGCGATGGCTACTACAAAGCTGCCATGTATGTGGACGTACTTCTCACACTAACCCAAGTAGGCGACTCTCTGGAGGCCCTGTGGAAAGAGATTGAGGCATTTGGACAAGCATCAGGATTCAGTGTCAACTACACTAAATCCAATGCACTAGGCGTTAATTTCTTGCAAAAGCACAAAGAAGCACTGGCAGGTAGGCACCCCGTACCCTAGGCCAAATCCCACATTAGCTACCTGGGAGTACAGCTCCCAAATAAAATAGCGCGCGTATATCGGGCTAACTTCCCACAATTAGAGCGCTGGCATAAACAAGAGGTATAGCTAGGGAGAATTACGGACCTGAAAATAACTTGGTCCCAAGAATACTCTACCATAGTCTGGCCCTGGCAGTTACTATCCCCGAGAGAAAACTCCAAAACTTACAAAAGGGGCTACTGAAATATGTATGGGGCATGAAAAAACACGAGTAGCTAAGCGAGTAATGCTCTGAGACACGGGCGGTTTGGGAGTGCCGGATATCCCCAAGATACTGCCTCGCAGTGCAACTCACACAAGACATCGCGTGGAAGTCAACCACCAATCAGCCCAGCTGGAAACATTTAGAGGAAGCTTTGAGTCCGGCACCGCTCGCAACCCTTCCATACATCACAAAACCAAAGGATCGCCCAAACTCTGGCCAACTAACAGCCACCAAAAACACAGTGGAATGCTGGAGAAAGGCAGCTTGCAAATAGGGCTTCAGAGGCACCCTGGGACGCCTGTGCCCAATGTGGAACAACCCAGATTTCACACCCGGCACATCCCCGGAATGCTTCAACAAATGGAGGAAAGGTGGACTAAGCCAAATAGACTTTTTTGTTGGTGGAACCCCGCTAACATTTGAAGAAAGCATAACAAAGTTTTGGGTTACATAGGCCGAAAGATTCTGATATGGGCAACTCAGGCACTGGATGTCACAGCAGTACTAAAACACAGGGGGGCAGGGAACTAACCGCGCTAGAGCGCACCCAAACAGCATCAGCCCCCAAAGAGAACATTTCGGTCCTCTTCAAACTACCCGACAAATCCGACCCCAGCAAAAAGAAAAGTACATGCTCAAATGGGAGAGGGACTTGGTGCGAAAACTGGTACTGGAGGATTGGGGCGGATTTGGTCTTGAATGCATAAGAGCTCTAAATGCATCACAAACAAGGTGAGGGCGGTAAAGGTGTACTATAGGTGGTATCTAACCCAAGAAAATCTAAACAAAAGCAACCCAGCAATATCACCACTATCCTGGAGAGTATGCACTATGGGCATGCCCGAAATCAACCCGATTCTGGCGGGAGGTATGTGATCAGATTCGACTAATCAACGGGCTGACAATCCCCGGGGATAGTACCGCTGGGGGACACGGACGAGGGAGCATTCCCGCTGACAGAACACTTAGCGGACCTATGCACACATCCGCTCACAGAAGCTAAAAATCACCATAGCGCGGCTATGGAAACAGCCGAAGGACCGATATGTTGAGCCACGGCAGTGGCTGAAAAAATAACCGCAACTCGAGGGGGAAATGTGAACAGATTTCACAGCATATGGACACCCTTTCTAGACTATGTGGAGCAGTACCCGGGAACAAAGGAACCAAACCTGGTTTGGCGCGCAGAGTAAAACACGAGAAAGACATTTACAAAAAGAAATGGCGAATAAACCCAGCAGGAACCGTAATGAAATATATATGGTCAAGCGGGTTTATCTTTGAGGCTAATATAACATCCTAAAATAATACCATGGTTATTTAAGAGAACCGCTGTATAATAAATAGGGTAGATACCACTGCCATAAGCCAAGTCTTAGTGTAAAGGGAGCGAAACAATGCTCCAAGAGGCACAGACAAAAAGGGATAAGAATTAAGCCTTTCCAATACTCCATGTAAGATGGGTTGTATTGGGTCTGTGGTTTAAAGTGACTATCATAACGTTAATGGCAACTTTATCTGTTCTGGGCAACAGTAGTCAGCCCCAGAAAAATTGGAGTCGGTGGGAAGTATCAAAGACAACCCCGTGTCACTACACTTAAGGTGCTGTCTAACACACTTGAAAAATGATGCTATGGAGTAGGTGAGGCTCCACTGCTCAGGATCACACAAAAAGTAGAAATACATAGCAAAACACATGTAAGAATGGGGAAAAAAGGCTCACACTCTTACCAGGTGAAAAAATAAATCCTAGAAATCCAGCAAAGCTGCTGAGGGACTCATTAGGCGAGGGATATTAGCCATTTATGAGAATTCTCCCTAACATCCGTCAATTATCACAAGTTCCAATCTAGTCTGCCACTACGTTGCACGCTCCAGGTAGGTATTCCGCTGTCACAGAAATCCTTGACTGCAGGCAGTAGTGCCAGATCTCTTTCACCAACTCTGCTAGGAGTCTGGACCTCGTTCCCCCACCCCCGGATGGTTTATGTATCTGACTGCCGATATGTTGTCCGTCTTTAGGAGAATGCAACAGTTTGCTTGGTCTTTTGTAAAAGCTTTGATCGCGAAATATCCAGCTAATAGTTCTAGACAATTTATATGCAACCATAGTTCCTCAGAGTCCCAACTCCCTCATGTCTCCAGGGTGCCGCAGCAGGCCCCCCCAGCCTACTCTGCTGGTGTCCGACTCTATAACTAAGTCCAATCTGTCTCAGAATATGGCAAGCCCATTCCACTTATCCATGTTCTGTAACCACCATCTCAAGTATATGATTGGTTCCTGATCCAACGGGACCGACTGATGGTACTTCAGGCCTTGGTGGAGATGTTTTATTTTTAGTTCTGGAGAACTATAATGCAGGGTCCCCGTAAATATCGCTTTAATAGAGGATGCTAACATCCCTACTCGCCAGTGTACGCAAGGATACGACCTCTTTGCAGAGGCACGCTTTTATCTCCTTTTTTATGTCCTGTATGTCCCTGGCCGGGAGCTCTTGCGTTACTTTTTCGTGTCTACCATGAAGCCCAAGAAATCTAGTCTCTTCGCTGGGACCGTATCAGACTTCTTCAGGTTGCTACCAGAACCAGAATGATGACAGGAGGTCTTTCATCCGTCTGATTAAGTCTCCCTGCTGTCTACCAGCAGTAGGATATCATCTAGGTATAAGATTATGCATATGCCCTTCTCCCTGATGGCAGATGCCACCGGCTTCATGAGCATCAAAAACGCCCAGGGAGCCAATGCGAGTCTGAACGGCATCATCCTCAATTGCCAGAATTGCCCTTCCCAGCAGAACGCCAGGAAGGGGCGAAACTCTGGTACAACTGGGACTGTGACGCAAGCATCCTTCAGGTCTATTACGGTTAACCAGCCTTTCCTCAGGATGTCGCTCAGCTGGTTGATGCCTTCTATCTTGAAGTACCTGTATACCACCCAGCCGTTCAATTCATTTAGAATTATCAATGACTGCTCTCTCTTTACTGTGCACTTGCAACATATCGCTCACAAACCTTTAAGGGGAGCAGAAGGTTAGGGGGTGAGGGGGGGTCCAATCACATCTTTCGATGGCTCCTTTCCGGAGGAGCTGAACAAGCTCATCATGGTGGAGTTCTCCGTCGGACTGCGCAATAAGAGGACTGGCATTCCAACTAGCACGGTGGGCCTGTATGAATTATGTGCATCCCCCTGATTGTCTGTAGTACCCATGTATCGCTGGACAGCGGGCACCAATGATGCCAAAATTGAAATGCCCCCCTCCCCAAGATACTGGTGTCTCGGTCACCTGTGCTAGTTCTTGCGCTCTCCCCGACCCTCTCCCTTTGCGACCTGTGGGGTTTCATCCTCTCCCAGTAGTGGGACCTGGCACAGTATGTAGTGATTTTATCCAATGGATAATAACGAATAACATTTTGATCTTTCAAACTATATATGGGGGTGGGGTAAGGAGTTACAAGGGGTGGGGAGGGTTTTGTGGTGGGATGGAAAACTAAGGGATACAGAGAGGGTGGGAACCCTCCAAATAATCGATATTGTTTTCATTAAAACATTTTAGATCAAAATGTTATTCGTTATCTATTCGTTCAAATCACATGTAACCCCCCTGCCCACCACCCTGGCGCTTTGAGTTCTGCGAGTTGACGAGAAGCGACCGGTAGCCCGACTACTATAGTGACCGGTCCCAGCAAAAACTCTGTTTGGGAAAACTTTCCTAATGGAGGGCTGGGCTTTCTCCGGGGGGGGGGGGGAGGGGGGGTACATGTTCCTACGAACCTCCCCATTTCCTTGCCAAATGCTTCTCCACACAAGAGGCCATGGGCTGCTTCGCTGGCTTCATATTGTTAGGCAGAATCCAGTGCAGTTCCCTTAGGGAGCACTACACCAGATTAGGACTACAGGTGAGAGCAATAAATCCCCTTTGGTATCAGTCTGTACCACAAAGATTTAGTTGGTAGCTGTGGCTGAGCAGTCAGACTTCTCTCAAGAGGGAGACGAGTAGTATTCAGGGTTTACACAATAGGTCTACTGTACTAGGGTACAAGAAAACACTGACCAAAGCATTGTAGTTAAAAAGTAGATATATATTTATTTTATACACTTCTAAGTAAACACATGTATCACAAGTATCAAGTAAGTTAAAATAAGTCACTAGAAAAATACACACTCCCTATATAAATTGGAGACCAAATGAGCCAAAGTGAAAACTGAGCAAAACGGCACAGTGATAACTACACACAAGGGAACCTCTAGCAATTTCTCACAAGGGAGAGAAAACACAAGTTATCTAGAAATAGGCTCTTGTACACCCTAGCAACATTTCCCATCAGTTGTGAACCAGTTCAGCAAGACAGTGCATCAATATAAGCAATACTGAGAATGAAAACTGAGCAAAATGGCATTTCACAATGATTATGCAGTGGGAAGGAATGGGTAGTTATAAGACAGGGTTGCACCACACAGTTCGAATGTAGAATCAATCTTGAGAAAGCAGCACTAACAAATGTGACCAGAGTCAATAGGCCTGTGCCAGAAGTAGTGGTACAGGGCAAGGGCCCAGGAGCAAAATGTTCTTGTAGCTGCAGTCAAGTCTTTAGTTAACATTGTCTTTCACCTTTTCAACATTGTTAAGAGAGAAGGGCGGCCAACCATACAGGTAGGAAAAGGATTAAAAACACCTGTAGCACTACCGCGAAGAAAGGGAGGGCTGGCGGAACAATGTACCTTAAAAGTGGAGAAGTGGCTCCTGCGGTGGCGGTTGTTCCTGGTAGTTCCGGCAGTTAGGGGGATCCAGTAGAGGAAGAGAGGGTTTCGTCGTGGAGGAAGGTTCGAGGTACTGCACTAGCCATGGAAGAAGCCAACCATGGTGCTGCCAAACAGAGTTTAAAAGGTACGCTCCTTTTAATCGCGGTCCGGGTCGATAGCTGCCTTGCTATCCGGTCTCCAAGTGCTGGGCACTGTCAATTCGACCAAGGCAGGTCCGGAGAAGCGATGGGTGAACTGGTTGTTCCCACCAGCTCAAGGGAAGGAGGCTCTTTCAAAGAAGATCTCCTCTCGTCGTGTGGAAGAAAAGTGGTGAGACGATCCGGCAGGGCTTCACCGGTGGTGTAGACGCTGAAGATGTCTGTGGCTTCTCTCCCCTTCGGTTCCGTAGTTCCAGTGGCGACGTCTTGCCTTTCCAGTCCTCAGGACCCTGCTTTTATGCAGAAAGAGACCCATTCATACAGACTAGCTGTCACTCACACAGTGGAGTGGTCATCTTGGCGGGAGACCCTCCAGCCTATCAGGATAGAGTGCGACATGGGTTGCTGAGGCAACCCTGTCCAGGGGTCCTACTCCCCCTCCCACACAATGGACCCACCCCAGACTCAGTGGCGCCGAAAGGAGGGTTTCTTGGTAGAAGCCCGCCAAAAGGACGAACAAAGGATCCCCGACCTGGGTTAGGATTGTAGAGAAAAACGCGAAAAAGAAGTTATATCAAAGTTCTGGCAAATAAAACCTACCGCAGCAAAGTTAATATTAAAATGCACTGGCGGTATGTTAGAGGCTGTCAGAAAAAGTGGTAGACTCGAACAATGGGGAAATCCCATAGAGAAATATTTGCGGTCAAATATTTTTGGTAGTAACCACTGCCACCATCCTGAAACTTTTTAGAGGGGTACTGTAGGGTACACTCTCGAAAATGAACCTAGGGGAAAAACTATTAACCCCTTCCAGTACCTCCACAGTAAGATGGGTTGTACGTACTGGTTAAGTTCGTAGAAATTGACTAGCAAAGTCAATGGGGACTTTACATGCCCTGGGAGACAGTAGTCAGTCCCAGGGTATGGAGTCTATGTTTGGGGGCCGCTACGACACCCCTGTGGTACTGCACGGAGGGTGCTGTGCAACTGGTGCATAAAGATGGTTCCTATGGGGGAGAGAAAGTCCCATAGGCATTAAACACAAGAATAGCCTAGAACACACACATAGCAAAAATGCCTAAGAGTGGGAAAAAGAGTCTCACTCTTAGCAGGTAAAAAAGAAACAAACCCTTCAAATCCAGCAAAGCTGCTGTGGGACTCTATAGGTAAGGGAAATTAGCAATAAAATGAGAATTCTCTCTAACACATATGTGGTGACATCGCTCAGCTTCGAGTCGATATTATATAGGAGCCCTCTTCGCCTCTCGGAGAGGGCGAAATTAGCATTTCCTAGGAAACAAACTGCCTGTTGGGCCCAGTTGGCTAGTGTGTGCGCGTTTAATTCTTCTTCAGTACCTCTGGCTCATACGGCCAGGTCCATGATCTTGGCCAGCAGGCCGGTAAAGTCTAGGAGCTATTCCTGACAACTCCTCCCGGACCCGTCCATGCAATTCCTCAGGTCTTTCGTCATCTTGTTGACAAAATGAATCATCTTCGGGTCGAGCTCTGTCGCATCGGCCACCTTGCCCGCTAGATCCGGGCGAGGACACAGCTCGAATGCGTGCCGTAATGGGCCGAACCCACCTCAGAAGCCGGGTACGTGCCCTCATTAAGCCAACATATGAGCCGTCGATTACGGTCCATCAAGGTCCTCTGCGAAAAAACCTGCCATATCTTACAGGCATCTGCCGAGTGATGGGGGTAGAGACAGTTAAGACAGTCCATACGACCATCCCCTTCGTACATCTTCTTCAAGCTGCAGGTAGCACAAGGAAAAACAGACTTCTGGGCTGCAGACCACATCCTAGCCCACGATTACCAAACGCACGTGCAAAATCACAAAGAAACACAAGGTGATCCCAACAGTTTGGAGACGGTTGAAATCTGAAGGGAAGCCGCGGGGGTGGGTTAATTTATACCAGACGTCCTATTGGTGGGGCCTAAAGCACCAAAAAAGGACATTGATAAGACACTAAAAATGTTGTTTCCATAGGAAAACGCTAAGTTAAAGTTACTGAGGTTTCCCAGCCTGACGACGGGGGAAATATTCACAGCATGTGAATCCATCAAAGATCCAATGCTGGAGAAACCTAATAACTGTGTATCATTGTTACCTGGGTTGGATCCCCTTCTCCATATTCAAAGTAAGATTTTCAATCACAAGTTCAAACGAGAAAGTTCTGTTTTTAAACCAAGTTCTGATTAAAATGTTCTTCTTGCTCCAAACATCTTTCACTTGGATTTTAACCAACAGTTAATTTAGACAAGTCTTCATCTCTCCACAAAGAGTTCAACACAACAACTTCTTAATAAACAAAGCACTTTCATAATTCTTCTGTATATGATTCCACAACACTCTCCACTTGTGGCAAAGAGGAGTTCCACACAATTTAAGAAAAACCACTTTCACAATTTAACAGTGTTCTTCACAGTTCTTTATCAACACCACTGTTTTGTCAGGATGATTCCACAACAATTTATGAAACACTTAGTGGTCTTGCCACTTCTTCACAACCTTTAACCAGAACACAGCACTTTGACGATTTCTTCCTGGCCCACTAACCTGCCAGGACTACCACTACTAAGTCCCTACCTGATTACTCGCCTGCCAGTACAAAAAGCTCCTAAAACTACTACAAGTACCTCTGTGGTACAGTTTACTTCAAACAGTTTCAAACAGTTTGAGAAAGTTTTTGACTTTTAACAACATCAACATTTACTACTTCTGGGAAGACATGATACGCATTGGTGCCGTTTTTTTCACTCGATTGCCATATGCAATGCAGGTTATACTCCTCTCCTTATGAATGCCTTCTATCAGCAGGGCTTCTCTCCTGCCACTTGTTTTCCCACTTGTACATCAAACAAATGCCGACAATGTCTCTCTATCAAACTTGCTCTTCTTTGCTTAGACACTGCTTGTTGAGGTTTTTTCAACTATTGCCTCTTCCTCACTCTGGCAATAAGGGTTAGTTATCTTGCTTCAGTATTGCCCTCTGTTGGCTTTGGCAATGGTGGTTATAGCTTTTTAACAATCTTTTTTATTTCGTTTTTAAAAGGTAAACAAGGGCTTGTCATACATTGCAGACTCCGAACAATATTCCCCCTCTGCCCACCCACCATGCAGTGTAAAAAAAAAAGAAATAAAACTAAAAAAAAAAAACTCCCAACCAATATAGTTCTAAACCAAATGACACCTTCCCACCTTCCCCCCCACACCCTCCGCCCCTCTTCACCTTCCCCCTTCCCTCGCGCTTCGCCATGTTCCCACCTCTGTACTTCATCTTCAGGGGGGACGCAAGTCCAGGTTCAGTTCCAATTTGTCCCAAACCATTTACCATCCTCCCTTCGAACCTGGGCACTCACATCCCTCTCAGCTCTCAACCACATCAGCCCGTTTATGCGCCAATAGCCCACTGTGCCTTCCAGGCCATAGCCATCACCCTCCTAGCCAAAAAAAGGCCCAACACTAGAGCTCGGGCCAGCGCCTTCCGACGTCTGCCCTTCCCTACAGGCATTAACCCCAGCAAGCAATGTTTAATTTCAACCCAGCCAGCGTGGCCAGTTCGTCCCAGATGTCACCCCAGAAACCCGCCACGCGGTCACACTGCCACCACATATGTAAGAAATTGCCAACCTCCTTCCTACATCTCCAGCAAGCTGGGCCCGCCCCCACCACCATCTTAGCTACCCTCACTGGCATTACATATGGCCTCTGGGCTATTTTATGTTGTATCCATTGAAATTTAGCATTCCTCAAATGCTCAAGAGCCCTCACACATTCCCATCCGTAAATTGTTACCTCATATCCATTTATCATTTAGTACGTAGCCTTACCACTGTGAGGTCACATTCCTCTCAGCTGCATACAGTTCTGACACTCGCCCCCCTCACCCCCACATCCACCAAATGCATGAGAGTCACGTTGATCCCGCGAGTACAGAGATTCCCCAGGAACCACCCTCTGATCCCCCAATCTGCTCTCACTCCCGCAAATTAGTGTAGCAAACTCCAGGAAGTTTAGGCGAACTAGGGGGATGAGCATTCCTGAATTCAGCATATGTAATTGCCCTGTCCTCCACATACAAATCTTCTAGAGTCCCACCCCCTCCCCAGCCGTCGCAGTCTCCTCCCTGCAGTCTCACTCCGCAGCATCAAACAGCCCAAGGGAATACTCAACAGAAAGGGAGATCGCTGCTCCTTGCAAGCGGTTGCCCTTCACCAAACCTTGATAATAGTGCACACAGGGGAGAAGAGACCCTGCAGCTTCCATTACCGCCCCCCCCTCCAAAAGAGATTCCAGCATGTTGTGCTGTGCCATTTCCTTCTCTATCCAGCCTATGTTACAGTCCTCATGAGGTTGGGTGAACCAGTCCACCATATGCTGCAAGACTGATGCCCAAGAGTATGCCCTAAAATCAGCCTCCCGATACCCCCTTTACCTGCCAGTAATTGTAATGTGGCTAGGGCGATCCTCAGGGTCTCCCCCCTTCCGAAATCACCTATGGAGAGTAGCGTACAAGGATCAAAAACAGGCATTACCCAACACCATCAGCATTACGTGGAGCACATACAAAAGACTTGGTAAAATGATCACCTTTGCCAAAGGCATGCATCCCATCAACAAAATATGGAACCTGATCCAGAAGCTAGTGAGTCCCTCAAATGCAGAGAGCAGCTTCGTAATGTTCTGGGTATACACCCCCGTCCCCTCGGCCACACTTATCAGTTTACCCAAGTACTTAAATCCCGCACTCGACACCTCCAACCCAAATGGAAGCCCTGTAAGGAACTCATGGTGGCAACAGTAAAGTCAGACACAAGTGATCACAGTTCAAGAGTGTTTATTGAACTTTACAATGAGCGGGATTAACGCCTAAACTAAACCTAAAACTAAGATGCGAGAAAGTTACAACCATAAAAAAAAAAATAAGGCAGTCCTAGTGACATCTTGTCCAATATAAATGGCCTATACTAGAAAGAAAAAAAAAAAAAAGATTGTCAAATCCTTACTACTAAATTACAAAATAGTGTGGGATAATCTTTACCATAAAAGAAAGAGGGGTTTGCGATATTGTATATCTCACTCTGTACATTGAACTGTGTAAAATGCTGTACTTTTCTTGTATTGTTTACCGTGTATTATTTGTTGTACATTGATTGTCTTGGGTTTTTGTTGTACATGTTGTGTAAATAAAGTTTCAACAAAAAAAAAAAAGAAAAAGGTGTTCACCAAATGATAAGTCAGGATGGTATGGCTCGGTCAACCTTTCCCATGTTTGAAGCACGGGACAAGGAAGGACTCCTGAGCACCGCACACTCTTGGTCCTCGACAGCCCGTGGTTTACAGTTCCAGTTCAACACTATCAAAACCCCTTCAGAGGCTAAGTTTCTTTCCTACAAAAGCCTTAGGTTTGCCGATTCAAAATAACCAAACAAACAAATGATCTCACGATCTTGCACCTTGGGCGATTGATCTTCGCCCCTAGGATCTCCCTCCGCCAGGCTCAGATCCTGCTTGCAAAATAGGGCCTCCCTCAATCGGGTTCACTACAGCCTTTCTTGAACAAAGAAAAAGTGAATTGGCAAGGGGGGGGGACTGGCGAGGTTCAGCGCAAGGACTTAAGAAGCTTGGGAGTAGTGAAAAGAAAAAAAAAGCTGCAGGTGAATGCAGGGGGCGGGATTTGCCAAGTCTACCGCCAGGTAGGTAGAATTGGATGCAATTTTAGCAAACACACTGCACATAGACACTAAATAACCTAGTCGGTAAAGTGATTTTTAATTGACACTGAGGTAGCCTTGACACGTGTTTCGGGCACTTGCCCTTCCTCTGATGCTACAAGTTTGTTTTAGTAAACACAAAATAATGTATTACAAATAAATTAAACAAGGTTACAAAGCAAACAAGGGATGAGCCATGGAACAGAACAGTAGTCATACATGGCACATGGCACAATATTGCGAATTTTGCAATCCATGCTGTCAAAGGGCAAAGAGTATATTAACATTTTGAAATAACAAGTCAACAGAACAAAAACATATACAGTGTGATTACAATGAAAAAAGGGAAAAATTCATACCATTTGCATGTTTGAATACATCAGATCAAAGAATGGAAGGGGGGAAAGAAGGGTAAATAAGAATTCATTAGCCTGAAGGTTCTTGGTGGGCCATACAAGATGTAAGAACTATTAGAAAATTTAAAATGACGTTTACCTGTAGTCAGATGTAGTTCAAATATGAACTGGGAGAAAGTGAGATAAAGATCCAATTTAGGACAATTCATAGAGGCGGCATCACTAATTTAAATTTCGGCATCTTATCATTTCAACAAAATATTCGCTGTCCACTTACCCTAATTAAAGCTAAACGATTAAAGATGAATTTCTCATGGGCTCCGCTGTAAGTTCAATTTTATAAAGAGTATATAATATAATATATATATATATGACGGCCCTTTACCTTCCTAACAGGGATAAAATGCGGAGCACGAAAACACACTTCAAGCAAGGCCGAATGCACAAGAGACAGCTACACCAAAACGGCAGTGCAAAGGGAGGATAAAAGCCGTGAGACCTGGAAGGACGACGAAGGGGGAATTGCCCTTTACAACTTAGACCCTTGAAGCCTCCGAAAGGGAAATCATAAGACCGTGAGTTAGAGCTGGGGTGCGGAGCAGGAGAGGCCAGTGGTACACGGGGGCCTCCCGCATTGATGGGATGTTGCATGCCCCTACCTACTCCACACACAGAGAAACATTCACCCGGACCCTATATGAGGAGCCTACATATAACAGCTGAACCAATCAAAGCCGGCCCCCTAACCCCATTTATTTCCAGGACCAGCCATTGGAATTCCCAAGAGACTGATTCAAAGGCTTTATGGGAGACTAAGCAGATCACCACCAACCTCTCCTCTGGATGCCTGTGCCTATCAAGAATCAGAAGCAACCGCCTCAGGTTATGCATTGTGGATCTCCTAGGGATAAACCCATTCTGGTCGGGGTGGACCAATGCGTGCATAATCAGCGTCAACCGGGCTGCAAGAATTGTACACATGATTTTAACATCTACATCTAGATCTGCATTCATCATAAGCAGTGGTCGGTAAGACTCACATCGGCCAGATCCCGGCCCTCCTTAGCAGAGTTATTATCAGGGCTAAGAACATGGATGCCAGGAATGGCCCCTCGGTCTAGCCTTTAACGGCACCTTAAGTAACTTTGGGGCCAGAATATCGCAATACTACCTGTATAATTCCACAAGTATCCAGTCTACGGCAGGCGTCATCCCCCTCGCAAGAGCGTTAATGGCCTCAATAACCTCCTGCAGGTCAATGTCCCTCTCCTCCCCCAACCGTTCCCTCATATGCTCGTCCAGTGAGGGCAGACCCACATCATGCAGCCATTGCCTCGCATGCTTACCATCAAAACCACCCTTCTCCTGGTACAATGTGGCATAGAAATCCTGAAAAGCAGCACAGACCCCTACATCAATTAGTCTGCAACCCCTGCGGGCCCCCGGATGCCCTCAAAGCACCTGTCTCCTCCTCCCTCCTGACCAGTCAGGCCAGTAGCCTCCATGCCGTATCTCCCCTGGAATGCTGTCTGGCTACATATCTAGCATAACCAAGGGCGACCAGCTGATCCGTCGCTGCCCCAAGCTTACCATTCGCCTCATGCAAGACCTCTGCCTCTATCCACCCCCTCTCCCCGGCCTGGTCCTGGTCCATTCAGGCCACCTTCAGCTTGAGATTTTACACCTCCTGTCTAAGGACGCAGAGAACCCCCACCATCGCAGATATGCCCCCGCCCCCTGAAAAAGACCTCCAGTGCTTCCCACTGTGTAGACTGTCGCGCCCCAATTCCTTTCAAGAAACAGACTAATACTATCCCGCAAAGAAGCCCTGAACCTTCTGTCTTCGAGCATCTGAGTGTCCAACCTCCACGTGGTAGTGAGCGGACGAATGTCCCACCGCCCAAAGGCCACCACTATGGGCGAGTGATCCAATAAGGACCTATCCAGACATTCCACCCCAGCCACCCAGGAAATGTTCTCCTCCCCCACAAACGCAAAAAATATACAAGAGTATTGACCGATGAGAATTCCCAGTAACTATGCTCACGCCCCTGGTGCACCCTCCAGGCATCTTTGAGGTTAAGGTCCACCAATATCCTTGCCAAGACTTTAGTCGCCGTTCCCACATGCCGATCCACTGCACTAGCCACGTCCAACATGCCATCCAGCACACAATTGAAGTTCCCAAAACACAGGGACCAGGCATCCCGATATAGCAATACATCCTGCGGGTCACTGAAGAACTCCGCCTGCGCCACATTTGGGGCATTAGTTCCCAACAGAAACTTCCAGGTGCCCAGTATCTCCCCCACAATACCCACATACCGTCCCTCTTTAGCCACCAAGGTCTGTGACACCTGCACTGATACTGCATCCCTAATCCACACCAGTATCCCTCTAACATAAGTGGAGATGGTAGTACCAACCATCACCCTTTCCACCTCCTCTTCACACCCCACAAGCCTTATACGCCAAAGTGCATTTCCAGCAATATTGTCACATCTATGCTATGCCAAATGAGATATGATCGAATTTTCTGTGTCTTAATTACAGTATTCACCCCCCGCAAAATCCAGCTGACCAACCTCAACCTGGCCATATGAACCAGCCCTATCTATCTGCACCCCACAATCCATACACACCAAGCCACCCCCTCCGCAATGTAGACAAGTGCCAACCATTAACAGAGACCCCGAACCCCCCTACCTGACCAACCCCCACCCACAACCCCCCCAACACTGGGCACAACCTCCTAAACTCCCCACCAAATACTAACCAACCGTGCTCAACTTGTGCCCCTCCACCCCCACCAAACTCCCATATTCGACAAACTGGCCAGTGAACGGTATGAGGGTAAAACACTACAGAAAGGGCTCTCCACCCAACCTAGGCAGGCCACCCCATGCAACTGCGCTCCCCCAGCCCACACCAACCCTCCTGTGCTTCCTCATAACATAGGCTTTAGGCCCCTCACAAACATCCCAATCCCTGAACAGGCGACACCGAAGTAAACATTAAGCCTAAATCCCATCACCAATCCTGCCACGACCAGGGGCAAATACCCCTGCCGCACATTGTTCTCCAACTCCTCCAGGCTTGCCTTGGCCCTGCTCAATGACTCCAGCTCCAAAGTTCCATCTGTGTCAACGTAGACTCTCCCAAACGAAGGCTCCTCAGTCGGGCTCCATGGAGGTCAGGCTCTGGGTGCCCTCCCCGATTTTGGCAAAGGACTCCAGTGACTGCATTCACTCCAAAGGAAGCCCGCTCCACTTCAGCGCTCCAGGACCTCCAGTTCTCCTCCTCCAGCCCCCAGATAACAAACCTCTCTGAGGCCCAGCAACCGCTGCGCCCGCCCAATGCGGGCTCAACGCACAGCAATCGCACACCCAGGGGGCCTTAATTACTGTCCAGCAGGCCTAACACTTGGGGGAGCCGACACCATCTCTCCAATCCAATGCCACTCCAAAGCCACCCAATGGCCTGGGAGCTCTGTGCCCCGTATTGTGAGAAACCTAAAGGTGCCTCACCCCCTAGCCCACAGGGATCTGTCATCCAGGTGGCCAGGACATGGCCATTGCTATTGGATGCAGTTTCCGGGATGGACCAGTGCGGCAGGATCACCTGGATAAGGGGTCTTCGGGGAGTTGAAGTGGGACACCAAAGGGCGAGATGCATTATCTCTTTGCCTGTAACACCTTTTCCACATCCTACTAGGTAGGGTACCTAGAAGTTAAAACCACCTCACCCTTTTCCTACACGAACACTTTCTTATTGACAGTTCACCGCCGGCGACAAAGGACTTACACCAGAGCCGTATACCCGACGTGTTCCAACACCCTGGTCAGGCAAGGTCAAGCAATTACTAATCATTACACACACCAGACTCCCATCACACAGATAAAAGGCGGAGCACGAAAGCACACTGAGCGAGGAAAAGAAAACAAGGAAGCATCAGTTCCAAGATGGTGATATAACACTAGGAGAAAGGCAGCGAGACCGGAGAGGGTTGCAAGGAGGGAAGTGCCCTTGACCTCTAATCTGTTCCTTTCACAAGCCTTGGAAAGTGAGAAGCCTAAGACCGGGAACTGATGCTGATCTATCCGACACTGTGCAAAGGTATCCGGGGCACTCCTGTGTTGATAATCCAGGCAGGGAGGAAGGATTGCTGTTGTGGTACTGTCCTTGGCTCCTGCAAGAAAGCCGTGCCATTAAAAGCAGCACAGCAAGTGAGTCGGAGAAGCCGATACAAAATCAGCTTGTGTTGGAACCAAGGATGCAAGCAGCAACATTGTATGAAGAAATCCACAAAGGACAGTGTTTGAGGCACGAACAAATGGAAACTAAAGGAGTGAATATACTTTGAAGAAGCCAAATAAGATACCAGGTGAGTGGTCCAGAGCCATAAGGGTGTTCATTCAAAGGTCTCTGAAAGGTATCCAACTGAATGGCAACTGCATTGCAAAAAAGGAACTTTGAATCGAAGTGGTCCAGCGACGGGTCGAGCTAAACCCTGTGCACATTTGAAAGTCTTCGATAAGTATAAAATGAACTGCAATTGGTCCGATCCCGGTTGAGGAAGACTAACTGAATCAAATAAAAAGATCTGAGCCCGGCTGAGGGGGATCCGGGGTCAACAGCAAAGTCACTCGAGAAGAAATACTTTAAAAATCGTAAAATAAAGGGATCTGAGCCTGGATGAGGGTGATCCAGGGAGAGACGCCCAAATCATACAACGTATAAGAAGAAAAGAACTTTATTTTTGTTTCGTACATTAGGCCCTCTGAAACAAGAGACTTTGATGGAAAAGAGTTGAGCAGAGAAGGCCCAGATACTGGAATTGGAACTGTATCCACGTGTCAAGAAAATCAGTGTGCTTGGTTCGAGTGAACAGCCTTGCCCCGTGCTGAAAATGTGGGGAAGGGAGGCCAACGGCCTAACATCCTGATTTATAATTTTGTGAACAATTTTCTTTTTCATGAAAATTCCCCCACAGTATTGGTAAATTTGCGGTAAGGATTGGCAATAGGTTTTTTAGTATAGGCCTTTTTATTTTGACAAGGATTTGCATTCTTTATTATTCGTTTAGGACTGCATTCTTTATTATTTGATGGTCGCAGCTTGCTCCCATCTTAGATTTAAGTTTATATAGGCGTTTATCACACCCCTTTGAAAGTTCAACAAACACCCTTGAATTGTGGTCACTTGTGTTTCTTACTTCGATACCATGCTTTCCTTACAGTATCCGCAGCAGCAGTCCACCAGAGCAGGGATTAAAAGTCAGCAGCCCCCAGGCACCTTTCGCCGCCTGCGTGCCGTACCTTTCTAGAGGCTGCTTCTCCACATCTTTGGAGTCTGCTCCCCGCCACCCACTCACAGGCACCTGCCGGCTAATACAACACCAACACAGCGCAAAGGGCCCGCACCTGGTCACCAGAGCAGATGGGCCCACAGGAGAACAGCTGCTGCGGGGCACAGCGGTGAACCAAAGTCGCACAGGTTGTGCAGCACCCCAGCCTC
The DNA here is from genome assembly GCF_040938575.1 of Ambystoma mexicanum. NCBI lineage: Eukaryota > Metazoa > Chordata > Amphibia > Caudata > Ambystomatidae > Ambystoma > Ambystoma mexicanum. Next base: position 871,261,392 of record NC_090931.1, read on the forward strand.
CTCCACCAGCTCCACTCAGCAAGGTGTCTCGGGCAGGATTATAGCAGGATTTTCTGGAATGGCCAGCCTACGCTAGACAGAGCTCAGACGCGCCATCTTGGCCGGGCTCTTGAACCCCAACCAATGGTTGTTATAGTTAACTTGATTCAGTATTGCCCTCTCTTGGCTTTGGCAATAACGTTGGTCTTTATAGTAATAATTATAACCTTTTCTTTCTGGTCCCTTCACAAAGTTCTTCTTAGGTCAATTAAACTTCTTTATATTAGTTGGGTATTCAAAAGTCATTAGTGGCCAGCGGTCCAGTACAGAGCCTACCCGGGGTACCCAACAGTGGTGAACTCACTGGTTGCTGCATATGCGTCCATTCGCTCTGCTGCCACAGTGCCTTCTGCTTCCTCTGCCACCTCCTGCAAAGCAAACTGTTTTGGTTTGCTTCCCACGGCCCACACCGCTCGGGAAAGGAGAGTTCCTTGCTCTTGAAACACTCCAGTGCTTGCAGCCACCGGAACACAGCTTACAATAAGGAGAGCCTCCCTCTCCGGGAGGGAAGCTTTTCACAACAATGCTTCCTGCAGCGCAACCTCTGCATTCAAGGCCATCAATGTTGGACACTATCTTGGGAACCTCATCCGCTCTGGAGATAGCAGCGGCTCAGCTTCCCTTCTGCTGCCGCTGCAACATGGACCTCTGCAACTACTCCATCGCCTACTTCTAACGGCCTGCACTCGAGGGGGCCTCCTTAAATATTCAAAAGTCCCGGTCATGTGTGGGTCATTGGAATCACTAGACCGCATACTGCAGTTGAGAGTATCTGAATCCCTCTTACTCATCCCAGTACTTAGGGCATTGTGGGACTTGAATTTCCCAATGGTCTGGTTACATTTGTCTTCATGAATACATACTTCACCTTTATTGGAATTACTCAGATTATGGACTAGATTTCTAGGGAAGGTTTTTAGAAGGTATCATTAGAAGTCAGGGTGTCAAGATTCTGATTCCCACATGTATGGCTTCCTTGTTGATTACAAGAGTTTTCCATATCATGAATGTGGGTAGTTCTGTAAAGGTACGCCTTACTCTGACAAGCCATTAAATATTCTGGCACCTTAGAAATATCCCTTTATGAGGAAGACAAATACCTGACGAGTCCTTGTGTTCCTTTGGTGGCCTTCTCCTCCCAAGTGATCCACCCGACTAACACCACCCCCAAGGTTAGGATCAGGTAGCCGCTGCCTCCCCTGGCCACCTGGGAGCAGACTTTAGGCAGGGATTTTGTGAGGAGTCTGCAGGATTCATCACAGCAGACAACATTCGCCGGCTACCTTTTTTCCCCCTTATCTTAGAACAAATAGAGGAATTTGCGATTTTATCAGGCACACAAAGCAACTGGGGAAAATATACGCTTTACCAGTTAGCTGACGAAAATGAGAAAAAAGACGTTTCCCACAACCATTACAAGAAACACCTTCTGTTAGATTCAGATTAGTCGCTTAATAAGTCTGCTGTTACGCTGGGAACGCTGCTGGGAACGCTGCTTTTTGGACTTTGGATTTTGTTGAGTTTGTAGGAGTTTACCCAAGGAAAAACTCCTCCCACTTAACCAAGTTTCCTTCATCTACGTGAACGCAGCGCTTCTCGAGCGCTCACTTCACAAAGTCGCTTACTAAGTCTGCTGATACGCTGGGAACGCTGCTTTGTGGACTTTGGTACGCGAAAGGCAAAGACTCTTCCAGCTGCCTAACAAGTCACAGACTTATCGGATTCAAAAGGTGCCTAATCAGCCATTTTTGTCTGTTTTTGTGCTTTGTAGGAGTTTGTAGGAATTTACCCAAGGAAAAACGCCTCCCACTTACCCAAGTTTCCTTCATCTACGTGAACGCAGAGCTTCGAACGCACGCGTCAAAAAATCGCTTACTAAGTCTGCTGTTACACTGTTAAGCGTGTCAGCGTGTCGCTTTTGCCTTGGATTACCCTTTTTACTATTGATACTCGTTTTTGAAAGCGCAAACTTTACACTTTGCACCTCATTCAAGTAAACTTTAAGTTCGAATGTACACGCTGAAAACAGGGATGCCGGCCCAACTAGTCGTATCAAGTGCCTCCGTACTTTTGAAATCCACCACTCCGAAACCCTCACCCACGATAGCCCTCAAAACAAAATTAAGCGGTCATCCCTTACTTGTTACAGGAAAGAAAATGGCCTCCGCTGACATTCGCGACTTTTACTCGATATGTCAAGATTCTTCGCGTGGTTCGGAAGGTGAGCGTGTTGCATAAAATGTACCAAATAAAGCAAATATCATTGTGACTCTGTGTGTTGACTTAACATGTTCATCCCAAAATGCTTTAAACATTTCAATCACCGATTCTCAAATTGCGCATATTTCTGATAAACCACCCCCTCTTTCACCTGTGCATCTAGAACCCCCTGTGTTATCTCCTACTGTAAACATTAATCACGTCATTTTACCGATCGAGATTCATAATGATAACACTAGTGCTCAATTATCTAACTCTTCAGACAGTGCAGGAGCTGCTTCAAGGCATCTTCAGAACAATGAAACCATTGTTCCAATTGCCTTAACCTCCCACTGTACTCCCTTAGCCAAAACACCTTCTGTCTGAAGTACGTCTCACTCTTCTGTTAATTCAAAGACCTCTAAGAACAATAATGATAGTTAATATCATTCCCCCAGTTTATTTGAACCGGAACAGGATAACTCCATTGCTTTGTCGGCCTCCTTTATTCATACTACTCCTCGGAGACCACCTCTTAATCCCGTCCTGCCCACGTTAGGCTTGGCGGCTCTCACTCAAACACGCTAATAGAAATTACATTAAGCGCGATTAACTCCTCAGTTAACTCTTTGCTTAAATTATTTGAAAATCTAGAAATCGTATCCACGATCAACATAAGGAAAGCATCTCAGGGCACTCAAATGATTGATTTTCCTCTTTCACCGCTTGATTTGAATTCTAGTTTTTTTCTTGTGAATCCAATCAGAACTCCTCCTGACTCTAGACATCTATGAACACTGCTTTTATTTCTCTGCCTTCTTTTCCAGAGGTTATTCGTCCAGTTGAATCAACAAACTTGCCAATATCGAGCCTTCTTCCTCCTGTCACTGAAAATAACCCAACCATTCCTGTGGCTATCTCAACAGTAGATCAAGCCACAGTTCCAAAGTACAACATTTTTAGTTCTCATTCAGATGCCATTACACAACTCTCTACCAAAGAAAATCCCAAAAAACAGACTGCCCATTCAATGAGCACGAGATCGAACATTTGACAATTCGTCAAACGAATACGACTTGTTCAAACGCAGAACAACAATGTTAATAAAACAATCAAAACCAAACACAGAAATATTGATAAATATAAAGGACGCAATCGTGCACAAGCTGTGGCTCGAATTGACGTCCATGAGCCATTGAATGACCTAATTCAAGCCATTTCTGTTCAAACAACAAGTTCGGTAACACCTGACTCTGCAACGGTTCAAGTTGCAATGGTATCCGATTTAACAGCTAACAATACCTCTGCTTTACCTTTACTGTTGCCTTCAACGTCTGCCTCATTTTCTAAAGAAAATTCTTCGACTACCATCTTACAAACTGAGGCAATATTACTAGATGTGCGGGCGGAAATTAAGAGAACAATGGATGAATTTCTAAAATTCAAACTCTCTTCTGACCAGCTCACTTTACCTACTCCAATGATCTCTTCATCTTCTTGTCTTAGACCTTCAGATTGTCAGCAAGCAGAAATGATTGAGGAATCCAATAAGCTTTATTCCACACAGAACATATACAAGAACAACAAGAACGAGCGCCCATGTAAATTAAGCGCTCCTTCGAAATCTAGACACGCCTTATCAATTAGCAAACATCACCGATTTATCCTAAAGTGTCGAGCTGCTCCTTTTTCAGCTTATGATCTGTCGAGATCAAGTGTTCTAGCATTACTGGGTGATATTGGCTTATAACGCAATATCCCCACTCGAGATATAGTTCAAGTTGAGTTGTTAGATGAAGATTGGTCTGTGTTTCGCATTTTGGTATCATCATCACTGGTTCGCAACACCTTATGGCAAGCTAAAATGAAACTTTTCGATGGGCCTTCTTTTGGCTCTTGACCCATTTGATCATGAAGAACCATGTGATGCGGCTCCCCAATCTGCATCTTTTGCAACTCCGATGACAAAGAAGCGGAGGTTGTATTCTTCCTCTAGACTCCAAACGCATCCTCACACAACCACTCAGCTTAATCAAAACCATCAGCCTGAGTCACGATTCTGGAATCACCAGAAATAACCATCATTCCAACTAAAGCCCACCCATTATCGAATTGGTAGCTGGAACACACACGGTCATTCACATTTGATGACTGCTATGGATTATATAATATTAAGCCATACCATCATGGCCTTTCAACACACATGGCTATTAGAAAGGCCTGTGTGGAGTGGCTACGATGTAATCCTTAACCCTTTAAGTGCCAAGGACGGGGTACCTCGTCCTTGACAGTGCACACGCAGTGCCAAGGACGAGATAGCTTGTCATTTTCGGCACCTTGTTTTGAGCGATCCCTGCAAAGCAGGGATCGCTCAAAACTGTAATCCAACCCCCGGGCTATGTGAGGGGGAGGTCCCCCCTCACTGCCAGGGGGCTGGATTACCTTCAGTTTCACGTCGGCGTGCGTAACGCACGTCGGCGTGAAACTTAAAGTAAATTCCCCGCAGCAGCCATTTTTGGCTGCTGCGGGGAAGAGAGAAGGTAAGAGACCACCTTTGTCCGCCTCGATCTCCGGCTGTATTTCAAGCCGGAGATCAAGGCGGGTATCGTTGGAAAGGGGAGAAAGGGCGCGCGATCCGCGGGCAGCAATGCCACAAGATCAATACAGATCCGTTTGTGACACAGGGGGAGGAGGGGGCTGCTTACTAGGTAAGCGTCCCCCCCCCTGTGGCCCCAAGGCATGTGGCCACAGCGGCAGAGACCCCTGGGGGCAGATGATCACTGCCCCAGGGGTGAAATAAAAAAAATAAAAATCGAGGGATGGAGGGAGGTGGGAGGGGTTTTGGGGCCCTGGGGCCCACTGGACCACCAGGGATGGAACAAAAGTGGTGTCCCTGGAAAGGGGACTTTCTCCCCTTTCCAAGGACACCACATATGAGGCATTGCTGCCCGCGGATCGGGCGCAGGGCGCGCGATCCGCGGGCAGCAATACCAGTGGATCAATGAAGATCCATTTGTGACGCAGGGGGAGGGTGGGCTGCTTACTAGGTAAGCGGCCCCCCTCCCCCAGTGGCCCCAAGGCATGGGGCCACAGCGCCAGAGATCCCTGGGGGCAGATAATCACTGCCCCCAGGGGTGAAAATAAAAAAAAAAACAACATAACAAAAAATCGAGGGGAGGTGGGAGGTGGGAGGGGATTTGGGGCCCTGGGGCCCACTGGACCACCAGGGATGGATCAAAAAGTGGTGTCCCTGGAAAGGGGACTTTCTCCCCTTTCCAAGGACACCACATATGAGGCATTGCTGCCCGCGGATCGGGCGCAAGGCGCGCGATCCACAGGCAGCAATGCCAGTGGATCAATGCAGATCCATTTGTGACGCAGGGGGAGGGGGGGGCTGCTTACTAGGTAAGCGGCCCCCTCCCCCAGTGGCCCCAAGGCATGGGGCCACAGCGCCAGAGACCCCTGGGGGCAGATAATCACTGCCCCCAGGGGTGAAAATAAAAAAATAAAAACACCAAAAAAAAAAAATCGAGGGATGGGATGGAGGGAGGTGGGAGGGGTTTTGGGGCCCTGGGGCCCACTGGACCACCAGGGATGGAACAAAAGTGGTGTCCCTGGAAAGGGGACTTTCTCCCCTTTCCAAGGACACCACATATGAGGCATTGCTGCCCGCGGATCGGGTGCAGGGCACGCGATCCGCGGGCAGCAATGCCAGTGGATCAATGAAGATCCATTTGTGACGCAGGGGGAGGGTGGGCTGCTTACTAGGTAAGCGGCCCCCCTCCCCCTGTGGCCCCAAGGCATGGGGCCACAGCGCCAGAGACCCCTGGGGGCAGATAATCACTGCCCCCAGGGGTGAAAATAAAAATAAATAAAAGCAAAAAAAAAAATCGAGGGGAGGTGGGAGGGGGTTTGGGGCCCTGGGGCCCACTGGACCACCAGGGATTGATCAAAAAGTGGTGTCCCTGGAAAGGGGACCTTCTCCCCTTTCCAAGGACACCACATATGAGGCATTGCTGGTCACGGATCGGGCGCAGGGCGCGCGATCCTAGGAAGGGGCATCTGACCCCAGGGAGGGATCCAAGAGGTGGGGCCCCCTATCTGCCACCAGGAAGGGCGGCCCCCAGGTAGGGTTGCATGAGGTGGGGCCCTCCATTTGGGGTGGGGGGGGCTGAGGGCCACCCTCTGTTGCAGTACATCATTCGCTGCCAATTTAGGGTGCCCCTCAGCCCCCCCTAAAAAGCAGGCTATGAATTTGTATTTTTTTTTGGTTTACCCACTTCGCTTGGTGCAGATGGCCACATTAGTGTGGCTATCTGCCCCCAGGGTGCCCAAACCCTACTGCCCCATATATTGGGGGTCCTGCCCCACCTTTTGGGGTGGCCCTCTCCCCCCTCACCCCAAATGCAGGTGGGGTGTACCTCACGCAGCCGTTTGGAGGAGGCCCAGGGAGGCCTGCATGAGGTGTGCCCCCCAGCCATTGGGGGTGGGGTGGGGGGGCACCCCAAAAGGTGGGGCAGGACCCCCAATAGATGGGGCAGTAGGGTTTGGGCACCCACGGGTGTCCTCTTTTTGGAAATGCATGGGGTTCCCCGTTTTCCTCGGTGGCTTGGACACCCGAGGCCCATATCTGTATGTTGTGCCGGTCGGCAGAATGTCTGAGATTTCCCTCTGAAAACAGACTTGGGGTTACTTGTGTTTTAGGCTTTCCCCTTGGCGGCCAGGTAGGTGCACCCACACATGTGGGGTACCGTTTTCATCGGGACACCTGTGGGAACGCGGGACGGTAGGCCATGTCTTGTGTTTGTGTGGTTTTCATAATGTGTTGACCCATTTGCTGGTGCCCTTTGTCTCACAACCCTTTCTTTTCCCAAATGTGACCTACATTTAGTCGCTGCTTTAGCCACCATACACTTTTGTAACCTGCACAAGTCACCTACCCTTGAAAAGGTCTGCCTGTGCTCTTTCAAAAAATGTATGGCTGCCGTTCCTCACCACATTGGTTTTCCCAATTTACACATGCTAAGTGCGTCTCGTCAGGCCGTGAGCGTAAAACTCCTGTGTACCATGGCTCAGTGTTTGGCTTGTGGTATTGCTAGTTTTGTACAAACACTACAAAAATGGTATGCTCTCCTAACTGCAAGAGTCAGGGGAATGTAGCGGAGCATTGCTTTTCTCAAAATTCATAGAAGCCATTGCCGTACCAAGCCAACCATGTCCAACACATACTTTTTTTCACTCATTTTCCCGCTTTTCCCCCATTCGATGGCAGTTTCCCCTACCTAGTTGTTGCCTGACCTATGCAAATCACCCCTTCCTAAACTTGGAATTTTGTCTACTTTTCAGAAATACATGCCTTTCTGTCCTCCAATTTGGCTTTCCTGCCCTTTTCTTCGATTCCGTCCATGCATGTCCAATTGGCAAAAATGGCAAAAATCGCCTACCTCTCACAAAACGGTTGATAACCACATCAAAACAATTTTTTTCCACTTCCACTCAACCTGTTCCTGAAAGCCAACACATTGGGGAACTCAGCACAGCAAACCATTTGTTCCTAGCTCTTACAAGGAAAAAACCACAGGCTTCTTTGTACATCATTTTATTGGCATTTTCTGAAAAAACCCAACATTTTCGCACTTTTTCCTTATTTTCTCTCACCCCCTACAGCAACCAGGGATTTCTGGGTGGCGTTACGACCGCCTACATGTGGGAAAAAAAGGAGCCAAATTTGGCCGAGATATCTCATGTAACAAAAAAGTTACAAGCCATTGAATGGCCACATACCAAAATCACCAAAAAAGGCCCTGGCACTGGGGAGAAATACCCATGGCACTTAAAGGGTTAATCCTGCCAAACCTGGACTGATGGGTCGACCGTCTTCTGGTTTATTAGTCGCGGTGAAATGTGGACTAGGACTACAAATTAGCCCTTGGCTCGCCCCAAACCGCCACCTTCAACTTGTAAGAATTAAATTCACTGGGGGAACTATCGCTCTCATAAATCTTTATGGAAACCCAGCTGCCATGACCGATCTAACCTTTTTTTCTGAATTAGAAGCAATCCTAGACATAATCACGCAGACTGCAGAAATTACCAACTTATTTATAGTTGGTGACTTCAATATAGACTGTCTCCCTAGTTCCAAAAGTAAATCCATGCGTCATGATTCCTGCCCCCAGCCCTCTAAGATATCAGGCTGGAGACAGGCCACGATCACCTACATGGCCCCTTAGGACCTCTCCATCCTCCCAGAGACCCACTTGGAGTTAGACATGGCACCTGTGGCGCCAGGCTCACACACCACCCTAGGATGGCATTGGACTTGTAATGCATAGAGGGCAACATGGATGCCGTAAAGTCTGGTAAGGGGTGTCTGTACTTCTGCTCTCTATATGGTAGAGGAGAGGCACAGAAGACCCCAGCCAAGATTCTCTATGAGGTAGCAATGGACGAGCAATCAAGGCCTAGCTTCTCAGGAGGTGATGCGGGCTGGTTCTCAAGTACAGTGTAGTCCCGAACCCCCAAAAAGGAATGTCCACACACTGTATTACTGAAAACAGTCTTTATATAATATTCAAAGGTATGTACACAATCACAATAACGCACTTTGTACTCGGAAGTCAATAATGATAAATATATACAATTCTAACGTGGTACCATTAATGTTATCCAATCTCAACTTCGTTCCTAGCGGTGCTCGTCGACGACACGAGCGTTGGCGTCCTGTAAGGAAGAGGCATGCGGGGCACCTCGGTGACGATAGTTCTGGACCGCAAAGAGATGATGAACAACTGTGGCCCAGCAAGGGCGTAGTGTCGTCGGCGTCTGTGGTCCTTAGGTGGCGGGAAACCCACCGGTGGATGCTCCTCAGCGCGTCGACGGTTGGGCCTTCTCCAGCGGGAGACAAGCAGATGACGATGCAGGCGAGAGCGTCCGATGATCAATTGAAGTTCTTAGGCAAACGGGAGCACGGTGGCTCCGGTCGGCGACGGCGGTCGTTGACAGTGCCGGACAACAGTCCGAGTGCTTCTCTTTGGAGTTCCGCAGCAGTCCCCGTATCGGGTCGGCAGCCTGTCGAAGGTCTGTCTGCCAGTGAGCTTTGGCAAAGATCAGCTGTGCACGATGGTCCCTCGTAGCTTGGGAAGAGGGCACCTTACCAGGTCCTCTCTGGGTCAGTCCTTGGAGGCACAGCAGCTTTCAGATTGTGAAGGAGAACAACAGCAATTCTTCTCGTCCAGCAGGGCTTCAAGGTCAAGCGTCAGTTACTCCAGTTACTACTCCTAGTGGACTTCAGCTTCTGAACACGATTCCTAGCAGTGAGAGGTCCCCAGATATACGGTTGATCTCCCATTCATTCCGCTGGGTCACACTCAAGCATCCAATCACGACTACGGCATTCATGCAGGCAGTCAGCCAATCAGGCACACGAGGTATTCAGGCCATTCACTTCTCTCCAGACACTCACAACAAGTTATGTGTATTTGGGACAAGTACCGAGCCATTCAACACTCCCAGCTGTATTCATACCGGTTTTTCGGGCAGGGCTGTCTCAGTCATTGTGTCAACCACCAGTTACTAGACATCCACAACACAGAATGCATATTCGTCACACACTCTATTCACCCAGGTCCCACCCACAGGAGGTACCCACAACATACATCACCGGGAAGGCTCCAGCTAGTCTGGCCGGGCCTTCACAACAACACCATATATGGCATTTCCACCCAACAGCCAGTCAGGGGGAAGGGACAGAGTCAGGGCTTCCCAGGACTTTGGGAAAACAAGGTAATGGGTAATAGAAAGCAAAAGGCCACAGGGGCCATCTTGTTTTCCATCAGGAATCAACGGATCCCAATGGCAGGGCCGGGGTATCCCAAAATGGAGGATACTCCGCGCACCTGTCAAGTTCAGCATGGAGCTGCCACCAACCCATACCCTGCTCTGCGGGCCACCCACAGGTGCCCAAAAACATACACTTCGTTCGACAGGGTTGTACCCCCACCCATGGGTGCCATAAGGGTATCCCACGGGTCCATTCACCAAACCAAAAGAAAGAGCTGCACCGCCAGGAGTCCCACATGAACTCCTGCGCGGAAAGCACGACAGAACACACGATAAAAAGCAGTAAAGGACAAGGATACGGAGGCCCTGTCCCTCCCATGCATTTCCAGCATCACAGATGCCCCCACATATTCCATTTCCTTGAACGGACTATGCAGTCTAGCCTTTTGGGTGTGGTTCAACCCAGGGATACCTAGAGACTATTTAAGCCACGCCCAGGCCGAGGAACACACCTGCAGCGTGACACTCACCGTGCTCAGATCAGTCTCCAGAAGACCTGCTCCTTTCTTCTGCGCCCAGCGCCCCTGCAAGAACAAGAACACCATTAATAGCCTTACCTGGCTGAGCATCCAGCTTCCATCCATCGCTCCTCCAGTCCTGTGGATAGCTACAGCGGTGTCATCTTCATCTCGGCACGCCGCATCCTAAGAAAGGGGAAAAAAGAACAGAGAAAACATTAGTAAGCATTCTGCATATCTCCGCTTACTCGAAAACTGTACTAGATTCAAACGCTTACTTGAATTCAAGCCGCTCGGGGTAACTTCTTTGTAGATCGATAAGATGCTCCGGAGTAGAAGGAAAAGATATACCAGGTTAGCGTGGAAAGCATTCAGAGGCGCCGCACATAGCGCTTACTCACAGCATCTCTTTCTCTCAGATGGCAACCACGCTGGGACATTGCGGCTCCTAAAAGGACACAGACGAACACTGGTTAATACAAGTAAGAAGGGGCTGCATCGTGCATTGCGCCTTCACTCACCGTTAGTGCTACTCACCTCAGCAGCACACCGCCATCTCTGAACCCCTTCCATCACCTAAGGAAGGAAAGACACATTATCGAAGGAACAAGAGTCAACAAAACTATTCATAAGACTCATTCTACTTACCAGTCGGGCTGAAGTTCAGCAAGCCCTGGCGTCAGGCTCACGCCAGTGAAGCAACTAGGCAGCATCGCGCCAACATCAGCAACGCACCCCTGCACTGAAGGCAGGACGGAGAGCGCGCTACACAAGAAAACAATGTGAGGAGTGGACCAAGGGGAAGGTTTGGACCCCAGGAAAGAAGGGGGTCAAGCAAGCAGAGACAATAGAGAGTTAAACTCTGACAATCCTGTGTTTCAGGCCCAGTCTTCAAACAGACTACAGGGAAGGGTTTGAGGTTGTGGGAGGTCCGAACAGGCTGAGTGGCGTCCCCGTGGATATCAGGTGAGCGTTACACCATGCCAGCCTTTTGTAAGTGGAAGACCTTAATGGAATACTATAATCTTATTATGTTGAATGGTGCCTGTGAGGGTGACATTCCTTCGCACTACACATGGCGCTGAGGCATTACAACTTCCATTATTGATTTTGCATTAGTCAATGCGCGCACATTTTGAGAAACCATGAAGTTTGAAATTATTGAGTGCAAATCAAGCGACCACAAACTACTATCGATACTTGGCAGCCTACTTCTACTGTTTCTCTAAACAAAGAACCTATCTATAATACAGATGTTGTGGTCAACAATGCAAGAACTAGATTGCGCTGGACGAACAAATCGTTGGAACAATTTAAACAACTTATTATTAACAACAAGACTTCTCAATGGCCTCATGAACCCTACACATCACACTTATGATTATTTCGAACTAAAGTTGGTATAAATTCACATTCGCACAATGTACATAAACACACCTTTGATCGAGAGATTCAAGAGCAAAAGACTTGGTTAAATCGTCAAAAACGCTGCGCCGCACATTTACCATCTAGCACAAGGCTAGCTACCTTGAGAGCTCTTAAATGTAAACACAGGAATTGGCTCAAACGTTATAAGGCAACCCAATTACAACATGATGGTGAAGCTATGCTTTCTGCAATAACATCGAAAAATGTGTCTGCCATAGGGTCCCTTCTGAATATTGTCAATCACGACTCACAAACTCCAGTTCAAGTGAGTGTGTGGATTGAACACTACACAACTTTGTATGCATTCCCAATTGAGCCCCCACAGTCGGTCACACTACCACCAGGGCTTTTTGAACAAGGAACAAGTTACTTACCTGTAATTGTTGTTCTCCAGCATGGGTCTGGCATGGATTCACATGCTCATGAATATTCCCCGTCGTCAGGCTGGGAATCCTCGGTAAAGAAAAAACCAGTATCAGTTTCGTTTCTGATCTGTCTTTCGTAGTAGTAACCAATCACTGGTCTCTGCGTCATACTGACCACAGCCAATGACTGCCCTCTACCTAAGCACCGCCTCTGGCAGCCATCTTCAGATTTGGAAGCACGTGAAGTGGCAGTATGACCAAGTGAAGAGCCGCAGAGGGGTAGGCGGGAGGGTTCGCATGTGAATCCATGCCAGACCCATGCTGGAGAACAACAGTTACAGGTAAGTAACTTGTTCCTTCTCCAGCATGGGGTCTGGCATGGATTCACATGCTCATGAATAAAGAATACATAGCAGTACACACATGCACAACCACGGGAGGTGGCAAAGGCTCAACATTAAGCATTACATCAAACTCAACATTAAGCATCTTACCTCCTCACCAGGCTCACCTCAGGCGAACAGGTTGCGCAGCACTGCTTGGCCGACCCTGGACTCCTCCCTGGAATCCCGATCGACGCAGTAGAATTTCGTGAAGGTGTGCGTCGACCTCCACGTAGCAGCCCTGCATATGTCCAGCAGGGGCACACCAGAAAGGAACGCCGTGGTAGCTGCGATCGCTCTGGTGGAATGGGCTCTCGGACGGCCAGGCAGCGGTCGGTTTGCCAACCGATGACAGTACATGATACAGCCGGAGAGCCATCTGGAAATGGAAGCCTTCGAGAGAGCCTTCCCCTGATTGACAGGTCCAAAGTTCACAAAGAGTTGTGACGTCTTCCGAAAACACTTTGTGCGGTCCACGTAGAACTTCAGCGCTCTAGCCACATCCAGCGAGTGCAAAGTTCTCTCAGCCGGCGACGAAGGCGACGGGAAGAATACAGGCAACACCAAGGGTTCGTTGAGGTGGAAGTCCGACGGTACCTTGGGCATGAAGGAGGGGTGCGTCCTGAGCACTACCCTGGTGTCGTGAAAAGTCAAGTACGGGGCCTTGCAGGAAAGGGCCTGGATCTCTCCCACCCGTCGTGCGGAGGTGATGGCCACAAGAAACGCTGTTTTCCACGACAAAAACTTCAACGGGGCCGAGTGCAGAGGCTCGAACGGAGGTCCCATGAGCTTGGTCAGCACCACGTTGAGCTCCCAAGCCGGGGCTGGAGCCTTCACCGGCTGGAACGATCTGAACAGTCCCTTCATGAACTCTTTCACCAGACGATGAGACCACAAGGACGTCCGCCCCGTGGTTCTGGTGTATCGGGAGATCGCAGCAAGATGAATCTTGATGGACGCATGTGCCAGTCCAGCTTTGGCCAGCGTCAGCAGGTACGGCAGTACTTGGGGAGCCGTAATCCGTAGAGGGTTAATCTTCTGTGCGTGGCACCAGACAGAGAACCTCTTCCATTTGTGTCCGTAGCATTTAAGAGTTGAGGATGCCCTGGCCTTTGCAAGAACCTCTCTGCAGTCGGCCGGTATGTCGTATCCTCCAAACTCTAGCGCTGCAGGAGCCAGGCCTGCAAGTTCAGCGATTTCGGGTCGTGGTGGAGGATGGCGCCTCCTTCCCTGGAGAGCAGATCCGCGTCCACCGGCAGCTTGATTGGCGGGGACGCTGACAAGTCCAGAAGGTCCGGGAACCATATCTGCCTCGGCCACGCAGGTGCGACGAGGATCATCCTGCACCGTGACCTCTTGAGCTGGTTGACGAGCCGGATTAGCAGTGGCAAAGGAGGGAACGCGTAGAGGAACAGGCCCTCTCAGGGGAACGAGAAAGCATCGCCCATGCTCCTCGCCTGGGGAAACCTGCTGGCGAACCTCCGGCACTTGGAGTTCGTCACCGTCGCGAACAGGTCGATCTGGGGTGTGCCCCACCGTCGGAAGAGGCGATCCACTAGATCCTGCCGTAGTTCCCACTCGTGGCACGAGCGCAGCTCCCTGCTGAGTGAGTCGGCGATGGTGTTCTTTATCCCTGCCAGATGAAACGGCACCAGAAACATCCCTTGGGCGACTGCCCAATGCCACAGGTCCTGCACCTCCTTGGACAGTGCTGGGGACCTGGTTCCGCCCTGTTTCCTGATGTAAAACATGGTGGTGGTGTTGTCGGTGAAGATCCTCACCACCTTGTCCTTGAGGGACGGAAGGAAGGACCTGAGGGCCCAAAACACTGCACGGAGCTCCAGGACGTTGATATGTAAGGATTTCTCCGTCGGGAGCCAAAGGCCTCTTGCGTGCAGATTTTCGGTGTGCGCTCCCCACCCTTCCAGGGAGGCATCCGTGGTCACTGTCTCCTGGTGGGCTGGGGTCTGGAAGTCCATGCCCGCCGTCAGATGCGCGCGGGTGCCCCACCACCGGATCGCTCGTCGGAAACTCTCGTCGAGTGTGATCCTTTCCTCGAAGCTGCCCGTCGTTTGGATCCAGCGCGCGTCCAGGAACTCCTGCAACGGGCGCATCCGGAGCCTGCACATGGGAATGAGGTAGATGCAGGAAGGCATCATTCCGAGGAGGGACTTGATGGACCTCACCTTGGCCGCGTCGGCCACCAACATCCGCTGCACCTTGCCCAGGATGGTCCTGGCCCTCTCCTCCGACGGGGAGGCCAGAAGGGACACCGTGTTGAGCCTCGCTCCCAGAAACAGAGGTACCAGGTGGGATTTGGCGTAGTTCACGGAGAATCCCAGGTCCGTGAGAAGTTGGACGGTCCTTGCCGTGTGAACCACGGCGAGCTCCCTTGTCTTGGCTCGGATGAGCCAGTCGTCCAGGTAGGGGTAGACGTGGATCCCTTCGCGGCGCAGCTGCGCCGCCACCGGTGCGAGGCACTTGGTGAACACCCTGGGTGCCGACCGTAGTCCGAAGGGGAGGGCTTTGAACTGGTAATGACGCCCTTGGACCACAAACCTGAGGAATTTTCGGTGCCCCTTCAGGATGGGAATATGGAAGTAGGCATCCTCCAAATCCAACGACGACAGGAAGTCTCCTTCCTCCAGCTGACCCAGGACGTGCTGGAGGGTGACCATCCGGAACTTTTGCGCCTTGATGAACTTGTTCAGACGTCGCAGGTCCACGATGGGGCGCCATCCCCCCGTCTTCTTCCTCACGAGGAAGTATCTCGAGTAAACTCCAGAGCCCCGAAGCCTCTTTGGGACGAGTTCGATGGCGCCCTTCCTGAGCATCGCCTTTACCTCCAGGAGAAGTTGAGCGTCGTGGAAGGGTTCTTGAGGAGGGTGAGGCCCTCATCCCAAATGTCGTCCAATAGAGGCACCGCGAGGACCATCTTCCTCTTGGCCTCGCGCCGCTGATAAAGGAAACCTTCCTTCTTCTCCTCAGGGCAGAGTTGGAAAAGCTCGGATGCCCTGGCGATCATGGAGTGGAACGATCCAATCTCGTCGGGCGGAGAAGCCCTGGTGGGAGGCGACGACGGTATATCCTCGTCGTATACCTCGTCGTCCGTACCCGTCGCTGCCGTGTCAGTCCCCGTATCATCCCCTCGGGTGGACGGGGAGGAGGGCTGGAAGGGGCGCGACGGCTGAAAAGGAGGAGGCGGGTGGATCCTCCTTTTCTTGGTAGGGGGAACCCCAGAAGGTCCCGGTTCTGGGTCCACCGACGGGAGAGGTTCCGTCGGCAACGGTAGTCTCGTCCTTATCTCTGAGCATAAGGACTGTATAGCCAACAAAATGGCCGCCGAGCTGTCTCGCGGCGCTGGCAGAGGGGAATGCGACGGGCGATCAGGGGCCCCGTCGGTACCCTCGACGATGTCGTCGTCCGACGGGCCGGTCTTCTTCCACGCCGAGGCCGTGGCCGTGGCTTAAGACTTCGACCAGCTCCTCCTCCGAGGTTGAGGCCGAATCTACGATGACGCCCTGCCCCCCCTTTTTCTTCCCCACGGGGGATTTCACGGGGGTGCTATCGATGGGCACAAAAGAGGACTCCCTCCGAGGTGGCAGGGAGACTCTGAGCCCCGAGGTCGCCACCACTGGCGTAGCCTCCACAGGCTGAGCCAGGGCCGCCGCGACAGACTCGATAGAGGGCTTGGCCGGATGGATTAAGGCCTTCACCACCTTAGGTGCGCTCACCGCCTTATCCTTGAGGGGGGGGACAGTGCCTCGCTCCCCCTCCGCCTTCGAGCTCGACCGGGGCCTCTCCAGGAGCCTCGCGGGTGCTCGGCCTTCCTCTTACCCGACCCAGAGCGTTGGCTCGTGGTCGATGGTGCCGGGGAGGGTGCGCCCAGCCTGGGGCCCGTAGAGCCCGACCGTTCGGCGCTCCCGGTGCCAGCGGACTCGCGGTGCTTGGCCTTATGTTGGACCCCCGTCGCCGGGGCGTCCTCAAAGGTCTTAGAAGACCGCTCGGATTTCTTCCTCTTCTTCTCGCCGGACGGGCTCTTCCCTTCCAGCCAGTTGGCGAGACGTTGATGGCGGTCCTTCATGGTCCGCTCCGACATGTTGCCGCAAAACGCACAGTCCTTCTCCACGTGCGTCTTGTCCTCATGTAAGCAGTAGAGACAAAGGAGTGTTCGTCCTCCTTAAAGACGTTCTGGAGCTGGCATCCAGGGCAGATCCTGAACAGCTTTCCGGGCGTCGAGCTTCCCTTCTCCTGGGCCATGTCCGGGCCTGAGAAACTTCTGGAGTCCTCCAAAAGCGTAGCTCGACGAATCTTCACCCTTGAGGGGCGCAGACGAAACCGACACGGGTCCCCGTTGATCGGATGGAGAGTCGGTGGAGCTTGAGGCTCTTTTGACCGAAAAAACAAAGTTTTTGAGAAAAAACGTGAAAAAATAGCACTAACGCTCGAGAGCAATAGCACGAGGATCCCACACATGAACGTGCGGTAAAACTCTGAAGATGGCTGCCAGAGGCGGTGCTTAGGTAGAGGGCAGTCATTGGCTGTGGTCAGTATGACGCAGAGACCAGTGATTGGTTACTACTACGAAAGACAGATCAGAAACGAAACTGATACTGGTTTTTTCTTTACCGAGGATTCCCAGCCTGACGACGGGGAATATTCATGTGCATGTGAATCCATGCCAGACCCCATGCTGGAGAACTGAAAATACTAGTGGAGGACATATTGTACTTTATTCAGAAATTCAGTTCTTCAAGAGCCCTGGGCCCTGATGGTCTTTCGAATTCCACATTCAAACAGAATCCTTCAGAATGGGCTGCTATATTACATCATCTTTTTGCATAAATACTTAGTTCAAATGTTATTCCTTATTCCTGGCGCCAGTCAATTATCGTTCCGATCTTTAAGACGGGCGATCGGTCTGATCCATCAAATTACAGACCGATCGCCCTTCTTGATGCTCCTGGGAAGTTGTTTGCTCGCTTCATTCTACGAGATTTTAATTTATGGACTCTGAAACGTCTTAAACATGACCCCTGTCAGACAGGTTTTCTTTTAAGGTTTAGGCACCTCAATTAACCTCTTCACATTAACGGCTATTATTAATTCTCATTATATGACTAGACAACCACTCTATTTAGTTTTCATTGATCTACGAGCAACTTTTGACTCGGTCTCGCAGGAAATTATATTAGAAAAACTTAAAGTTGCAGGATGCCCCACTTATCTGACAGCACCAATTCATTCTTTACACACTAACACTACTGTCCAAATTAGACTTACTACTGAAGGTGTCCTGACTTGTCCTATTAATACTCGTAGAGGTCTAAAACAAGGATGTGTGCTAGCCTCGTCAGTCTTCAATTTTTTTCTATCCGACATTGCCCCTGTTCTCATACAAGCATTGGGAGATCCTCCATAACTTGTTCTCAAACCGACCCTAGCCCTGCTTTATGCGGATGATCTTGTGGTCTCCAAAATTTACTTAACGCAGTAGCTTTATATACTCGACGAAATTCATTGACTATTAATCTACAAAAAACTAAAATAATGATTTTTGCATCTAAGTGGAAAAACATTGTGTCTTATAATTGGCATATTGATAGTTCTCGAACTGAAATTGTTAATCAATACACTTACTTGGGCGTGACTATTTCTAATGTCAAATCACAGTCCCATTGGTTAACTATCAACAAGAAACTGGGACAAATGATCTCCCAGACTTAGATCTGGGGAAGTTTTCAATTGCTCCGGCTTTAACCTACTATTGTCAAAAGGTTACTCCGGTCTTGCTCTATGGGTTTGAGACTCCGGGTTTAATGACGGAGCCCTGTTGGAGTAGAATGGAGAGCATTTATTGAAGGTGCTGTTTAAGTTTACCAAATTGTGCTTCGATTTGCTGGATCAGACACGAGTTAGGTCTCATCTCTTTATATACACGACACTTGTGGCTTATTGTCAGTTTATTTCGTAAGTGTGTAATGACCACGGATAATCAAATGTTAATAGGCACACTGTCAAATCATTTACTTACAAGTAATGAACCGCATGTATCTAAATGGCGTCAAATTGCCATTGATGCTTTAGCTGAGGCTGATGCTTCTTTTCAGACCCTACTTGATAATCCTGCTGATTGGAGTAGAAATCAAGCACAATGTTTGAAGTTACATGATTTTGCAGTCTATCTGCAATTGCACAAAAAACAAAGTGTAATGGAGCAATACTTAATTAGATCAGCCTCAGTGACACACAGAATGGAATTTTCCAGGCTGAGATTTAACCTCTGTCCCACCCGCGAAATATTGACAAGGCGTAAACTACAAACGACAGTGGATGGCTATTGTAGACAATGCAATGAGACAGATCAGAAAGAAACTCTACAAAATTTACTCACTGAATGTACGTCCCTTGTCCATAAGCGTATACAGCTACTTAAGCCATCTCTTAGACATTACATAGAATTGTCTCCAAGTTTGTTGTGGCAGATGATACTTGAGGGCAAAAACACCTCCTTAAGAATCAATGTAATTAGATTTCTGCATGAGTTAAATTTATTAGATAAACCTACCAATTAAATTATGGAGTCATTTTAATTTTTAATGTGAAATCTTAATATATGCCCTGAATTGAATGAAAGATATCAATTATTATTCAAATTGTGACCATTAATAGCTGAACAGAAAGTTTAATTGCAATTATAATTGTTTCTTTGATGAATTGTTCTTGTTTTTTTTTCTGTTCTTATTGTATTTTGATCGTTAACAATTCAAACATCTTAAATTGTGCTTTTCCTTTTTTATTCATTTTATTGTTAAATTGGTGAACTTTCAAATTTGTATGATAATTTGATTTTAAAAGTTGATTAATTCAGCTAATAAAAAGAAGAATAGTGCTGATTGGATGGAGTTCTTTATTGAGAACATCACAGCCATAAAGGGATTAGATAAATCAGATTTCTGGCTGAAACTTCCCTTATCCTTGATTGGGAGTGTCTGTGAATAAAATAGTACTATTGAGATATATATATATATATATATATATATATATATATATATTATTTTTTTTTTTTTTTTTTTTCAGGGAATGCCTAGGCTTATAAACAGAAATATTTTGGAGGCTGGGCAGATTATTAGTATGATTATTTTAAAGCAATAGGGTTGGATTAAAAACACTGAAATTACCATATGAATGAGGGATAGGGGCCCATGACTATAAAGCATATTGTGTCAGGAATGCTTCAATAAGTTGTTCCTCAGTCTATAAGTGACACAAGAGACGGTCACTAAGTTGCTGTAGAGAGTTGTGGAACCCATCAAATTATTAATATATGTAAGATAGAGCTATTACGACAGGTACACTTCACTGAGACAGTTTCAGGATTAAAATCATCATCCAAAAACATTGGAAACCCTTCAGCACCAGTAAAAACCCTAGCCCGACACCTATCTTTGCTTAAAAAAAGTATGTCCATAGGGAATAGAGTCAGTAGCAGTAAGATTAGATCCACTTCTGTACCCACGCAAAGTATCACGACAATGTGCGGAATGGAACACACTATTGGACATTACCCCTGTGGAAGCTGCGAAGTTTGCAAACTCACTAAGAAGACCAAAGAAGTTGACATTGATACTAACAGACTCTGGCAACAGAAGAACATGTCCAATTGCAACACTGACCGTGTCATTTATCTGATCAGATGTCCCAGTGGACTATCCTATGTGGGCAAGATGTATAGAAAAGTCAAACCCGGATATTTGAACACCAGAGCTGCTTGAGAAACAAAACTGAGAAAGCACCCAAGGTTAATCACTTTACCAGGATGAACAACGGCCATGAAGACTTCACATGGACGGTACTACAGGTTCTGAAGGGCGGCAACACTTCCACTCAAGAAAACAGATTGTTGAAGAAAGGGCAAGAGAGATGATTTTTAGGATGAGAAGTGATATCAACGTATTGAATGAATCTATTGAATGGCACAAAATCAAAATTTAAGGGCGCTAGAAGTGCCTCGCTGCATTTCCATCAAGTCCTGTCACCGATTCCTTTTGGAACACATATTAGTTTAATACATCACCATCTTATCCTACCAAACTTTTAACTTCTAGATTTGGATCGGATGCCAGCTCGTTCTCTACTGAATGCGTACCCCTATGAGCCCTACGTTGCTCTTATTATTGAACTTATGGTTCCGAGCACCCTATATGCCATTACTACTGATGGTCTTATTACTAAAACACTCCCTTCAAAGATGGCGCCCATATTCCAGTGCGAGTTATCACAAGCAAAACGGACTTAGCTACACCGCGTCGCCCTGACAACGGGGGCGGCCATCGTCTATAGTTACCCAGATCTCCGAAGCAACTCAGATCGATCGAGGACAGAGACATCAGAGGCTCTCCAGGACGACTACGGCTCTAATTTCATTCGAGTTCCACTCGCCACGAGGATTTCTACTCCAAAGGTAAACTCTGCCTGCTGACAGGCCATCTACTTTCGCTGTACCGCCACGACACCGGAGTTCACCAAGCACGGATGATTACTGATAAATCCCTACTGTCTGCGATTCCCTACAGCTCCTACTCGGCGATACAGATTATAACTGAGCACTACTGCAGTATGCCACCACAAAGAGCTCTTTAAGAACAATGATTTTTTTAAACCACGTAAATCGGGCGCAAGGTAACTATACCCTCAGTATGTCATGCCCGGTTGCTCTTACGAACGTTATTTTTTTTTTTTTAAATGTACTTGAACGGACTATACAATCCGAGTGCCTCACCCTGAAGGCTACATGTTCATTATAAAACAAGAAGGGGCGAGGGGCGCACTCCAGTTCCTGGGCAATATATTACCTGAAAAAAAGTTACTGGGTTAAATCCCAAAGTGTCCAGTTAATTCACAGGGTTATATCCCAATTCCTACCCAATTGTTCACAGGGTTGATTCCCTTCTTGCACTGCTGTTCTCCTAGCGCTTTCATGTCTCCAACACTCATCAGAGAGGCTACCTAATAGCTAGGTCCTACTTACTAATGAAGCTCCTGTCCCACTGACTACGCAAGTATATCCCTCTCTGATGTTATCAACGACCTACAATACATGGAATTGTACGATCGGACCGAAAAAGGTCCGACTGTACAAAAAGTCCAAAAATGCATACAACCAAAGGTCCAAACACCAAAAGTTCGAACCTTTGGTGGCATGCACCGTAGGTAAGTTAAAAAATAAATAAAACGGGGGCTGCAGGGGTGCCCCCCGCAACACCCCGCTCACTATACTGTGTGGTATAGTGAGCGGGGGGTTGCAGGGGACAGCCCTGCAGCGCACCTGAGAGAAAAACAAAAAAATAACTGTGGCTGCGTGGGTGTCCCCCGCAACACCCCGCTCACTATACTTCAGAGTATAGTGAGCGGGGGAAACCCCTGCAGCTGCCCTGAAAAAAAAAAAAAGAAGACCCTGCGGCGTTGGGTTCCCGATCACGTAAGTGAAAGGGAACTGGTCATGATGCCTACCCCCGGACATCTAGACCAAGTCCATCAGCCCAGGGAGCAGGCATCCAGACACCTATTGAAAACCCAGCCATCCCGGCTAGGGGCTATCTGGGTTCAGTCCTGGCGCCACGCTCATATATGGGATCGGTCCTGGCGCCATGGGCGCTGGGCTCATGTGAGGAAACTTGCCTCATGCAGACCATGCTGCAGAGAATCCAAGCAAGCGTGAGGCCTGGAGGGAACTACTTTGTTTGAAGGACTATATTTTACTCGGGTGTGGTCTTGGGGAACTTCTTACCGGGGACTACTTTGGCGGCTATTTAAACCACGCCCGATGAGCAGCACCCGCTTCGCGTTATTCTGCATCCTGCAGCGTAACGCTCACCGTGCCTGTCAGTCCAGTATCCAGTCTTCTGCCACGCCCGCCTCGAATCCAGAGCTCCTAGAAAGAAGGGAAATAAGAAGAAAAGGTTAGAGCAAGAACATTACCTTCATTCTTCATCTGATCCTGGATCCTTCGTTCATCCGAACAAGGAAAAGGACTATTTTGTGCGCGTCGCACTGTCAGCTGCAGCGCTGCGCTATACTTACCAGTCTTCACAGCACCTCCTCGACCCGGCACTGCTCCATCATTCATCGCCGAACTCCCGGCACCTAAAGGGACGAAGAAAGGCAATAAGGTGAGCCGAGAAAACCAACCAAGACAATTTCTATTATCACTATAGACCTACTGAGTTACCGCTGGAGATATTATTCTTCTACACGCCACATCGTTGTACGCTGCACCTGTAAGGAGATAGAAAGCAACAGGTTAAGCACTGGCATTATCTACCGGACAGTGTTGGGTAACACAGACTCTTACCTAACCGCAATCAGCTGCTACGGGACAACCTCCTCTCGAATCAAGCTGCAAGACAAAGGATGGAATCGGACAAGAGTTTAAGAACAGACATTTTGAACTCTTAAGAACCAAATACTTACGGCTCCTCGCCACTTACCTCAGAGTCAATATTCGTCTGGAACTCACCCAATTCCTTCGGACCAGTGAAGTAACTGGTTATCTACGCGCCCCTGCACTCCACGCAGGATGGAGAGCTCATCATTCAAAACCATAAGGTGAGACTGGTGAAAGGGGATATCAGAGGTGATTAGTGGGAAAACGCTGGGGGTGTGCTCGCTCAATCCACGGGTGGCTAATTCCTTTTCTCCGCTTTCAGGAGAATACTCCTACGGGTCAAGCAGACGAAATTGAGCAGGCCAGTCCAGTCAGTCATCTCTGCACTACAATTCACGTTCGTGGAGGCCGCAGCTTTCCAGTTCCGACCGTCGCCCCTGTGGGAGCCAGGTGAGCATAACAGGTGTGTTGGGAGTGTGTTGAGGGTGTGGGTGGGGAGTGTCGTGCATTGTGGCTGGGGCTGTGGGTATGTAGTGATTTGCAGTGTTTGTTCGCATGGGAAATGTACAAACCTTTGGTGGTGCGTACATTTCCCATGCAAACATTTCCATCACTGACTTTTCCGTGACGGAAAAATCATGCAGATCCACAATACATCACAAAGACAATCCAAATCAACAGGTGCGTGGCCCGCCTAATCTGTATGACCCGCTATGACTTATGAAATGCTAGCAATGATTTGAGAGACTATGGTAGCACTATATGTGACTGAAAGGCTATCTCTATGCTTTTCTTGCAGTTTCGCAACAGTGGAATATTTAATAGTCCCACGACAACTGAACTAAGTAGTTGTTCGCCCCCACATGAACCCACCAAGGTAACTTAAACCGTTGGTTATAGGATCTATGTTCAGTTACAGAACCATGAGAGTGCTTAAGACTTTATAGAATACTATTTTCCGTTCTTTTAACTCGAAAGGTTATGCTCGTTTTAACCTCTATCCCAGCTGAATCCGCTGCAATAGGAATTGGATTTGAATCTTCTCTCCTGAAGAATGTTCAGTACCTAACACCCTAAAGAACAAACATGTTGAGATCATAATCTCTTTAGTGTAACAGATACAAATTAACACTACTAGCCAAACTACGGACGACTGTATGCATTGATATTATGTTCGCATTTTATGACTTGGTTCTCGATTATTAGCCACTTGTGGGTTTTGTTTTGTATTCCTATAAACCAGTTTTTACTAGCCACTCTAGCACTTGTGTTTACTTATGTGTTTATTGAGTTAATACGATGTTAACTTATGTTTGAAACTATTAAACTCTTCAAATAATTGTTGCATGTTGCCAGAGCATGAAGTGTAACCTGTCATAATAGCTCTATCATACTGATACTAATAGTTTATCCTACCCCGGAAATAGATAGAGTGTACACTTCAAACACGTGTTTGACCTGTGTTAACCGGTATTCCTCAGACAGCTCTAGTACCCATCAATTTATCACATATCCCGCTATTAAAAGTCAACATCACTACGCACACATTTGAAAGCAATCCACTGGGTATGGACAAGGCTTACTAAAATGGAGGGGTAAATCTATATTTATATACCTCAACTGCTCATATGGGACAATGCAATATATAACAGGAAATCTCTCATATTAGTAGGCAGACAGGAGTGGGACCCAAACAATATGGCCCCAATCCTGCCTTAAAAGATTGGAAAAAGGTGTTTAAAGAGGGGTCTTTTTGGTGTAGGAGCCCTGGACAACCTGCAAGGAGAAGAAAACTATAACTGAAGAAAACTTAACGAGAGCAACCACATGGGGGTGGGAGGTCTCTTTGAAGTCATGGTGCTTATGGGGACAGCGTGGCCCAGCGCCTTGAGCATAGGGGGGCGCTGGTACCCTCTGACAGTTGTAGTGGACCCTGATCGGTTCGCTGCCTTCACACAGGGAGTATGACTCCCAGGACAAGCACTGAGGACTGCAGTTTGCGGCAGCCAGATGGCGGCCTGCATCCTTCAGATACACAGATTTGTGAGTGACAGGACTGTTTAACCATACTCCTTCCACAGTTGCAGTGAAAGCCATCTTTAGAGTGGGCAACCAGGGATATTGCACAATGCCATACTGATTTCAATTAGTGGGCAGACATTTTATCTGAGGGCAAGATTAGTCTTGGAAGACAGCAACCTTCCGAACAAACAGTAAAGTCTCAACTTTTAAAGCAAAGGTGTAATTACATTACAATCAATATGGTTACCTAAATGTTCATAACACCACACACTCCCAAACATACTTTGGTTAAGGAGAGTTTGAGGAAAGGCTCATCTGTGCTCTTATCAGGAAACCCAAGTCTGAGAAAAATAAGAAGAGAGAAGGCTATATGAACAAGGGCAACTGGAAAAAATAAATGTAGAGACAAATCCAATGATCCAACTTCTTTACACACCGTAGTTTAACAAGCAGCCCTGCCAGAAGCAGTCCGGAGCATCCTCCCTTTCACAAGAGCCGGTGATGGCCGCGCTGGGATGAATAGAAAAAAAGTCAATTGACGTTACTAGATACATTTGACAAAATGGCTGAGAAATTTGCACAACCAGAATCAAGAACCTCTAATCTTGAACAGAGGGCCACTGAATTTGACAGTGTGCCCAGACGTTCCCAGTCATGAAACAGTAGGGAAAGGACCTGGAAGCAACTATCGTGGGCAATAGTGTCGTGGAAAGTAGATTGGAGTAGATGGAAAATTTAGTGCGAGCAAAAACATCAGGGTTAAAGGGTTCCGCCCTGGAGTAGAATGGGGGCATTTGCCTCCACTTGAATTCCAGAAATCCAAGAATTGTAAATAGAAGATGACCCCCATATACATCGATAAATATTAACTAAGACACTCTCCTCTGATAAAAAAACAAGTGCCTCTAGAGGGGCTGACCGTTACTGTTGAGCTTTTAGATGCACGAGATTGAGAGAGAATTTTAATAGTAGCGGTAAAAGTTAAAGGAAATCTTGAACATAAGTAGAGTGGATTGCAGAGTGTTCCTGTGTTACTCCGTTGCCCTGTTGCTGCTGGACTTGACGGCTCTGATGCAGTGAGGAAGTCCCTCATTTATTTCCATTATAGGGCGTACAACGTGAAACTTTAAAACCAAGCTCCATAGCGGAGCGTTTTCTGGAGTGGATTGCAGAGTGTTCCTGTGTTCCCGTGGCTCCCGGGACCTCGGTGACTTCCTCCTTCTGCAAAGCCTGACTGCAAAGGCTGTCCGCTGTTGCCTAAAGTGGTACGCTGACATTGTACCGCTGCAGGTTGGGCTTGTCCGTCTGGAAAATATCACTAAACTGGTTTGCCAAATAACTGGCAATTGAGCGAGTGCCACAGAACCGCGACTTGTGTGTACTGTGTACCCGCTTTGTACTTGCCTTGTATCGCACAGTAGCTGCACTATACCCCGGGCAATAATCTGACTGTAATCCAAGTCAGATACTGTGCTCGGTGGAGCAGGTCTGGCACTATTAAAGCAGCCATAACTACGGTGGACATCTAGACCTTTTGCTGGGAGCTACGGCGACTGCGGGACTTGTTCCTTTGAACCGTGCACCCATACTAACATTCTGCTCTTTGTGTGCCTGTGCTTGTGCTCTGAGCATTCACCAGCGATTGTCTGGCGGCTGCTTCTTTCTTCTCTTGTCTACCTGTGTGGTCTGTGTGGCCAGTGTAGAAATTGACTGGGTGCCCCTAGGGACTTCGGGGGCTCGCCTTCTTGCATTCCTCTTTGACCTAGAGAGTCCCCACTGTCTGAACTACACCTGCCTAATCGAAGTATGCGATCAGGCCTGTGTAGCGGGGGGAGACCGGGATCCAGCTACTACGCAAAGCCTACTAATAATTCCTACTATTGTTCACACTGCGGAAAGAATGCAAGGTTGAAGTATGGAGCCAAGGCTGGGGAGGTCACTGTCAGGTGTACAAACAGAAGACCGTCTGCCCACATTCAATCTTAATTTGACGAAACCCCTCAAGATTTCTTCCAGCATGAGTTTAGCCAGAATCAACATGAGCTGAGGATAAATCAACTAGTAGGTCATGCACAACTATCCTGCCAATTGGCACCCCGCTCTGCAATGGATGAGTCCATACAATGTGTGATACTTACAAATGTTGCCTCCCAGGGTGTACATCAAGCCCAATGTCATCACACTGAAAGAGGTGCGCGGGCCCTTCGGTTCCAAACACCTAACTCTACTCCGGGCCCGAAACCTCTCTCAGGTCAACGTGTTATGGATCATTATTTCCCCAAATCCATCATCACCAGTACTGAACGTAAAGCTCTACATGCTATCAAGTGCAAAGCTATGCTAGATCATACGGTTACGATCACACAGCCTAATTTTTCTGGCTTGAAGGACCTTACTGATAAGCATGATTGAGGTGGCGGACCAAGCTGAAGCAGAACTGAAGACCGATTTACCACCAAAGCCTGTGCCCTTAGGTGAGCAGGGTGTGGATGTACCTACCCTGGATTCACCAACTCCTCTAGTGGATATGCTCACTGGAATTTCCCCTGTTCATGACCATCCTGATGATGATGATCAATTAACACCAGTGATGGGGCAGGAGGTCTCGAACGACTCATCAGCACTGCACCATACCTATAGGGAGGTTGATTAACGTGTTCCTCTGACACCCCACAGTATCTGCATTAAATGTGGTTCTGAGTTCTTTTGTCTCCATGTATGATAATGTCTGGGCAGAACTGTAATCCACTAATGTAGTACTGACTGATGTTAGGTTTAAACTAGGAGTTGAGAACTGCGGTCTGCCTTGGTAGATATGGAGCTGGGCCGTAAGGGATGGCAGGCATAGGGATGGGCCACTTGGGTTATCACGTCCCTCTACCTCGGGGGGCTGAGCAAGTGACTTCTATACCAGCCTCCCTGGGTGCTAGACATATGGCTAATATTGAAATATCAAATGATGCCATTGTAATTGAATCCCCCATTTATCCAGCTCCTGCTGTGGACCTGGCCCAAAATACGATCCATATTAACCCCGATGCCTCTTAATATTTATTTATTTATTTGCATTTATAAAGCACACACACGGCCTTAGGGCATCGTGGCGCTGTTACAGAGTGCTTAACTTAACATATGAAACACATCAATGGTGACGAAGCATGGAATAAAACAGATGTAGAACAAGATACAGAAGGAGAGTGTACTTTTTGCTGTTGGTGGGTTACAGAAAAACAGCATGTATATTCAGGCAGATACATTTACAGGGTTTTTAGTGTTTTGCGGAAGATGGAGTAGTATCTTTCATTTCTTAGTGTGGTGGGCAGGGCATTCCAGTTTTTGGGGGCAAGGTGCTGAAAACTGGACCCCCCTGCTTTTGTTCTTTTGAACGTGGGAACATAAATCTGATTGGAAAGGTGGGTTCTCGTAGGTCTGTTAGAGGAGTCGAGTGTGATTCTTTCAGATAAGTAGGGTGGGACGTCTGAGAGGCATCTGTGAGTGATGGCCATGGATTTGAACAGTATGCGTTCCTTAACCCATAGCCAGTGGGCATCTTTCCTAGCTTGGGAGATATGTTCCCTTTTGGGAATGCTCAGTGCTGCCTTGAGGGAATTGTTTTGGGTAATTTGACGTTTGTTCAAGTTTTTTGCAGAGGTGCCCAAATATAGTGCATTACAGTAGTCCAGCTTTGTACCTACTGTGGTTCTCGCGATGGAGAGGCAGTTTTTCGTGGAGATAAATGGTTCAACTGCATTGATCACTTTAGGGGTGAGTGCGGCTGAGGAGGCTATGGCGTTAACCTGGCGAGTCATGGATAGTGAGGAGTCCAGATGGACACCTAAAGTTTTAACAGTCGAGGAGACTGTAATGATGGAGTTGTCAATGTTCTAGGTTTTGTATTGCGGTAGGAGCTTGTTGAGAGTTTCGCTGGTTCCTACTAGGAGGATCTCCATTTTATTCCCGTTAAGGCAAAGGCCTTTTGGCGGCCATCCAGGTCTGGATGGCTGAGCAGATTTTGGTTAGTGCAGCTGCGTCTTCTTCATAGGTCCCAGTAAGTGGGAGTAGTACCTGCGTGTCATCAGCGTAGTTGGCGTACGCTATGTTGCGACAGTCGAGATCGTTGAATAGCGGGAGGCTGAATATGTTGTAGAGTGTGGGGGTGGTGCAAGAGCCCTGAGGGACACCACAGTGTATGGTGGTAGGGCTGGCAGATGGAGTGTCCAAGAAGACTTTCATGAGTCTACCATTTAGGAAGGAGGCCACCCAGGCGATGGCTTCAGGTGAGAAATGTGCTTCATTTTTTAGGTGCATGGCTAGGATATCATGGTTGACCAGGTCAAAGGCAGCGGACAAGTCCAGAAGGAGGAGAAGTGCCAGTTTGCCTTTGTCCATGATGTCGCTAAGTTGAATTTTAAGATCAAGTAGGGCGGACTCAGTCCCATGTCCTGGTCAGAAGCCTGACTGTCTTTTACCTA
This sequence comes from Ambystoma mexicanum, assembly GCF_040938575.1. Taxonomy (NCBI): domain Eukaryota; kingdom Metazoa; phylum Chordata; class Amphibia; order Caudata; family Ambystomatidae; genus Ambystoma; species Ambystoma mexicanum. The sequence continues at coordinate 871,290,987 of NC_090931.1, forward strand.
GGATGTGGTTTGCCTCAAAATATTGCTGGATTTGCGTTTAGGCGACTTTGTCCAGGATCTTGAGCAAGAATGGCACGGTGGTGATGGGCCTATAATTGTTGGCGATTTCTGGGTCCAGAGTGTTTCTTTTTTTTTTAGAAGGGGGCACACTCGGGTTTCTTTTAGACTGTCTGGGACAGTGTTGGAGTTGAAGGATGCGTTGATGAAGGATTTGAGAAAAGGGGCAAGCGTTTCTGTGCAGTCTTTAATTAGTTTGGCTGGGCAGGCATCTCCTTTGCAGTTGGATGGTTTGATTTTGTTCATTATCTCAATTACTTCAAGTTCAGTTATTTCCCTAAATTTAAACAGAGTTATGGGGTCTTTAGTGGTAGGAGGTGCTACGCTGGGGGTGGACTTGTGCTCGGTGATGGTGGTTGATTGAATGTGCTGTGATACGTTTTTGTGGTGCTCCTTGATTTTTTCTAGCAAGTGTAGGATTTTGTTAAGTAGGGCAGAATGTATTGAGTTGCACCAAGATTGGTCTTTAATGACATCTTGGGATTTGGTGGCTGGGGTATTGAGTTCTTTGAAAATGGCAAAGAGCTCTTTGGATTCAGAAGTAGCATTTGTGATTCTGTCATTGAATGATGCAGATTTGGCTGTGATTATGGCTTTTTTGTATTGAGAGGTGACTTTTTCATAGAAGGATAGGGTGGCTTCAGAAGGTGATCTCTGCCAGGTGTTCAGCGCTTTGCGCTTCAGAGTGCAGAGTTCCTTTAGTTCAGAGAAGAACCAGGTGTTGGAATGTCTCATAATTTTAGCTTTTTTCTTTTGTAGTGGGGCGATAGTGTCTATTGCAGCGCTGATGGTGTGTTTGTAGATATCTGCTAGCACGGATGGGTCAGTGGATTCAAGATCAGTGGTGAGGGTGTTGAGATGAGGTATGATCTTTTCTTTTGTAAGATTTTTTGCACTTCTTGCCAGGGCTGGGGGGATAGGGTTAGGTTTGTGCACCTTGGTGGCGACAGTGGGGATGAAGAAGCGAATGAGGCGATGTTCGGACCAAGCGGTTGGGGTGATGGAACTGAAGTCAATACTACAGTTGTGGTTGGATATCCAGTCAAGGATACGTCCTTTGTTGGGCATGGGAGTGTTTATGTTTTGGTCGAAGCCTAGTTCTTGTAAGGCTAGTGAGAGAGTTTTGGCTGGTTTGTCCTTTTTATCGTTGTAGCCGAGGTTGAGGTCACCTAGAAGGATGCTTTTGGAAGTAGGTTAGTGAGGTTGTCCTGGAAGTCCATTAGTGGGCCAGGAGGGCGATGGGCCAGGAGGGCGATAGACCAGGTTGATGGTGATGGTAGTGTTGGGGGAGAGAGAGATTTTTTATAGCAAGGGAGTCAGAGTTTCCAACCAGGTTGGATGGGATTTGTCTGGCCTCCAGATAATCTTTCATGATAAATGCTATGCCACCGCCTATGGTAGTGAGCCGGTCTTGCCTGATGATGGAATAGCCTTGTGGGATGGCTAGGGTGAGAGCAGGCCCTGTAACCAGGTCTCGGTAACAGCGAGGATATTGAGGTCAAGATTGGTTGTAAGTGTGCTGATTTCAATGGCGTGTGCAGGAATGGATCTAGCATTGATCAAGGCACATTGCAGGTGGTTGGATGCATGGGTTACAGCGAGGGAGGTGGTGTTTGGCGGTAGGGCAGGGTTCGGGGGTTTTGTGTCTGGTGTGCGTGCTGCTTGCTCAGATGTATCAGTAGGCGGAGCCATTCTCCTGGGTAGGTCAGGAGGTGCATGAGCTGGGATGCTGGAGTGTCTGGAGCGGAGCCCCAGGAGTTGGTTTCTGGTGTTGGTGGGTCTAGGGTGTGTGGTAAGGGTCGGTGTAGGATGGGTTGAGTGGGGTTGCTTTTGGTAAAGAATTAAGGTAGGAAGTAGGTGGGGGGATGTTGGAGGAAAAAGTGTGGGGGGCCACTGGCATTTTGGTAGATGTAGGGTGTTTCATGGTGGGGATTGAGAATATTGGTTGCGGGTCAGGGGTGGCACGTGGAGAAGAAAAGAGATAAGTTCCTAATAGAGGAACTCCCGTCCCCTACACACTTTCACAAGCTCATAAATAAGCAAAACTGTTAAGGTATGTGAACGGAACGCTGAAGAAAGGACACCAGCAGCGGTACGACGGAACAGAGACGATCAAAGGAGACAAATTAATCACAGAGCAATGGAAGGAAGAAAGCATGGTTTGTTCGACATAGACCAAACAAAGGGGGTAGAACAACAATGTCGAGGGCGTACATGGTCACAGGCGGCTGATGGCCGCGAGTCCTCGGAAGGTGGGGTTAGAGAAGACCGGAACAGAAGCCTCCCGGCCGTACCCACTCCCCTAGATCCGAGAAATATACCCTCATGTCAGCAGGGTAACATCAATCAGACCAGTTATGCTCCCAAACAGCTGGTGGATTACCATCGAGCAATTCAGTTCACATGGCAGTGGAAAGCCGCGACAGAGAAACACGTGGGAGTACCGGATTACGGAGAACCCCGGCAACGCTCACCTTTCATTTCTCGTTGCAGAGGTCCAGCGACTGCGGCGGTGTCGGCTCACGTGGAGGCCGGCGTTCCTTTCAATTGCGCAGGCTTGGCGGACCAGGCATGGAGGCAACCTTTGTTACGAGAGAAAGGGGGCGGAGCTTATGGGAACTTTCATAGACTACCTGAACAACACATCCCTGATTGGTTCACAACCCTCCAGCCTCTATATGAAGGTGGAGACAAATGACGGACTGTGTGTGTCTTCTACATTCCCTTGCAGGAACCCAAGAGAGAAGGAGCACCCGAGACGCTGTGGGCTTATGAGAACTAGCTACACCTTTGTGAAGCCTCATCCTTACTACCGAAGGAAGAAGTAATCTTTATTAAGAGCCTTTTAAGATGAAGCAGTTATCCCTGCATCCTGAATAAAGGGGTTTTTTTGGTTCAACAATCCTTGCTGCCAGGCCTCTCATTTACAAGGTAAATTTTTGAAACACTCTATATATATATATATATATATAGAACTAACAGTACTAGTTCATTTGTATAGTTGGCATATAAGCATTTTTATGGTCTTCAATGATAAATCTCAACACATTAAGTGAAGGTATTTCTTCAAAAGTCTTTATTATTCAAAAGTTCATAGTTGGCCCAACACGTTTCAAGGAAAAACAGCTCTTTAGGGGTATATTCAACAGATAATCTCACATCTAATGGAAACATTTCAGAAAAAACATTCAATTACTTATATTGCAGAGTACTTCTGAATTCTGCTTTATCTAATATCTATAACAACCATATGTTTCTTACAAAGTAAGGCAGTCAATTCTTGTATGTACCATAAAAAACAATTGTTATGCACATTCATATTTGAAACCATAATGTTGTTACTGAGTATTTTAGGTACATAATCCATTTCGAATTTGAAGTCCACAATATATTATCTAGAATGATAGAGAAGTCAATGTGTCTCTAATGCTGATACACATTGTAAATGGGGAGTATCATCCCAATCCGAAAATAAAAGACAATCTCTGTTGTATGGCAAGATTCCAGTTTGAATCTAAAAACTCTAGCCTTTAGTAGTTAACTTCCAAGGGAAAATCTAACTTGGAAAAAATCGTAAAATCAAACTCTTACCCTTAGGATTGGTCCAGAAGTGGCCAAAGCGTAGGAAGATGGTCATTAGGGAAGAACAGGTTGGCATGTGTCCGCGTGTTCACATGCGTTCCGTGTCCTAGGGATAGTAAAGTAAAGAAAGTCCGCAAATAGTAAGGTAAGTCGATGAATGTAAATAGAAGTAGTGGATGGGGCAAAGGTGGGAATAAGCTTACCTCTTGGGTCAGGATTCCAGAGAAAGGAAGATCAGCTTGTATCAGTTCCCATCAGTGTGAGTGGTGTCAGTTAAGATGGCCGTATATATAGGGGCGCCTATTAGTGATGTCACTACGTTGTGGCGTAATGTGACGTCACAGATGTAAACAGTTTTTTTCTTTTTGTTCCGCTGTGGGTAAGCGTCACTTTAAATGTTTCTTCAGATTACCACATGTTCTGGTTCAGTATGGCATTGTGTTTTGGATATTAAAAAGAGGTGTATTGTGTCCTCCGAAAAATGAAAATAAATATAAAAAGAGTAACGATTCGTGTGAACGGAAGACGAGTGGCAAAGTGCCTGTCTCCGAATAGTATCTCGTGATTTGTTGGGACTGATGGCTGTTGTCCGCGGCTGTCAAAGAGCCCAAGTATTTAAAAAGGTCCAAAACAATATAATGGTGTCCACTTATTAATATTCGTACCGATATTCAAGGTTGAGCTTGTTGGGTACCCGCATGTTTAGAAAAGTACTGGCATTTAAGGATCAATTAAAGGACCTTATGGATATAGACTGGAAAGAGTCCAGAATCGGCCTATCCCGTTTGGTGGAAAATATCTGTTGTGTGGTGGAGGACGGATTATAAGTATGGATTGGCTATCCGTGTCTGTTAGGTACATGGTCAGTATATTATCAAACTTACTTTCGCTGCGATCCTATCGCCCTGTAGGAGACTTACATTCTATAGAGGTATTGTCCTCTTGTGCATGTTGCAACATGTAATTCACAGAGAAAGACCTTGTCATCAAGACTTACATTCTATCAGGTTTCTTTGGCCTTCTTGTGCTTTTTGTTCCATGCTTTTTCTGGTTTAGAACACGTAAAAATAACTGTTAATGACAAACTGTCACAGAGACTTACAATCTGAGTGGTCCAAAGCATCAGGATTTCTGAAAATCCGACTAACCAAGTGCAGTTTAATGAGAAACTTTTTAGTTATAATCATGGCTATTTCTGGGGTTTGTGTAATGTGTATGCAACGTGGGTGAATCAGTAATGGGTGGACTATAACGAAGGTTGCCTTAGACTTTTACAAGACCAACAAACATACCTTACTTTGGATAATGATCCCATTATGTCCATCAGCACTATGATCAAGGAAACCATTGATAAAGCCTATGACGCAGACTGGATAACAGAACATACAAGAGACTTTATCAAAAGATTTCCGATTACACTGGTGTTCTATGCACTTCAAAAAGGGCACAAAAAAGCTCATAAACCCACCCTTTCGACCAATAGTAGTGGACATGGAAAGCATCTTTCATCCACTTGCAATCTATCTTGATAAAGCTCTCCGGCCGATTGTACAGAAAACCTCAACTTACCTAAAAGACACGGCACACTTTCTACGATTACTTAGAGAGATTCAGACAGATGAAGCACATGTGATACTGTTCACACTAGACGAAAACAGCTAATGTACATCAATACCCCACCAAGCAGGTATAGAAGGCTTGGAATGGTTTCTACTCAGACAGAATGAAACGCTCATACACAGTTTTTGCAATAGCACTAGAGGGCCAAAAAACCCTGAAAGAATGTCTTGACGACAAGGTTTTTCTCTGTGAATTACATGTTGCAACATGCACAAGAAGACAATACCTCTAGAATGTAAGTCTCCTACAGGGTGATAGGATCAAAGCGAAAGTAAGTTTGATAATATACTGACCATGTACCTAACAGACAAGGATAGCCAATTGATACGTATTATCCTTCTTCCACCTCACAGATATTTTCGACCAAACGGGATGGGCCGATTCTGGACTCTTTCCAGTCTATATCCATAAAGGTCCTTTAATTCATCCTCAAATGCCGGTCCTTTTCTAAAAATGCGGGTACCCAACAAGCTCAACCTTGAATATCGGTACTAATCTTAATATGTGGACACCATTATATTGTTTTGGACCTTTTTAAATACTTAGGCTCTTTTTGACAGCCGCGGACAACAGCCACCAGTCCCAACAAATCACGAGATACTATTCGGAGACGGGCACTTTGCCACTCGTCTTCCGTTCACACGAATCGTTACTCTTTATATTTATTTTCATTTTTCGGAGGACACAATACATCGCTTTTAAATATCCAAAACACAATGCCATACTGAAACAGAACATATGGTAATCTGAAGAAACATTTAAAGTGACGCTTACGCACAGCGGAACACAAAGAAAAAAACTATGTTTACATCTGCGACGTCACATTATGCCACAACGTAGTGATGTCACTAATAGGCGCCGCTATATATACGGCCATCTTAACTGACACCACTCACACTGACGGGAACTGATACAAGCTGATCTTCCCTTCTCTGGAATCCTGACCCAAGAGGTAAGCTTATTCCCACCTCTGCCCCATCCACTACTTCTATTTACATTCATCGACTTACCTTACTATTTGCAGACTTTCTTTACTTTACTATCCCTAGGACACGGAACGCATGCGAACACGCGGACACATGCCAACCTGTTGTTCTTCTCTTATGACTATCTTCCTACGCTTTGGCCACTTCTGGACCAATCCTAAGGGTAAGAGTTTGATCTTACGATTTTTTCCAAGTTAGATTTTCCCTTGGAAGTTAACTACTAAAGGCTTGAATTTTTAGATTCAAACTGGGATTTTGCCATACAACAGAGATTATGTCTTATTTTCGGATTGGGATGATACTCACCATTTACAATGTGTATCAGCATTAGAGACACATTGACTGACTTAAATTATGAATATTGTTTACCCACCTGTTCTGAATTTACGGCCCTCTTTCATTCTAGATAATATATTGTGGACTTCAAATTCGAAATAGATTATGTACCTAAAATACTCAGTAACAACATTATGGTTTAAAATGTGAATGTACATAATTGTTTTTTATGGTACATACAAGAATTGACTTTCTTACTTTGTAAGAAACATATGATTGTTATAGATATTAGATCAAGCAGAATTCAGAAGTACTCTGCAATATAAGTAATTGAATGTTTTTTCTGAAAGGTTTCCATTAGATGTGAGATTATCGGTTGAATATACCCCTGAAGAAGAGCTGTTTTTCTCGAACCGCGTTGGGCCAACTATGAACTTTTGAATGATAAAAAGACTTTTGAAGAAATACCTTCACTTAATGTGTTGATATTTATCATTGAAGACCATAAAAATGCTTATATGCCAACTATACAAATGAACTAGTACTGTTAGTTCTATATATATAGAACTATTCAGAGTGTGTTTCAACAAATGACGTCAACAGTTTTGCTCATTTATGAGCTTGTGAAAGTGTGCAGGGGACGGGAGTTCCTCTATTAGGAACTTATCTCTTTTCATGTATATTTTACAACCCATTTGCCAGGGTTGACCGTTATCTCCGCTGCACCTTAAGATCAGTAAAAGCATTGTGTTGCTACCCAACATTTTCAGAAATTAAGGAATTGTACAAAATAGGAGTGCAAGGTGAACACATCAGGTGGAGAAGAAGTAAGGCTGGTGGAGCAGATACTATGGGATAGCTCCTCAGTGTTGTTGTGGACTGGTGATGCGAGTGAGGGGTTATGTGCAGAGGTGGCCGGTGGGTATCAGTAAAGGTATCTGAGTTATAGGGCGAGATAGTAGGAGGGGATGACACGTAAGCAGAGTAGATAATGGCACGCTCTCTACGTTGGCAAATTGACAATAAGTTACAATAATGCAAGGTTATGCATGAAATAACAATAGGGCCCTAGATTGCACTATTACAGGCTAGCAACGTACATATACATGATGCCAGCATTTAGTGTAATATTTGACAGAGTGGTCGTATGTAGACACGGTGGGGCACAACAGTATGCAATAGGCATATAGCAACAGTGAATCGGGTCTGCTTTTTCTTAGGCTTTTGTCAACACGTTGACTGAGGCTAAATGGCAGTGGTATAGCATGTATGCATATACTGGGTGGGAAGACAGAACGGACAATGGATTTATGGAAGCTACAGGCAATGGTACTTACAGATATTAGAGTTTTTGGTTTGATAGCATACCATCCGTCGCCACGTCCGACACGGACAGGCACAGACAGGCCTGGCCCTTACAGCTAGACCCTTGATGCTTAGGCCTGTTTCCGGCTAGCGCCTTCCGGTAGTGTGGGTAGCTGGATATTCAGGTGTGCAGCCAACCGGATGCACGTATACCGGCGTGTGTTGTATTATGGTTGCTTAGCAACCACACAGCGAGGAGGAGGCAGCCATTTTCAGCAGCGCCATGCTCGATTTGGGCAGATTTCTCTGTGAGGAAAAGATGAAGCAGGATTGTGTGGGTTGCCGGAGCATATGATTCAGCACTGGGTCAGTGCTTTCTTTTAGATGGCAGCGATGGGGCTCCTAAAGCGGGTCCATCTTGTGTCTTATCTCCTGGGAACGGGGGCTTCTGCCCTCTGCTTGGTTGTGGGGGGAACAGGGGATCCTGCCCTGCGCTCGTGGCAACGAAGGTGGAAAAGTGATTTTACTAAAGACATCGTTTTGACTGGGGAAATGGGTGAGAAGGATGAACCGATAAATGAAATGCCTAAGGCGAAACGACCCCCCCAATAAAAGGGTGATTGTAGCCAGAGGGAAACAGACAAGAGCTAAACAGGGCTTCTGTAAAAATCGGCTCCTATCTAGTAGAACTGCCCATAGCTCATTGTTTCGCTCTGGCCTGTCTCCTGTTGTAGAACTTGAATCCTCGAATTTGGCCTCACCACTGGAAGTTAAAAGAGTGGACTCTATGAACCAAACAGACTAAGTGGGAAGCTGGCTATTAATCCATTTAAGGTGGATTAGAACCACCTTCCTTTAAGAGTATGGCTGTACTATCCCCACCATTAATCCCTACTATTGTTGGGAGGGAAGTATACCCCCCTCAGGGAATTATTGAACGTATTGAGTCTGTCTGGGGACCCTGTAAGGGGGCCTCCAACTCGGCTGAAGCCCAGTACAATCATGGGATAGGTAGATCCACTACTTTAGCCCAAAGAGTGGAGTCTGAGGGGTACCTCATGTATTTGGTTTTGCTGGTGCACGCAAGGATGGGGCACCCAAAGAGTGAGGGATGTGGAGGGGGGTAAATTAAGGTTTTTGGAGGTTGAGGCAGATATACCAGAGGCAGTAACACATCCCCGAATCTCAGCTGGGGTAAGGGATATCCTACGACTCTCACCCCTCCGAATACGTCCCCATGCCCCAAAAGGCAAACAGGGGCAGATCGGATAGAATACATACTAAAAGGGGCCGATCAGGTATGGGGCCTTACCCTGATGAGAATAAAAGCATGCCATACCGAATCCAGATCAGTAGTTACTTGGATCCGACCATTAATATATGTTTGAATCGTGCTAACAGTCTGACCATCTTTTCAGAAATTCCCCTACGTGCCTTGGTGGTATCTAATGACACCCAAAGAGTCTCATTCCCAGTGAAGAGCCAACTGGGTATTAGCATCATTGACTTGGCCTCTCTTCTGGTGGGGGAACGTATTCTTACCCAGAGCGAGGCCCTTTCTGTGATTGGGATTGATGTCCAGAGGGCAGAGGAGGAGAAGAGGGAAACTGTTCACCACGCCATAAAACCTATTCCATGTATCCCTGGTAAATTGGGGCTACCAAATAATGTGGAAATGAAAGATGTAAATTGGGCAACGATAATCTCCTCCATGTGGCAAAAATTGGTACTGTGATCAGAGTATTACTGCGACAGCTGCCCGGGAGGAGATCCAATTTACGGTAAAATCCTGGAACATCCGAGGTAATTTGCATCTTTTTACTAATCAGACGTGTGGACAATTTAAGATCGGCTAACTGCGTTTGTCTCCAGGAGACTTGGCTTACCTCTGCCCCTAATCTAGATGGCTTTACGGTTTTTGTGCAACTAGGGAAAGAAAGTATTGGTGGTAGACCCTCAAGGGGATTGCTGACTGCAATTGACAACTCATCGAGCTTAAGTGGGGATACAGTAGAAAACCTCCCCCATTTGGGGCACTGGGAATCAAACTTTTCTCCTGTGATGACAAGGTTAAGCTTCTGATTATTAATATATACTGGCATAAGGGGATTGCATCTTTAGATGACTTCCTAAGTACGATAGGTGATACCATCGATATCTGGAGTAAGAACAATTTGAATGGGAGAGTTATGGTGCTAGATGACCTCAATGCTGACTGTGACCCACAGGATCCTCTATGGAACTTGAAGGGCCTAACTGGTGGGGACTCAGCTAAAAGATCCCGGAGCAGCAAGTGGAAGGTAGGGCTTGGGGGTCGTGGTCTTCAACCACTAGTGGGAAAAGTTTCCAACCAAATTATCCCATCAGCCTGGCATACGTCGCATAGAGGCCCAACTTCCTCCTTGATCGACTACATCTATGTTGACTCTTTTCTTATGAACCACTGCCAGTCTTTTGAGGTGTTGAAAACTGATTGGAGTGACCACTCTATTTTGACAGCCTCATTTAATTTGTTGCTAAACACCAGGGAATTTTTGACTCAACCACGAGTAACAGCCAATGCGGCTGGGAATGCTGTCAAATGGACTAATCGGAATGTCCTTTTGCTGAATGCAAGGGTAAGGAATGCACTTGACCAGTCTTCCTATGACTGGAAGATTAGATGTTTTAATACTAATGAGTTCCAAAAACTTGTTGGGGGGGTGGGGGGGGAGTGCAGGGGGGAGGGAATAGTGACAGGCATTAGGGTAGGTGAGGGGAGTAGATGTAAACAACTATCTAGACATACACATGGCTTAAGCAGTGAATCAGCTGAAGCAAAAAGAGCTATGAGAAGGGAAATCCGTAGGATAAGGTCCAATAACCCTTAACAGGCTACTTGTAATGAATTAATTAGAAAGGCAAGACAGTCTATAGGAATCTCTGTAAATCTCACAAACATAACATCATCCAGCAAGATGCTGAATTTATGCTTGGCACCTTGATTAAAGCTGATGTCAGCGCGTGTTGGTATCTTATTAATGGGCAAGACCCTAACTATGCCGTAACTCAGCTTAATTCATTTTCAGAACGAGATTGGGTGAAATACTATAAAGACAGATTTGGGCTCCTGATGAACAATAGCACGACTGTAATCTCAATGAAGGGAAAGGATACTTGGGATCCCCATTTAGACTGGGCTTGTATCTATGGCCTAATAACCAGATGTAAATCCTATCGGGCACCCCCATCAGCCTCGTCAGAACCACGTTGAGTTCCCACGCCAAGGCAGGAGTCTTCACTGACGGGAAAGATCAAAAATGTCCTTTGAGAAATTCCTTGACGAGTCGGTGGGACCAAAGCGACTATCTTCCTGGAGACCTGGTGTAGCGGGAGATAACCGCCAGATGTAATGTGACAGATGTGCACCAGTCCGGCCCTGGCCAAGGATAGCAAGTATGGAAGGATCTGCGGGGCTGTGACCCTGAGAGGGATAATCTTATGAGATCGGCATCACATAGCGAAGCGCTTCCACTGGTGACCGTAGCACTTGAAAGTCGATGATGCCCTGGCCTTGGAGAGGACCTCCCTGCAGTCTGCAGGCAACTCGTATCCTCCAGACTCTAGGGCTGCAGGAGCCAAGACCTCAGGTTCAGCGATCCTGGGTCGTGATGAAGGATTGTGCCTCCTTCACTGGCAGCTTGAACAGAGGTGCTGCCGACAGGCTGAGAAGGTCCAAATACCAAATCTACCACGGCGATGCCGGTGCGATGAGTATCATCTTGCATTGCCAGCGTCTGGGTGTGTTGATGACTCGTAGCAGGATAGGGAACGGAGGAAACTCGTACAGAAACAGGCCTTCCCACGGGAAGAAGAACACGTGACCCAGGCTCCTCGGCAGGTGGAATCTGCTGGCAAACTTCTGGCACTGAGTTCACTTCCGTCACTAACAGATCTATCTGGGGCCAGTCTCATTTGACGAATAGGCGATCCACCAGATCCTGACGAAGCTCCCACTTGCAATGGTGTTCTTGACTCCTGCCAGGTGGAGAGGGATGAGGAAAATCCCTTGTCCGACGACCCAGCGCCACAAGTCCTGCGCATCCTTGTAGAGCGCCGGAGATAGAGCGCCCACTGCTTCCAGGTGTAGAACATGATGGTGGTGTCCGTGAAGATACTCACCACTTTGCCTTTCAGAGATGGAAGGAACAACTTGAGGGCCCAGAACACTGCCCGTAGTTCCAGGATGTTGTTATGAAGGTCCTTCTCCTCCTGCAGTAACAGGCCTCTGGCGTGTAGCCGTCCGGTGTACACTCCCCATCCTTCCATTGAGGCGTTCGTGTTGACCGTCTCCTGGTATGGGGGGTTCTGAAATCCTGTGCCGTGGGTGATTTTGAGAGGATAGTGTCCGTGAAGCTCCCGGACACCGGTATCCAGCGACCGTCCAGGAATTCCTGAAGGGGTGCATTTGCTGCCTGCCGAGACAGATGAGGTAGAAGCAGGACGACATCATGCCCAGTAACGACTTCATGGCCTGCACTGTAGCTGTCTTCGGCGACCGTCGTTGCACCTTTCCGTGAATGGCTGCTACCCTCTCCTCCAAGGGCGACGCCAGGCAAGACACCGTTACGAGTCTGGGGCCTAGGAATAGCACATTCTGTGATGGCTTTAAGCAGGACCTTGGATAGTTGATGGAGAATCCCAGATCCGTCAGTAGTTGGACAGTCTCCATGTGTGTCAGCCAGTCGTCCAGGTACGGGTATACGTGTATGCCCTGTAGAAGCAGATGGGCCGCCACTGGTACCAGGCATTTCGTGAACATTCTGGGGGCCGACTTCAAACCGAAATGTAGAGCCTTGAACTGGTAGTGCTGCCTCTGCATCACGAAGCGTAGAAATGTTAGATGCTGCTTGTGAATGGGGACGTGGAAGTCGGCGTCCTCCAGGTCCGACGACATCAAGAAGTCTCTTTTTTCCAGTTGGCCGAGCACATGTTGCAACGCGACTATCCTGCAAGTCTGGGACTTCAGGTATTTGTTCAGACGCCGTAGGTCTAGGATGGTCTCCAGCCCCCCCACCCTCAACCCCCCCCACGTCTTCTTTCTGACCAGAAATTATGTGGAATAGACTTCAGAGCCCCAGAGCCGTTGGGGCACTAGCTCCATCACCCCTTTTCGCAGCATGGCCCCAAACCTCTTCCAGGAGCTGAGAGATGTGCTGCTCCTGACTGGTAATGGGAGGGATCCGCGGACACCAGCGTTGAAACTCCAGGGTGTGTCCTTGGGCAAGAGCGTCCACCAACCATCTGTTGGTGGTGAGCTATTTCCACTCGCTGATGAAATTCGTCAGCCAGCCTCCCACCGGGGTGCACAAGTGGGGGCCTGATGTCCCAGTCAATTCAGGCTTGCTTCGGCGCCGGCGTCCTGGGGATGACGTGGACACTGTCCTCCATTACAGCAGGCCAGGGAATGGCTTCGGTAGGCTTCCTGAGTTGTGGATCTGGAAGGCTGACGTACGATGTGGAGAAACCTTTTGAAGACGTGCTTGACTTTTCCCCTGGAGGAGCAAAAAGAAGAGCGATGCTGCTGGAGTGCGCCCAGGGAATGGGCTGTCTCTGTATCCGCCTTGATGGCCTGGACGGACTCGTCAACCACTTTCCCCAAATAGATTCTATCCTTCGAAGGGCATGTCGAGCACCTTCACTTGGACCTCCTGACGGAAATTCATGGTCTTCATCCAGTCTTGGCGACAAAGGCAGACATTGTTCCCCATTTGCCAGAACCCAGTGTCAGCGATGTCCAACGCCACTGTGATCGCGTGATCAGATGCTACCTCCCCTTCCTGGAAGAGAGCGATTGTCTCCATCTTTTTATCGCCGGGGAGTTACTCAAGAATAGGCCCCAGCTTGTACCACAACTCCCCGTCATACCTAGCTAGGATCGCCAGTGTGTTGGCCGCCTTGATAGTGGACGCTACGTTGTAGATCACCTTCTTCCCCTTGGTGTCCATGCTCTTCCCGTTGCTGTCCGTAGGGATCGAAGAGGACGAAGACATGTTGGCCAACTGTTTCCTTGCGGCCGCCGATACCACAGAATCCAGCAATGGCTGCAACCTCTGGCACCTGGGTGCAGAGTCCGGCACCCGATATTTCCTCTCCATCTGATCCCGTTTGGCTGGAGCCATGCAAGGGTTCTTCATGAGGGCCAGGCCCTCTTCCCAAATGTCGTCCATAAGGGGCAATGCCATGATAGTCTTCCTCTTGGCCGCTCGCCTATGGTACAAAAAGCACTCCTGGGTTTCCTTGGGCACTAGCTGGAATAGTTTGGATGCTGTGGGGATAATTTAGTGGAACGATCCCACCTCATCCGGTGGGGACACCCTATGTGGAGCATCCAAATGCAGAAATGTGCTGCCGGCTGCGACTATATCCTTGTCATCCGTCGTGGCCTTATCCGCCCCCGTGTCTGGGACTGCTGGGAGAGAAGGGACCCGACGTGGAGCCATAGGTTGAAATGGGGGCGTTGGATGATGCTTCCTCTTCTTCGCTGGAGGCTGATCAGGGACCTGGGGGACCACAGGTGCTGGAGCCAAAGGCATCCTCATCTGGATCTCTTACACCAAGGTGTGCAGGGTCGATGGAATATCCAAGGAAATGTCCCTCGGCTGAGATGGCAGAACAAGAAAACAAGGCCCTGCGCCATACTCCACTTCAACATCCTTGTGGACCATGTGCAAGGACTCCTGGTCTTTGTCATCCGTGAACTAGACCTCTATGGCTTGGGCAACCACCTGGGAGGGCGGTTTCGGCTCCTTGACGCCTCGTCCCCTCCCCCTTTTACTCCGGAGGGTCTTGAACCAGGGCTTTGAGCCGGTTTCCCTCCCTTATGGCATGCCAGCAGACTTTGCAGTCACTGCAGAAGTGTTGCACCTTGAGGGTAGGAACACCTGAGCTATGGGGGCTACCTTCTCAGGTTCAGCGCCCTTCGCTGTCGTGGCAGTAGCAGTCATCGACTGTCTCTGACAAGGTCTTAGCCTGTGCTGGTTGAGCCTGCTTCTCCTCCTTCCGAGGCTTCTCGGATTTATCACACAGTTTAGCCAGGGTAAATGACTTCCTCTTCGAAGAGGACCTCGAATGCCATCTGGCAATGGAGGCGGAAGGTGATGTTGATTGCGCCCTATCCAGACATGTACAAAGCGCCTCATGACAGACAAATGTGTCAGGCACCATGGCCTCTCCCTACAGGGAGTGCCATACACCACCAAAAATAGTATCCACCCCAGGAGTCCAAGTACTCTCACAAGCATGCCAGGTCAAATAAGGCTGGACAGACACCTTCCACAAAAGTAGACCTAGGACTGCTGCCACCAGCACCACAAACCCATGGAACACAGCCTAGCCGTCAAACCAAGACAATAACACACATGCACTCTATCAGTCATAATAATGTTAATGGCGCGGTGGCAATTCGCCCGCCCCAGCCTCTGTAGCCACCCGACTACCCAGTGAACTGTGCACAAGACAGCACTAACACCTACATATGTAGATGGACCCAGGTCACTGACCATTCCTTGCGTTTCCTGCATGTACCTACACTTCATTTTCCTCTGCCCATTTTACAGGCAAATTAGGGCATTGTACTTGAAACCTATGTTATTAACAGTACAAAATTATAAGGGGTTACCTGTTAAACCCTCTGGTTCATCAGGTAAAATCTATGTGAAGTATAAAGGGGTTCGAACCAGAGTAAGTAGGATGACAAGGAAATCAATCTATTGCTTACTTCTAAAAAAACATTTTATTTTTATAATACAAAAAAATCTATATGAATTTAAAACAAGTCATCATGTTTAAACAGTTCATCATACTCAATAACATTATTATATAATGTACATTATATGCAGAGGTGAGTGAAGGTGGAAACAACCAATTCATAGTGTTGTGTTACACATTTATGGTGTTAAATAATTTGGACGACAAGAAGTATAGGTAGTTTTTAAATATAGTGTCTCTATGTTTTTTATTAGGTGAAAGAAACCCATATCAGTCTGAGGCAAAGAGTCAACGAGTTCTTTGTAAATTTCCTGAAGAAGGTCGAGAACGAGGGGGGTGAGTGTACAAACCCCATAAAGACTGAAACATATGTCAACGATTATAGAACTGTTCTAAAAAAAACACGAACAGATAAAGACCTGTATTGACATTGGGTTTTGAAATCCTGAAAAATCATTGTGATATTGGTATATGAGTTATAATACCAAAGTAATAAGAAAGGAGCTTTTGTTGCCATTATACACAATAGGGATGAATGAATGACTGAAAGAGAAGTGCGTGGATGAGTTTGTTTTTGGTTAGAAGTTGACTAATAATGTTATCGAGTATGATGAATTGTTTAAACATGATGAATTGTTTTAAATTCGTATAGATTTTTTGTATTATAAAAATAAAATGTTTTTTTTAGAAGTAATCAATAGATTGATTTCCTTGTCATCCTACTTACTCCGGTTCGAACCCTTTTAGACTTCACCTATTTTATTAAGACATGGGGTCAGACACCTTTCAGAATGGCTACTTCTATGTAAAACCAACCTCTGACATTAATTGTCTTTGCCGTCACCAAATGTATGCATCTAGCTTGGCTGCAAAGAAAGAAACTGGGTCCGTCATTCCCTGATACAGGGACAGACGGAGTACCTCAATTTGGGCATGATGAATCATTTATTCACAAGGGATTATTACTTTTCAAAGTAAATAAAATAAAAATCAGATGTAGATGATAGTCTAAGTTCCACATCGATACTGGAATTTAGTAACGC
The DNA here is from genome assembly GCF_040938575.1 of Ambystoma mexicanum. NCBI lineage: Eukaryota > Metazoa > Chordata > Amphibia > Caudata > Ambystomatidae > Ambystoma > Ambystoma mexicanum. The sequence goes on from NC_090931.1 coordinate 871,307,605, forward strand.
TATTGTCCGTTGGGGGAGAGTGCAGTGGGATTACACAGAATGCACAGAGGCACTTTATTGTAATTTTTTACCTTATTTGATTTAGCTTGATACACATTGTACTAATTGTTTATCACTAATCATGATCCCTCATGACTTATCAACGTGAACATGTTTTAAACATTTTTAATCATTTATTGGCTTGTACTTGTTCCCTCTTTCTTCAATGTAAATGTTTAATAGTACATTCAGAAATCTAAGAAGCATTTAGCTACCCCAGTATACATGGCAAGTGAGGCTAGGTCATTCCTCTCACTACAGGCACAAAAGGCAGCCAGGGTGAAGGTACTCTGCATGCCATGCCCATCACTGCAGCAGAAGACAACGCCAACCCGAGCACCTCGTCTGCCACCCATGCACTCCATATGTCAGGCAGCAGCCACAAAAGCAAGAACAAAAGTGTACCCGGAAGAATCTGCCATCTCTACCGTCACTCACACCACCATATGAACATGTGCACTGCCCACCACCACCAAGCTGCCTGCCCCCCACATCAGCTACTGCACCCATAAGCACCTTAGCTGGCAATAAGGCAACTGCCTTGCCAGTTGTACCATCCCTCTCGACAACTTACAGCAATGAGCCTGCCGCACATCAAGAAGGGTACCTCTGGCAACCACTACCACCAGTCAGCCTGAATCAGTCTCCAGCATGGGCTCTTTATCACCCATCAGTAATGGGGCTAGAGTTGTCCTTACCTCGTCCAACCACCCTGTCACAGGTGACATGCAGTCACTTACAGAACATGAGGAAGATTCGGATGGTGGCAATGCAGCAATGTTCCACACGGCACCTCTTTGCAACCTAATACCCTGCGCAGTGATGCCTTACCTGCTATCTGGCATAGGATCACAAGAATGGAGCAGCAGCAGGAGATGGAACAGCTCGCAAAGCTCCAGCTGCAGCACATATAGTCAATACCACATGTCGTGCATGGAGCCTCGAGGAGAATAGCCAGGGAAATGGCACATCAGTGCCATCATCTAGCTGCGAAAAAAACAGTAGTGGGGCAGAGTTCGGGAGCTTACTAAGGCACTGCAGATGGCCAGTAGAATATACTGAAGGTACTTCTCATCACAATGTAACAAACGCCTGGCCTGGAGCCAGTCAGCTCTGCTTCAGGTACCGCCGCAGGGGCCCCTTAAGGTCATTGCACACTGCAACTCGTATAGAAAAAAGGTACCTTTTGATGAAGATCAACGCCATAAAAATAATTGCCAGATAAGATTGGGGACTGAAGGAAGTGGGTGGGCATTGGTGTTGGTTTGTATACATATTAAATTAAGTCTTGAACAGATGCAAGGACAGTCATTTCTGAGTGGGTGTGCCGATGTACAATTGTGTCAGGTATATGTAATCAAATTTCCTTAAAAGAAATTGTCACTTTGACACACTAGACAACCACCCCTCTCTTCTTCATGGTCACTGTGTGGCAGCAAGTGGTTCCTGGTGTGCCATCTTCTGGGGGAGCCATGTCAGCATCTGGGTTCAGGGGGACCCGTCGCCTGATGCACATGTTGTTCAGCATGGCAGTCACTAGAACTGCTTACCTGCCTCTGCTGGCGCCTGTCTAATGCGGAACACAGAACCGTCCCTTCAGTAGGCCAAAGGCACGCTTTATGCTATGCCTGGTCCTTATTTGAGCCTCACTGAAGGCCTCCTCATCTGCTGTACGTGGGTTCCGAACATGTGTCATCAGCCATGGGACCCAACTATATTGTGATGAATCTATATCATTTATCCCTTCTCACCGGCTGGCGGGTGAGCAACCCCCTTTCAGGATAGAGAGGTGAGCTAGCTAATCCAGACTCTCCATAAGGGTCTGGGCAAGTGGAACCTCACTCAGAATGACTCCCCTTGTGGGGACAAGGACTCCCATTCCGATAAGGATCTCCCATATCCAGAGAATATTATCTGCCTACAAGGGAATTGGATAAACTGTTACTTCAGTTTTGAATACTTTTGTTCCGAATCCACCACGTAGTGAGAGTTCCTCAATCTTTGGTTTCAGGTGATGTCGGATCTCGCCTGAACTCCATAGTAAAAGAGGGCAGACATATCGCTTTTGTTTTGGATAAGGTACAAAAACCAAAAAGAAACTGAATTGGAGAGGACCTTATGCAGGGAGGATCTCTGACACAAGTACGTCCTCAAGGGGTAGAGAGCCATGAAGCCAGTGGAAGCCTGAGAGCAAACAAACACTTGAGGAAAACACTGCAAACCTGGTGTAACGAGCAGTGTAGCAACCGCTGCAGGGACGAGTCAGAGACCAACCTGCTTGGTGGCGTGACCATAAGGAAGCAGTAGTAGGACCGGGGACCGCTAGACAACGCTGCAACCAGTCAAACCTGGAGGACCAAAACCTCACATCTGCAGACATGTGCAAAGCCTACAGAAGCAAACAGACGGCTAGAGCGAGTCAGTGATAGTCCAAGGAAGCAGAGAAGAGAGAATACAAAGTCGCCATATCCCAACGCCAACCCCCTGTGAACCAGCCTAGCACAAGAGACGGTATCTGGATGGTTCAGGAAAGGGGGCAGGGGTGCGGGGGGGAGGGAGGGAGGGACAGAATGAACAGTATGAAGCGATTTACAATACAGGTTTATGGGAACTTGAGAAATCCGATGTATCGGCTTTGGGAGAAGCGCAAACAAGAGTTACTGGAGGTAAAGATTGGAGACGGCCGAGAGCGCCCTATGAGATACTAAGAGACATTGAGAAAGCCCAGGAAAGTTGTACCATTTAAAGATTGAGGGGTGGCAGCGTTATATGAGACATATTGAGAAGAAAGCAGATGACGCGAATCGGAGAAACCCGAAGTATAGATCTTGTGGAGAGAACCAGAGAGCGGTCTGACGAAGATAGGAGGGGCCAACAGCGCCCTATAAGAGACACTGAGAGACAAGTTGATTAGAATGTGAAAGCTGCTTATGAAAGCCTGACAAAAGCTTAAGTACAAAGCTTGCGAGAAAGTATAAGAGCATTAACTATAGTGGTCCAAGAAGACGGGAGTAAACATTAAGGACAGTTGGAGTAACTGAAAACCCAGAATCTAAGCCATTGGAGAGGCCCTGAAGTTATGATATGATAGTTTATTTATATAGCACCTACACACAATGTGTTTCAAAGCGCTTCACGGCAAGGGAGGGAACAAGAGAAAATACAATGACATTCTTACAGGCCATGAACAGTAAGGATGTGAAATTAACTATCGTACTCGCCCCGACGACATTTCAGATAGTGCAAGAGCTAAAACACAGATGGGAAGGAAATGGGAAACCGACAGGCGACTACCGTACTAGGCGTGACGACATTTCTGGTAGAGCCGGAGATTAACAAGGGGTGAGGGAGGGGGAGGAGAAAGGAGGGAGAGGAACAAAACTAGCGACTATCGTACTATGCCTTACTACATTTCAGATAGTGCTGGGGGGGGCGGGAGCGCGCAGGGGGACAACTAAAGGGGAGGGGAAGAGACAACATTTTCTTTCTATCATACTAGGTCCCGGGACAATTCTGATAGAGTAAATGCATACAAAAAAGTAAAGGAGGAGAGAGGGAGAGAGGGAGAAGGGAGAACTGAGAGGAGAAAACAGAATAAAATAAGAAAAAATATATATATATATATCACTAAAAAAGCTTTGTTAAAGGGATGTTATAGTTAGGTTGCGCTACTAAAAACCTGTGAAATTCACTAAAAAAAACACTTTATAAACGTGACGTTATGGTTCGAAGTAAAACCGGAAAAACCCTGAATTTCGGCAGTTATGGTAGACTAAGCAACCGTAACTGCCTGCACCACTGTGCACTGCTAACACTAACACCCAGGACATCAAAGATGACATCACAAATGTCATTGATGACATCACATGTCTGGCTCACTTTTTTCCTTCGCTGATATATCTAGGGCAGTAATAGGCAGGAACTAAAAAGTCACTATACTTACAATAGTGCAAAGTACTATGGTGACAGCACAGATGACATTACATGTCTAGCTCCTTTTTTTCTTCACTGTCAGTCAGGAGTTTAAGAAGGTAAAAGTTCTATATTTGTAGTCCTTACCCTTCTCATATGTTCTTACAATACTTTCCTTAGGTTAAGGTTACATCATATCATACATATGCATAGAAGAAGAAGGAATCCAGAAACACAAGAATATTTTCTGTGCATGAAGTTAATTAGTTCACGTATGAACATTTTGTATTAAAACTGCAGTTTTTGGTGCATGCTTTACGTTCCCTGTATATGCTTATATTTGCATGCATTGTGCTCTCTATATGGTTTTGTGAGTAATAGTACAATTATGGATTAAGGGAAGCATACATAGATACTTATGTTTCACAGTTTGTAAATATTTGTAGCATTTATCAATGTAGTATGCAAGAGGGGAAGATTGCAAATATTGCCCCTCTGTAGTGCATGCTGCAGACAATGCCTACATTTCTTCATGAGTTTGTTCATGTACTGAAAGAACTCAGTAATGGAATTGTTTTTTTTCCAGCAATGTATTGCTTAATGAACTACGTGGCATATCTTAGTTCTTCAATCATCTCAATACTTCTGCCAATAATATAATTACAATCCCTTGTGGAGGCTCTGCATGAAAACTAAATGTACATGTGATGTCATCAATGACATTTGCAATGTCATCTTTGATGTCCTGGGTTTTAGTGTTAGCAGTGCACAGTGGTGCGGCCAGTTATGGTTGCTTAACCTACCTGGTCTAGACAAAGAGGACATGCTAAAAGAGAATTGTAATGGGTTAAGGCAATTTGTGGAGGACCACGTGAAAGGAAAAATCAGATATCACTGTCCCACCTGTACCCGTCCCCCTTCCCCATTTCCCAGTGAACTATCGCCAAACCCTCAAGAACAACAAACGTTTTGACGAAACTTCCATCCCTTCATCCCCTCGCAACCAGCCTGTGGAAATCCCTTAAGTCCCCTATATTTGTTTCAGTGTCTGCTTCCACCCTCTCTCTCTTAATTCCTGTATGTGTGTTTAATTAAAAAAGTGTTACGTTAGTTTTAGAGGAATTGTTTGGGTCTAATTTTTTTTTTTTTTTTTAAAGAGTTAAAATGTTTGAGGATAGCGCGCCTATTCGGCCTGTCCGTAATTAATGAAATATGCATGTTCTAAGGATAATACACCAACCCGCACCATCCGCAACCAAGGTGGAACAGTTCTTAGAGCACACCAGCTGTCCAAGATGTCCGTAAATCAACAGAAGAACCAGTTACTCTCTTACCTGGTAACGTTCTTTCGATGGGATGGTCAGACGACGTATTCCATATCTATGACAGTAATCACCACAGCTGTGCTGCTTCGGAAAATGTTCGGGGTCTGTGTCCTGCGTCGATGACGTCGATGCGCCGTCCTCGAGGACCTCCTCCGACGGGCGACGTCATCCGATGTGATAAGTAGGACGCACGACGCCCGTAGCCTCAGTTGTAGTTTTTTCCCAGAACGTGTGCCACCAGTCTTCTGCCAGTCTGACACACAAAGCCTTGCGGAAACGTAAGCTGCAATCGCATAAGAAAATCTGTAGCGGGGAAGGTAGCGAGGGAGCAATATGGAATACGTCGTCTGACCATCCCATCGAAAGAACGTTACCAGGTAAGAGATTAATTTGTTCTTCGAGGGGATTGGGTCCTCCGATGTATTCCATACCTATGACAGACTCCCAAAGCAGTACCAATGCAAGGAGGTGGGAAAAGAATTTAGAAAACAGAAATTTAGCATGCCCAATCAAATTGCGGAGTAAAGGACTGCCTTGCCAAAGGCCAGATCCTGCCCCCGGATGGAATCGAGGGAATAGTGACGTACAAAAGTATGTACCGAAGCCCAGGTGGCTGCATCACAGATGTTGCGAATAGGAACACCCCTCTGCAGGGCAGTAGAGGCAGCCATACCCCTGGTAGAATGGGCCCGTAAGCCGACTGGGGACTCCTTACCCGCCAAGCGGTAACACTAAGATAGCCCAAATAATCCAGCGAGACACTGTCTGTTTCGTCACAGCCTGTCTCAAACGCTTTCCAGCATAACCAATAAAGAGCCGATAGTCCACTCTGACCCGGGACATGCGTGAAATATAAAAGCTTAACGCTCTCCTAGGATCAAGCCTCTCCTCTTCCTTACCAGGATGTGGAGGCGGATAAAATGCCGGAAGAACACCCTTCTGGCCTAAATGAAATTCCAACACCACCTTCGGAAGAAAAGAAGGACGAACTCTAAGGACAACCCTGTCCTTGTGAAACACAGTGATGGGTGGTTTAACTTAAAGTGCCTGTAACTCACCCACTCTGCGAGCGGAAGTGACTGCAACTAAAAATACAGTTTTCAGAGTTAACAGTCTCAAAGGGCACGAATGCAAAGGCTCAAACGGAGCACCTATCAGAAACTTGATAACAAGGTTCAAATCCCAACTGGGCACCTGGAAAGGTGACGGAGGGAACACATTAGTGAGCCCTTTCAGAAACTGAGAAATTAAAGGAATTTTAAAATAGGAACACTCTTCAGACGAGCGCTTAAATATGGACAGCGCCGCCAGGTAACCTTTAATGGTAACCAATTGAAGGCCCCTGTGGGCCAAAGAAAGCAAAAAAGACAGAAGCATGGGAATTTCACATGCAAAAGGATCCACATTGTTAACCCTGCACCAGTCGCAGAACTTACTCCAACGGCAACGGTACAGGGACTTTGTTGCGGGCCTTCTGGCCGAAAGCAACACCTCCATCACGTCTTCAGGGAGGTCCCAATCCTTATACCTCAACCTTTCTGAAACCAAGCGTGAAGGTTGAGGGACCTGACCTCTGGATGGAGAACCAGACCCCCCTCCCGTGAGAGCAGATCGTCTCGGTAGGGAAGACGACGTGGAGGACAGATGGACAAGTCGAGAAGGTCCGGATACCACGTCCTCCAGGCCCATGCCGGAGCAATGAGGATCATCTAGGAACCGAACCTCCGTAGTACTTGCGGGATGACGGGGACTGGAGGAAATGCATACAGCAGTGGGAATGAACACTCCACCACGAATGTGTCTCCTAAGGCTCCGTTTGAAGGAAATTCTCGCGAGCAGAAGCTCTCGCACTTCCGGTTGACACTGGAGGCGAAGAGATCCACTTGAGGGGTCGCCCAAAGGGCGAAGATCTCCAGGAGAATCTCCTGAGCCAACTCCCACTCGTGAGAGATTGCGCTCTGCCTGCTCAGAGCGTCCACCGTCTCGTTTGTCTCCTGCCAGATGAACTGCCGAGATCAAAACTTCCTGCTGGATTGCCTAGAACCAGAGCGGCATCGCCTCCCTGCACAGAGGAAGTGACCCTGCACCCCCCCTTTTTGTTGAGGAAGTGCATGGCCACCGTATTGTCCGTCAGGATCAGAACATTCTCTCCTCGCACAGTCGGCAGAAAAACATTCAGGGCTATCCTGAGGGCCCTCAGCTCCAACAGATTGATATGGAGTCTGGACTCCAACGGAGACCAACGACCGCTGACTGTCAACTCGTTGGCATGAGCTCCCCATCCCATGAGGGATGCGTCCGTCACGATCGTCACCTCTGGCCAGGGCAGCCAAAATGGAGCCCCCCCTCATCAGCTTGCCTTTGTCGGCCCACCACAGAAGGTCCTGGGCGATCGAAGATGGCACATGAACAGGATCCGACATCCTGACTGAGACCACTGGAGCTTGAGTGCCCATTGCAGAGATCTCATCCGCAACCTGGCCTCTGGCACCAGAAGAAAGCAGGATGCCATGAGACCAAGCAGTCTCAAGAACTCCAACGCTGGGAGAGTCTGGGCAAGTTGAAACTTGTGCACCATCTGCTGAATGTGATGAGCCCTCTCACCTGGGGAGGAAAACACTGCCCCGGGGACGTGTCGAGCACTGCTCCGATGTACTGGAGCCTCTGAGTTGGTGTCAAATGGGACTTCTTTAAATTGAAGGAGAAGCCCAGCTTGTGGAGGTAGTGGCAGGTGACTGACAGATGATCCAAGACTTGCTCGGGAGAGCGCGCCCTGATCAACCAATCGTCCAGATAGGGGTAGACGTGAATCCCCCTCTTCCCTGAGGTGCGCTGCCACCACTACCATGAGCTTGGTGAAGACCCTCGGGCGGAGGTCAATCCGAGCGGCAGGACCCGAAACTGAAAGTGCGAGTCGCCAACTGCAAACCTCAGGTACTTCTTGTACTTTGGATGGATCGGCACATGAAAATAAGCGTCCTTGAGGTCGAGAGACACCAACCAGTCCTGAAGTTGAAGGGCCTGGAGGACGAGAGAGTAACCATCTTAAACTTCCCGAGGAGTTTGTTCAAACCGCGCAAATCCATGATGGGTCTCAAGCCCCAGTCTTTCTTGGAAATCAAAAAGTAAGGGGACTACCATCCCTTGTTCCTCTCCGCTACAGGCACCAGTTGTATGGTGCCTTTCTCCAGCAGGCATTGAATTTCCTGCGCAAGGAGCGGATCCGGACTCTTCAAAGAGATTCCCCGCTGGATTGTCTTGAGGCCTCTGCCGGAAAGGAAGACCGTAGCCGTGGGTTATGATCTCCAGAACCCACACATCTGAAGTAATGGCGCACCACTCTGCAAGATGCTGCGCCAACCTTCACCCAACCGGCAAACCATGGGACATGGCCTCATGACTGAGCTGCTGCGGCGTTGCCTGAGGGCAAAGAGGCAACAGCCCGAGCGGCCTTGGCACCTCGAGTATTGTTTTCCACCTCTGGCACTCCTATGGTGACCCCTTTGACTGGCAGCTCCTCTCGCTTTACCAAAGGATGAGTAAAAACAAAAGGAACGTCCCCACCATTCCTGTCCCCTAGCACGAAAAGGCGGAGGTTGACGAACTGCAGCGCCCACCGACTTCGCTGCAGCTTTGGAGGTCTGCAACCTTTCAAGGCTCTCGTCAGCCTTGCTGCCAAAAAGATCTTCCCCCGTCAAAGGGCATGTTGAGGAGCCGGGCCTGCACATCAGGAAAAAACCCCACGCAAACCAGCGTATTACGGTGATCACCTCCATGGACCGGCTGAGGAATCTGCCATGTCCAAACACGACTGAACGGCCTCACACATGGCATCCTTGCCATCCTGAACCATGGCTAGGAAACCATCCTGTTCATCCCCTTCGGGAATATGTTCAGCCGCTAAGGAAACACAGTTCCACAGAGTGTGCGTGAAACGTGACAAGGCACAAATGGAGTTGGCCGTCTGAAGCGCCATACCCCCTGCAGAAAACACTTTCTTCACCCAGCCGTCAAAACGCTTGTCGTCCCTATCAGGAGGGATGGTAGAGTAGGACGCCTGCTTTGCCGGGGCCGTAGCCGCCTGCACCACCAAACTCTCCGGAGTAGGGTGCTTGGACAAGTAGCAGGGGTCACTACTGGCTGGGCGCTATTTTCACGGTAAAGGCTTGCTCACTGCCGGGAGACTCTCCGGAGCAGTCCAAGCCGCAGCCACCCTTCTTTGCAGAGCCATATGGAATGGCAGTACCGGGTCAGTTGGTGGAACAATGTCGAGGATATCAGTAAGGTCATCCTGAACAAACTCCCCTGGGGGAGCAGACCATCCCAAGTACTCAGACACCCGTGACATAAGTCGCCGGTACGAAGAATCGGCATGAGTGCCAGTCTCAGGACTACAAAACTCCACCTTCGGAGATGTGTCCAGCCCATTAGCATCATGCAGGGACTGCCTCAGGTCCTCAAACTGGCCATGGCCCGAGAGAATCTCGTCAGGCACCGTGCCAGAGCCTTCATCCACCTCTGAAATTAATTCCAGATGGCGGTAAGACGGCACAGAACTAGAACCAAAGCCATGCATGACCAGGGCCAGAGCCTTACTAGGTGGTTCCCCCGAGACACGGGGTACCCTCGTCGACACAGCCCCGAAAGGCGTCAAGTGAATCGACGCTGAGAGAATCTGCGTCGACAACAGACGCGGTGCCGACAACATCGACACAGGCCTCGAAGGCGGAGCCCCAAGTGTGTCCCTCGACATCCTGGGCGCCGACGACTTCCTAGGAGGCAGAGCCTCGAGAGAGAGTCCGTCGACGACCTCGGCGCCAGAGGCGTCGATGTCTTCCTCGAAGACTTCACAGGTTCATGCGGTCTCGAGCGCGTCAAGGACCGGGACATGGACCAGGCATGTCGAGCACGATTCCCCTTGTCCGAGCGAGACCTTTCCCACAAATCGTGACGACCACCTGAGGCCGAAGGCGTGCGAGCGCGGTCTCTCGGCTGATCACGACCGACCCCACTTGGAGGCACGGACAGACCAGTGCCCTACGATTCGAGAATCGCCAACATTTTCTTACCGAAGGAAGCCCATTCCTCCGGTGTCGCATGCTTGGTGGGGTAAGCGTACTCGGATGAGGACGGTGAAGGCGAGCGATGACAGCACTTCCGGGAGTGACTCGAAGAGGCAGAGGAGTGGCGAGACAGACTCCGGGACCGAGACCCACTGGACTTCTGACGACGACACGGAGAGTCGTCCCTCGAGTCGTCCGTCGAAAGCCCCGCAGACCTCGACTTCCGGGGCTTTGACACCTTACCTACCGATAACTTCTTGCGCTCCCGCAAGGCTTTTGAGGTGAGCGACGGGCAGTCGACACAGTCATCCGTGTCATGGGCCTCCCCGAGGCACCAAAGGCAGGCGTCGTGCGAGTCCGTGACCGACATCTTGGACCCACAGTCCCCGCACTTCTTAAAGCCCGGACGCGGTGTGGAAGACGAGGTAGACATCTTCACGAAGAAATTGTACACAAACAGGTTCGAAGAATCGAGATGAACAACAGAAATTCCAAAGAGTCGAGGTGTACCGAGATTCACGAAGCGAACACGTTCGCGGAAAAAACTGAACCGAGGCTACGGGCGTTGTGCGTCCTACTTATCACATCGGGTGACGTCGGCCGTCAGAGGAGGTCCTCGAGGACGGCGCATCGACGCAGGAGCCGAAAATGTTCCGAAGCAGCACAGCTGTGGTGATTACTGTCATAGATATGGAATATGTCGGAGGACCCAATCCCCTCGAATGGGGGCGTACTAAAGACATTATACCTCTCCGTACTGTCACAACCAAGATGAAAATGTTCTTAGAACACACCAGGTGTCCGGGATGTCCGTAAATGAACAACATGGGACTGTCCTAAGGACACTATACCTGTCCGTACCGTCTGCAGCCAAGATGGGACTGTCTGTAGGACAGGTGCGGTGTCCGGCACGTCCGTAGTCAAACAAAATGGAGATGTCCTAATGACACTGTAACTGGCCGAACAGTCAGCAGAACATCTAGGCACATGCGCACCACACCTGTAAGGCTTGCGAATATCACCCCTGTCCGTAACTGTCCGTCTCACTTGTGTCGCACTTTTAGTTTCAGGACCCGAACACTGTCCGTAGAACACCCGTGCACATCCGCACGACCGTTCCTGTGCATTTGGCATCCTGCAGGCACCCATTTCCTTCGCGGATGTGTTCACAACGTCATCATGTGACTGCACCCACGCTGAGCGTGTGTCCTAATTTGCACACTTTGTCCGCTTCCGCAACATTTCAAAAGAACCTTTGCAGACATGCCAAATTATTTTACAATACAAAATCACCATTTCACATGTCCCATACAATAGCCCTAGCTTTCAACATATTGTTTGGAACTTTTTCAATGCTTTTGAGTGATCAATATGGTCACGAGGCGCACCCCGCCATCCCTATAAAAGGCCACACCCCTGAGCTCATCTTCATTGTACTTCTGGCGATTGTAGATTGAGTTTTACTGCGTTTGGTGCTGTAGCAGAGATTATCTCACCAACCCTAATGGCATCCATGGCTGCTGTTGCTACATCAGCCTCAGCACCATCCCCAAACCCTCCACCGCCACCACCTCCCCAAGGGCCTGCAGAGGGAAATACGCGCAAGGATGTAGAGAGCGAGGAAGAGGAGGATGAAGAGAATGAGGTGGAGGAACTCCCTACTACCAGCACTCGCCGGGAGTCGTGGGTGTGGCGGTTGTTTACCGTTTTTGGTAACGTACCAAAAGCATGTGCGAACCTGGTCACCTGTAAACAGTGCAATTTGGTGCAGAGTCATGCAAAGAAATTCCAAGCTCATTTTCAGGCTACCCTCAGCCTCCCCCTCTCCTTCCCTCATCTCTGACTGTCCGTCTGCTATCCAGGAATGGTGTGCCGCCAATGACCTCTGCCTTAATGCCAGTAAGACTGAGATTCTACTCATCGGTACACCCACTCCCTCCTTCCCTGCAGCTCTCTGGCCTGCCTCCCTTGGCCCCCTCCCTGCTCCTACCTGCAATGCAAAAAACCTTGGGGTCATCTTCGACTCCACACTCTCCTTCTCTCCTCATATTTCTGACGTCGCTAAGAAGTCACACTACCAGCTGCACCTCCTCAGAGGTATTCTTCCCTTCCTCTCCTTCCCCCAGAAGCTCACTGTCTCCCGAGCCCTGGTTCTCTCGAAGCTGGATTACTGTAACAGCCTCTATCTTAATCTGCCTGCCTCCACTCTCCGCCCTCTGCAACTCATCCAGAACAGAACTGCGAGACTTGTCCTTGGCCTCAAGTCCAGGGACCGTATCTCTCCAGGACTGAAATCTCTACACTGGCTCCCAGTGGCTGCGAGGATAAAGTTCAAAACCCTCTGCATTGTCCACAAGGCCTTCTGGGGCCTGGGTCCTAAATACCTTCAACTCTCTCTTCCCAAATATCTTCCTTCCCGAGCCCTTCGCTCATCCGCCTCCAACTCCCTCAGGGTCAGCTGCTTCTCGAAGCAACGAGCTGGGGGTAGATCTCTCTCCGCGGCAGGGGCCTCCCTCTGGAACAGCCTTCCTGCCTCCCTGAAACTTGAGGAGAACCATCTCCGGTTCCGGAAACACCTCAAAACCTTCCTCTTTGCTTCTGCTTTCTCTCTCCCTCTCCCCTGCTGAACAGCAAATATTCTTCACTGAAACTGCACTGATTCTGCAACTGGACCACTCTTAACAGCCTCGGTCCTGGGCCCAGTCACTCTCCACTTGCACTGATGCCCTGGAACCCCTCTGCACTGCGGGACTGTCTCTGTATCCCTACAGCCCCCCCTTTTCCAGCACTTGTTCTGCACTTACCTTGCACTTGCCACCAGCTGGCCCTATTTATTTATTACTTTACGCCACCTACCTTGTACTGCACTTCCCCCCCCCTCCCCTTCCCCTTCCCCTTGCACTTTTCCCCCTCCCCCACCCCTGCACTTGCGCGATCTGAATGACACCTGGCCTAGTAGGATCGTTGTCTGTCTCCCCTTGTTCCTCCCCTCCCTGCCTCGTCGCGCCTTGAAACACCTGTGTATAGGCGCATTACAAATGCCATATCATATCAAGAGACATGTCCTAAACGGTTTCCTCCACAATGAATGATAATTATATCAGGATGACGCTATGTCTGTAAAGTAGCACAGAGAGGTACCAGGTCCAGCCACTTCATTCCACGCACTCCATGCCAGTGCACTTCTACATGAGGGAATCCAAGATCTGCAGATATACTGCAACGTTCTGCATGGACCTTCAACCAATGTATCCATGAGTCTACCAAAATCCAGATAATCTGTTTGATCACACACAGCCATAGCGGTCTGTTCTCCTCTCAGAAAAAAGATGTTCTGACTAAATTTCTCCGTTCACAACACACCCCCTGAACTTTACCGACCAATCCCTAGCTTTGCTCATTCTCATTTGCATGCCTCTCCACCCCAGAATCCCTGTATGTAATACGCGCTGCCTGTAGACTACTGCCATGTCCGCGGACATAAAGAGGATCCGAGAGTGACGACTGTACATTTAAATAGTATTCCCCTTTTACCCTTTAAGGTGTGCTCTGAAAAGAGCCGTTTTTTTTTTCAGATGCCTGACAGACACCTGTTACTTTGTATTTTTTGGGTTTTCTTGTTCTTAGTTTACTCCTACAATCATCACATAACCTTCTCCAAAGGACGCTTAAGATTCCAAAAGAACATGGCATTTCCCAAAAAGATAAAGAAACACCATCTGCTTCAAAATAAGCCGCATTACTGGAAACAATGTTCTTGTGGCTGCAGAAAAACATACCAGCTCTTAACATGAAAGCACACATGCCGCTATTGATGGCACACCTACCAATACTTTGATCAGGACAAAAAATAGAACTGTTGTCCAATTTTGCTCTAGGGAGTAAGCCAGAAAAAATTACTTTCGCAGTTGGAAAGATGTTAATGACTGCTTGAACCAACTGTTCCAAATCTCCCAACAAAGTAGGTGAACTCACATAGCCCAAATGGCAAGTACCATAGTGCAAAACTACCACATGGGGACTGGTCATCCTACACATATCTCTGCAAACTTGGAGAATTGGTGCTACATTGCAATCAGTCGCAGCGCTCCACACCACCTCCACTCCTCCAACATCGAAATTGTTTGCCACATGCCTACATTCTGAATAGTGCTGTAAACCATGTACAAAAAAATGTCCGAGTACCAACACCCTGACTGTCTCCACCTCTGCCATCTTCACTACACACACTCTCTTTCTACACAAATCAACAATGTCAACATCTGATTGGCTGATGCCTACAGTCCCCTTTCAATGCTGGATTTGCTGCAAAACCCTGTATGTAGCACGCCCTGCCCGCGGACAAACGTGGTGTCCGTGCAGCACGCACCTCTTAGCCAGTCCTTCTACCCTTTCCACATCACTCACAAATCCATTCCCTCATTGGACACAGCTAAGCAGTCACTCAACCATCCACCAATCACATCCAAGACCTCTACATCTAACTCCGTCATCAGAGTTCCGCACTTCAAATGTACGGTTGATCACTATGAATACAAGTCTCATAACATTGCAAAGCACCTACTACAAAAACTACTGTGCAAGTGTCGCAAATTTCTACTTACAGCTCCATGCATACCCACATGCATGATTAAGATGTACAGGTATGCATATTTTATTCAGACTACATGTGCAACTCTTCTGATTCCATTTAAATAAATTAATGCCACTAAATCAGCCTAGCCAATACATGCATACCAACGCTCCCGCGTTAAGCGCGAGACTTCCGATTTTTCATTGGAAAATCGCACTACTTCTTACTTTCTCCCGCATAACCTATACATACGTACCAACCCTCCCGATTTATGCGCGAAACTCGATTTTCCAATAATAAATGTCACAATTTTTTACTGTCTTCCACCTAAATTAATGCTACTTCGAATACGATCGTATGAGAAAAATAAACATTCCCAAATGCTGTGGTGACATCTCCCTCTCAGGTGCTCCAGATTTTTCGCATTCCTACTTATAATATGAAAGTATTCACATTTTCCCCCCATGTACTATAATGACCTATCACTTCCAAACCTGCAACACAGCTGAAAAAAAACAAGGGAATTTCATGAACTTAAAATTGTACTCATTTGCGAAGCAGGTTTAACTAACATACTGTAAATAACATATAAAGGCTGCACATAGTCAAATGAAATGCACGCATACACTGTGTTGAGATATCAAACAGGAATACTCCCAGGAAAGCTGAAAAATAAACGTGTACATTAACATCACTGCTTTAAACACACAAAATTACTAACTTCTTCCTTTTACAATTGCAGTGAAGACCACTCTCCTGAAAATCAACAGCATCTACACTGCAAACATATCCGAAGAAACCTGGCCATTCCACAAAAAAAAAGTAAGTACAGTACTACCTTTATATTCTTACTGTTCCTCAAAGAGATTGTGTGGGGTATTTATGTAATTTGCGCACCAAAAAAAACACATCGATTTCTGAACCATTCTGCCCACAAATCCCCATTTATTAAACAAAGATTGACAGGCAGAATGGCACACAAATCCCTGTGTTTTTGGAACACAAACAACATACACAAGTCTTAGAATGTTAGTACTACAAAACAAATAGGTATTTTAATTTTATACCATTACGTTTACTATTAATGCTTCTCACCACTAGCTCACTTTCTACTCTCATCTGAAGCACAGTGTAGTAACATACAAACAGAAAAATGGCCTTCCCAAATCATTGTGACTGCCCAATGCACATTCACACACCACCACAAACATCTTCCCCATCAAACTCATACACGCACGCACACAGCACACATACATTGTAAAACGGACCAACCCATACCTTCTTTTTTTCAACAGACCCCCAAAGAATGCAATGCAGGGGATCTCCGTGCCATGTCCAGCTGCGGGCTGCCCCGGGCCTAGTCAGGGGCCGGCTACCCGCTGGTAGCCAGGAGGTGTTGATGCAACTTCAGAGACCAGGAGGGGAGATAAACCCCCAGCTGACAGGCCGAGAGCATTGTGAGCGGATCAGCGCTGAGCGCCACAACAGCGCTGTGGCAAACCTACCTCAGGCACTCCGCGATAGGAGCATTAACTTACGGGGGTGATTGAAGACCGTGCCTAGGGCGTTGCAGACTAAACTGGAGGGTGGCAGTGGTGCACCTCTCCACCCAGTGGCCAGATGCGCTCAAGACTTGGTGTGCATGGGCAGATGAAGCCAGAAGATGCCATGAGTCAAATGAGCTATGGGCCATGCTGCTGCAAAGTGGGGCTCGCATGGAATTCATCGGCGGACAGACCATATTTCATCGCCTAAATATCTACGGCCCAGGCAGGGGCTGTGACACGCATGCATGCCTGTACAGTACAGATGCCAAGGAACAAGATACAGAAGCAGTGAGCGCTGGCAGCGAGGGGATTACAACTGACCCATCTGAACTCACCCACGTATCACTGCTGATTGGCTTCAGTGGCCTGCTCTAAAACTCTTTAGCCCGCTCTGGGAGGAAGGTGGTGAGTAGGGACTGGAACACCTGCTGAGGCGTCAACTGCCATGAGCCCAAGACAGCCGACTCCCTCCCGCCTTCCTTGTAGCGTGTGATGGGAGAGGTGAGGGGGTGCCCACACTCCTGCGCCACTGACGACTGCCCCTAATTGGGATCCGCACAACGCAGGATATACAGCCATCTATGCTAATTGACTGGGGTCCTATCCCTGACTGGCACTAGGCTGATGTGAGGCTGCAACTGACGCGGGTGGCGCAGACGCTCACTGCCATCGCCGGTGTGCAGCTACCAGGTGTTTTGCATCGGCTTGGTATGCACAAGGCTGCTATTACCTCGGACAGCGCTGACTACACCGTCTCCGCCAGCGCCCCTTTACGCCACGTCTCGAAGGCACCATATGATGGATATCCAGACCCAGCTACAAGCAGTATTGGTGGAAATGAAAATAATTGGGCAGCAGAGACAAGAAACCAGCAATGCCATCCAAGATATCAAACGGTACCTGGAGGATGTACACATCCAGTTGAACACACAGGCAGACCGAACAGCCGACAATGAGCATCGCATCTGCTCAATGGAAGACGACACAGCTGCCACTGATGTAGATGGCTTCATCAAAGAGGTGCAGTGTCTGGGGGCCAAAATGAAGGATCAGGAAAATGGGTCCGGCGCAATAACCTCCTTATAGTGGGCCTCCCGGAGCAAACAGAGGGCGCAGATTTGAAGGCATACATCTACACCTTCCTGCAGGACAAAATCTGCATTGACAACCTGAGGAACTACATCATTGAAGGGGTTCACAAGGCCCCTGCCCTCAAACCCACTGCAGGAGAACGGCCACGCACCATAACCGTGCGCCACCTGAACTTTCAGCACAAACTTGCACTTCTTAAGGTGTAATGGGCTGCAGGGACAGTGCGAGTGGGCAACTCAGATATTCAGTAGTTTAACGACTATTCCATCGAGGTCACACCCCGCAGGAAAGTATTCAATCCCATATTTGATGCATTGAAAAGTACTGAACAGAGATTTCACTTGAAATTTCTGACTGTTCGGTGCATTCAGCTCTACCGACAGTGGCACTTGTTTGAGGACATGGAAGAGGCCTGGTGCTTTCTGAAATACAGTAACATGGTGGCCACTGATTTTCCAAAAGTCGACGCCGGGTATGCGCCTGTGGTGCATGTGTCAGCGCTGCCATAGCACCAGTCATGGCAGGGGACCACTGTGTTAGGATGGCAGACAAGAGAGGACTGTGAAGTGAAAGTGTGGAGGGATCTTCATAGCGGATCTGTGCCAAGGACTCTTAAACCAGAGAGGATGGACTATGTGCGCTCTGCTTGGAGTCCCCTTGCACAGGCGATTCCGGGGTTCTGGGACTGACATTCATTGCTGCACGGGATGTGCCTTGCCGCCGTTACCTGATGGAAGCATGAACATGCTATCCTACGGTATTCTAGACTGCATGCATAGGGATGGCACGCATTGATCGATTTGTCACCCTGGGATCATCGGTACTTCCCCTGGTTCTACTGTGCTTTAACACTGCACTGCTCCCGTGGAAGGGGCACTGACATACATGGGGAAGGGAGATGGTCCCTTGATCTATCCTGTTAGGCCCCAGGCATGGCCTACTCTAGCGCTGTATTGGGAAGTAGTTTACCAATTACAATGTTTTCCTAGTTGTGTTGGTTGAGTTGTTTTCACTGTTGGGGATTATTGTACGTATGTGCCTCAGTCATTGTTAAAGATATGGGTGATAATACCGGTGATGTGTGCCTAGCTCACTATGATCAGGCCCCCCTTTAGGATGGCACGACCACACTCACACTGGTAACTCTACATATACAAGGGCTGGGCTATGCCATCAAAAGGAGGCGAATGCTTAACTAAATACGGGACATCCAGAACGACATTTTTGTAAAATATACACCTCATTGCAGGCGAGTCAGCAAAACTGAGTCGGGGCCGGGTGTGAGTGTCGCAGCCATTCTCCACGTCAGGGGAAAAGAGGGGTGTCAATACTAATCAACAGGCACGTGTCCTTTCAGGTGCTCAATACACATATGGACAAAGAAGAACGTTATGTCCTGATCCAGGACTGCATCCAACAACAGCCTGTCACGTTACTCAACATATATGTGCCTACTGCGGACACGCCTGCTTTTTTAATTTTTTTTATTTTTTACACACCCACCTTAACTGAATGCCCTATTTGGGGTCTCTGACGGTGGGGGAAGATGGGGTGGCAACCAGGATGTCATTTCTGACCCCATAAGTGGGCCACCCTTGCCTCCCTAATGGACAATCTCAGGTTCAGGGATGTTTGGCAGCTTACAAACAAGGGGCAGAGGGATAATACCTTCTATTCCAACAAGCACAGTAGCTATTCTAGGATAGGACTACTGGCTGGACCCTTCCAACGCCACACACCTGGTTAATAAATGTGATATCCTTGTCAAGCGTTTCCTGCTGTGCCACACAGAAGCGTTGGGTCCGGATGGGCTATGCATTGACCTACACAAGGCATTGGGAGACAGACTGGTGCCAATACTGGAATCAGTGGTTGCCAGTGCATGCGAATATGGCAGGCTCCCACACACAATGCTGGCTTCTAACATTGTGGTATTCAATAAAAAATAGGCTGCAACCCGGGAGAATGTGGGTCATATTGGCCTATCTGGCTCATTAACACTGAATTAACACTGTCAAGATTCTCACAAAATGTCTGGTGCAACGAATGGAGGCGCTCCTTCAACTCCTAATTCACAGGGACCAAATGGGTTTTATCTGCAATAGACACTCTTCCGATAATGTGCAACGTTTGCTGGATCACATCAGCTCCCTTTTTCCCTGCACACAGGAGCATGCAAAGTTTGACCCCTTTCCCCTCTTCTGTAGGCCATTACCATACAAGACCAAGCCCCGCACAGACTCAGAATGATCGGGCCTGCAGAGGGGGAGCGTGGAGCGAAATTATACGCAGACTATCTACTTGTATACGTCAGCAATAGTATAACCTTGCTACCACGACTGCAGCGCTTGCTTCAAGAATTCAGCCTCATGGCGCGCTGCAAAATCGATTGGGACGAATCGGATATCCTCCTGCTGAGAGCGGACATCCCATGAGAAACCGGGGGAGTTTCTCTCTTTAGGCTCCAAACGCAGAGCATCAAATACTTAGGGGTAAACATCAGAGGTACCTTGAGTGAGTTTATGGAGCTAAACGATCCCCCGATTCTTCACAAAATTAAGCAGGACCTAACCAGGTGGGACTCTGTGACCCTGTCCATTACAGGCAGGATCAACGCTTTCAAAATGAGCGCCCTGCCGGAGCTGGCATTTTTGGCCATCATGCTGCCTGTAACTCCCACACCGGCAATGTTCAAAGAATTAGAAGCACATATTTCCAAATTTGTCTGGCGGGGCAAGAGAGCATGGTTAAAGCTGGAGGTTCGACAGTCCTCCAATGCGGGTGGGGGGCTGGGCCTACCCGCTTGGAGAGTATACTGCCAAGCCACCCAGGTATGCAGGGCTAAGCGGTGGCTCAGCTCAACCTGCAGGATGAGACCAGCTGGAAGACTATAGAGCTATCCCGACTGGCCCCATAATCCCCATTGGAGATCCTTGCCATTCCGCCAACCAAGCTGCCTGGCCAGGTCAAGACGCACCCAATTATCGGGCCGACGCTCGCACAAGATGAGAACATTGGGCACATCCAATCATACTGCGCTGACTAGAATTAGTATTAGAGCGCTCGTCATACCGACTGAATAACAAACTACATCCCAAGCAGGACACGGTGTGGCCGCATGTCGGTGTAATGGACCTATATGAGGGGGGGGGGATACTATGCTATCCGTTCCTGAGGCTAGACAGATCATGGAAATGTGGGAGGCTGATTGGCTTAGATACAGAACGCTAATGTCGGTGCTGATTTTCAAGAACGCTTAATTCAGCTGAGTGTAAACATGGCTGTAAATCCATTACTGCCACTTGCTCCACTTACCGCCAAACTCGTTATGAAGCCCATTGTATTGGAAGAGGTTTGTCAAATATAATCGACACAAGAACCACGGCTGTCCTCGCCGATCCTGGCATTAGACCAGGCTACCCAGCCCAAATGGCACCCAGACCTGGGAGGACCAGATATCAGCTCTACCCTGAACCCACCAACATACTAACTTGGCCTTGAAAAAGACTTCGGTCGAAACGCACGTCAGCGGTTTGCACTCACTAAGGTTGACCAACCGGCATCTTTGCCATTCTGTTGAATTTTTTGTTCTGTTAAACCAACAGAAATAATGATTAAAAAACCACATGCACCAACAACGCTTGTGACCAGACCACCAATTAAAACCAAAAGCAAAACTGCAAAATGTTTGGGCTATTGAATCCAACCAGCACCTACAAACATCCACAGGTTTGTCATCCCTCGAAAAGTTTGTCAAATATATCTTAATTTTTTCATCAGTCTTTTAAAAAAATGCTGCAGTCATATTCAGGCAAATAAATAGTAGAAGAAATTGGGAAATTCACCCCCGTTCTTCCTAGAAAGACTGTGCGTCATGCCTGCTTACAGACTTTTTCCCTTCTTCAGTGCCCATTTTTACAGCTTGAAGGTAGGGTCAAGTTTGGTACAGACCCTTTATCAATGGTGCAGTGAAATAAATATTGCGCGTCTGGGGAAGTGCGTTTGCAGAAGTGTGTTTGATGTCTCCATGGTGGACCCCGATAAGCAGCCTTCATCAAGCTACAAAGCCGGTGTTTGGCGACGTGCTACGTTCTACTGACTGGACTGGCCTAATTGGCTTGACTGCCCCACCTCCTGTGCGTTACTTCATTCAAAACCATTTGCCCGCGCGAGCGCGTCTGCGGAAGTGCGTTTGCAGAAGTGTGTTTGCTGTCTCGCTGGCGAACCCTGACAAGCAGCCTTCATCAAGCTACAAAACGGGTGTTTGAGTTTGGTGACATGCTACGTTCAACTGACTGGACTAGAATGGCCTAATTGGGTAGGCGAGCTTCATTGCCCCACCTCATGTGCGTTACTTAATTCAAAAACATTGTGCGTATGTGTGTTTGCTGTCTCGCTGGTGGACCCTGACAAGCAGTCTTCATCAAGCTACAAAGTGAGTGTTTGTCGACGTGCTACGTTCTACTGACTGGACCGGAGTGGCCTAATTGGGTAAGCGAGCTGGATTGCCCCGCCTCCTGTGCGTTACTTCATTCAAAAACTTTGTGCCCGCGCGGAAGTGCGTTTGCAGTAGTGTGTTTGCTGTATCGCGTGTTATCAGTGGGCGGGAGTATTCCGCTAGTGGAAAGTTCTTTAAGTCTGTTTGATTACTGTTCATTTGATTGATAGTATCTAGCATGTCCCATTCTGCTCGTGCAGGCGGGTCCCTATCCGTGATAATGTCAAACGGAATATACACCTTAAGAACCTGCATGCCGATTCATAATAAAGATGTATATAATAGCATTGAGCCCCTTAGTAAGAAAGCTGTTCTGAGTGGGATAATCAAATAAAATAAGTTGAATAAAATACAGCGATCAATGTCATTAACAGACATCGGCACCTTCTATTCAACTGAGGATAAGCAAACGGCCCCAAGCACCTCAGATAGAAAGACAAAACCTGATACTCCTGTCTTGTGCGAGAGTGGAGCTATAGCCATCACTGGAGAGCCACAGCAGGCGTCAGTCGCCATTTTGTCTAATAATAGAGATACACAATTGCTTGCTGAAGTTACAGATATGACTCTAGAATCTGCTTGTAACGTTGGCGACTTATGCCCCTCTGGCTTGGTGGCCCCAGTGGTGTGTAACTCCTCTCCCAAAACACCGGCCATTTGTACAGTCGAAGCACAATATAAATTAAGAAAGGCTTAGGAGACTCTGACCATGGCAGGAGAAATTAATGAGGAGACAATGCTTTTTATGAATAGTAGTAATTCTGAAGGACGTGCCTCGCAAGAGGTAAAATACATATGTTCTAATACAGGAGACTTGATCCAGCTTCATGATGAGCTCGATGCAAGTCTACATTTGACCTCACCGACAAGTCAGAATCCAGAATTACAAAGGGAGAAAGGGTCGGATCTGTCACACTCTCCCGCTTTACTCGATAAAACCTTTTCTGTGAGTCCTAATAAATCATTATCATTTGTTGTACGTACGCCCATGCGTCCAAAGTTTAATGCCCAAGGGGTAGCTCCACCATTTTTTATACAAGAGGACTTCATTAATACAGTGCACAATTGGTTTTCATTTCCAGAAGCGCCCGCGCTTAATAACACAGCACTCTTCTCAATAGCGAAGTTACATGAAACTTTGGATGAGAAAGTTAACAGGAAAATCGATATATTATTAACTGCAATTATGACAGAGTTTATAAATAAAGGAAACCCATCTGATGTGCAAAAATCATCTGCAGATACATCTGATGTGGCAAAGAAGTCTCTTCATGAATCACAGGGCGTGCTGTCAGAACAGGGTCAAAGTACAACTCATGAGTCAGCCCAGGTCAGGCCACTCTTAACACCAGAAGACAAAGATCTCCTGCAGCGGTTTGAATCCTTTTGACAGATACACTTCTCAGTTCAAGAGAAAATTATCTTAATGATCAGAAAACCCGGCTGCTGAGTGGTATTAGTGAAATAAATGGAGCTACAATTGCCACAGCTGTGACACTAAGTAGTCCGGTGATTGAGACTTGCTAAAAAAAAAAAAATCAAACAATTCATATAATATTTTCTCTGCTACACCTGAAGAACAGACAGCCGGGTTGGATTGACAAGCCAGTACAACCTAGAATAACAAAATAGGAGAAAAGAAAAACAAAACCAAGGAAATGTATAAGAATTGCCAAAGCTGCATCTAAAATGAAGTTACTTGCAAGGTCATGTGGAATTAGATTTGTCAAAAACGAAATTGGATGCTTATAAACCTCTTGATGATTTAGTAGCT
The DNA here is from genome assembly GCF_040938575.1 of Ambystoma mexicanum. Taxonomy (NCBI): domain Eukaryota; kingdom Metazoa; phylum Chordata; class Amphibia; order Caudata; family Ambystomatidae; genus Ambystoma; species Ambystoma mexicanum. Next base: position 871,331,428 of record NC_090931.1, read on the forward strand.
CTAGTAAAATATCCTCAAAAAATTGTGGACATAGGTTTAATTACAAATCCGTTATTACCTGTTCATACATCTAGGATTCCTTCTATAGCCTCTAAACGGGTGCTTCAGTCACCAGAAGTTGAGCAAGTTGAAAATCTAAAACCCATAATTGCTTCAATTCAAGAATTACGAGAAGAGCTCAGACACTCTATAGCACAATATAAATTGGTTAATCATGATAGATCTCAGGTAAAGAGCAATGCACAGAATATATGCACTATAGATGGCTTATCATCACAATCCTTGTTGCCTAACATTAAAATGTTACTACAAGGCCCTGATGTTGACTTAAGAGTATAGTAATGGGCCAGTGCGAGGTTCTACTGAGGTGTATGGTACTCATACGAAGGGGGCAGCTGCCTCAACTAATATCAGTGACAGAATACAGGTCCCAGTATTTGATAAAAAATGGGCCCTATACAAAAACTATCATCAGTGATAAAATGCAGACCCCATCCTCACGAGAGATAAGATCTGAATCGCACCAGTATCCTGAATATATGCTCAGAAGTGACTGCGTTACAAGATCTCACATCGGCAGATATTGGATTGGTAGAGTTTACAAATGACAAAAAAACCTGACACAGCCAGATTGTATATACAATCAGGCGTAGTAGCAAATACAATTTGGCAGGCACACACCTCCCTATACAATATGGGATTTATATTGACACGGAGGGCCATATCTAATAATGATATGAAGACAACGGCTCAAATCCCAAGGGTACGGATATATGGACAAGGGATATTCGATCAATGCAAAAACAATCAGCAGCAAACAAGAGTACATTGGCAAGAACAGGACTGTGTGAACAACTCATAACAGTCCATAGAACAGGATATAATAAGCCTTCTCTCATGGAACACAAGAGCACATAACCATTTCATTAACACCAAAAGTGAAAATCTTCACAAGTATGACATAATAGTGTTCCAGGAAACCTGGCTTCTTACCACTCCGATATGAGATTTATATAATGTATGTACAGTTCCGGCATTCGGGCAAAACAGGGTCGACCAATGGATCGCTTACTCATGGACTTCAAGAAATAAACAATTCCAAATCTTTTCATATAACACTCATTCTCCATTTTTTCAAGTTGTGAAAAGACAAAGAGGCAACTTAATTATTGCTATTGTAAATATATACTGGGGAAGGAAGCATATAACTGCAGATAATTTTTTCTGGCAATTGAATGCTGTATTAGATGCCTTGTTACTGGATCTAACCCTAATACACACTCATTATGGGAGATCTAAATCTCTGCTTATTACCTGCAGATAAAGTGGAGAAAACCCCAGACGAGCAAAGATGGATAAATATTATGTCTGAGAGAAACTTTGTCATGCTAAATAATTCTGTACAAGGAAATGCATCTCCGGGAGAGGGACACTCAGCAGGCCACTCTGGATTATATATACTCTGATATAACCTTTATGAATACAGTAGTCTCGTGGAGCATAAAACCATCTTTTGCGATCAATCATTTTCAATTATGTATGACTTGGCATGGATCTAGGCCAAATTGGGAGCTGCCGATAAAGCACAATGTGGCGAAATTGGTGTTAAATAATACAGGCAACAGTATCACCTGGTCTAAAAAAAAGCTCTCTCAATACTGCCAAACATTAACACAAAAATATCGAAATAGTGACGATGTGACCCAATTATGCTACGTGCAGGCAATACAACTCTTCAAACATACAAAGAGCCAGATGCAGCCACGTAGCCATGGCCATCTTCACACTTTCGATTTGGTGGTAAAAGAGAGAAAGACGGAATTGCTCAAGGATATACAGAGTCTGAAATATATCCCGCTCGAGTCCAAACAATTGCAAACCAAAAGGTTGAAATCCATTTATAGAGACTGGTTGAGAGAAAGATGTGCGATACAATACCAACATGATGGAGAGTCAATGATGAAGCAAATTGTATTAAAATCACCAGGAGGAATCTGGGCCCTTCTCAATGGAAAATTACGCCAAAATCAGATGATTATGCAAATAAATCCAATATCTGCATCCGATTGGAAACTGTATTATACTAACATATATCAGCCTCCATATCCTGGTATACAGATCAATTTGGATTCCATCAAGCAAAATTACAAATTTGAATTTGACGTGACAGACATAGAACACTGCATTACTAAGCTGAGTAGATAACGAGCCTCAGGCCCAGATGGGCTACATAATATCACATTGAAGGACAATCCTGAAATGTGGGCACAGATCCTGCACAAGATTTATACTCACATTATGGTAACTGGTAAAATTCCTTCATCATGGGAAAAAAAGATATTATTTTGCCAATATTCAAGAGGGGCAATCGTGCCGACCCAAGATTATACAGGCCGATAGCCCTTCGTGATTGTCCTGGCAAAGTATTTGCACGTCTTCTCCTGGATGAATTTTATAAATGGTTGAATGAAAAATCCTTGAGAGATCCATTTCAAACTGGTTTCATCCCAGGTCTAGGTACAGCAACTAATTTAATTACGCTAACTTCCCTTATACATCAAGAAAAACAGCACAAACAGGCCATATATGTAGCTTTTATTGACTTCAGATCCGCGTTTGATCTTGTTCCAAGGGAAATGTGCAAACAATTGTTAGATAATAAATGCCCATGGCGCATCGTGAAATGGATCGTAGATCTACATACAGCTATGACAATACAAGTAAGACGGAGGAATGATGACCTATTCTCGAACCGGATACAGACCGAGAGAGGCTTGAAGCAGGGCTGCTTATTGGCCTCTGCTTTGTTTAATTTTTTAATTTTTATATATCAGGCGTGGATTTTTGGCTCAAAGGACTTGTGGCGGACGCCCCCAAACTTCAAGGGGTTGCAATTTGCGTCATGCCGATGATATGATTCTTATATCTAAAACACCAAGCGGTAGACAAATACACCTCAAGGAACTGCATCAAGATCAACATAGCAAAAACACAAGTGATGCAATTTGGCAATATGACAAAGAAAAACATGAACTACAAGTGGAAGTTACAAAACACAGTGTCAAATCATATTATATATATATATATATATATATATATATATATATATAATTTATTTATATTTAGGCATCTGTGTAAATAACCACCCGCGAGACTTACCATCAGAGAATCATATTAAAACAAAACCTACGGCATTATCAAAGAGAAGCGAGAGATGTATTGGACATTTTTTCCTTCTTTTTATTAATTTCTGCATACAGATGTGGACTAAGCTTTACAAAACTATTCTTTATAGAAGAGATTGCTTAGAATGCACAGTGCATTTTTACTGCTAGGAATTAGCAAAATATGCAGTACACAGAAAACTGTTCAAATTGAATATGTTGCCTTGAGCACATGACGTTATAAAACTTGCACGATGCACTTTAGCCTTGTATAAGGGAAAAGGTTCATATCACACGGACTAAATAAGTCAGAGTACAACCACACCAAAGAACAGTGAAATTGCAACACATGGGAACTTGCTGTTGATTGAAATGGGTATGTTACACCCTAATAGTAGGATGGGAGGAATCAGAAATCATTGCTATTTTAATGCACTGTGAAGGAAATGCACAAAATGTAGCAGATTACAAAGTATGACTGGTAATACTTAAGATTGTATGGCAAAATTTACTGTTCCAAGATGGCCAAGTCAAAGACAAAGTTTGGAAAGGCGAAATTAGTCCTTTTATGATTGCTACAATTTGTGCTCCTCCCCCTCCACCTACCCCCCTCCCCCTGCTTGCCTGTTTTCCTCACGTTTTAAAACGGCTCTGTAACAATGAGGTTAATTATTGTGAGCAAGCGGCGAGTTGGCCGCGAAACGCGTAAACGCCTCCTCAAGAGGAGTGGTGCACTTGGGAGGACCTGGATACTTTGGTCTTTATGTTTGTTTTTTCCAATTTTGGAACGGATTTCCATGGATTTTTAACGTGACTTTTTCCCTGTGAAATAAATCAAGCAACAGTTTGGAATGAAAAACAAAGGTTTGGATTTCAACTTCTTGCAATGGTGACTGGTTGTTTAAGTTATTGTGGAGAGTGCAGCTCGAACCATCTACCTAACAGGTAGAAGCAAGAATATATATATATATTTATATTTAGGCATCTGTGTAAATAACCACCCGCGAGACTTACCATCAGAGAATCATATTAAAAAAAACTTACGGCATTATCACAGATGTCGATTATTAGAACTAAATTCTGCAAATTTTCTATCAGCCCATTAATTGTGTATTATAGGCAAAAACTCGAACCCACTATATTATATGGAGCCGAAATGAAAAAATGCCAAACATATGCCTACTGGGCTAGTAGCGAGAGTCTTTATTGGAAAAAAGCCCTTATGTTGCCCATGTCAGAATCACTGTGCATCATTAGGCATGAATTGGGCGTTACGTCCCTTTATGCCATGTATAAATGGAGAATCTGCATACTGTATAGAAAATGTATGATGGTGGAAAGCAATAATGGTCTTCTAAAAATCATTTCAAACCATCTGTTAAAATCAGAAGATCAGATTGCAATTAAATGGCGTAGCACTGGGCAAAAAATGTGCGCGGAGCTGGTATATCATTGGCACTATTAATAGAAAATACGACTAAAGCCAAGAGCACGCTCTTGAAATATGACTGGATATGTACACGGGATAGTTGTATGGAATGGAAAAAGTTTATTCAAAATCCCTTTGGTCTAAAATTACAGGGCTTTACGGAGCCTTATTTGATACGCTCTCCAAATGCCAGCCATCGCGCAGATTTTTTGCGTTGTAGATTAAACATCTGGCCAACTAATGAAATCCTGTATAAATACAAAATAATATCACTAGAGGAAGTTAAGGAACAAGTTACTTACTTGTAACTGTTGTTCTCCAGCATGGGTCTGGCATGGATTCACATGCTGATGAATATTCCCCGTCGTCAGGCTGGGAATCCTCGGTAAAGAAAAAAATCAGTATCAGTTTTGTTTCTGATCTGTCTTTCGTAGTAGTAACCAATCACTGATCTCTGTGTCATACTGACCACAGCCAATGACTGCCCTCTACCTAAGCCCCGCCTCTGGCAGCCATCTTCAGATTTGGTAGCACGTGAAGTGGCAGTATGACCAAGTGAAGAGCCACAGAGGGTTAGGCGGGAGGGTTCGCATGTGAATCCATGCCAGACCCATGCTGGAGAACAACAGTTACAGGTAAGTAACTTGTTCCTTCTCCAGCATGGGGTCTGGCATGGATTCACATGCTCATGAATAAAGAATACATAGCAGTACACACATGCACAACCACGGGAGGTGGCAAAGGCTCAACATTAAGCATTACATCAAACTCAACATTAAGCAATTCTTACCTCCTCACCAAGCTCACCTTAGGCGAACAGGTTGCGCAGCACTGCTTGGCCGACCCTGGACTCCTCCCTGGAATCCCGATCGACGCAGTAGAATTTCGTGAAGGTGTGCGTCGACCTCCACGTAGCAGCCCTGCAGATGTCCAGCAAGGGCACACCAGATAGGAACGCCGTGGTAGCTGCGATCGCTCTGGTGGAATGGGCTCTCGGACGGCCAGGAAGCGGTCGGTTTGCCAACCGATGACAGTACATGATACAGCCGGAGAGCCATCTGGAAATGGAGGCCTTCGAGAGAGCCTTCCCCTAATTGACAGGTCCAAAGTTCACAAAAAGTTGTGACGTCTTCCGAAAACACTTTGTGCGGTCCACGTAGAACTTCAGCGCTCTAGCCACATCCAGCGAGTGCAAAGTCCTTTCAGCCGGCGACGAAGGCGACGGGAAGAAAACAGGCAACACCAAGGGTTCGTTGAGGTGGAAGTCCGACGGCACCTTGGGCATGAAGGAGGGGTGCGTCCTGAGCACTACCCTAGTTTCGTGAAAAGTCAAGTACGGGGGCTTGCAGGAAAGGGCCTGGATCTCTCCCACCCGTCGTGCGGAGGTGATGGCCACAAGAAACGCTGTTTTCCATGACAAGAACTTCAACGGAGCCGAGTGCAGAGGCTCAAACGGAGGTCCCATGAGCTTGGTCAGCACCACGTTGAGCTCCCACGCCGGGGCCGGAGCCTTCACCGGCGGGAACGATCTGAACAGTCCCTTCATGAATTCTTTCACCAGACGATGAGACCACAAAGGCGTCCGCCCCGCGGTTCTGGTGTATCGGGAGATCGCAGCAAGATGAATCTTGATGGGCGCGTGCGCTTGGCCAGCGTCAGAAGGTACGGCAGTACCTGGGGAGCCGTAATCCGTAGAGGGTTAATCTTCTGTGCGTGGCACCAGACAGAAAACCTCTTCCATTTGTGTCCATAGCATTTAAGAGTTGAGGACGCCCTAGCCTTTGCAAGAACCTCTCTGCAGTCGGCCGGTATGTTGTAGCCTCCAAACTCTAACGCTGCAGGAGCCAGGCCTGCAAGTTCAGCGACTTCGGGTCGTGATGGAGGATGGCGCCTCCTTCCCTGGAGAGAAGATCCGCGTCCACTGGCAGCTTGATTGACGGGGACGCTGACAAGTCCAGAAGGTCCGGGAACCATATCTGTCTCGGCCACGCAGGTGCGACGAGGATCATCCTGCACTGTGACCTCTTGAGCTGGTTGATGAGCCGGATCAGCAACGGCAATGGAGGGAACGCGTATAGAAACAGGCCCTCCCAGGGGAACGAGAAAGCATCGCCCATGCTCCTCGGCTGGGGAAACCTGCTGGCGAACCTCCGGCACTTGGAGTTCGTCGCCGTCGCAAACAGATCGATCTGGGGTGTGCCCCACCGTCGGAAGAGGCGGTCCACTAGATCCTGTCGTAGTTCCCACTCGTGGCACAAGCGCAGCTCTCTGCTGAGCGAGTCGGCGATGGTGTTTTTTATCCCTGCAAGATGAAACGGCACCAGAAACATCCCTTGGGCAACGGCCCAATGCCACAGATCCTGCGCCTCCTTGGACAGGGCTGGGGATCTGGTACCGCCCTGCTTCCTGATGTAGAACATGGTGGTGGTGTTGTCGGTGAAGATCCTCACCACCTTGCCCTTGAGGGACGGAAGAAAGGACCTGAGGGCCCAAAACACTGCACGGAGCTCCAGGACGTTGATATGGAGGGACTTCTCTGTCGGAAGCCAAAGGCCTCTCGCGTGCAGGTTTTCGGTGTGCGCTCCCCACCCTTCCAGGGAGGCATCCGTGGTCACTGTCTCCTGGTGGCCGGGGGTCTGGAAGTCCATGCCCGCCGTCAGATGCGCGCGGGTGCCCCACCACCGGATCGCTCGTCGGAAACTCTCGTCGAGTGTGATCCTCTCCTCGAAACTGCCCGTCGTCTGGATCCAGTGCGCATCCAGGAACTCCAGCAACGGGCGCATCCGGAGCCTGCACAGGCGGATGAGATAAATGCAAGAAGACATCATTCCGAGGACGGACTTGATGGACCTCACCCTGGCCGCATCCGCAACCAGCATCCGCTGCACCTTGCCCAAGATGGCCCTCGTCCTTTCCTCCGACGGAGAGGCCAGAAGCGACACTGTGTCGAGCTTCGCTCCCAGAAACAGTGCGTCTTGCGCTGGCACCAGGTGGGACTTGCCGTAGTTTATGGAGAATCCCAGGTCCGTGAGTAGTTGGACGGTCCTTGCCGTGTGCTCCACGGCGAGCTCCTTCGTCTTTGCTCGGATGAGCCAGTCGTCCAGGTAGGGGTAGACGTGGATCCCCACTCGGCGCAGCTGCGCCACCACCGGTGCAAGGCACCTGTTGAACACCCTGGGTGCCGACCTCAATCCGAAGGGAAGGGCTCTGAACTGGTAGTGACGCCCTTGGACCATGAACCTGAGAAACTTTCGGTGTCCCTTTAGGATGGGAATATGGAAGTAGGCATCCTCCAAATCCAACGACGACAGGAAATCGCCCTCCTCCAGTTGACCCAGGACGTGTTGGAGGGTGACCATCCGGAACTTCTGTGCCTTGATGAATTTGTTCAGTCGTCGTAGGTCCAGGATGGGACGCCATCCTCCCGTCTTCTTCTTCACGAGGAAGTATCTTGAGTAAACTCCGGAGCCCCGAAGCCTCTTTGGGACGAGCTCGATGGCGCCCTTCTTGAGCATCGCCTTTAGTTGAGAAGTTGAGGGAAGTTGAGGGACGTGATGTTCTCTCCTGGCCACAGGGGAGGACGCGCGGGCACCTCTTTAGAAACTCGAGCGCGTGACCCTGAGCCAGGGCATCCAGCACCCAACGGTCGGTGAGATGGACTCCCACGCGCTGACGAAGCTCGCTAGCCGGCCTCCCACCGGGGTGCTTCGGTGGGGGTCCGACCCCACGGCCGGTTCAGTCCTGCTTCGACGAGGCTTTGCTGCCTTGTCCTCCTTGGCGACGACGGCGGGGTCCGCCTGACTTGCCTCGTCCCCTGTAAGCTTCCTGGGACGACTAACGGGCCGCTTGACGGTAGGTGGAAAATCCGCCGCTGGAACCTTTGGAGGCACCCTGTTTGCCTCCGCCGCTCCGAAAGGGCGGCCGCCGTTGTTGGAGAACCCCAAGAGCCCGGGCCGTCTCCGTGTCCGCCTTGATGGCTTGAAGGGAATCGTCCACTGTTTTCCCAAACAGGTTGTTTCCGTCGAACGGCATGTCCAAGACTCTGGTCTGCACGTCCTGACGGAAGTCAGTAGCCTTGAGCCATCCACGTCACCTAAGGCACACGCCGTTGCCAAACTGGCGAAATCCAGTGTCAGCGATGTCGGTCGCAATCGTAATGGCGTGGTCCGACGCCACCACTCCTTCCTGCAAGATCTCTAGGGCTTCCGCCCTCTTGTCGTCTGGTAGGAAGTCCAGCAGGGGGCCAGTTTGTACCACAACTCCCTGTCGTAGCGGGATACGATAGCCAAGGCGTTGGCCGCCTTAATCGTCGTCGCTGCCGATCGAGATGACTCTGCGTCCCATCATGTCTAATTTCTTTCCCTCGCCGCCCGGCGGGGAGGTTGACGTAGAGGCCGCGCCCCCCCCCCGCTTTCTTCCTGGCCGCCGCGGAGACGACTGAGTCCGGGGTCGGCTGTGCCGAAGGCACAAGGGGGCCGCGTCCGGGACCCGGTACTTCTTCTCATACCGATCCCTTCTAGCCGGCGTCGTGGATGGGTTCTTGAGGAGGGCGAGGCCCTCATCCCAAATATCGTCTAGTAGAGGTACAGCGAGGACCGTCTTCCTCTTGGTCTCACGCCGTTGATAAAGGAAACTTTCCTTCTTCTTCTCTTCCGGGCAGAGCTGGAAAAGCTCGGATGTCCTGGCGATCATGGAGTGAAACGATCCAATCTCGTCGGGCGGGGAAGCCCGGGTGGGAGGTGACGACGGGAGATCCTGATCGTTAACCTCGTCGTCTGTACCCGTCGCGACCGTGTCAGTCCCCGTATCATCCCCACGTGTCGTGGACGGGGAGGAGGGCTGAGCAGGGCGCGATGGCTGAAAAGGAGGTGGAGGATGAATCCTTCTTCTCTTAGGGGGAGGGCTCCCAGAAGGGCCTGGCTCCGGGTCCCCCGTCGGGAGCGGTTCCTCCATTGGTGGTAACGGCAGTCTCGTCCTTATCTCCGAGCATAAGGACTGTATAGCCAACAAAATGGCCGCCGAGTTGTCTTGCGGCACTGGTTGAGGGAGTTCCGACGGGCGATCAGGAGCCTCGTCGGCACCCTCGACGCCCTTGTCTTCCACGTCGGGGTCCCTCCCGACAGGATGGCCTTCTTCCACGCCAGAGCCGTGGCCTAAGACTTCGATCAGCTCCTCCTCAGAGGTTGAGGCCGAGTCCACGACGACCTCCTGCCCCCCCTTTTTCTTCTCCGTCGGAGGTTTCACGGGGGTCCTGTCGATGGGCATGAAAGAGGACTCCCTCCGCGGTGGCAGGGAGATTCTGGGCCCCGGGGTCGCCACCACTGGTGTAGCCTCCACAGGCTGAGCCAGGGCCGCCACGACTGTCTCGATAGAGGCCTTGGCCGGATGGATCAAGGTTTTCACCACCTTAGGTGCGCTCATCGCCTTCTCCTTGGGGGGAGGGTCACCACCTCGCTCCCCCTCAGATGGGGCCTTAGGGCACGACCGGGGTCTCTCCAGGAGCTTCGCCGGGTGTTCGGCCTTCCTCTTACCCGAGCCAGAGCGTTGGCTCGTGGTTGATGGCGCCGGGGAGGATGCGCCCTGCCTGGCGCCCGTAGAGCCCGACCGTTCGGCGCTCCCGGTGCCAGCGGACTCGCGGTGCTTGGCCTTCTGTTGGACCCCCTTCGCCGGGGCGCCCTCAAAGTTCTTAGAAGACCGCTCGGACTTCTTCTTCTTCTCGCCTGACGGGCTCTTTCCTTCCAGCCAGTTGGCTAGACGTTGATGGCGGTCCTTCATGGTCCACTCCGACATATTGCCGCAAAACGCACAGTCCTTCTCCACGTGCGTCTTGTCCTCATGCAGGCAGTAAAGGCAAAAGGAGTGTCTTAGTCCTCCTTAAAGACATTCTGAAGCTGGCATCCAGGGCAGACCCTGAACAGCTTTCCGGGCGTTGAGCTTCCCTTCTCCTGGGCCATGCTCGAGAAGGGCCTGAGAAACTTCTGGAATCCTCCAAAAGCGTGCTCGACGAAATCTTCACCCTTGAGGAGCGTAGACGAATCCGACACAGGTCCCCGTTGATCGGATGAAGAAACGGTGGAGCTTGAGGCTCTTTTGACAGAAAAAAAGAGATTTCTTTTGAGAAAAAACGCGAAAAAAAGCACTAACGCTCGAGAGCAATAGCACGAGGATCCCAACACTTGAACGTGCGGTAAAAATCTGAAGATGGCTGCCAGAGGCGGGGCTTAGGTACAGGGCAGTCATTGGCTGTGGTCAGTATGACGCAGAGATCAGTGATTGGTTTCTACTACGAAAGACAGATCAGAAACGAAACTGATACTGATTTTTTCTTTACCGAGGATTCCCAGCCTGACGACGGGGAATATTCATGAGCATTTGAATCCATGCCAGACCCCATGCTGGAGAACTGTCGATTCTGTAATAAGATGCCAGAAACCATGAAACATCTAATGGTGGAATGTAAAGAGCTATTGCAATTGACAGTGGACCATCTAAAGCACTATTTCGATGATAATGTGTGTTTGACAGCAGACCTATTGTGGTTAGAATTGTTTCATACACATAGGAAATCCTTGAGATAAGCAATTGTAAGCTATCTAAATTCTCAACAACAACAAAAAAAGATCGTAGATGGGATTTAGTAGCCATGAGTGAACTGCTCAAAGGCAGACCATTCTGCAAAAAGGTAATTGTATGCATAGGTAAAAATAAACCATTGAGAAATTATAGTATGAGGATAATGGTCGAATGTCAAAGACAGGCATTTATGTGGTATCTTATATTAGGTTATTAACAGATGATTTTTGTTTTAAATGTTGTTAAATATATTTTATGCTATTAAGTGAATGGAAGTATGTCACTTGTGTATTTATTCTGTTTAATGCTGAAAGGTCAGAATACATTTTTCAACCATACCAGCTATAAATAAAAAAAGAAAGAAATATGAGTAGAGCATGCTAGTGCTGGTGTTTTGTTGATGGTGGTGTTTTTTCGGTGCATCTCTAACTAAAATGTGTAGGCTTGCAGTCATATGCTACAATACGTTTCTGGGAAACGTGTGCAAGTGCTCTAGCAACAAGTATGTGCACCCCCGGGAATCCTCCTCACCCACAAATTACAAAAGACCTATTATTCGGGGCTGCCTATGTCTGACAAACATTGCGTCTGTCAAAAAGGTGTGTATCCTGGGAGAATAGCTTCACAGTATTTAGTGATTTTGTGAAAGATTTACCACTGACCGTTTCAAAACTGTGCTTTCCTTGTACTTACTTTTGGCTTGTACCTTAGCTTACACAGACGGATGCATAATTTCCACTATCATCATAACTTGTTTCTCAGTTTTGATCTACTCTCCTTCGATTCCTCTGTAACAAACTGTTACTCGGTCATCTAGCTGGTGTAAATCAGCCTGACAAATTAACTGTCCTTGCATTCTACTCCGATGTCTGCAACTAAACCATTGTGTGACTGTGGGCTCATATGTCCATATCAATGTATGGATTTATTTATTTTTTAAAGGTGCAGTGGCAATACTGAAATAGTTACCATTTCTCAGATGCCTATAATAACTTGGACTTTGAAATGGCACAATAGGTCTGAGAAATAGCCATTACCATTACCTCACCTTTCTTTTGACACTTTTAGAGGGGTTACAGAAGAGTGTACATGGCATGATATGATATGGCATGGCATTAAAACGCGCCTATGCACAAGTGCTGCAAGGCGCGACGAGGCAAGGGAGGGAAACAGGGAGGACAGACAACGATCCTACTAGGTCAGGTGTCATTCAGATCGCGCAAGTGCGTGGGAAGTGGGCCGGGACAGTGCAGTACAAGATGATAACAATAATTGAGTAGCGGCCAGCATGTGGCAAGTGCATGGGTAAGTGAGGCCAACAGGTGTCGGGGGTACTGTAAGGATACAGACACAGTCCCCAATTGCGGGGTTTTCCAGGTGGGCAGTGCAGGTGAGAAACAATGGCAGGGGAGGGGCCAGGGCCCGAGATCAGAGGGTGTCCAGGTAGCCAGTGTGGTTCAGGTTTCAGCCAGGAGGTCAGCAGAGGTGAGGAGGAGAGAAAGCAGAAGCAAAGAGAAAGGTTTTGAGGTGCTTCCGGAACCAGAGATGATTCTCCTCAAGTTTAAGGGAGGTAGGGAGACTGTTCCAGAAGGAGGCAACAGCCAAAGAAAGATATCTACCATCAACTCGTTACTTGGAGAAGCGACTGACCCTGAGGGAGTTGGAGGCGGATGAGCGGAGAGCTCGAGAATGAAGGTATTTAGGAAGAGTGAGTTGAAGATATTGAGGACCCAGGCCCCAGAAGGCCTTGTGGGCGATGCAGAGGGTTTTGAACTTAATCCTTGCAGCCACTGGGAGCCAGTGCAGAGATTTCAGTCCTGGAGAGATACGATCCCTGTACTTGAGGCCAAGGACAAGTCTTGCAGTCTTGTTTTGGATAAGTTGCAGAGGGCTGAGAGTAGAAGCAGGTGGATTTAGAAAGAGGCTGTTGCACTAGTCCAGCCTAGAGAGAACCAGAGCTCTGGAGACAGTGAGCTTCTGGGGGAAGCAGAGGAAAGGAAGAATCCCTCGGAGGAGGTGCAGCTGGAAGTGCGACTTCTTAGAGACATCAGAGATGTGAGAAGAGAAGGAGAGTATGGAGTCGAAGATGACCAAGGTTTTTAGCATTGCAGGTGGGAGCTGGAAGAGGGCCAATAGAGTCCGGCCAGAGAGCTACAGGGAAGGAGGGGGCGGGGGTGTGCCGATGAGGAGAATCTCGGTCTTACTGGCATTAAGGCAGAGGTCATTGGCGGCACACCACTCCTGGATAGCAGACAAACAGTCAGAGATGAGGGAAAGAGAGGAGGCCGAGGGTAGCCTGAAAATGAGCTGTGTGTCATCCGCATAGCACTGAAAGTTGGGGCAGAGAGTGGCGATGTGGTGGGCAAGGAGTGCCAGGTATTGGTTGAACAGCCAGGGAGAGAGTTTAGAACCCTGGGGGACGCCACAGGTGGAGAAAAAGATAGCGGAGAGGAAGGACCCAAGCTGGACCTGGGAGGGTCGGCCATATTTGGGGTAGTTAGGAATAGGTCTCTGAACACCTGAGACATAAACCATTTAAGGTTAATTCAAGAGAAAAAAGTTATTCATCTGCAACTATTGTTCTCTTGCATTGTGCATGAATTCAAATTCACACTGCTAGGATATTTCTTTTTTGTAAGTGGGAGTAATCCAAACTCCCAGGAGTTTGACAGGAAGGAGAGTGGAGGATGTCAATCCTCATTCACCTTTTCAAATTTCCATGTCTGGTGGTTTTCTTTCAAGCGACTTCTGATACACAATTTTTCTTTACCTTTGATACTGAAAGGTATTCCCATTTAAAAGTGCCAACATTCAGGTTAATACAACTCGGAGGCATAACTGTGCAGGAGAATTCTTCTACTCAACCATAAGTAATCGTGCAGCTGTAGCAGTATTGGTCAACTTCATCTGGCTCAAACTTGCAAAAGCATGTTACAAATCTGTTAATTCTGTCTGCGATATATTTGGCTACATTCTGTGAGGGGGATAGACAGTTTGCTCTGTGCAGCAAAGCATCACCAATACCTGCTCAGACGTGAGATAATTTCTTTGGGCACTTTGTTGGCCACAGTTTCATACTAATTCCTGACAATATGAATCTTTAAAAGATAACATGAAGCAAGTTCAAATATGTATACAGAAACTGTAGCAGAGAAACAAACACTTACCTTTGATAAGTTGTCTATCTTCAATAGATAGCATCATAAACCACCCAAGCAGTTTATGATCAGTGATCTCCAGGCAGCCATTACTGCTGATCAAATCAGAGATTTGCCTAGAAGAAAAAAAGAAAAACAAGTCATTTTTCAGGCACTAAATATTACTGGCAAATTGACAGGGACATTGGATGCACAAAATACAATGTTCTTGTTGTATGATCAGAAACTAGGATTCTGCTCAGAAATATCACACGTATTGCCTCATCCATAGAACGCAGCTCACAAAAACACGCACTTGGTTCGAATCCTCAAAATGAAAAATTCCCTGAAAAGGATATAAATAAAAAAATATGGATTTCACAATAAAGCTTTAATGACACTGTATTGTGGTGGGCTGTGCCAAGTTTGCACCATTACATGGTTAATTCTATCAGTACACCAGGGGCCTTCACCTGATGTGTTAATTCTTTTTATTTTAAAGGAAAGCAGCACCAAGTCTTTCACATGTGCCCTATTTCCTTTAAAGAAAACTACAAACACGGATGGCTGACGGAAGAAATAGTAAAGGGAGTAAGTAATTTTACTATTTTATTGGCTGACAAAAATTTGGGAATGGAAGAAGTGGCTGCGGGAGGTAGGAGTGACGGGTGACTGACTGTTGGGGGATGGAAACATACGGAGATGGTGTTGCCAGGGAGATGCAAGGGTGGTGAGGAGCAGAGTATGAGGGCATGGGGGGAATTCAGGGCCAAAAGCAGAGGCTTAGTGAAAATAAAATGCCAACTCTGGGCTGTGGCGCATGAGGCATGAGGGAGGAATAGAACACAGGCTTATATTAACAGATATAGCCCACATTCCTTGGACCCTAATTGGCTGGTGCCATTCTCCCGGGTGCTAATGTCCCAAGTTGTTTCATTATAATGGTGGATGGGACACTGGAGGAAAATAAGCTGTAAACACACGAGGGGCAGTTGTACTTCTGCTCTCTATATGGTTGGGACAGAGGCACAAAGCACCCCAGCCAAGGGTCTCTATGTGGTAGCAATGGACGAGCAACCGAGGTGCAAGATCTTAGGAGGAGATGCAGGCTGGTTCTTCAGTACAGTGAATCCCCAAGCCCCCACAAAGGAATGTCCACACACTATGTTAGGTGATAACACAGCTTCTTTATATAAAATGAGGTTCAGTAAAATATATACATATGAATAATGACACTTTATACTCAGGCAGTTCTATTCAAATAATGGGAAATATATACACACTACATGGCACCACACAAGACTAATTAGGTAATAATGCACCACTGAGGACAGTTTAAAAAAAGTCATATGAATTCTTAAGGTGTAGTCTCATAGATGAAGGAAGAACGGCGGGTTAGTTTCAGAACATAGGTAGTATACTTTAGTGAACCTCAAATAGTAATAGTGTGTGAGAATCCCCACACCTGGGCAACCTGTAATGGAAAAGTTAAGGAGTACCTGATCTGGTCATTTACAGCCCAGAGCATTATTGAACATGTTTTGTTTTGTTTTCTTTTTACAGGCTCTACCACCCCAATGTACACGAGATGCCACAGGAGAACAGGATCCAAGATGACTCTGCAACCCATGGACGACTCCGGAGGCTGAAAGACACTCTTCCTCATCACACTACCTTTGGTGCCTTGGCAGGGAAAGCAGCAGTTTCTTGGCTTTACTCGACAGTACTCCTCGACGATGGAACCCCTTTGCAAGAAGGAGCCACAGGGATGTCGAGTCCAAGAAGAAAAAGAGAACCAAACACTCCGAAGGGCAGCAGTTTGTCTTCGCTCTAGTCTACAATGGTCGACGATTACTCCGACTGTGGAGGTCCTAGGAAGGTGAAACTTGCTCTGGATTCCAAAAAGGCATGGCAGGTGAAAATAACACCCTTGGGGACCTTGGATGACTTTCGGCAGATCCGGGTGCAGTGCCTTCAGTAGGTGCCAGGTTGCAGGAATTTCACAGATCACCATCTTTTGGACCTTCAGTGCTGCAGCTGCAGCACCGACCTCTGGATCGCTTTTGGCGACCTGGACTCGACCACCAGACTGAACCACTGACCCTCAGCATGTCTGGACCCTGGGGACGTCTTTGTTGGATTTGGGTGGCGGGCAACTCAGCAGTGGACACTCCTCTGCACCCAGCGACCTTGAACCTATCCCGGCATGGAAAAGTGGTCAATTGAGATGGCAGGGATGTCCCTTAAAATATTCTTCAGCAGTGTGGAACTTTCGCAGCTCCGGTTGTCAACTAGCCTATGCCAGGGTAGCCCCTCTTCTGGGCACTGCACTGCAATTGGGCTTTGAGCGGTCACAAACACTCCTCCAGACCCTAGACAACACCACTGGACTTCTTCGGCATGAGATGTCCGGGCACTCTTCTTCTGGACTCAAGAAGACCCCTTCTCCGGATGGCAGGCACACAGGACTGGCTTACAGGGTACTTCTCATGAAGACCAGCAGGTTGCATGAAAGTCCCTCATAGCTCTTGGAGGTCTCCTATCCAGGTCTTCCCCTGGATTTGTCTTTCGGTCAGTTTAGCAGTTTTCGGAATGCTTAAAGAGATGCAGCTGCAGACTTCTTCCTCCAACTGGACCCAGGATACTTGCTTTGTTTTCAACTTCAGCTTCAGTTTCCAGGTAAGAAAAAGAACGAATTGGTGAGTGAGGGATCCCCTTCATATACACATTCGTCCCTCATTCACTCAGGCTGAGCCAGACTCAGCCTGTCAATCATACACAAATGCATTGATGGAGGCAAGCAGCCCATCAGGCTCACAGGCATTCAGGCCATTCACTCAACCCAGACACTCATAACAGAATGTAGATTGGAGTAAGCACCCAGCCTTTCATGCACACAACACTGCATTCAGTCCAGTTTCAGTCAGGGATGTCTCATTCAACCAAAACCAGACACCCATAACACGCAATGTGAGTTGACTTCAGACTACATTCATACAGGTCCCACCCAAAGGGTGTACCCACAACACAGTCCCTGGGAAGGCTCCAGTCAGTCTGACGGGAGGAAGCCCCAGAGCCATTTATGGTTCTTCCACCCAACAGCCAGTCAGGGAGAAGGGATAGAGTCGGGGCTTCCCGGGACTTTGGGAAACAAGGTGTAAAGGCAATAGAAACCAAGAGGCTACAGTGGCCATCTTGCCTTTGTTCAGGAATCTATTGATTTCTATGGCAGGGCCTGGGTGACCCAAAAATGGCGGACACTCTGAGCATGTAGCTGCCACCAACACATACTTTGCTCTGTGGGCAAAACACAGGTGCCCAAAAACACACCAAGGGTACAAGGATGTACCCCACCCATGTGTGCTATAAGGGTATCCCATGGGAGTTGTTCACCAAAAGGAAAAACGAAGAGCTGCACTACCAAAAAACACAGAAAACACACAGATAAGTAGTAGGGCAAGGACTAGGAGGCCCTGTCCCTCCAAAAGGCATTTCAAGCATCACATATACATTGCATAAAAATAATACAAAATTATAACTTTCTTCACATTTCATAAGGCAATTTCTTTACACAAACATACCCTTTTGAAGGTGCCCACCAAAGCAGAATTTTAGAATGTGACAAATATGCTGATATTACTTAACGCAGAGGCAGATCATGTGGTGTAAGTATGGTCATACCGGCAGCAAAAATGCATTTCTTAAAGGACACAAGGTTACATATATTTTTTTTTAAACAGTACTAAGGAACATTTCAGGTTGGGTGACTTCCAATTAAACTTCACAACTATATATTTTAAAGAGGTTTTTGAGAATTATAGGTTTAATTGGATTTAAATCAATTTTGTGAACTGCCTTCAATCTCTGAAACAGGAAGTGAAATCAGGAGGAGGAAATAAAGTGCATTCTGAGTTTGCACTATCAAACAAAGATGTAACATAAAATACTTTTTTTTACATTGCACCAACATGCTTACATATTGAATAGTGCTTACTCAGCAGTAGCAACAGAATACCAACAGTAGCACTAAAAGTAGTAGTCAATGGACATGAGGCAGCTGTGCCGATGAAAAATATGGGCCTTTGCCGAGATGGTGTTGCTTAACAAAGCAAAAGAAAATTGAGTGAGTGGAAGAGTGCCACAGTACAGTGCAGAAAGGACGATGGTCTGATTCCTATGGACAAAAGAAATTCTGGGCCATGTGAGTAAATAGACCAGATTCCCATTTAATGGTGCAGTCACCATGGTTTTATGGCGGAATTGAACACTAGAGAGTAACACTATAAATCGTGGAATCTTGCAAAGCATGATAGAAGGCAAACCAGGACGGTGACAGGGGAACGAACGGTCATGGAAAATTGGAGTTGGGACTGCAGTGTGTGCAAGGTGGCAAACCCAGAGCCAATGTGGAAGAGAAGGAACAAGTTACTTACCTGTAACTGTTGTTCTCCAGCATGGGTCTGGCATGGATTCACATGCTCATGAATATTCCCCGTCGTCAGGCCGGGAATCCTAGGTATAGAAAAAAAAAATCAGTATCAGTTTCGTTTCTGATCTGTCTTTCTTAGTAGTAACCAATCACTGGTCTCTAGGTCATACTGCCCCCAACCAATGACTGCCCTCTCCCTAAGCCCCGCCTCTGGCAGCCATCCTCAGATTTGGTAGCACGTAAAGTGGCAGTATGACCAAGTGAAGAGCCGCAGAGGGGTAGGCGGGAGGGTTCGCATGTGAATCCATGCCAGACCCATGCTGGAGAACAACAGTTACAGGTAAGTAACTTGTTCCTTCTCCAGCATGGGGTCTGGCATGGATTCACATGCTCATGAATAAAGAATACATAGCAGTACACACATGCACAACCACGGGAGGTGGCAAAGGCTCAACATTAAGCATTACATCAAACTCAACATTAAGCAATTCTTACCTCCTCACCAAGCTCACCTTAGGCGAACAGGTTGCGCAGCACTGCTTGGCCAACCCTGGACTCCTCCCTGGAATCCCGATCGACGCAGTAGAATTTCGTGAAGGTGTGCGTCGACCTCCACGTAGCAGCCCTGCAGATGTCCAGCAAGGGCACACCAGATAGGAACGCTGTGGTACCTGCGATCGCTCTGGTGGAATGGGCTCTCAGACAGCCGGGCAGCGGTGGGTTTGCCAACTGGTGACAGTGCATGATGCAGCCGGAGAGCCATCTGAAAATGGAAGTCTTCGAGAGAGCCTTCCCTTGATTCACAGTCCCAAAGTTCACAAACAGCTGTGACGTCTTCCGAAAACTCTTTGTGTGGTCCACATAGAACTTCAGAGCTCTAGCTACATCCAGAGAGTGCAAAGTCCTCTCGGCCGGCGACGAAGGCGACGGGAAGAAAACTGGCAGCACCAAGGGCTCGTTGAGGTGGAAGTCCGACGGCACCTTGGGCATAAAGGAGGGGTGCGTTCTCAGCACCACCCTCGTGTCATGAAAAGTCAAGTATGGAGGCTTGCAAGATAGGGCCTGGATCTCTCCCATTCGTCGTGCAGAGGTGATGGCCACGAGGAAAGCTGTCTTTCGTGACAGGAACTTCAAAGGCGCCGAATGCATAGGCTCGAATGGGGCCCCCATGAGCCTGGTCAGCACCACATTAAGCTCCCACGCCGGGGCAGGAGCCTTTACCGGCGGGAATGATCGGAATAGTCCCTTTATGAACTCTTTCACCAGGCGATGAGACCACAAGGATGCCCGTCCCGTAGTCCTGGTATATCGGGAGATCGCAGCCAGATGTATTTTGAGGGAGGCGTGAGCCAGTCCAGCTTTGGCCAGCGACAGTAGGTACGGCAGTACTTGAGGGGCCGTAATCCGCAGAGGGTTAATCTTCTGTGCACGGCACCAGACAGAGAACCTCTTCCATTTATGTCCGTAGCACTTGAGAGTTGAGGACGCCCTGCCTTTGCTAGAACCTCTCTGCAGTCGGCCGGGATGTCGCAGGAGCCAGGCCTGCAAGTTCAGCGACTCCGGGTTGTGGTGAAGAATGGCGCCTCTTTCTCTGGTGAGAAGGTCTGCGTCCGTCGGCAGCTTGACTGGTGTGGACGTTGACAAGTCAAGAAAGTCCGGGAACCAGATCTGTCTCGGCCACGCCAGTGCGACGAGGATCATCCTGCACCAGACCTCTTGAGCTGGTTGATGAGCCGGAGCAGCAACGGCAGTCGAGGGAACGCATAAAGACATAGGCCGTCCCAGGGGAACGAGAAAGCATCGCCCTTGCTCCTCGGCTGGGGGAACCTGCTGGCGAACCTCCGGCACTTGGAATTCGTCGCCGTCGCGAAGAGATCGATTTGGGGTTCGCCCCATTGTCGGAAGATTCTATCCACATGATCCTGGCGTAGTTCCCACTCGTGGCACGAGCGCAGCTCCCTGCTGAGTGAGTCGGCGATCGTGTTTTTTATTCCTGCAAGATGAAGAGGCACCAGAAACATCCGTTGGGCGACGGCCCAATGCCACAGATCCTGGGCTTCCTTGGATAGGGCCGGGGACCTGGTTCCGCACTGCTTTCGGATGTAGAACATCGTGGTGGTGTTGTCGGTGAAGATCCTCAACACCTTGCCCTTGAGGGACGGAAGAAAGGACCTGAGGGCCCAGAACACTGCGCGGAGCTCCAAGATGTTGGTGTGGAGTGACTTCTCCTCCGGGAGCCAAAGGCCTCTCGCGTGAAGATCTCCGGAGTGCGCTCCCAAACCTTCCAGGGAGGCGTCCGTCGTCACCAACACCTGGTGAGCTGGGGTCTGAAAGTCCGTGCCCGCCGACAGATGGGAGCGGGCACCCCACCACCGGATCGCCTGACGGAACGTCTCGTTGAGAGGGATCAGGTCCTCGAAGCTGCCCGTCGACTGGACCCAGCGGGCGTCGAGGAACTCTTGTAAGGGGCGCATCCGAAGCCTGCAAAGGTCGCACCAGATAAATGCAGGAGGACATCATCCCGAGGAGGGACTTGATAGATCTTACTCTGGCCATGTCCGTGGCCAGCAGACGCTGCACCTTGCCCAGAATGGTCCTGGTCCTTTCCTCCGACGGCGAGGCCAGCCGTGCCACTGTGTCGAGCTTGGCTCCCAGAAACAGGGCGACTTGCGACGGAACCAGGTGGGATTTTGGAAAGTTGATGGAGAATCCCAGGTCCGTGAGCAGCTGGACGGTCTTCGCAGTGTGCTCCATGGCAAGCTCCCTTGTCCTTGCCCGGATGAGCCAGTCGTCCAGGTAGGGGTAAACGTGGATCCCCTGTAGGCGCAGCCACGCCGCCAGCGGCGCGAGGCACTTGGTGAACACCCTGGGTGCCGACTTCAATCCGAACAGGAGGGCCTTGAACTGGTAGTGCCGCCCTTGGACCACGAACCTGAGGAACTTTCGGTGTCTTTTTAGAATGGGATGTGGAAGTACGCATCCTCCAAGTCCAACGACGACAGGAAATCGCCCTCCTCCAGCTGTCCCAGCACGTGTTGGAGGTTGACCATACGGAACTTTTGTGCCTTGATGTACTTGTTCAGTCGCCGCAGGTCCAGGATGGGGCGCCATTGTCAAGACCGGTGGGGGGTCTGTACTTCCGCTCTCTATATGGTAGAGGAGAGGCACAGAAGACCCCAGCCAAGATTCTCGATTACGGTAGCTATGGACGAGCAATCAAGGCCTAGCTTCTCAGGAGGTGATGCAGGCTGGTTCTTAAGTACAGTGTATCCCCAAGCCCCCACAAAGGAATGTCCACACACTGTATTACTGAAAACACAGTCTTTATATAATTAATATTCAAGGGTTATGTACACTTATCACAACAACGCACTTTGTGCTCAGGAAAACCAATAATGATAAATATCTACAATTCTAAAGTGGTACCACTAATATTAGACCTCATAACAGTGCATTCACAATACTGTAGCAATGGCACGCAGATCAATAAGAAGGAAACCAGCAATAGAGAGAGGAGAGATACTAGAGGGTTGAAACAATAGGCAGAAGACTGGCCCTTGCTACTGGACACAGTTCTGTGTGGAGATCCCCCCCCCACCTGGGCAACCTGTAAAATAAAGAGATATAACACAAGCCCAGTCCATATATTGTTCAATAGTCTTATTCTCTCCTCCAATGTTTTTACCCCCCCAATGTACCTGGTGGAGTCGAGACCTTCGAAGAGGCGTCGACGGATCCTTCTTGAGCGACCCCCTTTCAAGCGGGAGTCACGGATCATCGACAGGCGTCGAGAAACGTCGAAGACCTCGGGGTTCGGCGACGGGGAATCGACGGCCCTTCTTGAATGCCTTCCCTTTCAAGCGGGAGGCACGGGGCGTCGAACGTCCGTCGACAAACGAGGTAGAACGATGTCGAAGAGGCGGCAGCTTCGTCCGAGCGGTGCTCGTCGGCGTCGGGGCGTCGGCGTCCTGCAAGGCGGAGGTGTGCGGGGCACCTCGATGACAATAGTTCTGGACCGCAAAGATTGTAGAGACGGAAGCCCAGCAAGGGCTTCGGGTCGTCCGAGTCTTTGAGGTCGTGAGGTGGCGGGAAACCCACCGGCGGATTCTCCTCGGCGCGTTGGTCGTCCTCGACTTTCTCCGGCAGGATAAGCGGTCGACGATGCGGTCGAGGGAGTCCTTCGATTCGAATGTTCTTAGGCAAAGGAGCGGACGGCTCCGGTCGTCGGTGGCACGGCGTCAAGTGGTTCCCACGGCTGGGCAACACAACTTCGACGGGCCTCCAGCGGTTACACAAACCTGCGAACCCTGGTCGACGGCAATGGACTTCGACGGCGTCGACGTCCGGGTGCTTCACTTCGATCTCCTCGGCGGTCCCGTCTCGGGTCGGCAGCCTTTCGAGGGTCTGACTTCCAGGGCGCTTCGGCGAAGATGTAGCGGTGCTCGATGGTCCCTCGGAGCACGGGAAGAGGGCGCCTTACCAGGTCCTCTCTCGGATCAGTCCTCGACGAACACGGCAGCCTTCGGATCTGTCGAAGCAAATGCCACAGCAAGTCTTCTTCTTCCAGCTGGACGTCGAGGATCAGCAGTTCCAGTTACTCTTGAGTGGAGACTCAGCTTCTGAACGTGTCTGAACGTTCCTGAAGGTTCCTGAACTTCTGGCTGCTTCTGAACGATTTCCAGTGGTGAGAGGTCCCCAGATATACTATTCTGTCTCTCATCCACACTGCTGGCACACACACAGCAGCCAATCACACAGAAGGGCATTCATGCAGTCAGTCAGCCAATCAGGCACGCAGTGCATTCAGGCCATACTCCTCCCTTTCAGACACTCACAACAAGGAATGTGGATTGGGACAAGTACCCAGCCATTCAACACTACACACTGCATTCAGGCCAGTTTCGGGCAGGGCTGTCTCAGTCTTTGTCTCACATGCCAGAAACCAGACAACCACAACAAGGAGTGTATATTGGTCACTCACTCCATTCACCCAGGTCCCACCCACAGGAGGTACCCACAACATACAGTGAATGGGAAGGCTCCAGTCAGTCTAGCTGGGCCTTCACAACAACACCATATGGAACTTCCACCCAACAGCCGGTCAGGGGGAAGGGACAGAGACAGGGCTTCCCTGGACTTTGGGAAAAACAAGATAACAGGCAATAGAAAGCAAGAGGCCACAGGGGCCATCTTGTTTCCTATCAGGAATCAACTGATTCCAATGGCAGGGCCTGGGTATCCCAAAATGGAGGACACCCGGAGCACCTGTCGAATTCAGCACGGAGCTGCCACCAGCCCATACCCTGCTCTGTGGGCCACCCACAGGTGCCCAAAAACATACACTAGGGGCACAGGGTTGTACCCCTACCCATGGGTGCCATAAGGGTATCCCATGGGTCTGTTCACCAAACCAAAAGAGAGAGCTGCACCGCCAGGAGTCCCACATGGACTCCTGGGCAGAAAACACGACAGAACACGCGATAAAAACAGAAAAAGGACAAGGATTCAGAGGCCCTGTCCCTCAGATGCATTTCCAGCATCACAGTCGCCCCCCCAGACTGAGGTGGAGGGTGCCTAATCTCCCACGGGATAGACACCCTCATCCAGACGGTCAACATACCTTCTGGAAAGGCCATCTGCATTATCGTGACTCTTCCCTGGTCGGTGCTCTATGGTGAAGTCTAGCCCTTGTAGGCTAATGGACCACCTGAGCAATTTCGGATTCTCACCCTTCATCTACATAAGCCACTTCAGGGGCTTATGATCTGTTTGGACCTTGAAGGTGGACCCCGTAAGGTAGGGCCTAAAACGCCTAAGGCTCCAAACTATGCTAAAACACTCCTTTTCAACAGTAGCCCATCTAAGTTCTCTACCCTTGAGTTGTCTACTGATGAATATGATAGGGTGTTCTCTCCCTTTGTCATCTAACTGGGACAAGACAGCTCCAATTCCGGTGTCGCAGGCATCCGTCTGGACGATAAAGGGTCGGCTGTAGTCAGGCGCACACAACACAGGTGCCCTACACAGACTTTCTTTCAAGCCCTCAAAGGCCCTCTGACAGTCTTCGGTCCAATTAACCTTCCTAGGCTGTTTGGGCGAAGTTAGAGCTGTCAGGGGTGCAGCTATGGTTCCATAGTCTGCCATGAAATTGCGATAGTACCCAGTGAGGCCCAAAAAGGCTCTCACCTGGGTTTGAGTAGTGGGAGTCTCCCAGTTCTGTACGTCCTGTACCTTACTGGAGAGAGGTTGGATTTGACCCCCTCCTACCTCATGACCAAGATAGGTAACTTTCCCCTGAGCTATCTGGCACTTGGTGGCCTTGATAGTGAGGTTAGCCCTTTTCAAGGCCTGCAACACCTTATCCAGATGTGTCAAATGCTCTTCCCAGGTGGAACTGTAGACGGCAATGTCGTCTAAGTAAGCCACACAAAAGGCTTCCAGCCCACTGAGCGCATGGTTGACCAATCTCTGGAAGGTGGCAGGGGCATTCTTCAACCCAAAAGGCATGACCCTAAACTGGTAGAGTCCCTCAGGTGTTGAGAAAGCCGTCTTTTCCTTGGCCTGGTCCGTCAGAGCTATTTGCCAATAGCCTGAGGTAAGGTCAAAGGTGCTCACAAATTTGGCAGCACCTATGGTGTCCACGAGCTCATCAGCCCTGGGCAATGGGTGCGCGTCAGTTTTGGTGACGGCATTGACTCCTCGGTAGTCCACACAGAACCTCCAATCCTTGGTACCCGCCTGGGAACTTGCCTTGGGGACAAGGACCACTGGACTGGACCAGGGACTGGTTGAGGGTTCAATAACACCCAGATCCAACATCTTGGCGACCTCAGCCTGGATGTGGTTCTTGACGGTATCTGACATACGATAGCACCTGCTTTTGACAGGCACACTGTCACCAGTGTCAATTTTGTGCTTACACCACGGTGTAAGGCCCGGTGTCAGTGAAAACAGAGAGGCATACTGCTGGAGCAAAGCCCTGCAGGCCCTCTGCTGCTCTGTTGTCAAATCTGGAGAGAGATGCACTCCCTCCACTGAGCCATCCTGAGGGTTGCTATGCAGCAAATCAGGAAGGGGCTCACTCTCATCATCTTCTTGCCCTGAAGCTAGCAAGAGACATGAGACCTCTGCTCGCCTGTGGAAAGGCTTGAGCCTGTTGACATGGAATACCGGAGGGGCCACCCCAGAGGCACCCATGTCAACCAGGTAATTGACTTCGCCCATCTTGGAGATTATCCGGAAGGGTCCAGTCCATTTATCGGCCAAAGCTCTAGGCTTTGTAGGCTCCATCACAAGGATTTCCTGCCCCGGAGTCCAATCCACTTGCGAAGCTTTAAGGTCATGCCGGTACTTATTCAATTCCTGGCTGGCCTTGAGATTTGCTGTTGCCTGACCCATCATTTGTGTCATCCTCCGCCTGAGGCCTAACACATAGTCCCCCACTTGCTTGGCGGGACCGGGAGGGGTGGCTTCCAAGCCTTCTCGGATCAAGGCGAGGGGCCCCCTCACGGGATGTCCAAAGAGTAACTCAAAGGGGCTGAAACCAACACCCTCTTGAGGTACCTCTCTGTAAGCAAACAGCAGACATGGCAGGAGGAGATCCCATTTCCTCCTTAGGGGCTCTTCCAAAGCACCTAGCATGCCCTTGAGAGTTTTGTTAAATCTCTCAACCAGACCATTGGTCTGGGGGTGGTAAGAGGTGGAGAACTTGTAGGTTACCCCGCACTCTTTCCACATGGTTTTCATGTAACTAGACATGAAGTTGGATCCTCTGTCAGAGACAACCTCCTTGGGGAATCCAACACGGGTGAAAATGCCCAGGAGAGCCCTGGCAACCACCTTGGCAGTAATAGTCCGAAGGGGTATTGCCTCAGGGTACCTGGTGGCATGATCAACCAAGACCAGGATGAACCGATGTCCACCTGAAGTGGGAGGGTCAAGGGGACCGACGATGTCGATGCCCACCCTCTCAAATGGTGTGCCAACCACTGGTAACGGCTGCAGTGGGGCAATGACCCTGCCTCCAGTCTTGCCAGACAACTGACAAGTGGGGCAGGTCCTGCAGTGGGACTCCACTTCTACTCCCATCCGTGGCCAGTAGAAATGGGCAGAGAGCCTCTGCTTAGTCTTCTTGGTCCCAAGATGACCAGCCAAGGGCACCTCATGCGCCAACTGCAGAAGGAAGGGCCTGTAAACCTGGGGTACCACCAACCTCTTGCGGGCACCAGGTTCAGGCTTAGTGGGCTCACTAACAAGGAGCTCACCCTCCCAATAAATCCGGAAATTCCTAGGCACTTCTCCTTGTGCCTGGGACAGGGCCTGTTTCCTCAGACCCTCGAGAGAGTGGCACTCCCTCTGTCCCCTACAGAAGTCTGCCCGGGAGGGTCCCCCTTCAGCTAACAAGCATTGAAGGTCGGGATGATCCTCCGGGTTGAGAACCTCTCCCACAGGAGAGTCTTCTGCCTCTTCTCCCAAAGGAGTTGAGTTTGGGTTTTCCACTGGAGCCAGCCCGTCCGGAGCATGGATCCCAATGGGTGCAGCAGGAAGAGAAGGTGCTCCCTCCACAGAGGTGGCCTTCTTGGTCTTCCGCCTTCTTGCCTTAGGCCTCGCCTTTGGCTCGGGTATCTGACCCACAGCCAGACCCTGGGTCACCTGTGATCTAGTGACTGCAGCAGCAGTCATGGGAAGACCATCCGAGATCAACCCCAACTCTACTAGATCATTCCCTAACAAAATGTTAGCAGGGACATTGTCCTGAACCAGGACAGGAAGCTTCGCTGTCTTGTCTCCAATCATGAGTGTGACTAAGGCTACAGGTGATAATTTGGGAGGCCCACCAGCTAACCTGGTGGTTTGCAGAGGAGCACCGTCATAGTCCTCTGGCCTGAGCAGGGTCCTGTCCACCACTGTCATGCTTGCCCCAGTGTCTCTCAAACCAGTAGAAGGCTGGCCATTCAAGAGGACACTTCTCAAAAACCTACGGGTGTTCTGCGGGATAGTCGCCAGTACTTCTGCGTACTGGTCCCAGGCCCCAAGGGACACTAAGGAAATCTCTACAGGAGCACCAAAGGTGATTCCTGTAGAGGAGGGGAGGACAGTGGCCTCCACCTCAGACACGGGGTAAGGGTAGGTCAGGCTGACAGCCTGTACTCCAAGTGCCTTACCTTTACACTTGGAGTCACCCCTTTTGTGATCCAGGGCCCCACAGTCCCAACAAGTGCCAGGAGTGCGGGGTACGGTACTGGAACCACTGGGAGCCTGCTTTGCAGCAGGTGGACCACTACTCTTATTCCCACCCACAGATGACTTATCCCCACTAGATTTTTGGGTCTTAGGAGAGGAAGGTTTTGGTTTACCCGACTGTGACTGCTTGGGGGACTCCTCAGCTTTCTGAGAGGCCCCCTTCTCTTTATCCTTGTCCTTCCCACTGGAGTCCTTAGGGGACACCCGGTGGGAGACCCACTTGTCAGCCAACCTAGCCAGCTTAAGGGGGTCCAAAACGTTCTGGTCAGCCACATACTGACGCAGCTCTGGTGAACAGGCTTCAGAGAAATGCTCAAAAAACAAGAGGTGGGACAATTCAACGAAAGTCTTAACCTTGTATCCATCGATCCACCCCATCATGTTCATGTGCGCAGCACTCACCCAGTCAACCCAAGACATATTCTCTCTTTTCTTAAAATCCCTGAACCTTTTAAGGTATTGGGTAGGTGTCTTGCCAAACTTGGCAATTAAAGCAGACTTCATACACTCGTACTGACCCCTTTCTTCCACACTCAGCTTCAGAATACAGTCATACCCGGTTTGAGGCACTCTGCTTAACAAACACTTCGCCCAATCTCTTTTATCCACATCATGAATCTCACAAGCCATTTCAAACGCTTCAATCCATTGGAGGATATCCGAACCCTCCACAAATACACCAACCAAATCTTTCATAAACTTGGTGGCTGGGGACCTGACACTCTCACTGGATTTAGCTGAAGTCTCCACTCTAGCTTTCTCTAGCTGGATTCTCTGACATTCAGTGTCCTTGTCTTTGAGCGCAAGATCCCTATTCTTGAGCTCCACTTGCTGTGCCAGCTCCTCTCTCTTAAGCTCAGCTTCTATTTCCAACTTGCGATATTCAAAGGCCAATTTCATCCTTAATAACTCAAGTTCCATGGAATTGCTGGGGTTTGGAACAGAGGCAGCAGGAATGGTGGCATTCCCAGAAACAGATTCAGCGACAACCCCAGGGGCAGAGTCCTCACTGGTTGCATCTCCCCCTTCATCAAGTGTTTCACCATCAGTCTGGTAGTCCACCAGGGCAGCTATCAGCTCAGCCCTAGACTTATCCACACAGTCTAACTCCCTGGCTTCACAAGCACTCTGGAGAGCCTAAGCTCATCCTAGTCAATTTACCATTCGCAATGGGCTCCATTGCTTGTAATGCAGTTATTTGGTACACACCCAGACCTTAATCTAATAAAGTGCGGATATTTTGTAAGTGGCACGGTTATACACTGAGTCTTATAATAATAATAATAATAATTAGGCTTTTATATAGCGCTACAAACCCTCAGGTATCTGAGCGCTGCTTATTATTACCCACGGTGTGTGGTGCTCATTTATCGACCTCGGAAGGATGAAAGGCTGAGTTTGGCCCCGCCGGGATTCGAACCTGCGTTAACAGGCTCTGCACGGGTGTCAAAGCGGGCGCTCTACTCGCTGTGCCACTTGACCGGCTAAAAAAACCATAAACCGGCAACTAAAACCATAAGCATCCCACCGCTGCCACCAGCTTGTCAAGACCGGTGGGGGGTCTGTACTTCCGCTCTCTATATGGTAGAGGAGAGGCACAGAAGACCCCAGCCAAGATTCGCGATTACGGTAGCTATGGACGAGCAATCAAGGCCTAGCTTCTCAGGAGGTGATGCAGGCTGGTTCATAAGTACAGTGTATCCCCAAGCCCCCACAAAGGAATGTCCACACACTGTATTACTGAAAACACAGTCTTTATATAATTAATATTCAAGGGTTATGTACACTTATCACAACAACGCACTTTGTGCTCAGGAAAACCAATAATGATAAATATCTACAATTCTAAAGTGGTACCACTAATATTAGACCTCATAACAGTGCATTCACAATACTGTAGCAATGGCACGCAGATCAATAAGAAGGAAACCAGCAATAGAGAGAGGAGAGATACTAGAGGGTTGAAACAATAGGCAGAAGACTGGCCCTTGCTACTGGACACAGTTCTGTGTGGAGATCCCCCCCCCACCTGGGCAACCTGTAAAATAAAGAGATATAACACAAGCCCAGTCCATATATTGTTCAATAGTCTTATTCTCTCCTCCAATGTTTTTACCCCCCCAATGTACCTGGTGGAGTCGAGACCTTCGAAGAGGCGTCGACGGATCCTTCTTGAGCGACCCCCTTTCAAGCGGGAGTCACGGATCGTCGACAGGCGTCGAGAAACGTCGAAGACCTCGGGGTTCGGCGACGGGGAATCGACGGCCCTTCTTGAATGCCTTCCCTTTCAAGCGGGAGGCACGGGGCGTCGAACGTCCGTCGACA
This sequence comes from Ambystoma mexicanum, assembly GCF_040938575.1. Lineage (NCBI taxonomy): Eukaryota > Metazoa > Chordata > Amphibia > Caudata > Ambystomatidae > Ambystoma > Ambystoma mexicanum. The sequence continues at coordinate 871,361,728 of NC_090931.1, forward strand.
AACGAGGTAGAACGATGTCGAAGAGGCGGCAGCTTCGTCCGAGCGGTGCTCGTCGGCGTCGGGGCATCGGCGTCCTGCAAGGCGGAGGTGTGCGGGGCACCTCGATGACAATAGTTCTGGACCGCAAAGATTGTAGAGACGGAAGCCCAGCAAGGGCGTCGGGTCGTCCGAGTCTTTGAGGTCGTGAGGTGGCGGGAAACCCACCGGCGGATTCTCCTCGGCGCGTTGGTCGTCCTCGACTTTCTCCGGCAGGATAAGCGGTCGACGATGCGGTCGAGGGAGTCCTTCGATTCGAATGTTCTTAGGCAAAGGAGCGGACAGCTCCGGTCGTCGGTGGCACGGCGTCAAGTGGTTCCCACGGCTGGGCAACACAACTTCGACGGGCCTCCAGCGGTTACACAAACCTGCGAACCCTGGTCGACGGCAATGGACTTCGACGGCGTCGACGTCCGGGTGCTTCACTTCGATCTCCTCGGCGGTCCCGTCTCGGGTCGGCAGCCTTTCGAGGGTCTGACTTCCAGGGCGCTTCGGCGAAGATGTAGCGGTGCTCGATGGTCCCTCGGAGCACGGGAAGAGGGCGCCTTACCAGGTCCTCTCTCGGATCAGTCCTCGACGAACACGGCAGCCTTCGGATCTGTCGAAGCAAATGCCACAGCAAGTCTTCTTCTTCCAGCTGGACGTCGAGGATCAGCAGTTCCAGTTACTCTTGAGTGGAGACTCAGCTTCTGAACGTGTCTGAACGTTCCTGAAGGTTCCTGAACTTCTGGCTGCTTCTGAACGATTTCCAGTGGTGAGAGGTCCCCAGATATACTATTCTGTCTCTCATCCACACTGCTGGCACACACACAGCAGCCAATCACACAGAAGGGCATTCATGCAGTCAGTCAGCCAATCAGGCACGCAGTGCATTCAGGCCATACTCCTCCCTTTCAGACACTCACAACAAGGAATGTGGATTGGGACAAGTACCCAGCCATTCAACACTACACACTGCATTCAGGCCAGTTTCGGGCAGGGCTGTCTCAGTCTTTGTCTCACATGCCAGAAACCAGACAACCACAACAAGGAGTGTATATTGGTCACTCACTCCATTCACCCAGGTCCCACCCACAGGAGGTACCCACAACATACAGTGAATGGGAAGGCTCCAGTCAGTCTAGCTGGGCCTTCACAACAACACCATATGGAACTTCCACCCAACAGCCGGTCAGGGGGAAGGGACAGAGACAGGGCTTCCCAGGACTTTGGGAAAAACAAGATAACAGGCAATAGAAAGCAAGAGGCCACAGGGGCCATCTTGTTTCCTATCAGGAATCAACTGATTCCAATGGCAGGGCCTGGGTATCCCAAAATGGAGGACACCCGGAGCACCTGTCGAATTCAGCACGGAGCTGCCACCAGCCCATACCCTGCTCTGTGGGCCACCCACAGGTGCCCAAAAACATACACTAGGGGCACAGGGTTGTACCCCTACCCATGGGTGCCATAAGGGTATCCCATGGGTCTGTTCACCAAACCAAAAGAGAGAGCTGCACCGCCAGGAGTCCCACATGGACTCCTGGGCAGAAAACACGACAGAACACGCGATAAAAACAGAAAAAGGACAAGGATTCAGAGGCCCTGTCCCTCAGATGCATTTCCAGCATCACAGCCATCCTCCTGTCTTCTTTTTTACAGGGAAGTACCTTGAGTAAACTCCGGAGCCCCGAAGCCTCTTTGGGACGAGCTCGATGGCACCCTTCCTGAGCATCGCCCTTACTTCCAACAGTAGTAGAGGGACGTGATTTTCCTTCCTGGCCACGAGTGGAACGCGAGGGCACTTCTTCTGAAACTCGAGGGCGTGCCCTTGGGCCAGGGCGTCCAGCACCCAACGGTCAGTGGAGATGGACTCCCACACGCTGACAAACCTCGCCAGCCGGCCTCCCACCGGGGTGCTTCGGCGGGGGCCCGACCCCACGGTCGGTTCAATCTTGTTTGGAGGCCGCCTTGCCTCCTTGACCTCCCTGTCGACGACGACGGGCACCACCTGACTTGCCACGTCCCCTGTAGGCCTCCTGGGACGAAGATCTTGCCGCTTGGCGGTACGTGGAGGAGCCACTGCCGGATCCCTTGGAGGCACCTTGTCTGCCTACGGAACTCCGAAAGGACCGCCGTCGTTGGAGCACTCCCAGTGCCCGGGCAGTCTCTGTGTCTGTCTTGATGGCCTGAACGGACTCATCAACCGCCTTCCCGAACAGGTTGTTCCCGTCGAAGGGCATGTCCAAAACCTTGGTTTGTACGTCCTGGTAGAAATCCGTGGCCTTGAGCCATCCTTGTCGTCTTAAGCAAACGCTGTTGCCCAACTGACGGAAACCGGTGTCGGCGATGTCCGTTGCCACCGTGATGGCGTGGTCCGAAGCAATCTCACCTTCCTGCAGGATTTCAAGGGCCTCAGCACTTTTGGCGTCCGGAAGGAAGTCCAACAGAGGGGCCATTTTGAACCACAACTCCCTGTCGTAGCGGGCTACGATAGCCAGGGCGTTGGCCGCCTTGATAGTCGTCGCTGTGGATGAGATGATCCGTCGTCCCATCGTGTCCAGCTTCCTGCCCTCGCCGTCCGGCGGGCAAGTTGATGTCGAGGCCGATGCCCCCCAGCTTTCTTCTTTGCCGCAGCTGAGACGACCGAATCCTGGGTAGGTTGCGCCCGAAGGCACAAGGGGCAGCGTCTGGGACCCGGCACTTCTTCTCGTACCGTGGCAGGGTTCTTGAGCAGAGCGAGCCCCTCATCCCAGATGTCATCAAGAAGCGGCACGGCGAGGACCGCCTTCCTTTTAGCCTCGCGCCGTTGGTAAAGGAACCCTTCCTTCTTCTCTTCTGGGCAGAGCTGGAAGAGCTCGGATGCCCTGGAAATCATGGCATGAAAGAATCCAATCTCGTTGGGCGGGGACGCCCGAAAAGGGGGCGACGGGGGACACGTCCCGTCGTCGCCTCCGTCGTCATCTGTACCTGTCGTAGCCGTGTCCGTGCCTGTATCATCCCCGTGGGTAGTAGACCGGGGGGAAAGGCAGAGCAGGCCGTAGAGGTGGGAGAGGTGGCGTAGGATGCGTCGTCCTCCTCTTATGCGGTGGACTTTGCGAAGGTCCTGGCTCCGGTTCACCCGTCGGGTCTGGCTCAGGTACCTCCGTCGGGGGGAGGGGCAATCTTGTCCTTATCTCCGAGCATAAGGACTGAATCGCTGACAAAATGGCCGCCGAAGTGTCCTGCGGCGCCGGAAACGACAGGCACAAGGGCTCTTGAGGAGCCTCATCGGCGACACCGTCGCTCTCGTCGTCGCCCTTGTCGGGATCCCTCCCGATGGGCTGGGCCTCTGTAACGCTCACCTGACTCCCACGGGGGCGCTGGCCTGGTTCGCGCTGCTGTGACCTCGTCTAAGGTGATGCGCAGGGTTCGGAAGACGGACTGGACCGGGCCCCAGATCTGGCTTGTCTGACTCGCAGAAGTATCCTTCTGTAGGTGAGAATAGGGGGTTAACTGTCTGCGGGGTAATGCAATCGGCCTCCCACTTACCCCTCTCACCCTCCTCAAAACCCTTCTGTGCTTCCCCGTAGCGTCTCACCTTAGGGTCTGGAAGGACGAGCTCTCCATCCTACTTCTGATGCAGGGGTGCGTTGGTATCCAGTTACGTCACTGGATTTTCGGATGGGTGAGAACCAAACTTGCTTGGCTTCCAGGTAAGTTTTTCTATAAGTGGTTCCCCTTGTGTCCATGCATTAATGTTCTAATGCTAGTGTCTTTTTCCCCATAGGGGCCGGGGTACGGAATGCCGGGGAACAGGCACCGACCCGAGGTGAGCGTTGAAATCCTTGTGGAAATCAGGTAAGTCTTTAATGAGTGTTTTGGTAATGTCTTTTCATTCACTCATTAACGCTGATGTCTTTTTCCCCTTAGGGGTCGGGGTCCGAAAATGCCTGGATGCGGCGCGGACCCGAAATGAAAAGGGAATGACCCAACAGGTAAGTCTTGACATGGAGTTTTAGCTTCCCTTTTCCCTTCTTTCTCTCACCTTGGTTCTTGTCTTTTTCTCCCTAAGCGCGGGGGCGCGAATGCGAATCCGGATGGTCGCTGCTGAACATGGAGGCGCCCTGTACAGGTGAGCAGAATGCGGCGCTGCAGCGATCGATGCGATGTGCTTTTAAAAATAAATGTCTTCCTTTTCAGGATTGTCAGCGAAATGTCTCTGGGATGCAGATTTAGCAGGTGAGGCCTTTTCCTTCTTCTGTTCTCTTGTTCCCTTCCTTTGCAGGTGATTCAGGATGCTGGCAGGTGTGGCAGAAGTCAAGATGCAGGAGCAGACACGGTGAGCGTCCAGCTGCTAGATGCAGAACAACGCGAAGCACGTGTGGCTGATCGGGTGTGGTTTAAATAGCCTTGGAAGAAGTTCTTAGAATGTGTCCTTCCACCAATCAGGTATGTATCCTTCCCCAACCACGCCCGGGTGGTAAATGAGTCCCACAGGTAAAGTAGTTCCTTTCAGGCCTCAAGGAGGCCGGGGTTCTGCAGCATGGTCTGCATCAGGTAAGTGCACCCAAACACTTTCATAATGAGCCTGGTGCCATAGGCGCCAGGACGCTGTCCAAAGGGCCCCTATAAGGGGTTGCTGGGACCTTCCCCGGGGACTTGATGTCTGCTCTCGGGGGACGCAGGGCCTGAGCCGGCTCCCCGGGAGCGGGCATCGTGACAGCCTCTTCCACGACTTCGATGAGCTCTTCTTCAGAGGTTGTGTCCGTATCCACGATGGCCACCAGCCCCTCCCCCACCTTTTCCAACGAGGACTTCGTGGGGGGTCTTCTCAATGGCCTGAAAGACGACTCCCTCCACGGTGGCAGGGAGACTCTGGGTCCTGAGGTCGCCTCCACTGGTGTAGCCGCCACAGGCTGAGCCAGGGCCGCAGCGACATCCTCAATCGAGGTCTTAGCAGGGTGACTTAAGGCCATCGTCACTTTCTGTACGCCTGGGGCCTTCACCTTGGGGGGAGGGTCCGAGCCTCGCTCCCCCTCTGCCGGAATCTTCGAGATCGACCGGGACCTCTCCAGAAGCTTCGCCGGGTTCTCGGACTTCCTCTTACCCGAGACAGAGCGTTGGCTCGTGGTTGATGGCGCCGGGGAAGATGTGCCCTGCCTGGCAGCCAAGGAGCCCGACCGTTTGGCGCTCCCGGTGCCCGTGGACTCGCGGTGCTTAGCCTTTTGTTGGGCCCCGTCACCGGGGCGCCATCACAGGACTTAGAAGACCGCTCGGACTTCTTTTTCTTCTTCTCGCCTGACGGGCTCTTCCCTTCCAGCCAGTTGGCGAGACGGAGGTGGCGATCCTTCATGGTCCGCTCCGACATGTTCCCACAAAACGCACAGTCCTTCTCCGTGTGCGTCTTGTCCTCATGGAGACAGTAGAGGCATAACGAATGCTCGTCCTCCTTGAAAACATTCTGAAGCTGGCATCCAGGGCAGGTCCTGAACAGCTTCCCGGGCGTCGAGCTAGCTTTCTTCTGGGCCATGTCCGGGGTAGGCCTCGGAACTTCTGGAATCCTCCAAAAGCGTAACTCGACGAAAACTTCACCCTTGAAGGGCGTAGAAAACTCCGAAACGGATCCCCGTTGATCGGATGTAGAAACGGTGGAGCTTGAGGCTCTGTTTAACCGAAAAATTAGAAAAATCTCCTGAAAAAATGCGAAAACGCAGCAAAAGCTCGAGAGCTACAGCATGAGGACTCCCAACACTTGAACGTGCGGTAAAAATCTGAGGATGGCTGCCAGAGGCGGGGCTTAGGGAGAGGGCAGTCATTGGCTGGGGGCAGTATGACCCAGAGACCAGTGAGTGGTTACTACTAAGAAAGACAGATCAGAAACGAAACTGATACAGATTTTTTCCTATACCGAGGATTCCTGGCCTGACGGGGAATATTCATGAGGTGAGAATCCATGCCAGACCCCATGCTGGAGAAAGCCAGGGGTATGGAGAGCGGTTAGTGATGGAGGCGAGCTGAGAGTTCCAGGCAGAACTCTGCAAATAAAGGCAGCACCGAAAGCCAGTCCTTCAGAAGAGTGTTGTGGGAGTTGGCAGTATTAGAGCAATTGTTTCAGAGAGTGGACACACTTCAGCTACCACTTTTCAGGACTATTTAATATTAATTACTCCTGTGTGTTCACAAACTTGCCTCAAGGTTGCATTTTTTTCTTGTGGGTCCACAGCTCTGAACAAGTCCACGAATCCTTAACCGTAGAATGGCAATCCAAATAAATATGGGATTCCTGGCTCCACTAGCGTTCGGGTGGGGGACAACTAAAAAAGGGTGCCCTGGTAAGACCAAAGGGATGTTCAAAGGACAATAGGACTTGGACCGCATCACACAGGTCAACAAAGCTGAAATTCCAGCAGATTGCATAAGTAACAAAAGAAACAACCTGCACAATAAAGAACATGAAGTTTGAACAGCCAGATGTTTCAAATCAAAGTTCAAAATCAAGAAAGTTATTTTCAATAGCAAATTACCACTTGAAACATAGCACACATTCTGTTCACTCCATATGTCCTTCACTTGGCAATATAATGATCTTATTTTCAAGTAAGACTTATCACATAAAACAGTATATGTCCACCAACTGGTTATGTCTGAACGCTACAAAGACAGAGCTCATGATCTTCGGCCCACGCCAGGCACAAATCAAGCTGGGGCAGGAATATACTGGTTTTACGATAGATGGTAGCTTCATCAACACTGTGCAGAAAGTAAAAATATTGGGCACATACATGGACAGCAGTGTAGACTGCGAAGCACATGTTGCAGCCATTTCTGTTAGCACTAATTACCACCTGAAAGTGCTTAGGCAAGTTGCGCCTCTAGTTTCAGTCGAAAACCGTATCAAGCTCGTGAGAGCGGTTATCTTGCCTCGTATTGATTACTGCAATGCACTCTTAGGCGGTGCAAGTAAAGCAGAAATCCAGGAGTTACAAAAAATTCAAAATAAAGCTATTCGCATTATTTTTCAAATGACGCGTTCAGAACCCACTACTGTAGCCAGAATAAAATTGCATTGGCTCCCTGTGGAACGCAGAACTCAATTTAAATTGATAACTATATGTCACAAATGCATCTTTGGCAGTGCTCCTGCTTACCTTAAGGACGTCACTGGCATCTACCAGCCCAAGAGAAACCTCAGGTCAGCTGAAGGCCATCTTTTGATACAGCACCGAGTTGAACACTCCCGAGGCTCTCGAAGGGCCTTTTACACCCAGGGAGCTAAGGCATGGAATGCATTGCCCATATCCCTGCGCAAGACAACAGATCTTCTTGATTTTCGAAAACAATTGAAAACGCATCTCTTTTACTAGAGTAATCCCCTGCCGTAGTCTCTGTTTACTATACTCTGCTCTCTCGGCGCCTGGATGCCTACGGGCTTTGGCGCGGTATAAGCACAATAACATAACATAACACATCAACTGCTGTTTGATAAACCAAAAAGATACCTTCATATATCAAGTCAGGAGGCAATATAAATAGTCTCTTCTGTGAAGAACAATCATCTTTCATTAAATCACGTTACTCCTTTATACGCAACACAGTTTTGTCAGGATGAGTGCACAATAGTTCATCAATGGATATATCACTGTCTTTCCACCACAACCTTCTACCCCATCGTAGTACTTCAATTTATCTTCTTCCTGGTCCACTCGCCTGCCGGACTAACCACAAAATATCCTTTGCTGGTGCTACTGCCGCTACTAGTACTTTGCAGTGAGGATTGCTTCAAACTTTCCACACTTAGAACCTCAATAGGGAACGTTAAATCAACAACTACTTCATCGAGGATTGCCACAAACAAGAGGTTTAGAAATTCTTCTAAACATTGACAAGGACTCTAACACTGATTTGTTTGCCACAGGCAATGCAGATTATATTTCTCTCACCCTTAATGATTTTTATAAGGAGGGCTTCTATTCTGCCACCTTTAGTTTTCTTGAATTGCCTTGCTTTGGCTTATGCAAAGCTTTTTATAAGTGATCTTCCTTTCTGCAAATCACATCCCCTTTGTTTGAATATTGGTAATGTTATGTTAATATTAAAAGGTATTTCTACTGTGCAGTCACCACCGGAAGTGGTCCCCAGGCGCTCTGGCGGAACTGAAAAGCGAGGGGGCGGGGGGCAGTAGGGTGTAGTGGGAATTGGATAGTGAGAGTATCCCCTTTTGGCTTTGACAAAAGGTTGTTACAATATTCTTTACCTCTTTGGTTAAATATAGTCCCCTTTTGGCTTTGACAAGGGTGGTTACAGTATTATTTTTCACTTTCTCTCTCAAGCTAAGAGAGTTACAACCAAATTGTAACAATTAGTTTGGTATTCAAAAGCTTTCTTATGAGTCAGCCGTCTGTTAGAGCGCCCCGGGGTCACCCATCAAAGGCCAACTCACCGGTCTTTCTGCGCGTCTGTTGGACACTCTGCCATCGTTTCTTCTTTTGTTGGGTTTGCACAAGCATCTGACATCTCCGGTAACGTTTCCTTTGCTCACGCTTCCTGTAGCTGGAGCAACCTTTGCTCCTTTCGCACTCCGGTGAACACCACACACGGGAGCAGCACCCAGGACTAGGAGAACCTCTGTTTCACCCTCGGGACAGCTTGTTTCTGTACTGCTGCCGCTCTCTGCATCCTACAGGACTCCCGACCTCTGCAACTTTTTCAACACAGCGTCCCATTTCCAAAACAGCAGTGGCTCAGTCGCCTACTTCTTCATGCTTCTGCTACTTCTACCGCTTGCTCTTTCTCAGAATGGCCCACACCTGAAAGGCCTTTAAAATGTTTAAAAGGTCCCCCTGAGGTGTGTGTCATTACAACCACAAGACTGCACACTATAGTTCTGCATCTCTGAGCTCTTCCTCCTGGTCTCAGTACTCAGAGCATTATGGGACTTGAAGACGATAATGTTCCTATTCCCTTTAAGGTTATTCAATTAACCATGGTTTAATGATTTATGGGATATACATTTAGGCGAGGTTCTCTAAGGAATTAATGGTTGTTTCTTGCTCGCACAATTAAAATATACTGTAGCATTATAACATTTAATTTCCCTGTTTACCATGTGTGTTTCACACTTAATGCTTTGGCAAAATCAGAGAGGAAGCTTTACCATGATAACAAGCCATCAAACATTCAGGTATTCGGAAACCTTCACCCTCGGAAGAGGATAAATACTACATAACTCTGACCTCCCCTTATGGCCTTCTCCTCCCATGTGATCCACCCGGCTAATACCCCCAGGGTGGTCAGGATCAGGTAGCGGCTGCCTTCCCCTGGCCACATGGGAGGAGACTTTGGGCTGGGATTCGGTGAGGATTTCACAGGAATGTATCACAGAGACAGTTTTTTACTGCAATACATCTAACTCAATTCACCATCATTTAAAAACTAATGTCACAGGAGAGGTTTCGTGGGCAACTGTCTGATGCAGGAAAATCAGGCATTGTGGGGAAGAATCAGGATTTAGCTCTTCAGGTTGAAAGTCTCAAACTAGACATGTAAACTTTATAGAAAGGATTACAAGTGGATGGACACTTTAAATGACAAGCATTGGCAATACCAACTGTTCGGGCTTTTATGTAGGCATGGGAAAAGGTACTTGCCAGGCACTGCCGTAGTGGTATTAACTGCCCATTGATGGTAGCAGGTGCAAAATGGTGCGAGTACCTTGGCATCTAATAGTACCACCTGGCAAATGCCTAATACTTATACACAAGCCAAAACTATTGGCTTTGCCAATGATGGTTTTTAACAGGACTTCAGTGAAGGACTTATAAATTCGAGTAGATGAAGGCAGACCCAGTTTAGGCATTTTTATTCCACCAGTTGCAGGTTTACAACTCAAATGTTGTCATCAAGGCTGCATGAAAAAACACTGGCAGGCACTTTGAGTGAAAGGTTTGATGGTAAGGCTTGTCTAAAGCCAGCTCAAACAGTCCCCATGAGGAGGTGTTTTGGGCGGGCAGGGGTAGAAACTGGGTGGGAATGGCCATAGGGATTAGCATGGCCATTGGCAGTCAATGGGTGGGAAAATAACCAAACAACACCTTCAGGCTGAGTGTCCCTCCTCATATGCCATTCCTCCCTATCTGCACTGTAACGCAATAGCTTCAGCTTATAGCCCACACTAATAAAAAATAAAATAGGGAAAGGGGAGTGGGTACTAATTACAATACAGAATTTACACCATCACCAAATTTGTGTCAGATTTCATTCCAAGGCAATTATAGCCATTCTTTGTCCAGGATCCTCCTCACTATGGCTTTGTGTGGACATATGTATGTTGATGGAAGTGCACTTTTAAATATCCCTAATGGTTTGTGAGGCCATCTAGATGTTGTAGGTAGAATAGTAGCCTTTACTCTCCATAATGGTGTGTCAGGAAATATGTGCTTTATTGTGAAATTCAAGCATCATTTTTTGTACAATTACCACGTCAAATCTTGTAGAACTTTAGCGTAAAATCGGGCAGGTCAATGGACAGTTTTAAAGCTCGCCATCCCTTCTGCAGGAATCTGTCATTGCTGGAATTGCAGGTTATGCTTCCATTGTTAGGCAGAATTATATGCAGTACCCTTTGGGAACACCACAAACAATTAAGACTACAAGTGACAGTACAATTTCACATTTGGTACAAGCCTGTACTACACAGAGTGGTAGCAGTAGCAGAGCAGCCAGACTTATCTCAAGAGTAAGTGAGCAGTATCAAATAGTTTCACAAAGGACAGCAATTACTATGATTCAGGCAAACACTGACTCAAGGTTTTCAAGTAAAATAATATACATTTATTTCACTCTTCAGTTGTAGAACATTACACTACTATAAGCAGTCTAAAAATCACCCTCTTAATACACTACACCACTTCCCTTAAATTCCAGACAAGTTAAGCTCACAAAATGAAGTGGGAGCAAAATGGCAGTCCAGCAATTTAAAAAGGGAGGGAAAGACAGAAGTTAACAGAAATGAATTCACACCAACAGGTAAGTACTCAGGGCAAGCGAACAAGAGAGACTACAATGATAAAATCAGATAGAAAAGGCTTAGGGCCAAAGTCAATGGTTCAAAAGTCTTTTGCTCGAGAGAATACAGTTCAGTGTAGTTTGCAGTAGAGTTTGTGCCAAGGTTTCCGGACGAGGTTGGTTGGTAGAAAAGTTAGCTCAAAAGAGAAGAGAAGGACAAGCCTTCGGATTGGAGAAAGATTTCAAATACGTTCACCGCGGCTGAAGGAAACGAACAACTGGATTAGCACAGTACCTTAAAACCGAGAGGGAGCTGTAGCTGAGGCAGACGTCCCTGGTAGTTCCTGCAGGCTCACGGTTCCTGAAGCGACTGTCGGACAGATCAGAAGTAGGAAGACTGCAGGGTCCTGCACTACCGAGGGAAGTAGTCAGCAGCAGAGCAAAGCAACGAATAAAAGGTGCGCTCCTTCAAACCCAAGCAGGGTCCAACCTTCCTGGCTATACGCCCCACTGTAGCTCTGTACAGCGAATTCAACCAGAGGAGGGGTCCTGGCTTGCAGTTTGGGTGAACTGGTTGGTCCCACCAGCTCAAGGGAAGAAGTTTCCTGGAGGATCTTCTCTGTTGTCGGCTTCTGAAGATTCAGACCTGCAGCAGGGCTTCACCGGGCAGTTCAGTCGTTGTAGGGGTCCTCTTCCGTCAGTTCCTCATAGGTTCTTTCGTTCCAGTGGCAACTCTGCTCTTCCAGTCCCAGAGACCTGGTTTTTATGCAGTTTTCCCCCATTCATAGAGCCTGGTTGTCAATCACACAGCAGGGTGGCTGTCCTGGCAAGGACAGTTACCCAGCCAATCAAATAGGAGTGCGACTAGGGTTACCAAGGGAACCCATGGCAGGGGTGCTAAAACCCCTCCCAAACATCCTGCCTACCCAGACTCTCAGGCGCCTAAAGGAAGGCTTCTGTGTGGAAGCCTTCAAAAAGGCGATGAACAAAGGGACCAAACCTGGTTTGGCACGCAGAGTAAAACACAAGACAGATATTTACAAAAATAAATGGGGACTAAATCCAGTCGGAACCGTAATAAAAAATATATATGGTCAAGAAGGTTTATGTTTGAGGCTAATATAATAGCCTAGAACAATACCATGGTTATTTAATATAACCGCGGTATAAAATATAGGGTAGATACCACTGCCACCAGCCAAGTCTTAGTGTAAAGGGAGCGAAACAATGCTCCAGGACACACAGACAAAAAGGGATAAGAATTAACCCTTTCCACTACTCCATGGAAGATGGTGTACTGGGTCTGTGGTAAAAAGTAACTAAAGTTAATGGCAACTTTCTCTTTTCTGGGGGGCAGTAGTCAGCCCCAGAAAATGGAGTCGGTGGGAAGTCTAAAAGACAACCCTGTGTCACTGCACTGAAGGTGCTGTGTAACACACATGGAAGAATATGGTGCCATGGAGAAGGTGAGGCTCCAGTGCCCAAGATCACAAAAAAGTAGAAATACATATAGCAAAACACATGTAAGAGTGGGGGAAAAAAAAGGCTCACACTCTTACCAGGTGAAAAAATAAATCCTAGAAATCGAGCAAAGCTGCTGAGGGACTCAGTAGGTAAGGGAAATCAACCATTTATGCAAATTCTCCCTAACATCCATGTACATGTATGATATGAAATATGGCATCTATAACGGGCCTATACACAAGTGTTTCAAGGCGCGACGAGGCAGGCGAGGGGGAACAGAGGGAAGACAGACAACGATCCTACTAGGCCAGGGGACATTCAGATCGCGCAAGTGCATGGGAAGGGGCAGGAGGGAAGTGCAGTGCGGGGTAAGGGGGAGGGGACAGTGCAGTACATGGGATAAAAATAAATAGGAGTAAAAGTACAGCCAGCAGGTGGCATTTACATAATGTTTAGTGAGGATATCTGTTCTGTATATTGTGAGTGGAAATGCTGGCAAGTGTATCAATGGTAATATATTTAAGTAAAAAGTAATATCCCGGCGTTGATAGGTCCCTCTGCACGCCTTGACGTGGACAACTGTGCATGCCTTAAAGTGACCTGTGCTGAAAACACTGCACCAAAACAGCCTCACCAGAAAATAACTCATGTCAGAAAAAGGTCCCTATAATATCCGGCCCTGTGACACGTTTAAGGTGCTATCAACACGTCCTGCCAGCAAGGCAGTGATCACACTAATGGCATTTGTTCATGCTTACATCTCTCCCGATTTTTTAAGTGGGGATTGAAAATTAGGTTTCCACCTTGCCCTGATTGAGCACTCTACCATTTTGCACACATTAACAATTTCTGTAAGGAACAAGTTACTTACCTGTAACTGTTGTTCTCCAGCATGGGTCTGTCATGGATTCACATGCTCATGAATATTTCCCGTCAGGCTGGGAATTCCCAGTAAAGAAAAAAAAATCAGTATCAGTTTAGTTTCTGAACTGTCTTTCTTAGTAGTAACCAATCACTGGTCTCTGGGTCACACTGCCCGCAGCCAATGACTAGCTCTCCCTAAGCCCCTCCTCTGGCGGCCATCCTCAGATTTGGTAGCACGTAAAGTGGCAGTAGGACCAAGTGAAGAGCCACAGAGGGGTAGGTGGGAGGGTTCGCATGACAATCCATGCCAGACCCATGCTGGAGAACAACAGTTACAGGTAAGTAACTTGTTCCTTCTCCAGCATGGGGTCTGGCATGGATTCACATGCTCATGAATATAAGAATACATAGTAGTACAAACAGGCACAACCACGGGAGGAGGCAAGGCTCAACATTAAGCACCTCTTACCTCCTCACCAGGCCCACCTTCAGGTGAACAGGTTGCGCAGCACTGCTTGGCCGACTCTGGACTCCTCCCTGGAATCCCGTAGAATGCAGTAGAATCTCGTGAAGGTGTGCGTCGACCTCCACGTCGCAGCCCTGCAGATGTCCAGCGGGGGCACACCAGACAAGAACGACGTGGCAGCAGCGATCGCTCTGGTCGAATGGGATCTCGGGCGGCCGGGAAACTGTCGGTTTGCCAACCAGTGACAGTGCATGATGCAGCCGGAGAGCCATCTGGAAATGGAAGCCTTCGAAAGAGCCTTCCCTTGGTTCACAGATCCAAAGTTCACTAATAGCTGCGACGTCTTTCGAAAACTTTGTGCGGTCCACAAAGAACTTCAGCGCTCTAGCTACATCCAGCGAGTGCAAAGTCTTCTCGGCCTGCGACGAAGGCGACAGGAAAAAAACTGGCAACACCAAGGACTCGTTGAGATGGAAGTCCGACGGCACCTTGGGCATGAAGGAGGGGTGCGTCCTCAGCACCACCCACGTTTCATGAAAAGTCAAGTATGGAGGCTTGCAGGATAGGGCCATGATCTCTCCCACTCGTCGTGCGGAGGTGATGGCCACGAGGAATGCTGTTTTCCACGACAGGAACTTCAATGGTGCGGAATACAGATGCTCGAATAGTGGCCCCATGAGCTTGGTCAGCACCACGTTGAGTTCCCGGGGCCGTGGCCGGAGCCTTCACCGCGGGAATGAACAGAACAGTCCCTTCATAAACTCTTTCACCAGGCAATGAGACCACAGAGATGATCGTCCCGTAGTTCTGGTGTAGCAGGAGATCACCGCCAAATGTATCTTGATGGAGGCGTGAACTAGCCCTGCCTTGGCCAGCGACAACAGGTACGGCAGCACTTGAGGGGCCGTAATTCGCAGAGGGTTAATCTTCTGTGCACGGCACCAGACAGAGAACCTCTTCCATTTGTGTCCATAGCACGAGAGTTGAGGACGCCCTGACCTTCGCAAGCACCTCCTTGCAGTCCGCCGGGATATCGTACCCTCCAAACTCTAGTGCTGCAGGAGCCAAGCCTGCAAATTCAATGACCCCGGGTCGTGATGAAGGATGGCGCCTCCTTCTCTGGAGAGAAGGTCCGCGTCCGTTAGCAGCTTGACTGGGGGGGAAAGCTGACAAGTCCAGAAGGTCTGGGAACCAAATCTGCCTCAGCCACGCTGGTGCGACGAGGATCATCCTGCACCGGGACTTCTTGAGTTGGTTGATCGAGTCGCAGCAGCAACGGCAACAGGGGGGGGGGGGACGCATACAGGAACAAGCCATCTCAGGGGAACAAGAAAGCATCGCCCATGCTCCTCGGCTGGGGAAACCTGCTGGCACTTGGAGTTCGTCGCGAACAGATCAATCTGGGAGTTGCCCCATCGTTGAATGTCAATCCACTTGATCCTGACGCAGTTCCCACTCGTGGCACGAGCACAGCTCCCTGCTGAGTGAGTCGGCGATGGTGTTCTTTATTCCTGCCAGATGGAAGGGCACCAGAAACATCCCCTGGGCGACGGCCCAGTGCCACAGATCCTTGGCCTCCTTGGATAGGGCTGGGGATCTGGTGCCTCGCTGCTTCAGGAGGTAGAACACCGTGGTGGTGTTGTCGGTGAAAATCCTCACCACCTTGCCCTTGAGGGACGGGAGGAACGATCTGAGGGCCCAGAACATGGCTCGGAGCTCCAGGACGTTGATGTGGAGTGCCCTCTCCTCCGGGAGCCAAAGGCCTCTTGCGTGGAGATCTCCGGTGTGCGCTCCCCATCCCTCCAAGGAGGCATCCGTCGTCAGAGTCTCCTGATGTGCCGGGGTCTGAAAGTCCGTTTCCTGCCATCAGAAGCGCGTGGGTGCCCCACCACCGAATTGCTTGGCGGAAGACCTCGTTGAGCGGGATCTTGTCCTCGAAGCTGCGCGCCGCTTGCATCCAACAGGCGTCGAAGAACTCTTGTAGAGGACGCATCCGCAGCCTGCAGAGGCACACCAGGTAGATGCATGTGGACATCATGCCGAGAAGGGCCTTGATGGACCTCACCCTGGCCACATTCGTGGCCAGCAGGCGCTGCACCTTGCCCAGGATGGCCTTCGTCCTTTCCTCCGACGGAGAGGCCAATCGCGCCACTGTATCGAGCTTGGCTCCCAGAAACAGTGCGACCTGCGCCGGAACCAGGTGGGATTTTGAGAAGTTGATGGAGAATCCCAGATCCGTGAGCAGCTGGACGGTCTTCGCTGTGTGCTCGACGGCGAGTTCTCAGAGGCTCGCCATAGATTCTTGTAGCCTCCCCTCAGCAGCACATTAAGTAACAGAACAGAGAGCAATTGTAAGGCGATGTGTAAGATAGCTTTCTAACTATCTAAATGAGCAAACAATTGCACGGTATGAATATTTTGTTCGATAGTATTTGTCCATTTGTTAACATACTTTATAATCTCTGCGTGTTTAATGTTAAATACAAAATATTGTTCTACTGGTGCATATGGAAGGTGATGTACTGCACAACACATTCTGATTGTCAGCAGGTGGGTTTGCAGAACCCAAAATGTGTACTAAAGCACTTGTCAAAAAGAACAGCCCGTCCACAGACCTCAAGGTTGCTGAGGACACAATTTGAATTCATAACAAAGAATAAGTTACGTAAGCAATAAGCCCCGAGCCGCGGCGGCATTACCTGTTCAGGTAATGCCCTTGCGGCGAGGGGCTTATTGCTATTAGTACCCCAGCCCGCAAGACAGAAAAAAAAAAGAAAAAAAAAGTTAAACTGCCCGCCGGGAAGGGAAAACAGAAGTCTGTTTTCCCTTTCCATGGCTGCCATCGGGTGCAGACACGCTAGGGACAGAAGTGTTCCCAGCGTGTTCGTTCCCGAAAAAGAAGTTAAGTGGGGTTGGGAGGGAAGGGATTGTTTGGAGGGTGGGGTGGGGAAGAGGGACAAATCACTTACCTGAATCCCCTGCGGGGGAGGATGGCAGCCTCCAGCCGTGTGGAGGCTCAGAGCGGGGATTGCCCTGTTTCGAGCCTTCTGATTGGCTGAGGGGCTGCCACACCCCCTGCTGGGAACAAAGGAAAGGAATCATGGGCGAGGGATTCCTGGTCTGGTAAACCCCCATCGAGAGCCAATCAGATTATTTGTTACATTCCGATTGACCGTCGCCAGGTACTAATTACCTGCAACTCCTGCTCTCCAGCATTGGTATCTTTCATACACTCACATGCTGTGAATAGATTACAAAGCAGTAAAAACAACCAATACACCAGGGTGGAGGAGATCCCATATCACTTACCACAGAAGACTTACCAACCTTATGCTAACAGGTTTCGTAGAACTGCCTGGCTGACTCTAGACTCCTCTGCGGAATCCCTGTCGACAAAGTAGAATCTGGTAACGTATGCACAGATCTCTAGGTGGCTGCGCGGCAGATATCTGGCAGCGGGATCCCAGAGAGAAAAGCAGTAGTCACGGCCACTGCTCTGGTGGAATGCGCGCGGGGTATACCCGGGAGCGGTCTGCCCGCTTGCTGATGGCAGAAAGATGCAGGCTGCAACCCATCTGGCAATCGAAGACTTGGAGACAGCCTTGCCGAGCCCTGTAGGTCCGAATGCGACAAGCAGTTGATTTGTTAAACTGAGTGATGTTGTGCAGGCCACATAGTACTGGAGGGCACGCACCACATCCAGTGTGTGCCGGGTGCGCTCTACCGGAGATGCGGGAGAGCCGAAGAACACTGCTAACACCACCTGTTGGTGAAGATGAAATGTTGTAGGTACCTTAGGTGTGAACCTTGGGTTAGTTTGCAATACAGCCTTGTCTCTGTGGAAGGTCAAATAGGGCAGTTTCGACGAAAATATTTGCATCCCTCTCACTTGCCACGCTCAAGTGATTGCCACCAGCAAAGCAGTCTTCCATGACAGTTGTTTGATGGATGCCTGGTGCATGGGCTCAAAAAGGTGTCTCATGAGCCTTGTGAGCAGTACATTGAGTTCCCTGGTTGGCGGGGGCGACTGAGTGGGGGAAATTAACGAAACAGACCTTGTAAAAACTCTTTCACTAGCCGAAGAGACAAGATGGGGGGAGCCCGAGTGTCATTGGGAACCCTTGTAGGACTGGGTTTGCTTCCAGTACTGGTCCCCAGATGAATAATGGGTCTTGTAGGAAGAGGACGACTGATACGTGCTGCGGTCATCCCGTGTCTATTATAAGGCCCCTTCCCTGCCCGAAAGGACTGGCGATTGTGCTGCCAGGTGCCCAGGGAGCGGTCGGTTTCAGTGTCCGTCTTTATGGCCGGTAATGCTCCATCCACCTTCTTTCTAAACAGGACTGTGCCATCGAAAGGCATATCCGTAAACCGAGATCGGACATCTGGTCTGAAGTCCATGGCCGTAAGCCAACCTCGTCGGCGCAGGACCACTCCATTCAGCAATAGCCTATGTCTGCGATGTCGGCAGACTGTGATGGCGTGGTCAGATGCGATCTCACCCTCATGCAGAATGTCCAGTGCCTCTTGCTTCTTGTCCTCGGGCAAGAATTCTAACAGGAGTCCTAACTTGCACCATAACTCGCAATCATAACAGGCAAGTATGGCTATAGCGTTAGCCACCTTGGTGGTTGTGGCTGCTCTTGTGTTGATCCTTTTGCCCAAAGCGTCAAGTCACATGCCCTCATTGTCTGGGTGCACCGAGCAGGATAAAGATGGGTTGGCCGACCTCTTGCTGGCCGTCGCCGAAACCACAGAGTCTGGAATGGGCTGTGTGTAGAGACGGGCAGCAGCGCTCTCTGGAGCCCTGCACTTTTGTCAAACCGATCTTTCTTTGGAGGTGCAGTTGCCGAGTGTGCCATGGCTACCAGGCCGTCTTCCCAGATGTCTTCCAGGAGTGGTATCGCCATGATAGACTTCCTGCGTTGTTCTCTGCGTGGACATAAAACGATTTCCTTTCTTTGTTCCTCCAGAGCTAAACCGAACATTGTGGATGCTCTGGACATAAGCGCGTGGAACACTCCCATCTCATCGGGGGGAGAGTCCATGGGAGAAACTTCATCTGGTTCACCATCTGCAGTGACAAAACCCTCTAACTCGTCTATATCGGAATGAGTATGAGACGTGTCCCCTCAGGTTACATGCCCGCTCCCTCGTCAGTCGATAACTCCGGTGCCGACCGGTGCCCTTGGAGCTTGGGGGCGAGGAATCTGGTAACCCTCTCTGGAGGGTCCTGGGGCTTCAGCCGGCCTCTGCTTGCTGCGTTCGGCCACTCGTGCTGTCGAGGGGAGCGCATGCAAGGTTGCAACCAAATGTGTCAGAGTTGATAACAGATACAACAATGCATTCCTCTAAGGGCATGGTGGTTGATGCTGGACTTCTCCTGTTGATAGCATAGGATCCCATTGGTGCAGAAGTTGAATAGGCTGCATCAGCACTGCTGACGGCAGGGGTGTTAAAAAGGTGGTTGTCTAACGAGGCTTGCCTCACCCAGAGGTGGACTCCACCCGAAGTAGACTACCAGCTACACCTCCTCAGAAGTATTCTTCCTTTCCTCTCCTTCCCCCAGAAGCTCACTGTCTCCAGAGCTCTGGTTCTCTCTAGGCTGGGTTACTGCAACAGCCTCTTTCTAAATCTGCCTGCTTCTACTCCCCGCCCTCTGCAACTCATCCAGAACAGGACTGCTAGACTTGCCCTTGGCCTCGAGCCCAGGGATCGTATCCCTCCAGGACTGAAATCTCTGCACTGGCTCCCAGTGGCTGGGAGGATTAAGTTCAAAACCCTCTGCATTGTCCACAAGGTCTTCTGGGGCCTCAACACCTTCAATTCGCTCTTCCTAAATATCTTCCTTCTCGAGCTCTTCGCTCATCCGCCTCCAGCTCCCTCAGGGTCAGTCGCTTCTCCAAGCAACGAGTTGGTGGTAGATCTCTTTCTTCGGCTGGGGCCTCCCTCTAGAACAGCCTCACTGAAACTTGAGGAGAAACCTCTCCGGTTCTGGATGCACCTCAAAACCTTCTTTGCTTCTGCTTTCTCACCTCCTCTCCCCTGCTGAACTCCTGACTGAAACTGCACTGGTCACCTGGCTACCCTCTGATCTCAGGGCCAGTCCCTGCCAGTTGCACACCAGCACTTGCCTCCCAGGCAACTCCTGCACTTGGGGGCTGTTTATGTATCCCTACAGTCCCCACTAGCTCTTGGCACAAACTGGCAGCACTTCTCACCTATTGTTTTATTTATTACTGTTGATCCTATGTACTGTACTGTCCCCTCCCACTTTCCCTTTCCCCCCTCCTCTGCACTTGTATGATCTCAATGTCACCTGGCCTAGTAAGATCATCATCTCAGTCTTCCCTCTGTTCCCCCTCCCCTGCCTCGTCCCGCCTTGAAACACTTGTGTATAGGTGCATTATAAATGCCATATCATAGTTTATCAGAGCTCCAGGAGGGGATGTCGGCTATGGTACAACAGTGTCCTCCTCCTCTGATTGTGTAAGACTCAGCTCTGAGAACACAAGGCCACCTGGTAGTAGAGCTACTCCCAGGTTTGGGTACACAGTTATTAGGCCATCAGCCTGTGCTTCTAATGTGGCGGTTCTGGTCTCTGGGTCAACAGCTGTGGCGACAATGGGCTGGCGAGATTCCCATCTCGTCAATGACGTTATGGTGGGCGAAGCACCAGTAGTCGGTGTGGTCGTAGCCGTCGAGGTTGATGACGGTCTTGTCTTGGTCAACTGTCCTGGAGTCAACTGTTTCGTATAAAATTTTGTTGTGGATGTTTTAGAAGGCCTCGTCATCGATAAGTCTGCAGACTTTCTTGCCGTTGCCGGCTTTGTCAACGAGGAAACTGCGGTTGACTACTTAAGCGTATATGACCAGGAGTGCTAAGAAGACTGCTTCGTAGCAGACTGCAATAAGGTCAGAGAGGAATGCTCACCTGACTTGGAGCTGGATTTCAAACTCAATGCTTCTTTGGAGCGATGGAAAGGGCTTTATTCCTTTTCCTGCCCTGGGTCTCCCTGGGTACCGAACTTCGTGGGGGGGCAGGTCCTTGTGGGACTATCTCGAGCTGTTGCCAGAGGCCTCCTTCTGCCTCTTCTCGCTTATGGCTTGGTCATCGTGCGATCTATACCTCTTACTTTAGGTGGTTCGCGGGGCCGTCCTGCCTTGCCTTAACGAGGCATGAATTCATACTGAAGCCGAATCAGAGGCCTTGCCGGCATCCTCCAGCCTAGTGACGGCAATGACAATCCTTCAGCGTCATCAATGAAAACTACTAGCAGATCTCGCAGTTCTTGATGACATGCTGCGGGCGAAGGCGAAGGCAGCAGAGGCATTCTTCGTTATGGTCCTCCACATAGACGTTCTTCAGCCCACACCGGGGACACGCCCTTAACAGGCACTTTCTCATGGTCGCTGACATGAGGTAGGCCCAACTGCGTAGTTGAACTCGTCTTTGACATTCACCGGTGGTGGGGACATCAGGCGGAGGTCTCATTGATACCGCATTGCCGATCGAACGATGTCAAGGAAAAACGTCATTTTCATCAAAATTCCAAAATACTATATTATTCAAAGAAAATTGATGAAGGTTTTTGGAGGACTCCCAACACTAACGTGCAGTAAAAAATCTGAAGATGGCCGACAGGGGCGGAGTTAAGGGAGTGTTACCTATTGGCTGTGGGCAGTATGACCCAAAACGATGATAGAGCACTAAAGCGACGAAGTTTCAGTTTAATTTAAACTGCTCTATTATTACCGATTCCCAGCCTGACGACAGGGAATATTCAAAGCATGTGAATCTATGAAAGATCCAATGCTGGAGAATAGCTTTGCTTCTATAGGCCCTTGTCTACACTTTGCTAGAGTTTCCACAAATCCCAGAAGGACATTAAAGCGTACATAAATTATATTATAACTCCCTTCACCTCTGCCCATTCGAAAAAGGACTTATGATAGAGGCTAAGCACTCAAACGGGATAACTTAGTGTTATTTGAAATCACTTTTTTCCATTTTAAGTGGCGGCAGCAAGGTACGTTTATGGTTCGCCGTTTTTCATGTCTCCTTGGAGCACATTGTTCAGGAGCGTTCTGGGATTTCTTTTTTAACTTGGCAAAAGCTATGATCCTTGCGAAGGTGTGAGGAAACGCAAGCCCAAAGATTGCGATTAAAGGGAAAGGCATATGAAACAGGTGGTGGTGCCGGAAACACGAGAGCAACTGAAGAACAAGGCAAAGGGTATTACATCAAAAATTCATTTTATTTTGTTATAGATTGTAAAAAAGTCTTTAATTAATTAATTTTGTAAAACACATCCTACATAACAGACATTCATACATTCATTCATACTAATACAGCTCAATACAGCTCTAAAAATAGTACATTTACATTTTTTAAAGGGAAATGTGAAGAAAGCGCAACAACTGTTCCATTGTTAGGATAAAAATAACGCTTTCTAAAAAAACAATTAATGGGATCAAAAGCAAACAGATACAAATTCTGTGTAATGGAAATGTCAACAACACTTCCAGTGTTCAATGATAATGGTTCATTCCAGACAAAAGTTATCGACTATTAGTGCCCAGACTGTTGATGCCAAGATAAATAAGTCTTTTTAGTCAAATAGGCTTCTTAATACATAGTTTCGACTTGGATAGTTATCTATGTCTTCATCAGTCTGCTGGGACTCTCCGTGGGCGACGGTCACTCTGCGTGAGAAGCTGCGTCGCTTGCAGAGTAGGAACTGCGACACAGTGGGGACGTTACGGCGGTCACAGTTTTCTGTCTATCCCTCTTTCATTTCTACGAAGTCGGCCTCGATAAGAGAGACAGTGCCGACATTTCATCTATACAAAGTCAAGGAGATTCATCACTTTTTTGAGGGATGTTTGATGTTTACAAATTTCCTGGAGTGTGCTTTATAACGAGGACTACCTGTATTTGACCCAGCATCTCTAATAAAGAGGAGAAGCTGGTCAAGACAAGACCAGTTTACCATCCGGTGTATGGTTTTCAGAAATGTTGTTAGGTTCAACCCTATCCTGATGAAGACATAGATAACTATCCAAGTCGAAACTATGTATTAAGAAGCCTATTTGACTAAGAAGACTTATTTATCTTGGCATCAACAGTCTGGGCACTAATAGTCGATAACTTTTTTCTGGAATAAACCATTATCATTGAACACTGGAAGTGTTGTTGACATTTCCATTACACAGAATTTGTATCCGTTTGCTTTTGATCCCATTAATTGTTTTTTTAGAAAGCGTAATTTTTATCCTAACAATGGAACAGTTGTTGCACTTTCTTCACATTTCCCTTTAAAAAATGTAAATGTACTATTTTTATAGCTGTATTGAGCTGTATTAGTATGAATGAATGTATGAATGTCTGTTATATAGGATGTGTTTTACAAAATGAATTAAAGACTTTTTTACAATCTATAACAAAATAAAATGAATTGTTGATGTAATGCCCTTTGCCTTGTTCTTCAGTTGGTCTTGTGTTTCCGGCACCACCACCTGTTTCATATGTATTGTTTTACCTCTAGGTGCCGGGTTTGGAGGTTCCCACCATTGTTTGTTGGTTTAAAGGGAAAGACAACCTTGGAATGTTATTCTTACCCATCAAGGCTACCAAACACTTGTGCTGGCGAACATCCAATAGTGGTTTGCTGGCAACATAGCGAGGATCCGGTCATAAACGGGATCATTTTTGCTACTATGCTCAAAAGTGAAAATAGACGACTTCATTCTTAAATAACTTGTAGTTGTTACAATGTCAAAGAGAAACCAGAAGCCCTTTGCATTGTTACAAGACTTCCCTGGCTATCAGTGGCATCTCCAGGTATCAAATTTACAGGGAGGGGGGTACAGACGAGGTGGGGGGCAGCAGGGGGGGGGGGGGGACTAAAAGGGCAATGTGTATGGTTTTCCCAAATTGGCATGGGCAAAGTGGCCCAGGGAAGGTAAAAATCATGCATTTATACAGCAAGCAATTCTGTTGTATATATGAATTTAGCTTGTTAACGATATTGCCTCATCCTGTATCGATATTGAAAATATACATATCGATATATCGCCCAGCCCTACCCCTGACTCTCTAAAGTCAAATAACCCCTCCAAGCGGCAGACGCTGCTGGGGGAACGTGAGGAAGTTCTTATTGACCGTTTATCACTTTCTTCTGGGAGAGTATTTAAAGTGGCAGCGATTAACCAGTAATTGCCCATTTAAGAGACCATTCTTTTGGACAAGACGGTCTTTATGTTTCCATGTTAAGACATGCAAAGGGACATTTTTATTCTAGAAGCACACAGACGGCACCAGTTGAGTTCACTCCTGGTTTCGGGCATTCAAGAGGCAATTAGTTCAGATTTTGCCTGTAGTCATTGGCTGGTAACGAACACCTGCAATTTTATGCACTTTGAAATTATAGTATGTCCATATTGTGTCCCGATCACAACTGCTGGAGGTGGTCTGTCACAAGTGCGTCATTAATACTCACGGTCGCAATGCTTTTGTGCATCTCGCATCTGGCTGCAGGTGCTTTTCTGAAAGGTCTGTGCAGATCACAATTGGGGCTGTGAGTTCCTTTCTCAGCTGTGACTTTGTGTGGGCATTTTATAGTGCAAATATAGCAAGAGCACTCAAAATATCCAGAGCGGGCATGTGAACTAGAGGAGCACGGTGTGCGCAGTTGTAACAGCGGTCAACCAGTGACAAGATATGATCCTTTAAAGCAGCGTCTTCTGCAGAGATGGAGCCACTCTGATGTCTCAGGGGCAGTGTGTCCCTTTCAGGCCAGAATAAAGAACCAGGCTGATCAAAATGCCTGCAAACGCGCAAGTGACAGCTGGGGAAAGGAGGACAGCAAATTAGATCACTGAGCCCCTTGCTTCCCTCAGAGAAGCGGAGGGCTCGGTCGGGGTAAGCATTGGAGATAGTTACCCAAGACAGAAAACCAGTAAATACATTCACATATGACAAATAACAACCAGACAATGCTGTTTATTGGAAAAGTAAAAGGCTGCAGGCTTTATTATATAACACAATATTGAAAACATTAAATACCAACAGGTGCTTTTGGGTACCACGCGGAAAGGGGGGGGGGAGGGGGAAACCCCACCTCACTTCAGCCATTCAAACTCCAGGTTATTTGTCCCAGGTCCCCTTAGCGTTCAGTACGCAGGACCGGGTCTGTGTGCATTTTGTCCACTCATTTCTGGCTGGTGCTCCATTCTTACCTACAGGGGCTTCCTCTGCCCTGGAGCGTGCAACCCTTTTTGGGTCCCTTTGAGCCTACGACTTCGCTCTTAATAGTTTTTATCTTCTGCCCCACCTATGAACAATCGCTTGACCTTTGCTTTGTGCCATTTGATTTTGCCATAAGGCCCCCCCGCCGTTTTTTATTAGGCTTGACGGACATTCTTTAGCCATTCATCTTTCTTCTCTTCAGTGATATCCGAATATTTTAGCCCTCGTCCCTCCCTTTGGAGAATTTAAGGCATTTCCTTAATTTCCAAGAAGAACTTCAGCTCCAATCAGCTTGCCGCCGTTAGAGGCCCAGCTGAATAACTGTTCCTGCCCATGGCAGAAGGCTGCCTTTTATTCACTAAAAAGCACCCAAGGCCAGGCCGGTTTGGCCTCTAGTTATTAGAGCTTTTGGTCAGCCTCAGACAGACTGGCATCCCTACGCAGCGCACCCACCCCCATATTCCTTCCTGGGAGATGAGAGCCCCTTTAGCCTGTCAGTGGTTTGCATTTGAAACCTCTTTGGCTGACGGGGGAAGTGAGTGCTGCCACTTTTCAACATCAGCAAGTAACAAGTTACTTACCTGTAACTGTTGTTCTCCAGCATGGGTCTGGCATGGATTCACATGCTCAAGAATATTCCCCGTCGTCAGGCTGGGAATCCTCGATAAAGAAAAAATCTGTATCAGTTTCGTTTCTGATCTGTCTTTCTTAGTAGTAACCAATCACTGATATCTGGGTCATACTGCCCACAGCCAATGACTGTCCTCTCCCCAAGCCCCTCCCCTAGCAGCCATCCTCAGATTTGGTAGCACGTAAAGTGGCAGTATGACCAAGTGAAGAGCCGCAATGGGGAAGGAGGGAGGGTGCGCATGTGTATCCATGCCAGACCCATGCTGGAGAACAACAGTTACAGGTAAGTAACTTGTTCCTTCTCCAGCATCGGGTCTGGCATGGATTCACATGCTCATGAATATAAGGATACATAGCAGTACACACATGCACAACCACGGGAGGTGGCAAAAGGCTCAACATTAAGCATTACATAAACTCAACATTAAGCAGCTCTTACCTCCCCGGCAGGCCCACCTTCAGGCGAACAGGTTGCGCAGCACTGCTTGGCCGACTCTGGACTCCTCACTGGAAACCCGGTCGATGCAGTAGAATCTCGTGAAGGTGTGCGTCGACCTCCACGTAGCAGCCTTGCAGATGTCCAGCAGGGGCACACCAGACAAGAACGCCATAGTAGCAACGATCGCTCTGGTCAAATGGGCTCTCGGACGGCCGGGCAACGGTCAGTTTGCCAACCGGTGACAGTGCATGATGCAGCCGGAGAGCCATCTGGAAATGGAAGCCTTCGAGAGAGCCTTCCCCTGGTTCACAGGTCCAAAGTTCACAAACAGCTGTGATGTCTTCCGAAAACTCTTCGTTCGGTCCAAGTAGAACTTAAGCGCTCTAGCTACATCCAGCGAGTGCACAGTCCTCTCGGCCGGCAACGATGGCGACGGGAAGAAAACTGTTAACACCAAGGGCTCAGTAAGATGGAAGTCCGACGGCACCTTGGGCATGAAGAAGGGGTGCGTACGTCCTCGTATTGTGAAAAGTCAAGTATGGAGGCTTGCAGGATAGGGCCTGAATCTCTCCCACGCGTCGTGCGGAGGTGATGGGCACCAGGAACGCTGTCTTCCACAACCGGAACTTCAAAAGGAGCCAAATGCAAAGGCTTGAACGGAGGCCCCATGATCCTGGTCAGCACCACATTGAGCTCCCACGCCGGGGCTGGAGCCTTCACCGGTGGGAACGATCCGAACAGTCCTTTCATAAATTCCATCACCAGTTGATGAGACCACAAGGACGGCCGTCCTGTAGTTCTGGTGTATCGGGAGATCACCGCCAGATGTATCTTGATGAAAGCGTGAGCTAGTCCAGCCTTGGCCAGCGACAGTAGGTATGGTAGCACTTAAGGTGCCATAATCCGTAGAGGGTTAATCTTCTGTGCACAGCACCAGACCGAGAACCTCTACCACTTGTGTCCGTAGCACTTAAGAGTTGAGGACGCCCTGGCCTTTGCAAGAACCTCTCTGCAGTCAGCCAGGATATCGTACCCTCCAAACGCTAGTGCTGTAGGAGCCAGGCCTGCAAGTTCAGTGACTCCGGGTCGTGATGAAGGATGGCGCCTACTTCTCTGGAAAGAAGATCAGCGTCCGTCGGCAGCTTGACCGGTGGGGATGCTGACAAGTCAAGAATGTCCGGGAACCAGATCTGCCTCGGCCAAGCTGGTGCGACGAGGATCATCTTGCATCAGGACCTCTTGAGCTGGTTGATGATGCGGTGCAGCAACGGCAACGGAGGGAACGCATATAGGAACAGGCCGTCCCAGGGGAACAAGAAGGCATCGCCCATGCTCCTCGGCTGGGGAAACCTGCTGGCGAACCTCTGGCATTTGGAGTTCGTCGCTGTCGCGAATAGGTCGATCTGGGGTTTGCCCCATCGCTGAAAGAGTCGATCCACTTCATCCTGGCGTAGTTCCCACTCGTGGCACGAGCGCTAGCTCTCTGCTGAGTGAGTCGGCGATGGTGTTTTTTATCCCTGCCAGATGAAACGGAACCAGAAACACCCCTTGGGCAACGGCCCAGTGCCACAGATCCTGGGCTTCCTCGGATAGGGCAGGGGATCTGGTTCCGCCCTGCTTCCGAATGTAGAACATCGTGGTGGTGTTGTCTGTGAAGATCCTCACCACCTTGCCCTTGAGCGACGGGAGAAAGGACCAGAGGGCCCAGAACACTGCACAGAGCTCCAGGATGTTGATGTGGAGCGGCTTCTCCTCCGGGAGCGAGAGGCCTCTCGCGTGAAGATCTCTGGTGTGCGCTCCCCACCCCTCCAGGGAGGCATCCGTCATCACCGTTACCTGGTGGGCCGGGGTCTGAAAGTCTGTCCCTGCCCCCAGATGAACGTGGGTGCCCCACCACTGGATCGCTCGTCGGAAGGTCTCGTTGAGAGGGATCCAGTCCCCGAAGCTGCCTGTCATTTGGATCCAGCGGGCGTCGAGGAACTCCTGTAGAGGGTGCATCCGAAGCCTGCACAGGCGCACGAGATATATGCAAGAGGACATCATCCCGAGGGATTTGATGGACCTCACCCTGGCCACGTCCGTGGCCAGCAGACGCTGCACCTTGCCCAGGATGGCCTTTGTCCTTTCCTCCAACGGCGAGGCCAGACGCGCCACTGTGTCGAGCTTGGCTCCCAGAAACAGTGCGACTTGCGACGGGACCAGGTGGGATTTCGGGAAGTTGATGGAGAACCCCAGGTCCGTGAGCAGCTGGATGGTCTTCACTGTGTGTTCTACGGCAAGCTCCCTTGTCCCTGCACGGATGAGCCAATCGTCCAGACAGGGGTAGACGTGGATCCCCTGCAGGCGCAGCCGCGCCGCCACTGGTGCGAGGCACTTAGTGAAAACCCTGGGTGCCGACTTCAATCCTAAAGGAAGTGCCTTGAACTGGTAGTGCCGTCCCTGGACCACGAACCTGCGGAACTTTCGGTGTCCTTTTAGAATGGGGATGTGGAAGTATGCATCCTCCAAATCCAACGACGACAGGAAATCGCCCTCCTCCAGCTGTCCCAGCACGTGCTGGAGGGTGACCATCCGGAACTTCTGTGCCTTGATGTACTTGTTCAGCCGTCGCAGGTCCAGGATGGGCCGCCATCCTCCTGTCTTCTTTTTCAAGAGGAAGTACCTTGAGTATACTCCAGAGCCCCGGGGCCTCTTCGGGACGAGCTCGATGGCACCTTTCTTGAGCATCGGCCTTACCTCCAGTAGTAGTTGAGGGACGTGGTTTTCCTTCCTGGCCACAGGAGGAATGCGGGAGCACTTTAGAAACTCGAGGGCATGCCCCTGAGCCAGGGCGTCCAGCATCCAACGGTCGGTGGAGATGGACTCCCACATGCTGACGAACTTCGCCAGCCGGCCTCCCACCAGGGTGCTTCGGTGGGGGCCCGACGCCACGGTCAGTTCAGTCTTCTTTGAAGGACGCCTTGACGCCTTGGCCTCCCTGGCGACGACGACAAGATCCACCCCACTTGCCTCGTCCACTATAGGCTTCTTGCGACGAGGAGCGGGCCGCCTGGCGGTATGTAGAGGAGCCACCGCCGAATCCCTTGGAGGCACCTTGCTTGTCTCCGGAGTTCTGAAAGGACGGCCGTCGTTGCTGGAGAACTTCTAGGGCCCGAGCCGTCTCCGTGTCCGCCTTGATGGCTTGGAGGGACTCATCCACTGTTTTCCCAAAACAGGTTGTTCCCGTCAAAGGGCATGTCCAACACCTTGGTTTATACGTCCTGGCGGAAATCCGTTGCCTTGAGCCACCCACACCGTCTAAGGCAAACGCCGGTGACTAGCTGGCGGAAACCGGTGTCGGCAATGTCCGTTGCCACCGTTATGGCACGGTCCGACGCCATCTCACCTTCTTGCAAGATCTCCAGGGCCTCCGCCCTCTTGTCGTCCTGTAGGAAGTCCAACAGGGGAGTGATCTTGTACCACAACTCTCTGTCATAGCGGGCCACGATCGCAAGGGCGTTGGCCGCCTTATTCGTTGCTGCCGCCGACGAGATAAGTCGTCGTTCCATCGCATCCAGCCTCTTTCCATCGCCATCCGGCGGGGAAGTTGAGGTTGAGGCTGATGCCCCCCCCGCGTTATTATTGGCCGCCGCTGAGAATACCGAGTCAGGGGTTGTTGCGCCCTAAGGCACAGGGGAGGGCCGCATCGGGGACCCGGTACTACTTCTCGTACCGATCCCTCTTAGCAGGTGTCGTAGACTGGTTCTTGAGAAGGGCGAGTCCCACGTCCCGGATGTCATCCAGCAGAGGCACGGCGAGGACCGTCTTCCTCTTGGTCTCGCGCCGTTGGTAAAGGAACCCCTCCTTCTCTTCGGGGAAGAGCTGGAAAAGCTTGGATGCCCTGGTAATCATAGCGTGGAAGGACCCAATCTTGTCGGGCACGGAGGCCCGAGTCGGAGGCGATGGGAGATCCGTCCCGTCATCATCATCCGTGCCCGTCGTGGCCGTGTCCGTTCCTGTGACATCCCCAGGGACGGGGGCAAAGGTTGAGCAGGCCGAGCGGGCTGAAAAGGCGGGGCTGGATGGGTCGGTCTCCTCTTGCTTGGGGGATTTCGGGCCTGGTTCTGGCTCCTCCGTCGGGCGTGGCTCCGGCTCCTCCGTCGGAGGTTGGGGCAATCTCGTCCTCATCTCCGTACATAAGGATTGTATTGTCAACAAAATGGCCACCGAGTTGTCCTGCGGCTCCGGAAGCGACAGGCGCGACAGTTGATTTGGAACCTCATCACCACCGCCGTCGCTCTCGTCGACCTCTTAGACTTCAACCAGCTCCTCCTCGGAGATTGTGACCGTATCAACGATGGCCACCACCCCCCCCCCTCTTTTTCTCCTGGGGTCTTCACGGGGGGGTCTTCTCGATCGGCCTGAAAGAGGCTACCCTCCGGAGGTGGCAGGGAAACTTTGGGCACAGAGGTCGCCTCCACTGATAAGCCTCCACAGGCTGCGTCACGGCCGCCGCGACTTCCTCGATAGAGGCCTTAGCCGGGTGAATCAAGGCCTTCACCACCTTCTGTGGGACTGTGGCCTTCATTTTGGGGGGAGGGTCACCGCCTCGCTCCCCCCCCCCCCGGCTGGATCCTTCAAGCCCGACCGGGGCCTCTCCAGAAGCTTTGCCGGGTTCTCGGCTTTCCTTTTCCCCCGAGCCAGAGCGTTGGCTCGTGGATGATGGCGCCGGAGAGGATACGCCCTGCCTGGCAGCTGAGGAGCTCGACCGTTCGGCACTCCCGGTACCCGCAGACTCGCGGTGCTTTGCCTTCTGTTGGGCCCCCGTCACCGGGGCGCCCTCACAGGACTTAGAAGACCGCTCAGACTACTTCTTCTCACCTGACGGGCTCTTCCCTTACAGCCAGTTGGAGAGGCGAAGATGTCGATCCTTCATGGTCCGCTCCGACATGTTCCCGCAAAACGCACAGTCCTTCTCCACGTGCGTTTTGTCCTCATGAAGGCAGTAGAGGCATTTTGAATGCTCGTCCTCCTTGAACACATTCTGTAGCTGGCATCCAGGACAAACCCTGAACAGCTTTCTGGGCGTCGAGCTTCCTTTCTCCTGGGCCATGTCCGTGTAGGCCTCAGAAACTTCTGGACTCCTCCAAGAAGCGTAACTGGATGAAAACTTCCCCCTTGAGGGGTGTAGAAAATCCGAAACAGGTCCCTTTTGATCGGATGGGGAAACGGTGGAGCTTGAGGCTCTGTTTAACCGAAAAAAAAAAAACTTGGCATCGCGCATGCATTGCAGGAAGAAGCTTCCAGCTCATGTAGGTTTGGCTTGCTACCCAAGAAGGACATGCCCGTGTTGTCGGAGATGTCCTTTTTGGACACTCCTCTGGACTTCTTTTCTGCAGAGGCGGATCTGCTGGATCTGTCTCAACATATACACGATACCCCCATCTTTCAACCATCCTAGCAATATGGCCAGACATCAGATACTGGGGGGCTGCTCTCCTTAATCTTACAATAATTAAAAGTACACTCTACTGGGTTTATGGAAGTAAGAATACTGATGGAGAGACAAAACTCCCCATCCAAAACTTTTATAGAAGCACTTGTACTCTTCCCCACACAGATTGACTAGATTGCTGGCTCTGGGAATGCCCATAACGAAGGCTATGGAGGAAAAATCACATT
Source organism: Ambystoma mexicanum (assembly GCF_040938575.1). Classification (NCBI taxonomy): domain Eukaryota; kingdom Metazoa; phylum Chordata; class Amphibia; order Caudata; family Ambystomatidae; genus Ambystoma; species Ambystoma mexicanum. The sequence goes on from NC_090931.1 coordinate 871,393,504, forward strand.
CAGAAGTGATTCTTCCATCTCCCTCGATCATTCCTCCACAAAATAAAACAACCCAGGAGTGTCCAGCACTGAATAAAATAGCGACAGGAAAAAGTGAGATAAACGATCAAAAAAACAAAAATAACCAAAAGAAAACCGGGAATTTATCTCTGTTTAATCAAAGGAACGAACTCTCTAAAAATAATTGGAGAAACAGTATTAGAGAGGAAAAGGCACATTGCTCTGACGCAGAGGTAGAAATAATAGAGCCTGCGTATTTGTGGAACAATTCTAAGGGTGATGCATATAGCCTTCCGACCAACTTCCTCTCAGAAGAAATTACTCACAAATCATCCCCCACCAAAATAAATAAGGGCCAAAATGACAAACATCTGGTAAGGGATAAACTTGCCAGACAGTGGGCCAGAAGGAAAGTTACGGCCTCTTTTCGAGGCCAAACTTTTCTTATCAAGGAAAAGTACCTGTCATATTGAGTTCTTTAGCAAAAAAGAGTTTCAACCAAATGTGAATTTATCGGGGACAGGAAAACCGCAACTCAGCGGCAGGTGGGGGGCTCTCGAAAGACAGTGGACCCCTTAGCGGATAAAGCTATTGGGAGTGAGCCGACGACTGGGTTGCAAGATAAAACTGCACTGAGTAACTCTGTGTGGCTCTGATGATTCGCACAGCAGTGGAGGAGGCACTGCAGGGCAGGCTTCCATTAGAGGACAACATTTTATGCCTACCTTCCAGTGACTCCACCGCAGTAAGGCCCAAAGATCAACAGGAGATGGCGGGAGCTGTAGCGGCTCCTGGTATTTCGAATCTCATCAGCCCACCCAATGTTGAGGTTTTGGATAACGCCCCCCCTAGTTGATTTGCCGTCATCTACCAATTCTATATTGCCCTCGCCGAGAGTCTCTCTGGGGGAGGAAGAGACAAGGCTTCCCAAAATCTATCTGGACACAGAATTTAAACATATTCCATGGAGGAAACCATGCCTTTCAAATTTCCCAAGTATCTTACTCTATCCTTTGATGTGTGGTATGCAACCGGCAATGAACAGGTATAGGTCCTTGTCACTCTTCAATGACATTCCGGCTTTAGCAAATTTAACCTCGGCGGACATTCAAAGGGTGGATTTTATTCATCCCCAGTGTTTTGACCACGTGAGAATAGTCTTTCACTCCAAGCTGGTATTCCAGAGCGTCTTAGGGGAACTGGATCAGTTTAACAAGAGGGGATTCCATATACTGATTTTTGGCGAAGGTTCTCAACAGCAAGAAGGACCTAGCCAATATGATCTCCCACGCTGGGGTTATTCGTGGGGTCAGAGTAAAAAAAATAAAAGAGCCAGAGAGCCTCCAGGAACAGGAATCAAGCTGGAGATGGCTGGCTTTGAGCCTTCGAGACTTTATTGCTCAGCTTCAAACATTAAAACAACAAATCTAGAGCTGGATAGTATATTTCCTATACTCTCCTGGAACTCACGTGGGAACTTCCATCTTTTTTATTCGTCAGAATGATGCTCTATATTAGGAACTAAAAATATTATTTGTATACAGGAAACATGGATTATGACCCATGCGCAGCCAGCAGGATGGATTAGAGTTTCACCATCTCTTTGCCTCCAAGGGCCGACTAGGTCGGCCCAAGGGGGGTTTGTTATTGGCTGTGAAGTTGGGGTTAGGTATTTGCACTAAGGATATCTTCACAATTTCTCCCCATGATTTGGGCGTGCTGGTAAAGGTGTACAGCATTTCTCATGTACTAATCTGGAATATTTATTGGACGCCAGGCTCCAATTTATTTGAGGTGACCACAAAAATGGAAGAGATTATGGAGAACTGCTTACATAAATATTCAGGGCTCCAAATTCTCTTGATGGGGGATCTGAACACCAATCAGAAGTTTGTGATGGAGAGTGAAGGGGTCTTTGACGCAGATCCACTGAATGTGATGGGTGAGCACTTAGGAACTACACAGTTTCAGTGTATGAACATGTTCTACAAAAAATGTGATGAAACATGTTGGATTATGTTATGTAAAACCTGGGGTCTCAAATCTGTACACATGTTGACGAAACAGGTTGAACCATATATAACCTGGTCATTAGGAGATAGGTCATCAGCTATTGACTATATTTTGGCCTCAGAGCACATCCTTAATCTGGTAGACAGTTTTACAGTGCAACCTACGTGGATGAGTGATCATAGGATGCTCGAGTTGAACCTGCTCATATCAAGAGCAAAAGTGGTGACTGAGAAGATGCCCAGTGATTTGGTCTTGAATCCGGGTAATAACAGGATTGTTTGGCATCCAGAGAATGTACAATCTTGCAACAATCTATTTTGTAAAGATCATACTGACTCTACTTACGAGGAAAAGAAATTAAGGTTTACTCACGATCCTTTTGGCCTGCATGTAAAAACCCTCATTGATAGCTCAGTGAAGACAATGGGTAAAAAACAGGGGTACACAAGACATTCATAAATATGAATTTATTGTGCGATCTAGTAAAACGTTTTTACGAAGCTCACTAAGGCAACTCAGTGTTAAAAATTTCAGAAACATCTAGAAGAGAGGGGGCGAAACATCTGAAAGAAATCTATCAAAATTGGATAAAAAGTTATAAACACAGGCTGCTTCAAGCAGATAATGAAGAAATGTTGCATTTACTGAAAGATCTCAGTAAGACGATTTTGGCAACTCTTAAACAGAACCTCTAAACCCAGGGTAGAACGGAATTTAAATTCTATTAATGAACAGGTGTGGACTGAACATTTTAAGATCTTGTATGACAGCAGCGAGCAGTTAGAGGGTGCATTTCATTTTTTGGCAGGGAGCTGTTAAATGGAAATGTAACTTCCTGATTCATAAGATCAGGGAGAGAATCGCTTTGGCCAGCAGTTCTAGGGCTGCGGGGTCTATGGTCTATTGAATGTTCTCTTTAAGGGCAATCCGGACACCTGGTGAAAGGCTCTATATCTTCTCTTCCAAGAGAATAATCAAACAAAGAACATTCCATGTTCATGGAATATGAGTTATATTATCCCAATACACAAGAAGGGGGCTAGATCCTTACCGGCTAACTATCGGCCAATTGCACGCTTAGTTTCAGACTCCAAAATGTATGCAAGTCTTCTGTTGCAAGAAATTGAACTATGGGCATCTAAAAATCAGATTCTTTCACCATTTCAATTCGGTTTTAGGAAAGGAATCGGCACCTTGGAAGGGGGTGGGGTCTCCTTATTTCCCTATTACAAGAAATGGGATGGAAAAAAGGGGCAATTACGGTGTATTTGGCTAGTGTGGATCTATCCCTTGCTTTCGATATGGTGAATAGGGCAACACTTGGAAGAAACTGGATCTCTTGGGCCTTCCTCCCGATATTTTGGATATTCTAATCCATCTGCATGAACGCTCAGCGGTCCTTATTCGCCTCAACAATGAAGGCCTCTTGTCCCAGCCAATTAAAACATCCAATGCACTTAGAAAAGGTTGCATCTTTGCTCCGACATTATATAATTTGTATAGATCTGACATTGGCCCATCGTTACTGAGTGCTTCCCTCATTAAACCTAAGCTGAAGGCAAAAAAATGTGCTGTGTTCCTACGCGGATTATTTTTTTATTGTTTGACAGGACTCCAGTGGGGCTCCAGCATCTGTTAACAGCCTTCAGTACCTACATGATGTATAATGGTTTAGCGGTAAATGTTCAAAAATCCCATATCTTGTGTTTCAGTGGAAAGAGAAAGCCGCCACAAAAAAGCTGGTCTTTGAACAAGATCAGACTAGGAATTAAGTTTTATATGGCAGTGAAATTCCCTTCATAACGGGTAAACTGGAACTGAACAAATTGGAGGCGACCATCCTTAGAGAAACTATTTTTTGCTTCCAGAAATGTGTTCCATTAGTAGCCATACGGTATGAATTCGGCTTACAATCACTGAAGAGCATTGTAGAGTGGAAATGCTTACTGCTATTCTGTAATCTTATCAGTCAAACCAAAAATAATTTGTACAATGACATTTCTTGTATGCTTAGACAAGGTACATCAAAGTCGATATTTCTGATCAAATTAAAGGAAATCTGTAAGAATTTATTGAGTTGGGGGCATGGCTGAGCGGCACACCATGCAAACGTGCCTGCTATGAGCTCCGTGAACAGGTGACCGAATTTCTTTTTATATATGCATTAACAGCTGAGTTTACTTTATGTTACTGTATGAAATCTGGACATGCTGCGGCACCTGTGAAGGGAAGAACAGCGACGGCGGTTATCTGGTGGAGCTGATATCTTACTGCGGGGCTGTCCTGGTGGCGGGAGGCGAAAATGGCGGCAAGTGAAGAAAGCATTGCCTGTTTCGTCGGTTGCTGGATGGAGGTCCTGTCTTCGCCAAGGAGTGCCTGAGCAGCCTGGCGTTGCCCCCGGCCTGACGCTCTCTCTCGTTTGCCTGGAGGAGGGGCGACAGACGATCTGGAGTTCCCTGCAGGCTCGCTGCCCCTCGCTGGGGCTGGCAAACGCGCTCTGAGCTCCTCCCGCCCTGAGAGGGGAAACCCAGAGGACAGAGACTGGGAGTCCTGCGGGGGCCCCGGGTGTGCCGTTTGCCCTCGGGGCGTGCCATTCTGCTGCGGGAGCCCTCGGTCCCTGGCTGGCAGTCCAGTGTCCCTGGAGGACCTCTGGCACCGAATGTTGGAGCGGAGTGGTGAAGATCGCGCTCCCGCTGTGCAGCGTGTTGGTGAGTTCGATCTGCAGAGCACCTTCCACGCCCGCAGTGCTTCTGTATGCAGCGGCAGCGAGCTATGATGGCGCAGCTAGATTAGAGGTTCCCTCTGGCTTCCCCCGATTACCGGCATGAGTTGTTGTGGGGGCCTTGGTCACTGGAGAGCAACCAGCAAGGTCTAAGGAGGAATAAAAGAACTGCCTGTGGGTTGGAGGGCTAGAACGTCTGAAGAAGGGGCCCATCTGCTTGGGAGAGTGGGAGAGTGGTTCGGCTGGAGGGGGAAAAGAATGTGAGAGCAATAGGGGCGATATATACTGCATCTGTACTGTGCACAACCTGGAGGGGGCAAGTTGGCCTGAGAGTATCGGTTACTCTACCGCATGCTGCACCTCAAGCGGAGGCTCCCTCCACATTGCCTGACGGAACGAATCGCGCCCTCCCCTTCCCTGCGCTTGGGGTGGTTGGCTCTGTGTCACTGAGATTGCGAGATCTTCCAACCGGTGTGCGCCCTGTCGATGCCTAAATCGGCTGCTAAGCGGAAAACACAGGGTATTCAAGCTTTCCTGGCGCCGCAGACGACACTCTCGCCCGGTCATCGCACCATTACGGCGGAAATACACCCTCCCCTCCACGTTTGGATCAAGAGTTGAATATGGCTCTCTCCAGGGACGACTTTGAGGCAATGTTTAAATCTTTCAAGCAAGAGATCACACTAGAGATCAAGTCCGAAATTAAATCCTCCAAGGACTCTTTGGCCCGTTCGTTAGCAGACCTGACAACACATCTTACAGGCTTGGAAACTAGGGTTAACAAACTCGAAAATGTGACTTGCGAGCATGCGCATAACGTCGAGGTGCTGACCGAGCGAGTGAGGTCTATCGAAGACCATCTAGAGGAGATGTGGGCTAAACAAGCGGACCTTGAAAATAGGTCAAGAAGAAACAATGTCTGCCTCAGGGGTGTTCCGCGACATGTGCCGGATCAAGAGCTGCCTGAATACGTGGAGGCGCTAATATAACTAATTATAACAGGAAAAGTGAAGCTAGCCAAAATGGCTCGACTGTCAGGTCACGTGATGAGGACACTATTCTTATGTGGTACAGGTATCTGGGAAGCATAGAATATCTAACAAGTGTTTCTGCTGACCCTGCACAGAATCCCAGACTGGAGGAATTCCCAGACGGACAGTGTAACACTTACAAAGTGAATGTTAGATAGGTTATACCCAGCAAGATGAATAGCCCAGATCCCAGAACAGGGCACAATGAAACCGAATGTTCATAATAGACCAAAGAACATGAAGTTTAGAAAAGAAAACTTCATAATTTTAGAATCTTAAACTGGGTTTCCCTCATTTGACAGGGACCGCCCCCTGAAAGGCACACCCGCAGACCACTTTCAATGACATGGTCTGTAAATACTGGAGGGGATATCTGTACTTTTGCCCCCTATAATGGTAGGGTAAAGACACGTAACATCAGCAGGGCTCTCAATTTGGTAGCTATGGACGAGCAGCAAGGCTTCAAGGGGAAGTGCGCTCAAAAATATTACTGTCCCGATCGCCCGAGGATGTCATGTTAAGCACACTGGGATCAATCATTAAAAATGTTCCTATGCATTTTACCTTAGTTTTCCTCACTTTTACACATGCGAAAACATGTTGGGCGTGGCCATCTTGCGCTAATCTTATCCGTTGATGCCTCGCCCTAAGTTCAAGTGCGCTTGCTGCAAAAAATCATATTAGCCCGCCCCTGAAGCGGACATCTCTAGATGCGCTCGGCCATTTCCACAACGCACGTCTCGTTTCACCGTTCTCTGTGCGTAAGTTATTGACGTGTCTCCATGGAAATGGCAGGACGCTGCTTTCCTCAAGAAGTATCAACAGACCCTTTCTGATCAGACAACATTCTAGTTTCTTTATCAATAGTTTCACTGTATTTAGTTTAGATCGCCCGTGGCTCGTTTCTGCTTGGTTCAGCTATCTTCCTAGTACAAAGGCCCTGCGAACTGTTACTTACAGTAGCAGAACTGATTGTATTTGTTACTTTAGCTTTGGTTAAATCTTTGTCGTACAATGTCAACAATACAGCCCTACCAGTACGAGCCCGAGTGGCCCGAGGAGGAACAAATGGAAAGAGAAGGCTGCAGAAACGATGCAGAATCAGATGATAGTTTGCAAGATCAATCACCCGAGCATGAGCCATAGCAGAGTCGCATGGGAGAAGTTTCAACATGGTGCACCTGCAATTGTTGCGAGCTCATGCAAACCGAGGTGCAGAACTGCTGCTGCCAAGACAACTCTGGATGCTCGGCCTACATAGCCGAAGACGACACACCAATGCTTTGCGTTACCGAGCTGCATGACTTCAGGGCAGCCTGCCTCACAAGGGCTGTGTTAAGGATTATGATGGTGGTTATGCAGGAACTTTGCGCAACAGTTCTCCCTCGCAATCCAAGTAACGAGCAAGTATACTCTAGATGTGATGTAATTTTGACCATTGAGACCATTAGAACTTCATGTTTCTCTCCTACTTTGTCCTCACTTTGATCGATCTCTCTGTAGAAATGAAGCTCTACCATCCCCGCCGCTTCGCACAGCAAGCCCACACACACCATTGCCTCCCCCCCGTCAGCTCCGCGCGAGAACTGTTCTCACGAAAGTCCAGACATGCCTGGTTACAATTCTGTAGTGTAATCCCCGAAAGAATGTGCTTTGCGGAGAGTCTGAGACCGTGACAAGCCATATCCCAAGGGTACATTCATCCCCACAAAAATGCCTGTGCCCTCTCAACCTCGACCCTTCCAGGCCAGGGTCCCACAAACCTGACCCCCCCAGTTGCTTTCATGCTGATACTAATTTGACCCCCATGCACTGACCATTCTAGAACACCCACCACAGCCCTAATCCTGTGCATCAGTATATTCTCCCAAAAGCAACACACATCCACCTATATCACTAGGATCCAAGCAGGGCAGATGGAAGATCAAACCTCTGGGGTGTGTTATTTCTTTTAGCATATCATTGGGACTTGTGCTGTAAGGGTTCCCACCTTCATTTTTCTAAGGGCAACTATGCCATCGAATTTCGGATGCACTTTTTGAAGTTGGGTGGTACACTTTTCAGGTTCGTTCAATTAAAATATGTATATTTCTCTTTCACAGGTGGTACAGGCTGGTGGCCTATCGTTTGTTTACATGGTGGCTTCATGGAAGGCTTGGATACCGCGTTTGAAGAGTAATACCCGCCTCTGTCGTTCAAGCAAGTGGCAAGAAATTCCCCAGTGACAGCAGACAGTACAATGGATTTTCTCATACCGTACTTCAACCTCAAGCATACAATTTGTAGTTTATTGGTGCCATCAATATCACCCAATCAAATAAAATAGAAATGAATAAATACAGATAGTTATTTGAGTTTTTCAGTGAGTCAAGAACACTCAAGTGTCTGAGTGTCATCAAAGAACGGTTGGTGCCAGGTGTGGACTGGGAACGAATGGAGGCACTGGAAATAATTTGCAAAGTGGTCCCATATTACACAATTTGAGCTAGCTCAACCCTTTTCCTATGAAATAATGTGAAAATAAAATGCGAAATAGGCACAGAGTGCAAAGGCACACCGGGAAATCTCCCCAGTACCCTGTAGGCCAGTACAGCCCTGGTTGGTGCACTTTTGCGCTCACCTTGTCCCCATCCATCCCCCTTCGAGTATCAATGTCATTTCACACATATGACCATGCGGTCCCAATGGGGCTGGGTGGGTGGGACTGTTCAAGTTGTCAAACACCATGTACACTTCAAAGGGATGTTCCGCATGGTTACTATTGTCCACATGGCCTCCCCAGACCATGTATCTCGAACTAGCCCTCTTTAGCTAACCAATTGCACCCTTTGTGGGCTATCAGGTTTGTGTGTTGTGGACCTACATATTGTCTGGCAAGCTCTCTTGCAATCACTGGCAGCTTCCTTCCACAGCCCATTAATTTATTTTGTCCTCATGGCCATGCCATACAGTTTCTTTAAACTAGATAAGGAACAAGTTACTTACCTGTAACTGTTGTTCTCCAGCATGGGTCTGGCATGGATTCACATGCTCATATTCCCCGTCGTCAGGCTGGGAATCCTCGGTAAAGAAAAAACCAATATCAGTTTCGTTTCTGATCTGTCTTTCGTAGTAACAACCAATCACTGGTCTCTGCGTGATACTGACCACAGCCAATGACTGCCCTCTACCTAAGCACCGCCTCTGGCAGCCATCTTCAGATTTGGAAGCACGTGAAGTGGCAGTATGACCAAGTGAAGAGCCGCAGAGGGGTAGGCGGGAGGGTTCGCATGTGAATCCATGCCAGACCCATGCTGGAGAACAACAGTTACAGGTAAGTAACTTGTTCCTTCTCCAGCATGGGGTCTGGCATGGATTCACATGCTCATGAATAAAGAATACATAGCAGTACACACATGCACAACCACGGGAGGTGGCAAAGGCTCAACATTAAGCATTGCATCAAACTCAACATTAAGCATCTTACCTCCTCACCAGGCTCACCTCAGGCGAACAGGTTGCGCAGCACTGCTTGGCAGACCCTGGACTCCTCCCTGGAATCCCGATCGACGCAGTAGAACTTCGTGAAGGTGTGCGTCGACCTCCACATAGCAGCCCTGCATATGTCCAGCAGGGGCACACCAGAAAGGAACGCCGTGGTAGCTGCGATCGCTCTGGTGGAATGGGCTCTCGGACGGCCGGGCAGCGGTCGGTTTGCCAACCGATGACAGTACATGATACAGCCGGAGAGCCATCTGGAAATGGAAGCCTTCGAGAGAGCCTTCCCCTGATTGACAGGTCCAAAGTTCACAAAGAGTTGTGACGTCTTCCGAAAACACTTCGTGCGGTCCACGTAGAACTTCAGCGCTCTAGCCACATCCAGCGAGTGCAAAGTCCTCTCAGCCGGCGACGATGACGGGAAGGATACAGGCAACACCAAGGGTTCGTTGAGATGGAAGTCCGACGGTACCTTGGGCATGAAGGAGGGGTGCGTCCTGAGCACCACCCTCGTGTCGTGAAAAGTCAAGTAAGGGGCCTTGCAGGAAAGGGCCTGGATCTCTCCCACCCGTCGTGCGGAGGTGATGGCCACAAGAAACGCTGTCTTCCATGACAGAAACTTCAACGGGGCCGAGTGCAGAGGCTCGAACGGAGGTCCCATGAGCTTGGTCAGCACCACGTTGAGCTCCCACGCCGGGGCCGGAGCCTTCACCGGCGGGAACGATCTGAACAGTCCCTTCATGAACTCTTTCACCAGACTATGAGACCACAAGGACGTCCGTCCCGTGGTCCTGGTGTATCGGGAGATCGCAGCCAGATGAATCTTGATGGACGCGTGTGCCAGTCCAGCTTTGGCCAGCGTCAGCAGGTACGGCAGAACTTGGGGAGCCGTAATCCGTAGAGGGTTAATCTTCTGTGCGTGGCACCAGACAGAGAACCTCTTCCATTTGTGTCCGTAGCATTTAAGAGTCGAGGACGCCCTGGCCTTTGCAAGAACCTCTCTGCAGTCGGCCGGTATGTCGTATCCTCCAAACTCTAGCGCTGCAGGAGCCAGGCCTGCAAGTTCAGCGATTTCGGGTCCTGGTGGAGGATGGCGCCTCCTTCCCTGGAGAGCAGATCCGCGTCCACCGGCAGCTTGATTGGCGGGGACGCTGACAAATCCAGAAGGTCCGGGAACCATATCTGCCTAGGCCACGCAGGTGCGACGAGGATCATCCTGCACCGTGACCTCTTGAGCTGGTTGACGAGCCGGATTAGCAGTGGCAAAGGAGGAAACGCGTAGAGGAACAGGCCCTCCCAGGGGAACGAGAAAGCATCGCCCATGCTCCTCGCCTGGGGAAACCTGCTGGCGAACCTCCGGCACTTGGAGTTCGTCGCCGTCGCGAACAGGTCGATCTGGGGAGTGCCCCACCGTCGGAAGAGGCGATCCACTAGATCCTGCCGTAGTTCCCACTCGTGGCACGAGCGCAGCTCCCTGCTGAGTGAGTCGGCGATGGTGTTTTTTATCCCTGCCAGATGAAACGGCACCAGAAACATCCCTTGGGCGACTGCCCAATGCCACAGGTCCTGCGCCTCCTTGGACAGTGCTGGGGACCTGGTTCCGCCCCGTTTTCTGATGTAAAACATGGTGGTGGTGTTGTTGTCGGTGAAGATCCTCACCACCTTGCCCTTGAGGGACGGAAGGAAGGACCTGAGGGCCCAAAACACTGCACGGAGCTCCAGGACGTTGATATGTAAAGATTTCTCCGTCGGGAGCCAAAGGCCCCTTGCGTGTAGATTTTCGGTGTGCGCTCCCCACCCTTCCAGGGAGGCATCCGTGGTCACTGTCTCCTGGTGGGCTGGGGTCTGGAAGTCCATGCCCGCCGTCAGATGCGCGCGGGTGTCCCACCACCGGATCGCTCGTCGGAAACTCTCGTCGAGTGTGATCCTTTCCTCGAAGCTGCCCGTCGTTTGGATCCAGCGCGCGTCCAGGAACTCCTGCAACGGGCGCATCCGGAGCCTGCACATGGGAATGAGGTAGATGCAGGAAGACATCATTCCGAGGAGGGACTTGATGGACCTCACCTTGGCCGCGTCGGCCACCAACATCCGTTGCACCTTGCCCAGGATGGTCCTGGTCCTGGTCCTCTCCTCCGACGGGGAGGCCAGAAGGGACACTGTGTTGAGCCTCGCTCCCAGAAACAGAGCGTCTTGCGCGGGTACCAGGTGGGATTTGGCGTAGTTCACGGAGAATCCCAGGTCCGTGAGAAGTTGGACGGTCCTTGCCGTGTGAACCACGGCAAGCTCCCTCGTCTTGGCTCGGATGAGCCAGTCGTCCAGGTAGGGGTAGACGTGGATCCCCTCGCGGCGCAGCTGCGCCGCCACCGGTGAGAGGAACTTGGTGAACACCCTGGGTGCCGACCGTAGACCGAAGGGGAGGGCTTTGAACTGGTAATGACGCCCTTGGACCACAAACCTGAGGAATTTTCGGTGCCCCTTTAGGATGAGAATATGGAAGTAGGCATCCTCCAAATCCAACGACAACAGGAAGTCTCCTTCCTCCAGCTGACCCAGGACGTGCTGGAGGGTGACCATCCGAAACTTTTGCGCCTTGATGAACTTGTTCAGACGTCGCAGGTCCAGGATGGGGCGCCATCCCCCCGTCTTCTTCTTCACGAGGAAGTATCTCGAGTACACTCCGGAGCCCCGAAGCCTCTTTGGGACGAGTTCGATGGCGCCCTTCCTGAGCATCGCTTTTACCTCCAGGAGAAGTTGAGGGACGTGAAGTTCTTTCCTGGCCACGGGGGGACGCGTGGACACCTTCTTTGAAACTCGAGCGCGTGGCCCCGGGCCAAGGCGTCCAGCACCCAACGGTCGGTGGAGATGGACTCCCACACGCTGACGAAGCTCGCCAGCCGGCCTCCCACCGGGGTGCTTCGGTGGGGGCCCGACCCCACGGTCGGTTCAATCCTGCTTGGACGAGGCTTTGCCGCCTCGACCTCCTTGGCGACGACGGCGGAGTCCGCCAGACTTGCCTCGTCCTCTGTAGGCCTCCTGAGACGACGAGCGGGCCGCTTGACGGTAGGTGGAGAAACCGCCGCCGGAACCTTTGGAGGCGCCCTTGCCTCCGCTGCTCCGAAAGGGCGTCCGTCGTTGCTGCAGAACTCCCAGGGCCCGGGCCGTCTCAGTGTCCGCTTTAATGGCCTGAAGGGAATCGTCCACTGTTTTGCCAAACAGGTTGTTCCCATCGAAGGGCATGTCCAGGACTCTGGTCTGAACGTCTTGACGGAAGTCCGTAGCCTTGAGCCATCCACGCCGCCTAAGGCAAACGCCGTTGCCCAACTGGCGGAACCCAGTGTCGGCGATGTCCGTCGCAACGGTAATGGCGTGGTCCGAAGCCACCTCACCTTCCTGCAGGATCTCCAGGGCCTCTGTCCTCTTGTCGTCCGGCAGGAAGTCCAGCAGGGGAGCCAGTTTGTACCAGAGCTCCCTGTCGTAGCGGGCCACGATAGCCAAGGCGTTGGCCGCTTTAATCGTCGTCGCTGCCGACGAGATGACTCTGCGTCCCATAGCGTCCAATTTCTTTCCCTCACCGTCCGGTGGGGAAGTCTATGTGGAGGCCGCACCCCCCCCCCGCTTTCTTCCTGGCCGCCGCGGAGACGACGGAGTCCGGGGTAGGCTGCGCCCGGAGGCACAGGGGGGCCGTGTCCGGGACCCGGTACTTCTTCTCGTACCGGTCTCTTCTAGCTGGTGTCGTGGAAGGGTTCTTGAGGAGGGTGAGGCCCTCATCCCAAATGTCGTCCAATAGAGGCACTGAGAGGACCGTCTTCCTCTTGGCCTCGCGCCGCTGATAAAGGAAACCTTCCTTCTTCTTCTCCTCAGGGCAGAGTTGAAAAAGCTCGGATGCCCTGGAGATCATGGAGTGGAACGATCCAATCTCGTCGGGCGGAGAAGCCCTGGTGGGAGGCGACGACGGTACATCCTCGTCGTATACCTCGTCGTCCGTACCCGTCGCTGCCGTGTCAGTCCCCGTATCATCTCCTCGGGTGGACGGGGAGGAGGGCTGGAAGGGGCGAGACGGCTGAAAAGGAGGCGGAGGGTGGATCCTTCTTTTCTTGGTAGGGGGAACACCAGAAGGTCCCGGTTCTGGGTCCCCCGACGGGAGAGGTTCTGTCGGCAACGGTAGTCTCGTCCTTATCTCTGAGCATAAGGACTGTATAGCCAACAAAATGGCCGCCGAGTTGTCTCGCGGCGCTTGCAGAGGGGAATCCGACGGGCGATCAGGGACCCCGTCGGTACCCTCGACGATGTCGTCGTCACCTGCGTCGGGATCCATCCCGACGGGTCGGTCTTCTTCCACGCCGAGGCCGTGGCTTAAGACTTCGACCAGCTCCTCCTCCGAGGTTGAGGCCGAATCTACGACGACGCCCTGCCCCCCCTTTTTCTTCCCCACGGGGGATTTCACGGGGGTCCTATCGATGGGCACAAAAGATGACTCCCTCCGAGGTGGCAGGGAGACTCTGAGCCCCGAGGTCGCCACCACTGGTGTAGCCTGCACAGGCTTAGCCAGGGCCGCCGCGACAGTTTCGATAGAGGGCTTGGCCGGATGGATTAAGGCCTTCACCACCTTAGGTGCGCTCACCGCCTTATCCTTGAGGGGGGGGACACCGCCTCGCTCCCCCTCCGATGGGGCCTTCGAGCTCGACCGGGGCCTCTCCAGGAGCTTCGCCGGGTGCTCGGCCTTCCTCTTACCCGACCCAGAGCGTTGGCTCGTGGTTGATGGTGCCGGGGAGGGTGCGCCCTGCCTGGCGACCGTAGAGCCCGACCGTTCGGCGCTCCCGGTGCCAGCGGACTCGCGGTGCTTGGCCTTATGTTGGACCCCCGTCGCCGGGGCGTCCTCAAAGGACTTAGAAGACCGCTCAGATTTCTTCTTCTTCTCGCCGGACGGGCTCTTCCCTTCTAGCCAGTTGGCGAGACGTTGATGGCGGTCCTTCATGGTCCGCTCCGACATGTTGCCGCAAAACGCACAGTCCTTCTCCGCGTGCGTCTTGTCCTCATGTAGGCAGTAGAGACAAAAGGAGTGTTCGTCCTCCTTGAAGACGTTCTGCAGCTGGCATCCAGGGCAGACCCTGAACAGCTTTCCGGGCGTCGAGCTTCCCTTCTCCTGGGCCATGACCGGGCCTGAGAAACTTCTGGAGTCCTCCAAAAGCGTAGCTCGACGAATCTTCACCCTTGAGGGGCGCAGACGAATCCGACACGGGTCCCCGTTGATCGGATAGTGAGTCGGTGGAGCTTGAGGCTCTTTTGACCGAAAAAACGAAGTTTTTGAGAAAAAAACGTGAAAAAATAGCACTAACGCTCGAGAGCAATAGCACGAGGATCCCAACACATGAACGTGCGGTAAAAATCTGAAGATGGCTGCCAGAGGCGGTGCTTAGGTAGAGGGCAGTCATTGGCTGTGGTCAGTATGATGCAGAGACCAGTGATTGGTTGTTACTACGAAAGACAGATCAGAAACGAAACTGATACTGGTTTTTTCTTTACCGAGGATTCCCAGCCTGACGACGGGGAATATGAGCATGTGAATCCATGCCAGACCCCATGCTGGAGAAATATATAATCAGCAACAGTGTTCACTAGTACTACCCAACAATTGGACTAACTCATCAAACTGGCATTCATGGCCCAAAAAGTATGCGACTTTAAAACAAAAGCAAAGACCCACACAAGCAGGTTTGCGTTTGTGTTACAAGCCTGGCCCTATTGTTCTATGTTGTACGAGTAGGCCTATGCCTGTGCGTTGGAAAGACGGCAGGGTGCATTCATATGGCAGATGGGAACCATTGGGATGGAGGCAGAGTGGGTGTCTAAGAACACATCATCCAATCATACACACCCACTTCTGTAAGCCTTTATAAACACCTTGAGATTTACCTTGAGAACATCTGGGAGATCTACAAGGTATATAGTCACTGAGCTACCTGTTCACCGGATACTTGTTCCTCTGCTTGCTGAATCGGCATATCTGTTTGCCAAAGTAAGGGCAAGTCAATTTATTACTTCCCCATGTTCATCGATCATTACTATGAACGTTTATGTCAATTTCAAACTAAAGTAGCCAGGATTTTAATGTTCATGTATCTCAAAGACGACTTCAGCATTAGCAATTAATTCAGGTATTTTCTTCTTGGTAACTAATACAATTCATCACTGTGCGTTATAGTAGAATGTGCAGTATAACAATTGTACAATAAAGTTGTCGCAGAGTTCACTAGACTAGGTTACACAGCTTTTTTGTTTATTTTAATTACACTTTTAATACAAATCTCTAGTGCAAATATCTTTATTCACATTCATCCAGTATTATTCATACTACTAGTTCATATTTCTTTATACAGATCATACACACTTTTCAAGAATGCCATCATGTGTGGTTGTCGGTTGTAATTCTGCAAGCCATGCCAAAGCGCACTATCTTGCATGTACTCCCAAAGGATATTGATTCAAAAAGATGGCTTAGAAATTGCGGTTGTAAAGTGAACAAGAATGAAATTAAGGCCCAGGAAATCTTGGCCGACGTGAGGGCCAATCGATTCTGCATCTGCAGCCGTCACTTTACCGAGAATATGTATGACCAGTCAAGGTACACACAAAAAGTCAACTGCAAGTTCTTCCTATATTGCTTAAAAATGACATCCCAACTAAATTTCCGCAGGCGGCTCGTGAGGCGAGTAGTGAACGTTGAGTTTGTTGGTATGTAGGACGATGGTCTGCATTAATAAGTATCTTCCATCTGTTTATCTATATCAATGTTCCATTACTCAATTTTCCATAGTCGCCCGATACAACAGCAGTGTCAAATATTTAATCTTAGTATACTTCATCTTTCATCGCTTTCTGGAGCCTCGAAACAATAAATGTGATCCTTGATGAAAACTTCCACAGTGCCCCATAGAAATTATGTTTGAGAAATGTGTTGGTTGATGTACCCTTCTTTAGTTAGAGCACATTGATGGAAAAACAGACCCTCGCAAGCGACGAAACCACTGACACGAATTCTATCCCAATGGTGAGCACTACCGACCTGCACAAAATGAAATGGTATAGTGTTGCATAAGACCACAGTTCAAGTACTAATTTTCTTTTTCCATTGTACTATTTATTAACATTGTACTGAAAATGAAGGAGCTAGATTCTGCATCAAGATCTTTTCCAGAGTCCACATCAACCTCAATCACCTACCAAGTAATTATATTACACTACTCTTTGTATGTGATTGAACTACTTGCATGTGGTATGCTTTGAATGTAAACATATCCAAATGTATTATGTGCAGTACTGGTTAGTTGTACAAAAAGGCAGGTATGGGGGGAGGGGAGGAGGCTGTTGCGTGTGCACACACACACACACACACACACACGTGTGGACCATAGTCTGCATTTCTTTTCAGTTGAGTATGCACCTTCTTCTGCATTGCATTTTTAATGTTTCATTTTGCTTTTTAATCTGTATTAAAACAAGCGCTGTATTATAGGTGGATGGTGGAACTTCGACTACTATCACTTCCTCCTTTGGAACAGGTCCACAGCTTGAAGTATTCTATTCACAATTCACTTTCAAGAATCAGAGTACATCCAAAATTGGATATACTCTGAGACAGAAATTAATGTAACCGTGCACGGTTTAAAACTTTTCTGATTGTGGTTGCAATGTTGCACTTTCACCCTATTGCAGAACAGTTACCAAGGACACATTACAAAGCAAAATACTTTGCAGTGCAACACTGTAATCACCAGGTTTTACAGGGTGACCTCAAATTAAGTCCATGTGTGAACTCGGATGGATATCAGGTGAAATATGAACTGAATGTTATGACCAAGTCACGTACACTCGTTTCGAGGTTTTAACCATACCAATGTTCTATTTGTGTTGCAACAGCAACCCCAACAGTATATGGTTCGCAATCTATGCAAAATACTTAGCTTGGAGGTGCTCTGTCGAATGCAAACTTTTAATGTGCACTTTGGTTGACATTGTATTTTTTTTATATTACTCTATTCAAGGAATGTACTCCAGATGTGGACTTAGAAGAGGCGCATGGAACAGAGGTATACATATATGAAGTAATATTGGGCATCACATTGCATTATGAATACATTTTAATTATGTTGCTATGTTTTCAAGTCTATTTGTTTTCGATGTGTAGATATTTACTTCTGTTTGTTTGCTTTGAAATTAAATTTGCTGTATCAAAACCATATAAAAACTTTTTTTTGCAGCTTGATGTCGCCATCTGCAAAGAGAAGGTCTTTGTTTCGTAGCAAATCAAGAAACCAAGGGTAAAGAACATACCACTTTGTTTTGCTCAAGCTTTTGAGGAGATGTTTTAGTCATTTTCGGTTTTTAGCTGTAACATCGTACGTTTTGTATGTGTGCAATGCATTGAGCATCTTCTTCTATTAATTCTTTTAGAAGCCCAGTAGTAAGAGTAGTATAAAGACGCAGACATCGCTTGAAACCAAAGATGCCGCTTGCCAAACAGATTTCACAATGAAGCAACTCATATCTGAGGCACAGTCAACATGCAGACTAGTGATGCATATGTCCAGTGGCCAGAAAAATGAATGGACTCTCATATGCGTCCCTTACAAAGTCAGCCTGGACCATTGCTACTTTTTGCCAGCTAGAACACATGAAAATGAAGAAAGAGATGATGCATTGCAACTGCTTGCCGACCCCTTCACACAATCTACACCTGCTAAAAATGTTCTACACAAAAAACATTAAATATTACCTGTTTCTCCAATTCATGTTGAATTATCACAGCTTGAACTGACAGGTTGAAGCTTCAACGCAATTAAAATGAACTTGCTCAACATCTCGACTTCAGTTTGCCAAGTCTTGGGTATTTGTCCACCACCGACAAAGCACACTACAGCAGGACGATTGGCTATTAAAAGGAGCAAAAGTACATTGTGTTCGATAGCTGCCTGATAGATATTGTACAAATGCTGAAATGTGAACATACAATTGGGGGGAAGATATGCAACCTGTGCCCACCTTCATAATACATTTTCATGGCCTGCTCAACAGATGCTCAGCAAAGGGCCAGCTGGGAATCTACTTTGTGCAGCAGCTTTACTGTATAGCGGACTGACTTTCAGCAAGATTTCCAGTTTTTGGAAGTTTGTGGGTCTCGAGTTCCTTGCTAAAACTCAATACTACAAATACCAACGGGAATTCTTATTCCCAGGTATTAGTCATGCTTGGAATGTCGAACAGATGTCAATGGGCAGTACATTCTCTAGCAAATGTTTCTGGCTAGCTGGTGACGGACAGTGTGACAGTCCTAGATTTTCTGCAAAGTACTGCACTCCCCACTTTCAAGACATGGAAAGTAAAAAAATTGCGAGTTCTGGCATTGTTCAGGTGTCTGAATATTCATCGTCTGTGGCAATGGAGAAACATGGTTTCATCAAATCCATTCAACTTCTGCAATCCAGGGGAATGGAAATAGACCAGATAGCCACTGACAGGCACGTTTCAATAGCGAAGGCCATGCGAGAGCACTTTCCACACATTCGGCATCAATTTGATGTATGGCACGTTGGAAAATCAATAAAATAATTACAGCTGTTGGGAAAAAGAAGGGTTCTGAAACCTTATAAAATGGGGTCAGTCCATCAGCAACCATCTTTGGTGGAAACTTGTGATGGATCTGTGGAAATTGAACTTGAGAAATGGCGTTCATTGATGCACCATTGTCCCAACGTACATGCATGGACAGAAAACCAACATTTCCACAAATGTGCACAAGGAATTTTGTCGACGGAGGAGGAACGAAAGAAGAAGTGGTTGGTGCCATGTTCACTTCCACACAAAGCACTTGAAAAGATGGTCTACGATAAAACGCTTTCGGGAGACCTGAAGGGACTCACTGAATTCTGTCACACTGGAAATTTGGAGGTGTTCCATAATATGTGCCTAAAGTACAGGCCCAAAAGGTTGCACTCGGCATAGACGGTATGGAGGCCAAAATTAGACTAACTGTACTTGCCCATAACAACGTAGGGAGGGAACAAGCGAGAACTTCAGGAACATTCGGGATGCTTCGTTACAGCAAGGCCTTTACAAAACGAGGCAAACAATGGGTGGCCAAGCCAATATACGAGGAAATGGATTTTGAATTTGTCAAAGATCGGATATTGACACTGTTGGCCATGCATACTCATTGACTGGATGCCGATTTCGTTCCCAGGACACATACAATGCCACCAAACATTGCAATCGAGCCTTGTCCTCCAAATTCCGACTTGTCGAAATGTTGACATCTAGATTCAAATGATTTGTAGCTCTCTTTAAAATGTGCTCACAGTAACAATAAAGTAATACATGTGCTATCCCGCATCAGAGTTATTGGTTTATACTGTGTCTATTATCCGAATTTCACTAGATCATACAAATATATTGTCTAGTTCATTCTAGTATGTGATTTCATACAGAAAATTAAAAAAATTAGCACGAAAGTTCTCTGAATACAGAGTGAATGTTGGTGCCTTTGGAAAGGCCTAGAGAGAACCTGTGCTCTAGACACAGTGAGCATCGGGTGAAGGTGAGATCATTGGAGGCGCACCGCTCCTGGATAGCAGACAGTCGAGACATTTAATGTTGGCTGTGTTACACTGTGCTCCCCAGGTATTCTCACCCTTCTGAAAACTGATCTCACGCCAAGGGAACACCCTACTCAAATAGTGGTAACCAATTCTTCATCACCCCTTCCTGACTTGACAGACTTCCCAAGAAGAACCACTTTTTCATTTAGCGGCACGATCGTGCACTTTCACCAGCTACTGCAATGTTGAGTACAAATTGACACACAGCTCACGGCTCGACTATGTCAACTGTCTCGTGTAATGGTTACAGAGAGGGCTGACTCAGGTGCGCAAGGAAGTATGGTCCAACATGCATGAATTACAGTAAGCGCGGCGCAATTGAAAGCTGTCCCATTTTGCACTTAACCCAAAATGAACCCTGAGTGAAAAAGGGCAAGAGATAGCTAGCAAGGATAACACTGTTTAAATGTACAGCAAACAGAAACAAAACTAAAAAACTAACAAAAAACTAAAAAAAATAAAAATCACATCATTTCTCTGAATACAGAGTGAATATTGGTGCCTTTCGAAAGGTCACGGCGCCAGGAATGACATCACACACAGTGTATGAACATGCACCGTTAATTGGTAAAACAGTGTACATAACATTATTACATAGGGGATTGAAGGCTCCCATTGGTTTTTCTCATCAGTCTATAGATTACAGCGTGTGTAAGCTGGGCTCATCTCTCCATCTAGCGAAGGTAAGGTCCATCTGACTCTCACAAGTTACATTGTGAAAGGTACGATAATATGCTAGACCGACTACTACATCAACAGGGAATATGCTTGGTGGCATGAAACAGTTCTGGAGGGGGGCGAGGTTGGGTTTATGTGGTATTTCCTTTGAGGGGTGATATACACACGTGCGTTGCAGCAACACACACAATTTGTGAATGTTCAGTTTAACATGGCGTAACATTTTTACAAGGATGTTTGAAACTGTCCTTCCTGCTCTGAAACACTGTCACAAATCATTGCCTTTTTCCTTTTACTTTCCCCCTCATTCTTTTTCTAAATCGAAACCTAAACGTCTCTGCCTTAGAACAGGACAAGTGCCTTTTTGTTATTTGGCCTTGAACACTAGGCAGCAACTGCTCAAAGGACATAAGAAATTATGTAAATTCAAGTTTACATAAAATTATTAGTGGGATTAAAAACTACTAGGGTGCTGTATGCATAATAACTAATTAGACAAACACCACCCGTAAGCAGGGTAGGGATATCTAAACCGCCTTGTCCCACGGAACATACCGTTGTATCGTAGAGCTTCATAAAGTCGGTGGGGGGGACATTGTGTGCACTGGGAACACTTTTCGATCAGTAATCTTGCCAGCTTCGTTATAATGACATCTGTATGTGGTTCAACCTAAATGGTTGCTATCTTTGTTCTTCGTTTTCTCCATCCCATTGGGAGCTATACCTACTTCACAGCGCTCAACTTGAATGCAACTTGTGGTCTCATGTACTACACCATGTTTTCATGCGTGTGTTAAATATTGGTTGTTTTGCGCTTAGGATTAGGTTTCAAACAGTTATGAGTTACACAATAACTTAACAAGAGTACAGAACGGCTACTGAAATGTATTTTTATTGTGTTTGGTTTGCAGATATGTTGTACCGTAGTTATGTGGGACGACCGACATGGACCGATCTGTCCTTTGGCGGTGCCGGCAACAAGGAGCAACCCATCAGCATTCCTGATGTAGCAACGTGCAGAAGCGACAGCTTTGGGCGTCAAAGTGCAAAGAATCAATTTCTTCTCCCACATGAAGCACCAAGTGGGTCCTTCAAATGTGTTGCTGTTATACTATATGGAAACACAAGGACACAGAATATTTGTCGTTCATCGAAATCTGCTTAGCTTGAGAGTCATGCGATGTTCGTCATCTCTAATTTACCGGGAAATAAAACAAAAAAATGGTTTCCTGGAGTTTATAATTTGTTGTAAACGCTCTTTGTAAAATAAAAGTGCTTGTTACATTGCGGACTACTGATGCATTCCTAAAAAAAAAAAATCTATATTCAAATGCTATTTTGGGCTAGACAGAAGGTACGCTCAGTGTGAAGATATTTGTATTTATCTTGTGTTTATCTTCCAGTTTCTGCGGGCATGGGTGATGACGTGGCACGTTGTGCTATGCTGGCCACAAACGTAATGAAAATTGGTGTAGCAGATCGTTCGGACAAATGATGTCAGCTTCAGGGGCGGGTGATATAATTTATTGCTGTGAGCGCACTTGAACTTAGGGCGATCGATCCACGGATAAGATTAGCACAAGATGGCCGCGCCCAACACATTGTTTACTAAACTAAGATGCATAGGAACAATTTTTATGATCGATCATAGTATGCTTAACAAGACATGCTTGAGCGATCGGGACAATAATATTTTTGAGTGCACTTCCCCTTTAAGCTTTCAGGAGGTGATGCAGGCAGTACAGCCTTTCCCCAAAGCCCCCACAAAAGAATATCCACACAGCTTCTTTATATAAAATAATGTTCAACAATATATACATATAGAAATAACACTTTGTACTTAGTGTATATGTTTACTGTTCTTTGAATAAGTCTTTCTATGTGGTACCACACAAGACTTAAATTTAGTAATAACTGTAGGTGAATTCTTAAATGAGGTGTAAACAGCATAGAATTGAAAAGAAATGCGGGTTAGTTATGAACAGTGGCAGAATGCTTTCTTTAGACTAGACCAGTAATTCTAAGTAAGGATCTCCCCCCCCCCCACCTAGGCACCCTGTAATAGAAATGTTAGGGATAACTTATGTTGCCTTTTACAGCACAGTCCAATATTGTTCAATAACATTGTGCCTTCTTTAAAAAGGTTCTACCATCCCAAAGTACCCGAGAGGCCACAGGAGAACAGGATCCAAGACGAATCTCGGACCTCTGGACGACTCCCGAAGCTAGAAGATGTTCTTCCTCGTCACAGTACCTTTGGTGCCTTTGCAGGCAAAGTGGCAGAGTTGCTTGGCTTTACTTGACGATTCCCTCCGAAGATGGACACCGCATTGGAAGAAGGAGCCACTTGGATGCTGAATCCAAGAATAAAAAGGAATCAAAGTCTTTCAGAATGGCAGCAGTTTGGCTCTTCGCGGTACTCTCCTACAGTCATAGAAATTGTCGACCAAAGAAGTCCTGTGAAGTAGAAACTTGCTCTGGTCTCCTTAAAGGCTTGGTGGATGAAGATAAGACTCCTGGGCCCCTTCGATGACTTCTGGCAGCTACCGGTGCCTAGGTGTCTTTTGGTTTTGGGTTTCAGACTATCATGACTTTCGGTGCTGCAGCCGCAGCACTGACTTCTGAACGGCTTCTGGAGACCTGGACTCCACCACTGGAGTGGACCTTGCACCCTCGTCAAGTCTGGACCCTTGGGACAACTTGGATAGCTGCTGGTGGCGGGAAACCCATCGGCGGACCTTCCACGGCACTAGAGTCTGGGCTCTCTCCGGTGGGAAAGAGTGGTCAGTGGGGACTGCAAGGATACCTTTCAAATGTTCTAAGGCAGTTGGAACTTCGCTGCTCCGGGTGTCCAGAAGCACTATGCCAGGGTACCCCCTGTTCTCGGCGGTAGACAAACGGTTTCCAGCAGTCATGAAACGCTGCTCCGGACCCTGGGCGATACCAATGGATTTCTCTGGCTCTAGATGTCCGGCACTCCTCTTCTGGACTTCGAAGACCACTTCTCCGGACAGCAGGCACACAGGACTGGATTCCAGGATACTTTGATGAAGAGCTTGCACAATGGTTCCGTTGCTCAGGGAGTGGTCTCCTTTTCAGGTCCTCTCTGGATCAGTCCTGGTTGAAGAAATGCAGCAGCAGAGTTCTCTTTCAGCTGTGCTTCAAGGAGCAGCTGCTTCTTTCTAAGCTTCGACTTCAGCTACTGAACAAATTGGTAAGTGAGAGGTACCCAGATATAGATCATCTGTCCCTCAATTCACTCTGCCCGAGCCAGGCTCAGTCAGCCAATCACGCAGTATGGCATTCATGCAGGCAGGCAGCCAATCGGGCTCACAGGCATTCAGGCAATTCCATCCACCCAGCCACCCATAACAGATTTGGATTGGGGCAAGTACAAAGCCTTTCAGAACACTACATTCAAGTCAGTTTCAGGCTGGGCTGTATCATTCATTGTGTCTCTCACACACAGAAACCAGACACCCACAACAGAGAATGTGAGTTCACTTCAGTCTTCATTCACACAGGTTCCCACCCCTAGGGTATGACAGGAGGCAGCCCCAGAGCCATACATGGTGTTTCTACCCAACAGCCATTCAGGAGGAAGGGACGCAGTCAGGGCTGCCCAGGACTTTGGGAAACAGGGTAAAAGGCAATAGAAACCAAGAGGCCACAGGGGTCCTCTTCCCTTCTTTCAGAAATCCACCGATTCCTATGGCAGGGCCTGGGTATCCCAAAATGGAGGATACTCAGAGACACTGTCAAGTCGGCATGAAGCTGCCACCAGCCCATACCCTGCTTGTGGGCAATACTTTTTTTTCTATTAAATGTTGTCGTTTTAGTCAAAACTTTTCATTAATCCATACAATTATACAATTCCAAAATGTATAAAAGAGAAAAGAAAAAAGAAAAAAAAACACATTCCTTCATTGACCGTACTTTCCAAGCTATCTTATTTCATTTCCCTTGCAACTTTGGATACTACTATAAGTCCATAATAACAAAGTATGTGCTTCTCATCATAGTAATAGGATTCCAAAATTAAATTATGACAGTAGTGAGACTCCTGTTATTTCCTGACAGTATTAGATTCCATCTGTCCTGGCTATTGAGTTTGTTTCCAGATGTAGATATTTCTCGAAACCAGTTTCTTTTTTCAGCCAACGCAGGGCAATTCATGATGATATGATGTATAGTTTCAATCGTTTGTTCTCACGGAATCGACAGAATGCTGCCTCTTTCAAGATGAGCCTGTTATTTGCCATAAGTTCCCGTGTTGGTAGTTGATTCAATCGAAATCTAATGAATTGATCCCTAATCTTTCTATCCGGAAATTGCTTCAGATACGCCGGTAAGTCATTGAGTGCACGGTTGTCCAGTTCACAGTTTAAGTTCATCTGATATCGTGCTTTGTCTGTTAGGGTAGAAATCCAATCATTTCGCTGTAATCTTTGTTTAGCGCATTGAGGGCGGTTCACAAGAATCTCTGTTATACTGTTTGCTGCCATCACGTCAATCATGAAGTTCTTCCATGTCGCCAATGCCGCGTTAGCCACTGTAACAGATCTCTGTGCAAATAGTTTGTATGCTGGTATTTTGTCTTCATTAATCATCTTTCTATACAGGTCGATCTTTTTCCATTCGACTATTGATCTTAATGATTGAGTCACAATCTCATGTCTGATTCTTTTGATAGGAAATGAGCTCGATAACCCAAGGATTTTCCTCCAAAACATGCCTTCTAAAATATCCCATATTGATTGGTCGATGTTTATCATAGCCTCACTCCTGTAACTCAAAATTGCGGTTACTTTTTGTCGGTAGAATATGAGGATCAGTTGTAAGGAGTATTTTCAGAATTTTCTGTGTATAAATAACCCTGGTCTCGCCAGTGAGGCTGTTTTTGTTCTTAATTGTTTTATCCATGGTGTCTCAACTTCTGATTGATTCACTAGGACTCCCAGGTATTTGATTTCTGTTACCTTTGTCAATTTTTGTTCGTTCATGTAAAATTGAAAAGACTTGCTTTCTTTTTTTGTCCTTTTTTTACTGAAAGTGGCACGATTCTTGTTTTGGCTGTGTTAATCTCCAAGCCATTTTCCACCATATAA
Organism: Ambystoma mexicanum; assembly: GCF_040938575.1. NCBI lineage: Eukaryota > Metazoa > Chordata > Amphibia > Caudata > Ambystomatidae > Ambystoma > Ambystoma mexicanum. The sequence goes on from NC_090931.1 coordinate 871,419,185, forward strand.
GTTTCCAACTCCCATAGGCTTCTTTGTAGCCCCAATTCTGTTTTGTCTAAGATGACAATGTCATCCGCATACATCAGGTGCTTAATCTGCTGGTTATTCAATTTTGGTGGATTTGCCTTCTGAAAACGAGGAGGATCAGGGAGATCCATAGTATACAGCTTAAACAGTGTTGCTGCAAGAGGGCAGCCCTGTTTTAGACCATTTTCCGCTTCAATAGGAGCCGATAATTGACCCTTTTGTGAAAGTCTGATTCTTAAGGTGGTATTGCTATATAGTTGCTTGATGGGTTCCAATATTGTTGATGGACACTTCCACTTCATTAGTTTTTCCCACTATGTTCTCCTGTTTACCAAATCAAAGGCCATATGCAGGTCAATGAATGCTGCTTATGTGGTATGCTTGTTGACCAATGCCTCCTGTTTCAATAGATTCAAGATTAGATTTACATGAGTACCCGTGCTCTTTGTGAATCTAGTCTGCCTGATGTCAAATTGCTTATTTTCCTTAATCCATATATTAAGTTTGTTTAGTAGAAGCATTGCAAAAATCTTCCCAATCGGGTCCAAAAGTGCGATTGGTCTGTAGTTTGTAGGTAGTTGCCCATCACCTGCTTTATATATTGGTATCAGGATTGCAGTTGTCCAGGTATCGGGTATTTGTTTCCCTTTTTCAATTGCAGAGAATAGATGAACGCAGAATTTTGCCCAATCCTTTGGGTGTTTCTTTATAAGCATGTTACTTCGACCATCTGGGCCAGGGGCCCTTGATGAGTTGAGCTTCTTTATGATTGTAAATATATCCTCCTCTGTCCAGGAGTTTGTCCAAACAGACATTTCATTCTGCTCCATACTGGTAGATTGAATTCTCACTGTAGATTTGTAGATTGCCTTGAAGTGATTAGTCCATGTAGATTCCGATATCCCTTGAATTGTTTTATGGTGCCTGTCCATTTGCGGATTCAATAGGTTCCATAATCCTCGCGTATTATTCGTTTTCAAGAGGGCTAAGATTGCTCTTACAACAAGATGCAGAAGCAATGCTTTTGCATTCTTTGTCCAATTTCTATAGCTTTGTTTTGCTTGTCTAATTGCAATCCATGAGTTGGCCTCTTTCTTTCTTTTTATTTCCGTGATCGATTTCCGCAATTCTTTTTTTTTGTTTACTACTTGTAGGTTATAAGCATGGGTGTGGCACTTCTTTGAGGACTCTTGGTTATGGATCTTTTGTAAGAACGGTGAGAGTATCCATTCATAATTAATTTTTTCCATGCCAGATACCACAGAGCTGGTGTAAGTACTTACTAATTTCTTGATTTGATCATCATTGATGCGCAGTCGGCTGACTGAGGAGTTTGTTTCCATGGGTGGTAGATGAATTTTATTACTTTCACAATATGGTGCTTTCCATGTTATGCTGACAATGTGATGATCACTATTATCTGAGGTTATGTTAACTTGAGCCGTTACTTTGGAGATTAGATTTTGTGACATATAAATGTAATCCAAAGTGGCTGACACTTTTCCATTTGACCATGTTGCACTTTTTGCATTGTAGTTCAGTTGATTGGTGCAGTAGAGCTGTCGCACTGTGGTTTCTTTGCTCCATATTTTTGCTCTCGCTGAGAGTTGCATTTTCTCAATCGCTAACCCTTGAAGGTCAAATAAATGTATATTCAGGTCTCCACATAAGATCATCTCAGTATCGTGTGATTCCAGCATAACTATCTACGGCGGAGAATAGTGTATCAATGAATTCTTCCATTTGAATCGCCGCCTGATTCCAATATATAGAATATTGCTAATCTCTGCGCCGGCACTTGCACCAAGTTTTCATATTTCTTCTTGCCACTCAAGATTTCTACCATCGTTAGTGGGATCCACGGTGAGATGTTTATAGAATCTGCCACTAGAATATTTTCTTCCATTTTTATCAAAGTTAAGAGTCCAGCTGATGGACGTCCTTTTTTACGTGATATGGCAGGATTCAGGATCACTGTGTACCGTCGCATCCTGGCATAATGTCAATCCATGTTTCTTGTAAACATATGAAGGTATATTTACATAGATCATCTGTATTTAGGCGAAACAGATGAGAAAATCCTCTGGTGTTCCAAGTACACAGAGTCAGAGTAGCGGTAGGTCTGTTAATTGATGGTTATGAATCGTTTTTTCACATTGTCGTCATTGTTTTATGTGGGGTTTCCTCCTCTCTCCAGAATGGCATGTTAGTAACATTTACTCTCGTATATTTATTTATCACTCTTTCTGCTGAGCGTACCATTCTGCTTTTTGTAGAGATCCCCGGGGAGTGTGCACCATCATTTTCCCCTCTCTCCCGTTTTATCAATCTCTTCATGTAATGCTGAGGTTCCCGTGTTGGTTTCCTCGTACTTGCTGTTTCAGCCGTACATGAGAATCCCAATTTTAAAAAGAGATGAGCCTCTTTCATGATTTTTTCACTATCTTCTATATTATGCAAATGTACGAGGATCATATCTGAATTCTTTTCATCCATGAATTCCACCACTTTCAACTGTCCTGTGTTAACCTATCTCAGTGCGGCAATTGCGTGCATCAGTCTCAAAGTATTTGTTCTGTTTAGGATCAGATCTTGTTGGTAATTATCATTTTCCACTTGCTTGATTTTTAATTTTATGGTTTGAGGAGTATCCATAGGATTAAGAAATAAAGGTTTCCGCAGTTTTGATCTAATACCTGTGTCTACACTATTTTCTAATTTGTTGTTTCTTTTGCTCATCTCTGAGTAATGTGATGTAGAATCTTCACTGTCTGAAATTGCTTCCACACTTGGTCTAGACGTCTCCAGATCTAGATCAGAAATGTCTTCACAGCTGAGGTCAGTGTAGCTGGACTCTATGGTGTAACCTTCTTCATAACAGTCAACAATGATTAGAGAATGATCATTGGTAGAAATTTGCAAATCCAAGTTACGCTCTTGCTCTTCTTTGGAGTAAGTAGATAGGTTCAACAAATCATCTTGACTATGTGCATCTCTTCATTGTCGCTCTTTGTTTGTTTCAGTCATCACAGCATCCATCCTAGTGATATCTGTTTGGATATTTTCGGTCGTATTGGGTTTTTGTGGCTTCACTGTCCTACTTAGTGTTGCCTCTTTTTTTTTCTCTCCTTGTATATTTTTGTTCGCTTTAGGGGTTGTCAAATTACGTAAGAAGGCTCTAGACCCATTTGTTTTCTTTTTCTTTGTTGATTTGGTAGTTTTTTTCTGTGATGGTTGTGGGATATTTGCAATGTTCTTATTGTCAAAAATAGGAAAATTTTCCATTGGCTTCTCAGGTAAGGAGGTCAGAGCCTAAGTGGTTTCAATCGCGTTCTCACCTTGTTGGATAGAGTCCACTATCAAAATGTCGGTACTACCCTGCACATATTCAGATTGTGCTTGCGCAATTTGATGTGGCACGGGTTCCTTTTGTCCAGTTTCATTTTGCGGTCTTACACTAGGCGGCAGGTGCCCTTTTGCTAAGCTTTCCATCATACCTGCTGTCAGTGTTGCCTTCTCTTCATGTTCTCTTCTTGCTATTTCAAATAGCCTGGACTGCCATTGGGCACTTGTTTCAGCTTCTTGATTCAATCGATTATTTATCGTGTTTAGAAAGGACTCCACAAAAATCTGCTTTGAGTGGATGAGAGCCAGCAGGGTAGCTTGATCTTTTTGCGTATCGCAATTACTTTCCAATAACTTCATGAATGGTATCATCGCCTGTGAGGTTACAGCTAACAGCAAATTTTGTAAGTCTAGCATAGTTGTGGGTATTGATTCTGGTGTGTTTGTCGGTAATGCATTTGGTTGATATTGACAGAAATTCTTATTATTCGATGTATGCTCTGTTGTTGGGGATCTGTCTCCAGGTTGTCTGATATTATGTACTATAGTAGATGTGTGATACTCCTTTGTCATCACATCAGGCATTAAGATTTGTGGTGTTGATGCTAACCATGGCGGCTCTCCCTTTATGCTTTTCTGCATGTTCTTTTAGCCTGATTCGTCATCAAATCCTCAATTTCTGTAATGTGCATCGATAGAGCTTGCCTGGTATTTTTTCACTGGAAGCTTCTTTGTCCGATATCTTCTCGCATCTTGGCCTTTGTATATGCCAGCTCCCAATTTTTTTTTTGCCGCAATCGCTTTTTCCTTTTGTGACAATTGGGGCTCGCGAGTTTCTGTCTGGATCTTGTATACATGGTTTGGGGGCTGGCTTGGCACTGTTGAATCTTTGTTTGGATTGAACATGTCCTTACTAATCTCAGGGTTAATGTTCCTTTCCTGAATATTGTCCTCCAATGTGTTAACTAGTGTTATAATATCTCCTTTTGTGTTCAATGCTTGTGAAATGTCACCTAGTGTGGTAACATCGGGATTGGTTCCAAGGGGCCTCAGCTCAACCGTAGTACCAAGTGTGCTCTTGGATTTGGTTGCAAGTCTTGTTCCAGTCGCCATTAGTACTAGTGTTTACAGGCAAATAGTGCTAAATTCAAATGAGACTTTTCCGCTCAGTTTGTTTGCCTCCAAATTTGGTTGATAAGGTGAGCTTCACTACACGCTGTTCATAAACACACTCTGCAGATAGTTGCACACAGCAGCAGAGTGGCTTTTCTGATAAACTGAGGCCCAACTCACCAGCAGGATCAAAGGCCGTAGACCCGCAGTCTCCTGTTGTAGTGGCACACAACCACAGAGTGCCTGTTGTAATATGGGGTGGGCCAACTCACCACCAGGATCAAAGGACGAAGTCCCGCAGTCTCCTGCTACTGCTGACCCACTCCTGCCACTCAATTACTCCTCTAAGTTTACTCGCTCAGGTACCGGTAGTGTTGGAGGTACCACACCCCCAGATTGCTCCTTTCTTTGCTGGGGATACAAGGTTACCGCTATTTACCTTGGCTCATATTCCGGTTTGAAAGAAGGAGAAAAAAAAAAGGTTATTGGAGAGTCTTAACAGTTTTCTACCTGATCGCTCCATGAGATATCTCACGCAGGCTGTCTCTCACAAACTCCCACAGGAAGCAGCAGGGGGAACACCGCAAGCGCTCGCAAAGGTAGCAGCGCTCGCAGACACGGATCGCTGCCGTGTCTCCTTGGCGTGCCCAACCCACAGCTGCACTCCGTGTGGGACGCGAACCAACAAGGAGGTAGGAGCGGGAAGCGGGGATTTTCCGAGTGCCAATGCCCGAGGCAAGTTTAGTGTTTTGACACCAGGTAGGCGGTTTCTCTTGGAATTCCAGAGGAATCGTGCCTCAGACAGGCAGAGTAAGGCGTAAACCTTTACGATGTCGACGCCCAACTTGTTCCCGCTTAACCAAATATAACGGTTTACAATTGCTCACTACTCGTTGCTGCGGACATAAGTGAAGGGCAATGATAGGGTTTCCTGGGATCCACAATTCAGTACTGTTTGCAAAGTTTTACGGGGCGTCTTACCGTCTTTCGTCAGCCCAACAGTCCCAGCAGACCAGAGACAAGAGACTCTGCAATCGGACTCCGCGGCCCGCACCGCGGCCGGATCAGGGTTTTAATGAGTCAGCAGGTGGTGTAGCAGCAATAGTGGACAGACTGCAGCTCCTCTGTGAGAAATCAGACTCCAATGCAGGCAAGAGACTCTGCAACCCGACTCCGCCAATACAAAGGTGCCCAAAAACACATCCCATGGGTGCCATAAGGGTATCTTATGGGAGATGTTCACTAAAAGATAAGAATGAAGAGCTGTACCGTCAGTGGTCCAGGCGGGACCTCAGTGGCAGAAAACAGAGAAAACACACAGAGAAGTGGTATGACATAGACAGGAGGCCCTGTCCCTCCATAATGCATTTCCAGCATAACATGGTCCTTGCAAGAATTGGTTGCACAAAGGAAGGTCTACAACCAGATTGAAAGAACCATGGTAGAGAGTGACCCCATGAAGAACCTGCCTGCAGTTTGGAAGGAAAAGGAACCACTGTAAAGTAGGGGCAAGGGAAAGATGTTCCACTAGCCATCGCCTCTGTGTCATCTCTCTGGTAATAAAGTCTGTTTGGAACAGCCTATTGTCACTATCCATAATCCAGCATTGAAGTGGCATGGATCCGATACTTGCGTGCATGTAAAGAGCAGCCCCTCATCAAGGGTGCATTGGCGCGAGTGCAATAGACTTGGAGAGATCCCCTGGTCCCAAGCACTGGGGCTACATAGCAAGGTGTTGGGGGCCCTGAAGCGGTCAAGGTCTATCAGCTCCAGCTCAGTGTCACAGGGTGTGTGTGGCCTGGCATAACAGCCCGGGTCCAACAAACTAACACCAAGGGATTCACTTCAGGAGCGGACACCTTTGAGGATTGCTTGGACTTAAAATGGTCAATATCACAGGAAATAATGCAAAGAAGATCACAGCAGGAGTCTGATCGAAAGAGCTACACAATCTGCTGCAAAAGCTTTACAAAAATCACAAAAATGTTAGATAATCTGCCCTGAAAGCAGTTAGAAATTCTGAAGATGGCCTTCAGTGATTAAGCTTTGCCACCTTAATGGCAGTGGGTCAAATAGACCAAAATGAGGTGAACAGCCTACTGAAATGTATTTCCTGTAAATTGGTACGGCAAATGCATATTGAGGATTCCCAGCCTAAAAACTGCAAAGTATTTCAAGTAAATCAATCTATAAAAGATTGAAGGCTGGAGAAGCAAGTCTGCACTTTTACATTTACTACTAATGCCCAACAAGCGTGCAAATTAGTCTCTACAAGGCTTCCAGAGATGGCACTAACATTTAGAATACGGCCAACAGCGGAGGGCATGCTTGACCATTTATTTGAATATTCTTTTAGGACCTACCTGCTTGATCTGAAAGGTTTTAAGACTTGCGTCATTATTTAAATATAATCTTCCTTTGTATTTGGGTTGTCAAAACATATGTATGACTTGGTTCATGGATAGCTAGTGTTTCTACAAACTTCATTTGCTTGCATCAAGTTCAGGGGTCAACTGGAGAATATTTAGGAGTAGATTTGCATTTGTGTACACTCGGTTTTTTTGGATCGATTTGTATCCGAAATAAACATCAACCAGAATAGGCAAGTGACAAAAGGAACATAAGTGGCAATGTAACAGTGCCACTGAAGAAGAATTACTGAGGAGGAATACATGAAATGACGTGATGGAGAACAGGGCTAAAAGGTGAGCCATTAGGAAGCAGCAAAATAGTACTCTTCTGTGCAACGCTGAAGCTGTAGAGTTTCAGGCGCTTTAACAGCTGTCAGGGTACAATTTAAAGAATTTTAGCACTGCAAAGACTTGTTATCTTAGAGGTCTGCATGAGCAGTAAATTTTGATGTGATTTTAAAGGGAAAGGGGCCATGGTAATGGATCAACTTTGATCAATTTCATGTGGGAAGCTTGGAGAGGCAAGATTATATGGGTTCAGGTCATAGATTAATTATTGTTGCTTTGATTAGCATAGTCAGAAATTTGGCAATTGAAGATCGGCAAAGGGCAGACTAAATTAATGGAACTATTGTCCAGTATGGAGAATTTTGATTGTTTTAACAGGTGATGCCAATTGGGAGGATGAGATGTGATGGTTGCAAGCTGGTATTTAGGTGATATTTTACAAACTGGTTAACCTTGGTGTGTAATCCAAATTTTCCAATGAAGAAAACCCCAAGAACAGCTCTTCTTAGGTTCATTGTTTAAGCCTTTCTCAACAAGGTTTGTAGCCAAACAGTGCATAGGCCACTTCAACACTAAACAATCCTGCCCTAGGCAAATTCTGGTGAGGTCACTGTATGCACTGCTTTTCAGTGAAATGGTCTAAAAAGAATGCGTCTTTATGGGCGACATTACTGATCCCACTTGTTTCTGGTAAAATCACAAAGGATCATGGTACAACTGAACACATGGTTGGGTTTTAACATTTTAACTTGCTTATCTTTGTGGCATCTACTGTGTGTTAATGGGGATATCATTTTTCTAGAGACGAGGCAACATTGTCAAAGCAAGATTGAATAGAATGGGGCTCTAAAAGGATATGACAACGTACTGAAATCATAAACAGTGAAAAGGTGGTAAAGAGAATTGCACTGTCCAGCTTTCAATAGGGTTGGTCAATTACATTTTGGACAATTAATCATCGCAACAAAATAACGGTATAATGGGAAAAAAGTACCTGTTCAGGATATCTTTTCTTTTCTCTTTATAAGTATGGCATGGCCTCTCTTGTAAGAAATCTAGAAAAAAAAAAAGAATGCTATTTTGAACAGTGTTAGGTAATTCTGTCAACTAGTGCATATTGTCTGCTGGTGATCATTTACGTTTGGTGCTTTATAAACGCACCACAGGCTGACATTTTCAATTTAAGATACACAACAAAAAACATACAATATTTCGACACAGAGTATCTTAAAAGCAACAATTTGAGGCACTTCATGAACCAGAATCTCTGAATGGTTAAAATGGGCAAGTCTCGGTGTTTCAATTTATGTCCAGGTAACCTTTTTACTTGTAGTCATGTTATTGTTTAAGGTAGAACAACAATTTAAGGAGTGTTTTTCTGCAGTTTCTAACTACTTATAACGGCAACTAAATTCTAATCAGAAATAAGTGCCTAATAAGCAGTGCTGGTCATTGGGCCGGCTCTCGGCGGATCCGAGATCCGGCACCAGATGTGTAGCCGGATCTCGGGATCCGGCCAGAGTCAGCCGCCCAAGCCCATGAACCACGCTGTAAAAAAGAAGGAAAAAAAAGCCTGCGACGCAGCATTGCCGTTGACCGCCAGGTTTGGTACTGATGTGTAATGCACAATGCTCGCTACATGTACAACTGAAAGGAATCAGTTGTACATGTAGCGAGCATTGGGCATTACACCAAAGCCGGCGGTAAACGGCAATGCTGCCGTCACAGACTTTTTTTTTTGTTTTTTGGCACTAAAAAATGAGCCAGGGCTCATCAAGAGGACTTGGCCTAACTGCAGGGGTCCTGCTGGCCCGTTAGTCCACACTCCCCCGAGGAGCCCCGGCTCAATGGGCCACTGGCACCCCTGCCAGGCATCCTTTTCTAGTGATCAACACCCTCTCCCCATAGGGGATAGAGTGTTGATCTCTGCATTTATTTTCTATAGGCTTGCCTGGTAGGGGACAGGGCCTCGCCTATTCAGCCTTAATGGTGGCGCTGCCCCTTGCCAGCTGGGTAGGGGCAGCGTCACCATTAAGGCTGAAAGGATGAGGCCGCTGGAAGCTGAGCCGTTTTCCTAAAGACAAAACTACCAAGTCTTCAGGAAAAGGGCCTCAGCTTCCAGCGGCCTCACGTTTTCTCCATAATGGTGGCGCCGGCCCACGGGTATCTCCTGCTTAAAGGGATGCCTCGCAGGTGCGGCGCCACCATTATGGCTGAAAGGCATTTTTTCTGGCATACGAGCGAGAGCTTCAGGCTTCAGAAAAAAATCCCTTTGTTGTAGTGGCCGGGGCTGGCAGGAGAGATTAGTGGGACCCGCCTTAAAATGAAATTTCAGAGCCTGCCGGGGCTGAGCCCCGGCAGGCCCCGGCCCACTTAAAGCCCTGGTCGGTGGTAAAAGGCAATGTTGCCGTGGTGGGCGCTTTTCTTCTTTCTTTTTTAAAGTTTTTGTCTGATCGGATGGCCACTACCAACCCTGCCCCCTCTAGACCACACCCCCTATGCCCCCCACCCAACTCCTCCCCCACCCCGGCACTTGTGGGATCCCCCACCACATTTTTTCAATTTCCACCACTGCTAATAAGGGAAACAATGCATTAACAGGTAGAAACACATCTAAAGTCACAACCCCTTTGAATAGTATTTACCCATCTGCTGAATCGATGCAGCCTGCTTATATGCATTACAAAACCTTTCTAAGCTTAAATTTATTGGATAGGATCAACGAAATATGTCATGCGTGTGTGCAGATAACTAAGAAAGGGTGAAGTATCAGCAGTTCAGCGTCTTGATCTTTCTCCTATGATAAGACAGCATTTTTAGAATTCAGAATTTAGCTATACTGTAAAGGCTTCTCTGCTGTGACTAAACCATTTCAGATTAGCCTTGCGTGTGAGATTTATGCAGCGAGGACCCACCTGAAGCTACAGAGCACTGTATTAGACTGCGACTAACGTGACGATCAATCTAAAATTTGTGTAGGTTGCACAGAGCTCTAAAAGGATCCCTCTTCCTTATTCGGAGCCCGATGGAATTAAATTGTCAGATTACCGTACCAAAAATTACAAAAACAGTCAATAAGCAGTACTTTTGATTTGTTTCCCAAATTGAAAAAAATTATAGAAAAAGCAATGTCCGCCAACAACCTCCGCCCGCAATTGCAAGCATTGCTCAAACCCTCTCACCTGCCTTACCATACCATTATAGTGTTTTGGAAAATAGCACAAGTTTATTAGTTACTATTTTTGATTTGGCTGTCATAACGTGATTCACAGAAGTGAACTACTGAGTGTTTAACTCGCCGTACACCCCCACAAGCTACAAGTCATCCTGCTGAAAAACGTATTAAGCAGTTAGGACGGTTGAATCTCAACCCTAGCATCGGACAGCTTGACATGCGCTCCACTCAGCGTGTTGCTAAAATATCTGGTTGATCCTAACGTTGCAGCGCCACATGGCCAGGAGGGGGCAGCGGTCACCGGGGCCTGCCCAGGCTCCAAAGTGTGGTCCTCCCAGTGAGAAGGAAGGAAGCGCCCAAAGTCACTGGCGCTGCTCCTGACCACCATGGGGCTCAGGCTCATTCATTAGCACTCTGTGAGGACAGGGATCACCCAACTGTCACCACCAATGTGCCTGGGTTACTCTTGCACTATATGGCACTATATGGCACTCCCTGCACAGGAGAGGTTAGGGGGGGCGATGGGGGCCGGGTGAATCCTTAAGGACCACTCCCTGCCAAAAAGGGCAGCAGACGCTGCCCGGTTTGAGGAAGTGGACCAGGGCCCCATACTTCTGCAATCCATGCTGGTCTGCACCTGGCAGATGCAGCCCTGACAATGAATTTAAGGGACCCACCCAACCCCAATGCTGTAGCTGGGTTTATGGGCTGCGTCGTGCAGCGTTTAAGAACTTTGGGGACCACCCCCCACACGCTGCTGCTTGTGAAGGAGGAAGGAGCCTGGACTAAGAAAATTAATCACCATAAAGGTCATTTTTAATTTCTCATTCGTCCTGGCTCTCCCTCCTTGCCAACTGGTTGGGACCAGACTAAGAAGCCTTTTTAAAAAAGAAATAAAATGTGTGCATTTGTAATGCACCTATATATCAAGAAACTATTTCAAAGCACCCACAGGGCAAGGGGTGGGAGAAGGGGACAAATAGGCAAAAGACTGATGAAAGAAAGAGGCAGTCCTATTGGCCATGTAAGCATTCGGAATGTACAAGTGCAGAGAGAGAGGGACAAGGTAAGGGCGTAAGTGCAAGAGGTACCCAGAAGGGAAGTGCCAGAGAATGAAATTGCGGATAGCAAGTGAGTGCCTGGCAGAGATCACTAGGTGAGGAGTGTTCACTGCCACAACAGTAAGTGGGCACAGGCCAGTGGGAGCCCGAAGGCAAGTGCTGGGAGAGGGCAGTGGCTGAAGGCGATTGGACGGAAGGCCAGGACCTGGAAGGACACATAAGGGCCCAGGCCACCAATATCAGCGACACTGGGGATTAACACAGGAGGGAGAGGGGCAAGGAGGAGAGTCTTGAGGCACTTCTGGAATCTGAGGAGATCCGGCTCAAGACCGAGAAAGGGGGAGGCTGTTCCAGAGGAGGGAGCCAGCCAAGGAAAGAAATTGCCCATCAGCTCTCTGTTTTGAGTAGCGCTTGACACAAATCCAAGTGATTTTCCTGCAACGGGAATCACTGCATACAAAAAATCTGCATGGGAAATGTACGAACTACAAAATTGTTTGTACATTTCCCATGCGGACATCCATTTAGAAAAACACCACATCCATACAAAGACACACCCCCACCCACACAAACCACCAACACACCCCCAGCCCCTACTTACCTTTCTTTCTGACGCGCTGTGTCCCTGCAACGCGGGTTTCCTTTCACTTCCGTGATCAGGAACCGGCGCTGCAAGGTCCTTTTCTTTGTATTTTTTTTGTACCTTTTGGTCTGTCTGCTGCAGGGGTGTCCCTGCAACCACCGGTCAGCATACTGTATAGTATGGTGAGCGGGGTGTTGTGGGGGATACCCCCACAGCCTTTTCTTTTTTGGGCAGCTGATGGGGTGTCCCCCGCAACCCGCACTCACTATACTGTATAGTACAGTGAGCGGGGTGTTGCGGTGGAAAATCCTGCAGCCTTTTTACTTTTTTTTTTTTGTTTTTTGTTTTTTTTTCAGGCAGCTGCGGGGTTGTCTCCCGCATTCTTTTTTTTTTTACCTACCTAAAATGCATACCACCAAATGTTCGAACTTTTGGTGTTCGAACCTTTGGTGGTATGCATTTTCGGACTTTTTGGCAGGGCCAGCACTTTTGGTGCGGTCATTGTGGAGCCAGAGGAGCGTAGAGATCTGGAGGGAGAGTATTTGGTGAGAGCAAGTTGTAGATAGTTTGGTCCCCAGACCGCCTTATGGATGATGCAGAAGAACAAGTTACTTACCAACTGGTAACGTTCTTTCGATTGGATGTTCCTCCAACATATTCCTCATCTTTGATGTATTCCATCCAGCTTCAGCAGCTTTGTAAAAAAATTTCGCCAGAGGGCGCCGTGCGTCGATGTCGAGTCGATTGTCCCTCGAAGGCCTACGTCGAGGGTGACGTCATCAGGTGTATAAGTAGCACGTGCAGCGCCCATTGGCCTCAGTTCTGTCCCCCCCCCCCTTTCATTATCGATTTTCCACTGTGTAGACTGTGCCGGTAGACAGGTATTTGCCTTGCGAGAGTTGGAGTGGCAACAGCCCGGGAAAAATCTACAGAGGGTTAGGTTGGGAGGGCGATGAGGAACATCCAATCGAAAGAACGTTACCAGTTGGTAAGTAACTTGTTCTTCGAGTGGATTGTGTCCTCCAACGTATTCCTCATCTTTGATAGACTCCCAAAGCAGTAAGGATAATTTTTATGGAGGAGGGATTAGAATTTTTTTTTTTTTTAATTTCTTTTTTATTATCTTCAGATGGCTGAGTAGGGACTGCTCTACCAAAATTTAGCTCCTCAGATTGGGAAGCATCTACGTTGTAGAATTTTGAAAAAGTATGCAGCGATGACCAAGTTGTTGCTTCACAAATGGACCTTACAGGAACACCTCTTTGCAGGGCTGTAGACAAAGTGATGCCCCTGGTGGAATGAGCCCTTAGACCTTCTGGTGGGTCTTTTCCCGCCAGTCTGTAGCATTCCGAAATGCAAAGCACAATCCAGCGCGATATTGTCTGTTTTGTTACTGATTGACCCAATCTTTTTCCTGTGTAGCCAATAAACAGTTGGCTGTCCAATCTAAGCCTAGAAAGCCTAGAGATATAAAAGCTTAAAGCTCTTTTTGGATCCAGCCTGTGTAATCATTCTTCCTCCTTACTAGGATGGGGTGGAGGATACAATGCATGTAACACAATTTTTTGATTTAAATGAAACTCCGATACCACTTTTGGTAGAAATGAGTGTTTAACCTTCAACACAACTCTGTCCTTATGGAACACAGTATAGGGTGGGCCAGAAGACAGTGCCTGCAATTCGCTCACTCTTCTTGCAGATGTTAAAGCAACTAGGAAAGCAGTTTTCGATGTTAGTAATCTTAATGACACGTGTGCAAAGGCTCAAAAGGAGCACACATTAAGAATTTTAGGACCAAATTGAGTTCCCAAGTTGGTACTTGAAAAGGGTGAGGAGGAAACACATTAGTGAGACATTTTCAGAATTGTATTATCAAAGGAATTTTGAAGTAGGAGCATTCTTCCGACGAGCGCTTGAAGATGGAAAGCGCCGCAAGATAAACTTTAATGGTTCCAACATTCAGACCTCTGTTTGCTAGGGTCAGAAGAAAAGATAGTACTTCCGGAATAGAACATAGAAAAGGATTGACATTCTTTTCTCTGCACCAGTTGCAAAACATTTTCCAATGGCAACGGTATAGAGACTTTGTTGATGGTCTTCTTGCCGAAAGTAACACCTCCATAACGTCATCTGGAAGGTTCCAATCCCTGTATCTCAGCCTTTCAGATACCAAGCATGAAGGTTGAGCATTTTGACCTCTGGGCGGAGAACCTGACCCTCCATTTGAGAGAGAAGGTTCGGTCTCTGAGGAAGACGTACTGGAGGACAGATGGACACGTCTAGAAGGTCCAGGTACCACGTTCTCCTGGTCCAATATGGGGCAATTAGGATCATGCGGCTCCCAAAGCGTCTCAGCCTCCTGATGACCTGAGGAATGACGAGAATCGGAGGGAACGCATACAATAGAGGGAAATTCCACTCCACCACAAACGCGTCCCCCAGGCCTCCTCTCGGGGGAAATTCCCTTGAGCAATACCTTTCGCACTTCTGGTTGATACCGGTCGCAAATAGGTCTACCTGAGGGGTTCCCCAAAGGGCGAAGATCTCTAGAATGACTTCCTGAGCCAGTTTCCATTTGTGGGACACTGTGCTCTGCCTGCTCAGAGCATCTGCCGTCATATTCTCCTCCCTGGCTAGGTGAACTGCCGTTAAAGAGATTCCTTCTTGAATTGCCCAATACCAGAGTTGCATTGCCTCTCTGCACAGAGGTAGTGACCCTACACCTCTTTTGTTTAGATAATGCATGTGTTGTCTGTCATTATCAGGACATTCTTCCCTCTGACAGATGGCAGGAAAGCCTTCAGCGGTAGTCTGATTGTTCTCAGCTCCAAAAGATTGATGTGTAGCTTGGACTCCGATGGAGACCAACGACCGCTGATTGTCAGATCGTTGGCATGAGCTCCCCACCCCTTGAGAGAGGCGTCCGTCACTACTGTGATCTCCGGCCATGGCTGCAAAAAGGGTTCTCCTTTCAGGATATTCTCTGAACAAGTCCACCATAGAAGATCCTGACGAACCTTGTTCGGAATCTGGAGAAGATCAGTCATTCGACCTGAGAACTGGGACCATTGAGTCTTTAGAGGCCATTGAAGGGATCTCATTCTCAGACGTGCCTCTGGCACCAGAAAGATGCCGGATGCCATGAGGCCGAGCAACCTTAAGAAGTCGTAAGCCTGAAGATTTTGGGCGTTTTGGAATTTGAAAACCATCTGAAGAATGTCTTGAGACCTCGACCTGGGAGGCGAGCTCTTTCCCAGGGATGTGTCTAACACAGCTCCTATATATATTGGAGCGAGCCATTGAGAAGGTGTCATTTGAGACTTCTTGAAATTGAGAGAGAAGCCCAGACTTTGGAGGAAATGGCAGGTGACTTTCAGGTGATTCAGTGCCTGTTCGGCAGATCATGCTCCGATCAACCAATCGTCCAGATAGGGGTATACATGAATCCCTCCCCCCCCCTCTCCTGAGGTGTGCTGCCACTACTACCATCAATTTGGTGAAGACCTCAGGGCGGAGGTCAATCCGAATGGTAGGACTCGAAACTGATAATGTGAGTCGGCTACCACGAACCTCAGGTATTTTCTGTGCTTGAGAAAATCTGCACATGAAAATAAGCATCCTGGAGGTCCAATGACACAAACCAGTCCGGAAGTTGAAGGGCCTGAAGGATCTGAGAAAGAGTGACCATCTTGAACTTGACCTTCCTGAGGAACTTGTTCAAATTTCTTAAGTCCAGGATGGGTCTCAGTCCTCCGTCCTTTTTGGGGATCAAAAAATACGGGGAGTACCATCCCATGTTCCTCTCCGCTACAGGTACCGGTTCTATAGCACCTTTCTCCAGCAGGGTTAGAACTTCCTGCTGTAGGAACGGGTCCGAAAACTTCAAAGGGTGTCTCCCTGTTGGATTGCTTTGAGGTTGCGTTAGAAAAGGAAGGCAGTAACCTTGGGCTATTATTTCTAGAGCCCAAACATCTGGAGTAATGGCTCGCCATTCTTGCAGATGCTGTGACAGCCTACCTCCTACAGGTGTTTTCTGATGCAAGTCCTCAAAGTGGTTTTGTGGCGGTTGCTGCAGATGCTGAAGGCAAAGAGGCTGTTGCTGGTGCTGGCTTTGCACGTTTTGCTCGTCCACCGCAAGTGGCCTTTCATTGGCCCCTTTGACTGGCCATTCCTCTCGTTCATCCATATGAGGAGTAGTAACAATAGGATTGTCCCCTCCAAGATTGATTTGTCGCACAAAAGGGCTGAGGTTGCCAGATAGCAGCTCCCAACGACTTGGCAGCTGCCTTTGAGGTCTGCAACCTCTCAAGGCTCTCGTCAGCCTTGCTGCCAAAAAGGTGAGACCCGTCAAAGGACATGTTCAGAAGACGGTTCTGTACGTCTGGTGCAAAACCCGATTTCCGTAACCATGCAAATCTACGCATTACTGTGCTAGCGGCCATGAACCTGCTCACACTATCAACAGTGTCCAAACCAGATTCAAGGGATTCCTGCATAACTTCCTTTCCATCTCTAACAATGGCTAGGAATCCTTCGCTTTCTTCCCCTTCTGGTATGTGCTCATGCACTCCCACAGAGTGTACGAAAACTTTGCCAAGGCACAAGTGGAGTTGGCTGATTTTAATGCCATTCACCCAGCTGAAAATACCTTCCGTGCCCAGCCATCCACACGCTTATCGTCCCTGGAGGGATAGACGGGTACGCAAGTTTGTTAGAAGCTGTGGCTGCCTGTATGACTGGGAGTGGGATTTTTAGATAGATAGCCGGGGTCGCTACTGGCAGGGCGGTATTTGGAAGTAAGGGTTTATTCACTGGAGGAATAGAATCCGGCGTCTCCCAATTTTTGGCCACCCTATTTTGTAAGGCCACATGGAAAGGTAAAATTGGGTCTTCAGTAGGACCATGGTCCAGTATGTCTGTAAGATCATCTTGGACAAATTGGGCTGTAGGCTTGGCCCAGCCCAAATAATCTACTACCTTAGTCATTAACTGACGGTATGAAGGATTGGCATGTTCACCTGGCTCTGGTCTACCAAATTCATTTTCTGGGGATGTATCAATACCACTTGCATTGTGCAACGATTCAACCAAATCCTTTTTCCTGCTTTCCTCTGAAATCAGGCATTCAGGAACATTTGGAGTACCAAATTCAAGCCCAAAAGGCACATTTTCCTCATCAGATCTTTCTTGTTCCGCAAAACTTGAGGTCAGGGGTTTGAAAAACTCCTTCCTAGGAAGATGCTTGAAAACCTTCTCTGAAGGAGGTGTAGGAGGAGTGCTAATGGGTCCTGAATGCAACATGGGTGCTTTAGCCTTTTCTTTCTCTCTCCCTAGCTGATCTTGTCGAGCTGGAAGTTTCGGCGTCGAGGGCTTTGGCATCGACAAAGGCGTCAATGTAGTACCCGACTTCGACGGCATCAGCTTCGAGGGCATCGAGGCACTCTTCGAAAACTTCCCCTTCGA
Source organism: Ambystoma mexicanum (assembly GCF_040938575.1). Classification (NCBI taxonomy): domain Eukaryota; kingdom Metazoa; phylum Chordata; class Amphibia; order Caudata; family Ambystomatidae; genus Ambystoma; species Ambystoma mexicanum. The sequence continues at coordinate 871,436,642 of NC_090931.1, forward strand.
GGTATGTTCGGTCTCGGACAGGCATTGGTGACCTCGAGCGATCTTTTTCGCTCTGCGTCCTGGAAGGTTCTCTATCCTTCCTCCTTCGATCACCCGGGCTCGAGGGTGCGCGACTGTCGGAGCGATAACGCTCCTGGCCGGCTTCCGAGGAAGGCGCGGACCGAGGCTTCTCTTTCTCGAACACCCATCATTTTTACCCTAAATGCTTCCCATTCTCCTTAGGTGTGATTTTTAAGTACTGCATGCCACAATGTCATGAACAGCTTAGAAGGAGAAGCAGACTCAGTGTTGCCATCTGAATCAGTATCTGTATCCTTGGACAGTTTTTGGAAGAAGGAGCAGATTCATCACAATTTACTGAAACGGGATTTGGCACAGGAACTGGATCTATGGGAACAACGCCCCAACGAGGCACAGGAGGAGACATTTTGTCCTTAATGTCTTGAGCCAAGACTTCCAAAATAGGCTCAGACAGCATGGTCTCAAGAACCGTATTGGTAATATCATTTACCAAGTGCGACGGATCAGATTGGGATTCTTCAACATCCCCTTTTAGGCTGGATGAGTCATTCCGGGTAGTCTAATGAGATGAATTTTAAAGGTTGAATACCACTGGCCTGGCACTCAGGGGCTACTTGAATATTTGTTAAAACCAGCTGTGGTCCCGATTGCGATGTTGGGATCTGAACTGGTTCGGCCAAAATGTCCTCCACCGGAAGAGAAAAATGTGGCAACATTTCTGGAGTATTTACTCTCACAGGAGAACTGAAAGATTGTTCAGGAAGAACTGAATTATTTAGAAGAATCATTCTTCAGAGAAAGAAATTAGGCTGATATGGTCCCTTTGACTCTCCGGTACCAAAAATAAGACATTGTCAACAGACGCCCTCTTTCGCTTGCGCTTCCTCGGAGAAGCCGGTGCCGGGGTGGATCTCGAATGAGAAGGTTTAGGTCTATTGTTAGAGGACTTGTGTGCCTTGTCTCTGTACCGAGGAGTCGGAAGACTCAACCATGGTAACCAAGGTAGAATGGTTTTCTTTCGGGACCAAAGTACTGGAAGATGTAACTGCAGAAGCCAAATTTGGCAGATGCAGAACCAGGAGAATAACCAGGTTACTCACCGTAGTGACCACCTTACTCCTAGTCCATAATCCCCTTTCCTCCATACTTATGGGACATCTCTCCTTCTCCTTCCTGTGGGACGGGACCGGAGCACTTTGTAAAAAGCATCCACATTTTTTTCCAAAAATGTGTCCTTCCTCTCTCTTGCGCGAGGCCCGGCACGCAGCCGTAACCTCGCCCACCTTGGCTCCGCCCCACCCATCGCCCATCAGTTCTTTTCTATCGCCAGGTCAGAGACCTATAAGCAATAACAGAGGAACCTTATTAGAGGGGACGGCGGGCAGGCGTATGGAGGAAAGGGGACTATGGACTAGGAGTAAGGTGGTCACTACGATGAGTAACCTGGTTATACTCCTAAGTCCTGTCCCCTTTCCTCCATACTTACGGGAGATTCCCAAGCACTCCTAACAGGAACTACGGGTGGATGGAAATACCCCTTACTGAAAAAGGTTCTTCAGCACAGCCTGACCAAACTGAGAATCAGCTCTTGAGCTCATGTCAAGACAATAATGCTGACAAAAAGCAGATGGGGAGGCCCAAGTAGCTGCCCTAGCGATGGACTCCCAGGGGACATATTTCTGAAAAGCAACGGCGGCTGCCTTGCCCCGCACCAGGTGTGCATGAATACCCTTAGGAGGTTTCAGCCCTTGGACGGTGAAAGACTCTGTAATGCAGGCGGCGATCCACCGAGAAATAGTCGCCTTAGACGCCAGCTTACCCGGAGGGTTACCAAAAGTCACAAATAGTTGAGAAGAACTCCTAAACTCTGAAGTTCTGTCCAGGTAGAACTAAAGAGCCCTTCTGACATCCAGATAATGCAGAACCCTCTCTGCCTCTGAGGTAGGGTTCAGAAAAGAACAAGTTACTCTCTTACCTGGTAACATTCTTTCGATGGGATGGTCCGACAGCGTATTCCATTTCTATGACATGCAATCAGCACAGCTGTGCTGCTTCGGAAAATCTTCGGCGTCTGCGTCCCATGTCGATACGCCGCCCTCGACGACCTCCTCCGACGGCCGACTTCACTGGATGTTATAAGTAGGACGCACCACACCCGTAGCCTCAGTTGTAGTTTTTTCTCAGAAAGTGTGGCACCAGTCTTCTGCCAGTCTGACACACAAAGCCTTGCGGAAGCGTAAGCTGCAATCGCATAAGAAATTCTGCAGCGGGGAAGCAATATGGAATACGTCCTCGGACCATGCCATCGAAAGAGCGTTACCAGGTAAGAGAGTAACTTGTTCTTCGAGGGGATTGGGTCCTCCGACGTATTCCATATCTATGACAGACTCCCAAAGCAGTACCAATGGAAGGAGGTGGGAAAAGAATTTAGAAAACAGAAATTTAGAATGCCCAATTAAATTGCAGAGTAAAGGACCGCCTTGCCAAAGGCCAGATCCTGTCCATGGATGGACTCGAGGGAGTAATGATGTACAAAAGTATGTACCGAAGCCCAGGTGGCTGCATCACAGATGTTACGAATAGGAACACCTCTCTGTAGGGCAGTAGAGGCAGCCATAACCCTGGTAGAATGGGCCCACAAGCTGACCGGTGGGTCCTTACCAGCCAAGCGGTAACGCTCAGAAATAGTCAGAATAATTCAGCGAGACAAAGTCTGTTTTGTCACAGCTTGTCCCAAACGCTTTCCAGCGTAACCAATGAAGAGTTGATCGTCCACTCTGACCCGGGACATGCGTGAAATAGAAAATCTTAACGCTCTCCTAGGATCAAGCCTATGGAGCCTCTCCTCTTCCTTACCAGGATGTGGAGGAGGATAAAACGCCGGAAGAACAACCTTCTGGCCTAAATGAAATTCCGACACCACTTCGGAAGAAAGGAAGGATGAACTCCAAGGACAACCCTGTCCTTATGAAACACAGTGAAGGGTGGCTTAACTGAAAGTGCCTGTAACTCACTCTGCGAGCGGAAGTGACTGCAACCAAAAATACAGTTTTAAGAGTGAACAGTGTCAAAGGGCATGAATGAAAAGGCTCAAACGGAACACCCACTCAGAAAATTGACAACACGGTTCATATCCCAACCAGGCACCTGGAAAGGTGATGGAGGGAACACATTAGTGAGCCCTTTCAGAAACTGAGAAATTAAAGGAATTTTAAAATAGGAACACTCTTCAGACGAGCGCTTAAATATGGACAGCGCCGCCAGGTAACCTTTAACGGTACCCACTTGCAAGCCCCTGTGGGCCAAAGAAAGCAAAAAAGACAGAACCATGGGAATGTCACATGCAAAAGGATCCACATTCTTAACCCTGCACCAGTTGCAGAACTTACGCCAACGGCAACGGTACAGGGACTTTGTTGCTGGCCGCCTAGCCGAGAGCAACACCTCCATCATCACGTCTTCAGGGAGGTCCAAATCCTTATACCTCAACCTTTCAGAAACCAAGCGTGAAGGTTGAGGGATCTGACCTCTGGATGGAGAACCGGACCCCCCTCCCGTGAGAGCAGATTGTCTCGGTAGGGAAGACGACGTGGAGGGCAGATGGACAAGTCGAGAAGGTCCGGGCCTCCGGGCCCATGCCGGAACAATGAGGATCATCCGGGAACCGAACCTCTGTAACCTCCGCAGTACTTGCGAGATGACGGGACTGGAGGAAACGCGTACAGCAGTGGGAATGACCACTCCAGCACGAACGCGTCTCCTAAGGCTCCTTTTAGAGGAAATTCCCGCGAGCAGAACCTCTCACACTTCCGGTTGACACTGGAGGCGAAGAGATCCACTTGAGGGGTCCCCCAAAGGGCAAAGATCTCCAGGAGAATGTCCTGAGCCAACTCCCACTCGTTAGAGATCGTGCTCGGCCTGCTCAGAGCGTCCGCCGTCTCGTTTTTGTCTCCGGCCAGATGAACTGCCGAGATCGAAACTTCCTGCTGGATTGCCCAGAACCAGAGCTGCATCGCCTCCCTGCACAGAGGAAGTGACCCTGCCCCCCCTTTTTGTTGAGGTAGTGCATGGCCACCGTGTTGTCCGTCAGGATCAGGACATTCTTCCCTCGCACAGTCGGCAGAAAAGCCTTCAGGGCTAGCCTGACGGCCCTCAGCTCCGACAGATTGATATGGAGTCTGGACTCCGACGGAGACCAACGACCGGTGTCAACTCGTTGACATGAGCTCCCCATCCTGTGAGGGATGCGTCCGTCACGATGGTCACCTCCAGCCAGGGTAGCCAAAATGGAGCCCCCTTCATCAGATTGTCTTCGACGGCCCACCACAGAAGGTCCTGGGCGACCGAGGACAGCACCTGAACAGGGTCCGACAACCTGCCGGGGGACTGCGACCACTGGAGCTAGAGTGCCCATTGCAAAGATCTCATCCGCAACCTGGCCTCTGGCACCAGAAGAATGCAGGATGCCATGAGGCCGAGCAATCTCAAGAACTCGAACGCTGGGAGACTTTGGGCAAGCTGAAACTTGTGCACCATCTGCTGAATGTGATGAGCCCTCACCTGGGGAGGAAAACACTGCCCCAGGGACGTGTCGAGCACAGCTCCGATGTACTCGAGCCTCTGAGTTGGTGTCAAATGGGATTTCAAGTTGAGGGAGAAGCCCAGCTTGTGGAGGGAGTGGCAGGTGACTGACAGATGATGCAGGACTTGCTCAGGAGAGCACGCCTTTATCAACCAATCGTCCTGGTAGGGGTAGACGTGAATCCCCACTTTCCTGAGGTGCGCTGCCACCACTACCATGAGCTTGGTGAAGACCCTCGGGGCGGAGGTCAATCCGAAGGGCAGGACCCGAAACTGAAAGTGCGAGTCGCCAACTGCGAGCCTCAGGTACTTCTTGTGCTTTGGATGTATCGGCACATAAAAATAAGCGTCCTTGAGGTCGAGAGACATCAACCAGTCCTGAAGTTGAAGGGCCTGGAGGACTTGGGAGAGAGAACTTGTCCTTCCCTAGGAGCTTGTTCAAACCGCGCAAGTCCATAATGGGTCTCAATCCCCAGTCTTTATTGGAAATCAAAAAATAAGGGGAATACCATCTCTTGTTCCTCTCCGCTACAGGCACCAGTTCTATGGCGCCTTTCTCCAGCAGGGATTGAATTTCCTGCGGAAGGAGCGGATCCGGACTCTTCAAAGAGAGATTCTCCGGTGGATTGTCTTGAGGCCTCTACCGGAAAGGAAGACAGTAGCCGTGGGTTATGATCTCCAGAACCCACACATCTGAAGTAATGGCGCGCCACTCTGCAAGATGCTGTGCCAGCCTTTTCCCAACCAGCAAACCAAGGGACATGGCCTCATGATTGAGCTGAAGCAGCTGCGGCGTTGCCTGAGGGCAACGAGGCAACAGCCCGAGCGGCCTTTGCACCTCGAGTACCTTGTTTTCCAACTCTGGCACTCCTACGGTGGCCCCTTTAACTGGCAGCTCCTCTCGCTTTACCAAACGATGAGTAATAACAAAAGGAACCTCCCCTCCATTGCTGTCCCCCAGGACGAAAAGGTGGAGGTTGGCGAACTGCAGTGCCCAACGACTTTGCTGCAGCTTTGGAGGTCTGCAACCTCTCAAGGATCTCGTCAGCCTTGCTGCCAGAAAGATGTTCCCCGTCAAAGGGCATGTTGAGGAGCCGGGCCTGCACATCAGGAGCAAACCCTGACTTCCGCAACCACTCAAACCTGCGTATCACAGTGCTCACGGCCATGGACCGGCTGACGCAATCTGACATGTCCAAACCCGACTGAACGGCCTCACACATTGCATCCTTGCCATCCTGAACCATGGCAAGGAAACCATCCCGTTCATCCCCTTTGGGAATATGTTCAGCCGCTAAGGAAACAGTTCCACAGAGTGTGCGTGAAACGTGACAAGGCACATACAGAGTTGGCTGCCTGAAGCGCCATTCCCCCTGAAGAGAACACTTTCTTCACCCAGCCGTCAAAACACATGTCGTCCCTATCAGGAGGGATGGTAGGATACAACGCCTGCTTTGCCGGGGCCGCAGCCGCCTGCACCACCAAACTCAGGAGTGGGGTGCTTGGTCAAGTAGCAGGGGTCGCTACTGGCTGGGCGCTATTTTCGCGGCAAAGACTTGCCCACTGCCGGGAGACTCTCCGGAGCAGTCCAAGCCGCCGCCACCTTCCTCTGTAGAGCCATATGGAACGGCAGTACCGGGTTAGTTGGTGTACCTTGGTCAAGGGTATCCGTAAGGTCATCCTGAAGAAAATCCCCTGGGGGAGCAGACCATCCCAAGTACTCGGTGACCCTAGACTTAAGACGCCGGTACAAGGAGTCGGCATGAGTGCCAGGCTCAGGCCTACAAAACTCCACCTCCGGAGGGGTGTCCAGCCCACTGGCATTGTGCAGGGACTGCCGCAGGTCCTCAATTTGGCTATGGCCCGAGAGAATCTCATCTGGCGCCGTATCAGGAACCATGCGATCATCAGAGCCCTCATCCACCTCTGAAATAAACTCAAGATGGCGGTAAGAAGGCACAGAATGTGGAACAAAGCCATGCTTGACCTTGGCCAGAGCCTTTCTAGGGGGTTCCACCGAGCCCCGGGGTACCCCCGTCGAAACAGCCTTGAAAGGCATCGAGTGAATCAGCGTTGACGCCGAATGCGGCGCCGACAGCATCGATACAGGCCTTGAGGCCGGAGCCCCCAGCGTGTCCCTCGACAGCCTGGGCGCCAATGGCGTCGACGACCTCTTCGGAGGCGGGTCCTCGAAAGAGGACGTCAACGACCTCGGCCCCACCAGCATCGAAGTCTTCCTCGAAGACACCACAGGTGCACACGGTCTCGAGCGTGTCGAGGACCAGGACCTGGAACGGGCATGACGAGAACGATTCCACTTGTCCCGAGGACGAGCCAGCGGTGTCTCTCGACCGATCACAACCGACCCCACTCGGAAGCGCGGACGGACCAGTGCCCTGCGATTCGAGAATCACTAACATTTTCTTCCCGAAGGAAGCCCATTCCTCCGGCGTCGCATGCTTGGTGGGATAAGCGACCCGCCGACGGGCGGAGTCCTCGGAAGAGGACGGGGAAGCGACCGATGATGGCACTTACGGGAGTGCCTCGAAGAGGCAGAGGAGTGGCGGGACCGACTCCGGTACCAAGACCCACTGGACTTCCGACGACGATGCAGAGAGTCGCCCCTCGAATTGTCCGTCAAAAGCCCCGCAGACCCAGACTTCCGTGGCTTGGACACCTTACCTACCGACAACAACTTCTTGCACTCCCGCAAGACTTTGGACGTGAGCGACTGGAATTCGACACAGTCATCCGTGTCATGGGCCTCCCCGAGGCACCAGAGGCAGGCGTTGTGCGAGTCAGTCACTGACATCTTGGACCCACAGTCCCCGTACTTCTTATAGCCCGGACACGGGGTGGAAGACGAGGTAGACATCTGCACGAAGAATATTCTTCACAATACGAACAGGTTCGAAGAACTGAGAAAGAACAGAAACTCCAAAGAGTCAAGGTGTGCCGAGATCTCCGAAGCGAACACGTTTGCGGAAAAAACAGAACTGAGGCTACGGGCGTCGTGCGTCCTACTTATAACATCCAGTGACGTCAGCCGTCAGAGGAGGTCCTCGAGGGCGACGTATCAAAGTCATCGACGCAGGAGCCGAAGATTTTCCGAAGCAGCACAGCTGTGGTGATTGCATGTCAGATATGGAAAACGTCGGAGGACCCATTCCCCTCGAAAAGACCGGCAGGGAGATCGACTGATTCAAATGTAATTCAGTTACCACCTTCGGCAGGAAAGCAGGATTCGTCTGTAGGGCTACCTTATCCTTGTGAAAGGCCAAGAAGGGATGCTCCACCGAAAAGGCGTGGAGCTCACTCACCCGCCTTGCTGACGTAACAGCGACCAAAAAGGACACTTTCCATGATATGTACTTGAGGTCCACCGTGGCATGGGTTCAAAAGGCTTATGGCACAACGCCGTCAGGACTACATTTAGATCCCACGGCGGGTGCGGACTACGAACTGGAGGGTAGAGGCATGTCAAGCCTGCCAAATGCCTCTTAACCGCTGGATTACACAGAGAGTAAGAACAGTGGTTCGTAGAAAGATAAGCGGAGACTGCTGAAAGTTAAGTTCTGCATGACCGAACGTGAACACCCGACTCTCCTAGGAAGGATACGAAGGACAGCACTGTGTCAATCGTAGCCTCCCCTTCGGTCCAACTGCTTTCCCTAACACCAATGAAAGAACCTGAGCCATTTACTTTTGTATTGGGATCTAGTCAAGGGTTTCCTGGCTGCCTGGATAATACGCATGCTATCCGCAGACAAGCTAAGATGTTCTAAAGACTTGAACTCGGGCACCATGTCACCAAGCTGAGCGATTGTGGGGAGGGGTGCCACATCTGCTGTTCCCCCTGATGAAGAAGATCGGGGGGACACTGGTAACCTGATTGGCGAATACATCAACAGGTGTTGAAGTTATGAGAACCAAAACCTGGCCGGCCACCACGGGGCTATGAGTAGAAGGGAACATTTCACAGAGTTCTTCAACTTCCAAATTGCTCGATGGACTAGAGGCAGAGGCGGGAAGGCGTAAGCTCTCATGTTGTGCCATGGAATCTCGAGAGCATCCCCCAGAGAGGAGACTCCCAGCACCCCTCTGGAGGCATACTGAGGAAGCTTCTTGTTTACCGTTGTGAGAGGACCGCTGCCTTCAACTCCCACTCGTAGCTGACCACTGTCTGCCGGTTGAGGGCATCCGCTGTGACATTCAGCTGGCCCGGGATGTGCACTGCAAGCAGCCAAACACTGCGAAGCACGGCCCACTCCCAAATCTGGATGGATAGGTCCACAGGGGAGGGTGGGAGGAGTACTTGGTTCCCCCTTGCTTGTTGATGTAATACATCGACACCACATTATCCGTGCGTATGCGGACCACCTTGTTGGCTATGATCGGTCTGAACGCCCTGAGCGCTAGGAAGATCGCCAGAAGCTCTAAATGATTCATGTGGAGGAGCTTGTCCTGAGGGCGACCAGAGATCCGAGACCTGAAGATCGAACGTCGCACCCCACCGGAGGAGGGAGGAGTCCGTTGTGATGGTCACCGTAGGGGCAGGCTCCTGAAACCCCACACCCACCGACAGGTTGCTGAGAGATGACCACCATTCCAGGTCCACTCTCATGGAACCTGGAATTATTATCAGCTTGGAATCCGGGTCCACAGCCTGACGCCAAGAACTCCGAAGAGCCATCTGGGTCCGTCTCATCTTGAGAAGAGGAAGAGCCAATACGCACGAGGCCATGAGGCCCACAAGCCTCTGGAACCACCAGGCCGACATGCTCTCCGACTGCGCAAACATCTGACACATGGCTAACAGATCCGCCATCCTGTCTCCGGTCAGGTACACTCGGCAGTCGATCGTGTTCCAGCGAAAACCCAATATAATCAAGTCCTGCGAGACCGTCATGGAAGATTTCCACCAGGTGACCGACAGCCCAAGATGGAACAGGAGCTGAAGGAGAGACTGAACATTGCCCACTGCTTTCAACGGACAAGGGCTGCGTAAGAGCAAGTCGTCCAAATACGGATACACATGGATACCCTGCAGACGAAGATAGGCCACAATCACCGACATCTTTGTGAAGACACGCGGCGCCGAGCTGAGGCCAAAAGGAAGCACTCGAAACTGGAAATGCTCCTCTCCCAAAGAGAAACAGAGATATCTCCGGTGTGGATTCCAAATCAGAAGGAACAAGTTACTTACCTGTAACTGTTGTTCTCCAGCATGGGTCTGGCATGGATTCACATTCTCATGAATATTCCCCGTCGTCAGGCCGGGAATCCTCGGTATAGAAAAAAAAAACAGTATCAGTTTCGTTTCTGATCTGTCTTTCTTAGTAGTAACCAATCACTGGTCTCTGGGTCATACTGCCCCCAGCCAATGAATGCCCTCTCCCTAAGCCCCGCCTCCGGCAGCCATCCTCAGATTTGGTAGTAAAGTGGCAGTATGACCAAGTGAAGAGCCACAGAGGGGTAGGCGTGAGGGTTCGCATGTGAATCCATGCCAGACCCATGCTGGAGAACAACAGTTACAGGTAAGTAACTTGTTCCTTCTCCAGCATGGGGTCTGGCATGGATTCACATGCTCATGAATAAGAGAATACATAGCAGTACACACATGCACAACCACGGGAGGTTACAACATGCTCAACATTAAGCAACTCTTACATCCTCACCAGGCTCACCTTAGGCGAACAGGTTGTGCAGCACTGCTTGGCCGACCCTGGACTCCTCCCTGGAGTCCCGATCAACGCAGTAGAACCTTGTGAAGGTTTGCGTCGACCTCCACGTCGCAGCCATGCAGATGTCCAGCAGGGGCACTCCAGACAGGAACGCCGTGGTAGCAGCGATCGCTCTGGTCGAATGGGCTCTCGGACGGACGGGCAGCGGTCGGTTTGCCAACCGGTGACAGTGCATGATGCAGCCGGAGAGCCATCTGGAAATGGAAGTCTTCGAGAGAGCCTTCCCTTGATTCACAGTCCGAAAGTTCACAAACAGCTGTGACGTCTTCCGAAAACTCCTTGTGCAGTCCACGTAGAATTTCAGCGCTCTAACTACATCCAGCGAGTGCAAAGTCCTCTCGGCCGGCGACGAAGGCGTCGGGGGAAAAAACTGGCAACACCAAGGGCTCGTTGAGGTGGAAGTCCGACGGCACCTTGGGCATAAAGGAAGGGTGCGTCCTCAGCAACACCCTCGTGTCATGAAAAGTCAAGTATGGAGGCTTGCAGGATAGGGCTTGGATCCCTCCCACTCGTCGTGCGGAGGTGATGGCCACAAGGAACGCTTTTTTCCACGACAGAAATTTCAACGGTGCCGAGTGCAGAGGCTCGAATGGTGACCCCATGAGCCTGGTCAGCACCACGTTGAGCTCCCACGCTGGGGCCGGAGCCTTCACCGGCGGGAGCGATTGGAACAGTCCCTTCATAAATTCCTTCACCAGGCGATGAGAACACAGGGATGACCGTCCCATAGTTCTGGTGTAATGGGAAATCGCTACAAGATGGATCTTAATGGAAGCGTGAGCTAGCCCCGCCTCGGCCAGCGACAGCAGGTACAGCAGCACTTGAGGGGCCGTAATTCACAGAGGGTTAATATATATCACGGCACCAGAAAGAGAACCTTTTCCACTAGTGTCAGGAGCCTTCACCGGCGGGAATGATCGGAATAGTCCCTTCATGAATTATTTCGCCAGGCGATGAGACCACAAGGATGCCCGACTCGTCGTCCTGGTATATCGGGAGATTGCAGCCAGATGTATTTTGATGGAGGCGTGAGCCAGTCCAGATTTGGCCGGCGACAGTAGGTACGGCAGTACTTGAGGGGCTGTAATCCGCAGAGAGTTAATCTTCTGTGCACGGCACCAGACAGAGAACCTCTTCCATTTATGTCCGTAGCACTTGAGAGTTGAGGACGCCCTGGCCTTTGCAAGAACCTCTCTGCAGTCGGCCGGGATGTCATACCCTCCAAACTCTAGTGCTGCAGGAGCCAGGCCTGCAAGTTCAGCGACTCCGGGTTGTGGTGAAGAATGACGCTTCCTTCTCTAGAGAGAAGGTCTGCGTCCGTCGGCAGCTTGACCGGTGGGGACGTTAACAAGTCCAGAAGGTCCGGGAACCAGATCTGTCTCGACCACGCCGGTGCGAAGAGGATCATCCTGCACCGGGACTTCTTGAGCTGGTTGATGAGCCGGAGCAGTAACGGCAGCGGAGGGAACACATAAAGAAATAGGCCGTCCCAGGGGAACGAGAAAGCATCGTCCATGCTCCTCGGCTGGAGGAACCTGCTAGCGAACCTCTGGCACTTGGAATTCGTCGCAGTCGCGAAGAGATCGATTTGGGGTTCGCCCCATTGTCGGAAGAGTCGATCCACTTGATCCTGGCGTAGTTCCCACTCGTGGCACGAGCGCAGCTCCCTGCTGAGTGAGACGGCGATCGTGTTTTTTATTCCTGCCAGATGAAGAGGCACCAGAAACATCCCTTGGGCGACGGCCCAATGCCACAGATCCTGGGCTTCCTTGGATAGGGCCGGGGACCTGGTTCTGCCCTGCTCCCGGATGTAGAACATTGTGGTGGTGTTGTCGGTGAAGATCCTCACCACCTTGCCCTTGAGGGACGGAAGAAAGGACCCGAGGGCCCAGAACACCGCACGGAGCTCCAAGATGTTGATGTGGAGAGACTCCTCCGGGAGCCAAAGGCCTCTCGCGTGAAGATCTCCAGAGTGTGCTCCCCAACCTTCCAGGGAGGCGTCTGTCGTCACCTGGTGAGCTGGGGTCTGAAAGTCCGTGCCCGCCGACAGATGAGAGCGGGTACCCCACCACCGGATCGCCTGACGGAACGTCTCGTTGAGGGATCCTGTCCTCGAAGCTGCCCGTTGACTGGATCCAGCGGGCGTCGAGGAATTCCTGTAAGGGTCTCATCCGAAGCCTGCAACGGCGCACCAGATAAATACAGGAGGACATCATCCCGAGGAGGGACTTGATAGATCTTACCCTGGCCATGTCCGTGGCCAGGAGACGCTGCACCTTGCCCAGAATGGTCCTGGTCCTTTCCTCCGACGGCGAGGCCAGCCGCGCCACTGTGTCCAGCTTGGCTCCCAGAAACAGGGCGACTTGCGACGGAACCAGGTGGGATTTTGGAAAGTTGATGGAGAATCCCAGGTCTGTGAGCAACTGGACGGTCTTCGCAGTGTGCTCCACGGCGAGCTCCCTTGTCCTTGCCCGCATGAGCCAGTCGTCCAGGTAGGGGTAGACGTGGATCCCCTGTAGGCGCAGCTGCGCCGCCACCGGTGCGAGGCACTTGGAGAACACCCTGGGTGGGTGCCGACTTCAATCCGAACAGGAAGGCCTTGAACTGGTAGTGCCGCCCTTGGACCACGAACCTGAGGAACTTTCGGTGTCTTTTTAGAATGGGGATGTGGAAGTACGCATCCTCCAAGTCCAACGACGACAGGAAATCGCCCTCCTCCAGCTGTCCCAGCACATGCTGGAGGGTGACCATACGGAACTTCTGTGCCTTGATGTACTTGTTCAGTCGTCGTAGGTCCAGGATGGGCTGCCATCCTCCTGTCTTCTTTTTTACGAGGAAGTACCTTGAGTAAATGGAGCCCCGAAGCCTCTTTGGGACGAGCTCGATGGCACCCTTCTTGAGCATCGCCCTTACTTCCAACAGTAGTTAACGACGTGATTTTCCTTCCTGGCCACGGGTGGAACGCAAGGGCACTTCTTCTGAAACTCGAGGGCGTGCCCTTGGGCCAGGGCGTCCAGCACCCAACGGTCGGTGGAGATTGACTCCCACACGCTGACGAACCTCGCCAGCCGGCCTCCCACCAGTCGGTTCAATCTTGTTTGGAGGCCGCCTTGCCCCCTTGACGACGACGGGCACCACCTGACTTGCTGCGTCCCCTGTAGGCTTCCTGGGACGAAGATCTTGCCGCTTGGCGGTAAGAGGAGGAGCCACTGCCGGATCCCTTGGAGGCACCTTGTCTGCCTCCTGAGCTCTGGAAGGACGGCCGTCGCTGTTGGAGCACTCCCAGTGCCCGGGCAGTCTCTGTGTCTGTCTTGATGGCCTGAAGGTACTCATCAACCGCCTTCCCAAACAGGTTGTTCCCGTCGAAGGGCATGTCCAAGACCTTCGTTTGTAAGTCCTGGCGGAAATTCGTGGCCGTCGTCTCAGGCAAACTTTGTTGCCCAACTGACGGAAACCGGTGTCGGCGATGTCCGTTGCAACTGTGATGGCATGGTCCGAAGCGTTCTCCCCCTCCTGTAGGATTTCAAGGGCCTGAGCCCTTTTGGCATCCGGAAGGAAGTCCAACAGAGGGGCGATTTTGAACCACAACTCCCTGTCGTAGCGGGCTACGATAGCCAGGGCGTTGGACGCCTTGATAGTCGTCGCTGGCGATGAGATTATCCGTCACCCATTCGCGTCCAACTTCCTGCCCTCGCCGTCCGGAAGTTGATATCGAGGCCGATGCCCCCCCAGCTTTCTTCTTTGCCACCGCCGAGATGACCGAATCCGGGGTAGGTTGTGCCCGAAGGCACAAGGGGGCAGCGTCGGGGACCCGGTACTTCTCGTACCGGTCCCTCTTTGCCGGCGCCGTGGCAGGGTTCTTGAGGAGGGCGAGCCCCTCATCCCAGATGTCATCAAGAAGCGGTACGGCGAGGACCGTCTTCCTTTTAGCCTCGCGCCGCTGGTAAAGGAACCCTTCTTTCTTCTTTTCTTCTGGGCAGAGCTGAAAAAGCTCGGATGCCCTGGAAATCATGGCATGAAAGGATCCAATCTTGTCGGGCGGGGCACCCAAGCAGGGGGCGACGGGGGACACGTCCCGTCGTCGCCTCCGTCGTCATCTGTACCTGTCGTAGCCGTGTCCGTGCCTGTATCATCCCCGTGGGTAGCAGACCGGGGGGAAGGCAGAGCAGGCCGCAGAGGTGGGAGAGGTGGCGTAGGATGCGTCCTCCTCCTCTTATGCAGTGGACTCTCTGAAGGTCCTGGCTCCGGTTCCCCCGTCGGGTCTGGCTCAGGTACCTCCGTCGGGGGAAGGGGCAACCTTGTCCTTATCTCCGACCATAAGGGCTGAATCGCCGACAAAATGGCCGCCGAGGTGTCCTGCGGCGCCGGAATCTACGGGCGCGAGGGCTCTTGAGGAGCCTTGTCGGCGACACCGTCGCTCTCGTCGTTGCCCTCATCGGGATCCCTCCCGATGGGCTGGGCCTCTTCCACGACTTCGATGAGCTCTTCTTCAGAGGTCGTGTCCGTATCCACGATGGCCATCAGTCTCTCCCCCACCTTCTCCAACGAGGACTTTGTGGGGGTCTTCTCAATGGGCCTGAAAGACGACTCCCTCCACGGTGGCAGGGAGACTCTGGGTCCTGAGGGCGCCTCCACTGGTGTAGCCTCCACAGGCTGAGCCAGGGCCGCAGCGACATCCTCAATCGAGGTCTTAGCAGGGTGAATTAAGGACTCATGGTGCTTAGCCTTTTGTTGGGCCCCCGTCGGCGGGGCACCCTCACAGGACTTAGAAGACTGTTCGGACTTCTTTTTCTTCTCGCCTGACGGGCTCTTCCCTTCCAGCCAGTTGGCGAGACGGAGGTGGCGTTCCTTCATGGTCTGCTCCGACATGTTCCCACAAAACGCACAGTCCTTCTCCTTGTGCGTCTTGTCCTCATGGAGACAGTAGAGGCATAACGAATGCTCGTCCTCCTTGAAAACATTCTGAAGCTGGCATCCAGGGCAGGTCCTGAACAGCTTCCCGGGAGTCGAGCTTCCTTTCTCCTGGACCATGTCCGTGGTAGGCCTCGGAAACTTCTGGAATCCTCCAAAAGCATAACTCGACGAAATCTTCACCCTTGAGGGGCGTAGAAAACTCCGAAACGGGTCCCCGTTGATCGGATGTAGAAACAGTGGAGCTGGAGGCTCTATTTAACTGAAAAATGAGAAAAATCTCCTGAAAAAGCGCAAAAACGCAGCAAAAGCTCGAGAGCTACAGCACGAGGACTCCCAACACTTGAACGTGCGGTAAAAATCTGAGGATGGCTGCCGGAGGCGGGGCTTAGGGAGAGGGCAGTCATTGGCTGGGGGCAGTATGACCCAGAGACCAGTGATTTGTTACTACTAAGAAAGACAGATCAGAAACTAAACTGTTAGTGTTTTTTTTTTCTATACCGAGGATTCCCGGCCTGACGACGGGGAATATTCATGAGCATGTGAATCCATGCCAGACCCCATGCTGGAGCATATGCATGTACGCATCCTGAAGATCCACCGAGCTGAACCAATCGCCCATCTGCAAGGAGGACCGTATATGGCTGGGCGTGATCATCTTGAATTTCTCTTGGGGTAGGAAAAGATTGAACTGGGAAAGGTCTAGGATGGTGCGCAGGCCAGCCTGGTTGGGTTTGGGCACCGTAAACAGCCGGGTGTAGAAGCCGCCCCTCGTTCTCCGAAGGGAACAGTGTGATGCTGGAAATGCATCAGAGGGACAGGGCCTCTGAATCCTTGTCCTTTACTGTTTTTTTATCGTGTGTTCTGTCGTGTTTTCTGCCCAGGAGTCCATGTGGGACTCCTGGCAGTGCAGCTCTCTCTTTTGGTTTGGTGAACAGACCCATGGGATACCCTTATGGCACCCATGGGTAGGGGTACAACCCTGTGCCCTTAGTGTATGTTTTTGGGCACCTGTGGGTGGCCCACAGAGCAGGGTATGGGCTGGTGGCAGCTCCATGCTGAATTTGACAGGTGCTCTGGGTGTCCTCCATTTTGGGATACCCAGGCCCTGCCATTGGAATCAGTTGATTCCTGATAGGAAACAAGATGGCCCCTGTGGCCTCTTGCTTTCTATTGCCTGTTATCTTGTTTTTCCCAAAGTCCTGGGAAGCCCTGACTCTGTCCCTTCCCCCTGACTGGCTGTTGGGTGGAAGTTCCATATATGGTGTTGTTGTGAAGGCCCAGCTAGACTGACTGGAGCCTTCCCATTCACTGTATGTTGTGGGTACCTCCTGTGGGTGGGACCTGGGTGAATGGAGTGGGTGACCAATATACACTCCTTGTTGTGGTTGTCTGGTTTCTGGCATGTGAGACAAAGACGGAGACAGCCCTGCCCGAAACTGGCCTGAATGCAGTGTGTAGTGTTGAATGGCTGGGTACTTGTCCCAATCCACGTTCCTTGTTGTGAGTGTCTGAAAGGGAGGAGTGTGGCCTGAATGCACTGTGTGCCTGATTGGCTGACTGACTGCATGAATGCCCTTCTGTGTGATTGGCTGCTGTGTGTGTGCCAGCAGTGTGGATGAGAGACAGAATAGTATATCTGGGGACCTCTCACCACTGGAAATTGTTCAGAAGCGTTCAGAAGCTGAGTCTCCACTCAAGAGTAACTGGAACTGCTGATCCTCGACGTCCAGCTGGAAGAAGAAGACTTGCTGCTGCATTTGCTTCGACAGATCTGAAGGTTGCCGAATTCGTCAAGGACTGACCCGAGAGAGGACCTGGTAAGGCGCCCTCTTCCCGTGCTCCGAGGGATCATCGAGCACCGCTACATCTTCACCGAAGCGCCCTGGAAGTCAGACCCTCGAAAGGCTGCCGACCCGAGACGGGACCGCCGAGGAGATCGAAGTGAAGCACCCGGACATCGACGCCGTCGAAGTCCATTGCCGTCGACCAGGGTTCGCAGGTTTGTGTAACCACTGGAGGCCCGTCGAAGTTGTGTTGCCCAGCCGTGGGAACCACTTGACGCCGTGCCGCCGACGACCGGAGCCGTCCGCTCCCTTGCCTAAGAACATTCAATCGAAGGACTCCCTCGACCGCATCGTCGACCGCTTATCCTGCCGGAGAAAGTCGAGGACGACCAACGCGCCGAGGAGAAACCTGCCTGTGGGTTTCCCGCCACCCAACGACCTCAAAGACTCGGACGACCCGACGCCCTTGCTGGGCTCCCGTCTCTACAATCTTTGCGGTCCAGAACTATTGTCATCGAGGTGCCCCGCACACCTCCGCCTTGCAGGACGCCGACGCCCCGACGCCGACGAGCACCGCTCGGACGAAGCTGCCTCCTCTTCGACATCGTTCTACCTCGTTTGTCGACGGACGTTCGACGCCCCGTGCCTCCCGCTTGAAAGGGAAGGCATTCAAGAAGGGCCGTCGATTCCCCGTCGCCGAACCCCGAGGTCTTCGACGTTTCCCGACGCCTCTCGACGATCTGTGACTCCCGCTTGAAAGGGGGTCGCTCCAGAAGGATCTGTCGACGCCTCTTCGAAGAACTCGACTCCACCAGGTACATTGGGGGGGTAAAAACATTGGAGGAGAGAATAAGACTATTGAACAATATATGGACTGGGCTTGTGTTATATCTCTTTATTTTACAGGTTGCCCAGGTGGGGGGGATCTCCACACAGAACTGTGTCTAGTGGTAGGGGCCAGTATTTTGCCTATTGTTCAACCACCTTATTTCCTCTCTTCTCTCTATTGCTGGTTTCACTTATTGATCTGTGTGACATTTTGATGGATGCACTTTAATGAGGTCTAATATTAGTGGTACCACTTTAGAATTGTAGATATTTACCATTATTGATTTTCCTGAGCACAAGGTGCGTTATTGTGATAAGTGTACATAACCTTTGAATATTAATTATATAAAGACTGTGTTTTCAGTAATACAGTGTGTGGACATTCCTTTGTGGGGGCTTGGGGATACACTGTACTTAAGAACCAGCCTGCATCACCTCCTGAGAAGCTAGGCCTTGATTGCTTGTCCATTGCTACCGTAATCGAGAATCTTGGCTGGGGTCTTCTGTGCCTCTCCTCTACCATATAGAGAGCGGAAGTACAGACCCCCCCCACCGGTCTTGACAAACAGGTTCCACAGCTCCGAGGTCCAGAAGTTTCTGAACCTCAGCTTTGAAGGAGGGCGGGCCCGACAGCTGAAAAGGAGGGTTGAAGGGTGGGGTAGGGGTAAGCGGAAGCCCTCGCGAGCGACTGACAAGAACCATCGGTCTTTGGTGATGGTCTGCCACGCCTCCCAATGAGACGCAATGCGTCCTCCCACCGGGGTCTCGTGCGAGCGCGGAGAACCCTCATTTAGTAGGTTTTTAGGTGGTGTTGCCACCTGAACCGGAGGAGGAGGACCTGAACCTGAGGAGGAGGCAGAGGAGCGGGAGAAAAACCAAGTCTGTTGTTGCCTACGGCGGTTATTCCCCCAAAGGGGTATCCACTCTGCGAGATTTCCGGTCGAGGAAGCCCCTAAAGCCAGAGGAGGGTCGGCTTTGGGACAACGGTCTATGGATTTTGAAAGGGGTCTTAACAAGAACCGACAAGGATTTAGCTGTCTGAGTGCTATCCTTCGTCTTGGTGAGCTCTACATCTGTTGTAGAATGAAAGAGCTCCTTACCATCGAACGGAAGGTCCAACACCTTGTCCTGCGCTTCTTTTGAGAATTTAGTGGCATGCAGCCACGCTTGCCGTGAGGTATCAACCCCCAGCATAAGGCCCCGAGCCGAGGTGTCTACGTGATGAGCCGCAGCCTCCAGGAGATCCTGGGCCAAGACCCTGGCATCGGATAATCCCCCCCTTAAAGTCTTCCAGCTTCTCGACCGGGATGAACTCCTCAAACTCCGGCAGACCTTTCCACATCCGCATATTAGCCCCCGCTACCACCAGTTCGGCATTTGCCTGCCTGAGCTGCAAGGCCGAGTTGGCGAACATTTTCCTCCCAAGGGGGTCAAGGAGCGTATCCTCCTTTCCCAGAACCGGAGTAGCCGTCGAGGAAGAGGATGCTGCAGGCCTGGACTGCAAAGTGGCCGCAGCCACCACTTTGGAGGAGGAGGGCGGACAAGACGACAGGGCCACCTCTTCTGAAGAAAGCAGCCTGTATCTCGCGTCAATTTTCTTATTGACGAAAAGTCCAGAGTGTGGCTTTTACCAGACCCTGCGGACCTCGCCCAGAACATCCTTCTGCAAGAAAAGTGCGGTACGCTCCAAAGGAGACAGGGTGAACGCCCCAGATAGCACGCCCTCCTGCAAAGCGGATGCCTCGGGCACCGGAACATCCAAGAAGCACATCATGTCCAGTACCCGGTCATGAAAAGCTCTAATAGAGCGGGGCAAGTCCTCATTGTCCTGAACGCCTTGCGCGTCATCCGACAGGTCAGGATCCTGCTGAGCCGTGTCGGGCGCTGCCTTGTCCACAGGGTACAATGGGGGCAAAGGCAGAAGAGTCAGGGAAGGCACCGTAGGCAAGGGAGGCACCGGCAGAACCACCGGAGGAACGGGTGGAGCCGGAGGCGCGGGCGGACATATCTCCCTAAAAAGCCCTTCGAAATACTCCCTCATGGAGTCGGTACGCATGAGCGTTTGAAATTTACCGAAAAAGGCGTCCTGCGGGGACTGCTTTGGAACCTGAGGAGGCCTCTCATGAGGACAATAATTCCAGGGACGTAACGGGGAAGGTTGCCACACCGGCCCATCCACCGACGTATCCACATAAATCAAAGGTGCCGACCCCGCAGGCAACAAAACATCGTGCGGAAGGGGCATCCGGCCGTTCCAATCGTAAACTGGCCGATAAGGATGCGCACAAGGGACTCTATGTTCACCCAAGGAGCCAACAAGCCCAACACCGGAGGCCGATGGTGTAGTTGTAGGGGTAGCACCCAAAATGGCCACCGTGGTCGTGGCGGGAACGGGCGCCATTTTGTCATCGCCTGACGGGAACTGCGGCACGCGAGGCAGGGGTCCCCGTCGATGGATCAGGGGTCTTAACTTAAGCCTCAACATAAGGAACCTTAGCAGAGCCGGTACTATGAGTCCTGGAATGGTTCTGCGACATACCAACCGCCAAATTAGCCTTCCCAGGAAGGACCTCAGCACTTCCGGTAAAAGAAGAACTTTCCTTCTTTGCCCCCTCAACAGATCTGGTGACGCCGCAAGAGCGGGAACGGTGAGAAACAGCCTTCACCGGCAAGGCCTTTGTCAGGCCTCTCAGAAATGTTGGTAACTTTAGCCTCTGAAAGAGGGACCTCGGACCCCCACGTCCGGTAACAGCCTTATCCGCGCGGGCCTCGAACATCCGTTCGGTGACAGCAAGCCCCACCAAGGCCTCGGGCGCACCCCGGTCTTATTTTTGAGGGAAGCTGACAGAGAGGCCTCAGAGCGAGCTCCGGTATCCCACGACTCAGTAGAACCGGGTCTACAAACAGCCCCCACAGAAGGGGCCTCAGAGTGCTCCGGTATCCACAGGCCCCTTACGGAGACCCTGGGAGAAAACTCTGGTACAATTATTAGGCCCAACGGGCACCTCAGGGCGATCCCCGGTGACAGAGCGATCAACGCTCCTCCCGGCCCGAGAGAAACCTAGAAAAAGTATCCCCCAGCCGGGGTGCTCTGATAAGTAAAGAAATTACAGGGCGTTTTTTGTTCTCGTCGATGAACGCCTGAAAATGTGAAGGAGGAGTTAGTCGGAACACCTCGTCCCACCGCTCCAACCGACGTTGAAGTGCCCGGACCGAAAGCGAGTCGCAGTAAAAACAGGAGTCCCAACGGTGATCCGGACCCAAACACTAAACAAAGAGGATGGGGATCCGCCCTCGTCAAGCGACGGTGACACGATGAACAATCTGGAAAATCTAGTTTGAAAGACAGACTAGTACACGATCGCTAACGAGAGCCAGAGAGGAAAAAGGGAAGAAAATCTCTGAGGATGCAAGTGTGTCCAGTCCCGAACGAGCAGAGAAAAGGACTGATGGGCGATGCGGAGCCAAGGTGGGCGGGGTTACGGCCGCGTGCCGGGCCCCACGCAAGAAAGAGGAAGGACACATTTTTTTAAAAAAAAATGTTTTGATGCTTTTTACATAGTGCTCCGGACCCGTCCCAAAGGACGGAGAGATTTCCCATAAGTATGGAGGAAAGGGGACGCGAGGGAGTATCGGCTGGTACAGAATCAACCTTGGAGGCTTGAGCCCATGCCTGTTTGGATAGTCGAGGCAGATGAGGTTTTCCCCCCTGGTACCGTAAGCCTTTTATCAAGGCCGAACAAATCTGGAGGCCGTAACGCTTTCCCACCAGAAGTTACTAGTGTTTTCCCACTCAGAGGTACTCCGGTGTAAGCGCCCAGGGTTTCCTCTAAACAGTCCTCTGAAGTCCTCGGAACTGAGGAAGCAGTCTTCACATTTGTACTGAGGGCAGGTGCTGAAACACGTACATCACCAGTATGTATGGTCCCCCTGAAGTCGGCCTCCTTCCTGGTCTGTACAAAGTCCTTGGTCACCTTCGGTACTGGTCCCAGCTGCGACATGGAAAGATGATGACTACCCAGAGACCTGAGGTGGATTTCACATCAGAAAACACATACTCACAGGGTGAGATACCCAGGCATGATGAGGAAGGGCCGCTGAGAATTGCTTCCTACAACGGATGCATTGCTTGAATACAGTTGTAAACAGCATACATCAGAGGGAGGCACCGAATTTTAAATAAAAAGAAAAAAAAAAAAAGAAACAAGGAAAACCAATCGCTTGACAAATGGGATGGACAGCCAGGAGTAATGCCCCAAAAAAAGGGGGGGAGTCACGACGACCTGCCCAGTAGGCAGACAACAGAAACTGGGTGTGGAACGTTGGTGAGGTGTGGGGAAGGCGCGCGGTGGGACGCACGCGTAACCTAGCCCGAGCATCTTCAAGTTTCTTAAAATGGCAGCTATCTTAAGGTAAGCCACTGCGCGGCCGACTCCCGCCTGAACCAGCTGCAGGCCCCGCTCCATGAGACAGCATGACGTCCTCTTTGTAAACAAACATGATGACATCATCACGTTACCGCATCACTAACGTGATGCAGTATTAATAGCGCCCATTTTGGACCGCGGTTGAACTCACACATGAGGAAGAAGGCATCTAACCACTTTCAAACCAGGAGATGATCACGCAACATCATGAAGATTGAGGAGAATTCACCATTTAACAAATGGAATTGGATTGAACCCTCATCTATACATACAAGAAGCTCCCTGATCACAACACTATGAACGTTTTAACCTACTTGGCTCAAGAAGAAGGGATGCGTATCCCGAACGCGCCAGCCATTACTGAATTGTATACATTGATTACCATTGCTTATTTACTTCTTTATTTTGTTGACAGCTAGTTTGGCTTTTTCACTTTAAAATCTCAATGGTGAACTAATTGTGACTACAATTAAAACCTCCTTTGGGTTTTTTTACGAAACAATTGAATGATTAGCTTCATTACTCATTTAGCATGTATATTTTTGCATAATCACAGCCAACATACCAAACTTTGATGAACCATCTTTTGATGGACTTAGGACAGAGTGCAGGGGACGGGAGGGCTCCTATCTTTGGATCCTCGTTTTTGTTTCTACATTATCTGTTGCAGTGATCCTGTGCCAGGGTCACGTTTCCTCCCCCGCACCTTAAAATTATATCTAGTATACCACACACTATTAAGGAAATTTACTTGTGAGTGTAGAAAATTAGGGAGTACTGATCCCCCCCTTTTTTCGCAAGTATCTTTTGTAGCCAGCTTTTTCCAGCCCATCCAACCTTACCAGTTGGGAAGGAGCGAGAGCCAGGACGAAAGAGAAGTCTATATATAAACTAAAGGATCCCTACACCAGCCTTTTCTTGTCTGCCTTTTCTTGTGAGTTTACCATTATCAAAACCTAGTGTTTCTTTGGACTGATCGGGGAATACTTACCTTTGCCTTTCATACTGTGACGAATCGTGGGATTCAGTCACTTCACCCCAAGGGGGCCTTTCCCTGTAAGGCTAGTGGGGTGAGCCTGCTACGCGATAACCTCCTTGGGTATAGAGGCAAGCGGAACGTCCCCGGGAAACTCCCCCCTTCGGCACAAGAACTCATCAAGAACCAATTAAAGTGTGTTAATGTGATGCAAAAACCTTAAATCCACGTGAGAAAGAAAATGAATACAATACTGTGAGTTCAGAAAGAAAATCATAGAACAAGAAGTGGAGAGTATGATTCAGGCTGACAGAGCCATCAGAAAGTCCCTCGTCTTCGCCAATAGTCCTAGTCGCAAAACCTGATCAATCGTGGAGAAGTTGCATTGACTTCCAGAAGCTGAATTCAATCTTGCAATTTGATAACTATCCCATGCCCCAGATAGATGATTTATTGACAAATTGGTCAACGCCAAATTCATCTAAACGACTGATCTCACTAAGGGCTATTGGCAAGTCCCCCTAAATCCCTCTGGTAGAGAAAAAACATCTCAACGCCTCAGGGATTTTTCTGCTTTAAGGTATTACCCTTTGGCTTACAAGGGACCCTGGTGACTTTTCAAAGCCTGATGGATAAAGTTCTATGACCCTTATGCCATTATTATGTGGCCTACTTTGATATCAATCTACAGTAAGACGTGGACGGATCACCTATTCCATTTGTATGAAATCGTCAGGGCTTAGAGAAAGGCAGGACTAACAGCCATTCCAAAGAAATGTCACATAGCCCAATCATCTGTCAAGTACTTGGGTGTCTTTGTGGTAAATGGTTTGTTACAGCCTAGAAAATGAGAAAACTAAAGCTGTGTAACAGACAGCTCGTCACAAAATTTAAAGAGAGCTTTGTGCGTTTTTAGGATTAACAGGATAATATTGGAGATTTACAATGCTTCCTCCAGAGCTGCAAGACTCGCTGATAAACTTAAAAAAAGACAACCCCACAAATTGGTGTGGAAATCTCAAGATCAAATTAGTTCGATGGCCTCAAGAACATTTTATGTATTAAACCATTCCTAAAAATTCTGGAATATAAACATGATTTTATCTTGCAGACCTATGCGTCAAACACTGGTCTTAGTGCAGTGATATCACAGGAATACAATGGCGTGAAACATCCTGTACTCTACACAAGTAGAAATCTTTCCAGGAGAGCATAATTGCACCACCATAGAACTGGAGGCCCTGGCCATCAAATGGGCTGTAACTCACCTGAAATACTACCTCACGGACGAAGGTTTAGTCTGGTAACCGAACACTCTCCCATCACATGGATGAGCTTGGGGAAAGACAACACTGAAATTATGCAATGGTTCCTAGACCTTCAACCATTCTGTTTTACAGTTGAACACTGAAAAGGGCAAGAGGTAGGGAATGTGGATTTTGTCAGCCGATTTCCCATCTCTGAACAAGGGGAAGCCAGTGAACCAAGGGAAAGGGTATGTGATGCATCGCGGGATTCAGTCACTTCTCCCCGAGGGGGGTGGGGGGGCTTTCCCTGTGAGGCTAGGGAGGTGAGCCTGCTACGTGATACACTCCCTATGGGTAGAGGCAAGGGAATCTCACCAGTTTTGAAGAGGAACTCCCTAGGTTACTCACTCACCTACTCCGCACCTCCAACAACTTCTATCCAAAGGAGACATGAAGAACCAATTAATGTGCGTTACTGTGATGCAGAAACATAAATCCCTGTGAGAAAGAAAATTAACTCTGAAGAAGATTGTCAGAGTAATGTAGAGCACCCAGACAACACTGCCGGGGAAAGCCCAGGTACGCGTCATAAATGGAGTTGAAGAAATCTTGTCAGGAGAGGAAGCCCAAGAGATTTGAATCAGCTGTGCAACGAAAGCTGAACCAGACCGGGACGTGCAGTTTGCAAATGTGGAAACAAGCTGGCGAGTGAAGACGAAGCAAGGTAATCCTGAATAAAGAAGACCTGAGGGAAGTAAAGCAGTTTACAGAGTTTTACGTGGTGGCGTGACCGAGAGTCGGCAGACTGTTAAGTCGAAGAAAGACGCCAAAACCACAGACCCGTTAACGGCATGGAGCGGGTCGGGAGAAAAAAAAAAGTCTAGAGACTAGAAGCCAACCTGCCAGAAAGAACTAAAGATCCTGTCACGACCACAGGGCCAGTGATGCGATCTCCATGTAAGAGGTAATGGGGAAGGCGCGAGACCCAGGAAGGAAAACGAACATAACAGACAATCATAATCGTCTCAGTGAGAAAAGCAACTCAATATTCAACAAAGAGTGGGAAGTTGTATGGGATGAGATGACTCCTGTGGAGTCATCACTGATCCCGGCCTAAAATCTCCCTCCATGTGGCCAGTGAACAGCAACCGCTACGTGATCCTGACTCTGAGTGTGTTATTATGAGGGAGGATCACATGGGAGGAGACTGCTGTCGGGGAGAAGTGGTGACCCCATCAGGAGAAAGGCAGTATTCTTTTCTCCCAAATAAAGAAGACCCTATGATTTCTAGATTCCGGATTGCTTGTCACCCTAAAATATCCTCTCATTTTAAAACCCCAATCTGGGCAGAATACCATTTATACTTCATGTACACAATACTCATTTAACATCTTGTCTGTTGGTTTAGATTTAAACCAGAATTCAAAACAATACAATGTTAAAAGGTCCAAAACTCCAAGCCTCAAGAACAGAGACGAGGAAGGAGGCGTTAATATGGATTGAAGGAAACACAAAGGTTAACGTGCAGACTTAGTTGTTACAGTAAGAATCAGCTGTGCAGTACATTTGAACAAGCTGACCACCTTCAAAGTAGGAGTGCACGTGGAAAAGGGAGTTGCAGAGCAGGAGAAGCAGGAAGCAGAATTGAAGACAGAGGCGGACACACAGAGGCGAGGAGAGTGTAAGAGGTCAGAAACTACGACGGACACAGGTATAGTTTGTTCACAAGTTGCCATTTTTATTCAATAAAAAGGGGTGAAACAAACGCCTATCTTTCCCTAACCTAACAATGATGTCCCTGCCCAACAAACTAAGGCTAATGAAAAATGACCTAGTGTCCAAAAGGTATCTGCCCTTACACATATATACAACAAAATACAAGGTTTGGTTGGCTTTCTTAAATTTCACAAAATAACACACAATGTTGAACTCAAAATTTAGAACCAGTAATCTTGTGACCAGGGTTGAATTCCCTTCCCCTGGATTAATTCGGAATATTCAGAACAAAGCTCAATTTCAAGAAAGTTCTGTATAGTAACAAAGTACCATTCAATAAATCATACAAAGTCTTTCATTCAACGCCTCCTTTCACTTGGCAAAGTGATTGACTCTCTGAAAAAGGTTTGTTCACAAATCAAAACAATTGTTAATGTTTTCACAACTTGCTCTTTGGAAAAACACATCTATTCCTTCCAAATACCTACTGCTCAAGATAAAAATCTTCTCCAAACAAATTCATGAATCAAAAGTAAGTTTTCTTTTCTCCACAAGCCAATCATTTCTAAGCACCTCTTGCTGCTTCTTCAAAGGAAACACTTTAGTGAAGAAATCCCCTTCTTATATGCAGCAGTTTATCAAGACAGTGATGGAGTCAACATTTCTTTTCCATTACCACAATCACAGTACTTCGAATCACTTCTTCCTGGTCCACTCGCCTGCCAGGACTAACTACAAGTTTTCCCTTTCTTGGTTTACTCGCCTGCCAAGATAATACTCCTCCTACAATTTTGTACTCTATGGTAATGCTGGTTCCAAACTCTCCACACAAGAATCATAAATGCGAAGATTTGAACAAACAACTGCTTATCTCGATATTCTTTTAGATTTCATTAAAAGGTTTACATCTTTCCACAATTCATATTCCACAAAAGGGTAATTGTTATCTTGCTCGTCTTTTGGCAATGCAGGTTACAGTTCTCTCCACCTTAGTCTCTCATACAACGAGGGCTTTGCTCCTGCGGCCTTTGTTTTCTGGTTGTACACCCTTTTGGCTGTAGGCAATGCGGATTACAATGGTCTCCCACTTGACCTCTTTCTGGGAGAGTTGTACCCAATTTGCCTTGGTTTTATTTTTCTGCTCACTTGACAATATGGGTTATAATAATCTCCCAATTGGCATCCATGTTCAGGAGAGTTATGCCCAATTTGTCTGTATATTGTCCTCCTCTGACTTTGGCAATGCAGGTTACAATGTTCCCCTATTTGGAATCCCACATTAGGAGAGTTGCGCTCAGTTTGCCTTAATTAAATTGTTCGGTTTTCCCCAAAAAATATCTCATCACCTAGCGATCTCCTTCGGAGCGCCCCAGGGTCAACTGTTTCAGGCCAACTCGACAGTATGTCTTGGCGTAACCGTCTGACGCTGGTGTTGCCTCTACTCTTTTCATGACCTCTTCTGCCTCTGTCAGCTCCTATCGGACTGCCGCCTTGTTCTAACAGCTCTGCACACTCTCCGTGTGAATGTAGCATTGGAGCAATCAGTGTGTCGGGAGCATCCCTCCCACACAGCGTGGCTGCTTCAGTAGTGCTTCCTGCTGCACCTCCTCTGCAAGGCCACATTGTCCCGAATTCTGCCACATCTGCTACACCATGTTTGGCTGCCGCCACAGCCCCATAAGCTTCTGCTTCTTCCTGCTGCTACTTCCGTCGCACCTGAAGGGTCTTCAGGTTTTTAAAGGTCCTGCTCAGGTATTTTGCATTAAAACAACTAAACCGCCAATACCCATTCTTTTACAATGAGCCCCTCTTCCTTGTCTAAGTAGTAAGAAGTCCATAATGTCCTTGCTTGTTGTATTCTTAGTTAATCCGATCTGACTGAGTAACAGAGCGTTCTGAGTTACGGGAGGTTATTGAAGGAGTTGCTGTTTTCCTTTTTGGGTTTGGAACTTGATATAAAGCAGAATCATAACATCTAGAAGATGCAATGTTAACTTCCTGATCACTGAGTGTACCATTTCCAGGTTTAGAAAAAGGGTCTTTAAGTTTGGTACTTTGGGTAATTCCGGGAGAGGGAACCATACAGTGACAACACACCATTAGATAGTTAGACATTATGGACATCTCGTCCTCAGAAGAGGATGAATACCGCGTCCCTCCTGACAGAGTCACTACTTCCCCTTGACAGTCATCTTGTCACTCATGATACTACCCACAGGGTTAGGATCAGGTAGCGGCTGCCTTCCCGCAGCCACATAGGAGACTTTAGGCTGGGGTTTAGTGATGACTCTGCAGGATTCATCACATGAGGCAGGTGCTTCCAAGCAACCGTGTGTCAGCAGAGTTTACCGGAGGGACGCAAGACTGGTGGAAGCGCAGTTGATGCCTTGGAAGCGCTGTTGGGGCACTGACAGCAGCACCAAGACTGTTGGAGACGCAGACCAGGTGAGCAGCAGCAGTTTCCGCTGCCAAAGTAAAGCAGAACCAGCGAGAGGACTGGATGAGTGTCTGCAAAGCAGGTGTAGGCTTCCCAGAGCCCAAATTTCGCTGCATCACAGTGCCACGATTCGGAAACGCCATCAAACAGCAGTGAGTCGGTCCATAGGTATTGGGACCCCCAGAGGGCACACCGAATGGCAGATGAACAATTGAAAACCCATTTTGAACATCGACCAAGTAAATTAGAAAGACAGAACTTACATAGGTCCTCATATAAGAGAAGTCAACATGGGGAAAGTTGGAGTAAGTATCACCAGCAAATGAACATAAAGAACAAGTTACTTCTTACCTTGTAACGTTCTTTCGATGGGATGTTCTTTCGATGGGATGTTCCTCCGACGTATTCCTTATCTTTGATAATTCGTCTCCAGCTTCCTGGCCTCGGAAATGTTTTCTCTGTAGAGGGCGCTGCGCGTCGACGTCCGCAGAGTTGATGTCCCTCGACAGCCACCGTATCGGCGCTGATATCACCATGCCCATAAATAGCCACACGCAGTCCGTTGCTCAGTTCCGTTTTGTAGCATAAGATAAGTCATGCCTGAAGTGGTTATTGACCTTGAAGGAGCGTAAACTGCAACCACAAGGGAAGTATTACTGCGGGATGGATGGGAGGGGCGATAAGGAATACGTCGGAGGAACATCCCATCGAAAGAACGTTACAAGGTAAGAAGTAACTTGTTCTTCGAAGGGATTGCGTCCTCCGACATATTCCTTATCTTGATAGACTCCCATAGCAGTGGCATGTAATTGGAGGTGGGAGTAATAATGTCATGTATCGCTTTTAGGAATGAACCAAATGTAATATGGCTTTGCCAAATCTGGTCTCTTGACTAATGGAGGAATCCAGGTTGTAAAATATTGTGAATGTATGTGCGGACGACCATGTGGCAGCCGCACAGGTCTCTGACCGGTACCCCTATTTGGAGGGCCGAAGAGGCTGCAATACCCCTGGTTGAATGAGCCCTAAGATTTTGGGGTGGCTCTTTCCCAGCCAGTTTGTAACATTCCAGAATGGCCAAAATAATCCACCTGGAAATGGTCTGTTTTGTTATGGGTAGTCCCAACTTGTGACCTGAGTATCCTACAAACAGTTGGTCTGCTTGCCTAATCCTAGCCAGGTCTGCTGATGTAAAAGCTTAGAGCTTGCCTTGGGTCCAGCCTATGTAGTCTTTCTTCCTCTTTCCCCGGATGGGGAGGAGGGTAGAACGAAGGTAAGGTAATTTTCTGAATGATGTGAAATTCAGAAACCACCTTTGGGAGGAAATTAGGCTTCACCTGTAGAACAACTTTCTCCTTATGGAAAATTGTATGGGGGTTTACAAGAAAGAGCTTGTAATTCGCTCATCCTCCTATCAGATGTTAGTGCTACCAATAGGACAGTTTTAAGAGTGAGAAAACTCAGCGAACAAGAATGGAGTGGTTCGAAGGAGTACCCATTAGGAAATTTAAGACTAAATTTAAGTCCCATAAGGGAACTTGGAATGGTCTTGGAGGATAAACATTAGTTAATCCCCTGAGAAATTGTATTACTAGGGGTAGTTTGAAATACGATGGTTCCTCCGCAGTGCGCTTGAAGATTGATAGCGCTGCGAGATAGCCTTTTACAGTGCCAACTTGAAGGCCTGAGTTTGCCAAGTAGAGTAGAAACGATAACACCGTTGGTGTACCACATGAAATAGGGGCGATATTCTCTTCCTGACACCA
Source organism: Ambystoma mexicanum (assembly GCF_040938575.1). NCBI lineage: Eukaryota > Metazoa > Chordata > Amphibia > Caudata > Ambystomatidae > Ambystoma > Ambystoma mexicanum. Next base: position 871,467,083 of record NC_090931.1, read on the forward strand.
GCTGCAAAATTTGTTCCAATGGCAGCGGTATAAAGACTTTGTTGCTGGCCTTCTGGCCGAAAGCGACACCTCCATGACGTCATCAGAGAGGTCCCAATCCTTTTACCTCACCCTTTCAGAAGCCAAGCGTGAAGGTTGAGGGTTCTGATGTCTGGATGGAGAACCTGACCTCCCTTCTGTGAGAGAAGATTCTCTTTGATTGGAAGACAGATTGGAGGACAGATGGACATATCTAGAAGGTCCGGGTATCACGTTCTCCTGGCCCAGTCCGGGGCAATTAGGATCATGGTTTTCCGGAATCTTCTCAACCTCCTGATAATTTGAGGAATAACAGGGCCTGGTGGAAACGCGTAAAGGAGTGGGAACTCCCAGTCCACTACGAACACGTCCCCTAGAGCTCCTCTCAGGGGAAATTCCCTTGAACAGAACAGATCGCACTTCCTGTTGGTGCTGGTGGCCAACAGATCCACCTGAGGGGTTCCCCAAAGGGCGAAGATCTCTTGAAGGACTACCTGAGCTAGCCCCCAGTCGTGGGAGACTGTGCTCTGCCTGCTCAGAGCGTCCGCTGTCAAGTTCTTCTCTCAGGCTAGGTGGACTGCCGATAGAGAGATTCCTTCCCGAGTTGCCCAAAACCAGAGCTACATTACCTCTCTGCACAGTGGCAGTGACCCTACGCCTCCTCTTTTGTTGAGGTAGTGCATGGCCACCGTGTTGTCCGTCATTATCAGGACATTTCTCCCCTGTACTGATGGCAGGAAAGCTTTCAGTGCTAGTCTGATCGCTCTCAGCACCAATAGGTTGATGTGTAGTCTGGACTCCGATGGAGACCAACGACCGCTGATGGTCAAGTCGTTGGCATGGGCTCCCCACCCCGTGAGTGAGGCGTCTGTGACTACAGTTATCTCCGGCCATGGTTGCCAAAACAGTTCTCCTTTCAAGATGGTCTCTCGATTGGCCCACCATTTAAGGTCGTGGGCTACCTTGTCCGGAATCCGGAGGAGATCTGTCATTCTTCCTGAGTATTGTGACCACTGGGTCCTTAGTGCCCACTGGAGAGATCTCATTCTCAGGCGAGCCTCTGGCACAAGGAAGATGCAGGATGCCATGAGGCATAGCAACCTCAAAAAGTCGAAGGCTGGGAGATGTTGGGCATTTTGAAACTTGTTGACCATCTGCAGAATATCTTGAGCCCTCACCTCTGGTGGTGAGGCTTTTCCCAGGGAAGTGTCCAGGACCGCTCCCATGAACTGGAGTCTCTGTGATAGTATCATCTGTGACTTCTTTAAATTGAGGGAGAAGCCCAGTTTGTGAAGGAAGTGGCAGACAGAATCTAGCTAGATCTGAGCTTGTTCCGAAGATACAGCTCTCATCAGCCAATCGTCCAGGTAGGGGTAGACGTGGATTCCCTTGCCTCCTTAGACTTGCAGCCACTACCGACATTAGCTTGGTGAAGACCCTCGGGTGGAGGTTAGCCCAAATGGCAGAACTCGAAATTGATAATGAGAGCCGCCAATTGCGAACCTCAGGTATCTCCTGTGTTTGAGATGGATTGGCACATGGAAATAAGCATCCTGGAGGTCCAGAGATACCAGCCAGTCCTGGATCTGGAGGGCCTGAAGGATCTGAGAGAGAGTTACCATCTTGAACTTGTCCTTCCTGAGGAACTTGTTCAATTCTCGTAAGTCCAAGATGGATCTCAGTCCACCGTCCTTCTTTGGTATGAGAAAGTAGGAGGGGGAGTAGGGGGGGGGGGGGGGGAAAGAGTACCAGCCCTTGGTCCTCTCAACTACAGGTACCGGTTCTATGGCACCTTTCTCTAGCAGGTCTACAATTTGCTGCAAGAGGAGCGGATCTGGAACTTTTAGAGAGCTGTGCCCCGGTGGATGACTCTGAGGGATGTGTAGAAAGGGTAGGCAGTAACCCTGGGCAACTGTCTCCAATGCCCAAGCATCCGACGTAATAGCCTGCCATTCCGTCAGATGGTGAGTTAACCTGCCCCCTACAGGTGTTGTGTGGAAAGACCTCAGGATGGTTTGGGGGCGGCTGATGCAGATGCCAAGGGTAAAGAGGCACCTGCTGCTGCTGCTGCGGCGGCCTTAGTACTTTTGACCCGTCCACCTCGGGTGGATCTCCTTTGGCCTCTTTGAGCCGGCTGTCTTCTGCCTTTCCCGAATGCGGTATAATAGCGAAAGGACTTTCCTCTCCCAGAGGTTCCCGAGGGGCGAAAAGGAGTTTGGCGGATTGCAGCTCCTAAAGATTTTGCTGCTGCTTTAGATGTTTGCAACTTTTCCAGACTGTCATCAGCCTTTTTACCGAATAAAGAAGAGCCGTCAAAGGGCATATTCAAAAGTCTGGCCTGTTCATCTGGAGCAAAGCCAGACTTTCGCAACCACGCATGCCTGTGGATTGTAGTACTTGCCGCCATGGCCCTGCTGATACTGTCAGCGGAATCGATGCCAGTTTGAAGAGATTCGCACATGGCATCTTTGCCATCTTTAATGATGTTAAGGAAGGCTTCCCTTTCCTCTCCTTCCGGTATGCAGTCAGCCGCTGATGAAGCACACTCCCACAGTGTGCGACTGAACCTGGCGAGCGTACAAGTGGCGTTGATGGACTTCAACGCCATACTACAAGCAGAAAATACTTTTTTTGCCATAGAATCGTACCTTTTGTCATCTCTATCCTGTGGGACAGTAGGGTAAGCGGATCTGCTGCTTGATGAAGTTGCCGCTTGAACCACCAGTCTCTCTGGAGTCGGGTGTTTTGATAAATATTCAGGGTCAGCCGCAGCTACCCTATACTTGGCTGACAATCTTTTATTGACTGCAGGGATAACCTTGGGAGTTTCCCAATTTGATGAAATCTTCCTTTGTAGGGCTGCATAGAAGGGGACCACAGGATCCTCCTTTGGACCTTTGTCTAGTATGTCTGTAAGGTCATCCTGTTGAAAAACAGGTGAAGGCGCAGACCAACCCATGAATTCAATAATCCTTGCCATCAGGGTTCTATAGAGGGTTTCAGCATGTTCCCCTGGGTCCGGTTTGACAAATTACACTTCTGGGGAAGTGTCCAGCCCACTTGCCTCATGTAATGATTCCTGTAGGTCTTTCAACCTTCTTTCCTCAGAGGTAAAATCCTCTTAAACAGGTGGTGTGGTCCTCTGCAGCCCGAAGGGTCTTTCCTGGTCAGAATCCTCCCCTTCTTCATAGATTGAAGATAATCTGGGGTACTCTGACCTCGGAAATGGTGTAAAACCCATTTCTAAGGCAGAAGGAGCCAAACTCGTCATTATTGGGCGAGAAAGCGTCGACGTCGATGTGAAAGGCTTCGAAGGCGCCGAGAAAGGCATCAAGAAAACTGGAAGAGGCCTCGAAGAACTCGAGAGGATCGGGATCCTACTCGAAGATGTCAACGACGTTCTCGTCATTGTGCCGGAGGCTCTTGGTATAACCGTTGGCTGTGAAGTAGCCATGGTTTTCTCTTTTAATTGGCGTCGATTCGATCAACCGATCCGTCGAAGAACCCTTCAACAACAGCGTCGATCCATGCGTTCAAGGGATCTTCGACGACGGCGAAGATGGTGCCTTCTTACCCGATGGCCCGTGGCGCTCTCGGGTGGACTCTTTCGCCGGGTGCAACGACTTGCGGCATTTCGATTTTTTGGGTTTTTCACCCAGGGTATCACCCTCAGCTGTCTTCGAGGGGGTCGAGACCGCTTTCTCGAAGACGCTTAGCATTTTCTTTCTGAATTCCTCCCACTCAGCCTGAGAGCTGTGTTTTGTGGGGCAGGAGACCCTTTCTGGGGAAACCGAAGATGACGAGGAAGGGGATCTTCGACGTCTCTTCTTTGAGTGTCTAGATCTCGACGAGTGGTGGGAGCTACTTCGAGACCTAGAATGGGAATGCTTTTGACGGTGAAGAGACGAATGCCTCGGCCGAAGAAACTTTCAAGGAGGTTTTGACTGACTTACCGCTCTCGAGCGTCCTCTTGCGCTCCTTCAAGGCTTTCGCCGTCATGGAAATGCAGTCCTCACACTTCGAACAATGGTGCTCGACTCCCAAGCACCACAAGCAGATCCTGTGAGGATCCATTATCGACATTTTCTTTCCGCAGTCTCGACATTTTTTGAAGCCGGACCGCGGAGTCGTCGGTTCGGATGAAGAAGCCATCGAGAACGAGTTGGTTTTAGCGAGTAAATATAAGAGGTTTATCTGACTGAACTGAGCAACGATATTCCGAGGCCCCACGAAGCGCGGAAAAACGGAACTGAGCAACGGACGACAGACGTGGCTATTTATGGGCATGGTGGCATTGGCGCCGATACGGTGGCTGTCGAGGGACATCGACTCGGCGGACGTCGACGCGCAGCGCCCTCTACAGAGAAAACATTTCCGAGGCCAGCAAGCAGGAGACGAATTATCAAAGATAAGGAATACGTCGGAGGACACAATCCCTTTGAATGAAGAAGTTGAAAAGCGAAATCTGTACAAGTTTCCATATTTGAGATGCCAATTTGACGAAAATTGGAATAAACATTGCTACAAGCAAATACATACCTGTAAAGATGTTAAGAGTCAGAACAAGTCTCCATATATGAGATGTCACTATGGGGAAAGTTGGAACAAGTATTGCGTAAAGTAAATGAAGTAAAACAAAAAGTTACATAAGACTGCTATACTGAAGAAGAACATTGTAGCAAGTCCTGGTGAGAAAAGCACATCAGGCAATGAACCTTTGGGGAGGAAAAAGATACCTGGCAGGAGAATATACCAGGGCATCTGCAAAAACCCAGAGATTCCTGGCAGGGGAGCATACTGGGAAACCAACTATAAGAAAGCGTTGTTTGGAAAAGATACCCTTTTGTTATCCTCAAGAAAGTGTTGTGTGAAAGACATTTCGACTACTCTTGAGGAATCACTGTTTTTTCAAAAACATTTGCCATCCTTAAAAATATGTTGTATAAAAGACACTTTCTTATTCTTCAGAAGGACTAGGTTTGGCCATCCTTAAGAAAGTGTTATGGGGCAAAGACATTTCACACTCTTGAAGAATAATTATTTGAAAAGGACACTTCGCCAACCTACCCGATACCATCCAGGGGAAGGGAACCACCTCCTGAATTCAAGGATTCTTTGTTGAATTTTTCATATTTGATGTTTACACACTTTTTTCATTTTCATTTTAGTGCGAGGGTCAAATATGTTTTGGGACAGTTTGCATTATTTTGAGGATGAGACAGACCAATCTTTAGTTTGTTTCCTAGGAGGGGAAACTTTAGGATAGGGACAGAGATGGCTTCATCCAAACCTTTTATTTTAATAAAGATGACTAATGTTGAAAACATTACAACTTTGTGTCCGTCTCTAATTTCTGACCCCTCACAGGGGACCTTCATAATAAAGAAAGAACAGTGAAGAACGAACAAAATAATTACTGGTACCCTCCTACTTGTCCCAATAATACTAAAGAGGTGTTGAGAAGTGAGAATCATTACTGGGATCCTCATACTCGTCACAGTAAAAATAGAGTCACAGAGAAAAGCGAGAGTTCATTTGAGAATACTTAGGAGTGGTCCAGCCAGGAGAAACAGTGGACATAGTCTATAGAAGCACCAATTGTATAAAACACACGAGAAGATTACCCGCAGAATGGGTAAACAAGGGGTCAAGGACACGAGAGAGAAACTGAAGAATAATATTTCGGAACTGTATGAACTGGTAAAAAGAGTGGCCAAGAATTACCCATGATTAAGGAACTAAAATGACTGTGCTGAAAAGCAGACAACAGGAGAAGGGAGTAATTCTCCTGTGTTGAAGTTGTTTTGATATTGGTAGGGACAGAATAGTTTAGTTTTGGACAGGGGACCGATCATTGTTTTGGACTCGCAGACTATTGACAAGCAACCTAGTTAGTTTGTGTTAGGTAGGTAAAACCCATAGATTAAGGATAGTCGGGAGTTTCTTACTTTTATTAAATAAAGTCAATAAATGGAAGGAAATGGTCTCTGTTCAGACCCGCCACACTACCCGCCCAAATCCACTTCCCACACAGGTGCACCAGGTTGATCCAGTGCTCAGGTAAGCAGGGGCTGCTGGAGACCGGTAAGAGGGAGGCCAAGTATTTAAAAGAAAAAGAAAATGCCAGAAAACATGTATTGATGGACCCACATACAAGAGTCTCCCACCAAGTATGCTAGGACTAGGCCATCACCACACCATCAAAACATGGTCCCCATCTCTGCCTCAGACCCTCATCAGGGAAGAAAACAACCTTGAGAGGTGAAGAGGAATATCAGATCAGGGTGGGCCAGACCAACCAGATTCACGACTGGAGCGCTCTTGACTGGGAGAAGAGGTGACGAGTCTAGAGTCTACAAGAGCCTACACCGAGAGCCATCCAGGTGCTTCGTGCGATGCATCCAGACCTCACAGCGAAGGAAATCATGCACATGCTGGATGCAGCCTTCTTTTGATGGTGGTCTGGGAAGCATGTACTCGAAGGAGGAATGGAGGACAGAGTGTACAGTCTACCTAATCAACTGGCGTCCCCATATACAGCCGGAGGGTATGACCCAACACATCAAGTGGAGGAGTTGAACTAGACCATCCAGACCATGCAGCTGCAGAGAGCACTGGTCAAGACACAACCTTTATTCACATCCAGGCCACCAGAGTGCAGAAGAGGCTCTGCACTGCTATTCCGGGAGAGGGAGCACACTCCCCAAAAGCCTTGGTCACCCAGAGACTACCAACGGCGAACTGGACTGCTCCAGCCCAGGCAGTTCTGCCACAGGTGTGGGCAGGAGGGCCACATCTTCCATATGTGCACCAGCCCACTGGATTACATCCGAGCCGCTGAGAGGTTCCAGGCATTGAACACTCCATTACACACGATGGTGGGACAAAACGCAAGGACTAGGAAGCAGAGCATCTGAATCCTCACGATTACTACACTCTGAATGAGTAAAGACAGAAAACAACTAGTCTGCGCCAGAAGACAGGCCCAAGGCTGCAGTGACATCACCAGTTGGTAAATCATCTGGGAACAGAATCCTCCCAGACCAGCTAGTCCACCCAAGGGGAATGTGACAAATACAGGGAATTCATCCCCTCTCCTCCGAGGGGAGCCACTGCCATTCAGACTAAAGTTGTTAGCCTGCTAAGCTTAACACACCCTAGGGGACAGGGCAAGCGGAATACCATTGGGAGTGGCAACCTCGCCCTGCCCGTTTAGGGATTTAGGTTAACCTCCTGTGTTCCAGGAAACAAACAGCATTATTGGTTATATGAGAGTTTATGTGAAAAGTTGTTTCTATGCCTCAAGGCGCTTCGATAAAAAGTAGAAGAGTTACGTCATATGTTGCATCATCAAAGTGAATTAATGGCTTGAATAAAAATGTCAAAAATTCTGAAGGAATGTTATCAAAACCAATGACTATTCACAAAAGTATAATATGAAAGATACCAATGCCGGAGAAATGGAGTTAGAGGTAAGAAGAACAAATTACTCTCTTACCTGGTAACGTTCTTTCAATGGGTTGGTCCAACAACGTATTCCATATCTATGACAGGTAATCACTACAGCTGTGCTGCTTTGTAAAATTCTCGGCATCTGCGTCCTGCGTCGATACGCTATCCTCGAGGGCCTCCGTCGAGTCGACGTCACCGGATGTTATAAGTAGGACGCATGACGCCTGTAGCCTCAGTTTTTTCCCAGAACGTGTGGCACCAATCTTCTGCCAGTATGACCACAGAAAGCCTTGCGGAAACGTAAGCTGCAATTGCATAAGAAATTCTGTAGCGGGGCAGGTAGGGAGGGAGCGATATAGAATACGTCGGACCATCCAATCGAAAGAACCTTACCAGGTAAGAGTAACTTGTTCTTCGAGGGGATTGGGTCCTCCGACGCATTCCATATCTATGACAGACTCCCAAAGCAGTACCAACGTATGGAGGAGGGAAAAGAATTTAGAATATAGAAATTTAGAATGCCCAATCAAATTGCAGAGTAAAGGACCACCTTGCCAAAGGCCAGATCCTGCCCATGGATAGAATCTAGGGAGTAGTGTCTTACAAAAGTATGGACCGAAGCCCAAGTGGCTGCTTCACAGATGTTAAGAATAGGAGAGGCAGCCATAACTCTAGTAGAATGGGCCCATAAGCCTACCAGAGGGTCCTTACTCGCCAAGTGGTAACATTCAGAAATTGCCAAGATAATCCAGCTAGACAAAGTCTGCTTAGTAACAGCTTGTCCCAAACGCCTTCCAGCGTAACCTATAAAGAGCTGATCGTCCACTCTAACCCAGGACATGCGTGAAATGTAGAAACTTAAAGCTCTCCTAGGATCCAACCTATGGAGCCTCTCCGCGTCCTTACCAGGATTCGGAGGAGGATAGAATGCCAGAAGAATGACCTTATGGCTTAAATGAAATTCCGATACAACTTTCGGAAGAAACGAAGGACGGACTCCAAGGACAACCCTGTCCTTATGAAACACTGAAGGGTGGCTTAACAGAAAGTGCCTGCAACTCACTCATTCTGCGAGCGGAAGTAACCGCAACTAAAAATACAGTTTTAAGGGTTAACAGTGTCAAAGGACAGGAATGTAAAGAGTCAAATGGAACACCCATTAGGAATTTTAGAACAAGGTTCAAATCCCAACCGGGCACCTGGAAAGGTGACGGTGAAAACACATTAGTGAGCCCTTTTAAAAACGGCGAAATTAAAGGAATTTTGAAATAAGAACACTCCTCAGACGAGCGCTTAAATATGGACAGCGCCGCCAGGTAACCTGTAATGGTACCCGTTTGCAGGCCCTTGTGGGCTAAAGAAAGCAAAAAATACAGAACCACAGGAATGTCACATGAAAAAGGATCCACATTCTTAGCCCTGCACCAGTCGCAGAACTTTCTCCAACGGCAACGGTACAGGGACTTTGTTGCAGGCCATCTGGCCGAAAGCAACACCTCCATCACGTCTTCAGGGAGGTCCCAATCCTTAGACCTCAACCTTTCAGAAGCCAAGCGTGAAGGTTGAGGGATCTGACCTCTGGATGGAGAACCTGACCCCCCTCTCCCGTGAGAGCAGATCGTCTCGGTAGGGAAGAGGACGTGGAGGGATGATCGACAAGTCGAGAAGGTCCACGTACCACGTTCTCCGGGCCCATGCCGCAGCAATAAGAATCATCCGGGAACCAAACCGAGCCTCTGTAACCTCCGCAGCACTTGCGGGATGACGGGGACTGGAGGAAACGCGTACAGCAGTGGGAAGGACCACTCCACCACGAACGCGTCCCCTAAGGCTCCTTTTGGAGTAAATTCCCACGAGCAGAACCTTTCGCACTTCCGGTTGACACTGGAGGCGAAGAGATCCACTGGAAGGGTCCCCCCAAAGGGTGAAGATCTCCAGGGGACTCTCCTGAGCCAACTCCTACTCATGAGAGATTGCGCTCTGCCTGCTCAAAGCATCCGCCGTCTCGTTTTCGTCTCCAGCCAGATGAACTGCCGAGATCGAAATTTCCTGCTGGATGGCCCAGAACCAGAGCTGCATCGCCTCCCTGCACAGAGGTGCTGAATGTGACGAGCCCTCACCTGGGGAGGGAAACACTGCCCCAGGGATGTGTCGAGCACTGCTCCGATGTACAGGAGCCGGTGGGTTGGCGTCAAGTGGGGCTTCTTTAAGTTGAGAGAGAAGCCCAGCTTGTGAAGGGAGTGGCAGGTGACGGACAGATGATCCAGGACTCGGGAGAGCGCGCCCTGATCAAACAATCGTCCAGGAAGGGGTGGACGTGAATCCCCCCCTTCCCTGAGATACGCTGCCACCACCACCACCACCATGAGCTTGGTGAAAACCCTCGGGGCGGAGGTCAATCCGAACGGCAGGACCCGAAACTGAAAGTGCAAGTCGCCAACCGCGAACCTAAGGTACTTCTTGTGCTTGGGATGGATTGACACATGAAAGTAAGCATCCTTGAGGTCGAGAGACACCAACCAGTCTTGAAGTTGAAGGGCCTGGAGGACTTGAGAGAGAGAAACCATCTTGAACTTGTCCTTCCTGAGGAGCTTGTTCAAACCATGCAAGTCCATGATGGGTCTCAGTCCCCCCGTCTTTCTTCGAAATAAAAAAAATAAGGGGAATACCATCCCTTGTTCCTCTCCGCTACAGGCACCAGTTCTATGGTGCCTTTCTCCAGCAGGGATTGAATTTCCTGCGCAAGGAGAGGATCCGGAATCTTCAAAGAGAGATTCCCTGGTGGATTGTCGTGAGGCCTCTGCCGGAAAGGAAGACAGTAGCTGTGGGCTATGATCTCCAAAACCCACACATCTGAAGCAATGGCACGCCATTCTACAAGATGCTGCGCCAGCCTTCCCCTAACCGGCGAACCATGGGACATGGCCTCATGACTGAGCTGAAGCGGCTGCGGCATTGCCTGAGGGTAAAGAGGCAACTGCCCGAGCGGCCTTGGCACCTCGAGTACCTTGCTTTCCACCTCTGGTACTCCTATGGTGACCCCTTTGACTTGTAGCTCCTCTCGATCTACCAAAGGATGAGTAATATCAAAAGGAACCTCCCCTCTATTGCTGTCCCCTAGGACGAAAAGGCGGAGGTTGGCGAACTGCAGCGCTCAACGATTTCACTGCAGCTTTGGAGGTCTGCAGCCTCTCAAGGCTCTCGTCAGGCTTGCTGCCAAAAAGATGTTCATCATCAAAGGGCATGTTGAGAAGCCGGGCTTGTACATCAGGAGCAAACCCCGACTTCCGCAACCACGCAAATCTGCGCATTACGGTGCTTGCCGCCATGGACCGGCTAACGCAATCTGCCATGTCCAGACCCAACCGAACGGATTCACACATGGCATCCTTGCCATCCTGAACAAGAGCAAGAAAGCCATCCCGTTCCTCCCCTTCGGGAATATGTACAGCCACCAACGAGACAATTCCACAGAGTTGGAGTGAAACGTGCTAAGGCACACACGGAGTTAGCTGCCTGTAAAGCCATACCCCCTGAAGAAAACACTATCATCGCCCAGCAATCAAAACGATTGTCGTCCCGATCAGGAGGGATGGTAGTGTACGACGCCTGTCTCGCCGTGGCCGTAGCCGCCTGCACCAACAAACTCTCCGGAGTGGGGTGCGTAGTCAAATAGCCGGGGTCGCTACTGGCTGGATGATATTTCTTCGGCAAAGACTTGTGCAATGCCGGGAGACTCTCTGGAGCAGTCCAAGCCGCTGCCACCCTTCTTTGCAATGCCACATGGAATGGCAATACCGGGCCAGTTGATGGACCTTGGTCAAGGATACCAGTCAGGTCATCCTGCAGAAAATCCACTGGTGGCGCAGACCACCCCAAGTATTCCGTAACCCTCGACATAAGGTGCCGGTACGAGGACACGGCGTGCATGCCAGGCTCAGGCCTCCCGAACTCAACCTCCGGAGAGGTGCCCAGACCCCTGGCGTTGTGCAGTGACTGATGCAGGTCTTCAATCTGGCTATGACCAGACAAAATCTCGTCAGGTACCTCATCAGGAACCAAAACTTCTTCCGCAGACCCTTCTTTCACCTCAGAAATATAATCCAGAGGTTGGAATGGGGGCACAGAAAAAGGGACAAAGACATTTTTCGACTTGGCCAGAGCCTTTCTAGGGGGTTCCACCGTGCCATGGGGTACTTCCGACAAATCACCCTCAAAAGGCGTCCATGGAATCGGTGCTGACGGCTTCGACACAGTCCTCGAGGGCGGAGCCCCGAGCGTGTCCTTCAACAGAATGGGCGCCGATGGCGTCAATGGCTTCCTTGGAGGCAGAGACTCGAGAGAGTCCCTCGACGCCGAAGGTGTCAATGTCTTCGAAGACCTCACGGGCTCCGACGGTCTCGAGGGCGTCGAGGACCGGGACCTGGAGCGGGCATGTCTAGAGCGATCCACCTTGTCCGATCGAGACGTCGAAGGTGCTCGATGATCGTACCGTCCACCCGAGCCTGAAGGCGTGCGAGTGGTGGCTCTAGCATGGCTGGCGTCTTTCGACGGCGCGGACGGAAGGGAGCCCTGCGAATGAAAAATCGCCATCATCTCTGGCCGAAATGAATACCATTCCGCAGGAGTGGAATGCTTGTTGTGACAAGCAACCCGCCGACGGGCGGAGTCCTCGGACCAGGACAGGGAAGGCGAAAGCGCTTCCGTGAGTGCCTTGAAGAGGCAGAGGAATGGCAGGACCCACTCCGGGACTGAGACCCCACCCCCCGGACTTGCAACGACGATACCGAGAGTCGCCCCTCGAATCGTCAGTCGAAAGCCCAGTGGATTTCGACTTCCGGGCTTGGCCACCTTACCGACAGAAAGCTTCTTCTTACGCTCCCGCAATGCCTTCGAAGTTAATGACTGCCAATCGTCACAATAGTCAGTGGCGTGGTCCTCACCGAGGCACCAGAGGGGAGGGCATTGTGCGGGTCCGTCAGCAACATCTTGGAACCGCAGTTCCAATACTTCTTGAAACCCGGCCGCAGGGTAGAAGATGACAAAGACATCATGGAAATTTTCACAAACAGGCTCGAAGGACCGAAAGAATAGAACTCAGAAGAACCGAGGCGCGCTGAGATCTCCGAAGCGAACACGTTCGCGGAAAAAACAGAACTGAGGCTATGGGCGTCGTGCGTCCTACTTATAACATCCGGTGATGTCGGCTCGACGGAGGCCCTCGAGGACAGGGTATCGACGCGGAAAATGTTCCGAAGCAGAACAGCTGTGGTGATTACCTGTCATAGATATGGAATACTTCGAAGGACCCAATCCCCTTGAAACGACTCCCTTCTCCAGCATTGGATCTTTCATGGATTCACATACTGTGAATAGATTACATAGCAGTATGACAACCCGGTGATGCATAACAGGCAAACAAAATCCCCATGCCCTAGGTCATAGTAATGAACATAATGAAAACCATTGAACAACAGGCATGATAAACAAACACCATTAGAACAAACCAAAACCCCGGAAGCTGCGAGCCTACCTTATTGGAACAGGCGTTGGAGAACGAAACGTCCCACCTGCACATCCTCAACATGTTGTTGCCCCAAACAGTATTGTCTGGTTAAGGTATACAGCACTGCCCAAGATGCTGCTTGGCAAATGTCCCTGAGCGGTGGACTCGCCCAGCGAGCCACTGACGAAGCCGTGGATCTTGTAGATTGGGTCTTAAGAGAGGGCCGCAAAGACATGCCAGCCTTCCCGTGGCAAAAGGAAATCGTAGAGGAGACCCAACGGGAAAGACCTTACTTAGAAAGAGACTGCCCCCTGTTGGAGGGGCCAAAAGCCACAAACAGCTGCCTCGACTTCCTGAAGACTTGAGTTTGATCGAGAAAACTTAAAAGTCCCTCTTGACGTCGAAGGAATGCAGTGCTATCCACAAGAGTGGTAGCCTTAGCGCAAAAAGTTGGCAAGGCTATCGTAGAGTTCTTGTGAAACTCCGACAGCACTTTAGGGATAAAGCGAGGATTAGTATACCGGAGAACCTTGTCCCTCATGAAAAACAGATACGGCGGGTCGATGACCAGAGCCTGAAGTTCAGACATCCTCCTGGCAGATTTAATAGCCACCAGAAAAACGACTTTCCACATGAGGAACTTCATCAACGCCGTTGACATAGGTTTAAACGGCGGTTCATGACAGCTGAGAGTACCGCATTGAGACTCCATACCGGAGCAAACCCATTCTCCCGGGGAAATGTCCTGAAAAGGCCTTTGAGGAAGTGTTTGACCAACCTGTCCCTGAACAGAGGTGTAGATTTGCAGCATCTCGTAAACCTTGAGATAGCAGCCAAATGCACCTTGATTGAAGACAACACCAGCCCTCCCTTCGCCAGCAGCGGAAGAAGATACAGTCGAAGCCGGGCTGGTGACACTTCTAATGGCTGTAATTCTGGTTGCTCTGCGCACCAGGCACAGAACCTAGTCCACTTTCGACTGTAAAACACATTGGTAGATGGCACCCTTGTCGCAGCCAAGATCCGACGGCAATCCTGCGGGATCCCTAGATGTCCAAAGTTGGAGTGGTCAAGAGACACGCTGCAAGACTGAGGGATGCCGGGTCGTGATGCCACAACTTTCCGTCGTCCTACAATAACAGATCAGGCTCCAACCCCAGATGAAGCGAGTCGTCCACCGCAAGGTGAAGCAGGTCCGAGAACCAGATCTGCCTGGGCCAAAATAAGGGTACCAAGATCACCCTACACTGGACCTTGCGCACCATCTGGATCGTTCTCCGGATCAGAGGAAACGGAGGAAACGCGTACGCGAACAGGCCCGTCCACGGGAATGAGAACGTGTCTCCCCCTCCAGTCTGGATGAAGCACCCTGCTGGCAAAGAGGGCACTGATTTTTTTTCTGGGCTGGAGAACAAGTTCAGAGGGGGAGACCCTCATTTCTTGAAAATTCTCACCACCTGGGTGTCCTTCTGTTTCCATTTGTGTAACTGACCCGTTTCTCTGCTGAAAGCATCCGCCTGAACATTCTGTATACCTGGCAAATGGTAAGCAGTGATGTGAATCCTGTCAGCAATGGCCCAATGCCAGACTGCCTGAGCCTCCCGGGACAGGGGCCGTGAGTGCGTGCTGCCCTGCTTGTGCAGATAGAACATCGTTGTGGTGTTGTCTGTCAAAATTCGAACCACTGTACCCCGAGTGAGAGGCAGAAAAGACTTCAGAGCCCAGTGCACTGCTTTCGACTCCAGAAGGTTGATGTTTAACAACGCCTCCTTGAGTGACCATAAACCCTGAACCTGGTCAAGACTCCCGTCAAACCCACCTGGGAAGCGTCCGTCACGATCGTGTACTGAAAATCCGGGTCTACCAGGGGCATGCCCCTCACAAAGTTGTCGGAGCGAGTCCACCCCCGGAGGGCCTCTGCCAGCACCTGGGAGATGACAACCTTGTTGGACCAGGAACAGAGGCTCTGTGACCACCTTGAAGCGAGAAACAGTCACCAAATTGGGATGAGGGGGATGCAGGACGCCATGGATCCGAGAAAAGACATGTAACCTCAGACTGCGACCAATGTTCCCCGCCCACACAAACCGCCCTGGAGATCAACTTCTGAATTCTGTCAACTGACGGCTTCACCAGATTGAGCTGCGTGTGAAACTGGGTCCCGGGGAAAACCAAGTCCCTGGATGGCGTCAGACAAGATTTTGCAAAGTTGACCGCAAAGCCCATCCACTGTAACAGAAGCATTGATGCATGGAGAGACTCGGACGTCCTTTGAGGGGTCGATCCTCTGACCAACCAGTCGTCCAGGTTCAGATAAACCTGGTGTGCCCCCCTGCGGAGGAAGGCAGCTACCGGAGCGAGACACTTAGTGAACGTCCTAGGAGCCAACTTGAGGCCAAAAGGAGAACCCGAAACTGGTAATGATGGTCGCATATTACGAACTGTAGGAACTTGTAATGTGTGGGAAGCATCGGGATGTAGAAATAAGCGGATTCTGCCAGGTCCACTGCAATATTAATGCTGTGGTTGGAGGCTTCCTCCCCCCTCTCGAACAGCATTGCCTCCTTCCGTTGTTGCTCAGGCAGATGATCCAGGAGTGGAGCCAACTAGTGCCACATTTCCCCGTTATAGCGAGCCATAATGGCCAAGGAGAAGGCCGTCTTGACCATCGTAGCCCCCACCGTAACCACCTTCTTTCCGAACGCATCCTGCTTACGGCCCTCATTGTCTGGGGGCATCGCACACTTGTGCTGACTACGGGCCTTCCGACTAGCCGCCGACGACACCACCAAATCCGCGCGGGTTGCGACGTGAGGGACTTGGGTGCAGACTCCAGCGCTTTAAACTTCTTCTCCAGGCGGCGTTTGACCGCAGGCTCGGAGAACGGATGGCGCATCGTGCGCAGACCTTCGTGCCACAAGTGGTCCTATATGGGGACAGAGAAGACTGCCTTCAGTCTCTTCCCCACGTGGTCAAATAAAAAAAAAAAAACAGTCCTTTCACTCCTCTTCCGGAGTAAAACCAAACTCTTGACAAGCCTTTGCCATCATTGCATGAAAAGCGCCAACATCATCCGGCAGAGATGGCTGAGCAGGGCTGTTAGGGAGAATTCTCATTTCATGGATAAATTCCCTTACCTAGAGAGTCCCCCCAGCAGCTTTGCTGGATTTGAAGGGTTTGTCTCTTTTTACCTGCTAAGAGTGAGACTCTTTTTCCCCACTCTCAGGCATTTGTGTGTTCTAGGCTATTTTTGTGTTTAATGCCTATGGAATCTTGTCTCTCACCCATAGGAACCATCTTTATGCACGTGTCACACAGCACCCTCCGTGCCGTGACACAGGGGTGTCGTAGCAACCCCCAAACAAACTCCATACCCTGGGACTGACTACTGTCTCCCAGGGCATGTAAAGCCCCCATTGACTTTACTAGTCGATTTTTATGAACTTAACCAGTACACCCCATCTTAATATGGAAGTATTGGAAGGGGTTAATAGTTTTTCCCCTATGTTCATTTTCTAGAGGGTACCTTAAAGTCCCCCTCTACAAAGTTTCTGGCTGGTGGCAGTTGTTACTACCTTTTATATTCAACCGCAAATATTTCTCTATGGGATTTTCCCATTGTTCGAGACTACCACTTTTTCTGACAGCCTCTAACATAGCACCGGTCTATTTTATTAACTTTACTCCGATAGGTTTTATTTGCCAGAACTTTGATAAAACTTTTCTCGAGTCTTACTCATTTTTCTAACCCAGGTTGGGGATCCTTTGTTCGTCCTTTTGGTGGGCTTCTGCCGAGAAGCCCTCTTTTCGGCGCCACTGAGTCTGAGGTGGGTCTGTTTGGGAGGGGGAGTAGAACCCCTGGACAGAGTTGTCACAGCAACTCAGGTCGCACTCTAACCTTATAGGCTGGAGGGTCTCCCGCCAAGAAGACCACTCCACCGCGTGAGTGACAGCTAGGCTGTATGAATGGGTCTCTTTCTGCATAAAAGCAGGGTCCTGAGGACTGGAAGAGCAAGACGTCGCCACTGGAACTACGGAACCGAAGGGAAGAGAAGCCAGAGACATCTTCAGCATCTACACCACCGGTGAAGCCCTGCCGGATCGTCTCATCACTTTTCTTCCACACGACGAGAGGAGATCTTCAGCGAAGTGCCTCCTTCCCTTGAGCTGGTGGGGTCAACCAGTTTGCCCATCGCATCCTCGGACCTGCCCTGGTCGAATCGACAGTGCCCCGCACTTGGAGACCGGATAGCCAGGCAGCTATCAACCCAGACCGCGATTAAAAGGAGCGTACCTTTTAAACTTCGTTTGGCAGCACCGCGGCTGGTTTCATCTCTGGGTAGTGCAGCGACTCGAACCTTCCTCCACGACGAGAGCCTCTCTTCCTCTTTTGGACCCCTCGACCTGCAGGAACTATCAGGAACAACCGCCATCGCAGGAGCCACTTCTCCACGTTTAAGGTACATTGTTCCGCCAGGCCGCCCTTTCTCCGTGGTAGCCCTAAAGGTGTTTGAAATCCTTTAACTACTTGTGGGGTCGGCTGCCCTCTCTCTTAACATTGTCTTTCGCCTTGCATCTACCTCTTCAAAAGTTTTCTACTAAAGGCTTGACTGCAGCGCCAAAAACATTTTTTGCTGCTAAGCTCTTGGTCCTGTACCACGGACTCTGGCTCAGGCCTACTGACTTTGGCTGATTTGTTAGATCTGCTCTCACTAGATTAGTTTTCAATGAGAAATGTGTTGATGCACTAAAATCTTCTAAACCCCTCTTCCTTCCTACTGTTTTAACTCGTGGAGTGCCATTTTGCTCAGTTTTCATTCACTTATCTTTTGGTTAAAGTGTTACTGTGCATTACTTGTCCACCAAACTTCAGGGAAGTGTTGCTATGGGATGTCTGAAGATATTCCGACTTAACTTGTACTTTCTCTCCCTTTCGCTGAATTGTTAGTGCCATTTGTAGTTGTTTTTCACTGTGCCATTTTGCTCAGTTTTCATTTAACCGCAAACGTGTCTACAATTGAATAGGGAGTTGTATATGCTTTTATTTGGACTAAACTTAACTTACTTTATTAATTGTGATCTATGTGTTGACTTAGAAGTGTATAAATATATATTGTCTTTTTAATACAAAACTTTGGTCAGTGATACCTTGCTCCATAGTACTGTATTGCCTATTGTGTCAACCCTGAATACTGCTCATCTCCCTCTTGAGAGAAGTCTGACTGCTTAGCCACAGCTACCAACTAAATCTTTGTGGTACAGACTGATACCAAAGGGGATTTATTGCTTTCACCTGTTGTCCTAATCTGGGGTAGTGCTCCCTGAGGGAACTGCCCTGGATTCTGCCTAACAAGGGCTACTCGAGGGATCCACCTCTGGGTCTGTATCCCAAGTACCCGCACGCCTGGGCGACGACGCCGTCGACTGAGTGTCACACTGTCATGATCAGAATCCACCAGCTCCCCTTCTTCTGGATAGCCCCGGGGAGCGGTGAAACCTACCGGAGACGGCACGAGTGGCCATACCGTAGGCGACTTCCGAGGCAGGCCCAGGCAAGGGAAACCCACACCCTCTTTTTCACGGCACACCCCACACATCCTGCTCCACGGGTCCCAACGGGCTTGGAGGTACTGGGAGCCATGCAACGGTCCCAAAAGTGACAGCAGCGTGTTCAGCACCTGCATGCACAGCAACGAGTGTGGATTCACCAATGGATACTGAGGGGCGACAGCCCCTAGGCCTCCCTAAACGGACGGCCCTGCCAGCTGCAGATCCAACGCCAACGGATCGAAAAAACGGATGACTCTCCCTTTCGAACTCGAGTCAAAGTTATATGTCATGGGGTCTTGCTGAAGTATCTCCAACAGGAGCAAAGGCCCAAAGCCGGACCCAGACTGCCAAGGCACCTCCGAAGTCAACGGACCACCTTCAGGCCCCAGCGGAGCCAAGGATTTCAACAGCTGCACACCTGCCGCCGTGGACGTCGATGAGGTATCCAGCCCGGTCGACAACGGAGCCGTTGTCACAATGGCCGACAAAGGAATAGAAGGCAGCACAACCACTGTCGACGGAGGTACTTCTGTAAACAAACCCCTCTGCAGAGGAACCGGCTTGGCCTTCTCCGGCGAAGCGGACCACATGGACGTGGAGCTGGATCGATGCTTCACAGCCCGAAGAAGAATGGTGCCGGTCCTTAGAGGAGCGCTTCGTCAACAAGGAGGACTGACTTCTCATCAGCTGTCGAGGGCTTGTCCGACAGTGACTCAGACTTCTATGGCCTAGCACTCACTTCGCTTGACTTTTCAGCCCTTGGGGCCCTGTCCTGAGAGAAACCTCCCAACCCTCTACTTGGATGCACCGACCTGGTTCCAGATGACTCACCGCCTTTCCCCGCCGGCACTGCCTTGCACTGCTTCTTTGAGGGGGGCTCTCCCGACCTCGCGCTCGGGTGCAAAGACGACACCTTCTCCGCCGCAGTAGACGACTTGCCCCTGCGGGCCGAACCAACTTCCAAACCCGGGTAAGTACACTCATTCAGTCAGCAAATCAACCGCCGGTTGCGGTCGTTTAGCGTCTTCTGGGAGAATCCTTGACAAATCTCACAGTTGTCCGCGGAATGATTGTGATACAGGCAATACAGACAGTCTGCATGCCCATCCCTTTCATAGACGTTCTTGAGGCAGCAGGTCTCACAGCTGAAACAACGATTTCTTCGGGCCCACTGATGACATGATGGGCCTGATAATACACAAAACAGCATAGGCACATGGAAAACACAAAGAGCAATTTTCTCAAGAGAAAACACGAGGTGATCCAAACAGTTTGGAGATGGCTGAAATCGGAAGTGAAGCCGTGGGGCGGGGCTATTTATACTAGATGTCCTATTGGTGCAGCCTAAAGCACCCAAAAAGACGTCAATAGGACACACTGTGTCAAAGTTTTTCATAGGAAAACGCTATGTTTAAGTTACCAAGGTATTCCCAGGCTGATGACGGGAAACATTCAAAGCATGTGAATCCATGAAAGATCCAATGCTGGAGAAGTGAGCTGCAATAGTCCAATTTGGATCCAATGAGTTCTCGGGCGATGCGAGTGCAGTTGTCAGAGGAAAGGGACGGCTTGCTGGTGTTGAGCAGCTTGGTGGCATATATAGAAGAGGAGGCAATGTGATTCTCTTGCTGCGACATGTTGAGGGAGGCCTCAAGGTAGACCCCCAGAGTTTTTACTGCAGATACAATGGAGATGTTATGCCCATCAACTGGTGTTAGGCAGAAACCTGTGCAGTTCCCTTAGGGAACACTGCAAAAGATTTAAGACTACAGGTGTTGTCAGTAAACCCACTTGGTAGCAGTCTGTACCACCCAGATTTACCTGGTAGCTGTGGCTGAGCAGTCAGACTTCCCTCAAGAAGGGTTAGGCAGTATGCAAAGTATACACAATAGGCACTCAGATACAATAATACAAGCAAACACTGACCAGAGCTTTGGTATCAAAGTATATAATTATAAATACACAGTTGAAACACTCCAGCACTCTTATTGTAAAATATCCTAAACACAGTTACTATTATGATATATACACCCCTTTTTCCCTATTAGATAAATCAAAGTAAAACACCACTTATTTTCATACAGAGGTGAGCGCTTAACTAGATTTCACTCTAATAAGTTTGCGAGAAAGGGAGGGAAATATGAAGAGGTACACCACTCTATGATTCAGGAACACTGTTAGCAAGGCAGAGAGCAAAAAGTCACTGGTGAGCCAAAGTCCAAAGGCTGGGCCCACTCTTAGAGGGAGCAGAGCTCAAATGCGCCAAGATCACACAGTTACACTAGGCTTAGAAAGTCTTGCAGAGGGTTCAAAAAGAGTTTAGAGAGGCTTTAGAAAAGATTAGCCAAGGTGTCCCAGGCTAACCCAGGTTCGAAAGCCGGGGGCTAAATCTACCCCGTAGAGTTGGTTGCAAGGGAAGCCAGGCGGGACATGGTACCTTAAGTGGGAAGGATCCTCCAGCGGTGGCAGTTGTTCCTGGTAGTGGGTGCAAGTTGCGTCGTCGTCCAGGGGAAGAGAAGATCTCGACTTGGAGGAAAGATGAAGGTCGTTGCACTACCAGGGAAGAAACCAGCCGCAGAGTTTTCCGGTTAAAGGTGGTACCTTGGTTTCGCGGTCGTGGTAAAACGTGGTATCCCGGTTGCCGGGGTGCTTGGCACGGGCAAGGCGGCCACAAGGTACGTCGGGAAAGCGAAAAGACAGTGAAACTGGTTATCCCCACCAGTCAAAGGAAGAAGACTCTCCGGCGGGAGATCTCCTCTGTCGTTGGGAAAAGTGGTGAGGCAGTCCAGCAGGGCTCCACCGGTGGTGGTGTCGTGGCAGGTCGGCTCAGCTTCTCCCTCGTCGGATTCTTCGGTCCTGTGGCGACTTCTAAAGTTCCAGTCCCCAAAGCCCTGCTTTTATGCAGCAAACCCCCATTCACTCAGCCTAGCTGTCACTCAAACATGCTAAGTGGTGAGCCGGCCGGCTCACCACTTGGGCCAATCAGGATGGAGTGCGACTTGAGTTGCTTAGGCAACTCAGTCCAGGGTGGCTAAATTCCCCTCCACCCCTCCTAAGTACCCCAGACATAGTGGCACCACTTTGGAGGGCTTCTGTGGACTTGGGTTGGAGTCACAGAAGAGAACACAAACGCCATTTTAGAATCAAGTTTTGGCAAAAAATACCAACCGGAGAATTATTATTAATTAAATAAACCGGCGGTATGTTCGAGGCTACCGTAAATAATTAAAGATAGTAGCCTAAAACAATGGGAAATCCCGTGGAAAATATTTGCGGTTGAATATAAAAAGTAGTATCCACTGCCACCAGCCAAAACTCGATCAGGGGGGACGGAGACGTGCCCCCTCGACTAACAGACCCTGGGGCAATCGAATTGCCCCAGCCAGTACGTCCACAATATGATGGTTTGTACTGGTTCTGTTCAGAATTTAAGACTAGTAAAGTTAATGGTGACTTTACATGTCCTGGGAGACAGTAGTCAGTCCCAGGGTATGGAGTCTATACTGGGGGGTCACTAAGACACCCCTGTGTCACTGCACTGAGGGTGCTGTGTAACACACATCACAAAAACACATGAAACCCTATGGAGTAAAAGACCCCATAGCCCATTAAACACTTCTAGGTTCAAGGAAACACACTCAAATCATGTCCAAGAGTGAGGGTAAAAGAGTCTCACTCTTGGCAGGAGAAAAAAATAAACCCCAAAAAATCCAGCAAAGCTGCTGGGGGACTCACTAGGTTAGGAAATTCAGCCTAAACAGAGAATTCTCCCTAACAACTGGTAAGGAGTTGAAGGAGCTTGGCGAGGCGATCTCGGGAGCAAATGATCGGAAGTTCCATCTTGTCATAGTTCAAACAAAGGCTATGCCTTCCATCCATGTTTGTTTTAAAAAAAAGATTTTATTGATTTTATTCAACCAAACAACAATACAAACCAAACACGCAGTGCATATATCCCCAGTTAAAGTGTCCATTGCTTAATTTCGGTCGCTCCTTCCCCCTTCCCACCCCCCTATATGAGCCTATTCATTCCACACACTCTGCATCCGATGCACCTGTCGGGTCTCATTTTCCATGGATTCTGTCAAGTCTTGTGTTTTTCCAAACAATTCCGCTATTAATGGATTTCCATGCCATCATGGTTCCCACCTCCTCCTCTTCCCCCTTCATTGCTCGCCTCTTGACATACCATGGTTTCTGCCTCCGCCCATTTCTGCAACTCCTTCCACCACACCTCCACCCGTGGCCTATGACATGTCTTCCATCCCAGGGCAATCCTTTTTGCGAGCACATATGCTAGATCTTTCAATTTACCAACATGCTTAAGTTTCTGCGATCTGGGGAACCCCCCCAGCAAGCAGGCCCAGGCTGTATCTATGATGATCTTAACCCCTTTTTTCGCTAATTTCTGTGCCACTTCACCCCAGAAACGCTCAATTACCGGGCATGACCAAAACATGTGCACCATGTCAGCCTTTTCTTCATCACATTTGGGACATGCTGGTCGTCCGGCATTTTCAAACCTGGAGATCCACTGAGGTGTCATATATGCCCTGTGCGTAATATACAGTTGTATCTGTTTCAGCCTTGCGTTCCTCGACACTTTTCTGTGGTACCCCAGCGCACGCTCCCACATCCCATCCCCTATCGGGGCTCCTACTTCCGCTTCCCATTCCAATCTCAATTGTGTTAAATTCTTCCCGACCTTAGCCATCACCATCTTGTACAGTCTGGAGATCTCCCTCCGATATATCATGTATTACATCTATGATAGCATCTGGTTCTTCTCCTAGTACAGTTTCGGGCCAGGTCTTCCTGATCCTCTGCACCATTCTGTGATATGTGATATACTGGCCCGAGTGTAACACCGCTTCCTCCCCTAGCACTTCAAAATCCATATAGTCCCCTCTCGCCAAATATCTCCCAACGTTACCAGCCCCACCAATTCCCAATGGTTCCTGATTATCACCCTGAGCTGCTTATCTCCTTCTGCCAGTGCAACTAGTGGTATCTGCGGGGAGCACGGGAATGGGTTCCCCATCATCCGGCATGCCCGGCGCCACATCTTCCACCCAAGCATCATCATCCTAGGGCGCTCTCTCATTTCTGTTTTGGGCAGCCAGATCATCTCTTTTAAAAATGGGCCGCAATCATGTCCGAACAACCTGGATTCGGGGGGGTCGCTTCGTCTGAGAGCCATTTGGCAACATATTGCAGCTGGCTCGCTACATAATAAACTTCATAATTAGGCAGCTTTATCCCCCCTTTTTCATAAAAGTTCTGCAGCTACCATAGCGCCACTCTATTCGAGTACCATGCCACAGAAAATCCCTACACATGCTGTCTAGTTTGGCAAAGAACTTCTTAGGTATCATAAGGAATATTCCCAAAATAATGCAGAAGCCTAGGTAGGACCACCATCTTCAGCACTGCACCTCGTCCCATCATTGCTAGGGGCAACTTCACCCAGAACTTCATACACTTCTCGATTTTCAAAATAGCCACCTCGGTATTGTGCCTATGTTCCTCTTCAACCGTATGGTACACGTCTATCCCAAGGTACCGGAACGTGCTAGCAACCCATATTATTTGTAATATGGGTAACCGTCTCACAGGGGTTCCCCTATAGCTGCCCAGTGGGAAAATACTAGACTTTTGGGGATTCACTGCTATCCCAGACAGCCCCACATATCTCTCCATCACCTCCAGGATGTACTGGAGATTTTCTTCCGGGTACCTCAAGTACAGCAACAAATCATACGCATAGAAGGAGATCAAGTGTTGTTCCCCCCTCACCTCAATGCCTATAGTATCATATTGATGCCTAAGGTATATTGCTAGGGACTCCAGGGCTAGTATATAAAGCATTGTGGACCATGGGCACCCCTGTCTGGTGCCTCTACCGAGTTGCCATCTCTCAGATATCACTGATCCTGTTCTAAATCTTGCCAGTGGTGCACTGTATAGCATCTTCGCCCACCTTATGTATCCAGGTCCCATTTCATACCCCGCCAGGGCCGCCATCAGCCAAGGCCACTTGACCGAATCGAAAGCCTTTACCGCGTCCAAGGACAAAATCGCATTTCTCCTACATTCGTGCTTCCCCATTCAACAATCCAATGGAGAAGTCTATGATTATGAGTTATATTTCTATTCGGGACATAGCCCGTCTGGTCTGGGTGTATAAGTTTGCCAATAACTCTTCGCAATCTGTTTGCCACGACAGCCGTCAGTATCTTGCTGTCCTGGTTCAACATCGACAAAGGTCTGTAAGAACCGCAGCTATGCCCAGGTTTGTTGGGTTTGGGAAGCGGTACTATGATCGCTTCTCTAAGTGACTCCGGCAGCCGTCCCACCTCGAACGCTTCATTTAGCATTTCCAACATTGGGGGGAGCACTTCCACCCTATATACTTTATAAAATTCACTTGGGAACCCATCTACCCCCGGAGTCTTACTGGTAGGCAGCTGCTTCACCACATCCAACTCCTCTCTTTCCTCAACACTGATCATAGGCAGTCCTATGCCTTCCAATGTTTCCGTTATTTTTCTCATGGCTACTCTCCTCTTCATCCCCATATAACAACTTCTAATAATCTGCAAACTCCTGGTTAACTCCCTCTTGGGTGTCCACTACACTACCATTTCCTCCAATTATCATTCTGATTGTGGGTCTAGGAGTTTTGCTCTTGTATAACCATGCCAAAAGCCATCCCGTTTTATCTCCCCCTGCATGCTGTCTCTCTCTATATATTTTTGGTAGTTGAGGTTGCACAGTCTTTCCCATTGTTCTGCACATTTCTGCTGTAATTTAAGTACCAACTCCATGTCTGCACTCCCCCCCCCCCCCTTAATGCCTTTTCTAGTTCCTTTTCTGTTTTTTGTAGGTCAGCCAAAACTCCACCTTGCAGGCCTTTTGATTTTGCTATGGCCACCCCTCGCATCACTACCTTGAAGGATTCCCATAATGTACCAGCAGTCAACACTACCCATATTTGTCTCGAAATAGTTAGTAATCTCTTCGCTTAGGTCCTCCCTAAAAACATGGTCCTTAAGCGCCTCTGCTCGGAGGCACCATGTCGGAATCCGTGTTCTCGGGGGGCAATATTGCCACCCGAGGACCAAAGGCGAGTGGTCTGAGAGGACCCTAGCTTTATATTCTGCCCGAGTAATCTCAGTTAATACCTCTTGTGTAGCAAAGATATAATCTAGCCTTGTATGTAGCTGCTGTGGGGCGGAGTAGTGCGAATATTGCCTTTCTCAGGGGTATTTCATTCTCCACACATCTGCCAGACCAAAGTCATCTAGCAGTGTCTGCAGTGCTCTTGCCGCCGGGGCGGGTCTATCCATTTCGTCATCTGATCCATCTATCCTAGTGTCCAATACACAGTTAAAATCCCCGCCCCAGATAACCGCACTACCCATACACATACTAAGGTTGGTGCACAAAGTTCTGAAATACGCTGCGGAGCCTTGGTTGGGGACATATGCATTTACTATGCTTATCTCCACTAATCTCCTCAGTATGACCGTCCTCCCATCCGTTTCCGCCGCTTCTTGTAATAGTTGAAACGGGACATGTGGCGCCACCCAGATAAGTACTCCTCTAGCATAGGCAGAGTATGTCGAGCCCACCACAACCCCTTTCCATTTCTTCACAACCATCTCCATCTTTTCTCATGTCAGATGTGTCTCCTACAACAGTGCCATGTCTATGTTTTGCCTGCCCAGGAAAAACATGACTGTTAAGTCCCCTGACATTCCACGTGATTATTTTAAGATCCCCCATGGCCCATTAGAGTCCACTTTTTCCCTCCCACCGGTGCAGTCCCGATCCCACTTTCGTCTCAATCTATCTAGGCTCATTCCCCAATTCAAACTTCCTACAACTACAAACACTCCAAACCCCCCCTTCCCCTCTCCCTCCCACCTCCCTTCCCCAACACCACCCTCCCCAACTGTTGCCCAGCTCCATCCCTGGATCTCAGTCACCCCCGCATCTAGCCCTTTCTGGTGAAACCCGTACTCGAGGCTCAGCAGGGTGAGGCCGCCCTAGTGGCTGCCTTGTTACCAATTCTCAGGGGTAGGTAACCGTGATCCTGTTTAAAGTTGCTACGCCTAATGCTCTCAGTTTCAGGTGCGCTATTATATACCATATTATAGTCCATTATAGTCATAAAGTTCGAGGGCGACACCTCCTCTATCGAGTACATCAAGGCACAATAGTAAATTCCCACCCTCCCATCGTCGCAATGTACATGATATAGTATCTTCACTTATCGTGTGTTCGGCCGTCCTGTTCCTCACCTTGCGCCGGGCAGTCCTGTAAATCCAACCATGACACCGTTTCCTCTGGAGTATCAAAAACAGCGCTCTGCCTTTGTGCAGAACTTTCAGCTTCACTGGGTACAATAGCATGTACCCGATATCCACTGCACGCAGTCTTCTCTTGACCGCCACATAACTATATCTGTCTTTGCACCAGCATAGTGCAGTCAGGGTATGCTGTGATCTTGGAGGAAGCTCTTTCAATCGTTCCGCCCTTACGGAAATACTCCAGGATCTTTTCCCTGTCTTTGTAATTTAAGATTTTCGCAATCATCAGCCGCAGAGGAGCTCCCGGCTGTGGTTTCCTCATCAGGGCGTGGTGTTCCCGCTCCACCGTGAATCCCTATGAGAGCTTGTCCGCACCCACTTCTTGCAGGATCATATTCTCCATGTAGCCCGTGGGGTCTTGGCCTTCTTCTCCTTCTGGCAGGCCGACCACCCGGATGTTGTTCCGTCTCGCTCGTCCTTCTGCTTCCTCCACTCTGTTTTCAAGGTTGGCGACCTGTTGGAGCACATGGATCTCCTTCGCATGGTGTGTGCTTACGTCAGTATTCGTCTTTACTGCGCTTTCAAGGCTACTAGTTCTTTCTGCCAGCGCTCTGACATCCTGTCGCAGCAGGGTAACTTCAATTCCTACGGCATCTATTTTATTCTCCAGGGCTGTTCGCAGTTCTGCTATTGTCGTGCCCCACTTCGCACTGAGATCTGTTATAGCAGCTAGGACTTGTTGGTTGTCTCCCTCGGGGGCATCATCTCCCGATGCTTCCCTGGTTTTTTGAATTGGGGCCAGAGGGTTCCGCTGCGCTTTTGCAAAGGTGTCCATGGTGGGTTGTTTACTCTTGGCTTTCAGCCCTTCCACCGACATCTTGCAGTCTCACTCCGTCCATCAGCAGTCTTGTGTTTCGATATATCCGGTACCGTGACTGGGAGTTCTAAGCAAGCCATAATGCAAGGCAGCCCGCAAGACCAAGCTGAGAGTGGGCTGTGTCCTCCCACGTCTCTCCTCTGGGCAGTATTTCACTTGCGTGTTTCCGGGGCCCGTGCTCACACCCCACTTTTTCCCGCCTTTCCTAGCACCGTGTCAACTCGGGCTCCGTGTGCATACAGCAGGTCCCAGCCTATGCTAAGGCTCGCAGTGTTGCGTCAGTTCATACGTGACAGGCCATCTGCACATCTCGTGTGCTTATTCCGCCCTGCGTTGTGCATGTCCTTACTCCTCGGTCTTAGTGTCACTGCACAGACCAGCGACTTTGTATTCCTCAGATGACCCAACAGTGGAAGGGGTGAATTCCCCGGCACTTGATACACTGAGTTCGGCAGCCTCCCAATTCAGTCAGCGTGCCCCTTTGCGCCCACCGCGCACTGCCGTCATGCAGATTAACTCAATCCAGCATCTTGCTCTGTGCTTCCTCTTCCTCTCACCTCTGCCCGCTCTTCATGCCACAGATTGCGACAATCTTCAGTCTCAGCTGCCTTCGTGAGCGGCTGGGATCTGCGCTTGTGTACAGCGACTATCCGCAGCTATTGTAAACATTCAAATGAGTTAGATTTGTGCAAGCACTCGATTCAGCATCTTGCACCGTTCGTTTCAGCATCGGGGCCCCATTTTGTATATTCTATGTAAATGTGAATCACTGTCATCATCCGCGCTTAGGGCTGTGCAGCTCACAGGCCCATGCGACTTTCCATCGGTGCCTTCCTCTCCCCTCTCACCGTTGCTCGCTCTTCATTCCGCAGATCCACGCAGTCTTCAAGCTCGGCTGCCTTCGTGAGCGGCTGGGAGTCTTGCTTGCATATGGTGTTCCACCGTTACTATTGTAGCCATTTACGAGCAATACCTTCGTTCTAACTCGGGAGCGCCGCCTCGTAGTTACAGCAGTTAAGCAATATCCAATGCCGACTACTGGTAGCCAACTTCCACACGCTCCACGTGATGTAGCAGGCACCAGCTGCCTTTGTGTATGACTGGAAGCCGCGCTGCCACGCAGGGCTTCTGTGTTATTAATGTAGCAATCTCCGACCGCTACATTCGTACAGGCCCGGGAGCGCCGATTTGTCATGAAAGTACCCAGCAGGATTGTAATACGTTGCCACTGGCCGCCGTCTTCCTCGCGCTCCGTTTGATTCAGGAAGATTCGTTTCTTATCCAGGCTGCAGCAACAGTCCCTTTGTTGTCCGCCATCTTGGGAACGCTGTATTCACACAGACGCTTCTTACAAGTCGGTTTATCTTCAAATCCGCAAACACGAATGGCTTGCTCTTCAGGATTCTTGCAGAACATGTGTTCCAATGCCCATCCCTTCCGTTTCAAGGCGCATGTAGCATTTATAAAGCGTAGTTTCTCGGATGTCGGATCAGCAGGAGCTCAGCACGAAAGCACGTCCTAGTCCATGGCTAGTTAGCCACGCCCCCGCCTTCCATCCATGTTTGAATGTTCTCGTACACAGCATTGACCTTAGCTGTGTCTTGGGAGCAGTTGTCCGATAGGGGGTTAAGCATTTGGGTGTCGTCAGCTTAGTTTGAGTAAGAGGTGCCGAGTGAGTCGAGAAGGTCAAAAAGGGGCTTTGTATAAATGTTGTACAATGTGGGGGATGATAACCGAGAGGAACTCCAACAAACCTCGGTAACAAAATGGAGTAGTAACCTAGAAACAAACAATGGGGAGTTCCCGCGGAGACACTATTAGTTAGATGATTTATAAGCTAACAGCATTTACTAAACTAGTTTGTTTCATGAATTAATCATATGGTTTAGTAAAATATGGTACCTATAATATTATGCTTGTAAACTATAAGCTTGTCAGCATAAATCCAAAAAGAGTAGTGAAATCTAAAACATTTAAAGAGTATTTTATTGTGTCAATGATTCACAAAAAATAATGAATTCTACAAAACAATAAAATTGCCAATTATGTGCAAGACAAAGAAATACATCAAGGAAAAGTAACAAATATGTGGAACACGTCAAAATGACTGGAATTAATATATTCCAAGTCAATATCAAACACTTAAGACTGTTAGTGTGTTCCAAATGAACATCAGACAATTCTTGGGAAAATAAAAAAAATACAATTCAAGGAAATAAACTGGATTAAACCAATCACGCTCAATGTGAGATATATACTGGGGCAGGGTGAGTCTGTCTGTAGGGCTAGATATTCTGACTAGACCATACAGGGCTACCTATCCCTAACTTAGCTGGAACAGATAACAACAGTCTCTATAGGCAAAAGTCAACCAAGGAGCTGTTTTGGTATGGGATACATTACTCACCGTAATCGTATTTCTGATGCTTGTATCTGCTTAGATTCACATGCTGTGCATAGGCCGACATCTAGTGGAAGCTGCGGAGTATTACAGTTTGTTTTTCGAAACTCGAAAATGGGCGTCGACACAGGGCGTGCCAGTAATACTATCCCTAGTGTGACGTCCAGTGTACCCAAGATCCCTCGCGCCTAGGATCCTCAGATTGTATTTTTTCTGACATGAGGTAGCATGAGGAGTAGCGCGAGTACAGATAATCCAAGCAGATACACAGAAAGGTAAGACTACAAGCATCCATGCGCCTTCTCTCAGAGCGGAGGAAGGGCGGGTCGCATGTGAATCTAAGCAGATACAAGCATCAGAAATACGATTACGGTGAGTAATGTATCCCTTCTGAGGCTTGTGGAATCTGCTTAGATCACATGCTGTGCATAGATTAGCGAGCAGTACCTGAAGAAGGAGGTGGGATGTGAGAAGGGTCATGAGCAAATAAGTGTCTTAGAACTGCTTGTCCCACTTGTGTATCTGCCTTGGAATGGGTATCAATGCAGTAATGCTGAGTAAAAGTGTGAATAGAGCTCCAAGTAGCTGCTTTGCAAATGTACCCCTTGACACCATTTGCAATGAAAGCCAGAGTGGCCCCAATGCCTCTAGTAGAGTGGGCTCTTGGCGTGAAAGGCAGAGTTCTTTCAGAGAGTGAGTAACACAGCTGGATACAGTTAATAATCCACTTCGAGATGGCACCTTTAGAGACGCGATCCCCCTCTCTGCCTGTAGCTACGGAGACAAACAGTTGATCTGTTTTTCTTAGCGGTCTGGTTTTATTTACATAGTAGAGGACCGCCCTACGCACATCTAGGGTGTGTAGTTTCACCTCAGCCGAGCTTTGCGGGTCCTGGAAGAAAGCCGGAAGCTCGATGGACTGATTTACATGGAATTTTGATATAAATTTAGGTGAGAACCTAGGGTGTGTGCGTAAAACCAGTTTGTCTTTATGGACAGTAAAGAAGGGATCCTGCACTGAGAGAGCCTGAATTTCACTGACCCTTCTTATAGAAGTAATAGCTACTAAGAAGGCCGTTTTATAAGTCAGGTGTTTGAGACTGCTTTTATGCATGGGTTCGAAAGGGGGGCCCATGAGCTTGGCTAGCACCACATTAAGGTCCCACCCTGGTGGTGGGTTTGAAATAGGAGGGTGAAGTCTCTTTACTCCTTCCATGAAGGCTTTAACTACTGGTACTTTCCACCACGAATCCTTGCTATGGGAAGTGGTGTAAGCCGACAGGGCTGCCAGGTGTACTTTCAGTGAGTTAAAAACCAATCCTGCATCTAGCAGGTGGAGCATGTATGTAACAATAGTGGAAGGAGTGCAATTAACCGGGTTGATTTGTCTACTCTGGCACCAGATAACGAACCTCTTCCACTTGTCAAAGTAACAGTACCTTGTGTTTGGTTTCCTAGATTCCTTTAGGATGTCCATACACCTCTGTGGCAAATTGAGATATCCAAACTCTATGACCTCAGGAGCCATGCTGCCAGGTTCATTGAGTTGGGTTGCTGGTGCACTGTTTGACCTTGGTGCTGGGACAGCAGGTTGTACCAGGCTGGAAGTTTGATGGGCTCGCACACCGCCATCCTGCGTAGGTGTGGGAACCACGGTTGTCTTGCCCACATGGGAGCAACTAGGACGAGCGTCATCGACTCTCTGTTCATCTTGTTCACCACTTTCCTGATGAGTTGGTGGAAAAGCGTACGCAAACATCCCTGACCAGTTCATCCACAGGGCGTTCCCCTGGGAGTCTGGTTGGGGGAACCTGGATGCAAATCCTGGGCATTGTCTGTTTTCGCTTGTGGCGAATAAGTCTATAGTGGGGAAACCCCACTGAGAGAAGATATCTTCTACGACCTCTCTGTGTAGAACCCATTTGTCTTCCTCTGGGAGGGAGTCTCTGCTCAGAGCATCCGCTAGGGAATTGAGCTCCCCTGGAACATGTTGTGATGACAGGAAGATGTTCCGGATATGGGCACTCAGACGGATTTTCTGGGCAAGCTTGGACAGATTTGGCGAGCAAGTCCCTCCTTGCTTGTTCAGGTAGAACATGGCTGTTGTGCTGTCCGTCCGGATTTGCACTGACAGGTTTAGTAGGTGGGGCTCGAACACCTGAAGCGCTCTGAATACTGCCAGAAGCTCTAGCAGGTTGATGTGGTTCTTGGCCACTGAGAGAGACCAGAGACCCTGAGCTGTGTGGTGGAGATGGTGAGCTCCCCACCCCGTCAGACATGCATCTGTAGTGACTAGTGCCTGTACTTCGGGATCGTAAAAGGGTTTCCCCTGTGCGAGATTCTCTCTTGTCCACCAGTGAAGGCTTTGTATCAGTGTTGGCGAAACGACAACTAGACCGTCCCACTGACCACTTGCCTGAGACCACTGTTTCGCCAACCATTCCTGCATGGGACGCATGCGCAGGCGCGCGTGGGGGACCAGGTAAATACATGACTCCATCATGCCCATTACACGCATTGCTTTGCGTACCGTTATTTGTTGAACGGACTGATTATGCGGAATTTGCAGTAGTATATTCTGGATCCTTTCTTCTGAAGGAAAGGTCAACCCCTCTTGAGTATCTAGGATTGCTCCTAGGAATTGTTTGGAGGTGCTTGGCACCAGGCTTGACTTTTTCTCGTTGATTGAGAAGCCTAACTCGTGGAGGAGGTCAATAGTCCTTTGAAGGTTTGTCCTGCAAATTCCTGGGGTTTCCCCCATTATGAGCCAGTCGTCCAGATAAGGGTACACTGGGATTGCCTCCCTGCGTAGGTGTGCAGCCGCCACCGCCAGTACCTTGGTGAATACCCTTGGTGCCGAAGCTATCCCGAAGGGCAGTACCTTGAATTGGTAGTGTCGACTGTGTTGAAGCGCAAATACTTTGTGCGCTGGGAACATGGAAATATGAAAATAAGCATCTTTCATATCCAAGGTTGCCATGTAATCCCCCTTTTTTAGGAGGGGGATTACCTCTTGTAGCGTGGTCATACGAAACCTTTGGGGCTTGACATACTTGTTGGCAGGCTGCAAGTCCAATACTGGGCGCATTGTCAAATCTTTCCTTGGCACAAGGAAGTAAGTTGAATAAATACCCTTGTTTACCTGGTGTCCCGGGACGAGTTCTATCGCGTCCTTTTCTAGCAGAAAGGCGATCTCCTCGAGGAGAATCTTCCCATGTTCTAAAGAGTGTACTCTTTGTCGTGGAGGATGGTTCCGGGGACGCTGCAGTAGCTCTATACAATATCCTGTGGATACTGTTGACAGCACCCATCTGTCTGATGTGATTCCCTTCCCAAGCCTGGGTGAAGTTGGAAATGCGTCCCCCTACTGGGGTTGCGTGAGAAGGGACCCTGAACGGAGCGTCACTGCTTTGGTGGAGGCGTGCCGCCTCCCTTGCTGGGGCTGCCTCTGCCTTTACCACGACCTCTCCTATTACCCCCGCCGTAACCCTGGGTAGACTGTTGGTTGTTGTTCCACTGTGTACCCTGCCCCTGGGAATAGTTAAGATCCTCTCTGGGAATTTTGTCCGCGTGGGTGACAAAAAATACTATTCCCTCTCTGGTTAGGGGGTTTATTGGTTAACTGGCCAAGGGACTGGAGTGTTTCGTATTCGTCCTTGGCATTCTTCAGTGCGTCTTCGACCGCCTTACCAAACAGATCGGTTTCCACTGGTTTGTCCAACAATGATGCCTGGGTTTCTGCCTTAAAACCAGACTGCCGTAACCACGCATGTCTTTTGATAATAGTGCCTTCTGCTATCAATCTGCCTGCGTTGTCCGCGGCGTCGAAGGTTGCTTTCAAAATGCAACCAGACACGGCTCTACCCTCTGCGGAAATCCGAGCTAACTGGCCCTTTAAAGGTTCAGGAGCAGAGGCTATGAGTGCCGCGACTTCTTCCCACTGATGGCAGTTGTAGCTGGCCAACAGGGTGGTGGAGTTTGCAATCCTTGCTTGATAGGCGGACGTTGAGGCTACTTTCCTGCCGAAACCGTATAGTTTTTTGCTCTCCTTGTCGGGAGGAGCTTCGGACGATGACAAGGGTGTTCCAGCCCTCTTACGAGTGTTGGTGACAACTAGGGAGTCTGGCTTCAGATGTCCTCTTATATAGAGAGGGTCAGACTGGGCCGCCCTGAAACATTTTTCAACCCTGGGATGGACTGCTCTGGTGAGGTTCGGGTTCACCAGGGACGGGTCTATTCTTCGCTGAATGGACTTAAGGATAGGGATGGTCTGGGCAACAGGCCTCCTTTCTCCCACTAACTCTTCGGCGAAGCCCCTCTCCTCCTGGACACCGTGGGTGTCAATATGGAAATGTTCTGCTGTACGTGCGAGAACCTCGTTTAGGAGGGGTTGGTTATCGACCGGGGAGTCGGTAACCGGGGCTTCGTTCTCTACCGGGGAATCTACTCTGTATGTTTCCGGGTCTTCCTCTTCCTCATCATCCCTATAGTAGCCCGTCCCGGTTTGCTCTTCTACCATGCCAAATTCTTCACCAAAGGAAGCCTCTCCTTGATACAGTGAGTATGGTCTTGAGTATGGTTGTACCTCAAAGGGGTCTGACCTCATCGGTGTTTCAAACCGGGGCTTTTTACTCGGGGGGATAGGATCATTAGAGCCTGAGGGTGTCGCCCCTTGTGGATCATACGAGAGGAAATGTTCTGGATTTTTATCATAAAAATCAGCCAAAGAAGACATCCTTGACATGACCCTATCTATGTCTTCACTCGACCATTTTCTGGAACTGGGAATGACTCTCTCAGCAAGTCTATGGGATTTATCTTGAGTAGATTTGCTGGTTTTAGACATATCAGCAGACCTGGTTTTGTCTGTCTGTTTAGGGGGAGTGGTGTGTTTCAGAGGTGTGGAAGAGTGCAAAGGCTGCTTCTTCTGATGTTTTCCCCCCTCCCCGCGAGTGGAAAAATGTTTTCCCTGTCCTTTAGAGGCTCCAGAGGTTTTCGACGCCTGGCGTCGAGGATTGGGGGTGGGGTCCCTGTCCTTCGAGCATGGGGCCTCGCTGATTTTGACTGCGGGCTCCGACTCCTGGAGCACGGCCTGGTGGTGGAAGTCGTCTTCGTCTTCCGACGATCGAACTTCTGTTAGCCTAGGGAGCGAGGCACTCTTGGCAAGAGTGGATGATTGCCTGGGGTCATGCGGCGATCTTGATCGCGAGCGCCCAGAGGACACCGAATCGGACCGTTCTGTTTGTGCCTCTTTCCGAGAACTCGACGTCGTCGAGTCTCGGTTGGACTTCGTGTGTTTAGTGTGTGTAGTGTGTGAAGCGCTTGTGTCGCTGGGGGTCTTCCCCGTAGCCGCCCTGTCGGACGACCTTCCGAGGTCGGGGACCTGCGCTCGGCTGTCTTTCGACGCCGTAATGCCCTCGCCGTCCGAAAGTACGGCGTCGCTGCCGCCGCTGAAGGCGCCCTCCGCTGCCATGGCCGCCTGCCTGGCGTGGTGGGCCCAACGCTTCGTCGAACGTTCCTTAAGTGTCTTAGGTTTAAACCTACTACATGCTCTGCAGTTCGCTTCGGGGTGGTCCCTCGGCAAGATGAGATTGCACGTGGCGTGCCTGTCGACCCAAGGGTATTTGCGATTGCACTTGGGGCAGAATTGAAAAGGGGTAACCTCCATACGCACCTTGAGGCAGCGAGCTGTTAAGTGTAGGAAATGTATAAGGTGTACCTATATACCAAGAGTGTAGAGTATGTACAACCCCCCACTCTCCCTACTTGCAGGGCCGAGGCCAGAGGCCTTCCAAGGCCCGGGCCGAGGCCAGAGGCCTTCCGAGGCCCAAATCCGTCGTGCAGCAGCCGACGGTCGATTTCTTCTCCAGCCGGCGTCGAGTGTCGAAGTATCGGGGAAGGATGTCAATAGATTAATATTTTAAATATTTTAAATATTTTAGCAAAAGTATGGCTAAGGCCAGGGGACTCCGCAAAATGCTTCCGACCAGTATGGCGAAAAAAACAATCTGAGGATCCTAGATGCGTGAGGGATCTTGGGTACAGTGGACGTCACACTAGGGATAGTATTACTGGCACGCCCTGTGTCGACGCCCATTTTCGAGTTTCGAAAAACAAACTAATACTCCACAGCTTCCACTAGATGTCGGCCTATGCACACAGCATGTGATCTAAGCAGATTCCACAAGCCTCAGAAACTTAGATACTACACCGGTCACAGAGCTAATGAGGAAAAACTAATTTATGCACAGTAAGACATGAGGCTGATACATTATACTGCTACGCCTTCCGCTATCCTGAATCGTGAGAAGCGTGAAAAGCCACGTTCACTGGCCACGGGTGTAGTCATAGCCCCTGTGTATGGACTGTGGCAGAGATGGCGTTTCAGTGGTAAAGTAGCAAGGTAAAACACCTTCGTCAGGATTATGACTCATTTGTTCAGCCCCTAATCAGTCAGTTATGACTACCATATTTTGCAAACAAGCATAGATATGTATGGTACCAAAGGAACAGAATATAGCATGCAAGACCGGGCATTCGCCCTTCCTGGGTGGTGGCCGGGACCGCAACCTCCGACTACCCATGCATCCACCGAGTGTAAAAGCTGAACCAAAACCAGTGTATTCATTAAGTGAACATACTAAGGAAATAACAGTGGTATAGTGCCATTCCCATTGAGTATTTATGGAAAAGAAGAAAAAAAAGAAGAAAAAGAGAAAGAACAGGAACAGAGACAACTGAAGCAAACAAAGGTAAAGTTAAATCAATTGAAACGATGTTGGCTTGAGAGGAGCATTGTTGCCTACCTAGAGCTTTATTTAGGTGGCAAGCATTCAGGCGTGCTGCTTTCATACTGTTCTCGTATGTTGTCCCATGACAGAATTCAGGGAAAGCCAGAGCTCTCCAAAGCAAAGCTTCATTATAATCTGACAGGAGGTGGAGAAGATCAGAATATTAATTGCTGAGTGAAAATATGTGCCCTAATATAGGGACCAAAGGGGGGCTTGTCAGTCACACCGGGCACATTTGGAAGCTTGGTATACCTGCTCAGCGTGATGCAAACTTGCAGTGGTAGATGCCGTCTGTTTAAATGATTTCCGCAAATGGACAGAGCGCTAGACTCCATACCCTGGGACTGACTACTGTCTCCCAGGGCATGTAAAGTCACCATTGGCTTTACTAGTCCCAAATTATTAACAGAAAACAGTACAAACCATCATATTGTGGACGTACTGGTTGGGGCAATTCGATTGCCCCGGGGTCTGTTAGTCGAGGGGGCACGTCTCCGTCCCCCCTGATCGAGTTTTGGCTGGTGGCAGTAGAAACTACTTTTTATATTCGACCGCAAATATTTCCCTATGGGATTTTCCCATTGTTCGAGGCTACCAACTTTAATTATTTAATTCTCATAGCCTCGAACATACCGCCGGTTTATTTAATTAATATTAATTCGCCGGTTGGTATTTTTTGCCAGGACTCCATTCTAAAATGGCGTTTGTGTTCTCTTCTGTGACTCCAACCCAAGTCGAGCCCTTTGTTCCACTTTTTGGCGGGCTTCTCCACAGAAGCCTCCAAAAGTGGTGCCACTCTGTCTGGGTACCACAGTGGGTGGGGTAGGGGGTTTAGGCAACCTCAACTGAGTTACCTTGGTAACTCAAGTCGCACTCTTGTGTAATTGGCCCAAGTGGTGAGCCAACCGGCTCACCACTTAACATGTTTGATTGACAGCTAGGCTGAGTGAATGGGGGTATGCTGCATAAAAGCAGGGCTTTGGGGACTGTTACTTCAGAAGTCGCCACAGGACCCGAGAATCCGACGAGGGAGAAGCTGAGCCGACCTACCACGACGACACCACCGGTGGAGCCCTGCGGAACCGACTCACCACTTCCCGACGACAGAGAAGATCTCCCGGCTGGAGAGGCTTCTTCCCCTGACTGGTGGGCACAACCAGTCTACCTTCTTCTCTTCGCACCCCAGACCGGTCTGTGGTCGAATTGCCTGTGCCAAGCACCCCGGCAGCCGGATAGCCACTTACCCCTGGACCGCGAATCAATGGACCGCTCATTGTACCTGAGAAACTCTGCGGCTGGTTTCTTCCCTGGCTGTGCAACGGACTCCTGTCTTCCTTCCCGACAAGATCCTCTCTTCCCCCGGACGAAGCACCGACTTGCATCCGCTGCCAGGAACAACTACCCCCGCTGGAGTATTCTCACCACTTTAAGGTACCGTGTCCGCCGGGCCTCCCTTTCTAAAGATTGCTACAAGGTAATAATAACCCCTTAACCTTCTGGACTGGGCTGGCCGCCTTGACCCTCTAACTGGTCCCTTTCTTTGGTCCAACTCCTTTTTGAACCCTTACAAGACTTTGTGCACTACAACCGTGTGACCTTGGACACATTTCGTTTTGATCCTCTTAAAGCGGATCCGGCCTACTGACTCTGAATTCACGGTGTTACTTTGCCTTCCTCTCTTTTTGTGTACGTGAAAAAGTGTTGGGATCTGTTTCAATGTATTCTCTGCTTTTCTCTCCCTTTTTTAAAACGAATTATTAGAGTGCCATCTACGTTAAGCGCTCACCGCTGTCTGAAAATAAGTGGGGCTTTACTTAAGACTGGTCTAATATTCTTTTAAGGGAGTGTATATCTTTTAGTGACCGTGTTTTTGAATTGCTTACTATTAGTGCCTGTGTGTTTTTCTAGATGTGGTTTTAAATAAATAATTATATATCTCTTTTACACCAAGCCCTGGTCAGTGTTTACTTGTTCCATTGTGTTCTCTTGACCTATTGTGAATACTATGTATACTGCCTAACTCTTCTTGAGGGAAGTCTGACTGCTCAGCCACAGCTACCAAGTGAATCTGTGTGGTACAGACTGCTACCAAGTGGGTTTACTGCCAAACACCTGTAGTCCTAAATATTTTGCAGTGGTCCCAGAGGGAACTGCCCAGGTTTCTGCCTAACAAGCCTTTGCGTCATGTACGGCACCACTCTCGGTGATGGTAGCCAGTCATTCGAACTCGGGTCGACAATTGACTCGGGAACAAACATGTCTGCATATTCTTCTTTGGGCTCCTCTAAACGCTTCTCTTTGCATTTCCTCTTCCCGCCCTTGGATTTCTGGGTGGCCACTGAGTCAGAAACTATGGACTGTGGCAAGGAGTCTTCGTCCCCTATGTTGTGCAGCCCTTGGGAAGGGGGTAGGAGGCTCGGCACCGTTGACCATAACCTGAAGGCTTCCTTCCGCTTCTCAAATACATTAACCGTCTCAGGAGAATGTCTTGTTCCCTCCTCGATATGACCCGGGGAGTGGTAGGGTGCTTTCACTTACGGGTCTGTTCTCGCCCCTTCTCAACTGCCCTAGTGCTAGGCTGTTCGGAGGACGTGCTTTTGACCTTTTCTGAACTTTGCGTCTTGCGGCCTTACCTAATCAAAGATTCCAGGGCCTCCAGTCTATCATGGAGAGGATGCACCCCTTGTGATACAGGGTTTACGAGGGAATCCCCTAGCACCCTCGTCTTTGGAAAAATCTTGATATCGGCTCCCCACACT
This sequence comes from Ambystoma mexicanum, assembly GCF_040938575.1. Taxonomy (NCBI): domain Eukaryota; kingdom Metazoa; phylum Chordata; class Amphibia; order Caudata; family Ambystomatidae; genus Ambystoma; species Ambystoma mexicanum. The sequence continues at coordinate 871,506,752 of NC_090931.1, forward strand.
TCCGTCATATGATTCCATTCGCTATTTCACACTGGTGCCTAGGTGCCTGAACGGTGAGGGCTGAATGGCACATCCTCGGGGAAGTGGGGGCAGAGTGCTAGGTGCCCAAAGGGCATATAGGCTTATACGGAAAGAACTAACTGTGCACAGTTGTTTAGTTGGCCGAGAACTCCACTGATCAGTGAACTACAGAACCGATGTTGCAAAATTGTTGTATGTTTAAAGCTCCTTAAAGCTTTTTGTGTTGCCTGTTGAATGGAAAGGCCTTCTCAGGAAGACATATGGACCAGAGTCTGCATGCACGCCTTGTAAATGTAGCTTTATAAGCGTTTAAGTAATAAAGGTTCTCTAGGACACGTTGGTTCTTTAGTCGGGGAACTGCGTGCATTAGAGAACGGCACCTTCTGGGTGAGTGAGCTAGTGCACATGCGGGTCAAGCACTCGTCTTTCCCCCCCGCTAATGCACATGCACACTCATCTGGGTGCGCTGCCGGGGCTGGGTGGGCCAAAAGCCGGTATCAGCTCGGCTGCAGAGCGTCTGAAGATGCTAGCGCTGGTCAGAGCGCAGCCGGGTTGCCAAAAGCGAGCAAGTTACTTGCGGGTCTGGCTGCGACTCTGTCGGCCCCCGCTCAGTAAAGTGAACTGAAGACAGAGCTGCACGCGACTATACCATATTCTGACATGCTCTGTGTTAGCAACCCTACACATTCTGACAATGCTCTATTCACTTAAAAACACATCCTGAGGTACAATATCTTATCACAGGAGCTACGTATGCATGCAACTTATCTCTTTGGAAGAGCAGAAAAGAAGAGGAAAGGACCTAGCCAAGGGGTGGCTTATGGGACACAGACAGGATAGGACTACGAGAGCCACTGAGGTTCAAGGGAGATGAAGTTTTAAGAGTGTTTGCCATGCAAAAAAAATAAATATTAAAATGAACAAATTTGAAGATTCAATTTGGTGGAAGAGTAGAAATAAAGAAGTTGAAGCATAACGCTTGCCTCCGGTCTTGACATTGAATTGAGTTTATATGAAAACAATCTACAAATAGTAAAATTAAGTTAGCGGGTCACAGGACATAATTGCTTGATTTTTTTCCACATACAACCCCATAAAGAATCACAGTACACAAGCTGCTCTTGCAGAGATGGATTTCTACAAATGTCAACGTTGATAAAAATGAATAACTGCTTTAACTTGCAAAAATACCTTTCAGTAGCTTACCTGGAGATTTCGATACAGGGTCACTAATCTGTAGAAGGCCCATTCCAGCAGTATTCATTGCCGTACCAGAGGGCATGCCAAAATCGTAGGACAGAAGATCACGGCTCAATGGCAACATGGTGGGCAACATGGTGGGCAACGTAGGCAAGGCATTTGGGAAAAATGTTGGTACAAAAAATGAATTGGTTTCCAGATGACCATAAAATGGCACAGACGAATTCCAGGTTTGATGCGAGAGAACAAAGGCCATGCCTTGTGGGTCTGAAGGAATTATAAACAATGAGGGGCATACTTTTTGTGCTTCAGTTGAAAAGGACATGATTACTGATTACAGGTGTCAGGAATAAAGTTCATTCAGTACCTGAGATCTGATCCAGTCAGCTAAACACACACACAAGGGGTCCTGAAACGTAAAAAAAAAAAAATGTTGCAGAATTAAGAAGCCTGTTGATTAACAGCAACACAGTCTGTTGTGTGAATCCTAATGCAATTTAGAAGGAAGACAAAACAAGGATTTCAGGATGTCATAAATACATTTAGAAGAAAGGGATAACATGCAAGGAGCACACAAGAAGAAAGAACAGACAAGTAAAATAAAGCAATTGGGTGGTCAGAGCATTACAGATTCTAAGGGGAGGGAAAATGAATATTTTTCCAGATTGGACTTTAAAAATTCCAACTCCCCATTATTGGATATAATACCCTGGTTCCATTGCCAGAGAATTTAAAGGAATAGTCTACTCAAAAATGTTACTGCTTCGATCGTTCGGGCACGCATTTTTAAGCATACTGTAATCTATCTTTAAAAAAATGTGTATGCATCTTACCTTAGTTTTCCTCACTTTTACACATGCGAAAACGTGTTGGGCGTGGCCATCTTGTGCTAATCTTAGCCGTTGATGCATTCCCCCAAGTTCAAGTGCCCTTGCGGCAAGAATACAGATGGCCTGTCCCTCAAACTGACATCACCAGACGCTTACGCCCCTTTTCACAACACCAATCCATGTCTTGTGTCAACGTTCTCTGTGCGCAAGCTATTGACGTGTCTCGATGGAAATGCCAGGATGCCTCTTTCCTCAACAAGAATAAACAGACCCTTTCTGAGCAGACATTGCTTTTTCAATCGTTTCACTGTATTTAGTTTCGATCGCCCAGAACTAGTTTCTGCTCTGTACAGCTATCTTCCTAGTAAGACGTACCGCAAACAGGTACTTACACTAGCAGAACTGAGGTAATTTCGTTTTATTTAAATATTTGTTGTATAATGGCAACAATACAGCCCTACCAGTATGAGCCCGAGTATTCCGAAGAGGAACTAATTGAAAGAGAAAGAAGCAGAAGCAATGGGGGAATCGGATATTTGGGAACATGAATCACCAGAGCCTGAGCCTAGTAGCATGGAAGATGTTTCCACCTGGTGTACCTACATTCCTTGCAAGGTCATGCCAACCGAGGTGGATAACTGTGCTGCCATGAAGACTGTGGATGCTCGGCCTACATAACCGAAGAAGGCACACTACCACTATGCGTTACAGAGCTGTATTACTTCAGGGCAGCCTATCTCATAAGGTCCATGTTGGGGATTATGATGGTGCTTATGCACAAACTTCGCGCAACAGTTTGCCCTCGCAATCCAAGTAACGAGTAAGTATACTCTAGATGTGATGTAATTTTGACCACTGAGACGACTAACATTTCATGTTCTTACATTATTGTAACTTCGATCGATCACTAGCGAATTAATTTGGTATGTAAATTGAATACATTTCTCTACTTATTGCAAATCGGAGCGTTTATCGCTTACATGTCTTTCAATTTCAACTAAAAAACAATATTTCCCTATGGCCCAAACCGTTCTGGCTTAAATGGGTGTTCACTTTTGTAATCGGTCGATACTTCAAAACCCAAGTACATTTTTCCAGAAAGTAACTTTTCTAAGGGCAACTATGCTGTAGAATTTAGGATGCATTTTCGACAAAGGTGGTACACTTATCTGGTTCATTCAACTAAAATATTTATGTTTCTCTTTCACGGGTGGTACAGGCTGGTGGCTTACCGTTTGTTTATATGGTGGCTTTATGGGAGGCTTGAATTCCACGTTGGACGAGTAATACCCGCCTGTGTCGTTCAAGCCATTTGCGCCAAATTTCCCAGTGACAGCGGACAGTACAGGGGATTTTCACACACTATGCAGCAACTGCAAGTATACAACGGGCCTCATTGCAAGTCCAGCGGTAACCGTGCTGGTAAAACCAGTTCCGGAAGTCAGGTGCTGGTAAATGGTAAATCCACATTCCCATTTGAGTCCCATAGGACTCAATGACAATGGGGACAGCGGAAGCACTGGTACCGTTAAGAACGTTGCCGGTGCTTCCGTGAAAGTCTACCTACCGTGGCCACTGTGCCCGGCAGGGTCAGACGTGCTGGGCACAGCAACTCCGCAGGCAGACTCGTAGTGTGCCGGTCCAGTAACAACGGTGCCGGTAGGCCTACCGGACTGGCACAGTTGTAATGAGGCCCAATTTGTAGTTTTATTGTGCCATGCACCTCACCAAACTAAATAAAATACAAATGCGCATATTCAAATAGTTTTTTTTAAATTTTTCAGTGAGTCAAGAACATGTTCAATCTTCTAGGAGGAAACACACATAGGGAGGTCCCCCAGATGAACCATTAAACAAATAGTTCAATGACCCAGTCTTGACTAATACTGGATCCTATTCCATAGGTTATTTGAATCACAACAAGGAACAGAACACACAGTGAATAGTATTTTTCATTTTGTACTAAAACCTTCATAATGTATTACATAGGCCTTTGGTCCTATGGTTATAGACTAAAAGAACCACATAAATACATATATCAATATGGAAAATGCATGCATATAAACATTAACATTTTAACATTTTATGAATAAATCATTAAAAACTATGGTGGCACGGTAAAGAAATCAATTCTGAGGAGAGGAAAACTAGCAAAGACTCTATCTTGCTGGCCCTGTCTGGCTAATGAGTCACAGACATCCTCAATTTACCAATGTCACCTATTTCAGTTTCTAAAAATAGTTATTCATAACCAAAAAACACATCCCGGGTTAATCGTCTAGGAGGATCATGAAGGAATGGTTGGTGCCCTTTTGCGCTCACCTCGTCCCCATCCATCCCCCCTCCAGTAGTGGGTGGGTGGGTGTGGACCCTCAAGGTGCCACAAGCATTGGAATCGCTAGCCTCTGTGTAGCATTGAAAATATATATTATGCATCATACAAAATTATGCAGACGCTTTACTTTTGTGTTGGCAATAAAAGTGTGGCTTTTATTAAACATAACAATAAAACCAAACAAGATTACTATGTTTATGTCACAAATCAACAGGTGTGCAGCGTTATCATAGTTCCTAACTTTTTGGGCACTTGGACCGTGAAACAGGAACTAGCCCTCCTTGGCTCACCAGTGTCCCCATTGTGAGCTCTCAGGACCATGTGTTGGGGACCTACATCTTGTCTGGTGAGCACTCTTGCGCTTGCCGCCACACCCGAGTGGGCCCAGGGCCACTCTGGTTCATCCAAAAGACCCTTGCTCCCCTAAAGCTCTATTTGCATACCCTTGCTGCTAGTATGTTTAAAATCCCTGCATGGAATAACTCCATCCCATTCACTGATGTGTGTGTTCCATTTTTGTGAAAACGCTCTCAGTCAGAATAGACTTCTCCCACCAGGATGTGGTAGTTTGCTTCTTGACCCTTCGGTCCACTTTCCTGTCCTATCCACAAAGGAATGTCCCACAATACATGCTGATTTGTAGGGTTTCTCTTATCTGTTAAAAGATATTCCTTATGTTAATTCTAGTCTTGTACATCTTGTGAAACAATGTGATTTCCAACCTCCTATCTTGTTGAAGTTTTCTATAATTAAAAAAGGATTAAATTAACCTGAAATAAATGAGTTCTGGCATGCTGTCTTGCGTCTAAAACACATACTCTTTAAGTAGGGTTGTTGTCTTGGAGGGAGGGGATCATGCAGCGTCTTTATGCACAAATGTATATGAATCAATTATAGGAGGTTGTGCAGCTTATCCACGGATAACTGCAGCTTTTGTTTGGCCATCATCAAAGAGGCAGCCAAGGAACTGGCCCCATTCCTCACCTCCCTAATCAACACTTCATTTAAAACAGTCCCGACAACTTAAAAGATGCTTGGGTCCTTCCCTTACTAAAAAAAGCAGACTCTAGACCCAAACATCCCCACTAATTACAGACCAATCACCACGGCACATTTTGTACTGAAAATTCTGGACCGAGCAACATACCTGCAGATTCAGCAACATCTAGAAATAAATAACCTTCTTGGTCTCAGGCAATCAGGCTTCAGACACATTACGGAAATGGCTCAAGACACAATTTGAAGACCTCAAAAGACAAAGGCAAACACGTCCTCTTTTTATTAGACTGCATTCCACTTAGTAAATCACAAAAGTCCTATTTAATCATCTAACCTCAGCCGCATATTTCTCTGATAAAGCCAATGCACAGATCCAGTCATTCATAGATAAATGATCAAGGAGGATCTTTGGACCCTCGGCATCTGCCTAGCAAGCACTAGCCACATGCGGAGTCCAAGGATCCTGTGTGTCGCCAACCTTATATAATGTGTTCACGAAGTATCGGTTCGATGACCTTGACTATTTGGGTGTCACCTACACTAATTATGCTGACGACATCCAAATACTCATCCCCATCACCGGAGACTATAGGGTCGATACATGGAATTAATGTGCGCCGAAAATTCCCGCGCAGAGGTGCCAAAACGTGCGAAAATCGCAGTGCAAGTGCGAAAATCGCAGGGAAACCAGCGCACATCGTTTCATGGAAGTCCGTGCGCGAGAAAAACATTGGATGTGCGCTAAAAATGTGCGCCGCGCACAGGTCATCCAACAGCGTGCGCCACGGCCACTGCGAAATCGCACATAGCGCGGCGCAAATCACAAAAGTAGGCAGAACACGGGGCGTAACACTCGGAATGGGGAACAGCGTGTGAAAATATGGGCATCACGGGGGAAGTACAGGAGGCAAGTGCGCGGAACGCCCACACGCTCGCCTACAACCCGTATTCATGGAATCGAATAGGGCAAACCAGCGCACGGTCAAAGACGCGCACAGGGCCAAACAAGTACGCCACAAGAAAGGAGGCGGTAGCGCCCTTGCGCCTGAAAAAAATGTGCGCCAAAATGTGCGCTAACAAAAAGCACCCATATACAGCCATGATAAATGGTCCATACAGTGTCCCTCTAGGACAAATGAGGTGCAAAGGGGTACCGACAAACACAGAGACACGCTGTGTGAAAAATAGCATGTGCGTGTTTTCCTGGGTGTGCGGGAAGTTCCACACGCGATTGGCCCGGGTACGTGTACTATGGGGTGCGCGGGAAGTTCTACACGCTATTAGCCTGGCTACGTGTGTTTCGGGGTGCGCGGGAAGTTCCACACACGATTGGCCTGGGTACGTGTACTTCAGGGAGCGCGGGAAGTTCCACACGCGATTGGCCTGGGTACGTGTATTCCGAGGTGCGCGGGAAGATTCACACGCGATTTCAGCAGGGTACGTGTATTGCGGTGGTGCCGGGGAATGCTACACGTGAATAGGCTGTGTGGGTCCTCCCAGGTGTTCCCTCTACACCCTCCACGGCCCCTGCAGGCAGCCCACACCACAGGGGACTACCCTGCACCCCTGCTCATGTCCCACAGGCAACCCATCCACCATGGCCATGCCCATCAGCCAACCCACATGTCACCTTGCACTACTGATCACCAACAAATGTCTCCCGGTACCCCCACCCCCCAGCAGTGCAGGGGCACCCTCCACCAGGCCCCCACTCATGTCTACCATCACCCCCACCCCACAGCAGTGCAGGGGCAGCCTCCACCAGGCCCCCACTCAGGTCTACCATCACCCCCACCCCCCAGCAAAGCAGGGGCAGCCTCCACCAGGCCCCCACTCATGTCTACCATCACCCCCACCCCCCAGCAGTGCAGGGGCACCCTCCACCAGGCCCCCACTCATGTCTCCCACCAACCCCACCCCCCAGCCACCAGGGGCACCCTCCACCAGGACCCCACTCATGTCTACCATCACCCCCACCCCCCAGCAGTGCAGGGGCACCCTCCACCAGGCCCCCACTCATGTCTCCCACCACCCCCACCCCCCAGCCACCAGGGGCACCCTCCACCAGGCCCCCACTCATGTCTACCATCACCCCCACCCCCCAGCAGTGCAGGGGCAGCCTCCACCAGGCCCCCACTCATGTCCACCAGGCCCCCACTCATGTCTACCATCACCCCCAGCCACCAGGGGCACCCTCCACCAGGCCCCCACTCATGTCTCCCACCACCCCCACCCCCCTAGCAGTGCAGGGGCACCCTCCACCAGGCCCCCACTCATGTCTACCATCACCCCCACCCCCCAGCAGTGCAGGGGCAGCCTCCACCAGGCCCCCACTCATGTCCACCAGGCCCCCACTCATGTCTACCATCACCCCCAGCCACCAGGGGCACCCTCCACCAGGCCCCCACTCATGTCTCCCACCACCCCCACCCCCCAGCCGTGCGATTTGCCAGGGTACGTGTATTCCTGGGGTGCGCGGGTAGTCTCCCATGCGATACCATCAGGGTACGTGTATTATGGGTCCGCGTGAACTTCCACACGCGATACCAGCGGGCTACGTGTTTTACGGGGTTCGCGGGAAGTTCCACACGCGATTGCCCTGGGTACGTGTATTTCGGGGTGCGTGTGAACTTCCACACGCGACTGGGCCTGCGAGAGTGGGGTACGTGTATTCCAGGGGTGGGCGGGAATATTTACTCGTGACTGGGCCTGGGAGAGCGTGCTACGTGTATTCCTGGGGTGGGCGGGAAGATTCACACGTTCGCCTACGACGCGCCGAAAAATAAATGGTCCAATCCTGAAACACGTAGCCAGCATGAAGCAGGCGTACGTCGACCCGCGCAGCATAAAAGTGCACGCAAACAACAAACAAGCTCAGACGCCAGGATGAATATACCGTTCCTAGCAGCAGTGGCCGTGGGTTACCAAAGGAGGAGGATAGTGAGGGCCCGAATTTTCACTCCCAGAACCAGCCTTTTTGGGATGCCTGATGACCAGGTGTATGGGAGGTACAGTTTCCACCACACATAATGCTGGACCTGGTCAGTGAGTGGGTGGATGACCTCACATCACCCACCCTGTGCTCCAAAGCACTCAGCCCCCTGGAGAAGGTCCTCAATGTACTGCACTTCTTGGCCACAGGATCATTTCAGCGGATAAGTGCCATAGTGGGTGGGGTGTCACAGGCCACGCAGTCACGCTGCCTACACCAGGTCTTGAACATCATCACTGCACGCCCATCAGTCCGTAGGCACATATACCTGCCCAGGACACCTGCAGAAAGGCAGGCTGCCACCCTCGATTTCTACGGTGTGGCACAATTCCCAAAAGTGCTAGGTGCCATTGACTGCACCCATGTGGCACTACGTCCCCCCAGGGCATCTGAGCACATCTATAGGAACCGCAAGCACTGGCATTCCATCAACGTGCAGGTAGTATGTAATGCCAAGGGAATCATCACCTCAGTATATGCCAACTATCCAGGGTCCACCCACGACAGCTTCATTTACCGAATGTCTACCCTAAGCCGGGACGTAGAAGCTGGGTGGCATGGCGATACATGGCTGCTTGGGGAGTATGAATGCCACTGCACATGCATGCATGTCAGATGCAGAGTTATGTCACTACCCCACTAATGATACCCATCACCTCTTCACCAGGGGACAGTGCCTACCCTCTGAGCACCCACATGATGACGCCAATTCGGAACCCCATCACGCCTCCAGAAATAAGATACAACACAGCCCATATTGCAACCCGGGGCATAGTGGAGCGCACATTCGGAGTGCTCAAGTCACGCTTTCGCTCCCTTGACCGTTCTGGCGGGCAGCTGTTATATGCGCCCCCAGTAGTCTGCAGGATCATAGTGGCAGCATGTGTCCTGCACAATGTTGCAACACGCCGGGGCCTGGCTGTGGACATGGTGGTGCCCCCACATTCCCAACCACATGCACGCCCGCTGCGCATGGGAGGGGAGAGGGCACGGGGTGAGGCAGCCCGTACGCAGCTGGTGGCTAATTACTTCACATAGAAATCACACCCCTGTGGAGTGCACACAGCCCTGGCACATACCATCTGATAAGCAATGATGACTCGACCTGACAATTATGACGAACAAAGGGACAGTCAACTGTCAGAACCATAGCAGCTTGAGATTGTTCATGTGGAAGTGTCACAATGTGTGCATCCCTACCTACACAAACACCACCAATGCAGTGTCATCAAAAGACACTTCCATGCTGCAGAAATGAATACCCACTTGCAAAATACTACATAAAAACAGTGCCACGACACCCAACCCCTCCCTGGCACGGCACGGCCACACAACACACCATGACATGTCATGCAATGTGAGAGCAAACAAATTAATCCCCACAACATGCCCCAAGTGTCACCAGCTACAGTGTCCCTAATGGCAACATGGCCACACATGAAAAGCTCACAGTAATGCAGGACCTACAACACACATTACCAAATACTTACCAAGAATACCAATCACCTACACAACCTCCAACCTACCTTAAACATGACATTACAGACTTAAAACTTTGCTAGCCTCACTACCTGATGATGCCAGCACTCCGAACACTTCCAAGTATACAGTGTTTGCGCCACGCAAGAGTGTAGGTGCACTGCTTACAACATGGACTCCAGTTCCAAGGTGGATCGCCTTGTGAAGACATGAGAAATGGACCTGCAAATTAGGAGGATGAGATGGACGCAGAGGCACATATCAATACACCATGCAGTGTACAATACAACTACAATATGCACTATGAATGTATACACAGTATTGACTACAGACTGCCCAAACATCGAATGGGAGTCCAATGTCACCATGTACGTCAATGTCACTTGGGCACACCCTTTGCAAGCCCATGGAAACGGGAAGCAGGAGGGTTGTGTGTCACAAAAACCCAAGCATCTGAACCAAATTCATGACAAGCCTGCATGTGCCCAGCCACAATGCAGCGTATGCCCACGGGAGCCACACAAGGCAACACACTGTCAAAAAAAAAAAAAAAGGCCATTAATGGGCCCAGGGGGGTGGGGGAGGCCACCCAGGAGGTCCGAGGACAGGGTGCACACCAACACCCACCTGTGTGGATCTTGCGGAAAAAAAACACCTCCATGGGCTCATGGCCTACACGGCTACCCTATTGTGGGAGAATCACTGCTGTCGCTCTCCTCACCCTCTGCAGCTGCATCAGGAGGTGATGGCACTATGGGAGGCAGCCCACGCAAAGCCCTAGTCTGTTCCTCCATGGCTGCAAGCATGCGGGTGTGGTAGGTCTCGTTCTGGAGGATAATTGTGCGGAGGTCCCCATGCAACAACTCACGGGATGCCCGGAACTCCGCCCTAGTTGCCTGCATCTCAGCTGAGAGCATACATGTGGGACGCTCCAGCTGCTGTTCTGTCCTTCTGTTTGTTGAAGCCTCAAGCTCAACAAGAGTCGTCCTGAGGTGAAGGAGTTCCACCCTCAGGGCTTCCCTGTGGCCCTGGGACTCTATGGAAATGGCTTCCTGCAGAGTCGCCAGTGCCACCCGCCTGTCCCTGTCAGACGCCAACATGTCCTCCCTGTGTGACTGGCAGATGGAGTCTGTTGCCTGCTGTAGTCGCTCCATTAGCCTAATGGAAGTGGCCACCCATTCCATGGCCTGAGCCATCATCTCTGATAATGCTGCTTGTTGGGTTGCCATACCGTATATGGATTGCTCCCATGCGGTATTGCCAGGTGGCTGACGGCCACCACGTCGGCGGGCACCACACCTGTCTGGGGCAAGGCGAACTGCGCCTTGCTGTGCCGGCACTGCCTGAGGCTGCAGGACTGCATTCCCCCTCTGATCTGCTGGCCCAGGAACAGGATCAGATGTCGCGGAGTGTGACCCTGCATCCGTAACCACCAAAGGCGTACCTGCCAACACTGACATCCCCATTGAGGGTTCTAACCCTAGTGCAGGTGGGTCGGACAGAACAGAATCCCTCCCAGGAACACTCACCTGCGACGGCACATAGGTCTCATCATCCAAATCGACACCTGAATACAGCTCGGGGGAGGTGCAGCCAGAGACACCCCTTGAGAGCACGACCTGCAGCAGTTGTGGGTTCTCACCCACCACCACACCCCGTCCCTCACTGGTGGTCGGTCGGCCCTCAGACCCCTCCTGGGTCTGCACCATCTCCACAACCCCAGCAGTATCAAGTGCGTCATCCCCTGCAAAGACATTAAAAAAAACAAATGGAAACAGGCATTAGCACTATGGCACACAATTAGGGCTGAGAGGCTACAGAAACAGTACTTGATTGACACATGTCCCACATGACTAAAACCCTCCCATGCATGCACTGTCACTGCGTGTGAAGGGTAGGCAGATTGCACACATTGATGACACCAAGATGGAAGATGAACACATTTGCTGCATGCTGCCTAGCAGTGGCATCACACATTGGCCAGTGATTGGCAGGTCAAATACACATGCCATCACACAGATGGCATGTACCCTAGCCATGAAGGGAAGAGGGAGAGGTGGTCACCAATTGTTCATTCAGTCCAGTTTGCTCATGAAATTGATTTTTTCATTGAAATGGTTCAAATGTTTAACCTGGAGCTGCCAGTCCAAAATGGTCCTATAGCACAGGGACATGTCTAAACAAATCATGTCCAGGAAACAAAGCCAGTCCACTGTACCATAGCCATGTCAGACATGTGACAATAGGACTGAGAAATCCCGAGTAAAAGTGGTGGTATGCAAACAATCTGCCTGAATAAACAGAGGTAAATAAGCAACAATGTTGTGGCAAGATGACACTCCAAGTGCAACTGGCGTGGTGTTGGGCTGGATGTCTAATGTTGGCAGAAGGGATGCTGCTAAACCCAAATGCTGGTGCGCAGAATGTATAGGATGAGGCACATGGGTGACCCAAACCACTCAGGGCGCACACACACCCTCACCTGGCACCCAAACAGAAGCCCTCCCACACACACCATGCACATGGATGACACACACATGCATGTGCACTCACCTGACAATGCCTCGTAATCTGCCAGTTCTCCCACGCCTTGGATCTATTCCTCCGTGACGTAGGTCCCAGCAACCTGCTCATGTGGAGTGAGTTCTATGTCCTCTGCTGGAGACCCACCTCCAGTCACTAGAGTTGCGGCATGACTTGAGGCCAGCTTATTCTTTGCCCTGCGCTTCAGGTCATTCCAGCGCTTGTAGCATTCAGTAGCTGTGCGCCTCACGATTCCAAGGTCACTTATGATGTCCGCAATGGTCTGCCAGTGTGCCTGACGTTGTGCAGGTGTGGTCTTGGATCCTGCAACAATCACCATTTCGCTGTCATGTGCGGACACATACTCTACAAGTGCATTCAGTTCGGCCTAATTGAAGCTGGGCTTCCTCGACAGTCCAGACTGTGTAGCCGTGTCTGGGGCATCAGCCTCTACTGGACGAGCACTCTTCCTCTTCCGCTTGGAAGGTGGTGGGGATCCTGAGTGTCCTACGCCGCTCTGGACACTAGGGGCAGGAGCCCTGGTGGACTCTGTACTAGGAGTGTGGGATTGCACACTCAGCATGGGAGTTGGTGCAGGCATTAGCTCAAGTGTGATGGTGTCAGGGGGAATGTCAGCATGATGGACTTGGACCGACACTGTCCTGGCTGGGTGTGTGAGAGGTGGGGTGGATGGAGCAGCAGCTGCCCCTGCAGCCTCCCCAGCCTGCCTATGCGGGGCAGCAGATGACCTAGCTGCCCCTGATCCACGTGGCCTGATGACACCAACATTCACTGGCGCACGTGGCCTAGACCTGCTGACCTGGAAGTCAGCCATGGAGTCACCCTGTGCCAGGTCTGGTTCCACAGTGGGCTGGTCCAACAAGGGCTGAGCATGGATGGTGTCAGCCACGTTAACCTCAAACTGGGGGGGTGGGGTGTTAAAATGGCATGGGTGTCCCTGACTGCTCCTCCACACATGGGGGGCTAGGGGCACCCTGCAAGTCACGGCCACGTCCCCTACCGGATCCACCACGGCCACCACTTGGGGCTCGGCCACCTTTGCCACCCTTACGGCTTGTTCGCCTCCCAGCCATGGCACTGATGTTATTGTGCGTATGGGAGTCGATGTGAACTATTGTCCTGGGCAATTGGGGGTCAAAGGGGTTGGGTACCAGATGGTAATCGTACCCTAGTGCTCTAGCAAGGCTGTATGTCACCCCTGGGGAAAGATGACGGGTCACGCAATGCACAGGCAGCCCAAAAAAGGGAAGTAAGGTGCACGCAACCCCTCCTAGACCACGTGCGTGGAAAAATAAACCTGCACTATGCTGTGGCACCCAGAAACACAAGAATGAACATATGCGTGTCACACGCAGCCTAGAATGACCTCTGAAGGGGTACGCGACACACGGGGCATGCACAGATGTTAAATACGTGCGCGACTCACCGTCTGCCAGGAACAAAAGCGTGAAAAATATGCGCATGTGCGCGTTGGCAACACCCCCGCCAAAAGAAGATTTGTACGCTGTCTGAGGAGACAGGACAACAGTAGAAGGGAACGCTGTTTGAGGAAACAGGCCCAGGAAAAAGAGGAAAAGAGAAAACGCTGTTAGAGGTAACGGAGTACGAACTGGAAACGCTGTGAAGTAAATCGCGTGTGAACCGACAAGAAGTACAGATTTCACCCACTCGCTCTCCACGAAAAGCACGTACAAGGAAATGGCGTTCTACACGTACCTTTTATACACACGTCACAGACGCGCATACGCGATGAGGCCATTTCCACCAATTACACGCTTTGACACTCGGACGTGTATCTTTTTTTTTTTTACACGCGCCATTCTCTACGGCCATGCGCGGGACGTCACAGCTGCGCATGGGGGCCTTTGGGCCAATGAAATCACGTATGCGTGCAGATGCGCTTATGCGCTAAGGGCCTTTCCTCGAATTACACGCAGACGTGCAGGACTTTTCACGTGCCAAATCACTCCGTATCAAGCTGGCCACGCGTAAGCACACGGAAGACCACGCTCCGGCCCAGAAAGCCGATTAACTGCCCCCCAGAACCCAGAGCACGCTCCCACCTGCCATCTGCTGCTGTCTGACTGCCTGCTGCCCACGTGCCCTGCCATTTGCTGCCTGGACATCAGCCAGGGGTGCTGTTGCTGTGACCACCCCTGCTGCAACCGAAGACTCCCGACTGGGATTCCATCGCTCCACAGCCCAGCCCCAGGACCCAGTTGCCCACCCACTCCTGCCTCTGGGGTTGTCATGTCGGGCACCGCAACATCTGGCACCACTGACAACCCCCGGCCAGAGAGGCAGAGGGGCACCAGCTTCAGTGCCAGGGAAGTTGCTGTCCTGGTGGAGCAAGTCCTGTCGCAGTATGATGTCCTCTACGGAAGGTTGCGCGCCGACAAGGAAGGACGTACTCGGATCTGGACGGACATCGTGACTGCCATCAACGCGGAGGGGGTGGCAGTCCGCGACTTCCAACATGTCAAGAAGCGCTGGGAGGACTTCAGGTCCAGGACCCTGAACAAGGCCCGGCGCCTCTTGAAGGCAGCAGATGCTAAGGGGCGCCGGGGCCACTTGTCGGAAGATCAGATGAGGGTCCTGGAACGCATAGCCCCAGCGCTCCACGTCCAGGTCCTTGAGAGGCAGACCCGTCTGGAGTCGAGCGGTAAGTGTACATGCATCATGATTGTAAGCTGTGCGTGTGGTGATGTGGCAGTAGTGTGCCGGTTGCACATCTGTTTGTATGGGGCCGAGTATGGGTGGGGGTGTACAGGACCGTGAGGCTAACACATGCGAGCGCTGTAATGTGTGAGACATGGATGGTGCTTGTGTGTGTAGGCTTGCATGCCAAATGCAGTTGTGTGGGCACACATGTTTGGATGAATGTGTATGTAAGTAGGCATGTTCGTGATGTCACGCATGTATGTTTTCAGCTGCATGTATCAGCACTGTGTACATGTGCATGTGTATTTGACAAGGGTGCAACAGTGATGCAACATCGATGCATGTGACAGCGGGATGTGGAAGCCTGATTGCCAGATGTGAGATGGATGCCCATCGGAACACTGCAACAGTTGGCTGAGGTGTACACATGCATGCAAGTGTGGTGGTGTGCGTGCATGCATGTGTAGTGCACTCCCTGTGTTGCATGTGATGTCTGGCTCACCTTTGCCTGCTCATGCTGTTGTATGTGTATGGATGGTGCTGGCAGTTGCGATGTGGCTGTGGTATGGCTCATGTGTGCATGTAGAAATGACGTGTGTTGCCAATTGTGATGCCATGTCTGAGGTTTGCCAATGCCACTCATGTGCAACTGTCATGTGTGTATGTGTCCATTGTACAGTGCCCTGATGCCTGTGTTTTATTTCTCCCTGTCTGCAGCGTCAACTGATGAAGAGGGCGGAGAAGGTGCTGTGGAGCACAGCGGCGGGGATCGCACCGCCAGCCGGAGACGCAAGGCCCGGCTCCCCTCCCAGGTTGTGATCTCGTCGGGGAGTGAGGAGTCCGGTGCCGCGTCCCAGGCCGCAGCTGCCGGGGGGAGGTCCAAGAGGCGGAGGTCGGAGTTGGACTCCTCGGCAGCAGAAGGGGCAGCTGGGACGCCACAGGGCCCAACGGGGGAAGATGGCACGGAGTCATCCAGGTTGGTGGGGGGGTTTGGTGGAGGAGGAGGCCGTGCAAGCAACAGAGACGGGGTCTGGAGGTGGGGATTCCACTGGTGCTAGTGGTGCAGTGCAGGACCAGGGACAGGAGGCAGCACAGGTCGCCGCGGAGGTGCCTGTGTGCAATCCTGTCCCTGATCCTGTCACTGCATCATCTTGCACCAGCAGGGATGCCTACGTCCAGACCCGTTTTCAGGCAGGGGATGAGCTCACGACAACTGGCCTTCCTCTGCCTGCGGACGTGGCTATCCGGGTCCGGGTTGAGCCTGTCCTGACTGGTGTGGCGTTGCGTCAACGGGCCATGCGAGGTGACCTGCAGTCTTTTCATGAGGAGACTGCACGTCATCTCGAATGGCTTGTTGACCTCGTCAGCCTACTGGGACAGGTCACCCAGGCCGGATTCCTCCGTTTGATGGGGCTTGCTCAGACCCCCTCCTCAACTGAACCCCCTATGCGCCAGTCGTCCTCCGTGCCATCTTCCCACCCATCAGTCACCTGGGTGCCCTGTGGAGCTGCCTCTGACGGTACGGCCAGGCTGGTGGAGGAGGCATCCCTGCCACAGTCGGGAGTCGGACGTCCAGCAGGGGTGGCCACATCAACGACTGCACCCCAGCCAGCGGAGGATGTGCAGGCAGCAGGAGACAGTGCACGGGCAGAGGCGCAGCAGCAGCAACATGGTGGGAGCCATGATGGCTCGGGCCTTAGACATCGGAGGGGCAGGCATCGGCCGGAGGGCATGAGGACCCAGGACGGGAAGTGTCTTCCGTGTGGCAGCGGTTGGGCCACGCCATAGATGCGGAGCGGCTGCGGGCGGAAGAGGCACGGCTCACGATGGTCAGGGCGGAGAACTCCATGCGGAGGGCCCTGAGGCGGGCCGAGTGCCTCGAGGCAATCCGCAGGGAGTTTGGGGTGTGGGGGGAGGAACATGTGGACGGCCCTGCGGACCCTCGGGCCATGGAGGAGGAGCGCCTCCGGGACATTGAGCAGGAGTTCGATGATGCCCTGGCCCGGTACATCCCGAAGTGAGCCGTCGGACTAGCCCGCTGCCCTTGTAAATAGTTCTGTAGTTAGTGTTAGGTTTAGCATTTTTTTTTGGACCTTTTGGACAATGGGCCACATTTTTGTATATATTTTCTTTTCTTAGGTAGTGTTATTCGATAGGTTTCATGGGATCATGGTTCCTGGATTGTTTATCTGTATATAGTTGACTTTTGGATTTTCATTTTTTTTTTATGATTTCACCATGGAGCAATGGTTTTCGATTTATTTTAATTTTCCATTGGATTTACTTTTGTGGACTGTGACTTTGGACACCTTTCGTTTGCATTATGATTTGTGGTTTTGCATTATTTCACGTACCTGCTGGTTTTAAAAAAAAAAGAAATCCATTATTGTTTGTTTATTTTTGATTCAATTTATGTTGCGTTGAATACATATTTTTACTTCAAACTTCAATGTGTAGTATCATCTCATTGGTTTCATGCATATCATGATACAAGTTTTGACATTCACTGACACCCATTGGGTGTATGTGAGGGACATGTGTTCATTTCCAAACTTGCAATTGGGGTTCTATCATGTTTTTGCCATTTCTAAGTGGGTGGATGCAATACTCAGGTGGGTGTTTGGCATTTGGAGGCTGACCATAAGGGCCAGGGATCTAGATTGTGGTGACATGTTGGCTGGGGGACATGAGCGGGGGCCTGGTGGAGGGTGCCCCTGGTGGCTGGGGGGTGGGGGTGGTGGTAGACATGAGTGGGGGCCTGTTGGAGGCTGCCCCTGGTGTGTGGGGGTGGTGGTAGACACGAGTGGGGGCCTGGTGGAGGCTGCCCCTGCACTGCTGGGGGGTGGGGTGGTGGGAGACATGAGTGGGGGCCTGGTGGAGGGTGCCCCTGCACTGCTGGGGGGTGGGGGTGATGGTAGACATGAGTGGGGGCCTGTTGGAGGCTGCCCCTGGTGGGTGGGGGTGGTGGTAGACACGAGTGGGGGCCTGGTGGAGGCTGCCCCTGCACTGCTGGGGGGTGGGGGGGAGACATGAGTGGGGGCCTGGTGGAGGGTGCCCATGGATGCTGGGGGGTGGGGGAGACATGAGTGGGGGCCTGGTGAAGGGTGCCCCTCGTGGCTGGGGGGTGGTGGCTGGGGGGTCGGGAGGTAGAGGTCGGCCTTCCCATAACAGGAGCCTCCTGCACGGAGCCTGTGTCCTCCTAGTGCGCATAGGCGAGCACCCCCTTCTACTTATCTCAGCTCGGTTGTGTGCGCAGCCTTGGGGCTTCCGTTGCGACGGCAGGCTTGAGTGGCAACCTGCTGGGGACCGGGCCAAGACACTAGAAGCTCAGCACTTATACATCTCCGGACTGTGGCCCTCAGATGCTGGTGCCCCCCCCCTCTGTATTGGAGCATAGACTCGGGCGAACATAGCTGGGCACAAGGGCATCAATTACAGTGGGCTGCTAAACCATGCAAATGTCGCTCTTGCTCAGGCACCAATCAGAGGTGGAGATTCCCTGCTGTAAGCACTTCTGCAGCTCTGTTGCGCACTCAAAGATGTAAAGACAGATGCTTGCACTGCAACAGCGCTGCATGTCAAGACTTCTGCTCAAGCCAAACCTCTAAAAGACTTCACCATGTGCAACCCTGACCCAGTGTACCACCCTGCCCACGAGTCCTGCACAGCCCCGCATCCAACCGAATTACGCTGGGGCCGACGTGGCTCGCGCACTACAGGATCATCTGAACTAAGGCATTACTCGGAATTGCCGGCCCATACGCGGCAGGACACAGAAAATCAGTGACATGACAGACCCAGACTAACTCGTTCTTAGAGGTCTGGCACGGCCTTGCAAGTGCAAGACCTGTAACGGTTAGCAGGACAAGATCATGGCCAAGCAGAAGGGACTTGGTGCCCACAGACAGCATCATACTCTCTGACCTCCAAGATCAAGCACCATGTCCCCAACCAAAAATAAACTCAAGGGCACCATCATGGACCCCTTTGCGGGCCTCGGGAAGTCACAGTCACTAGCCCCAACATTGGGTGGAATGAATACAGTGGATGGTGGCGCTCAGGCGGACCCACTAGAAGATAAAGTACTTGCAGCTATTGCACCCTTGAGATCCTCCCTAGAACACAGAATTGATGAGGTCAAAATAGATGTGCAACCTCTACGTCAGGAAGTGAGATCTCTGACGGAGCGGGTAACGAACACCGAAACACTGGCGACCTAGCAACCCGGCTGAAATCACTCGAGTCCAAGAACTGCTTCTTGAACAAAGGGCTGAAGACACAGAGGGCCGATACCCGAAAAAATAATGTCAGAGTCCTGGGTATACCATAAAGCATGGCGGGCAGGGACCCAACGACCTACATAGAGAATCTGTTTCTGCAGGAGGTCGGCCCTGGCAAGTTGTCATATGGGTTTGCTGTTGATAGGGCCCACAGATCCCCCTACAACAAAAACAAAGACCTCCACCTGGATCACACCCTCGCCCTATAATTGCAAAAATATTGAACTTCAGAGACCGGGAAGTGCTTCTACAACTCTCCAGGGATGCTGGAGTGATACAGAGAGGTTGCTCAAACGTAACCATCTACCCAGATTACACCCCCCTAATGCAGCAGCAATGGAACAGATCTCAATCAAAGGCAGGCTATGACAGAAGGGTATCAAATACATGCTCACTTACCCAGCTAAACGGAAAGTGATACATGAAGGAAGGTTGCGCTTCTATGAGAGTCCAGAGGCAGTGTCGATGCGGATGGAGCACAACAGCATAGACACGCATGATAACCCTCCACGTGATGATGGAATTAGCGCCTCTTTGTCAGTTACCGACGGGCGGTGCAGTCCCCGCCATAGCATGGCACCTGGGAACAACTGGCAACAGGCTCACCTCATCAACTACTACAAGGAATAAAATAAGCAGCATTGCCGTTTGCGATACAATATTGGATATTTGCTTTTCATTTAAAGAATCATGTCGCACTAACGGCAACATGATTTTTGGAAGACAATGAATTTCGTTAGCCTGGTCTGCCTGGGCTTGAGCTGCACAGCTTGCAGGCGCGGCAGAAGTAGACGATCCTGGGCTGGGCTCAAACATTGTATCAATTTTTGTGCCCAGCCCAGGCACTGTGTCAGCCAAGCACATGCGCAGAAGAGTTGCACGAGCAGCTCGAGTCATGGGCAGCTTGGCTGCCCAGTCTTTTACATGGATGCCGAAGGGTGATTCAGATGGTAGACATGAGTGGGGGCCTGGTGGAGGCTGCCCCTGCACTGCTGGGGGGTGGGGGTGGTGGGAGACATGAGTGGGGGCCTGGTGGAGGCTGCCCCTGCACTGCTAGGGGGGTGGGGTGATGGTAGACATGAGTGGGGGCCTAGTGGAGGGTGCCCCTGCACTGCTGGGGGGTGGGGGTGATAGGGGACATGAGTGGGGGCCTGGTGGAGGCTGCTCCTGCACTGCTGGGGGGTGGTGGGAGACATGAGTGGGGGCCTGGTGGAGGGTGCCCCTGCACTACTGGGGGGGTGGGGTGGTGGGAGACATGAGTGGGGGCCTGGTGGAGGGTGCCCCTGGTGGCTGGGGGTGCAGGGGGACATGCGTTGGTGGGCAGTAGTGCAAGGTAACATGTGGGTTGGCTGGGGGGCATGGCCATGGTGGATGGGGTGCCTGCGGGACATGTGCAGGGTAGGCCCCTGTGGTGTGGGCCACCTGCAGGGGCCGTGGAGGGTGTAGAGGGAACACCTGGGAGGACCCACACGTGCAATTCAGGTGTGGTGCTCCCCGTGCACCCCTGGAATACACGTACCCTGATGGAATCGCGTGTGATACTTCCTGCGCACCCCTGAAATACAAGTACCCTGCTGCTTTTGCTTGTGATACTTCCTGCGCACATAGGTGAACTCCCGAACACAATGCGTGAAACATGGGTGTTCCATTCTTAAGCCTGGTAAACTTGCAGAAACATGCTACTCGTACTGCCCCCTGGCCATGCTCAATTACGACCTTAAGCTATTAACCTCTAAGCTAGCCACACGACTTCGTCGGTGCATTGCAGCACCAATACATTTGGACCAAACTGGGTATGTACCTGGTCGTCGCACCACTTCAAACCTGCACAGATTACAACATGTAATTGACCAAACTAAAGGTGGCTCAGAACAACATGCAGCAGCATCCCTAGATGCGGTCAAAGCCTTCGATTCAGTGTATTGGGAGTGGATAGAGGATGCACTACGGGGCCTCGGATTTGAAGCGTTTTTTCACACGATGGGTTAAAATACTGTACACTTCCCCCTACCGCTAGAGTCAAGACAGGCCGGCACATATCAAGACAGTGGGCCATAGAAAGGGGCGCCTGCTCTCACCGATGGTTTAAATATTAGCATTGTAACCAATAGCGGCATACCTAAGACAAGAGTAGCAGGAGGTGGGGATTCAAATAGGGGACACCACACATATGCTCGCTTTATACTGCTATACTCATGCCAACTGCATCATAATTAACCTATAATCCTAGAGGTCCTAGACGACTTTGCAAGATTGTCGTGGGATCACCTTCAATAAGCAGAAATCATGCTTATTCCCCCTAGTGGGACTAAATGACACTAAATTGACCTCTGCGCTTGATTAGGCCTGAAGTGGGAACATGACTCCTTTAGGTATCTGGGACACGCTCTGAACACATGGAGGGCAGCGGCGGGTGTTGAAAGATCAATGGTGTTTTGGTCCCGATTGCCCCTCTCGCTTATGGGAAGGGTGGCTATCACGAAGATGATCATTTTACCTAGGCTCTATATAGCTTCACAAGCATTACCGTCTATATTGAAGCACACTTCTTCCAGGAATTCTTCCCATTGGCCATCCCACCCTGTCCCTCCCCTTTGAGCAGGAAGGTGTCCAACTAACACGGCTGGAATACTACTACTTAGCGGCTCAATTTAGCTTTGTTGCTAAATGGCTGTCAGACAAAACCACTACAGAACATGTGTTTATGTTTGTTTGTTTTATGTTTTATTATTTATAATGCGCGAGTGTACCCGGGGGTATCAGGGCGCAGACTTTACAAGAATTTTCGAAGCTTGGTTACAGTACACGAGGAATATACATAATACAAAAAATAGGTGCACAAATGTTATATACAGTATATACAAATCATCAGTAAGGCCAGCAGGCGGTAATGTAATATACAGGTAAGCAAGAGGCACACGTGGTTACGATGTGTGCGTGTAGCGCTGGACACTACCTAGTCTTAGTGGGTCTCCAGTTTCAGCCAGGAGATTAACTTGGAGCGGAAGTTCTGATAGGGCAAGTCTACTCTAAGGTTTGGAGGCAGGGAGTTCCAGAGCTTGGCAGCTTTTACCGGGAAGCTGTTGCCTCCTATGGTGGCCCGTTTGTAGTGGGGGACAGATAGGCAATCTTTGTATGCGGTTCTGACGGGTCTTGAGGAGGATTGTTTGTGGAACCTGTTGATCAGGTAGGTTGGGGCTGCGTTGTTGAGACTTGTGGGTGACAGATGCCGTTTTTATGAGAATTTTATCTCTGGTGGAGAGCCAATTGTTCTGTTGGCTGAAACCTGTAATGTGTTCTCTTCTGGAAATGCCCAGAGCTGCTCTGAGAGCGTTGTTCTGAAGGGTTTGCAGTTTATTGGTGGTGGCCTTGGTGGATCCTAGGTAGAGGGCATTACAATAGTCGAGGCGAGACAGTATGAGGGCTCTGGCGAGTGTCAGACAGCTAGTGTCAGACAGGAAAGGTTTGGCTGCACGGATTAATTTGCACGTGTAAGCCGTGGAGGATGCAAGGGAGCTCACTTGTCTTTTGAGGGAAAAATTGGAATCTAGATAGAATCCCAATGTTTTGACCTCTTGTCCGACTTTGATGTTGTTCCCGTCAATCATGAAGGAGTTATAGGCCGGGCCAAGTTTCTTTATACTGATTGTGGTGCCTAAGATGATGAGTTCTGTTTTATCATCATTCAGGCATAGTCCATGAGTAGCCATCCATGCCTGGATGATGATGTACACCCTATTTAGCAAGGCCAAATCCTTTCCATAATCTCCTGAAAGCGGAAGGAGGATCTGAGTATCATCTGCATAGTTAGTGTAGGTGATACCGAGATGATCCAAATCATCGAAAAGGGGCTTGGTAAATATTTTGTATAATGTGGGGGAGACACAGGAGCCCTGAGGTACACCACATGTGATGGGTATAGGGTCTGCTGCCGCCGTGGGAGAGAAGACCCTCATAGTCCTGCCGTTGAGGAAGGATGTGATCCAGGTGATGGCCTCACTGGAGAAGTGAGCCGAAGTGTGGAGGTGTGAGCAAAGGACAGAATGATCGACCAGATCGAAGGCTGCAGAAAGGTTGAGGAGGAGGAGTAGGGCGGCTTGCCCGTTGTCTCTGAGCGAATCGATCTGCGCTTTCAAGTCAATAAGGGCGGTTTCAGTCCCGTGTTGGGGACGGAATCCAGAATGTCTACTCTGTTTAGCACTCCGATAAGCCCAGTGTTACTAAGGGAAGCAATATGGTACCCGGGGAGCAAACATGTAATTTACCCATTGCTATTAAGGGTGGCTAGACAGGTCTGGTTGAAGACACATGACACTGAGGCTCAGCACCCCTACTCTCCCAATACCCCCATCCTGATTACTTTTGTGTGATTAACACAGTGGGACCCAGAAAAACTGAAAGCTTTGCGATGCGTGGAGGGATTGGGCATTGCCACCTGGGGAGACAAGTATGAAAACGGAACCTATAGAGAACTCACTGATCTCATGCAAAAAGAGGGTCTCCCAAGGGGGCAATTTCTAAGATATATGAGAGCAACTAAATTTGCTAAGCGTACCTGGCCGGACCGGCCTGCTGAACCCCAACAAAGTACCCTTTTGGCACTAATGTATGTCAGTGATCCCCCAACCTGTAGCTCGGGAGCAACATGTTGCTCATGGAACTGTAAATTGTTGCTCACCAGTTGCTCTAGCACATGGTGTGGAGGCCTAGAAGAAGGTAAGGTGATGAAGGGATGAGATCTCAGTAGAAGTATAGCCAGGACATAGTCCTGAACTGTTCGAGAATGTTGGCAAATGAGCCTGCTGTGGTTCCAGTTTGTTTATTTTTGTAGATGCAATATTTGAGTTTGTTGCCACCATGTAAATGATTTTTCAGTAAATGTCCTTACGTATTATACCAGTGTCATTGTTAAAACCCTGTCATCTTCAGATACTTTGCCCAGCTGACAAATTTATTAGTGAGCAAAATAATTGAACCATGTTCCCATGTTTGTGTCCTGGAGAAAATGGTCATATTATGTTCCTTTATACAGCTAGTAGCATGCATACTCAACTTTACTTTATTAAATAATTTGCATGCACTGCTTTTTGTACAAATGAGGTTTGCGTTTGATGCCACCATGCATTATATTTATCTTAAATATTACTTTTAGTGTCACCTATATTATTACATAGTGTTGTAGTGGAAATATTTTCATCATTTGGATACTCTGGCACGCCGCTGATAATGGCCACATAAGGCAAATTCATTCCACATTTTTCATAATTAATTCGCCCCATATTCAAATCCAATTAAGTTACTGTTAATACATTTAAATTAACTAGCCAATAAATTAATCCAAATACCCAGCACCACCACACCCCTCGCGAAGTAGTCGTCAAATGCTCAAAGTTTTGACCAATAATTTCCAGCAAGTTTTGTGCAAAATACATTTTGGGCAGAGAAAAGAAGCCCCAAATCCTTCAGAAAAATATTTGTATTTAACAACTTTTTCACCAATGTAACAGGCCTCAGATGCTTTAAAATGCACTATGTACCATTAAATGCCAAAAGAACGGCATTAGATGGCAAAATAACACTTAGGAGTTAAGCTCCAAAGCCCCAGTGAAGTGATATGTAAAGCCTACCGTATTACTCAATATTTATTTGTACAAAGCATACAGAATGCGGCAGCCAGACTCCTTCTCAAACTACCCTGACTAGAACACAACACCTGCTACCAATAAAAGAGCGAATAAAATTAAAACCCATGTGCATCACGCACAGAGCTATACACAACCTACACAACCAAGGCGCAGAATTCCTGAGAGATAAATTACTCCTACACCAGCCGACAAGAACGCTCAGATCAAACAACATACGCCTACAACCGAAACCCTCTAACAAAAGAAAACTTGAGGATCCTCGTTTTCTCACCAGGCACCGAGAACATGTAATGACCTACCGAAGAACATATGGAACACAAGAAACCACCTAACATTCAGGAAACTGCTCAAATCCTGGCTCTTCACTGCCTAAGCCGGAAGGGTCTTCGCTCTTCTCGAGACCAGCGCCTCTTGGGGCCTAAGTGGCAGGGGCGTCTGGTGGTAGCAATGAGGGCTCTGCTTCCCCCGAATAAACTGCACTCTCCCAGCCCAGGAACACCTGCAAGGGTTGGGAGTAGTTGTGCCTACTGTGGACGTTGTTGGGAAAAGGGGGGAAATAGGTTTTGAGCACAGAGCAGTCGCTGCACCTTCAGAACCATTTTCACATAATTTGGATCCTCGTTTTCTCACCAGGCACCGAGAACATGGAATTACCTACCGAAGAACATAAGGAACACAAGAAATCACCTGGCATTCAGGAAACTGCTCAAATCCTGGCTCCTCACTGCGTAACCAGAAGACCACCCACAAGAACGCCCACACTGATTATCAACAAAGAATAAAGAGACCGACATCGGCCCCCACCAAACAACCAATCTCGATCAGAATGCACCCCACGACAGTCCACAAGACATCAAGAGATAGTCACAAGAGGAGAACACTAGACAGAACACAGGCAGACCAAGATGAAACCACTTAGTCGACTCATCCACAACATCATGGCCCGTCCCACACCTAAAGTTTTCAAGCAGACATTCACTTAGATGGTAGGGCAAGAGGAGACCCAGACTCCTGCGTCGCGCCAAAACCGAATCTCGGTCAGGTGCGAGCCTCTCCTTACCCTTGTGGGACTCTCAATCTAGCAGTGTTTTAGGACTGCACTGAATTATTCTATTATTTCTCAATCACAGCGAAGTAAGTTACTATACCCAGTTGGGCGTGGGACTCTTCCCCCACTCTTACTCTCATGCGGGTCTCCCAAGTCTAGCCGTTTTCGCACCAGGCAAGACTCCCAAAACCCAGGCATTCAGCCAGACGGTGATTATCTGCAAAACATTTAACCCACTAACCAAAAAAAAAAAAAGCTCAAAACTTTCTACATACTTATTTCACTCAAACTAACACAACCACCTCTCTCACCACAATCCGCATGCACTTTACCACACATAAACCGTACCAACAGCACACGAGGACTGTCATCGCCCCGATACTCGCACCAAAAGCTCAGCACCCGGTGTATACCGAGTTGAAGCTGCCAACAGAACACCACTCCTCTCACTATCCTACTTCCTCTTCACCATACTAATCCATCCCACCTTGTCGTTTGCAGATCCGCAAGAGCACCTGGGGACCAACGCCGTTGGCGACGGTGCACGTTACAGATATCTTTAACATTTAACATTTTTTCTCCATTGAACGTTAGCAACATTTAAAAATGTATATTTTATCAAATTCACATAGAACATGCTCAAAATTAAAAAGCAGCTTTTACATATTTAAACAAGCTATATATAAAAACCTGATCATTACAATTATATTTAAAAAAACATAGCTTCCATGCATGTCCACACTTACGCCAAACACCAAAATAACAAATTAACAGAAAATTACGCAAATCTTCATCGACTCCGTTTGCAGGCACACTTTGCGCCGCCTCCTCCTGCACACCTTCTTCATTTATTGAGGGTTGGGTATATTGAAACATATTAGCATAAGCCTCCTGTATTCTATTGATCTTGTCTCCTTGCCGTCTTTTATGTGTCTTCATTTTAAAGAGGGCAGTGTATATATATTTTGGTTAGCTGCCACTCTCCATCACACAAGCTCTTGCTTTTAAGAGCCATTTTGTGTTGAATTAATGTGGCAAATTTAGTTACATTCCAACCCCTATCCAAATGGATAGGGCCTTACAAGCCCTGTACAGCAAGTATTTTTCTTTACCAGGGGAGGCTGCAATCACACTTAAATTCAGTTCATGATTTGCAGAAAATCCCAGATGTGCTTTTAAAATGTAAGTGAAAAATCTTAACTTTTTGACACCTTCAAACTGAACACCCCAATTCAGCTCAGAAGATGCTGTACCTGGAGGGAGACTTGCTATTTGGCACAGGAATTTATTTTGCAACCACTCTAGGGCATGACAGTTCAAACCTATCCAGATTTCACTGGCATTAAAAATAATTGGAAGATACCTTTGCCTTATATACCTCTAGGAACCTGTCCAATCTGAATGCCCCAGACTTGAAATAACATTTAAATTTTTTTTTGTTTAAACTTAAGGATGCCCATTCAGCGGTCTTCTTAAAATGATTGACCCAAGTACCACTCGTTGAGAAGAGCAGGCTCAAATACATTTGAGACGATCTCCTCATCTCTACATTCATTCAAAAAGCTGCTACGGGGGGGCGCTGTTGCGCCGAAACAAGATGGCCGCCTGAGTGTGGACCTCCGGACAGGGAGAGGATACAATCAATTTCTTTGCCATCAACTCTGCCTATTCTGCATAATTGCCCCGCTACTCCTGCTGCGGACTCCCCACCGCATCCCTGCGAAGTCCCAGAGTTGGAGGTGCCCTGGACGCAGAGCTACACCTCCCGATCGTGCCAGAGGATCCCTCTGCTCGCCCTCTCCGCCCTGCAGCTGCGGGGAACGCGGCCCACTCGGCCACCCGAGGGTGCGGTTCGGCGGCCTGCTGTAGGGGGGAGGGGCACTGAGCCCGGGACGCACCGCACTGCCGCCTCGGGCGAGGCCACCCTCTGCATACTGCGGCATCCTGCTGCGGCCGACCTCGGCCCCCCTGTCCTCCCCCCCCTCACCAGCTTTAACAGCCTCCTGCGACCTGATCTCCTGTGCCGACTTTTGGTATCCCACGGCGGACTCCTCTGCAATTCGCCAGCCTCCTCTCCCCGCTGCCCCCCCCCTCCGGGAACACATCCGACCGGCTGCAAGGTAGGGGGTTTGGGGGGGGGAAGAGGGTGTGACTGCCGCCGCTGGTCCTGGCGGCCGGCCATGCTGCTGGATCCCTGCCTCCCGGCCTGTCTGACCCGCGGCACCTCTATGGCTGCGGAGCCTCGGCAGGGTTTGGACGGCAGGAGCTGGCGTCGGGCCCTACTAGTCTGGATCGAGTGAAGGCTGCCTCCCGCCCGGGACCTCGGGGGCATCTGCCTGACTGTCGCCTGGGGCTCACAACGCCACTGTTTTCTCCTCTATTCCCCCCATACACTTACTGGTGTCAGTGGCATATCCTAGTGAGTTTGGGCCGGTGTTGGGCGGCCCCCCGGTGGACATTACCTTGCTTGACGCCCCTGCCTCCAGAACTTGGGCTCTCCTTTTCTTTACAGCGGTGCAGCTGTACAAACGGTACTCACCTGTGTGGCTTAACCTACTCACTCACCTGTTTATCACGATTTGCTGGATCGGATCCGCTGGGCTCCTGCCCCCCTCACTGTACTGCACTAAATCCGGGGTTTCACTCTCAGCACACCGCAGCACTAACTATGTGAGCGCTCCATGCCATACGGTCTAGGGGAGGACTCCCATATTACTGCATGCTTTGCTCATTGCTCTTCCGTAGAGACGGAGTCGCATCGTCAAACACCTCACAGAACTGACTCGCGTGGCCCACTGCTACCATTGATCTGAGCTACTCTTCCTGCATCGCCTCACTGAAGTGGCGCGCCTGTGGCGCCATTGCCTCGACCCTCCCCTTGCCGCTACGGGGGGGGCACACAGCTGGCCCTGCGGATCATAGAGGAACTTCTCTGATGCTACATTCAACAGGCCTCATTACTCTTCTTGCGGCGCCCCGGCCGGTGTATTCGAAACGGGGTAGCTTGTTATTTCTGATCGCTGTTCTCCTCTGGGGCCCTGGGCACCACCCACTACTCGTCACCATGACTAAGGGTGCTGGGGCTGGCAAGAAGAAAAGCTCACGTAATATGTTTGCCAAAACACCCTCAAGATCGCCGACCGAGCCTCCGGAGGAATTGCCTGCTGCCTCGTCCTCAGCCCCCGATGACTCAAAAAATGCTGGAGTACATGCGCAAAGGCTTCACCACGCTGCATACTAAGCTAGACGATATGAATGGCACCATATCATCTATAAAAGCCCATATCAAAAGGACAGACAGTAGGGTTGCCGAGATTGAAACAAGGGTTGGCACCGCAGAGGATGACCTGGGTTCCCTACGCACCGCTGTATCTACTCTCACCAACAGGGTGTCAGCGGTGGAAAGGAAAAATGACAACCTCGAATCCCCCTCTCGGCGAAATAACCTCCGCATTGTCGGCATACCAGAGGTCAACATTAAAGAGCCCATGGAGGAGTATGTGGAACGTATCCTTCTTACACTCCTTGACAACCCCAAACTCTCTGCGCAGTCTGCAGTTGAAA
The DNA here is from genome assembly GCF_040938575.1 of Ambystoma mexicanum. Classification (NCBI taxonomy): domain Eukaryota; kingdom Metazoa; phylum Chordata; class Amphibia; order Caudata; family Ambystomatidae; genus Ambystoma; species Ambystoma mexicanum. The sequence continues at coordinate 871,536,350 of NC_090931.1, forward strand.
GAGCGCACTGCTCCCTGACCGCGAGACCCAGGCCCAGAGCACCACCTCGTCCCATCATTGCCAGAATCCTAAACTTTCGTGACCGTGACGTCCTTCTGCATGCAGCCAGGGCCAAGGGGGAGCTACTTCTTGGGGCGGCAAGAATACACCTCTACCCAGATTTCTCCGTTGCAGTCCAGCAAAAGCGCAAAACCTTCCTTGCGGTCAAAAAGAGACTGCGAGACTTGGGAGTCAAGTACTCCATGCTTTTCCCCGCTAAACTAAGGATTGAGCACTCCAACAAAACATTCTTTTTCACCATTCCAGAGGAGGCCTCGAGGTTCATAGACGAACACATTCCTGGTTGATCTACGTGTTATTAATCAAAAACTCATGTTCATTATGGTTGTTGTTGCACTAGAGTTACATGTGGACCGCCGAGGCGGATCTCGGCCATTATGGCCGTTCACCGTCCGCAGTTCACTGGTTACTGGTTTGGTTAATGTTGCTCCATTAATCCTTTGCGTGCGTGGCCTTATGCGCTACACTGTTGCATAGTGCGCGGTAATACCCGCATCTGGTTTTACTCCTGGTTTGGTAGCTATCCTCCCGCCACTGCCGGGTTCCCCGAGTAGAGAGTCCCTGGGATCCTGACTTGCCCATGCTGGGTCTATATTTTGGACACACGATGGTGTGACTGGGGCCCATGGCTAAGTCTCTATACTTCACTGGTCCCCTGCCTACAGAGCCGGGACCCCCCCCCCCCTCGCACCTCACACCTATCCCAAATACTTGGTTGATCCTGTTGCATAGCATGCCTCTCCTTTCTCTCTTCCTGTCTGGTGCATCGTCGCCCGGCTGCTAACAGTCCCCCAGGTGTTGATGCCCAAGAGTTTGTGTTGGTTTTGGTTTGGTTTCGTCCCTCTGATTGGGGGAGAGGGGGAGGGGACGTTATGACAGCCACCGGAGGCACCGCACGCACCACAGCAGAACACCTTGTTTATGTAGATATGAGGCCAAGTATATTCAGATTGTGCATCTTTCACTTACTGATAACACCTTTACAATAACTCTATCACTACCCCCTGAGGTATGGCTAACACCGATTTGACCTTTAGGAGCTGGAATATCCGGTGGTTGGGCAACTTCAGAAAGATGCGGCAGATTCAGCTTCACGCTGAGCGTCACAGAGTTAAATTCTTATGTCTGCAGGAAACTCACGCTCGCTCTGAGCGATTCGCTAGCCAGTGGGGGCCCCAGAGGTACTACACCAGCTACTAGACTCAAAGCCTTGGCACGCTCACCTTTATACACAAGAGCCTGAAATTCACATGCCACCACTCCCAATAGATCCACTTGGTAGGTATGTGTTGATCACTGGTAAACTACAACATCAGGAGGTGGCCAGCCTGAATATATATGGTCCCAATGTTGACGACCCCGATTTCTACTTGCACCTGGCCGCTCTACTTGAGAACTACCCCCTAATTCCAATTTTGTGGGGCGGCAATTTTAATACAATACTGGATGTTACCCTAGATAGATCGGGGTCTAGACCTCGCCAACTATCTAAATCAGCATCAGCGGTCCTTACTACACTTCCCCGTCTGGCACTGGTTGATGCCTGGCGCCTGATGAACCCCGATTCTTGTACATATTCCTTTTACTCCTCAGTTCACAACTCCCACTGTAGAATAGACAGATGGCTTATTACAGACATGCTGGTCAGATGCCTATCTCATCTGGCTATACTCCCCAGGACGCTGTCAGACCATTCACCGGTACTTATCTCCCTACACTGGGGACTAGACACCAATAAAACCAGGCAGTGGAGGATGAGCCCCCACTCGCTTCTCGACCAGATTTTCACGTCCGAACTTGAATCCTCTATTGAGGAATACTTTGAGATGAATACAAACTCTGTGTCAACACAAGCTGTGCTCTGGGAATCCTTTAAGGCGCACACAAGGGGGAATCGCCATCTCCAAAAGTAGCGGCATCCTGAAGGGCATTGGCGCCGATATTGCCGCTAGCGAATCGGCCCTGGCCGACCACGAATCCCGAAGATCACTCCCCAGCCACCCTGGCGGCGCTGGGATCTGAGCTGGACAGGTTCCGTGCCCTTGCCGAGCGCAAGGTTAAGTTCCTGGACTCCCCCCAATCTGTGAGGAAATACGGTGAAGGGGAGCGTCCCGGCCGGATGCTGGCTAGATTACTGCGCCGTGAGCTAGGAGCCCCCAATATTCCGGCCATAATGAGACCCGACGGCTCGCTTGCCACCTCCCCACAGGACATCAATTCTGAGTTTCTTTCCTTCTACACTTCCTTATACTCTGAGGCCGACGGGCCCCAGGTGCCCGAAATTGACTTATATTTAGAGAGTCTTCCCCTTTCAGCCCCGTCAGCCGACGCAAGCAGCTTCCTTGAGAGACCCTTCATCTTAGAAGAACTTATTGAGGCCATTGAGTCGCTGTCATCTGGGAAAGCCCCTGGCCCGGATGGGCTTCCTATGGATTTCTATAAACAATACAAATCTCTCCTAGCACCACACCTACTGGCCCTGTGGGAGGAATCATGCGACAGAGGAATACTTCCCCCGTCCCTCCGTGAGGCAATGATTACAGTGCTTCTTAAGCCTGACAAGCCCCCCACTCGGTGCGGCTCATACCGACCACTCTCGTTGATTAACAGTGATATTAAAATATACCCAAACTCCTAGCCAACCGTTTGGCCCCGTACATGCCCCACATCATCCAACCCGACCAAGCCGGTTTTGTCCCTGGTAGGTCCACTTCCCTAAATATAAGAAGGTGCTTCAATGTGATCAGCAGGATCAGCTCATCCACACAGGCGGTTGCAGCTACACTGGACATGCAGAAGGCATTTGACTCAGTCTCGTGGAAATATCTATGGCAAGTTCTTGAGAAATGCAAATTCGGCCCCAGCTTCCATTCCTGGATAAAACTGCTCTACACCGCTCCGTCGGCCAGAGTCTGTACGGAAGACAGATGCTCTGTCCCCTTCCAGATATCCAGAGGCACACGCCAAGGTTGCCCCTTTTCCCCGCTCATTTTCGCCATAGCTATGGAACCCTTCGCTGACATGGTACGACAATCACACGCACACAGGGGATTGCGCACTTCCAGCCAATCCAATATAATCTCCCTCTACGCGGATGATGCCCTCCTATTCATCCGTTCCCCTGAAACCAACCTTGCCCCTATACTGGCGGATGTGGCCCATTTTGGAGACATATCCGGCTTGAAAGTAAACTGCTCCGAGTCTACCTTATTCCCATTCACAGATTCAACACAACTCCCCCCTGACATACACGTGTTGAACTGGTCTCCGCCTGGCTTCACTTACCCGGGTGTGGTGGTCGCCCGTCACACAGCGAAGCTGCGCGACGACAATTACCAATGTTACCTCACTAACCTGGAGGCAAAAACCTCCAGCTGGACTAGGCTCCCCATCTCACTAGCAGGCAGGATTGGAATACTCAAAATGGTTGTATTACCTCAATTACTTTATCGATTTATCAATCTCCCTGTGTGGCCCGGTGATGCTTTTTTACAAACTCTGCGCTCCATCAGTAACAACTTCCTTTGGCATTCTGGGGCAGTCCGCCTCAAACTGTCCACGCTGACCACCACCAAGGCGTTGGGCGGGTCCAACGCGCCGGACTTCATCAGATACTGGGTGGTGGCCCAATCTCAGTTTGCTGCACATTGGTTCAATACCGTAGACCCCCCCCACGTTTGTTTAGAGAAACTAACGGTCTGTGACCGAGTGAATGGATCCCTGATCCTTAAGCCAATCCCCCCCTGACGCAAACTCTGCTGACCCTGCAGCGAGTACATCCTTGGCTTTAACCAAACTATGGGCAATGGTCGACGCACCTCACCCATTTCACGGGGATCTGCCATTGTGGAACTTCCTCCCTGCTGTCCCACTCATTCCACAATCAGTGGTTTCTCAGGGGCGGATGCCGGCTTTCGGATGATCCGTGACATCTTTGAACAAGGAAACTTTGTGGAGTGGCCTGATCTCCCTCCTTCACTCAGACGCCGCCCCTCAGTTTGGCTACAATACTCTTCCCTTCGGGGGATTCTCAAATCCAGGTATCCCGAATTTCCCTCCTTGCCATCTGATGAGCCTATAGTTGCTGAACTCTGTTCCTTTCTCTCCTTCAGGGGTAAGGTGTCGAGACTTTATTCCTTATTGCAGACCAGAGCAGCCCCCCCCCCTTCACCAAGCTGAGGCGTAGATGGGAGCGGGATCTCGGGGTTGAAGTTACTGACGAATGATGGTCACGGATGTGTGCTCGTACCCAAGATGTGTCCTAAAATACCAAATTCAAACTAATCCAATTTAAGCTCCGACACAGGTACCAATGACACTTCATCGTATGTTCCAGGCCACCCCCACCCACATGCCCCAGATGTGGCGTGGATCAGGCTTCCTATATCCATATGCTGTGGTACTGCCCCCGCCTAACCCAATTTTGGCTGAACATCTGCTCTACATTGTCGGACATTCTAGAACACACTATTGCTCCCTCCCCACTGCACTGCCTGTTCCATGACCTCCCTCAGCTGTCCCGCGA